>NC_137477.1:11621569-12988676 GCF_918807975.1 Aplidium turbinatum | reverse complement strand
ACAGTAGTGCTTTGTCCACGTATACAGAATGTTAGTTTAGCCACTTCTGTTACAATGGTGACCCCGAGTACATCTTGAGAACTCACGACCTGCAACAAAGGCATCCACGCCACCTGGTAATGTACCACGTTTTTTCAAATATTTTTTTAACTTTCTGAAATTATCTCTAACTGTAGGCTACATGCATAGTTTCTAACTTCTATTTCTACGGTACCTTATCCTTGTGGTTGCCATACAAACCACCGCATAAAATTTTTTTAACTTTCTGAAATTATCTCTAACTGTAGGCTACATGCATAGTTTCTAACTTCTATTTCTACGGTACCTTATCCTTGTGGTTGCCATACAAACCACCGCATAAAATTTTTTTAACTTTCTGAAATTATCTCCTGTAGTCTACATGCATAGTTTCTAACTTCTATTTCTACGGTACCTTATCCTTGTGGTTGCCATACAAACCACCGCATAAAATTTTTTTAACTTTCTGAAATTATCTCTAACTGTAGGCTACATGCATAGTTTCTAACTTCTATTTCTACGGTACCTTATCCTTGTGGTTGCCATACAAACCACCGCATAAAATTTTTTTAACTTTCTGAAATTATCTCCTGTAGTCTACATGCATAGTTTCTAACTTCTATTTCTACGGTACCTTAATCTTGTGGTTGCCATAAAAACCACTGCATGCAAAATTTTTTTTAATTTTCTGAAATTATCTCCTGTAGTCTACATGCATAGCTTCTAACTTCTATTTCTACGGTACCTTAACCTTGTGGTTGCCATACAAACCACTGCATGCAAAAATTTTTAACTTTATGTAATTATCTCCTGTAGTCTCTATGCATCGTTTATAACTTCCATTTTTTTTCTACGGTACGGTACCTTATCTTTACTGTTGCTATAGAAACCACTACATAAACAATTTTTTTTCAACACTTTTTGTAATCAACCATTACCCACTGTACCCTACAGGCAGTTGCCCGCCATACTTTTTACTAATCTCCCCACTATGCCTCGATTCGTTTCAGTTCTTACTGACATTCCGGTAACTTAACATTCCACTCCCGCTTGCGCTGCGGCCACACATTCCACCAATCTTTTTTCAAACTCTCAAATACCAATGCATTCCAACAATTCCTTTTACACTTTAGATAGTACAGCCTCCACCACCCCCATTATGACGTCCCACGCAGACGCAACCTTCACCACACCCATGCGCTCCTCTGCAACTGCGCCACACGATATCACCACAATAGGCTCCACTTCTACGCCTACCTACTATTCCCCTGTCAATATTAAACTTCCTGAATTCTGGACGGAGAATGTGCCCCTCTGGTTCAGCATGTGCGAATCTCTATTTAGGTCGCACAACCTCAACAATGAACGGATCCAGTTCGATCTTGTTCTAAATAGTTTATCCTATGCTCAATTGCGTGATGTTGACCACGCCATCCTCACCGGTCAACACACCCATCAGCCTTATTCTACACTCAAACAGGCTCTCATCTCAGCCAATCAGCAGAGCTTTTCCGCACGTCTATCCACCCTTTTCCACAAATGCACTCTAGGGGATAAAAGACCTACTGTCCTCCTAAATGAGATGCGTAAGCTGCTGGGCCATGACAATGCTCACAATCCCACGGCTAATGCCATTCTAAAAAATTTATTTCTGGAGCGCATGCCGTCACAAGTACGACCCATTTTAGCTGCCTCCACGCATCTAGATCTTGACACCCTGGCCCTTCAGGCCAACAACATTTTAGACGCCTCCACTTCACAACATGACCCTCTCACATCCCACGATCATTCTTCTCAGTCTCTAATCAATCAGCTCTTAGAACAAAAAATCTCTTCACTTACGCATTCTCTCGAAACCTTCATGTCGCTACCCGATCAGCAATCTGCACCTCTTCCAACGCGAAGTCATGGTCCACAATCACCCTCGCGCCCACGTTCTTATCCTCAGGCCATGCCGCCCTTCAACCCTCATCGCACCGATAACAGCACACGCTTCACCCCCCCACCTATCTGTTATTACCATCACAGGTTTGGACACCAGGCACGCAACTGCTCCCCTCCTTGCGCATTCTCCGGTCCACCAAAAAACGGCGCCGCCCCGCTGCCTCGTCAATAGGACTTACAGCGGGGCTATCCACACAGTTATATCCTTCATCGCCTCAACCTTTTTACATTTACGATTCTGTTACTCAGCTTAAATGGCTTATCGACACAGGTAGTTCTTATTCCATTTTTCCCGTGCAACATGCACCTTCTCAACGTAGTACGTCCCATCTATATGCTATCAACAATACCAAAGTCCCCACCTTTGGCTACACTAAACTGCATCTCTCTCTAGGGTTCGACAAATCATTTTCATGGCGTTTCCTCATCGCGGATGTTCTTCATCCCATTCTAGGAATGGATTTTCTTGAACATTTCAAAATTTCACTTGACATCCCCAAGCGTAAATTAATTCTACCACCTGATAAGCATCCTACATGTTCAAACGACGCTCGCTCTTCCACCAATGTTAATATGTGTCCCAGTAAATTGCCTTCAGCAAAGCCCATTCATGCAAGTCGCGATACTAATCACAGTTCTACGGCGTCACTACATAAACCTGCCTCTCATAACATCTCTAGTACACTTCCTGCGCCATCTTCCATTGATTCTCTCCTCGACTCATTCGCTGACGTTTTTGATCAATCGTCCTTCACTAAATCTATTTCTCACCACGTACAACATCACATTATCACCTCAGGGCCACCAGTCCGCTCACCCAAACGGCGCATGTCCCCAGAAATGCTCGACACATTGTCCACGGAACTGAATACTCTTTTTGATCTGGGTGTAATTGAGTATTCTAATTCGCCTTACGCTTCACCCATACACATGGTTAAAAAAAAGGACGGAATGTCCCATCGCATCACGGTTGATTATCGCAAACTTAACCTCCAAACTCAACCGGACCGCTACTCACTTCCCTTCCTTCACGATTTTGCTAACCGCATTAATGGCTGCAACGTGTTTTCTAGTTTAGACTTACTCAAGAGCTTTCATCAAATTCCTGTAGCACCTGAAGACATTCCCAAAACTGCTGCCATCTCGCCGCTTGGCTCCATTCAATTCCGTTTCATGCCCATGGGCCTATCGAACTCTAGTCAAACCTTTCAGCGCCTCATGGATGAAGTTTTACGCGACTTACCCTTCATTTTTTGCTACATTGACGATATACTCATTTTTTCAAAATCCCAGAAAGAGCATTTATTTCACCTGCAAGAAGTCTTTTCACGACTTGCCAACTTTGGCCTAACCCTTAACAAGAACAAATGCACATTCGCAGTACCCCAAATCACCTTTTTAGGTCACTTTCTCTCATCGCAAGGTATTCAACCCAATCCTGAAAAGGTAGACGCAATTCAATCGTTTCCTCAACCAATTACGATGAAACAACTACGCAGTTTTGTAGGTATGATCGCTTTTTATTCCAAATTCATTCCCAACTGTGCTGACACCTTGCGACCGCTACATGCTTTGCTCACACATGACAAAGCCAGTCGTAAACGTCTCACGTGGACGCCTGAAGCGAAAGCAGCGTTTGTTCAAGCCAAATCGTCCTTATCCAAGGAGTGTCTTCTCGCATTTCCAGCGCACGAAGCTCCCACCTTTCTTGCGGTAGATGCATCCGCCACTCACATAGGTTGCGCACTGCAACAAACCGTACACGGCCAATCCCGGCCCATAGCGTTCTTCTCAAAATGTCTAACTACCGCACAACGCAATTACTCAACGTTCGACCGTGAACTTTTAGCCGTTTACCTCGGTATACAACATTTTCGTTATTTTTTAGAAGGTCGTACCTTCACCGTCCTCACAGACCACAAGCCGCTAATTAGCGCTCTCCACCGTCCTACCGCATCACATTCGCCACGACAGATTCGCCACATGTCGTACATAGCTCAATTCACTAAGAATCTTCAGCATCTCGCCGGTGAAGACAACGTAACCGCTGATTGTCTCTCCCGACCTCCCATAGCCGCTATTTTTGAGGACGTTCCGTCCCTGGATTATAATCGTATGGCTATCCTGCAGAATCAAGACACTACGCTTCCGCCTCTCCATGACAACTCATCGCTAAAACTGACCACTCGACCCGCCCCAAATGGCCTCTCCTTGTTAGGCGAGACATCTACCGGCCGTTTTCGCCCTTATGTTCCTCCGCTCATGCGCAGACAGGTATTCGACATTATCCACTCTCTGGCTCATCCAGGCATCAAACAAACACAGCGTTTACTATCTGACCGTTTTTTTGGCCTAAGCTTAAAATAGATGTTCGCGACTGGTGCCGCACCTGCTTACACTGTCAGCAAACTAAAATCTTTCGTCACAATATCTCACCCTTACAGCAGTTTCAACCGCCAGCTGGTCGTTTTGCTCACATTCACCTGGACCTCATTGGCCCACTGCCATCTTCCCAGGGCTTCTCCTACATTCTCACCATTGTGGATCGGTTCACTCGTTGGGTCGAGGCCATTCCTTTACGTGATATAACTGCAAAATCATGCGCAGACGCTTTTCTCATGCACTGGGTCAGCCGATTCGGCGTGCCTGCCCGAATTACCACTGACCGGGGCGCTCAATTCACTTCCACTCTATGGAAAGATATTGCCCAATTTCTTGGATCTAAGCTCTCACATTCCACTAGCTATCATCCTCAATGCCAGGGCGCTGTTGAAGAATATAACCGCGTGATCAAATGGGCTTTAAAAGCACAAACTACCTCTGCAGACTGGGTCTCCAACCTTCCATGGGTTTTATTAGGTTTGCGCTCTGCTTTGAAGGAACAAATCGACTGTTCTGCCGCAGAATTGACCCTTGGCACACAACTCCGTCTGCCGGGCCATTTTTTTACTCCTTCCGATGACACACCTTCATCTCACACTCCACTCGTCAATGACTTCATCAAGTTTATGGCCGCGTTGCGTTATGCTCCTACCCGCGTAACGCGCAACCGCCAAACTCACATTGACGATGCATTATTCTCATGCTCCCATGTCTTCATTCGCGACGACGCAGTTAGATCTCCACTTCAGCGTCCGTATCAAGGGCCTTTTCGTGTTCAATCACGTTCTGACAAATTTTTCACTTTAGACCTCGGTTCGCGCATTTCCAACGTTTCCATAGATAGACTTAAACCATTCTACCCGCTTGCACCACCTGACGTCACCCTTTCACCTACAAACACACCTCGTCCACCGTCCGTATCTAATATTAAAGACAACTGTTCTACCTTGTCTCAATTACCTTTCCCCCAATCAGTATCCATCGTGCGCGAACCTTCATTCATTCACTTTCAGCCCAAAGCGACTCGTAGTGGACGCATCATCGTACAACCTTCCAGGTTTACAGACTAACCTCCACTCAACCAATTTATTCTACAGCAATATACCGTCCTGAGCAAGACGTCAAAACTGCATCCATTCTGTAGCTTACCGTCCTGAGCAAGACGTCAAAACTGCATCCATTCTGTAGCTACCGTCCTGAGCAAGACGTCAAAACTGCATCCATTCTGTAGCTTACCGTCCTGAGCAAGACGTGAAAACTGCATCCATTCATTCATTTTATAATCACTCGCTTAACTACAGTCATGTGACGTTGTAACTACTTTTTATGCTCGTGTTTGTCGCTTTTTTTTTAATGAGTGCTGAGCCTACTCCGTACTTATACTACGACTCTCATAGTTTCTTGTCTCGTTTCCTACCCATCCAGCCGGCATTGCCTTGCCATGCCTTACCAATTTAATAACTTGTATCCCTGCATGTATCGCTATTCTTTTTTCATTATGTGTCCCATCATCAGCCGGCGTCTGCCGCCTATGGCACTGCCATATTGCAACTACTTGTATCCCTGCATGTATCGCTATTCTTTTTCATTATGTGTCCCATCATCAGCCGGCGTCTGCCGCCTATGGCACTGCCATATTGTAACTACTTGTATCCCCGCATGTATCGCTTTTTTTAATGTGTCTGAACTGCTTATGTGTAACTTTCTAGCGGTCGCTACTTTGTATCAATTTCGTTTCAGACCTGCCTATCAACACGGTTGCTGCGAGAGGTTGATGCGAGACTTCAAGGAACTTCAATTCAACACCACGATGATGACACGACAAGCTCACTGATGAGACCACTTCAACATGGCACCACAGCACCCCATGTTCTTCACGACTTGCACTGAGTTGAACAGTCCCTCATCACATACCTCAACATGAGATGCCTCAACCACGAGATGCCTCCACGGAGATGACCCTCAATACGGCTATCCACAGCCACCGACGCAACCAATATGGTTAACCCCATATCTGTCGCTACTCCCTGCGACACACCTTCGACGTGCAATTGCTGCATCGTTCATCATTCAAGCCTTCTCTGCGTCAGAAGCACACCGCGCCGTCAACCCAACCAGTGCCGCTATTTTGCGCCACTTTCGACATGCAATGGCTGCATGTCACACAGCTTGCAACTATACAAGCTGGCCTTTTTCCTGTCATATTCGTCCCATATCGACTGACTCACAACTCAACAGCTGTCGTGCTCGTCATCCATCAATGGACTACTAACTGAACTGCTTATCACCTGCTGTCGTGCTCATCATATACATCACCGAACTTCCAAATCAAATGCTGTCGTCTCGTCCTCCCTCATCGAAATACTCGAACTAATAGTATGACTTTAGAACATTCTGTCTCGCACAACCACGCGCGTACACCGTTAGGCTACATACAATTTTTTTACTATTCTGGTTTGCTTCCATGGGCGTCCGGTCCTATCTCTTCGGAGGCGGGACATGGACAGCCATGGACGCTTACCTATTTGTATACATGCTTAATTTTTTTCTCTAAAAACGCTTGTAAATATTTTTCTCATGGCTGATTTTACAGTTGTGCCCCAGTATTCAATTTCAGTTTCTAACCCTCAATCATACTTAATTTGTTTTCGTCATTCACGACGTTTCATCTACGCTTCAACGTCGTTTTGACTGGGGCCAACGTATGTACCGACTGCTGTCTCGTATTCGTCATCAGCCATATCTGCAGTGCAGTTATCATAATTCTACTGTTTAGTCTACTTTCAAGTTTTTATATTATTAGCATAATTCAACTGTTTCAAGTTTTATTAATTCATTTCCAATGCGCCTGGCAGCACTCGATTCTTGCATAAAACACGCTAGCATGGCAATATTCGTTTTTTTTGAATTGACACAACTTGGTGTAGCTCGTCGTTGTCTCGGCTATCTGATGACATCCTCTTGCACGCTGGGTAATCAATAAAGAAACCTTTTTGAGAAGCAACAGTAGTGCTTTGTCCACGTATACAGAATGTTAGTTTAGCCACTTCTGTTACAAACCACCCAGCAAACTGTCCACTTGAAGCGGTTGACTGTCTCTTATCAGTAGCCTCGTCCTGTTGCTCAACACAACAAACAGTGTACCAGCCTCATTTTTGTAATCAAATATCGATTTCGCTTTTAAAACATAATAATAAATATTTCAAAATAATAATAAATAATAGTATCTAAACTTTTAACCTTTGAAGAATTTTTTATTATTATTTTGCTCTTGACAATATCAAACTGAAGATGCATTAAAAGTGAAATCGATATTTGATTACAAAAATGAGGCTGGTACACTGTTTGTTGTGTTGAGCAACAGGACGAGACTAGTTCTTTATCCAACAGACTTTGTGTTGCTCGCAGTATCCTATTTGTGCCGAAATTATGTTAGTGTAGCCTACTGTATACGTAAATCGAGGCAATCTTCTCGCAGGGAGCTATTGATTTGTTATCGGTACCTGATTGAGCAATTAACGTTATTTCATGATAATTTGACGTCGCTAGATGTCGAATTAATGTAAAACAAACGTAAATTTCTTATTGGGCATTGTTGTTACGCGATATAACTCTACTCGCCGGGGAAATTAAATCGATTTGTGCTGACTCCAACGTTGAATCAACCCAAAATTAACTTACAGTACTTTCCCCCCCAATGAGTTGTAACGTGAATCACCGTAACAGCGTGCGTATCGCGTTATCACTACTTTTGGTATTATTACACCACAACAAATCAAACCGTGCGGTCGTGATAGACTATTTGATTATTTTTTTCTCCTCTCGTTTTACATGTTTTGGTACAATTTTTTCGTAATTAACGTTCACAGCAATTGCCGAGGCAATTTCAACTTTTGCCGTTTGGCCTCGTCAACGTTTTTGCAAAGTAAAAATATGCTAATTTCGAAGACTGCGTGAGTGTTCACAGCAAGCAAAATAGTCCGAGGTGAGGTCTTGGTGCGATGTTTCTGCTGATTAAACTCCCGCTGCGAGCAAATCAAACAGGAAGAATTTTTGAACAATTTTTGTACAAATTAAATGCTCATTTTGCGACGGCATTTTTATTGCCGTAGCAGAATGGCCATTATGACGTTTGCGGCGGCATTTACCACGGCAATTGCCGTGTGCCGCAGCTAAATTCGAGGACTGAACTGGGATTACTTTACGTGGTGCGAGTTTGATACACAAGTGGATTTAACATCTACATTGTTGACAAGTACGCTTTTGCAAAAGTTAATTTATTTAAAACGACGTGTCATTAAAATCAATCAATAAATTAGCAAAGAAGGCTAATATGCACTTCCTATTCTACCTATAGGTATACAGTAGCACATACTACACATTCACAAGGAACACAATACTGCAGAGTAAAATTATAATATGTAGGCTACAAGAAACCCACAAGTTATTAAAAACGGTTTGAACTGCACAGATGTAATTTGCACGTATATGGAAAAAATATCAATCGTAGATCTTGTTCACTAAAGGGTCTAATACAAAAAGAGTGTTAGGCTACTTTTTGATTTTAGACCTACCATTTACTTTAAAATAGACTAATAATGTTTTCACAGAAAATCATCATAAGTGTGTCAATGTGCACTTCCTATTCTACAATCTACATGTATGGCACACACTAGATAATACTACAGGTTAAAAATATAATATGTAGGCTACAAGAAACCCACAAGTTATTAAAAACTGTTTGAATTGCACAGATGTAATTTGCACGTACTGTATATGGAAAAAATATCAATCTTAGATCTTGTTCGCTACATGTGAGAAAGTGCTTCATAAAAGGACACGTGTATTATTTCGACAACATAATGAAAAAGAATTCAAAATTGGAAGAAAAACTTCTTGATGGCGACTCGTTTGATGTGAAAAACAGTGGCATTTTTGAAAGTGTTCCCTCGATTCTATAAAATATATAATAAAATAAAGAAATCAGCCAAGCTTCTAAGAACAGGCAGCTCCACAGTCCACACACACGAAAAATAAGATACCTTAACTTTTTAATTAAAGAATAGAAAATGCCAAATCAAGCATTATTAACTGGTGACAGAGGCCAACGGTTTCGAAATTAAAAGCTAGTAAGAAATTCATGTTTTTTGCTGTGTGGAGTTATGCAATATGCATGTCCTGAAAAGCTTGGCTGATTTCTTCATTTTCATTTATTGACTTATATACCCCAATTTAGCTTGAAGGCTATACTTTGCGGATCCTTCTTTTAAATCAGGGGTCACCAAACTTTTTTCTCTGAGGGCCGGATTGGTGCGAGATCAACAGCTGCGGGCCGGATGCAAATTGCGAAAAGATATACAACTATTTAGAATGTCCATTGACTTAAATTGAGCACAATAAATAACAAAGTCAGCGGTGGAAAAGCAAAGTTGTGATGAAAATCGAAAGGTTGCTGGAAAAGTTATTCCCTGCTGTGATACACTACAGGGCATCGTGCTCTTAAAAAAACATTACATCTTTCCAAATTTGGCCTAGGCTGTCCCCATTTGTGGTGACCTAATGATAAAAATGTACAAATTCAACATACAACAACGAACTAAAAGAACGAACAATTTTAACAAAGAAGTCTCTATTACACAAAAAGACTAAGTCAAAGATGGTTGCTAATGCCAAGGGAAGCACATTTACAGAATTGTAGTGCAGCTGTAATTTCCGCAGCACGTGGCGGGCCGGATGAAATCAGTTCGCGGGCCGGTTCCGGCCCGCGGGCCGTAGTTTGGTGACCCCTGTTTTAGATCATGGGCCAATCCGACGTTTGTAGATAAAATACCTCTTTGTTATATAGCGCATAAATAGCCTACACCGTAATTTGAACTGCAAGTCTTTTAAGGCGTACAATGTTTTTAATTCACCCAATTTAAATCACATTTTCGAGCTATGCTCGCTATTAAATCATTATTTTTCTACCGTAAAAAATTAAAATTGACAATAAATGCGGTGCTGTGAACTTTCTCAACCATGTAAAGACAAAGTTTAAAGGTCGTTAAATTGTTTGATTTTTTTTTCTCTTTACAAAATTAGTTGTTTGCAAATCTAACACAGTTAGGCCTAAGTTGTTTTAAGTTTAACCGGTCCTGGAGTTACATCAGTCCAAAACTTAGGCTACCACGATTTTCAAATCTTTTGTGTAGTATAATCAAAAGGTAATTTTTAACGATGCCCAATAGGCATTGCCCATTGTTGAAATGCAACATTCCAACTACGTTTCAGTTTACAATAAAAACGTCCATTGCTTTATTTCCTTGTCTCCGACAGATCTCCAATTTATTACAAATTGTTTATGTACGTTTGACAACTCTTTTGTCGGAAACACAAAGTAACCGCTGATCTGAGGTAACTTCCAGACCGCATAATCACTTATACACTTCCAGAAGTTACAATAGGCTAAATAGTTCCGGAATAATGTAACTCCTGGACCAATGCACCAGACGAGAAAATCACAGTTCAAATAAGAAATCTTAACTTCGCGAAGCAGTACTTGTAACCCAACAATCATGCAACGAACACAAATCACTAGACGCCATTACTTGAGCGTATAAGTCTTTTACGTCGTGAAATAAGAAACTTTGTTGCAACTGGCATCGTAAAAATAAAATGTTGATATGCACTCTTTCCCTGTTTTTCAAAATAGACGATATAACTTCATGTTTTGAACTGACATTTGGATCTATGAAAACCTGACTTGGTCGAATATGTAATACGTCATGTCGTGGTTGACGATCGGCTGTGCTTTGTGCCAAAGAAGCAGATTCTCCCTTGCTCTGGACAGTGACCGGAGACGTGGAAGTTCGCAGCTGTGTCCGAACGGGACGTGGGGTATTTTCCTCGTAATTTTCCAGGTCAGCAGTCGTTTGTGCTTTTGAAAACGACGAAGAATGCTGGACTGGAAAAACAGGATTAGAATAATTCACTGTTTGTGAAGGAACAAATATTGGCCTTGGCGACCGAATAAACCTAGAAACTTGAGCCATGTTTTGCTTGATGGGCAGAGAGGCTAACATACTTGCACACACTGGGGTAACAAATTGCTTATTTGGATTTTTTACGGATTCAACCATGTTAGAATTTTCAAACGAACGCCCAGAAAACTTAAGTGGATTTGTGTTTAGCTCAGGTGAGCAGAACTCAGCAACAGTGTTTCCTAAACCGGTTCCAACGCCATCCATTGTGGTGGCAGCTTCGCCACGTAAATCGTCAATATAATGCCAACTTCCGATATCCTTTGCTTGGTTGAACTCTACATTTACACAAGATGTGCGTTGTTCTCTTCCGATCCTGAGGTCTGCTTTTTCCAAGTTGTACGTATCACTTTGGTGGCTTTCACTTTTTTTCTTTTTAGCTTGAGAATTTTTGACCTCGAATGTTTTCTGGCCTGTTGACTTCGGAGAACAGATCGTTTTGCCCTTACTACTTTCAGTTGAAAAGGATTTTCTGATTTTTTGGTTTGCGCTTGGTGGTTTTCTGGGCTGATATTCAAACAACAAAACGTTTACTTCGTGGTTCGTAGAAAATTCCTTGTTTGCAGAAATAGAAGGCTTTTGCTTAGACGAGTCATTCCAAGATGCTTTATTGAATTTGTACTTTTTATCATCAACTTTTCTCTGATTGGTCAATTTAAAGTCGGATTTTTTTTTTGATTTTCGACTAGGTAAAGGTCTACAGTAGCTAGGCTTTGGAAAATTATCATTTGAAAATATTGCAACTTCGTTGCTAGCTGGTGTCTCTACAATATCTTCAGGAGTGATTTGCGTCGAAGCGAGTGGAGAATCTTGCTTTGGTTTCTTTGATTCTGTTATTTTCTGTGCTTGAGATTCAACCAGTTCAAAACAAATCTTGTCCCACACTTTGTTTCGTTTTATCCGAAAGCGGTCATCGCGAAATTCTATTTCAGCAGAACAGTTGGATAAGATAAAATTAACTAGCTCGAAAACAGTGAAACCTTGAACTGACATAAATGCTTGAAACGGCATATCGTCAGCGTGAAGTTTTTTACAGAGTTGCGCTAATGAACAAACTTTTTCTTTTCTCAACTGGTTCACAATCCACTGCATTAATAATCGATTAGAAAGGGATATTGCTGCAGACCGGTTGTTTTTCGAGTGCTTCCAAGTGCGGTCATAGTCATTTGATTCAAAGCTGAAACCAGTTTCTTTTTTTGTAATAGAAGTTCCATATCTTGAGTAAAACAGTGGGTTTCTTTGCAAAACAGATAGCAAAAATTTGATCGTACAATTTGTACCTTGCCGAATCATAAACTGTAAAGATTCAAGAGGTATGTGAACACCAACTGAGTCACCTTCATCATCATCCGATAGATTGGCATCGTTTGTTTGGTCACAGTTTTCTGGGAATGCTTCCGAAGCTGCAGATTGCACTGCTTTTTCCTTTTGTGGAGGAACTCCCTTGGTACTATGACTTTTGCTCATCCTTTGGGGTTGCACCACTGATTTTGATCGAAGTTTTATGGGCTGTGAAGGATACGCGGTTCTAATGAAACCTATCAAAGGATAATCTCCCAAAGAAGGAGGTCGTTGGAGTGTTTCAAAATACACTCTGTCACCCCATACACAAGTTTTGTCTGCTCTGCAGTAATAGTCAAGAGCAACCTTTTCCAGTTCTTCTTGAGATTTTCCAAGTATAAATGGATACAAAGAACAATTTTTGGATTTTAGCACATTTTTTATCAAGAGATCGAATCTTGCTGACTTATCAAGTATCCGATCAATTCTTGAAAAGACCTTTTTTTCAACACTCTTTACTTTAATGATATTCAGTTCCCAGTCAATGTCTAAGTCTGCGTCAAAATATAAAATAGAAATAAAGTGCTTTTTGGCAGCACTATACTTTCCAACACTAACAAATTCTGGAAGCAGTTGAGGACCGTTGTGAAGTAAATAGCTTCTCAAGACTTTGGCAGCCTCACGTTTTGTTTCGGAAGTCATTTTTTATACTTCAGGCAAACCGTATGTGGTGTATTCAAGGTTCATCAATTTTCACAGTGTTTCTACGAAAGAATACTGATACTGAAATAACCATCATAATAATGTAAAATAATCTGAAACAAAATAAATAGTGAATGCAATGCTTTGTGTTATTTTCTAATAAAGAGTTTATGAACATAAAAGGAGAAGCTTTGCCAATGTTATCTAAGGAAGCATTTATTTTATACAATGCATTTATATTATATTTACCGTACTTATTTGATTCACAAAATAATAATTGATAATATAATGTTGAAATAACCATCATGTCACTGGTTACTCTCCCATGGATGACAACGCCATGGCATTAGGCTGGGAAGACCATTTGGAGGAACAGCTATACTATGGCATAAAAGCCTAAAGGCTACAAGTTTAACCAGTCATGATGACTCTATTATTGGTCTTGAGCTCCATATGGATTGTGCTAGTTTTGTTTTTTTAAATGTATATATGCCTTATTGCTCAGATGCCAACATGGATGAGTATGTGAATTATCTTAGTAATTTGCATGTTATGTGCCACACAGTAAACAACCCTAACTTGTATATCATGGGGGACTTCAATGCAAGTAAAACTAATAGTTTTGGTGAGGTACTGGAGTGTTTTTGTAATGATCATAGCTTCATAATGTCAGATATTCTTAATTTACCTGCTGATACTTTCACTTATGTCAGTGATGCTCATGGAACAACCAGTTGGCTAGATCACTGCCTATCAACTGCTGCTGCACATGCTGCCATTACCAAAATTGAAGTGTTGCATAGCTACCTGATCTCTGATCACCGACCACTTCTGGTTGAAATAGCATGCAATTCATTGGCTAGATCCGAACCTGAATCACATGAGAAAGCTGACCAAATTAACTGGGACAGGATTCCCCTCCTGAAAAAGTTGCCTATTTTCGTGCAACTGAGCACATGGTTTCACACATACCTGTACCTACCTCTATTACTTGTAGAAATCCTATGTGTAACAACCCTTCACATTTGGAGGATATAACTATGCTTTATGAATGCATTGTCAACGCCATGCTGGATGCATCTAGCTGCTTTGTTACCTCTCAAAGACACAGTCAAAATGTGGTTCCCGGATGGAACGAAACAGTCAGGCAAGCACATGATCTTGCACGTGATAGCTACTCCTTGTGGGTGGACCACGGGAGGCCACGCAATGGCCCAATTTATTTTCGTATGACCTGCAGTAGAAAGGACTTCAAGTATGCACTACGGCGGTGTAAAAGGAAAGAAGACTGTATAAAAGTTGATAACTCAGCTAATAAGTTAATTGCAGGTTGTCCAACAAACAAATTCTGGAAGCACATAAATCGTGCCAAAGGAAAACCTTTTTTACCACTTTCAGTAGGTGGGGCTGCAGGTAGCTCAGATATAGCTCATATGTGGGAAAATCATTATAGAACACTGCTCAACTCTGTTGAATCCAGTAGTCAACCCAAAGATTTTGTTCATTCCTATGTTATCAATTCGTCCAATTATGCTGATAGCAGCAGGTATTTGTGTACCATTGATACTGTACATAGCCTACTTATGTTGTGTCGAAAGTTGTCTCTGAACCGCTCTGCTGGCCCAGATAATATTTTTGCTGAGCATATTATTCACTCTCACCCAGTTACTGCTTTGTACATAAGTTTATTTTTTAATATGTGTCTTTTTCATAGGTTTGTACCAAACAGTTGCCTAAAGACTGTGTTGGTACCTATTGTTAAAAATAGCAGATCTGATATCAGTGATACTGGAAACTTTAGACCAATAGCCATTGCAAGCGTCATTTCTAAGTTGTTAAAACATTTCATTTTGTATCACATTGAGCATTTTCTATATACTTCTGACAACCAATTTGGCTTTAAATCGAAACACAGTACTGACATGTGTGTACACATGCGGCTATTTTCCACTATGTCAGTCATGGTAGCCCTATGTTTGCAGTATTTCTTGATGGTTCCAAAGCATTCGACCGTGTAAATCATTCTGTATTGTTCTGTAAACTAATTGCTAGGAATGTGCCTGCAATATTTGTTTGTCTAATAGCGTTTTGGTATAGCCAGCAATCAATGATTGTGACGTGTGGTTGTGCTTTTTCTGACTCATTTACTGTATCTAACGCAGTGAGACAAGGAGGTGTACTCAGTCCATAGGCCTACCTCTTCACTGTGTATATGGATGAACTGAGCAGTAATCTAAACAAATTCGAAATAGGTTGCTATGTTGGCAGTTCATGTCTAAATCATTTAATGTTTGCTGGTGACCTGTGCTGCTTTGCACCTGGTTTGAATGGGTTGCAAACATTGGTTAATGAGTGTTATTCATATGCAGGTTCACATGATATTTTATTTAATTCTGATAAAACTGTTGGCATGACGTTTGATACTACTTACCTAAAGCTAAACCTGCAGCCCAAAGTCAAATTGGGAACCTCTTACATCAAATTTGTTGACACTGTCAAGCATCTAGGCATTGTTATAAACAAGTTTTTGTCTGATGGCGATGACATTAAGCGCCAAGTTAGAGCTTTATATTGTACAGCAAACATGCTACATTCACGCTTTTCTAACTGCTCTTCCGCTGTAATGAATGTACTATTTCGCACGTTTTGCTTGCCTATGTACTCCAGTCAACTGTGGGCCAGATACTTATCCTCAAGTATGAATAAATTGCGTGTGGCTTACAATAATGCATTTCGAACATTGCATAAATTACCGAGGCGTGTTAGCATTAGTAGTATTCAGACGTACCATCATATTCCTCTACGTTTCATGCCCTATTCCGAAATCGTATATTTAATTTTGTCAACCGCTGTCAGGTCTCATCTAACAAGTGGTTAGTTGCAGTTTTTACCTCAGAGTGTTATGCTTCTTCTGACTATGCGTCTCACTATAATGTGACTATGTATGCATAGGTTTTGCTAATATATGTAACCTTGTGTGTTCTGTGACTTGCGTTGTGTTTATGAATATGGGCCTGTCTCTTTAGTGCCTGATGCAAATAACTAATAATAATAATGTTATTAAGCAATTTTTCTACATGTTTCCGCTTACCATGAGAACAATAAATTGTGATGGTAAAAAAAGCTGACAAGACACAAAAAGTTCCAAATTATTTCTTTACCAAAGTATGAAACAGTACAACTACAGTATACCCAAAGTAGGCCTATGTAGGTTTTACATCTGACTTCATTATAGTCTTCGTGTCTTATTTGTGATGTTTAATGAATGATATTGTAAAGTGTGGATATTTTGTCAATTGTTTCAACAGCAAACTTACTTTTCAAAGTTATAGTTATAAAAATAATCTTGAATCAAAGCGCAAGATAAAACAATCTAAAAAACATGCGTCAGAAATTTTGTTTTTGTGTTTATTAAAAAATGTTATTTATTGTTATTGCATATGGAGAAAGTTTGATATTTACAAACTTTAATTTTATTTATACTGAACTAGGCAGCATTATCCAGCAATCTATTATTTAAAGTTATATGCTGAGTGGAAGTTGTGGCTATTCGTATGCAGCATTATTGTCTGGTACTTCAGTGGCAGTCTACCACCATGCATCGAAATCCAACCTGCTGTTTTGAAAGCTTACATGTGAAACTACCTTGCTTAACAAATGTCGGATTGATGGAGGAAGATGCGCGATGGACAGAATGAGATGGAGAAAAGTAGTGAAGATAAATGCAGCAAGGAAGAAATTGGTCACCTTCACCAGTGGGAAAAAAAAATTGGATTATGATGAAAACTACCAACCCCCTATCCATGACATTGATGCTCCAAACCATTATTCAATTCAACTTATTTTTCTTTGTCGGAAAACAACAGAAATGATAAAGTTACCAACAGTTTACGGGAATAAAACCAACAAAAGGAAACGGCGGCAAAACCAAAGAAGTTTAAAACGTGCATGCAATGTAAATTTAAAGGATATGTCGATGAAAGTAAATCTAAGCACGGTCACCAAACCTAAAAAGGAACTTAACTACACCTCAGTAACTAAACTACACCTCAAACTCTGATGGAAATTGTATAGACAGTTAGGGAAAAAGGAGAAACTATGCGTTGTATCATTGGAGGCATCAAAAAAACAAATAGTTATCTCAGTGAGATGTTCCTGGTGTTTCACATAAATTAACAGAGCACAAAAAACAGCCAATCTTACGCATTCCACCTCGCTGTGCTACCTGCACAACAAGTGTTGAAGTTGCATCAAAACAAGACCATTTTCAAGACTGCAAATTGAAATGAAACTATTCTGTACATTGTATTTGCTTTATTAAAAGCTTAAACTAACTTATAACGAAAGTGTCTAGAAAACAAAAACATGCATTAAACCTCCATTTAACAAAGATACCTACAGTATACTAACAAAACAGACAACCTGACGTTAGGTTGACTACCAAGCTACTGTTAAGCACGTACAGTTTGTTGCAACAATCAGCTAGCAGCTACAGGCAAGATCACGTTGCATGCCTTGCAATCACTTTAGGTATACTACACACATATCTTATATATAGGTCTTTTAGTTCTAACTTTTAATACCAGACAGTATGTAACCGAGTCTTCTACAAGTCAGTAGTTGTAAACTGAGCAAGTGATAACTGAGCTAGGAACATTTCAGCAAGTGGCTGAAGTTGGTAAATGACGAAACTGAGCAAGCCATAATTTGGCATGTCATAAGTCAGCAAAATGAGCTTGACAAGTGATGACCAAGCACGTCCGACATGAGTACATAAATCTCATTTGCTGACTTGGCAGTAGCTGAAATGTCATTGCTAAGTTGTCGCATGCCGAGTGGTCTGACAACCATGAAATCCTTACAAAAATATTGCTGTTAAACTTTTAGCTTAAATTTACTCAGCCTTCAGTCTGTGGGCTTACCTGTGGCATATACAATGTAGAAATTACAAACATTTGCAGATGGAATGGAAGAAAATCTTAAGATGGAAGATAAAAAAAAACAATTCCATCCTATATCCTGGTCTGAGAGCTGGTATACAAGTCCCCCTCCCACCCCCTTGGTAACTCATGACAAAGACAGGACTCCACCAAACATATAGGGTGAAACTACTTTACCTTTGTTTTACTGTTCACACACTTCAATCCACATGTTTTGGTCAATTCCTCTTTGTCATGAGTTACCAAGGGGGGGGGACTTGTATACCAGCTCCCTGGTCTGGGCTATGAAAACGGGTGCAACCTAGTTCGTACCCTGAAAAGATCGAGAGAAAAAATTCAAAAAAGCAGAAGTTGCTGTTTGAAGTTTCCGCAAACAAACAAACTGAAAATATCGATAGAAAAAAATAGAACAAAGCCTAAGTCGCTAATCGCAGTTTCCGTTTTCCGCAGTTTCCGCAAGCATTTTAAAATTTCTGGTAGGCCTAATAATCAGGACTAAGAGTTTGCTGAAGTCGCTGATCGCAGTTTCCGCAAACATTTTAAATGGGCTAGGGTTTATGGTTAGGAAAAAATCGAGAGAAAAAATTCAATAAAGCCGAAGTCGCTGATCAGAGTTTCCGCAAACAAACAAACTGAAAAGATCGAGAGAAAAAAATAGAACGAAGCCTAAGTCACTGATCGCAGTTTCCGTTTTTCCGCAAACATTTCAAAAGGGTTAGGGTTGAGATCGGAGTTTCCGCAAACATTTTAAAATTTCCGGTAATGATCCTGAGAGTGAGAAGGGACGTTCTGAGAGTGAAGAAGGGGCGAAGATGAGCCCAGCCTCATGGGCGAAACACGTGTCTATCGCTGTCAATTCTTGCTACAAATCGGCTGCCCAGAAAGTGATCCTGAGAGTTTTTGTTTGTTTGCAGAAACTGCGATCAGCGTCTTCGGCTTTGTGTTATTTTTTCTCTTGATTTTTTCAGAGAGAAACTTTTAAAATGTTTGTGAAAACTGCAATTAGCGACTTAGGCTTTTTTTAATTTTTTCTCTCGATCTTTTCAGGGTACAAACTAAGGGTACGAACTGTTCAGGGTACGAACTAGATTGCATTCATGAAAACATACTCAAGGTCCCCTATTTTACTAAAAAAAGTATGATTTGACACTTGATGGATAGTTGAGTTTACTGTTTATGCTAGCGACTTCAATACAATAACTGACTTAGCATGCAACAACAAACATTTCTTGATATTTCAGACTAGTGTGGTAAATAACAACAATTAAGTTTTTAACAAAACGGACCAGATGGGCTGCAATTAAATATTTAACACAATTTTCTTTTAAGAGCATGTTTTGTGGACAAAGTTTGAATATTTTATGTAAACATGTTTTTTTTAATAAACAAAAGTGCAGAATATAACAGAAAACTAGCTAGGCTATGGGAAAAGTTGATTATTATATATATCTCAAGAAAAAAAACTTTTAACAATTTAAGTTGCTGCATACTTTTGCTCATGTCTATAGATACAACTTCAATTAACCATGTTAACTTAACGCAGAGCATAAAAAAACATAAATATGGTGTCTATGTCAAAAATTGGAGCAATTCATATGCCAGTTTAAGCTGCCATGTTCCATCTACCTAGTTAGTGTACCTATATAGTTAGTGTTACTAACCATTTTAAAGTAACATATTTACAACAAATTCATTTTGAATTAATGCTGATAGCGAAGCTAAATCAATTGTATATTCTGAATTAGCTGATGATATCTGGGAAAAGTTGTACGCTGCACATATAAAGTAAAGTAACATTACCAGATTCCACATATTTATTTTTAAGCAAGCACAAAGATTTAATACCGGTACCATTGAATGTTTTTGGCATATCATTGTTTCCTAATTAGAAATATCAATGATTAAATTGATCTAAACTAGCAAAGTAATCAACACTTCTGACCAGTTCAATCACATTGAAGAATTAAAATATACATACATTTATAATCACTCATATACAGAGCTATCTCTTTTTAATTTAAATTTCATTGGAATAAATTACAAAAGGGTTATAGATTTTTGATTAACTAGAAACCACCAAAAAAATCTATAATTTTAATCATTTTGAGCACATGTATAATGTTATAAGTGTGACATTAATACAAGAAGTCAAGGATTAAGAAGTTTTTACACAATTAAAAGATGTACAAAAAATTGCGTTTGACTTAAATAACTTTAATATAGGATAAGCCTAGTTCATGCAAAAACTAGTAAATAACAAATACTGGTATGTATCATATTGTAGTACTCTATCAATATCATCAGTTTACAATTTTAGAAATCATATGAGTAGAGATTTAATACTAGGTAGATGGAACATGGCAGCTTAAACTGACATATGAGTAGAGATTTAATACTAGGTAGATGGAACATGGCAGCTTAAACTGACATATGAATTGCTCCAATTTCTGACATAGACATTAGGGTGTTGCAGGCGCCCCATGAAATTTAAATCTTGGTTTCACCATGCTTACCTTTTTTGTGGTACTGTGTTTAGATCAGTAGACCACAAATATGAAGTTTCATAAATGTTCATCGACGTTTACCTCCACCGCCGAGACCATTTTGAGGCCCACTTTTTGAAATTTTTCATGTATTTTGCCACTAGAAGGCAGTGTATAAGTTTTGCAATATTGGGGTATATTTACAGGATGCCCTATAATGTTCTGAATTGTTTAAAAAAAAAATTGGAGAAATGGGATAAGTATATCCTAAAATATTCAAGTTTTGTCACTCATTTTTTGCACAATACTGCCCCTAGTGGTGAAAAGAAAAGTTAAAATATCTTGAAAACTACTCATCATATTGTTATGGAACTTGCATGCACCCCCTCATTTTCATGGGTAAGGAATTTGATTTTAGCAATATTTTTGCAAAATATTACCACTAGAGGGCGGTAGTTCTAATTTTGAACTATTTTCCTGTGAAAAGGCGATATTGTTGCATTTTTTGAGCTGTGCTTCTGAAGAATACAATTTCATGGCTTATGCACAACAAAATTTATTCAATTGTAAAGAAACTGCATGCATACCTGTACTATATCAATAAATCCAAACAGGCAATGTGAGTCTTAGTTAACACAATTTCTGCAAAGGCAGTTTTGTGTTGATAAACGACGTTTTCTAAGATTTGGTATCTTTCTTCAATCCTCCTCCACCACTTGAATATAGTTTTGCGGATTTTTTTTTGTTTTGCTAGATGAAGAAAGTCGGATACCAGTTTTACCCCTCTCTCTGCTGTGTCATTACAGACTCTGAGTGCACTTATGATACCATTAGCAGAAGTATTGCCATCATCTATTTCCCACTGTTTCGGGTGTTTGACATGAAAAGTTGTTGAAATGTGCAAAAGTTCAAAAAACATTTTGCTGCTGGCATTTGCATAGGAGCACAATGACAATGAGTTATCATTAACAATGTCTGGCAGCTCTGGCTTACCGTATCCATTACCAAACCTGTTTGTAACCTGGCCATGGAAAATTGCATTTAAATGCAGCAGAGTTCTAGCCAAAGCTTCCTTTTCATCAAGTGACTTGTTCGAATGTTCGTCCCATAGAGCTAATGCGATCAGCTCCCCAGTTACATACCATGTGTGCCTACCTAAAGCTTTTAAAGCAGCAATACTGATAGTTTTGTCTACTGCATCATAGCTTTTGATATTACTTACCAGTTGCAAATCTTCTCGGGGTGCTGATGCAGCAATTGGACAGTTGAACCAACATCCATTAAATTAATACAAAAGCACAAAGGTCAACAAATCACTCTAATTTTTGTATTTGTGACTTGAAAATGATTCCTTGCGGTAGAAAGTCTTACAGCATAACTATTAGGCTGTACCATATTTTGGCAACTTTATCGGATTACTTAGCAAGTTTCCCAAAAGTTGTGGCTTAGGTACCTAATCAATACGCCATATTTATTTTTTGAAAAAAAATTGGTCTTACGCCTCCTCAATGCTTGTTTCCATGACGACGGGCCCAAAATTGGCGAAACAGCTATAACTCCGGAACCACTAGAGGTAGGACCAAAAATTTTTTTTCAAAAGATGCAGAACACCCAAGTTCCTATCTGTTGTCAATACATTTTGTAGGCCTATGTGCAGCACTTTTCCCAAAATTTACAAAAAACGTGTTTTAGCCTATTTATCAGCAACAACTGCAAACACAAAGCAATGAAAATGAATTAGTATAATAACTAACATCCTATTTAAGCAAATCAACAAAGGTTAAACAGTTTCACACATCAGTTAGCAAATAACGCTTCTCTAAACTTGCACATTTCAGCATGTCTACCTTGAAAGAAACATAAAATACTATACAAACAGTCAGCAACAACTAAACAACAATCGATTGGCAATATTAAGCTGAAATCTCACATTGCAACCAAAAAAGTTTAGCTTTGTACATACAATCGATATTGACATTCCCAGGCAAAGAACATTACACAGTGCAATAATACCATTATAGAATAGAATTGCAGAATACGTTTCAACAACAAACTTAAAAAATTCATAGCAATAACTAGTTTATGCCAGAAAGCACAATGCAACACAACAGGCTGTGGTCCACAGTCAATTGATTGTTTAATTCATCACAAAACTCATCCTTGCAGCTTCAACAATAGTTTAGGTGCTGGAGTGCTGGTGTTCATGGTCTTGAAAAGACTTTTTTAGTCACTCTTTCACTAGATGTTGCTGCTCCAAGATGAACATGTCGTAACTGAGAGACCGTTTTTAACAATATTTGCTGTTGTTGCAATGAGGTGCTGCTGTTCGGACAGGATTTTCCTAAAAGAGGTCAAATTTCTGACCAAGTCAGAAAAGACCACAAAGAGTTCCTGTGCTTAAGCTTGATCTAATTAGGAGGAGTCTTACCTGAAGACACAATTTTTTCAATAAATGCTCCTGGTGCCATTTCCCATGCCCGTTGGATAGCCAAAGTAATTTATACATTGAAAATTGATTTGTTTTCGTCTTCCCTGCAGCACAATGACTTACTGGATAAACAGATACTGGAACAGATCAGATATTCGGCTTTGTTTCTTGTGACTTATCACTTGAAGCCTTGGTTAACTTTTACCAACCCAACTTTAGCACCAGCTGCAGATTTGAAACTGCATCAAAACCCTGAGAACCGACTTACCATCCATGGAAAGAACCTCTTCAACCCATCAAACTGCAAGGATGATGCCAATGCTTTCAGCATACCTCAAAAAACTGGACTACCATTTCTGGTATTGTCAGAAAGACTAGTTGTTTTGGTCGTTTTTAGTAATGTCGAAAGCTATGGTGAAATCTTGTTTAAAATGCAAGAATAGCAAAACCAAACTTTCAATCCAACAAATGCCGGTTCTCTATGACACTACAACATTGGCAGACTTGATTGGTCCGGATTCTTGGACACTGATTGATATTTTGAATGTTAACTGGTCTTTTCTAAAGACTGATCCAGGGTGTTGGATTGTTAATACATCATACAAACATGCTCAAGCCTTAGTGCAGTCACTCAATGTTGTGAATGATGCAGCAGAACGGGCATTGGGTCTGTTGACTGCCTTCCACACCGGTAAAGTAACTAAAAATCCAAAACAACAGCAAATATCGCTAAAAATAGTGTCTCAGTACATGTTCAACTTGGAGCAGCAACATCTAGTGAAAGTGTGACTAAAAAGAGTCTTTTCAAGACCATGAACACCAGCACCTAAACTATTGTTGAAGTTGCAAGAATGAGTTTTGTGATGGAGTAAACAATCAATTGACTGTGGACCACAGCCTGTTGTGTTGCATTGTGCTTTCTGGCATAAACTAGTTATTGCTATGAATTTTTTTAGTTTGTTGTTGAAACGTAATTTCTGCAATTCTATTCTATAATGGTATTATTGCACTGTGTAATGTTCTTTGCCTGGAAATATCAATATCAATTTTACAAAGCTAAACTTTTTTGGCTGCAATGTGAGATTTCAGCTTAATATTGCCAATCGATTGTTGTTAAGTTGTTGCTGACTGTTTGTACAGCATTTCATGTTTCTTTCAAGGTAGACATGCTGAAATGCGCAAGTTTAGAGAAGTGTTATTTGCTAACTGATGTGTGAAACTATTTAACCTTTGTTGATTTGCTTAAATAGGATTTTAGCTATTACACTAATTCATTTTCATTGCTTTGTGATAGGCTAAAACACGTTTTTTGTAAATTTTGGGAAAAGTGCTGCACATAGGCCTACAAAATGTATTGACAACAGATAGGAACTTGGGTGTTCTGCATCTTTTGAAAAAAAAATTTTGGTTCTACCTCCAGTGGTTCCGGAGTTATAGCTGTTTCGTCGATTTAGGCCCGTTGTCATGGAAACAAGCATTGAGGAGGCGTAAGACCAATTTTTTTTCAAAAAATAGATATGGCATTTTGATTAGGTACGTAAGCCACAACTTTTGGGAAACTTGCTAAGTAATCTGACAAAGTTACCAAAATTTGGTACAGCCTAATAACTATCTTATAGCAATAGAGCTGCTTTCCCATCCACCTTGCTCGATGGACTGTACCACATTTCATGAAGTTGTACTGTCCACTGTTGATTCCAATCTACATCGTCATCAGGTTTAAAAGTTCTTTGTAATCACCCCTCTGATAATTTTGCATATCTCTCTCAAACTTTATGTGCTTACACTTTTCTGCTTTGAGTTGTTACGAATTCTCCCAACTCTTTTGAGGATTTTTGGTGTGCAGTACAGCTGCAGCATGTGGGGTTGCATTGAATCCTTTGTTCCGGAATCTTTCGAACAGTTCAATGCCTGGAGATCTTGACGTTTCGATTTACAGGGCTTCCAACACATGAGAAAGTATAACTTCTCCGATATGTTTTCTGCATGCTAGGCAGAAAAGTGGTTTGTCTAGCTTTATTTGAAAAAAAATGCATGCAGCGGAGAGATGGCTTGAAAAAAGTTTTTGGGTGTTGTTGTTTTAATTTTTTCTTTTTTTTAAGGCCAATTCTCTGCTGCATGCATTTCTCTCTGCTGTCCATCGAGCAAGGTGGATGGGAAAGCAGCTCTATTGCTATGAGATAGTAATGCTGCAAGACTTTCTACCGCAAGGAATCATTTCCAAGTCACAAATACAAAACATAGAGTGATTTGTTGACCTTTGCAGTTTTGTATTTAATGGATGGTGGTTCAACTGTCCAATTGCTGCATCAGCAGTCAGCACCCCTAGAAGATTTGCAACTGGTAAGTGACATCAAAAGCTATGCTGCAGTAGACAAAATTATCAGTCTTGCTGCTTTAAAAGCTTTAGGTAGGCACACATGGTATGTAACTGGGGAGCTGATCCCCTTAGTTCTATGGGACAAACAAGTCACTATTGATGAAAAGGAAGCTTTGGCTAGAACTCTGCTGCGTTTAAAGCAAGTTTTCATGGCCAGGTTACAAACAGGTTTGGTAATGGATACGGTAAGCCAGAGCTGCCAGACATTGTTAATGGTAACTCATTGTCATTGTGCTTCTATGCAAATGCCAGCAGCAAAATGTTATTTGAACTTTTGCACATTTCAACAACTTTTCTTGTCAAACACCCAAAAAAGTGGGAAATAGATGATGGCTATGCTTCTGCTAATGGTATCATAAGTGCACTCAGAGTCTGTAATAATTCAGCAGAGAGAGGGGTAAAAGTGGTATCCGACTTTCTTCATCTAGCAAAACAAGAAAAAAATCTGCAAAACTATATTCAAGTGGTGGAGGAGAATCGAAGAAAGATACCAAATCTTAGAAAACGTCATTTATCAACACAATGAAGATGCACAACTGCCTTTGCGGAAATTGTGTTAACTAAGACTTACATTGCCTGTTTGGATTTATTGATATAGTACATGCATGCATGCAGTTTCTTTACAATTGAATAAATTTTGTTGTGCATAAACCATGAAATCGTATTCTTCAGAAGCACAGCTCAAGAAATGCAACAATATCGCCTTTTCACAGGAAAATAGTTCAAAATTAGAACTACCGCCCTCTAGTGGTAATATTTTGCAAAAATATTGCTAAAATCAAACTCCTTACCCATGAAAATGGGGGGGTGCATGCAAGTTCCATAACAATATGATGAGTAGTTTTCAAGATAATTTAACTTTTCTTTTTACCACTAGGGGCAGTATTGTGCAAAAAATGAGTGACAAAACTTGAATATTTTAGGATATACTTATCCCATTTCAATTCAGAACATCATAGAGCATCTTTTAAATGTACCCCAATATTGCAAAACTTATACACTGCCCTCTAGTGGCAAAATACATGAAAAATTTCAAAAAGTGGGCCTCAAAATGGTCTCGGCGGTGGAGGTAAACGTCGATGAAAATTTATGAAACTTCATATTTGTGATCTACTGAGTTAAACACAGTACCACAAAAAAGATAAGCAAAATCCGAGAGGGTCGGGGCGCTTGCAACACCCTAATAGACATCATATTTATGTTTTTTTATGCTCTGCGTTAAGTTAATTTGCAGAAAATGGATGAATTATTGAATTCCATCAGGAGAGTACCGTATTTAATTGGCAGGGGCTATTTGACCGGCGCCGGTCTTTGAATCTGAAACACTATTTGACCGGTCATGACGTCACTATATAGGCATTTTTTTCTTTTTCTCTTTCAAAGCAAAAGACGAGAAAAGTGCCTATATAAGTTCTAAATTCGACAGTTATGTTCAACTGATTCGGTGGCGCGTAGCATAAGTCTCCGGCTGGTGCTCCAGAGGGAATGAGTTCGATACTACGCGAAAGCCGGAAGCGTTCTTTTATTTTTAATTTTTAACTAAATTTTGACCCGAATTGACTCAATCGTTAGGCTGCTGCATTTTTGTGGTTAATTTTTAATTTGAGTAGCCTACAGCCCAATTTTTTATGTCTTTTCAACTATGAGTAATAAAGTTAGAGTTTTTTAATTTTCTGGAACTTGAGAATTTCTCTGGGTAATTTTTCGTTCGTCATTACATTTTTGCGTCGTTCGGCAAACACGGTCACATCCTCTTATGACGAATGGAAAATTATCCAGAGAAATCCTTAAATTCAAGAAAATTAAAAAACTCTAACTTTATTACTCATATTTGAAAAGACATAAAAAATTGGGCTGAAGGCTACTCAAATTAAAAATTGACCACAAAAATGCAGAAGCCTAACGAGTAACGATTGAGTCACTTCGGGTCAAAATTTAGTTAAAAGTTAAAAAAAAATGCCTCCCCGTAGTATCGAACTCATTCCCTCTGGAGCACCAGCCCGATACGTATCCTAAGCATCACAGAATCAGTTGAACATAACTGTCGAATTTAGAACTTATATAGGCACTCTTCTCGTCTTTTGCTTTGAAAGAGAAAAAGAAAAAAATGCCTATATAGTGACGTCATGACCGGTCAAATAGTGTTTCAGATTCAAAGACCGGCGCCGGTCAAATAGCCACTGCCTATTTAATTATGTCTTTGAAGTTCTCTAGTAGAAACTGATGGAGGAGATCTGCCTGAATATCTGAGCGGCTACTATGCTGCAACGTTACTAACTTAGTTGGTCTATCTGCACTGTCTAAGTACGAAAGGATCGGTCAACAGTCTCAATATTTTATTAGAAAATAATAAAATATTGAGACTGTTGACCGATCCTTTGGTACTTAGACAGTGCAGATAAACCAACTAAGTTAGTAATGGACAAGTCAAAGGAAACAGACCAACGTATTTAATTATTGTGAATTTCTTATCTCAGACTTGATAATACACTGCTGTACTTAAGAACAGCACTTCCTAACCAATGGGCTGGCAAGCACTTAAAAGAGGGTTCCAAACCCTTTTTAATTGAACAATTGTGATTTCCAGTAATAAGCTAAAACATTTTTTTTTAACTTATTTGACATGTTGCAAGTTTCTTATAGTTAGTCAGTGGAATAGGAACCCATAAATCTGTCAGTTGTTACTTATGAATTAGTGCGTGTGCTCTCATTGCATTCAGAAGTTAACTAACTCTCAGTCAGTCTAAATTGTCTTGTGTTAGGCTACATTGTCAAAGGTGTACTACAATAGCCTACCGTACGGTATCTTTTTTACTGAAAATGCCTGTCAAGGCTAGAAATTAGTGGTCGTGCTTTCAACGTGCCTAAACCTTTTTTTATCTAAAACTAATTTTCATTGAAAAGAGTGGGCCATGAGTTAAGAACGTTTAAAAGCACTGCTCTAGTCTAGTGTACATTTTTGCACAAGACCCGACAAATAGGGTACAACCTACAACAGGTTCAGCTGAAAAACTATTACCGTAAGTCATTATCACTTTGCTGCACTCTTTTAAGTACCAGTACAGCCTAAAATCGTTTTAACATTTGTTTACAAAATATTAAATCTTTAAAACTCAAAAATAAAGCATAACTTCCTTGAAACTGACAGCTATATCCACAAGTGACAAACCAAACAATGGCAAAAGGCAAATTATTCAGGATCTGTATTCTGTAGGTCAAGTCGAATGCCACCGATATCGTCCCCTGAACACATCGTCCCACCGATATCGTCCCAGGTCGATATCGTCCCCATGTCGATATCGTCCCTTGAGAACAGTGTTGCCAGAACCTCAACTTTTGCCTATTTAACAATGCACTCAATGTAGGTAAAAATCCAAAAAAATATCGTAAAAAAAATCGTAAAAAAAATCCGTCGGTTCCCCCACATGTCAAAATTGCCTAATTTTCGTCATATATCAACTTACGTACCTTTTTATTAGAACATATGATGCAATACCAATACTCCAACTTCGTTGTTTCTTTTACTAAACTGCGGTACATATTCCGTGATATTCCTGTTTTACAGATACGATGCTGCCATTTCTGACATGAGTCGCATTGGAGTGCTTCTTGTCGAGGACGAACAGAGTTAGAACAGACAGGGCAAATATCTGACATTTCGGCGAGTAGTTGTCGAACGATTGAAACCGATTTTAATAAAGTGTAGTAGGTAGATCCACAGCTTTTTATAAGGATGTCTTGCCCGTTTTTTTCAAGCTAAAATAATTAACACAGCTTCGTGTCTTTTTTCACACTAGGTGCCAGACAACCAGATGTAATTAAAATAGATCCACACAAAAGCATTGCGATCTCACCAGGGATTATTCTGCTTAGTTTGCCTGCAATTACACATTTTTCTCTATGATTTGGCACCTAATTCTTTGTTTTAGCTTGGAAAAGAGGTTGCTTTGTTGAACAATTCATAAACAGGACTACTATGTTTCTTTTTCGATAGTAGGACCAGGGGTGCGCAACCTTTTTGCTATTGCCGGCCGCATTCAAATTAATTCTGCAAAACACGGCTGCTAGAGAGTTTTAAACGGGATTTTTTAATTTGCGTTATTTAAGAGAAGAATTTATTCGTTAATATTTACTAAACTTATCATACTTATACGGTTATACCTAATAGTGCTATGAAATATCAAACACTTTTGAAATGAATTTATTCCGTCTGCGACATTGCAACTAGTGACTCCCTTGATTTTGCATATGAGAAGATAAAATTGCTAAGTTGGGAACCTCGCGAGATACAGTCGTACTTGAGACTCCAGGTTTCCGTCCAACAATCGCGTTCGGTAGGCTACGGTACTCCTTTTTCAGGTACTACTTGTGAAAAGGCAGACTCGCACACATAGCCTAAGACTAAGTGCTTCCGAAAAGAACAAAAGTTTCTCTTGCCAATTCTCGCAACATTGGATAATCAAGTGCACTTTTCACATTTTTGACACAGGTTTTCCTTGACTCGTCTAATTTTGCGTAATTGTGTGACATATGACGACGAAAATGCTGCTTTGCATTATCTCCTTAAACAGTTTTAACTACGGTACTTGACTGCATATTAGACACATCATAGCATGCGCTGCCGGCTCGATCATGAAATAATCCAACTTCCATTTGGAATTGAATACCCTTTTCTCCTCTGCTAGTGTTCTTTTTCTTTTTAAAGACTTAATGCAATGTAGGCTAATGTTACAAAGAAATTGTGTTGAGGAAAAGTTTTGTCTCTAAACGATTTTAACAATACAGCCTAGCCTGCAAAAACTTATGATGAAAATGTTTTTCAAGCTCTAAAATTTGAAATTTTATATAGGCCTATAATTACAAGGGTATCCAGTGGTTCTAGATATCCCTGTAGCCTATATTTAAAATACATTTCATTTTTTTAATAAAATAATTTTTTCATTTCAACAACAGGGCACGGCCGCCTATACATGCTTATGAAATTACGTGTTAACGGCGGCATAATTATTCATCGACGGCCGCAGGTTGAACACCGTTGGTATATAGACTACCATAGCTATATTCATAATTAAACCTTTAAAATAGCTGTGGTTTCAAGTGGACGGGGCGGCATTGCTCAACATTTTACTGGAATAGGCCTAAGTCAGACTTGGACAACTAGATAATTCTAGTTGTCTAATTCGATGAATGAAAGAGTAAAATGTTGGTGATGCTAATTCCAATTTAATCTGATAAAAACTTGTTTACTCTAGTTCTAGTTTTAATCTAATCTCCGGTTTTGCTAAAAATTTTACTTTGTCCAGCAGTGTTTTTTAGCAAAAGAAAGGGAACTACGCTCTTATCAACTTCATGCAAGTAAAATGCAATAAAACGATCAAGATTAAAGTGTCACTCTATCGCTTGAGCAGCGAAGTCTTTAAAAACTCGATTAATTCACCTACATCACAATGTGTAGCCTACTATGTCCACATAAAAATAATAATGTTTGTATTTATATAGCGCTGTATCCATCGCAGAATGCGTTGCTCCTCAACGCACAGAAGAATTAAAGCAGTGTTTGTTAAATTTTATTTACAGTTCGAAATTCAATACGTCTAGCTTTCATTGATGTAAATCCATAAATTATATCGTCAAAAGGTAAGGTCTCGACTAAATCACTTTCAATGAACAGTATTGCTAGCGCAGATAGCCTGCTCCTCCCATAGTCGATCTTAAGCAAGATTTCATCAACTTAGGTTTTAAAAAACTTCTTTCACAGCTTGCGATATAAAAGGCAACGGTGAGGTCACACATGAAGATGAAGGAATCCAGTCTATCTACCACAGACAGGTGGTAAAGGTGACAGTTACTCGATGACCTCACGGTCTCTTCTTGTCTCCACGCAAAAGTGAAATAAAATGAAAACTTATCTAAACTTAACTATACCGAAGCTAAATTGACAGAGCATTGTTATAGCGCACAAGTAACAGCAGACATTCTATTATGACTTCAACAGCATGAGTAGCCTATCATTATACAGTCACAAATACCACATAATGAGTCACAATCTAAAAAAGTTGCAAAGTAGTTTAGAGGCATAACTTGTGTAATTTTTTGGCTTCACTTGATCAGTGTTAACTTAGGTCGTTTAAGTCTGAGTCTCTTTGAAAATAAGTTAATGTGACTGTCTTTGTTCGTTTAAAACATTCTCACATTTTGCAGCCCTTCAGCAACATGCCGCCCCTGGATTTATCCACAAGATCCATTGGGTAGCTACGCCGCTGCTTCAAACTGTGGTTTCCGAATTTCACTGCGCTATGGGTGACCTTTTGAATTTGTCTGGGCAACGTAGTGTGACTATCAAAAAGCCAAACCATCAACTGCGTGACAATGTTTTTATTTGGAGAAGCACTTAATACCTGAAGGGCCATTTCACTGGCACCAATTTGCACATTTAAACAACAATAATAATTAATCGTCCATGCCAAAACTAATCTGCGTTTTATCTTACCTAAATGTAGACCAACACCAAGCAGAAGTAATTAGCTTGATTTTTCTGTAGACCTAGGCCTGGAGTTTAGGATTTTATTTTTAATTTTATATAAAACTGGTTTTGTTATAATTTGAAGAGAGAAATTTAGTGTATTTGAATGCTTGATTTGTTAATTTGGTGTAACTTTACAGAAAAGATTGTTTGTACACGGTATCAGGGATGTAGCCCAGCCTTAGGCTTAGTAGCTTAGACTAGGCTGAGCTGTTTTTAAGTCTTGATCATCATTCAAATCATACTTTTTTGTATTTGGCTTACCTATTACACGATAGCGTATTTTCAGACACACAATTAAACGAAAGTGAACAAATTTATATAGTTGGTGGTGCAGTAAATTCAGTAAGCCTATACTGTGCTCTCATCACAAACAAAATGGTTAACCCAGCCTCGCAAGCATCTGAAAAAAATCATAATAGCCTAAGTGATCAACTTTTATTTTGGAAATGTAGTCGAATAAAATCAGAGACTTTGAAAATGGTGCGGTATTGATTGTTTTGTTTTGTGTTTGTAAAACTAATGAATGTAGGCTACTCATGTTTACACATGAGCATTAACGCTCCAGCTGAAATCCAACAGCCCGCCGCTTATAAAGCTTTATCTGGCGGTGTAAATACTTGCAAATCTCGTTGAGACGATATCGGCATTAACGCTCGAGTTGAAATCCAACAGCCCGCCGCATTTAACGCTTTTTTCTGGTCGCGTAAATAATTGCGCATACCGATAAATGAGGGGACGATATCGGTGGGACGATATCGGCAAGGGACGATATTGGCGCCACCCGGTCAAGTCGTCAAAACAATCTCTTTGAAGTGGGGAAATCCCCATCGCTACAAATTGATGGCTATGGTTTGCATACAAAAAGCGGAAGACCAAGCAAGCAAAATTGGTCTGATTTAATTGATTCAACGTCAGCACACTAAGACCAACTTTGCTCACTGAGTTAATGATGCCAAGGTCAAGCGGCGCTGGTTCGGCTCTCGGAGTGTGCGCTTGAGCTACGCATTTCAGTACTGCTCGCTCTCTATTCAGCCTCCATGATTCAGCCGCACCAAGTGGATAGAATAATTCTCTGGCAACAACACTTCAACAACAAGCGGAAACTTCATTCTGTCAATCAATCTAAGCGACCGCAGGCCGACGTCAGTGGTTCAAAGCCTCCACAAGCAGTGGTGCCACGGCTTGTGTTTTAGCACAAGATCTTGTGTTTTTACTTTTGATCTTGTGTTTTTGTGCTTTCCGATCGATTTTTGGCAAAATCTTGTGTTTTTTAATCAAAGTCAAATTTACCATTGCTACCATGGTTTGAGTTTGGTAGAGAATTAAGGACTGGAACTAAAAGGTTTTGGTAACTAGGTTTCTGGTACTGTAGGCTACTTAGGCATATTGACCAATTTTACTCATTGAGTTATCAACCCTGACAAGATTAGGTAAAAACTTGCTCTGAAGAGAGTACGCATGTGCGCGTCGTCAGACTCAGAGGTTGTGTTGCTCGATACTAGATAACAAGAGCAGCAAAAAGAGTACATCAGCATCACATATGACATCAAATAATGACAATCATTCACCAAGTCCCAAAACGAAAAAGTAGGTATAAACAGCCTTTAAATCTTCAACGGTTGAATGATCCTGATTTTAAAAGTTCGATTCAAGAAGACAAAACTGATCGATATGTAGCTTTTTGTGAGATTTGTGATATTAAATTAAAGACCACGAATCGAAAGAGAACAGTGATTTAGTAAGCATGTATCTCCTCTAAACTGTTGATTTCAGAGTCATGTTATTCTTCAAATTGGCACAAAGTGGGTTGCAAAGGTTCGATTTTGCAATCTTGTGCTTTTGTATCCAAATCTTGTGCCTTTTTTTCTTAAATCTTGTGCTTTTTCCGAATTTGCTGTGGCAGCATTGTCCACAAGTAGGCTAGGTTGTGCGAAACTGCCAAGATCAAGCTCTTAAAGAAGCTTTCCCAGTCAGATGATAAAGATCAGATCAATCAATGTGTTCCCGACAATTTTCACCAAATCAAACGTCATATAAAAACCGTTCAAGTCTACTGAATATTACGTCATGGAAATTCCTAAAGCATGTGCCAAAATTGCACCATCGTTCATAAGACCTGTTTGGGCCTGTTTAAACAGGAAATATTACATCAGCTTAAACACCTGTTGGAATGACTTCATAATTGTCTTTCATTTATTGCGTCACAGTTACTTTCTACGTGAATTTGAGATATTGCTATCTATTCTGGTCATTCGTAAAATGATTGTTTGAAAGTTGGCCGCACATTTAACTGTTGGCTTAGTGCTTGCTAGCTGGACAAAAGTTCCGTCTTTTATCCAATTAATCTGTATTGTAGTGACAGTTTTTTTAGAGGTGTAGGCGTTACACCTATTTTCGATAGCCTCGGGCTAATTTTACTGGAATACACTGTTTGAATAGACGTTTCGAAAGTGTGTTTATTTTTGGGTCATTGCATGCAGACGAACGGATTTGGGAATCTTACGTTACAATTTTCCCACGAAGAGATTATGGTTTACCGCTGTGACCATAAAAAATAAAAGACGAGTTCTTGTTAGCTGGTAGGCCAAGAAGCACTAGAAGCAAAAAAATAAAAGACGAAGTTTGTAGTTGGTAGGCTAAGAAGCACTTAGAAGCAAAGAAATAATAAAAGAAGATCTTATTGGTTGGTAGTCTAAAGAAGCAAAGAAAATTGAAGACATTTCTTCTCGGTAGGCAACTGAAGAACTTTAAGCTAAAAAGTAAAGACATTTCTTCTCAGTTTGGTACAGAAGAAAAAATAACTTTGACATTTATTGGCAAGAAAGAAGATTAAAGGCAATCCATCTGTGCTTGAAGATTCAAGTGGAAGAATCCAAGCAAGTTTTGTGGACGTTTGGACTTCACATACTCGTACAGCTACGGTATCGTGCATTTAAATTCTTTTTTGTATTTTTACGGTCTTTACAGTTAAGTTTTTTATAACTACTGTAATTTTGTGTGTTTGTGTAACTTAATTTTTTAATTGTTAAATTTAGCCCTAACATTTAATATGTCTACACTCGGTGGTGACAGGGACTCGACCGCCGTCGACTCGACTGAGTTTAAGCCTGATGATGTTCTTTGCGGTCGGGCAGGCCATTCTGGGGAGGGACCCATTAACGATGAAGCTAAGTCAGTTCGAGAGGCCCGGCATCTTAGACGGGATATTTTGACTCAAATTGGGAAACTTTCTGTAGCCCTAGGTTCTTTGAGTGATAAGCAGGAACTGTTAATTTTTAGATCTAAGTTATCTACTTTAGAAGAGGAATTACGGCATTTCCATGCTCTTTTGAGTAAAATTGTTAACTCTGCAATCTTGGCAGAACTTCGTGATAGGGTAGATCCCGAATTTAACTCGTTAAAAAATAACTTCGAACAAAAAGAAAGTGATTTCTCAGATAGGTTAGATGCTGACATACATCCTGAGGATAGCGCCTCAAATGTAAGCACTAGGATGTCTGAGAGCTCGTCACGGATAGTTGCACAAATTAACCTACAGCTAAGACGAGAGGAGCTCCAGATCCAAGCCGAGGCCGAAGCAAGAGCTGCTGAGGCCGAAGCGAGAGCTGCTGAGGCCGCCGCGAGAGCTGAGACCATACGAGTTGAGGCCGAAGCGAGAGCTGCTGAGGCCGCCGCGAGAGCTGAGGCCGTACGAGCTGAGGCTGCCGCGAAAGCCGAAGCGAGAGCTGCTGAGTTCGCACTCAAAGACGCACAGTTGAGGGCTGAACAACGTAAGGAGGTAGCTTTAGCTGAATATCGTTCTGAGTTGGGCTCCCGGCGTAGCTCTAGGAAGGGCTCTTCTAGGCATTCCAGAAGTGAACATCAATCGCAGTTTAATTTACCTAACCTTTTCCAGACGCCTGTTCAATCTGTAAGTGGACCTGTACAATCCACATGTTTTCCAGCTGTTTCAGGAGGTCTCGGGGCCGCGGCTAAGGGTCTTCCGAAGGCTGTAGAGCCAAGGTCTGCAAATTACAACCGAACTCCTCCCCCAGAGCGTACAGGTCACGGGGCCGCCATTAGCAGTAATGCTTTGCCCCCTTCAAAGTTTTCTGCGCCGCTAGTTGCTGATCGCCCAGCTACACGTAATTTAGGTGGTTGTGAGAGGCGTATCGTGTCTCCTGATTTTAACGTATGTGAGGATCGTGATCGGGCTGTGCATGTGACTGAGCCCACTCAGCCCATTAAGGGATATAGCTTGTCTTCTCCCGCTAAATCGAGTTCTCAACAGCAGGATTGCTTTTTTGAATACCAAAATAGTAGGACGTTCTTCGATAAGGCGGCCTTGATTGGTTACGATGGTAATAATATGCCATTTGTCTTCTTTAAAAATCGTGTTATGGCCTTGATGGCAGCTTCGCCCTTTAAGGGAACTCGTTTGACTTTGTTGCAAGCAGCTTGTGTTAGAACAGCTGCACAAACGATTGCTAATTTGGTTTCTGACACTCCTGGCTTGTCAGAGGAAGACAGGATAGAAATGTCGTTAGCTCGCTTGTCCCAACGTTTTGGGGTTCGTGGAGGTCTTTTCGCAGAACCAGAAATTAGAAAGTATCGCTATGGTAGCAAATTGACTTCTATCTCTTCCAGTGATTTGAAAGAGTTTAAAGATGAATTGTCGCAGTGTTTGCTTTACGCGAAAGCTTATGGTCAGCGTGATAAATTAGAAGGACGTTTTGTTTTGGATTTGGCTAAGCGACTCCCGTTTGACGCTAAGCAGCGTTATCTTGACTTTTTAGGTGATCAGTATGGTAGCACTGAGGAACCTACCTTTCAGAGTTTGTTTGAATTTGTAGTACGGGAGGAAACGCGCAAGTCGACTGATTTTAGCATTATGCTAATGGGCGATTCTGGTGAGTCGCAGCATTTTAAAAAGTTTGGAAAAGGAAAATTGCCTTCATGTCCGGTTAGGCAGACGTCGGTAAAACCCCATGATAATGTGATTTCAGGGAGTTCGCAGTACTCGACTGCTGTTGGCGCACCGCGCGGCGGTGTGGCCAGACGTAGTGACATACCGGCATGTTTTTGTTGTTCGTCACGTGGTCAAGTTGAATATCATTTTTTGTCTAATTGTAAAGAATTTTTGCGCTTGACACCTAAAGATCGGAGAGATGTCATTGTGAAAGCTGGCAAATGCTTGAATTGTTTGCGCCAGCATATGGTTAGATACTGTAATCATGCAAATAACTGTCGTAAGTGTGGACCTACCAACGATAGGAAACACTATTTTCTTCTGCATGATTTTTATGTGACGTCACGTGATTCTCTGGATTCGGTCGGTAAAGATGAGGCTGGTGCCAGAGTTCCTGTGCGTAATGTTAAGATTGGAAATGTTAAAGCAGCCTTTAACCGCGTTACTGCTGCTCGTGTTTTGAATCCAATGACTGGCAAATCGAAGTTGGTGTATTGTCAGCATGATCCTGGTTCGCAGTTGACCTTTGTTTCGAGTGACTTGGTGTGCGAACTTGGTCTTAAACCGTATGATAAAGCATCGTTTAAAATGGATACTCTGGCTGGTCAGAAACCTACTTGTGCTGACCTTGTTAAACTCAACATTCAGTCGTTAGAGACGAATGAACTGTTTTGTGATATAACTTCGGTGGTTAACCCAGCTTGGGCTGACGATGTTAAAACTTTACCCCATAAACAAGATTTAAGTGGTTTCCGTCATTTTCATGACGTGAATATGTTTCATTTGAATGATTGTAGTACTGTAGATGTACTGATTGGCAATGACAACGCTTATTTGATGTGGGCAAAAGAAGAACGTGTTGGTGAAAATCGCAGTGAACCGCATGCTTTACTCACTCCTCTCGGTTGGTTGGCTTGTGGTGGTAAGTCACCCTTAGTTGAAAGCGTTGCTAAAGTGTGCAGAGTGCAGACGTCTTCAGAGTCGGATGTCATCTCTGGCTTTCAGCGTAAAATTGAGTCTCGTGATATGGAAATAGCAGACCTGAATAAAGTCATTCAGGATTTGACTTTGCAAAATGAAACCTGTGAATTGTCTCGCAATGATATTTTGGCTAGAGAACTTGTCGAACCGAATATTGAGTTGAAAGATGGTCGATTTGAGATACCTGTTCCGTTGAAGGAAGATATTGATCTACCTAACAATTTTGTGTTGGCGTCAGATAGAGCTGCTGATTTAAAGAAGAAGGCTTTAAAACAATCTGAATTCCGAGGAACTTGTGTAAATGATGTAATGTCTTCTTGTCCTGAATTGTCTGACTTGTTAAACCCTCTGGCAGATGTCTTGGCTAGATTTCGGCTTGAAAGATTTGGTTTCATGGCTGATGTGACCAAATACTTTTTTCACATTTTGGACTCTTCATTACGTAAGCCCAATTTCATTGAACTGCTTACGTACACAGGCAGTGCCGTTCGGATCGTGAACGAACGCCCTTTGGTACCTTTGAGTGACGACCCTAGGGATTTTACTGTCATCACCCCTGCCTCACTTTGACCCCATACTTAGACCCATACTGTGCTGTTGGGCAACCACATGATCGTGACCAATTAAGAAGGGATTATCGGTTCAATTTGTCACTTTCTCAACAGTTTTGGAGTAAATGGATCGATTTTTACTTGCCAGGTCTTCAGGGCCGGAAAAAATGGCTAAAAATGGCCGAGAATTTGGAACCTGGTCAACTTGTAGTGGTAGGTTCTCTCCAAGACATTGGTAAACGTGGGAAGTATCAACTTGGGAGGGTGCATGAGGTAGTTCCACAAATTAGGAAAGGGAAGCCTGTGGTTCGTAGAGCCAAAGTTGCCGTCTGCAACTATGATGAGAGTACGGGGAAAGTGAAAGTAGACTACGTGTTGAGGGATATTTCGTGCCTCGCCCCCGTAAAGAACACCTAAGTGTTAGGGTTTGAGCCTGGTTTTGTCTGCGGTGGCCGATACTTGTCTGAGCCCAGAACAGTCGGTTATTATCGCAACTATTGTATATAGCGTCATTTAGCGTGTACCTATGGTACCAATTTCATGTATCGTCGTGTTTATTCTTATTGCTGTTCATTCTTTGCATGCCCTTTGTAGTTACGTATTAACTTAAACGAGAGTGATTCAAACAATTTGTGTATCGTGTGTTTTATTCATTGGCCCACAATTGTCGTCATTTCTTTTTAGTTATGCCATGTCAGACTGTCATAACTAGGGGCCGCTATGTTCCCGACAATTTTCACCAAATCAAACGTCATATAAAAACCGTTCAAGTCTACTGAATATTACGTCATGGAAATTCCTAAAGCATGTGCCAAAATTGCACCATCGTTCATAAGACCTGTTTGGGCCTGTTTAAACAGGAAATATTACATCAGCTTAAACACCTGTTGGAATGACTTCATAATTGTCTTTCATTTATTGCGTCACAGTTACTTTCTACGTGAATTTGAGATATTGCTATCTATTCTGGTCATTCGTAAAATGATTGTTTGAAAGTTGGCCGCACATTTAACTGTTGGCTTAGTGCTTGCTAGCTGGACAAAAGTTCCGTCTTTTATGCAATTAATCTGTATTGTAGTGACAGTTTTTTTAGAGGTGTAGGCGTTACACCTATTTTCGATAGCCTCGGGCTAATTTTACTGGAATACACTGTTTGAATAGACGTTTCGAAAGTGTGTTTATTTTTGGGTCATTGCATGCAGACGAACGGATTTGGGAATCTTACGTTACAATTTTCCCACGAAGAGATTATGGTTTACCGCTGTGACCACAATGTTATATTGTCATCTAGCTCAGTGGTTTTCAACCGCCGGTCCGTGTAATTTTTTTGCAGGTCCGCAGAAGATCTTACTTTCTGCAAAGCTTCTTTTAATGTGGAGTCATTAGCATATTGTAAAATTGTGATCGCACTGTGAAACATGCACAGCTGTAAAACTGACATATCTGAGATCTCCACGTAAAATTGAAGACATATCTCTACGTAAATAAAGGTGAACTTTTTGATGACCTAACTCTGTGCCGTTCAGTGGCGTAGCCAGAAAAAAATTTTTGGGGGGCCAAATATTTGATGAATTGAAGAGGACGACAAAGTGTTTGATTTAAGCCAACGCCACCTGATGTGCAGTGACGTATCCTGGTGGGTTGAGCAAGGGAAGCAATAAAAGTGGTGGGAGTTAGAGCGTGCCGAAGGCACGCGTATTCTAGGGCAGTGCTTCTTAAACAGGTGAATGGTTCACCCCAGGGTGAATAAAATTTTTGCAGGGGTGACCAACCAAAAGGGGTGAATAAGGGTTAACCGTCAGAAATGGATGATAGCTTGCGACGGGGCGGATATTCCGGGTGTTCAACTTGTTCAGTGAACAGGTGAGAATTTCCAAAAACAAAATCAATGCTAAGTTTGTCATTTTTTAATCAAAACTAATTGTTTTTTATAAATTTTAATATTTTTTATAAATATCAAATAAAAATAAATAGTAAAAATATTTTGTTATATAGCCTGGGCCTAGGCCTATTGACGAGATAGTTTTATCACAATATGAGACAAAGGTGAATAAAATCTGGAGATAGATGCTAGGGGTGAACAAAACTAAAAAGTTTAAGAAGCACTGTTCTAGGGGGTCCGGTGACATGCTCCCCCGGAAAATTTTGCAAAATTACACTCAAATAATAGATTATAGCGCTTTCTGGAAACACTTTTGGGTAATATGTGGGGGAAAGGTGTGTATTTTGAACCCCTTAAAGAAAAATAAGCACAACTCAGCCAACTTCCGGTCAATGTGTATTATTTTTCACCCAGATACAGTTTAGGTACTTGCAAACCAGTGTAGAAAATATAAATCACATACAATAAAAAAATACAGAATAATTAAGCAATAAACAATGTTCAAAAATGGTCCAAATTACACATATGGTGTGTATTTTGGACCATTGGAGTATGTAATTTCAACTGAAGTTGCTTGAGGTCTTCGAAATGAAATTTCTGGATGACGGTTCAAGAATCCCTTAAACCAGTCTTTTTCAGCCAGACCCTTTTCACTGTTGAATCGGGTATTGATATTATTGGCAGACGTAATGTCATATGCAAGCTTTCTTAAATCTATGGCCCCTAAACCATAAAATCTTCACTCCATTTCCAAAACATGTTTGACCAGTTGATCTTCAATATTTTCGGGAAGATCAAGTTGTCGACCAATAGTTTTTGACACTTGTGTAGCATATTTATTGGTAACCTGTTATGGACATGTTTTAACACTACAGCTTTGGGAATTTTGAACTGACGCGATGCTGCATAGGTGAGATGACTGGTCCAAATTACACACTGTCATGCACTGTTAAAAATTGCCAACTATGACTTCCACACTTGGTTACAAGTCTTGTAATTGAGCACAACATCTCCTTATAGGTTAAAGATAATACCAACATCATATCAGACTCAAACGTCATGCCAATAACGTCTCAGTGCTTAGCAATCAACTCCCCAAAATAACATCAGCATAGGGAACGTTCAAATATTACGTAACGCCTTCGAGGGGGAGGGGGGGTTTATGCAAAGCGTTACGTTAGCGTTACATCGGGGGGGAGGGGGTTCAAGCAAAACGTTACGTAACGCTTTCGAGTACGGAATGGTAGTTTTTTGTGCTGAATTCGTAGTGAAAAAGCGTTACATGGGGGAGGGGAGGTCAAAAATTCGGAAAAAAAGTGCTACGTAATATTTGAACGTTCCCATACCCAAAACCACAAATTCCAATCTCCCATCCACGTTTCTAAACCTAATGAGCTGAGGTTTTCACATCCGGGCTATTATTATTTTTTCTTTCAAGCTGTTCAAAAATACTGACAAAACGATTTTTATTTTTTAAGTTAGGGGACTGGTCCAAATTACACACTGGTCCACGTTACACCACTTTTCCCTATGAAATTTATTAGCAGATAAACAGCTATTAACTTATTAAAGGTAGCTCTTACACACGAACGGACAAAAACTGCGGCTAAAATTAGAGAACACCAAAAACTCAGCTACACAAAAACCCAACAGAGTAAGCCATTCTGAAATTGCTTCCACAAATTAGTTAAATGAAATCGTAACTTTTGCGCGATTTACGATTTGCAAAATTTATTGGTGACTTTCTGCGTGTCTAAAACAAGTCCTTGGGGGTGTTAATAGCCAGATGTCTTGGAAAACTTTATAAATTTCTACAAAATTTATTATATTTTCAACAAAGGGCTCAACTTCGGAATCCAAAGTTTAAAAATTTGGTGGAGGCCATTGCCCCTTTCGCCCCCCTGGCTACGCCTTTGGTGCCGTTGATAATGTTTTTGTTACAAACTGCGTGTAGTTTTCAAAAAGTTTTGAAATACAGAGATACATAACCAAATGGGGAATTTTGTCCTTGATTTTGAAAAAATTCAAAGTCGTTGGAGACGAAAATTTGAAATTAGATAAATTTGAAGTTCCGGGATAAAGTCAGGCCTGCAATTTAAATTTGCCAGAGCCGCAGTTTGAGAAAGCAAAGATCTTGTTTTTCAAAGACTGAGCGGAAAATAGCGCTTCGGAATAGAATAAAAACAAGCCAATTTGCTGTGGAAAATGCTGCTGAAATGGAGTGGTAAAAAAAGTAAAAAGAGGTGCTGAGCATTGTGAGTCAACACTTCAAAGAGTTGGCTAACAATTTTGACGATCATTTTGCGTAACATGAAGATCATCGACATGGAAACTTTTGGATAAACAATCCATGCATCGATGATGTCAACACATGCGACTTTAATCTTCATGAAAAAGTCTGATCGAATTACAATATGTTGTGCTTCTACTTTGCAGTCCAGATTCGAAAAACATTATTGTCACACTTCTGGTTATCTCATGCAAACGAATTCGTGCCTATAACTTTCAAAACAATCAATTTGATGGTAACTGTTTCAACTAGCTCTTTAGAAACGACAATTCTTTTTCATCTCTAGCTTTAATAACAAAGCAAATTTCCCACTGACATTGATATTGTATGCCCATGGACATTTTTCTGTTTGAGTTGATTTGATTGCCGTTTTATTCCAATTTTTGTCCTGAATACAAATCATATGCTAAAACCTTGCATTATGGTGCGCAACGACAACTTTGGTTAACAAAACGTTACAAATATTCATTCTATACACTACGATCTTTGGTTGCCTGTCCGGGAACATTTTTTTTTTAATTTTGCCGGTCCCCCACTGTTAAAAGGTTCAGAACCACTGAAGAGAAAAGTCTTTAAATTTGTATATAATATTTTGCCAATTTATTAGTATAAAGTGAGTTTGCATAGAGGTGCACCGGCCTATTTTGCTAACAAAAACTTGCATAAAGGGAACACTGCTCATGAAACACAATAACGGTGAAACGCACAATAGTGTTTACATGACATTTACAAACTTAAAATAAGCAACCCTATGCTCACACACAATTTCGAAATTCGAAAACAAACGTTTTAATCAACCACTGGCTGGGACAGTGTGGTTGGACATCGCATTGGAATAACTTTAAACGACCCCTACCTAGAACTACAATCTGATTGGTCGGTCGGTGGAATCGTATGCAAAGCGAAAATATGCTTCTCGGAAAGTATTTTTTGCCTTCATGCTTTTCAACTCCTCAAGAAAAGTATTTTTGGTTATACTTGTATACTTGGTTATACTTATGTATACTTTGGTTACACTTGTTTACTTGTACGCTGATACCTTACGCGGGCCGCACATAACAGCGTGGTGGGCCACATGCGGCCCGCGGGCCGCCAGTTGGTGACCCCTGGTTTAGGCTATTTGGTGTGATGTGAACAGAGCGAGCAAAGTTGTAGCCTAGTTGTTTGGCTTTAGCGGACTTTTTTGTCATTTTTAACCTATTGTTAACAAACTGGTAGGGATTGTAGATCATAGGGATGCGAAACTTCATCCGCTTTTGACTTATCCGCAACACTAGAAGGGTTACGTTTTTTGTAATTTACAAAATATTTTACTTTTTATGGGTTTTATAAGAAGAGTGAAGTGGGTTTTAAAGTAATTTAAGGTTTTTAGTTGAAAGCAAGCCAGCAGTAAAGCGTAAAAAAAATGTCAAATTGGCAATTGACCCTTCTAATGTTGAAGGAACAACGGAGTTGCGCGTCCCGTAATGTACCGTCCCTACAAACTGGTTCTGGTTCTTTGAAAATAACGTTTGAATCAGGTTCTCGCTGCTGGTTTAGTTTTAAGTTACGTTTGAACTTAACCGTTTCTGTTACTGCTTCCTTTTGGCGGCAAGAGATACTGGCCGAGACCATCAGGTCTACGTCTCTCTTATTGCTAATGCTCCGTCGGCTTAAATCAAATAACAACAGGAAAAGTATGCCGTTGGTCAAAAGCCTTATCTATCACTTCAATCAATTTATTTCGCAAAATATATTCGTGATTGTGTATTTTAGGTAGAAAAGGTGATAAAGACTTGGTTTTTGACCTATTTTCGCCATTTCTTGGTCAAATTTCTCATTTCACATTTTATTTTGAAAGTCTTCTTGCGTTGAACATAGAATTTCATCAATTTTTTTTCCGTTTCTGTGCAAACAGTATTCCATGCACTTTTTGCACTACAAAGCAATTTGCGCAAATAACAAATTACCTTCCTAATTATTGTCTGACAGCAAAGAATGACTCATATCGCGTCAGATTGCGACTCCCTACCCAGACAGCAAAATCGACATTGAATCAATGTAAAAATGACGGATTTTGCTGCCTGAGTACAGAATGGAATTTTAGCGCCGCCGACAAACACAAAAGGAAACCGCACGCTAATAGTAAACTGTCAATCAACCTATTGAATATCAGCAAATTTCTTGCATTTCATAACTGGCTGTGACAAAAGGTTTATTGTGAACTTTACAATTATCCGATACCAACATAATCGGGATTAAAAGTTGGGGCAAGAAAAAAAGCAAAAGTCAAGAAATCTCAGGTTTGTAGCGTCACTGCTTCTATGTGAAATTGCTGAATTAGCAGAGGGCGAGACCATAGGGTACGTATGACTCAAGATCAAGCGGCGCTATTTCGGCTCGTCAGTGGTTCAAAGCCTATAAGTATACAGTCTACAAGGGTTTTTAACCGGTGGTGCTCGCATACCTTAGGTGTGCGAGAGCTGATCCAAGATTCTTAGGGAGTGCGGGAAATTCGATGACGTGCTTTCCTTTTGCTATCTTCGTGACATGATTGCGCAATCCATAGGCTGTAGTCTATGTATACCATTGCAGTGAGAGTGCAATGTTTCCATGAACTCATGAACCATGTAGGGGAGAGTGGGGCTAGTCGGAAAGATTTTTTTTTAAATTGAAATTTAAAACAATTGGTGCATAACCTGACTACTTGAAGTGGCTTAAATTATCAACTAAGGTGTCCTCTATCATACAACCAAAAATAAGTATTGAGTCAATTCAGCTTTTAATGAAAATTTAAAATAAACAAACATACAATTGATTTTTCAACTAACCCCATGCCTGGGGTTAGTTGAAAAACGTCAGTTTAATGCCCACTAATGAACTGGATACTCTTTTTTCAACCAACAAACATTTACATGGGGTTGTAAGCAAATATGTTTACCTGCTTTAAAATCAAAATGCAATGAATTCTACACCTAATCATTGTAAAACCATTTTTTAATAAACGCATTGTTAAAACTTGTGATGCCGTATATATAACACTTTCCAAGTTATTTAAATTAAAATTTTACAATGTATGTCTACTTAAAACAAATACATTGGAGCTTATACTACTTATTATCGTACCACGACGATATACTCGTATCGTACTACATAGTCATACCGTTATCAAACCACTTTCCAACTAACCCCAACCACTATTTTCCAACTAGCCCCATTAGCATATGACAAACTATTTTCCTAAAATATTCAAGCATGGCGCATTGGACTAAAATTTGTTTATGTCTTAATGTTGCTGAACACCTACAGATGACACACACCAAAAAACTTCTACCTATCTTTAACGATATCGACGCATAAGATGTTTTTTAATACGCCAAAAATTTTACTTCGAAAGTAAGAAAATACAAAATTGTCAGCCAAACAGGCATAACTTGACTCAACAAATCGAAACTAACATGGATTATGTGTTTTTATAAACTACTTCACATGTTGGAAGTAAATATTTAAAAAAGTTATCGAGAGTTAAAAAAATGATCATTTTTCAACTAACCCCGCCTTCCAACTAACCCCTCTCTCCCCTATATAGTCGAGGTCGCATGCATAATATGTATGAGAGGAGTATTCTACTGCATGCAAGTGAGATGCATGCAATAGAATACATGCATGCAAGTAGGCTAGCGTTAGAGTTAGACTACGTTGAAGGAGATCTTCCTATCGGTCGAAACTTGATCAGGACCGGTGGCATGGAGAAATGCCATCAAAAGTTCGCAAACAACGCTTTGCGTAAAGCACAGAATAAGTGCCACGAACAAGACCAATTGAAAGATGAGCAACGAGTCAGACCAAGTTGTAGCTTAACTAGCAGTTTTTAATTTACACCTAAGTTATTGCATGGCCTGAAAGCTAATCATGTTTCTTGGATATAAATGAGAGTTCAATAATAATAGTAATGCTTTTATTTGCGGCCATTGCGATAACATTCAGAACACTGCGCTTACAGATGCGATACAATAGATCAGGGTTTCCCAAACTTTTTTGGGCTACGGACCACTATGTGTGAATATGTTTATTCGCGGACCCCCAATATAAAAGTAAAAGTTAATAAAACCGAATTTTGCTTATTTAAAAAAGCTGACAACATTAATGGGACGGATGGGATTGCATGAGTCATCAATTCTCGGAGTTATTTGTTAAAGGCAAACTCGTAAGTCAGGGTCCACGGAAAGTCTGGACTTATATTTTGTATTCATGTTGGTAAGAGCTGAAAATGTTGTCTCACACATGTAGGTCGTAGCAAAAGGCAATAAAATTTTAGTTGCCTTTTGCGATAGCAATGGGTATTCTTCCACAACACTCAACCAGAAAGATGCAATAGCTGCTTGATTGAGACTAAGCATTAAATTTCGATCAGATGATAATTCGGCAAATTCTTCTTCTTCGCGTCCTGACAGATTAGTCCTTGTGACAACAAAAGAGTTTAAAAACCAGTCAAAATTCTCATAATATGTCTCTTTTAAAAAGTACTTCTTGAAGTGTGCAGAAAGCAATTCCAAATGTTGTGTTACGACAGAGAAAATCAACTCTGCATTAATTAACGGTTTGTTGGTAATGTAGTCACACAGAACAGGAAACATATCCACAACATTATCATTTATCCTTGTTTTCCATACGTTGAGTTTCTTTATGAATGCTGTTATTTTATTTTGAAGAATACGAGAATTTTTCGTAAACAACTTTTTAACTGCAACGAAGGTGCAACAAGTAAGATTTACGATACTGGATAACAAAAGCTTTCGAAATCATTTAAGTTGTAAAGAACTGCGGCAATTATCTTTGACAGGGTACGTACTGTACAACGTATATGGGTGACTTTTTAATTTTTTGTCATATCGCCACGGACCACCTGTGCAGTCGTCGCGGACCACCAATGGTCCGCAGACCACAGTTTGGGAAACCCTGCAATAGATGACAGAAAGCAGCGAAGTCTTCGAGTCAGCTGCTCCCCTTTTTTGGCTTTATTCATTGCTAAAGTGACGAATTGTATTCTTTTCAACATTCAAAGGGTTTGAGGCCCAATCTCAATGCTTCCATGATATATTTCTGAGGCTTAGCCAGTGATTTGAAAAAGACCATTATAAAACGTTTTTATGGCTGATGCAAACAAAAGTAGGCTAACCTACTAGGTGTAGGCTAGGGCTCATATGAACTCATGTTACAGAGGTAGGGGGTCACTTCTTGATTTCACAGGGGTCGAGGTGGTAGGCTACTGTTCCTAAGATTAAAACAAAGAACACATGAACGATATATGAAGGGTTTAACATGGCGAGACAAAAAACTGCTTAATGGATTCGAAATCAAACAAAATTACGGGATATTGTGATAACTATCAAAAAACTAATGGGCAGGTTATATAGCAAGACATGGAGACAACAGATGGACTAACAAATTAACTGCTTGGACTGTATGGACACCGTAGGAAAACAAACGCAAACGAGGAAAGCCAAAAATGAGATGGAGAGACGAGATTGATAAAGAATGCGGAACATCAAACTGGTAGACTACATACAAACACACAATCGACTGGATAGCCAACAAAAGAGAAAGGCCTTTGCTCAGCAGGGACTACCACAGGATGAAAATGATGGTTCCTAGAAAATTCTATTGCGGAACCTTTACAAAGAGTTACAACTGAGAGAGTAAAATCGCCTATAACACTGAAAGGTAAATTCATCGACAAAGAAATATTGTCTAAACGGCATCATATTATATGATATTAACCGTAAAAGTGCATTTCTGATTTAAAAATATCTGGGGAGTATCTATTTGTTTTATCAATAGCAAATCCCTTAGAGTTAAACAAGATTACCAGGTTTTCGCACTTTTGCTGAAAAAAGTCCCTTAATCAAATTTTCAACCTGGTCTACGCATTGCTGCTAATATTTAAGCCACTGTAAACAAAATAGCCAACACCTTTTTTTTATTGTCATGCGGCGACGTTGCTGTGTTTCGGATTCTTTTTGATGAATTGCATCAAAATAAAACCAACAGTTTTATTTGCTTTTGCAAAATGAATAATTGACTAGGTATTAGCTATGAAATGTTTACGCATAAAGCAATGAAAGTAATTTACTACCATTCTATTCCTAAGCTGTATTTATTGTGATGAACAAACTGGACTAGACAAATAACGACCATTGATAGAACTGTAGAAACCATTGACAGTAGGCTACGGTAACAAAATTGTGGCTCAAATAGACTGCTTTTGATTTGCAAAATGCTAAACCCAAAGATTACACTTAGAATAAAAACATTTAAATTGCAGGTAGGCTATAATGTGACGTTATAACATTACATCGTTTTTTTACAAAAGTAGGTTATAGTGAGGCCTCGTGAAGCACTGTAAATGTGCGGTTTGTAAAATGAACACTGAATCGAATTTAAGTCTCCATCCTCACCAATTTAGATAAAAAAAAAACAAAAAAAAAACAGCTTTACCCGTTCATTTCCAAATTGATGAAGTGATAGCCATCAGCTGGAAATAACGGTAGGGGAGATCAGGGACCAGTGGGACAAAAATGTAGCTTCTTCTTTAATAACTCAAATAATCTACGAACAATGTGTACCAAACCACATTTCTCATAAAATTTTACCTTTGACTCACAGCTTCAAAACATTTCAACAAGAAATGTTGATGTTTATTTTCAAGTTTTAAATGCCACACTAAAGTGTCCCATTGATGGCTAAGCTAAGGGTGCAGTGGGCCACTTTTAAATGCATTTAGTGCAACAAGAAACTAGTTAGGCCTACAAATAAAAGACAGAGATTTTACATTGCTTTAATGCATGCATTCATGTATTACAAGACATTGTTGCGACACTTTACATCAAACAAACGTTGAAATAATTTCGTTGTGCAAACAATAGGAAGCCTACACAGACATAAGGTAGCCTACAGTAGCCTAAATATCAAGACACTCACCGACCCCTTTACACTATCTCATGGACTTCCAAGAGGTTGGGAACCTGTGACCTAGTCGTTGGTTGGCGGCACAGTTACAACAATGACACTGACAGAAGGTCATTAAAAACAGGTTGCTACCAAATGTCGAATCAAAATCGCAAAGAAAAATACCAAGAGCTTTGCTTTTGCCAACACCCTGAAACTGCTGGATCCAATGGGTCCGCAGACCCCAGTTTAAGAACCGTCGAACTAGTCTAATAAATGATCAGAATTAGGCAAGGCTATAAATTTTTGGAGTAGCCTAATTGAAAACAGTTTCTATCTACTTTCTCTTTTTAGTTCTCGTTTGATACTTACTTTAGCTTGCAAGGCTGCTCACATGACATTATTTTCTTACAGTTATTCGTTCTCTCGGATATGATGTCAAATATGACACTTATCTCAAATGTAAGATTGGTAATACTAAGCAAAAGGTGATTCTAAAGTAGCCTCCTCATTAATGAGTGTCATGATATTAATAGATCTGAATGAAACACTCACCTACGTAACAATTTCAATCTCTTTAAAGTGGCTTAGTTGATTATTGACAGCATATGTGTGGGTTATATTTGCAAATTGCGACATTGGTTTCATAGCAATGTCCTGTTTGTTGAAAACACAATTTGTTGTGCAATGGCATAGGTGGAAAAAGCTGATGAAATAACTTCATCGTGATTTCCTTTTTTATTAAATATTGTTTTTGGTGCTAGGTAACTTCCTAGCAAATATTTAAGGCCTAGTTTCAATAAATTTCTAACTGAGTTGCCAACACTTTTGCTTTTTTCCGCATGTGGACTGTGGAGTTGAAAATGTTCGCAACAGTTAGGTACCTATAAAGATTGTTTTGCGAAAATTGGCTTTGATTTCTTGTGAATGTTTAACATCGCCTTCAGCTGATACGTTAAATACTCTACAATGAAATGCTGATCATGCAAGTAAGAGTTAATTTTTTATCTAATTACGTTGAATTGATGTAAAAACGGTTAGTGATAGCATGGTCACCTGGATAGCATGGCCATCTTTAGGTGGCCAAAGTAATAGTTGGATTTTAATTCAAGAGATAATGCCAGAACAAGCGCTTCAACTATGTTTGTCAATTCTCAATTTAGTTTCGGGAGAGAGTTTGCTTTCTTGCACCAAAGACAGGCAAGACACAGCAATACAACATGATTGAGCATTATAACATTATATTTTACTAACGTTATAATGTTCATCAACTCTGTTGTATTGTTGTGTCTTGCCTGTCTTTGGTACAAGAAAGCAAACTCTCCCGAAACTAGATTATCATATCAGCAACAAGAGAGGTATTCCTGTCCTGATAAGGGCTAAAATTAAGTAAAGCCGAAAATGTTCAACTGTTAAAAATATTTGTAAATATGTAAAATTCTCAATTTACGAAAAAAACTGTTGTTCAGTCACCCAGCTTAGTCAGTTTAGTGTTCTGCTTATTATTATTTTTTACTATTAGATTACGAACGAAAGCAATACACGGTAACATAGTAGTAGCAGAGATATAGAGGGTGGATGTTAGTCAGAATCAAAGATGCACGATGAAAGTAAAACAAAGGATTGATGCATACGCTTGTATTTCAAATTTTCTACACAAATATGTATAAACGTACAAAAATGGTTTTCCAGTCATAAAATGTTTTTGATATTTGTTTTTGAACGTCTCAAAATAGATCAGAAAAAAAAAAAAAATTAAAGGCCTTCTAGCTAGAGTTGAGATTTATTTTCTCAATTCAATAGATTTCAAAAATTTGTAGTTCTTTTTGTTTCAAATTTTGCGCTTCTGTATTAATGTTAACTTCATTAAATGCTATCATATTGTTATCTGCGTAAGTCTTTCATGAATAAAATATCAAATTACAAGAATTCTTTATGTCAAAAGGGTGTAGAATTCAAAATCCTCAAAAGCATACTGGTATCGATTGCATTATAAAATCGTATTTACCGTTATGTAGCCTATTCAATGCAATGAAATATAATACTTCAAGTCGACATCAGCACATGTTGACGTCAGCACATTGTTGTTCTATGAAACAAACAGCCTACGCAATTTAATCCGAAAAGATAAAACACTTCCATAAAAATACAATAAATTCCCCTTCTACGGGACAAAACTTGTCAGCTGATAATGCAATATTGTTAATGACGTTAAAATACGTGGAAACAACGTGACAGAGTTGTTTTTACTTTTCTATTGTTGACGGCTGTATGTTTTTGCTGAAGAGCCAGCTGCTTCGACTTTACAAAGGAACTGGCGTTATTCACTAAAAACGGGGAAAACCCTACCATTTAAACACCGAGAACAAACAATGTGCTTCTCAAACAACATTTTAACGTCTGGCGACGTTAAAGGGATAAAAAAGCACATATTTCATTTGCAGGGAATTTCCCAACACAAAAACAGTGTTGAAACAGGGGCATTTCAATAACAATCATATGATTGAATAGATGTATATTTATTGTTAATTTCAGATCACAAAAGGCAGACATAAAAAAGGATAGCTGTCTGTTTCATAAAAATTGTTTGCTGAATCGCTGCAGTGTAAAACAATCACAAAAGTTGAAAGCTACGATTAGCCTACTTGTTTGGTGCTCAGCAACAGCAAGCACAGCGGTGCAAGAAGTTTCCTGCTACGGCCATGAAAGAGGAAAGCGGTTTAAGTCAAATAGCAAATTTTTTGTTACAACACGGACCTCAGCTACTTCCCAAACTTTACTCTAATAAAGAGCAGAAAGAGAAATTTGAAAAACTGATTAGTCAAGATGAGAACATTGCATTTAATCCTACAATGGCTCTTATGCATTTGAGAGAAACAGAAACAAAATGCTTTATGAATCTCTCTCAAAACCATTCTAATTCTGTTCCAATATCTTCTGTTGTAAGAAAGCTTCGTGATTCTAAAAGTGTTTGTTATCCTTTTGTGAGAGATGCACCGAAAGAAAAGCTTACAGAAGTATGTGTTGAGTATTTTTACAGACAAAGAGGCGTAGTAATATGGGGTGACCGTCTGTACTTTAACCAGCTCTGTCAAAGTCCAAGCGCTCGAGACTTCAAACTTCTCCAATTAGGTTTTCAAAGAGCTACAAATTTAGAAATTATGACTCAACAGTTTAATGCAAACGCTTTTGATACAGTAATACATGAAGATGTCAAATGGTCGAAGCTTATCAAGCGTAACCCGCTTTTCTATCGAACTGGAAAAAACATGATTAGTTACAACACCAGGGTAACTGTATTTGAGAATGATGAAAACGGCGTTTTGCTACCTTCTTCAAATTGTGAAAGCCCAACAAAAGTGTCCGAGATTTCCAGCCATCTTACAAAAATGTACCTTTTGGCTCATATAAGAAAAACACAAACCGGCACCGTATCGCTCAAAAGTTTGCGGTCATTGTTGGCAAACTCAAATGCACCAGCTCAAATAGCCGTCACGAACTTAGTATGTGAAGACGACGTGAGAACGTTTTTGGAAACCCACTGCAATTCATGCATTGTTACAGGAGTTGGAAAAGATGGTAGGTTTGTCCAACTGAAACGAAATAATGAATGGGACGAGCTATGCTTGGATATTGTTCAATCCATTAAGGAAAACAGAGAATTGATCGAAAAAAAGTTAATGCCAGACTCTTGTGTAATAGACAAGCAAGAAGAATATGAAACAGAAGACTTGAAAGATTTCACTGAAGTGAAGAGCAAGCGTAAAAGCACAACAAGACGTGTGTCCACTTTATCACCCTCGTTCAGACAAATACAAGCACCTTCTCCCAAAAATAAAAGCTCTGCTGAAAAGAAAACACGAAAAAATGGGTCTAATTGGAATGCACCCCTGCATTCAAATCCACAACCTAAATATGGCGGCATTAGTCGATTCTTTCCCCGAGAAAGAAAAATCACTGCCAAAACTGGGAAAGATCATTTTCAAAAACCAGATCAAAAACCTATACGAAGTAACAATTCTCGCATGAGTAACAAAATGTCATTACATGACTTTATAAAACCTCGAGTAAATTCTTTTCCTGACTACATATCACCAGCCGTTTTGGCAAGATCACCTCAAAACTCATCAAAAGCACAGAAAGTAAAAGCAAATACGACTGTGATTAGCCAGCTTCAAAGTAATTTGACGCCTTCAACAGATCAGTATCCATCACATAAGCATCCATTACAATTCTCTGTTCCCAAATCCACCAAAGTACAATTGTGCGAAGCATCACACACTAAACCGAATAGAAATAGCAATAGCAAAATTGAGCCAAGAAAACAATATCCAGAGACTACAGGCAATGCAAGTTTTCGTGAAAGAGAATTACCTCGAGCTCAACCAGAAGTGTGTTTTCAGGATAAAATGACAAAAAAGATTAATAACTCTAGCCTTGACAAGGGTCAAAACGTTAAACAGCTGCCATTTCCAGGAAATATGTTTAACGACCTTCGTGAAAATATGACTACGACAACCAGCGCGACTCCAGGAAGACCCCTCTCTGTAACTGCAGTCTCTGCCCAATCTTTTGAAATACAAGCTCCACCACCGAGCACTAGTCAGACTATCCAAAAAGAGTTCAAATATTCTTTGACTCACACGCCTTGTCTCCAGCGCCCGAACCAGAACGAACATTCGGACAATAGTAACGATTCTCCGGCCACAGGATGCAGAACAGATCATTCAGTTTCTTCTGAAACATCTCATTTGGTTACAGCACTGCAAGGAACGAATTATTTGCATGTAAATGTTTTATTTATGATTTGTCAGCGACAGAGTGCATTGTTCAGCTCCATCAATTCACTTCAGCAACTGATTTCTAACGAAAAAAAGTTTTCTATTAAAAATGACTGTTGGGTTAAACTTGCATGAGTAAACTATACATGTCAATGCATAATGCTGTTACTGTCACTCAACATATTTGATGTGAAATCAATTTGAGTCAAGTGCTTTAGCAAAGAAGTTCGCTGTGTTAGTTGCTTTTGTCTGCAAAACCTTTTAATTCGTTAAATATTCTTAAACCTAAACCATCATGATTATTGATTAGCCTATCATAGGCTATTGTACAATGTAGGTCTACGGTAGTTTGAACTTGTAAAAATTGTCATGTTTTTGTTGTAGCAACTACCAGTAGCGTTGATAGGTGGGTTCAGGGAGTGCTGTTAGAACTGGACCTAGAATGATTTCAAAGGCCAATAGCCTTTCCAAGGGGTCCGGAAACTTGGAAAAACTATCTCGCATTTTAAGACTATCGAGCGTTTTTCTTGAAAGTATCTTGATTTGGAGCCCGCAGATCTCATTGGTAACCTACCTGGCCTAAATTATTCTTTCAATTTTCCTGGCAACTACTATAGGTATTCTTCGTTATGTCGAAAACGTAGCATTAGTTACTTTAGGGTATATTTTGTCTTGAAACTTGTGTGCTTGCAGCGTTGTACAATGTACATAACGTATATTTGCAGTTTTCTGTAGGCCTATCATGTATTGACAATGTCGTATAGATACGTACACTACAGGTGCTGGGCCAACTTGTAGATTCTGGTAGGATTGGTTATTTTGTTGTGACCTTTTCGTTCAAACACCATTGTTCAAATATTGCGAGTTCAAAAGTATTTAAATGTAGTTACGTTGGTAGGTTCTACTATGCAAATAACAAAAAGATGTTTTGACACGCTAATATAGACCTAATAGGCTACTACGCCGAAACGTTAAAAAGGCTGGAATATTTTTAATTATTTCATCACTTCTGCTTTTATCTATATTTTATGCACCGTACTCTATTCTGTAGCAGTTCTTTGTTTAGTGCAATGAAAAAATCAGTTTTTTAAATGCTTCACAAGCCCTGTCGAAAAACTGAGCTTTGTATATTATGTAGAAAAGCTTATAAAAAACTTCACAAGCCCAGTTTTTCCACATGGCTTGTGAAGCATTGAAAAACTGTAGATAGAAAACCATGAAACAAAGAGCAAAAAACTTTAAAGCTTAGTCCAAAACTTTATCGTACCGTATTTTTTGTTTTCTTTTGTATCATTGTAAATACCGAAGGTCTATTTTTTTATGCGACGGTTATAACAACTTCACCTAATCTCCTTGACTTTGTCCTGCCATTGGATTATAACCATGGGCTCTATCCAAGGGGGGGTGAGGGGGGTGATCACCCCCCCACTAATTGGAGTGGTTGGAAAGACTAAGACGATTTTAGCCCACTATCCGAAAATTACCCCCCCAAATTCTAAAAGTGGATAGAGCCCCTGATTCTAACACTTGAAACAAAGAGAGTGGGGTTGGAATCCTGCGCAGCCCTCCTTCAGTTTAAACAACATCACGTGCAATGCAAGTCATGTTTTAAATCGAAGCAGAAAAAGCCTGCACTACGACTGTGTGCATGAAATTTTAGTGCAAACCAGCCAGGGAAACGATATTTGAGTGATCTGTATAGCCTAATAGCCGAGGAAGAGGAAAGGGCCATCCCAAAACGAGATGGCTTAATACAAGTCAAGTCAATTTATTTTGTTTCAATAGAGTCACATATAAACAAACAAGCAGTAAAAATGAAAGTAAAAACAATACATTGTAAGTTACAGCTCTCAATTGGTTATAGCCTACAGTAGATTATGGCGCAATCAAGATGGTAGCGAAAGGTCTGTCAGCCTCTAGTTGTTTTTTGTTGTTTCTTATGTCTTGTGATTTGAAATTTAAAACTATTTCATCATGATTAACATCACCGGTCGGGAAACTTTTGAGATTCACCCTTTGCTTTTCAACCTTTCTTCGCAAGTTAACTCCTCAAGTGGAAGGGGGGCGTTTTTGGACCAAATTCAACCAACTGTTACGTGTGATCTGCTGGCTCTTTTTGAACAGAATTTGTACTAATGTGTAGAAAATCACTTGTCCATAAGTTTGAAAAGTTAATGTTCTGACATTTTGTATGTTTATTGATATTTAATTTTTTACAAAGATACTCAAAAACGATTATTTTGCTTTATTTTGTCTCCTTTTAATTACCATGCTAATTCAATTTTATGCAAAGCACTGCAAAACAATGAGCCCGCTCCAACGCAATGCGGAGTGTGTGTGCCAGTGTATTATGGGCTATTAGATAGCTTTGCGTGAGAATCTTAGATCATGGACTTCTAAATAGTAGCATCTGGACTGGAAACTCAGTGGGCAACATGAGGCCAAACAGTTGGTACAACAGTTGGCCAACAGTGGACCAACAGCCAAGTAACTAATTCTGTTGGCCCACTGTTGGCCAACTGTTGTACCAACTGTTTGGCCTCATGTTACCCACTGAGTTTCCAGTCCAGATGCTACTATTTAGAAGTCCATGCTTAGATCGTCCTTTACTTCTGAAATCTTCGATGCAAGAAACCTATAGATATTTCACTAGTTGGAAAATCTGGCATTCTTTGCACTATATTACAATGCAAATAATATCTGAAATTTTCATTAAACAATGACGGTTTACATTGTTGTGCAATGCAAAAATGATTAATTATATCGGCCTGATATCGTGATATTAATGGTTTTTATCGTTTTCAATATCAAATTGAAACAAAAATTGCAGTTGTTTTTCATAAACCAATGCTTTCCGAAACTCTTAATTTCTATATTTTATGGAACCAAGCATTACTTTGCAATAGTACCAAAAATATTGACGTTTTTGTTTGTGTGGTTTTGACTTACAATCATAGACAATTGATAGACAACAAAGTAATTGGGTTGAAAAACACTAATCAATCCCAATTAGCCCACTTTTTGTTGTCTATCCATTATCTATGTCTATGATATTAGCTATGTAGAAAACAAAACTTGTAGGCTACAGTAGGCTAGGCCTACGCCACGTAATAATTTGAAACCTCTTTTTCGACGCGATTTAGCAAAAATTTCAAGATTATTGAAACGAAAAGAGCGAGTTTTCTATTATTCAAACACAGAGGTGGGCAGTAGCGCGCTACTTTTGTAGCGCCGCTACTAGCGGCGCCGCATTTTTGGTAAAAGTAGCGGTAGTGGCGCTAATTTTTAGCTGGAGTAGCGGCCGCAGTAGCGGCGCTATTTTTTTTCCAAATTAGCGGTAGCGGGAGAGGCGCTACTTTTTTTCAGTCGCACTCCCGCTACCCGCTACTTTTAAACTTAAAGTGAAAAAATACTCGTTTTTTGGCGCTATTGGCGTGGTCAAGCAGGCCCCATAAACATTGGCTAAACATTGGCATTTTATTATATAGCCCATAGCCTATATAATCGGTTTGGTTGCAAAGTTTCGGTCTTTTGGAAATCTCGTTTTCTGGTGTGGATCTGCGATCAAGGTAATTGCTGGTATTATCTAACAATTGTGAACGCCTTTTTTCGGACAGGAGCAAGTCCTTGAGCTTTTCGAATACCGAGTTAAAACATCTGTTCATTAAATGCAACACCCCCATTCCTTCCAGTGCTGCGGTGGAGAGACTTTTCTCTGTTAGAAAAGATGTGCTTAAGCCAAAGTGGGCAGGACTTAATGACTCTCATTTTGAAATGCTCGTGTTTTTGAAAGATGCGTAGGCTAACAATAAATTTCCCTTAGAGTGTGTTTTCTATAACGACGTTAAAATAACAGTGTAAACGAATGATAGCCTAACATTCGTTTTCAAGGTCATTTTTGCGTCACTTGGGACTTGAAGAGTGTTTCCTAGTGTCATTTCAGACAAAAGTAGCGGAAGAAGTAGCGGTAGCGCGCGCTACTTCGGTCCAAGTAGCGGTAGTGGGTAGCGCGCTACTTTTGTAAATTGGTAGCGGATAGCGGTAGCGCGTGCTATTTTGATCCAAGTAGTGGTAGCGGGTAGCGCACTACTTTAAAAGTAGCGGGTGCCCACCTCTGTTCAAACATATCCTGCACACATAAAACGTAGTTGAATCTTTATCGCAATACTGGCAATCTGACATGTAAAGTAAAGAAAGAGATTACATTGTGTTTACATCATTTAGACAATGCGTATTTTTTAATAATTGAATTCTGTAGGAAAATCAATGTCATAAGATCATAAAAATACAAAAAATAAACATAAAATAAAAAATAGTCTATATAATTTCATATCAAAAGCCATTTATCGCTATATCCAGTGGTGAAAATGTGATGCAACAATGACAAAGAGTAAATGATCATCGAGTTTAGTATCTATCTACCACCTAAAAAAGACGGTGCAAAGTATCAACCTTGAATTTCTAAAAACCCATAGGCTACTAGCCTATATACCGCTAATTAGGCTACACTGGTTGCGGTTCCACGATGGATTTTCTCATGTTCAAAATGTTTTTTTACTCAAGCATGAACATCTGAAAGTTGGTCTTCACCCATTTCTTTGTTCAAAAGAAGACTACATTTTATGTTTTGCAAACACTGCTGATATGAGAATGTAATTTTGAATAAAATGATATAGCCTAATAGGCTAACAAGGCTCTCTGTAACGACAGCACAAAAAAACTCTATCAAAAACAATAATTTGCTTAATAGATCTACCAGTACGTGAATGAAGAACACGTTTATGGAAGTTTTTATAGCTACATATAAAGCCTTCAAATATAATCAGGCACATTTACGGCAATTTTTGATGATTTCATAGAATTTTGATTTATATTGGTTTACATGTCTTTTGTACAGTAACGTAGGCTATACAGCAATGGATATTTGTTGGATCGAACTTCTACTGTTTTTAATAATTTGTATGTGATCATTTGGTGGTGGAAAACTACAGTATTTCTCGAGTCGCTAAAAAGAAAAGATAGAACGTATTCTTTTTTATGAACAACTGCGTGCTCGCTAGCTGGTATATTATAGCACAAGAAATGCTTGGGTATTGTGCGATTTTTCAATGCAATTCTGTGACAAAGGAATAACATGCTCCACTATCCACCCAATAAGAAAGTCTTTTCTGTTTTATAATTGTTTCACGTCTTGAGACGTGAAACAATAAGTTATAAAAAAGAAGTGATTTTCTGACTGGACTGCTCTAGCCATCAGCTGGGAACAAAATTAGTTCAAAAAACAATGGAAAACTCCTCGATACGTCTCTCCTTGCGCATGTTCACGGAGCAATTATGAGCTTGTCGCTTGTAAGCGAAAAGAAATCGCTTTCATGCTTTGCCAAACGTAGGCCAAAAACAGCATCACCAAAATCTTTAATTTACAAACACACTAGGCTACACAACTTTTGCTACCAATCTTTACATCATCAGATCCGCCTTGTTATTTTAGGAAAAGTCAAGAAAAACCAAGTAGGCTACATGGTCATGCAGTGGCGTAGCTAGGGAATGTGCCGCCCGGGGCGGCATCAGATTTTGCCGCCCCTTCAAGAAAAAGCATGTGAAAATGAAATGCGTTTTTTTATCAAATTATAATCAAAATCAAAAATCGTAGTCTGAAAGTGCAGCCCCCAGACATGCCGCCCGGGGCGGTCCGCCCACCTAGTTACCCCACTGTGATCAGGGGCGCCGGAAGCGGGGGGGCAAGGGGGGCGGATGCCCTCCCTGCCCTCAACTTTTCTGCAGATGGAGGGGCAGGGGGGGCAAAGGTGCCCTTTTAAAGTCATGTAAGCTACTGCACAATTTGCAATATAACAATTTCTGCTATTCGCTTTTAGCCTATTTATAATCTTTCATTTTTGCCTCAAAATAATACTTACGGCACAAAATTTGCAACTGCAACACAGTACAGGCCTTAAAACTCGTTTTTTTTCGGCAGCCATCGTGGCCTACCGGGAGCTCCTTCTCGGCGGCCAAATCTGCGTGCTTAGAGGCTAAAATACAAAATAAAAATAACGATAGCACAAGTAAATAAAATTAAACTTGCAACAATGCTAAAATGATCACTTAGCGTTGTTGAAGTCTGGGCCTGTTGAACTGCTTTATCGGGATTGTAATCCAGTACTGCGGGACCATCTAACGACACTCGCACTATCGAGTGTTTTCAATGTGGCTGATTTTAAAGAAGTTCGCCACTCCCCTAGAATTCTTTTTAGCAACGAAAAACAACGTTCGACATGTGTTGACGATGACGGCAAGGTAATAAAATAAGTATTTCAATGATGTGAATGACATTACTAAAAGAAGCATAATTTTTGCAAAATAACTTATGATCAAAAAATTTTTCCCCTCGGATGTCAACTAACCTAGTTCTCCTTTTTAACAACTATTCAATGTCCGACAACATCGAATCGACATAAAAACGACAATATTGCCAGCCGATGTAAACTAGCATTTCGGATTAAGACTTTGTTAAAATAAACGTAGGGAATTACAAACAAGATTTACAGCGCTGGTGATCGCAGATGGATATATTCCATCAATAACAAATATTCCCGCACAATGCAACAGTGGCGATTATGACGCGCTGACCTAATTTTGCGTCACTCTTTGATACCAGGGATGGAGGAACCACGTGGGCCTGGGCCCACCTACTTTATTTTCTGGGTGGGCCTGGCCCACCCACTTTTGAAAGCCAAATTTCTTTGAAAAGGTAGTAAAAGCGGTAATTTAGAGAAGGATTTCCAAAAAAAAGCTCTTCACTCATTTGATACACACTAGTTTGATTACACAGGCCAACAAAACAATTTTGACACAAAAGGTGAGAGTCGTTTCAGAGTAGGCCTATTTCAGGGCCCTGATTCCAAAAATGCACTTAGTTTCTTCGAATTTTCGAAACTACCAGAAATTGAATTTCGAACCAAGATTACATTCTTCCGTAACAAGGATAAAATGTTAAGCAGCTGCTTTATTGATACGGTATAAATGGCCTTCGTACCTTGATGGGTGTTGCTTAGTAGGCCTATAGTAAGTCTACCACAATAAAGAATTGCGTTTGTTCATCGATGGCTTTGTTTTGCTTATTCGTCTAGTTTGTTAAGCAAAACAATGTATGTATTTTATTTGTACTTAGTAGCTTAGTAGGTCTGATATTGTTGAAGTCAACAAATATACAGTATTAAGGTGATTGATTTCAAATGGCGTTTATACAACTCAGAAATGTGCCTAGGATTACTTTCAGTTTTGTCTATATCTATAGAGGCTCAAAATTGCAAAAAAAATGTTTTTGCTGTAGGCAATCTTAAAAACTAGAGCCAATTCGAAAAAAAGGTGCATTTTTGGAATCAGGGGCCTCGAAATACCCTAAAATGACTCTCACATGCCGTGCCTTTAAAAAAAAAATTTTTGTTTGCCTGTGTTATCTTTGATAGCTCAATGATGAAATCTAATCTTCAAACTTTTATGTTGAGTCCACTGTTGATGGGAAGCACGTGTGGGTGTGGTTGCGTGTGGTAATCTATAAATCAATTTAATTGTTCTCCAAGGTTAAAACAATGATATCATTACATACTATGCAGTGCATGCACGTCGGCCTACTGTGTAATGCTGCAGATTATTTCTCCCAGGTTGGTATTATAACTGTGTGTGTATATTGCCTTTTTATTTGTGTGTACATCGCCATATTTTGTACAGCGCTATAGAGCAATTTAACAATTTTGTACCGTAATTTATTTGGCCAAATCGGACCCAAAAATGGAAATTTTTCGCTGGTTGGCATAAAAGGCAATCATGAAAACACAAATACACAATGTATAAGAGATTTGAAGTATTAGGAATGCAGCAATGTCATGGGGGGTCTGGGGGGCGAAGCCCCCCAGAAGTTTGATTAACTTTGACTGCTACGCCTTTGGGCCCACCTACTTTTAAAATGGTTCCTCCAACCCTGTTTGATACTACATATTTTCGACAGTTAATCCACGATCATTCTATTGCGAAATTAAATAATTGGCTAGAAGAGACTGGCGGCCAAACTTGGCCGATTGAGGAGGTAGAACCGGCGGTCATTCAAGCACTAGGCTGCTTAGCGGCCGTGGCCATAGGCTGCTTTAAGGCTTAACAGTAGGTTACATCATTATAACATAGCATGATGCCCTTCTTTGTATACCGGACGTTTGTAGGCTATCATTACTCAATAGCCTACATAGTGAGCTGATAGATTAGCATTATCGCTATATCTTATCTTAAAACTTGAAAAAAATTGGCCTTTTAGTAAACAAAAGTGCCCTTTTTTTGTAATCTTGCCTCCCCAGTCAAAAATCGTTCCGGCGCCCCTGACTGTGGTCATGACATTGCTGTGCTTCAAGTAATTAAAGAAAATGTGGAGAAGGTGCAGATCAGGATCAGATCTAGCCACTGGAGGACGCTATCCAATTCACAATAATTCTCGTTTTTGCGCAAATTAAATTAAAAAAATTTAAAAATTGCATCCGGATTGGCTATTATTGGGTCAAGATATATGGAGTGCTCAAACAAAATTCTAGCTCTTTGCTGTTACTAGTGCTGAAAAAATGGTTTGAGATTTTCTAGTGTGGTTTTGATTCGGTTTCGTTATTGTAAGCTACAGTTCAGTTCAGCAGGCCATAGCCGAAGGGGCATAGGGATTTATCTCTAGAGCAGCTTGCTGTTCATAATCATGAGATAAATCAAAGGCTATAATCAAAGGGGCGTTACTCTGCAATCGACGGCATGCCTTTAAGTGCTTTGCGAAAGACACAGCCAAATGCTCTTGCGGTGTCGAACCGGCGACCTTTCGAACTTCCAACCATGGCTCTCACCAGCTCGGCTATACAGTCCCTGCTTATTAAGCCCACCTCGGGACCGGGCAATTTTGGGCTGATTAAGCGCGTGGGCCTATTAATCGGGAAACGAACTTCTGCCATTCATGTACCATAATTATGCATATTGACAATTATAGCTGACTGAACTAGCCTATGATAACCTATGACAAATAACTGCTAAATCTGTTAACAACAGTAGCCTACACAACGCTCGGTTCTTCTCAAAAAGTGTGTTTTTTACAAGTGTTAGCAGCGAGCCCTGTTTTGTACAACCCAGTAAAATAAGATCCAAGTAAACGGTTTGTAACAAAACAGTTGAATTAAGAACTGATTAGTAGGCCTAGCTAACAATGCGTGAAATCGTCGAAAGCAAAACGACAAATAAGCTTAGGCTACTAAATTATGACGCCTTTTTAGTTTTTACACAAATTCAAGCACATGCTTGTAGCCTGCCCCACATCATCAAATTGGTTTGGTTTTGGAACTTTATTTTCTGATTGATAAAGCCTGTAGGTTATTACATTAGTAGGCTACGTAGAACAATTTTTATTTTATTTTGACAACTGGAAACAGAGATTGCAGTCGGCTGCAGCGTGGGTCAGGTGTACGTCGGAAGGTGTCCACCGATGCATAGCGCTCAAGTCCGCTTTCCCGAAATGCAGGATAAAAACAAAAACAAAACCTAAAAAAAAATTTTTTGACTTTGTATTTTTATCAAACTTTGACTTTATTTTGACCTAACGAAATTGCTTAGGCTATTTGTAGAGGGCACAGTTCTTCCTTGAATTGATACCAGTTACCCAAACATAATATTTTGTCGATTTCAGATCCAAAAGTGCTTCGTGTTTTTTGGCGATATGAAAATCTCGACAAATCTGTCTAACTTTTGCTGAAGACGATTTAGCTTGCTTAGGCATTTTTGTATTACAGAATATCAGTGGGCAATTCCTAAAATCCAAACTGTTGATCTTCTAAAAGACCACGTTTGTGAAGAGGAAGTGTTTTATAAAAATTATTTAAACACGTAACAATGAACAAACAAGGGACAATTTGCGATAAAAGTTACTGCTGATCTAACTGGGCATTGTGACATAGCCTAGTTCCCTATTTCCTGGTTTTGTTGATTAATATGGTTTAATTGTATCGCAGTTCCTGATTTACAATGCTTCTACGAGGATTTTAGCAAAAATTACTCTCAAGAAACACAAAAAGTTTGTCAAAGCCATAATTTGACAAACTTTGACTTTATTGAAAATTTTGACTTTATTGTCAATTTTCACTTTATTTTGAACTAGGCTATAAATTTTTTAGAAACAGTCCCCTAGGTGCTGAAAACAACTTTATTCTTTGTTTCATGGATAAACGAGGTCCTTAAATAATTTTGACTTAATTGACCTTAGCGGGTCATATATTAGCCTATTTCTTGTAGTTCCGCGTAGGTTAGGCTACCTGTTGGAGAGGCTTTTGACGCATGGCCTGTTAGCGAGATTGAAAGAGTGAAGCTTCCGACAGTTGAAATGTTGTTGCAGGGGAATTATTCCATCCACTAGGTGCTGCTGAATGAAGAGTAGTCCTGAAATGAGTTACTCAAGCGCACTGCCAGAGAGTCGAAACAACGACGCTTGACCTTGAGTTGGGCGCTTAACTACTGAACTAATGTGGCGGACACATGGAGTGTTAGAGTAACTATTCAAGTACATGTAGGTAAGTAGGTTAACCAAGAGTTGGGCTTATCAAGCGGGATTTGGGCTTTTAAAGAGTTTTTTTTATTATTATTATGAGGATCCTTGGGAGTAATTTTGGACCGGATTAGATTGGGCTTAATCAGCGGGGACTACTGTTTTAGTTTTTGCGTTTCCGCTTAGGCTTCCTATTGAAAACAAAATGATTTGTTTTGACAAAAATTGATGTGCCTCTGTCTCACAATATTTTTCTGACCAGTAAAAGATTTCTGCAACTTTTGAGATTATTTGATATAATTCTATGAATCAGCCAAAATTTGGAAACGCAACTTTTTTCCGCATCAAACCATTTATTTACTGCTACAAATTCAACCATTTGAGTGGTCAATGGAGTTGTTTGTAAATATCTTTAGGCTAATGATTAATATTTTTTTTTGAACTTAAGTATTCTTTCAAAGTTTAGTTTAGTCTTTAATATATGGCGCTGTTAAAACAAAATAAATTGACTTGACTTTAATTATTACTGCAATAGAAATTTGGAAAACAACTGCAACCTGGCAACACTTCAAACTGCGTTTTTTGTTCTGAATCGAAGCTGCCAAACTGGCCTTTTGAAAATTTGCTTTTGAATATTTTGATGTTCGAAAAGGTTAGTCTCTCAAATGATGCAGAAACATTATGGTTTGAAGGCGATAAACATTCAGACTGAAAGAACTAGCTTTGTATGTTATCACCTGCTTTCCTCATTTGAGGAATGCTGCTGTGGAAGCCTTTTTTTTTTGTAGTTTCTGCTTCTAAAACTAAGTCACGCAATAAAAACTGGCAAATATGTCAAGTCAGGTCAATTTATTTTGTTTTAACAGCGCCATATATTAACAAACAATCAGAGTAAAATGTAATTGTCAAAACAATGCATTGTACAACTGTTGGTTAGATTATGGCGCAATCAAGATGGTAGCGAAAGACCATAAGCAGTCATCTAGTCAGCCACCACCCCATCACAGTAAATTTAACTACACATTCATACTCATACACACTAGTGTGCAGAGGCAGGCACACTACTTCATTGAATAAAATTGAATTAAATCAATCGAAAAGTTCAAACAAAAATAAAATTTTCAAAACATATTGCAAGACTCTGATTCCAAAAAAGACATTTTGCAATAAATTTGTGAGGAAGTAACGCTACATGCTGGCTATAAAAAGCAAAATGTAAATAATGAGATAGTCAAGGTTGGAAGCATATTTAAAGTGTTCAATGTAGTTGAAAGTGAATGCGGGTTCGCAGTAAGTGCACACAAACGCAACTCCACTTTATGGTCTTAAAATGTGTAACATCACATTTTTCTGTTCTTTCTTGAACGTTTTTTTGGAACTTGTAAGATTATTCGGTCAGCTTTACAATTAGAATTTAGTAAAATGCACATGAAAATATTTGGTTGATTCTTCAACAGTTTGGCTTGCAGTTTATTTGATTTTTTTATGAGTGTTGGATCTGGCAACACTCTTTCTGGATCTGGTATCGCTCAGTTGTAATTTGTGAAAGGAAGGTCTAGGACTCCAGGTAGGGCTGTGCGCATTTACTACGGTATATATTTAATGTGAAAAAATCAAACTTTAAAATTAGGAATGAAGTAGTTTGTTAGGATGAGACAAGGAACACGAAAATTTTGAAGAAATTATAGATACTGAAACATAACATTTCTTGCAGGAATTGTGGAAATGAAAAGTATTGTGCTAATTGATGATACCATCAGTGATGACGCTGACATTAAAAAGCAAGTGCGATCGCTTTATGTTGCTGCCAATCAGCTTAGGTCCAAGTTTGGAAATTGTTCTATCGAATTAAAAATGTATTATACCAATCATATTATTGTATGCCAATGTATGGTTCTTAGCTTTGGTAACTGAGTGGTAATTGTAAAACTTGTACGGTACCGTTTTAAATCGCATACGAGTTGCTTACAACAACTTTTATGGAATTATTCAAAATTTGTCAAGATACGATAGTGCTAGAATGTATCAGGTACAGAACGAAATTTTAACTTTTCATGCCCTATTTAGAAAAATCTGCTATGCGTTTGTACAGTGGAACGCTGCAAAAGTTCTATTAATCCACTTTTGCTCAACATTATGTCTTCTGATTGTTATTATAATTTCACATTTTTTAATCACTACAACAATATTTTGTATGTTGTTTGATGTACCATAGTCTTCATGGTGCTGTTTTTATTTGATATTTTCAGTCCTCAAAATTAGCGACTATGGAAATGCCGTAGCAAAATGAGCACTTCATTAGGACAAAAATTGTTTCACATTTCTTCCTGTGTTATTCACTCGCAACGGAACTCAGACTATTTTACTTGTTGGAAGTGGTTATTTTTCCACACTTGTTGCCATGGTTACAATCAGGTGTTGCCAGAGTTAATATTAAAGTTAGGAAGGGTTAAGGTAAGGGTTAGAGTTAGGAATAAGATTAGGGTTTTGATATTTGCCCCAGACTAAAAAAATTTCCAAAATACAAGTTTTTGTTTAGCAGTGGCTATTTGACCGGCTCCGGTGTTTTAATCTGAAACACTATTTGACCGGTCATGAAGTCACTATATACGCACTTTTTTCCTTTTGTCTTTCAAAACAAAAGACGAGAAGAAAAGGAAAAAAGTGCCTATATAAGTTCTAAATTCGACAATAATATTCAAGGCAGTGGCTATTTGACCGGCTCCGGTCTTTTAATCTGAAACACTATTTGACCGGTCATGACGTCACTACATAGGCACTTTTTTCTTTTTCTCTTTCAAAGCAAATAACGAGAAAAAAAGGAAAAAGTGGCTATATAAGTTCGCCCCAATAGCTCAGTTGGTTAGCGTGTCACTTCTGGAACGAAGAAGCTTCAAGATCAATCGGCGCTGGTTCAACTCTCGAGGTGTGCGCTTGAGCAACGCACGTTAAGGACTGCTCTCCGTCTTCGTTCAGCGGCATCTAATGGATGGAATAGTTCTCTGGCAACAACACTTCAATAATCGGAAACTTCACTCTGTCAATCTCGGTGACCGGGCCTGCGTCAGTGATTCAAAGCTTCTACAAGTATGCGAAACTGCCAGGATTAAGCTCTCCAAGAAGCTTTCCCAGTTCGAGGATAATAATTCAATCAATTAAATTTAATAGCCTTAGGCTATTCAACTGAGTCAGTGGCGCATACGATAGTTCTTGGGCTGGTATTCCAGAGGAAATGAGTTCGAGACTACCCGGAAGCGTTCTTTTTTTAAACTAAATTTTGACTCAAGTGACTCAATCATTAGGCTGCAGCATTTTTGTGGTCAATTTTTAATTTGAGTAGCCTACAGCCCATTTTTTTATTTCTTTACAAATATGAGTAATAAAGTTAGAGTTTTTTTAATTTGCTGGAATTTGAGAATTTCTCTGGGTAATTTTCAGTTTGTCATGAGAGGATGTGACCGTGTTTGCCAAACGAAGCATTACATTTTTGCTCTCAACAAGTTAGTTTGGTGGCTGTAAAAAGTTACAATACTTCTTTAAAAAAGATGGTTTCACTTTTAGGCAGTGTTTTTTAGCAGGCAATTTAGTTTAAAGGAAAGTGCTTCTATGTAGTATCGAGGTCACATCCTTGGGAATACCAGTCAGATGAATATCGCACATGCCACTGATTCAGTTTTAAAAAAAAACTGTTGAAAGTTATATATATATACAATACTTCTTTAAAAAAAATGTTTTTATCAATGTCAAGTTTACTTTAAGGCAGTGTTTTTTAGCAGGCAATTTAGTTAGTAATAAAATGCTTCTGGGTAGTATCGAACTCGGGTCTGCTACTATTCGGTGAGTCCGATTTGGTGAGTTCCTAACCTTAACCCCTAACCCTAAAACGGCAATGATAATTAGGCTACGGTACCCGATAATTTAAAAAAAAAATTGAAAAAATCCCCCGTTAAGGGATCGGACTCACTGAATCAGACTCATCGAATCGGACTTACCGAATCGGACTCACCGAAACGGGCCATTCCGATCGAACTCATACCCTTGGGGATACCAGCCCGAGAAACATTGTACAAATGTACAAAGGTCTGCTGCATAGCCGAGTGGTGAGAGCCCTGGAACGGCAATCGAAAGGGCGCCGGTTCGACACCGCTCAAGAGCATGCGGCTGTGTCTTTGGCAGGACACTTAAAGCAGGCCTCGAAATTCCGGCGGTCATGGCGGACATGACCTCCGGAATGACCTTGAATGTCTGCCGAAGCCGACTCATTGGTCGATCATAAATGACCGCCGCAAAATTCTTGACAAAAATAGAGCTAATGCAGCAAAAATATATTTTAAATTTAAATTGTTACAGTTGTTTGTTTAACGCGAACAAATACGGAGCTGAAGCAATAATAGTACAGGCAATTGCTTTAAAGATCACATTAGAGTGGCGTGGTTAACGAGCTGATGGCAAAAGTAGCCATTTTAACATCATTTCAACGCCTTGCAATGTTGCCTTGAAGTAAAGTTGTCTGAACTTTTCGGAAGGATATGTATTCCAATTTTAACAATGAGGATTATTGCGTTACATTGATCGTTTGTTAAAAAGAAACGTCACAGAGAAGCAAGTCTCAGCTGGGTTCCGCACGTGCTTAGGCGAATGTGGCGACCTTATTCACGCTGATACTGATAGAAATAGAATTTCTGGACAAAAGGGAGGGTGTTAGTTAGTTAACACTATTGAGGGCTAACATTATTGAGTTACTAATGCGCATTTGTCTAGACGGTCCTGACATGGAGATTTACAATCCGGCGCCGGCAGTAATCGCTTGGCACAACGATTCTATAACGCGAAAGCCACGCAATAAGTGATCGTAGTTGCTTTTGAAATAAGGAAATTTGGATTGTTGTTTTCAATTGTGTTTATTGCGTCATTACACAACTGTCATTAACGCACTGATCTATTTGCAAGCAATCTGCTCCAGTATACTTCAGGGTCGGTTAATTAAGCCATCAACCATTGCAGAGTTTTTCTGTTGTAGAAAATCTTCTTCTACAAACACGACTACACAATACTGTAGTGTGATTTTGTGCAAAATCTACATGTAAAATATATGTCCAGTTGAGATATTAAATGTCCGCTGAAAGGGCCAGTCCGGTAGGACATGCTTGACCGCCGGAAAAAGTACAAATTTCGAGGCCTGTAAAGGCATGCCTGAAGGTGGTCACGAAGATTGGCTTCCTTGCCTTCCCGTCCACTTAATCTCAATCTTCAACCACCGGGTGTAAGCCTGGATACGACAAACGATGTACAATTGTACATGCCACTGACTAGGACTAGGTTACCAACTTTTATTGGAGTTTGGAACATTTCTATTTTGAAACTGTGGTGGTTAAGTGTAGGGATGGGCAATTCAGAATAATTCACTATTCCAGAATTATTCCGGAATACTAAACCGAATCCAGAATACCGAATCCAAGCCTTAAAGCAGCCGGCGGCCATGGCCGCTAAGTAGTGCTTGAATGACCGCCTGTGCTACCTCCTCCGTCGGCCAAGTTTGGCCGCCGGTTTCTTCTAGCCAATTATTTAATTTCGCAATAGAATGATCATGGATTAAATGTCGAAAATATGTAGCATCAAAGAGTGACGCAGAATTAGGTCAGCGCATCATAGTCACTACTGTTGTATTGAATACATCCAGCTGCGATCACCAGCGCTGTAAGTCTTGTTTGCAATTCCCGATGTTTATTTTAACGAAGTGTTAATCCGAAGTGCTAATTTACATCAGCTGGCAATATTGTCGTTTTTATATCGACACTTTTCAATAGGCTTTCATTCATTACAACATGTGTACTTCTCTCTGTATTTGTTTTATTTTTTGCTATTTGTTTCTTAGGGTTTTGTGGCCGTGCTAACTACTGATATATAGCCTACTACATAATTTTTCATTCAGGCACGTTTTAAACCTTTCAAGGTTTTGCCACCTTTTCCTGTTTGTTAACGTGCTGGTAGGTTTATATCGATTTTTGTAGTTAGTATCTTTTTCGTCCCGGACGCGTTAATGACGAAAAATAAAATGATTGAATGATTGATTGAATGTCGGACATTGAATCGTTGTTAAAAAGGAGAACTAGGTTAGTTGACATCAGTGGGTAAAACACGTGTCTTCATGGTTGAGAACGCTGTGGGTTAGTGACTTCACAGTTCACACCCTCAATGGTGACATCATAACGGAATAAATGGTCAGGTTTTATGAAAGGCGATATGCAGACGCAGTTGAAACCAGTGGCGTAGCCAAGGGGGGGGGGGGGGGTTGGGGGTTACAACCCCCTTTGGCACGTGTGTGACGTCACAATATTGAGAATGATGCTTTCAGTCTAAAAAAATTGCCTAGTTTTGAACAAAATTGCATTAAAAGAGCGAGTTTTGCCAATACCAAACATTCAAACATCTCAGCCAGGAATTAGCAACAAGAAAACACAGAGACTTTGCTTTTTTTTCGAAAAATGCCGAAGAAAACATGATCTTATCCTTTTGCTATGCTACCGGACAGCACCATTTTACAGGAATATTCGTACCCACATTTTTGTTGAAAATGCTCTCAGAATGCACCAAATTCAAAGTAATTTTTCAAAATTTTCTGGGGGAGGCCCCCCAGACCCCCGTCGTTCTGGATACTTATCATAATGCACATACTCATACAGTCATACATTGCATCAAAATCATTTTTGAAGTCAGATTTGCTCTCAATATTCTGAACACAGATAACATGGAAAGTGTGTTTCAACACTTACAAAAGCTGACTAGTAAAGTAGTAAAATAAATTATTTATTCATGAGTAAGCATCTTTTTTTGTAATCTCTACTTGTGCAGCTTTTTTACTTGCTGCAATTATCTATAGTATAGGCTACTGTTATTTAAATATTTTTAGGTTTGTAAGACAATGTTTAGACATAAATATTTCTTAAATCATAAACTTTTTGATGTCTTGGTGTACTGTAATATTTTCCTTAAAATAACTTGCTACTAATTATATCAACCACAGATCATAGGTATCATTGTATCCATGACTATTAAAAGTTTTTTTTTTTTATTTTCCCTTATTTTTTAAGCATGCTAATTGTAATATATAGTGACTGATGTCACCTTGTTTTTCTTTGAATTATATAGATCAGAAAAACTGTGTTCAGTTGTTTTACAACCTTTTTGTGAGTTTTTGTACACTAGCAAATATTATTTTGAATTCTAACTGAAGTATTTGTTGTCGTATCCTGGTGATTAATGGTAAAAAAGAAGAGCCTATTCCTGTCCACCTTCAAACATATTGTCCTGCCAAGTGTTGATTTCATGCTTTCTATGCATTTAATGATTTATATATACCTTTCTAGTAGCATTCAGGTGCCCCTACTACTTGCCATGTAATCACAGTATCAATCAAGTTTATTTTGGTATAGCTCTAGTCTACATTCATTTCAATGTACAAATAGCAGAAAATATCATACATATTACTTAGTGTGGTAGCCACACCATGAAGGCTCCAAACATAACAGTAACTAATTATAAATATTAGGTGATATGAAGTAGTAATAGTAGTCTAGTTTTAATTCGGCAATGTCCCCATTACCGAGGGTGGCCACTGGCCAGATCCACCTTCGCATGCTGCAATGGCCTTATAACACCCTGCATCCACACCTAGTATCTATCTAAAGCGTCCTATCTTGTTAGGCCAACCTTGCTACTTTCCTTCTCAACTTACTTTTTCCACATTTTCTTGGGTCTTCCTTGTTTCCTACGACCCTCCACTCGTAACTCCAGCACTCTTCTAAAAACATCATCTACATGCCTTCTCAAAGCATGCCTTTGAACATCATCTACATGCATCATCTACTTTGATCATCATCTACATGCATCATCATCATCTACATGCCTTATCATCTCACTCCAGTTGCCTTTGCCAACTTATGAACATTCTCAATTCTCATTCAACTCAAAACAAGTTTATAAGTTTCTCGTATTCTTTTTATCCTCCAGCTTCACACCACACATTGCCCTCAGCATTGCTCTCTCAGTTCTTCTTAAAATTGCCAATGATTTGTTTTTTCGTCAGCACTATGTCTCACTTTCGTACAGCATTGCAGATCTCATGTAAGTTAGTGTAAATTCTTCCTCTCATTTTCAACGAATATCTTCTACCACATGACAACTCTTGACACATGTTGAAACATATTTACATTTTGGAAAGTGTGGTGTAGCGCGTGTCGTCACGCATCACATCTCTTTTGCCGACAGCGCAGTGTGGGTTTGCCGATTGGCTGGCTTGGCTTATCTTGGTTTCTATCGTGTTGGTTCATTCTCTAGTTTTCAGTTAACAGTGTAGAAGTGCAATCGGCAGTTTAAGTAGAGTCTTGTTTTAGTTTGTCATTTAATACTTTCTGTTAACATTCTTTAAAGCTAGTTTTCAATTGCAGGATATTCACGTTTTAAGTTTATTAAAGCCTACTTTACTGAAATGAGTTTGTTGGTTTCAATGTAGGTCATGTCAGAAAGCCATATATCTAAGACTAAATCTTGGATCACAAAAGAAGAGTTTTGAAAATCTAAAGTGCATTGCCTTGTAACTTGCTCTCGAATGATCACTGACTATTTGATTATGGTATCGGTATTCAAAATAAAGCAAGATTTTCTGTCTGTGCAGAATTGCTTAGCTTGTTTTGTTTCCAATTAGGTTAATTTCAGTGAAAAACATTGTTTTTCTCAACAACAAAAATGTATGTATAGTATTGTAAGACAACTGCATGTGGTCATTCCAGTCAATTTATTTAAAACAGTAAGTGCAAATGTGAAATACACAACTATCATGTGATACAATACATGTTTATTATAACTATGTTTTCAGGTTGATATAAGCTAGAGTCTCATGATGGATGAGAATGTTATAAATACAAAAAGTAGTATTGCCGCTTTTGACCAAGAAAATAACAATGACCAAACCAGCAGTTTAGTGGCTGATGGCAATGATAATGTGGTAACGGTAGGTGCCGAACAAGTTAATGAAGAAGTTGATTTTCAAAGTCAGCATGAGCAAGATGATGTTGTTGTGGGTGGAGGTTACAGTGATGGAAGTCTGGATAGTCACTCACAAGTAGCTCAATTAGAGGATAGCAGTTTTGATGCCACTGATCCTGCTTTTCCGGACTCTGATGCTACAAATTGCACAAGTTCTCCTGTGAACGGCTCATTACCAGAAGAAATGGTTAATGTAACATTGTATGACAATACTTCAACACATGTGGAAGACATTTTGGAGGAAGACAACTTACACGGCCTTTCTATTCACCCTGAAGTCACCACAAGCAATGATGAAAACAAAGAGATTCAGTCAAAGTTATCTGATGTTGATTCAAAACGAAGTGGCAAGATAAATCGAGATGATGTACTTGACAAAAGTCACCAACACGTATCTTCACAGCATAAACCACTTGATAATGGTGCTTTCCTTCATGAACAAAATTCAGATGAAGTATGTGTGGAAAATGACAAGACATCATTAAATCATTTGTCTCGAAAAGACAACAAATGCACCAATGTAATATCACAACAAAACACTGGATTTGAGCCAGAGTTAGATACAAATGATGTTCTAGTTGGTAACTGCATCAACTCTTCAAATCCTTTAAACTCACAAAACTGTAATTTTCATCATAAGCCCATCAAGAGTCCTGAAACAGACAAACAAGTGCAAAGCATGATTGAGAAAAATTTAGAGAAGCTTTCTCCTAAAAAATCATCCTCACGAGAAGCAACGGAAGCTCCAGCATTATTTGTAGCTGACACTGTCTGCACTCCTACGACTCCTTCAGACAGACCCAAACGTTTCAACCCTTTTAACAACATTGATTGTTCTGACGAGCATGCTTCAGTTGATTTGTGGCAAAAGCGCACAGCTCCAACAGACAATAAACCTGCATCAGATCTTCAATTGCCTTCAAATCTAAAAGTCAATTTTGACCTTTACAATCATCCACTACCTTCTTCACTGCTTCAGGACCAAAATTCAGCACATTCCAGCAATGAAAGGCAGCGAAATTGGTCAGACATACCAAATAATCCCGACCCTTGTTTTGACTTAATGCCTTCTAGATTTGTTAAACCACAATCAAATGATGGCAATGCTATTTCAGACATTGATGACGTTGATGCTGTTGTTAAAGAAATTAAAAAGCAAATTTCAAGTCCATCTCAACCATTGGATGATCCCTGGGTAAAGGTTGCTCCTCAAGAACATGAAAATAACATTCGTGGTGAAGCCCATTTGCCAATCCTCGAACCTCACTATGAAAGCCGTGAAATCGAACTTGCAGAACCACAAAAGCAAGAAGTTGAAAACTCAATACCACAACAGCCAACTTCATTAATTCGACCATTAATAGAAGCAGCTGGACCTTGTGAGCCAGCGGATCTCATTGAAGGAGTAATTTTTGCTGCTAACTACCTTGGTTCCACTCAGTTGCAATCTGAACGTAATCCTGGAAAAAATGCAAGAATGTTGCAAGCTCAAGAGGCTGTGAATCGAATTAAAGCACCTGAAGGAGAATCACAACCGAGTGTAGAAGTCGATCTGTTTATTTCTACAGATAAAGTAAAGATTTTGAACGCTGACACTCAGGAAACTATGATGGATCATACCTTAAGGTCAATCTCTTATATTGCTGACATTGGCAAGCTTTTAGTTATCATGGCAAAGCGGCGATCACCCCGTGATGAAAATCGTGAAGAACAACAAATCATGAGAGAACCAAAGCCTCAAAGAGCATATCGTGTCATTTGTCACGTATTCTCATCTATGGATGCACATCTAATGGCACAAGCCATAGGCCAAGCATTTAATGTTGCATATCAACAGTTTTTAACTGCCAATGGCATTGAACCACAAACCTTAACCAGAGATGATTATAATCAAATTTTGGACATGCAAGATATGTACCATGATGATTTGGTACATTATTCAAAAAGAGAAAATGTTAAGGATTTATGGGTGGAGAAGAAAAAGGGCGAAAATCTTGGTATGGTGATAGTGGAATCAGGATGGGGGTCGATTGTACCCACTGTGATTTTGGCAAACTTACAACATGGAGGACCAGCAGAGAGATGTGGAAAGCTTAGCATTGGCGATCAGATAATGAATGTTAATGGCACAAGCTTGGTCGGCCTTCCGCTCACCACATGTCAAAGCATTATTAAAGGACTTAAGGCGCAAAGCATTGCCCGCTTACATGTTGTGTCATGTCCACCTGTTGTTACAGTTTTGATAAAGCGGCCAGATTTGAAATACCAGCTCGGATTTTCGGTCCAAGATGGCATAATTTGCAGTTTAATGCGCGGAGGTATTGCTGAGCGTGGTGGGGTACGTGTTGGTCACAGAATTATTGAGATCAACAATCAAAGTGTAGTTGCGATTCCACATGAAAAAATTGTTCAAACTCTTGTATCATCTGTTGGTGAAATACAAATGAAGACCATGCCTGCCATGATGTTTCGACTGTTAACCGGACAAGAGCAGCCTGTCTACATATAAGGTTAGCAATCAAGTTACTTTTTTGTCACCCATTATCCAACTTCTCAATTGACAAGTCTTGATTTTCGTTGCGCAGCTTTTACTCTATTCCCCTCTTTGGCAAACTATTCATGTTAAAATTGCACTGTGCTGGCAACATGAAGTTGTAGTACTTGCGTTTAATAGTAAGCACAATAGCACATTCAAGCATGTTCAATTTGTTTATAAACCTGCTTCAAAATTACAGATAGACGAAAGCAGAACAACTTTGTTCTCTGTCAGATGAACTTACAGTCATCAACTTTAATGTTACAGATGATACTACTTGCATTCTTGGTGATATATATATACTGTATTTAATTTGCCTGTCAATTTCACTGCTCAGTGTTATTGTCGTTTAAAAATTTACTTCATATTTCTTTGTTCACCATGTGTGGTACATGCTAATTAGTTGATCACAATTAATATATATAGTTTATTTGTGTAAAAATTGTGTGTAAGTTTATTGTTTCAACTGAATAGGATTGTTTTTATCTTATTCTGCAACTAATCTAATATTATGGATTGAAATCATAGGGCTGTAAAATGTTCACCATAAAATGGAAACTGTACTAGCCTATCTATCCACACGTAGTATGTTAAAGTATATGGAATGAAAGTGCAAAAAAGAAATATTCAATTTTTCTTTGGAAGCATTACTTTGTATTATTCATGATCAGTACATTGGACCTTTCGACAATGGCTTTGTTCAGTTAAATACAATGATTTTTTATCCATTTGTTTAGCCTTAATTTCTTAACGCTTTGAATGAAATACTAGGTGCTATCAAATACTCGGGAATAAACGTAGAATAGGAGTGAACTAAGTGATGCAAACATTTTAAAGTTTTTTTGCTTTGCCACAACAAATTTTTGATGGTAAAACTGGAAGGCTGCATGCACATCGGTGTATGCAGATGACTAATAACATATGTATTTCAGGAGTTCCCAATCTGGGGTAACCGGCTAACCGCACAAAACAGTGTAAATTCAAATTTATATACCTTCAGAACGCAAGTCAGACTTAATGAGAATACAAAAGCTGGAAGCCTCTGCTTTATTGTTTTGTGTTTGAAGTTATATGTTTACACTAGTATCATTTTAGATATATTTTATTTAGTGGCTATTATTTAATGTGCAATCATAGCACAGTTCAAGAAACCAGTTTTTTTTTTTTTTAGTTGTTGCACTATAGAAAACACTTTTAATTAGTGATGTTTGAATTGTGATTCTGATTTATCAAAAGTTTGATCAGCTGATTTCAAAAATCTACCTTGCTTTTTGGCAGAAATAACAATTTGATTTTTTATATAAATTTTATCAATCTTATAAGTGTGTGTTATGGTTGCACTTCTACTCCGGCTTGTATCTTCTGTACCCTGAAAACTTGAATCAATACTCTGCTACCTGATATTTCCCAATAAATTTATAGATCAATACACCAATTGCTTTGCTCATTTTATGTAGTTTAATGTGAAATAAGCTTTGTAAATGTTGTATCAAACTGTTCGGTTGCGATTGTGGGTTTTAAGGAAGTAGTGCGTAGTTTTAGCTATAGTCTTTGAAATTATCTGCACATTGCACAGACAACTGCTTATCTTTTTACTAAATATCACTTTCATTGCCAAAAGTGTACCCAAAGAACTGAAGTGACAAAGTATCACAACACTACGTTTCATTGACAAGTGATTTACTTTTCTTCATATCACCTTTCTTCAAGGTCTACCTGAAATAACAAGCCGGTAGAATTTTATTATTATACATGAATGGTACAATTCTTTTTCTAAGCCATTTTAAAGTTGTTTGTGCCAATAGGTTTTGAGCTTACAGCCACTTTGGAAAAGCTAACCAGCATTTTGCCGTTAACTTTTTATTGTATCACGAAACTTACTTTCAAATGGCGGGTTGAAGACGTAAATCACTTTTTTCTGGGAGAATGTAGATGAGACTCAAGATTAGTACAATTGCTCTAGAAGACATTTTAATAAATGTTGTTTAAATTACTTGTTTTAAAAATCATAAGCAACAATACTTCACTTCAGTGTCGTATTTGTGCGCCACATGCTCCCATGGAGTGAGAATTGTCTTCTGTTTATAAAATGTTAATTTCAATTTAATCGCATCAAAGCCTGCTGTTTTGCAGCTTATAGAGCATTAAACTTCATGCTAAACACGCTGTATAGTGTTTATTTGTGCAATTCACCACTTCGGTTTGTGAAGTGGTTGCTGGCTGTGTCTCGCTTGGCTCCACTATGGAGTTTCATGGAGATTGTAATTAAATTGTTTCTGTTTTTATTTTTTGAATACACTACTGTAACTATTGTACGTAAAAATCAAGCTTTGAAGTTTTTCCCTATTCAGAAAACTGAACACAACTTGAAAAACATCTCTGCATGTAAAATAATTAGTTTAACATTTCTTGAAAGTGTAACAAAACTGATTTTTTAAGAAGTCCTCAAATATCTATCAGGTTTGGTATAGTTATATGCTTTCGAATGCTTGCAAGTTGTGTGAAGGGGTAAGGTTAGTAACATAGGCTGTATAGGCGAATTTTAAAAAGAATACAAAGGCTTTGATTTACTTCATTATCTTTGATTCATGATGATTCAAGTTGTGTTGTTACAGAGAAAACTTCAAAACAGTGTATAAAATTTTGCTTTGTACATACTCTTTTAGTCCTTTTGTTTAGGTAAAGCTTGGTTAGGTTTTTGCTAGAATCCACAATTCTGACTGTTGGTTACTATTGTTTGATAATACCATTTTGGTAAAGAGGTCACTTTCTTCAACCACAGACATATACATTACAACCAAGCAACCACACGGCATTTAACATGATCCATTAAAATTGAACATAAACTATAAGTTACAAACGTTTTCGGCCATACACACGTTAGCCCTTATCAAGTGATACAAAAAAAAAATAACTGCTTATCATATCTACAATGAAAATGAATAACTGATCTAAACACTGAATTGAAAAACGAAATGCAAAATGAAACGGCAGAGCATAGGAGAAAGGCACATCACACGGCGTTTAAATTGCGAGGCAATCGTGTCTTTGCCTCGCAATTTAAACGCCATGTGATGTGCCTTTCTCCTATGCTCTGCCGTTTCATTTTGCATTTCGTTTTTCAATTCAGTGTTTAGATCAGTTATTCATTTTCATTGTAGATATGATAAGCAGTTATTTTTTTGTGTGTTACTTGATAAGGGCTAACGTGTGTATGGCCGAAAACGTTTGTAGCTTATAGTTTATGTTCAATTTTAATGGATCATGTTAAATGCCGTGTGGTTGCTTGGTTGTATATGTCTGTGATTGTTTGATAAGACAATAATATTCCACTCTACATTTTACATATAAATGCGTGGCATAGTAGCTAACCACTGGGACCAGTCTCTTCAGTTATTGCCACAAAACCTTAAAGCGCAATCGTCACATTTACTGCAAACGATGAAAAAGAATGCCCAGTGTTCAATCAGCCTTCTTGCCTGCCGAAGCATCAAAGCTGTAACTTCTTCATTGTTGATGCTGCGGCTTTGTTAAAGTGGATGTGACGGTGTATTTTTTTCACGATGGCGCTTTGCTTCACTTCGATTTCCAAAATATTCAATTTCCCCTTAAAATATCACAGAATGAAGAATCAAATGACAGCCTCTCAAGTGAAAATTTCAACCAAGTCAATATGTTAGTTCGCTATAAAAATATACCAAGGTCCAAGGGGGTAATTTGTTTATCGTCAAGTTGTAACAAATGTTACTATACTCCTGAGTTATGGTACTTTGGGCTGTTTTCAAGTCTAATTATTTCGTTTCCAGGCAAAGTTTCCAGTCTTGCTTTCGAATAAATTTCTCAGTAAGCAGCAGCATTTAACAGATTCTTTTGTGGCCGAGTTGAAATATTTCGAACTTTTGAAACGATCTGCATTCGTAACGTCTGAGAATCTCAGAACGCGGAAAACGCCGAAAACTCGTTGATTTACTCTTTCGGTTCGTTTACCTACGGTTACGTCATCTTGTGCATTTTTTCTGTATAATGTTTATGGTCACGCGGATTTCACTTTTGTTGATGAAAACGGAAAACTCCGCAGGCTATGTCTGAGATAAATTTGCCAAAAACAGTAATATTGTGTTTCGAACCAACGTTTCTTTGTTTTGATAAAAAGGTCACTTCAAACAGCCCAAGTGTCAATTAAATCTTTTGTACAGCTAAGTTATGTAGTCACTGCTGGCGCTGTTCGACACGGATTTGTTATTTATCGAAACGAAACATTTCGTAATTTTGAAATATACTTGTTATTGAGCAACACCAGTCGCAAAATTGCTTTTCTTTTGAAATGAAACCAAGGCAAAGGATTTTGTCGAAACGAAATATTTTCGAATTTGAACAGCCGTCAGACCTACACCGGTTGTATTTATTAAAACGTTGATTTGATGCGGTTTGGATTAAGACCTTGGTTTTAAATAGCCCTAGAGCCCAAATCGTCTATATGGATTACACGGTCTAATAAATACTGTGTACTGATACCATATCCTTTGTTTACAATAGAAATACTGTTTGTTTTTTTTCTTTTGTACACACTCTTAAAATATTGTCAAAGGTTTTTTTAATTCGTTTTCTTATTTGAAACGTGCTTAGTCCAAAGTGTCGATTGTGTGATCTTTTTCAACTGGCCGTCTTGTGTGTGTTTTTGTTTATGTCGCACTTTTTTCATTAGCAAGCTTAGTAATTTCGTTTCTGCTGACACATTGTATCCCGCATTGTGATAAATTGAAAGTTGAGATATGTTTATGTCAACGTAAAGGCGTCCAGTTTATGAGAACATGGATTTTTCTATCGCCATTACACACTTTTAAATTGTAAACAGTAGGCTTTCTATTATTTGAAAGTGAACAAATATTGATAATTTTTAATAATCGTTGAATTAAAGATTTAAACTGTTTTCACAAATATCCTGCTACGATCTCTTCTAACATCGCAGTGCAGCACACAAACAGGTGTTATTGATTTATATGTCTTTTAGCTTGAAATGACTGTTTTTGTCTGGCCAAGTAATCGCATGCTTTGCTATTTGTTACTGCGCTGTTGCTTCACTTTTTGATTATTTAAATTGTTCATTGATTGCTTAGTAAGACAGGGTAGGCAAGCTATGGCACATCCCACTGCTTCAATGAAATGCTGCACGTTTAACGCCACTCGTTTGTTTGCTGCTAGGCTTCGGTGACTTCTATGATGTAAGCAGACTCACTTTTAAATCCGAACTTACGTATCTTTTCGATAAGTCATTTTTGTAATTGAAGCCAAATTGGTCTATCACTAAATTGTTTTAATAAATCATTTCCCAAAGACTGAATAGTTCGTATGTATAAATTCCTGCCAAATCCATGGGCCTAGCCCCAACCCCAGCCCCCAATTCCTTTCAAATTAAACATTAAGCGTCCCGAAAACCCGCCATCGCTTACCACTCTCAGTTTCAAAAACTTTTAGTTGTATTCACGAAACGTGAACTTTGTTCGACTGAAGTCACAAGTTTTCACTGCTTTTAGTTTTCGCTTTGATTTTCATATTTAGCAAACATAATAATAGAATTATTACCTGTTCAAACATTATATTACTCCGTTGAGTCGTTCGATAGAATTGCTATAACGTGTTGCATTCAGAAGTTGACGAAAAACGACATAAGCTACCCGTTCTGGTTTCGCAAAGCAGGCTTGTAGCAAAGCAGAAAATTTACGTCGTATTGTGTTTGAACAACCCCTTGATCCATGTTTGGACAACATTTTAACATTATGGTATGTGACAAGATATAATTCTGATATGCATCACATTGAAGTTTTGTGAGTAATTTACACATTCTATGGTCAGTCAGTCTTCAAAAAGTGAATTTATGATGCCCAAGTCTGCGAAGCTGTCCAGGCTTGTATTACCTGCCTGTTTTATTTTTGGGCCAACTTTCTGCAAATATCACGCAGGTCTTCATCACTTTGGGTTCTCAACTTTAACACTTCAAGAAGTGATTCGAGGTCAACTAATAGGCTTCACTTATACAGTAATCACATGTTTCCAAATTAATGCTCTTCTATAACGTATACAAACGTTTTGTCATTACAAAAGATTGATTTTATGTGCTAGGAAGCTACTTTGTCGCAATATATGGTTTTGTCAATCTATTCACAGATGTTGCAGCGAAATTACGTCGTTTTAATGATGTGATATTATTTCAGCATGTTTACGTTATCTTGTGTCATTAAATTGTTGTATCAAGCAGTTGTTTGCAGCCGTCAAGATGTAAATGAACTGACGACCAGGTAGCCTAATGACACTGGGTAAATGGGTATGCACAAAATTGCAGCAGACGATAAAGTGTTAGGCACTGACGTAACTAACTCAAAGAAGCCGACAGCACACCCCTATTAATGTCAGTGCTTTTAGCCGTCAAATTTGTTAAATCCGCGAACTTCATCTGCAGACGTTGAAACAATATAAAAGATCTGATTTCCAAGCAGGGATGTTGCGTGCAAATACCGATGAAGCTATTGTAGGCTGGTGTGTTTTTTTAAACTACGTTTTAATGTAGATTCTGGCGTGACATTTAAACAAGTACCGGTACATATTTGGCTGTTTCTCGACAGTCGAGTACAGCAAGAATTGACAGCGACAAACACGTGTTTCGCGCATGAGGCTGGGCTCATCCGCATCGCACCAATAATTCATGCCACATAATTCTCAATCGCTTCTTTTGTCAGTCAATTGAATCCTTACCTTTGTGGAAGAAAACAACTAAACTAACTGTCGCAAAATCCCGTGTCTATCGCTGTTAATTCTTGCTACACTCGACTGCTGAGAAACACATGGTTTTGCGTAAGTCTTGGTGGTTAGTGTGGAGGCTACACCGGTATGGTTAGCGGAACACAATGCTCGCTGTTCTATGGTGAGTAGGCTAGTCAGGTAGTGCTGACGACAGGAAGATCGCTCCTTCTCAGCAGTACATATTTGGCTGTTACGAGTAGGCTTAGGCCTACATCACTCTAGGATATCTTTTTTATCATTATGTCCAATCTCGGAGCCGTAAACTAGCAGGCTATAGAAAGAATGCTGCCAATAAAAAATCAAATGGCGCAAGAAGCAGAAAAGCTAGTGGTGCCATATTAGGCTCGCCTACCAAAGCCATCTAATTCTCCTTTTTCGCTTTGCTAGGGTCAAGCTCACTCGATTTTTTTTTCATCAACAACAAAAATGTAAATTTTCCAGGCTACGTCTGCAACATTAGCTGACCTAAACTAATTATAAGACGTTCGTCTTATCTTTTTCGTTTGCTTCCCAAAATTTAGTAGCAATGGGCCACCATAAAGGCTCGGGTCGGCCACATTGTCGTGCCAAATCGTGCAAACGAAAATTTTGTTAAAATATCTGTCATGCTCTTCCTCAAGGCAACAAAAAAGACTTGTTGCAATATGGAATCTTTGCTCGGGTTTCTCAGCACAACCAAACTGTCTTGCTTTTACACCGAGTTTCATATTTTGAAAAACTTTAAATTACTATATTTTGTTTCGATCGGAAAGGATTTGTCTAGATTTTGTCTCAATGTTAAACTTAGTTATTACTTTGTTTGGCGTTTTTTCAGCATGAGACAACTTAACCGCAAGGTGGTGGTAGATGAAGAGATTATTCTAAAGTAGCCTACAGGATTGGCTTGGTGAGATAGTTTGGTTAATAACGCCTTGTCTTTGGGGTTAGGACTAGGTACATGCAATTATAAAATTCACAGCTTCATCATTTGGGTTGTAAATTAACCATCCAATAAGTGACGCCAAATTGAGATTTGTCATACGCAGAGGCAGAGTGTTAGGCTGCAACCAGCATTGCTTGGATGTTTCATCACGAAGGCGGGCTTGTCCAACTAATATCAGGAGTGGCTTATGCGTGGAGAAGTGAATCATGGATTTTGCTTTTATTAGCATTGTTGCAAGATATATCTTGCTATGTTGGTTTTGAAAACAAAACTTCAAATACATAGCCTAAAGTATTTAAGAGTTTATTGTTTAGAACATTATTTTTTAAAAGTAAAGACGTGGACCCAATGTTTCTCTGGATAGCCGCTTTTAACAAAACAACTTTTGTAACACTCGGAGCCAGAAAGCTTCGAAGCAATCAACCAATCAGAAATAGGCTACAGGTAGCCTGCAGGAGTGCAAGTTGACGAAAGGCTATCTCTACATTCTACAAGTATGCGAAACTATCAGGAATAACCTATCAAGGCTTTGTCAGTCCGATGATAAAGATTCAAAACCAAACCATCATACAAACCTGTCAAGTTGTTGAACATCACACGTCGATTTTGAATGATAACATGTTTGAATCTGGCCCCTTTTTGAACCGTTAGGTTTGTGTTGACGTATAACCGGTCAGGCCAGCCTAAAAAAGAAATGCATGACGAAAAATCAGTCGAGTTATGAATGAAACTCAGATGAAATCCTGGGCGATTCATTCGTCTTGGCAGACCAAACTATTTGGCTTTGCTTGTGTTTAAATATTTTTGTTGTTAAATCAGGTTCAGTTTGTTTCTATTTCTGACCATCACAACGAAAAACAATATAGGCTTATGTCAACCACGTAATATTATCCTGAATAGGCTACAACAAAGCACGCTAGGTTAAAATCAGCTAGGCCAGTGCTTCCCAACCGGTGGGTCGCGATGCTATTTCAGGTGGGTCGCGAAGCATTTCTAAATGTTACTGAATATTAAAATTTTCTAAAAAATACCGACATTAGCCTACTGTGGATCTCACAAGCCGCAGTCCTCCGAAATTGTTCGTAAGTGTTTGTCCGAGTTCGACACCAAGATTCACGAGATTCATTGATAATAATCAAATCTTTCATCCCAGGGCTCAACATGCAATTATTTGCTGGCGGAGCTTCCTATCTTTTAACAGTTTTTGATTGATTTGTCACGTCTTGTGCTCCTCGTATTTTTACTTTGTTTGTGCCACTATCTCGTGTTGTGCTTTTGTCTATCTGGCGTAATCTGCTTGAGTCCTTTTCTAAACAATTAATTAATTTTATCTCTTAAATACTTCACCCGTTGTGCTGTGTAATTTTCAGTTATCAGTTTGTGTGAGCTAGTAAAGCAAGTTTCTCAAATGATTAGATTTGTCCATATTTTGTTCTGATAGTGTATTATTCTTTAGTATTTCTTTTAAAATTATTTTTCTTATAAGCTTAGGCTTGAAAAGAGCTGTAGCCTATGACTAGCCGAAAACGTTAGCTTGTTGTTTTAGTTTTTATAATGTTAAATGTAATGTTGTTGCTGGGTTATATCTGTTTATGGTTTAAAAAAGTTACCTCTCTACCTAAATTGTATTTAAAGATTTTTTCTACAAATTAAGTTAGCCTATAGGCTAATATGAACGCTTTTCATTACTAGGCTATGTGTTTGTTGCTTGATCGGCCTGATGCTTTCACAAATTCACTTTTCTCAGTCATGTGCTTTTCTCAGTTTTTCACCATTGTTCACGAGAGGTCAACTACTTTTGCGTCTCATTTTAGCTCGTTATTTTTAGGTAGCGTGTGCTACTTGAAAAGAATTGAACTTCAATGACAAAAATTGTCTGGAAAATTCATTAAGGGTGCCAAGGGCTATTAAAATTTAGTAGGCCTACTGATTTTACTCTGTTTTGTTAAATTAGGAAAGAGTAAAAGGGGTTTAAGGACTTAGTTGCGAAGCGACTAACGTGGTAACTTAATATTGACTACCATTCTTCAAAATTTTATGCTCAAAACACTTCAACCAAGAAAAGTTTTCTTTTTTGCGTCATGTTGATGTCTTGCAACGTTGAAACGTAAAATTGCAAACTTTCGCTGGCTGAAATTGCTTCTCGGTGATTTGTTGTTTGACGTAACTTTATCTTCAATTTTTTCTCCTCTCTTGTTCTTTACCTTCTGCTTGGTGTTTTGGTTTTCTCTTCCACCAAATTAATTTCGCTTTGGGTGTGCGTTGTCATTTTTACAAATGTTTCAGCTGCTGTTAGAAAATCAGAAGAGATAGAGCATATTTCTTGTTCAAAGTGCAATCGATTGCAGTTTGCTAAAATTTCTGCCTTCCGCAAGCATTGGTTTCGACCAGACTGTTGAATTACAACCATGCATGCTACAAAGATCGTGGTGGTGAGTAAAAATATTCTGTTATCTGATATTATATTTATAAGCAGATGTTTTAACAAAGTACAGTAGATCATACATTTCATGTCATTGTTTTAAAAGAACGACGAAATATTTAGACAGGCTTAAAGGTAGGCCTATATTGTACTGTAGATTGATCAACTGTTACTGTTAGATACTGTTACTGATATCAACTGTTACTGATTTATGAACTGTTACTGTACTGTTAGTGTTATATACTGTAGACTAGAGTGTAGATCAACAACAAAGTAATCAACTTTGAAATTTTTATGACAACGAAACGAAATTGATTTTATTTTTTAACGAAATCTAGATTAAAATAGCAATAAAACGCGTCGAAAAAAACATAATAGGCCTACGTATTTTAAAGTTTCTAACAACGTAAAGGTAAAGCAACCAAAGAACAGACACAGTCACAACTCACTATCTTCCCTGAACCATGTGTGACGTATTGGTAAATTAAATCTAAAATTGAAAAGCATTTGCTTACGTTTGTTTTTAGTTTGCTTCAGTATTTGAAGTTACTAAGATGAGCCTTGCATCAATTGCAGATAGTAGGTTAGTAACCATTACGGAGGAGTTGATCAAAATTGCCAAAATTAAAATGGTTAGACACAGAACTTGAAGAGCAGGTAGGCCAAGCAGCTTGTTGAATGAAAAAATAACTCCCTCACCATTATTGCCACGCAAAAGCTCTTAGTTGTTGTTATCCAGTCACACCAACCAGTAAACAATTTATTTTTTGCTAACAATGCAGCTTTTTTGCATGTAAACACGTTTTTGAGAGCAGGCTTAACGCAACTCAAATTTCATGAATTATTTAAAAAACAACTTTTCTTAATTTCTCGAAACATAGTTAGCCCACTTATTGGGTAGGTTGACTGTCGTCTACACAGCTGTTACCAAGTTAGGCTAGCTGCTCCAGTAAAATAATTCAAAAGATTCAAAGAGATTGACGCTCTATTTTTGTACAGCTGTATGCCTTATTGAACCTTCCATTGCTGATATCTGCAACTCCTTTGGATGATTACGTGTGGAAAGATGATGGCTATTATCACTACACAGTCATCAAAGACTGGACGCACAAGTTTGGAGATCATACGTCTTTCCTCATCAATATGACCTCACAAAAGTGGTTAACAGGTTAATGGATTAGCACTCACATTTAACTTTAATGATGACCACCAATTTGTTTCACAATCCTGCACAATCTTTATTTCAGTCAGGAACTCTTTTAACGAGCAGCCTCACTTTCAATATTTCAACTTAGGAGCTGTAATTGATTCGTCTTTGGCTGTGTGGCCGAGAGTTAAACAACGATATAGGTTAAGTGGAAATTTGTGCCAGGTTGGCAATTCAATTCGAGACACAAGAGACCAAAACCATATGGATTTTTTAAATTTCAAACAGCCCTATCAAAAAGTCAAGATATTAAAAAAGTCCGTGACTTGAAATATGCATCTGGATTAAACTCAATTAAATTAGTCGTAGCTTCATACCAGTTTTAACAAATTGTTTTATATTTGATACTAAAACGTAGCCTATTTTCTTTGATGTTAATTCTGCGGAAGCATGTCTTCACATTTTTTACGTTATTCTGCAGACAAGGATACTACACGGTCTGTGTGGTGGCATTATGTTGTAATTCATGTTCCTGATAACATCGACCCCAGTCAAGCAAACTCTGCCTTTCTTTTCATTGATGGTGGCAGCAACAGTGACCCAGAAAGTACGCCTGAACACGATGACATTATGGTCCTCCTGACTGGTCTTATGGCTGACTCAACAAAAAGGTTTGAGTGATTTATTGTTGTACGGTATTTCAATTTAGGCTACAAGCAGAGCCGGTGTGTCCATTAAACCAGTGCTTTTTAACCTTTTGCCTTGTCGGCAACACCTTGAAATTACCAACCAGTTCTCGCATCCCCTCCTAGGATTGGCTGAAAAGTAATAATCGCCTACAGTTCGAAATTTTTGTTGAAACCTGGCAAAACAACTTTGCTTCTTACGTTATATTATAACAAACCTTGATAATTTAGCATCCCCGCACCTCGTAGGCACAGGTCTCGCACCCCTCAATGGTGCGTGCACCCCTGGTTAGGAACCCTTGCATAGACGAACTAGGCAGTCGCCGATCGCACACCCTTCGAGAGTGCGCAAAATTTTATTTTTCTTGCAGTTTTGTAACTTTTTTGAAATCATTTTTCTTTGAACAAAGACATTTTGTGTTTCGAATATCGTCACACCACCTGCAGGCCTATGTAGTCTCCAGTAAGAGATAGTAAATGAGAACGCCGTTCTAATGCTTTCAATTTTAAAGCGCAAGTTTGAAAGCACATCTGGAAATACGGACCTGCATTTGTAAAGCCGTCGCAACAGTTTTGAGATTGCTGCAATTTTTTGCAAAACGTTAGTAGCCGACAATCAAGCAGGCACATTGACTCCGATGCGTTGAGCTGCAAACTAACAGCAATAACTACATAAACTTCCCAAAACCAATGAGATTTGAAGATGCGCCTGTGATCACGTTTGACGTTGAGATATCGTATTTGATGTCTTGCATGTTCGCTGAGTGAAGCTGTAAGTGCTGAGCGAAGCTTTTCAAAGCTGAAACTCATCAAAATGTTTGTCAGGGATATCTATATCCTTGATGCAGTGACGTTCGGTGGCTTAAACCGTTGGGAAAGCAACTTGGAAATATGCTGCAGCAAGGTAGTAGGCACGAAGGGCGTAACCGTCGGGCGAAGCCCGAAGGCGTGTTGCCGAAGGCAACACTTCCAGCGGGGGGTCTGGGGGGCCTCCTCCAGAAATTTTTGAAAAACACTTCCAATTTGGTGCGCTCTGAGAGCATTTCCAAAACAAATCAAAAATAAAAATCTGTCAAATTGTGCTTCGCCTATGTCGTGATCATACATCCATTTAATGTTTAGAAGTCATGAACAATCTTAATTTTAACGTTGCAGGACCAAAATCCTGTGTTAGACATGGAACAATAGTTGTCTAAATATTTAATTCGTCATGAATGTTCATTCTCAGATATTCAGTTAAGCCTACAGTACAAAAACTAACACTTAGGCCTAAACATTACAACCGCAAGCAATTTGTACAAAAAGCTGGATAAGTTTGCCTCCTGCGTATAGAAGCTTAACAAACTAAATATTGCATCCGCACCTGAACGTTCATTGGCGAAGTAACGTTATATCAACGCTGTAAAAAGGGCAAAGGCATGACTATGAAAGCTAGTACAGTAGGCTAAAGTACATGGCGAGGAGACATCAAAAAACAGCAACAAGCTTTTTGGCATTATGATGCTGTGCTCTGTACCGTGACGAGATACCATTCTGACGAGTTAGTCTAGTCGCTCTAGCGAATGTACGCATTGACGTCACTGGGAAAGCACAACTAACCTACTAGAGATGCAGCGAACCCAAAATTTTTATCCGCACACCGCACCGCAACTGACTCATCTAACCGCGTACCGCACCGCACACCGCAATTTATCGAGAACTTTGACACTGCACCGCACCACACACCGCAAATTACAAAATTTTTAAAAAATATTTTAACGCGCTATTTTTTAGAAAGTCAATTGTAGCAAAAAGCACCCATGGCATATAACTGGTAACCTACCAGTACAGTTGTGCACTAATTGGCTAGGCTAACCAGATCATATTCTCTTATCAGCAATGCATCTAAGTTCTAAGACATAATACAAACTAAGACAAATAGAATGTTCCTGGATCTAGTATCAGGACTTTTGAACACTTTTTGTAAGCAATAATGCAATTTTAATGTCAGTGGTTACCGGTATATGAACTACACACACAAGAGTAAAACTTATAGCCTGAACTAACTGTTATAGTAACTAATGCGGTAGTTGCGCTAGGCCTATAGCCTGGTAACTGAGTTTATCAGCTAGGCTATTAACCAAAAACATTCATACAGCTTCCCTGACAAGCCAGCCAGCCCCAAAACCCTGTCAACTGCAAGCCATTTGCAATTTGCATAGCTTTCCAGCTTAGGGTTTCCGAAGGAAACAAAAACTGATCCGTGTTTCCAATTTAAATTTGAAGTTTCATAACTGATTTTCTTGAAAAGTTGAAAGTTTACGTTTACGAAAGTTTAAATTCTTGAAAGTATACGCTTACAAAAGTTTAATTTCTTGAAAGTTTACGCGGCAAGCGGCGCGGCGCGGCTTTGTCATTTCAACCTTCCACGCGGCGCGGCACGCGGCGAAAAAGTCAAAAGCGGCCGCGTACGCGGCGCGGTACGGCGCGGCTTGCATCACTATAACCTACCATAACACATCTGATTGGCTAAGCAGCTGGTGACGTTTTGCAAAACGGGTGAGGATTGGTTAAAACGAAGGCGTTTTTTGACATTTTTGAATCTGGGAAAGCAAGTTTGATAGTTGCTTACCTGGAGCCTCAGTGATTGTTTCTGACAGAAGCGTTTGCGTCAATTGGCATTTATAGGCAAGACATGCGGTTTGGTGAGGACTTAGACTACTCACAAGCGTTACGAGTAATTCTAGTCACGAATACAGTAATTTTCAAGTTAAAATAGACGTGATAAAAATAATAAGTTAAACCTAGAATTCAGTCATTAAATTTTGCATAGTTTTTGCTAAGGTAAGCACTGCTTTCCTTGCTTTCCCTCACCGATCGTCACTGCGGCCTGATGTTTGTACAGTATACGCTCTACAATCGTTCCGGATAGACTTGCCCATGGCCACCTGGAGATGCGGCCTGATTTGTCACAAAACCTATTGTGTCGTCTAGGGAAAACAGCACAGAAAGCGTAAAAATATAATTTTTAGAAAAATTTAATTAAACATTCGCAAAAAGTTAGCAAAACCTGGAAATTTATGCAAAATATGACAAATCAGGCCTATCTTTCGGAAGCCATGACTTGCCTAATCAGCAAATCAGTCTTTTTACATCGATTCAACTACAGACAGTCTACAGACGTTGAATCAATGTAAAAATAACTGGTTTGCTGTTTAAGGTCACGCCGTACCAGGCGTGGTTCCAGACCTTCTCTGAAAAAAAGTAAAGGATCTCTAACAAAAAAATTTTTCGTGGAAAAGTTAGGTGTTTGCTTTATATAGAAGGACACCTTACCATTAGAGTGCAAAAATGAGGACATTTATAAAAGGTACCCAGGCCATGATCCTGAAGTTAGGTTATCACTGGACTGGACCACCCATCCCATTGGTATTGTTCACTTCATACAATGAAATGTTGAGCCAATGGAGGCGCAGAAATTGAACCTTGCCTAGGTTGCAAAATAGTCTGTCACCGGCCCTGGCTACAAGCCCTTTTATGAAGAATAGGCTAGAGGCAGTGACGTTCGGTGGCTTAAACCGTTGGAAAAGCAACTTGGAAATATGCTGCAGCAAGGTAGTAGGTACGAAGGGCGTAATCGTCGGGCGAAGCCCGAAGGCAACACTTCCAGCGGGGGGTCTGGGGGGCCTCCTCCAGAAATTTTTGAAAAACACTTCCAATTTGGTGCGCTCTGAGAGCATTTCCAAAACAAATCAAAAATAAAAATCTGTCAAATTGTGCTTCGCCTATGTCGTGATCATACATCCATTTAATGTTTAGAAGTCATGAACAATCTTAATTTTAACGTTGCAGGACCAAAATCCTGTGTTAGACATGGAACAATAGTTGTCTAAATATTTAATTCGTCATGAATGTTCATTCTCAGATATTCAGTTAGGCCTACAGTACAAAAACTAACACTTAGGCCTAAACATTACAACCGCAAGCAATTTGTACAAAAAGCTGGACAAGTTTGCCTCCTGTGTATAGAAGCTTAACGAACTAAATATTGCATCTGCACCTGAACGTTCATTGGCGAAGTAACGTTATATCAATGCTGTAAAAAGGGCAAAGGCATGACTATGAAAGCTAGTAGGCTAAAGTACATGGCGAGAAGACATCAAAAAACAGCAACAAGCTTTTCGGCATTATGATGCTGTGCTGTGTACCGTGACGAGATACCATTCTGACGAGTTAGTCTAGCCGCTCTAGCGAATGTACGCATTGACGTCACTGGGAAAGCAACTCTAACCATAACACATCTGATTGGCTAAGCAGCTGGTGACGTTTTGCAAAACGGGTGAGGATTGGATAAAACGAAGGCGTTTTTTGACATTTTTGAACCTGGGGAAAGCAACTTGGATAGTTCCTTCCCTGGAGATTCAGTGGTTGTTTCTGACAGAAGCGTTTGCGTCAATTGGCACTTATAGGCAAGACATGCGGTTTGGTGAGGACTTAGACTACTCACAAGCGTTACGAGTAATTCTAGTCACGAATACAGTAATTTTCAAGTTAAAATAGACGTGATAAAAATAATAAGAAGTTAAACCTAGAATTCAGTCATTATATTTTGCATAGTTTTCGCTCAGGTAAGCACTGCTTTCCTTGCTTTCCCTCACCGATCGTCACTGGCTAGAGGGCAAGATAAAGGAAAAAATCGCGTAACTGTTTTATTTACACTAGTTTTATTACACTAATATCAACAAAAGAAACATAGGCATGGAAGTGTCCCAGCAACCAATCAAAAAAACCACCATAGTTCTTACAAACCACAATTTTATGATAAAATGGAAAATAAAAAGCTGAGTTTTGTATTAATTTAGACTGTAGAGCTTTTTCCATCGCAACTGTGAGTTCTCAAGTAAACTCACGCTTTTTGTATTTATTGCTATCTGTTGTGCTTCTGCCGCCTAGGCTAAAATGTCGACTAGCTATCTCACAGTTCTCACCGGAGCAGTAGACTGCAGATCTCGCAGGCAAGTAGGTTAAAGGAACTCAAAAATAACTTTTAAACTCAAAAGTAAACGCGATCAAGCATTGGGTTTGTACACTACAGCTGCATTAATCAAAATTAAGTGCTTATCACCCAAAGATCACGTTGCTTATAATTATTGTCGATAGACTATAATTCTATTATTATTTTATAGAGTGCAAAAAATTGAAATGATTATAGAGCATAAAAAGGTTGTCTTTGGATCTTGGTAGTTGGGTTATCAAAATTTTACCCAATATTTAAATAAATTAATCGTATTACTATTGTTGTTTCAGCATCGTTGTCGATTTACGGCAGATTCCCAACCAACCAATTGTTTTTACCGGGGACCCACGAAACAAGTCTAGGCACGAAGACTCCCTCGTCGCTTATACTTGGGGTCACTATTTAAATGACCCAACCACGCCAGAATTATTGTTATGGTTTCCAATGACAAAAGCTGCAATCAAGGCGATGGACACTGTGACAGATTTTGTAAACAAAACTTATGACAAAAATATCAAAAACTTTTGCGTTGGAGGGGCATCAAAAGTATGAGTTCTTGTTTAATTGTACTAATAAAAAGCTTTAGCTAATGAAAGTGCTACAGCTTAATGTATGCAGTAGCAGATTATAAATCTAATCACCTAAGAATTTAAAAATCTAAACAATCTGGCCTCACTTTTATCAAACTAGATCTTTTTATAAAACAAAAATGTCTTCATCTATTTTCAGCAATAAAAATTTTACTGCCTACTTTGATTGAAACAAGTCTTCATTTCTTATGGTGTAGGACAGAGATGGGCTCTCTCAACCGGCACAAAATCAAGTGGCCATTGGGAAAGTTTTCATTTCTCGGTAATCCTGTTCGCTGCTGAGCCCATGACGTTAAATCATCTGAGTCCTAGACGTTTAAGGAAGTTCCTAGTGAGGAGATGTAACGTAACTCTGGTAGGCTATCACGACAAAGCATTCAGAATAATGATAAATCTCCATTCTCAAACTATTGTACAATATTGGCTTTAAAATATTCTTTTTTACATGGCAGTTAAATTGTAGAATTACGTCATAAATTTTGCGTGTTCAACTCAACCCTGGACTTCAAATAACAAAGTTGCTGATCTTTGTTCAGCGTGGTTGGGTGACTTGGCTAGCTGGTGCAGTTGACTACGAAAGAGTGAAATGCATTACGCCAATTGTCATGGATGATTTGAATATCATAAAGGTATAATACCTCAACCTGTGCACTGTTTTTCTGTTAGTATGTCGGTCTGGATGAAATTTACTTCCCAACGTATGCGAAATAGCTTACGGTAGGCTACATATTTAATTGGGAAATGTTAGGCCTACCTTAGAAAACTTACACCAAGTTTAGGATTGGAATAAGATAACGGTGGGTTTTATTGAGAGCATGTACTGTTTTGCCATCTCATTAAAACTTTTTTACGTAGGTTATTGACTTTTTAGGGCAATTTGAGGAAAAGAGCTGAGACGCTAAAAATTTTCGATGTATTTGCGTTTTCTCATACCGTATAGCAATCAATCCTGCATTGCTGTTACCTGGGTTCATCTGTTGTGATTTTGGCCTATTTGTTGCTTTTTGTTGCTGCCCGGTCAGAGCATTTCAGTTCTAACCTGCTTTACTTCATATAGTGACCGGAACAAGAACTTTGTTTTCACAGAACTTACATCATCATTATCGTGCGTACGGAGGTTGGAGTTTTGCTATTGATGCCTACTACGCTGAAAACGTCACAACCCATCTCGACTATCCCAGCATGGTTTCTTTTGCTGCTCTTGTTGATCCATTTTGTGAGTTAGACTTTTATTTTACCTTACCCTCAATATGCCAAAAACATTACTTCGCATTGACAGCATCAAATTTATTTTCAAATATGCGCTAAATGAAGACTTCAGCACTTATTTTCTGCCAAGGCACAACCAACACCAATAACTGCAGCTTATCGTTTTAATAAAGGGATGATTGAAACTACGTGAACCTGAAAAATAGGGCTTTGATTTGAAATACTGTAGTTCGAAATACGGTACAGGCAGGCCGAAAAAATCAACGTAAGGTAGGCTACTAATATGGTAAATACTTGCTTACTTTGGTTGCAATTTGGGTTTAACAACTCTTTGTTCATTTTATCAAATTTGTTTTTCGATTTATTTTCGACTTTTTCGACTTATTTTTCGAAAAGGTAAAATGTCCTGAAATTCATTTTAGAATAAATTTAGTTCATTAATTGTAATGAAATGACCAGAGACCGCAAAAAGTATTTCTAATGCTTACAAGAACTGTAACCTAACTGTTTAAACTAGCAATAAATGGAAAATATATTTCAGCGTACCTTGACCGGCTAACGATGCCGAAACTGATCACCAGTTCTGGAGGAGACGAGTTTTTTCTCCTCGATGATTCTCATTATTACTTCAAGTCGATGAAAGGTCCTACATACGTGAACATGCTTCAGAATTCAGATCACACTTGTGTGGGACATATAAGACAAATTCTGAAAAATATTGAAAACTTTCACATCAGTGTTGCAAAAGTGATTACACATTTGTTTTGTGTAGGCTTATAGGCTAGCCTGTCTTTGTCAGAACTCAATGTTTTCTACGACAAATCTTCGGTTTGCAAATTGACCGTGGCGATTTGGTTCCTAACTTTGATAAAAGCTAACTACGGTAGTCTTCTTCAGTGTTTGTGAAACAATACAACATTTCAATAATCAATAGAATAAAACGTCTTTCTTGGGTTGTAACCATGTGGAAAATGTAAAAAAGATTTGCAAAAATAAATGAAGAAAACTTTTTGAAATTTTCAAAACGCTTTTCTAATTTTAGTCTTTCAAAATTTTCTTAAACTGTGTTTCAATGTTTTACTAGAACTACAACCTACCAGATGTTTCCTGGGAACTTTACAGTACACCTGATGGTGGTGGTATAGACGTAAAAATGGATAGACCACCGACCCTCATAAAAGCATGGTCTGCGACAACAATTTCATCCACAAGGTAGCCTAGGTAACCTATATACAGTAAAAAAACATTTTTTTACTCTATTGTGTCAATTTCATAAATTGATAACTTGAGTTTAAAATCTACACAGCTCAAAGTTGCAGAAATGTAACTAATTGTTGGTCACAACGGTAAACCATAATCTCTTCGTGGGAAAATTGTAACATAAATTTCCCTGGATCCGTTCGTCTGTATGCAATGACCGAAAGAAACACTCTTCTGAAAACGTCTATTCAAGAATTGTATTTCTGTAAAAATAGCCTCAAGGCTGTCGAAGAATGGAGGAAAACACCGTACCCACTAAAACTTGTCACTACAATACAAATTACTGAGATAAAGACGGAAATTTTGTCTAGTTGGTAAGCACCAAGCAAACAGTTAAATATGCGACCAACTTTTCAAGCAACAATTTTAAGAATGACGGAACTGACTGAGATATTTCAAACCACATAACTTTCATACTGTGACGTAATAATGATAAGCATTATGAAGCTATTCAAGCACCTGTTAAATTTGGCTTACACCATATCTCGTAATTCAAGGTTTAACGATGATGTAATGCTTCACAGGTGTGACAAAGGTGATGCAATTTTTGCTAATTTCTAGCAACAGTCCATGACGTAAGACGTCAGGTTCAGTAGACAACGGTTCTATGTGACGTTTGATTTGGTGAACGATCGATTGTCCGGAACAATTGTTAAAATTGTGAAATTAGTAGCACTTTTAGTTGTATTCTAAATTTTTTACAAAATGATTGATTTTGCTACGTCAATCCCTGCTACAGTATTGCTCAATTTGTGGTTTGCCAAAGCTTTCTTTGATAAATTTTAACATTCATTTTTTCAAAAATATTTTTTGTAACTTTGGTAAATTCTGAACTCAAGTCTTCATTGTAATTTGTTATGGAGCGTGTTTTATTTACTTTGTTTATTCTTACATGAAATAAAACAGACATCATAAACTAGTCAGTGTGTAGGCCTACATGCACAATTTTTTTCACAGGCAAGATATTAGGCCTACACTTCATATTTCAAAACCTCAAGCTATAATTTATTTTAAAGCAATCGTGCTCTTTATGCATTTCTTTCACTTCTAGACGAGACTTCCGCTTATTATGCGGAAACCCAAACAATCCTAATGCGGAACCAATTGTACAACTCAATCTATGGTTCCACAGCGATGTGGTTAAATTAGGAGACTTGAAATATCGAGTGCGATTTGACAATGCGATTCCTGGTCATTGGAAGGCATTTTTTATTCAGGTCTTTCTCTTATAAAATAATAGCACAGTAGGCTAAGTTATAATAAAACTTCAGCAACTGCTGTTGGATTGTTGAAGCATCGATGAAGATATTATTTAACCAACTGTTTAAATATTAACGTTAGCCTAATTGTGATATGGACTATTTTGAGGTTGATGTAAATGAAACATATTCTGAACGGAACCTTTACTCGAAACACGTTTACTAAAAGTTGTAACATTTCAGATGACTTTTCCTGGACCTGATGGAAAACTACTTGAAGTGACAACAGAAACCAACATTATTCCGAATACATTTCCGTTTCCAGATTGCCATATGGAATCATGCAAAGGAATTATTGTTTAAAACGCGCAGTGTCATTGAATTGAACACCACCGAATGATCGATTCAAAGGTTAAATCATGGTTAAATTGTAATGCATTGGCCTAATTGTAGTTTTTGAACCAGTTACTTTACTTCTTGTTACCTCATAAACATCAATTAAACTAGCCTATAGCCTAGCCTACAGATTGTTGTATAGCCAATAACCTACAAATTGTAGGCTATATCAGATTCACGGCGTCCTATTCAAACCAAGAAAGCCGATTGCCTATCGCATTAAATGAATTGATCAAAAATACAACCGTCAAAACTGTTGACCGACATGTAGGCCTACCGAATGCAGGTGTGCATTCTGACCACATTTGTGCTCCATCTTAATCAACTTTATAGTCATTTTAATTATTAACATTTGGACTCTCAACCAGCCTATGTGATTTACAAGAGACACCTTCTGTTTTGACGTATAATAAAGCTCGTATCCAATCAACTTTACTTAAGAGCCATAAGAAACAAAACTCTAGGCCTACTCACCTCGTTTCTTAGTACCGGTATACTGTTTAAACAGGCAACCGCCGTGTTCATGTCTTTTCCTTCCTTTTCGTTCAAACGTGCTTTAAGGATAAGCTGTGTTGACACTGGACGTAATCTGCTTAAATCGCAACGTGTGCGGTACCAATCTTGAATAAATCTGTCTGAATCACATGGAGTTCCATCAAGTCGTCTATATCTTCATCAGTCTGGAATTTAGCCAACATTAATGTTTTTTTTTAATGTCGGAAGAGGTTCCACTCACCAGCAGCAGCAGCTTCATCAATGCAGCAGCAAGCCTCTACAAGCAGTGCTGTATTCGTAAAAAAGCACAAGGTAGGCTATACTGTCAATTGACCAAAATGATAAATTGGCTACACAACTTGCAAAATACTAATCTTTATTCTACCGTAACTTGAATTATCAATATCAAAATTGTACGAGAGGTAGCCTACCAAATTGTTTATTTTTCTATGAATAGGCGACATTACAAATAGCCTGCCGAGAGGAATCTACATCTTTAGGCCTATCCTCTTTACAAATTTGGGATCTAGCATCCTTAGCTGATCGGCGGTTTAGCACCCAGGATCTTACATATTTTAGCGGTAAATTGAGCCACAGGTGGTCCATTGCAATTAATAAACATCAAACAGCTCACATTATCAATGAGTAAAGATGCTTTTAAACTTGTGATAGTAGGCTATTGTTCGTTAACTGAAATCATGTTCACATTCTGTTGTCGAACAAGGTAGGCCTAAAGTTGAAATAGCTGTCAAGAGAGATTTCAAATTATTGGGCACAATTTCAACTTTTTTACTAAAGTCTCTTAATCCTTGGATTGACTGTATTTCATCAATGTCAAAGCGTTTACAAATTCTTTTCACCTCTGCTTATCCATGACTAGAGATGTAAAAATACGTTTTTTTTTGTTTTAAAAAAAAAAACAAGCTCGTTCTTTTTGTTTTTTATCGTTTTTTTTGTTTTTTATTCGTTTTTTTTACCTATTTTGACATTAAATGTCACGACACGATATGTAGCAATTAAGGTAATCTCATTGCAATAACACAACAGATTATTCATCTGAGCACTCTGATCTTGCATAACTAGGCTACTTTGTAGCAGACAAATAGACTCTTACAACATCAGAATTTTGTTAGTTTCATTAAATTTGTTCTTGTTCCCACATAAAATAAGTTTTGATCTTTGATGTTTGTTTTGTATCTTTCTCCTGCATTGCGGGAATATGGGTGAAACTTTATACTTGTCAGGAAAAGTATTATGAAGCATTTATTCACTCTGTGATTATTGAACATTGCTGAAAAACTCCACTTTAAAGGAAAAATTTCTTCATTCAGGGTCAGTGCTGTGTTAAACCCTTTGTGGGCCCCGGGGCCAGAATAATTTTGGGCCCTCTATCGTCAAGCAGACCTATAGTATTGTGTATAGTTCAGTGTTGTACGCGTCATTGAAATAAGTTGACGGCGTCAGCGTCAGCGCGAATTGCCTAAAAACTTTACGGCGTAAAGTAGGCTACTGCGTAAGCTCTTAAAGAATTTGACGGCGTCAGCGTCAGCGCTAATTTCTAGCGCTATTTTTTGCCAGCGTATTGTAAAACGGAAATATTTTAACTAAGTTTAGGCTAACAATAGCTATAAATAAACAGCAGGTATTATGTTTTGAGACTGTATTGTAAGTAGCTGCTTAACCTATTAGTTATTTCCTTGTAAAAACACAAGCATTTCAAAACGTTTGTTTGACAATCTGCTGCCTTTGGGACGCATATTGTCCTTTCCAAGTGAAAATATGCGTTCCACAGCAGCGCTAGTTGGTACTGGTGAATGTATTTCAAAACAAGTCTTGAAAACGTTTTATTCAATTCAATTCAATTTATTTTTCTTTGTCAGAATGCAAAAGAAATGATATTGTGAAAAAGAAATACAGTAACAAAACCAACAAAAGAAAAAGGTGGCAAAACCTTAATGGTTTAAGACATGCATGAAAGGATCTACTATTTTGGTATATGCATCGATAAATATAGTTAAGCACGGCCACCGAACCTTTACTCGGAAAGGTATCACTGTTCCAAGCGTGCTGTGATGGTTTAGCACAGGGTTTCCCAAACTGTCGTCCGCGGACCACTGGTGGTCCGCGACGACTGCACAGGTGGTCCGTGGCGATATGACTAGAAATTAGAAAGTCACACATAGGCTACATTGTACAGTACGCAGTAGCGTAGCCAGGAATTTAGAATGGGGGAGGTTTGACGACCCATCGGCGGGGGGTCTGGGGTGCCTCCCCCAGAAAATTTTGAAAAATTAATTTGAATTTGGTGCATTCTGAGAGCATTTTCAACAAAAATGTGGGTATGAATATTCCTGTAAAATGGTGCTGTCCGTTGGCATAGCAAAAGAATAAGATCATGTTTTCTTCGGCATTTTTCGGAAATAAAGCTAAGTCTCTACGTTTTCTTGTTGCTAATTCCTGGCTGAGATGTTTGAATGTTTGGTATTGGAAAAACTCGCTCTTTTAATGCAGTTTTGTTTAAAATTAGGCAATTCTTTTTTAGACTGAAAGCATTATTCTCAAGCGTAAAGAGACTGAAAGCATCATTCTCAATATCGTGACGTCACACGCGTGCCAAAGGGGGGGGGGGGGTTGTAACAGACAGATTGATGTGGAGGCAGTGTGTAAAGGCGATTGCGGCACTTGGAGGTATCTGGCCATCCTCGGTAACGGGGACATTACCGGATTAAAACTGGACTACTAGTAAAACTTGTAGAACGCGTATTTGAACTGCGAGAGGAGCTTTTAGTTTTCCTGCAAGCGCACTATGCTGACTTGGCTTCACTAGTAGCCGATGAATTTGGCTTGGGAAACTTGCATACCTGGCAAGCATTTTTAACCTTCTAACCCAATTGAACTTGTCACTTCAGGGAAGAGATGCAAAGATTTTACAGTACTTACTCAAAGCAAAATAACAGCATTCATAAAGAAACTCAACATATGGGAAACAAGGATAAATGATAATGTTGTTGATATGTTTCCTGTTATGTGTGACTACATTACCAACAAACCCTTAATTAATACAGAGTTGATTTTCTCTGACGTTACACAACATTTGAAATAGCTTTCAGCACATTTCAGGCAGGGATATCCCTGATTTCAGGAAGTACTTTTTAAAAGAGACATATGAGAATTTTGACTAGATTTTAAACCTTTTGTTGTTATGTTTAGTTTCAATCAAACAGCTATTGCATCTTTCTGGTTGAGTGTTGTGAAAGAATACTCATTGCTATGTCAAAAAGCAACTAAAATTTTATGCCTTTTTCCACGACCTACATGTGTGAGACAGCATTTTCAGCTGTTACCAACATGAAGACAAAATACAGGTCCAGAGTTTCTGTGGACCTTGACTTACGAGTTTGCCTTTTACAAATAACTCCGAGGATTGATGACTTATGCAATAAGAAGCAATCCCATCCGTCCCATTAATGTTGTCAGTTTTTTACATAAACAAAATTCGGTTTTATTCATTTTTACGTTTGTGTTGGAATTGGAGGGGTCCGCGAATAAACAGATTCACAAATAGTAGTCCGTGGCCCAAAAAAGTTTGGGAAACCCTGGTTTAGCATGTATAAATCTTTTAACGAGGTCCATTGGTCCACTGCACCAACATCGCTCTTTTCAGGGGCATAGAGCTCTTGAAAGAAAGTATCTTCAACGTCCGCGATGCCATTCATGGATTTTTCGCTTTCTGCCTCTGATCCCTCGTTCTCAATACATGGGTGATCACCATTTGGCGAACTTCTTCCGCGTGTATTCCAGGGAGCCATTCCAACCAACGCAAAAGCCGGTAATTCGGATGAGTTGCGCTGGCCAGAATACATTGTGAAACCATAGGTGAAACTCAGTGACGATCGGTGAGGGAAAGCAAGGAAAGCAGTGCTTACCTGAGCGAAAACTATGCAAAGTATAATGATTGAATTCTAGGTTTAACTTCTTATTATTTTTATCATGTCTATTTTAACTTGAAAATTACTGTATTCGTGACTAGAATTACTCGTAACGCTAGTGAGTAGTCTAAATCCTCACCAAACCGCATGTCTTGCCTATAAATGCCAATTAACGCAAACGCTTCTGTCAGAAACAATCACTGAGGCTCCAAGGTAAGCAACTATCAAACTTGCTTACCCAAATTCAAAAATGTCAAAAAACGCCTTCGTTTTATCCAATCATCACTCGTTTTGCAAAACGTCACCAGCTGCTTAGCCAATCAGATGTGTTATGGTGAGACCAGGTGAGTCTTGCTTTCCCAGTGACGTCAATGCATACATTCGCTAGAGCGGCTAGACTAACTCGTCAGAATGGTGCTCGTCACGGTACACCGCACAAGCATCATAATGCCGAAATAATTGTTGCTGTTTTTTGATGTCTCCTCGCCATGTACTGTACGTTAGCCTACTAGCTTTCATAGTCATGCCTTTGCCCTTTTTACAGCGTTGATGTAACGTTACTTCGCCAATGAACGTTCAGGTGCGGGTGCAATATTTAGTTTGTTAAGCTTCTATACGCAGGAGGCAAACTTATCCAGCTTTTTGTACAAATTGCTTGCGGTTGTAATGTTTAGACCTAAGTGTTAGTTTTTGTAGTGTAGGCCTAACTGAATATCTCAGAATGAATATTCATGACGAATTAAATATTTAGACAACTATTATTCCATGTCTAACACTGGATTTTGGTCCTGCAACGTTAAAATTAAGATTGTTCATGACTTCTAAACATTAAATGGATGTATGATCACGACAAAGGCGAAGCACAATTTGACAGATTTTTATGTTTGATTTGTTTTGAAAATGCTCTCAGAGCGCACCAAATTGGAAATGTTTTTCAAAAATTTCTGGGGGAGGCCCCCCAGACCCCCCGCTGGAAGTGTTGCCTTCGGCAACACGCCTTCGGGCTTCGCCCGACGGTTACGCCCTTCGTGCCTAGGCCTACTACATTGCTGCAGCATATTTACAAGTTGCTTTCCCAACGGTTTAAGCCACCGAACGTCACTGGTGAAACTCTTATTGTGAAACGAGATTTTTCATGAAAACAAAAATTGACGCATAGCGCTTGACGCTTAAAATCGGCAAAATAGTTGACGGCGCTATCACTTCCGTCAACTGAAAAATAAATTGACGGCGCTAGCCTCAGCGTCAACAAAAAGTTGACGCCGTCAAATGACGCCGTCAAATTGACGGCGTCAACGTACAACACTGGTATAGTTTCACTGCACCGATATGGAAATGTGGTTCACTTCAATTGACTTTCTCGCCAATTTAGAAAACAACACAAGTGTAAGTAACCGCAAACACAGGTCTATCATTTCTTAGCTACACCTTTGCTCGGAATGAAAGCCAAAAGTGTTAACAATTTCTAATAAAAAAAATACTGGCAATGGAGTATAGTCACGACGCGGTAATACCACCGTACCGGGCAGAATTTTGACTGTTTGAACTTTCGCGGTACGGCGATAAAATCTGAGGATAAAAGCAAAACTGAAGAAATTATTAATTTTCATTCAGATTTGGTCATCTGATCTGGTAACATTATTGTTTTTCACCATTTTTATGGTTTATCTGGCAACACTACTTGTTCAGTCAACCAAGGTAAAAACATTGTGATTGTACTGTAATTTGTAAACAAAAACAGTGTCAAGAGTTTTGAAAATCAGGTGTTTACTTATTTTTATTTAGCATTATTTCATTCCAAGGCAAAGCTTTCATTATTTTATGCAGGCATTCAAGTTAATTAAAGCTTTTAAGAATGGTAGCTTAGGTTAGTGGCAAGAAAAAACAGGTCACTTGTGAAAGAATAATTTTTGTTTTGGATCAAAGCAATTGCAGTGGGCTACCATACAATATGTGATATGCCATGCCTATAAGGTATTTGAAGATAAAAGCAAATTTCATGTGCATAGCCTATATTCAGAAAAAAGTAAATACAGCAGAACGTTTCTGCTAAAAGTATCTAGCATTCAATAAAAGGCAACTCAGATAAGCTATAAAAGGTGGTGGATAACAAGTGGTGCAAGTTCCTCAATTGCCTAAATAGGCCTTAAATTTTTTCCAAAATTTGCTTTTGTTTAATAGATTCCCTTTCATTTGATGTGCACTTGCACAAATGCACTCTTATTTTTCATGGTGCAGAGGCAGTGTGACATTTCGAGATGTGTAAGAGGTCCCGCGTGACCAAGTTTGTTGTTGATTCTACTGAAGGTGGTTTTCTGGAATCTAACGCCACTCGTACGGTATTTCCAAATATTTATTTCCACAAAGCCAAAGATTACAGTAACATTTAGATTAAAACAGTCTTAGAGGGGGTGGTGTTAATTTCGGCTTAATTGCCACCTGTCAACAATACATAAATTGATAATTCCCTGATACACTAACACTTAAAACCTTCTCTTTCAAAACAATATGGCTGACAGGCAGAGTTGCCAGATTTTGAAAAAAAAAGTAGCCAAAAAAGTAGCAAATTTGCTCCCAAAGTAGCCCAATTTATAGCAGGGGGTGCGGGAATTATGTTTTCCAACTTCTGGGGGGCTTCGCCCCCCAGACCCCCCGTGAGGCGTTCTAACACTGACACGGCCACAATCTTTTGGATGTCTCTGTTAGGCATACTTCATAACAGAACTGCTTAGCCTCAGTTTTGTCATGTGTTGGTTTTTTTTTCACTGAAGGACAAGGTGTACAATCATCATTACACAAATTCAACAAACATACATTTTCATCAAGCCATTCATTCTTATTCCAATTAGGGAACGTTCAAATATTACGTAACGCTTTTTTTCCGAATTTTTGACCCCCCCCCTCCCCCATGAAACGCCAACGTAACGCTTTTTTCAATCCCCCCCTCCCCCATGTAACGCTTTTTCACTAGGAATTCAGCACAAAAAACTACCATTACGTACTTCAAAGCGTTACGTAACGTTTTGCTTGATCCCCTTCCCCCCCGATGTGACGCTAACGTAACGCTTTGCATAACCCCCCCCCCCTTCCCCCTCGAAGGCGTTACGTAATATTTGAACGTTCCCTTATTACTACATTGATTAGTAAACTATGTAAAAACTGCATGCCAGTCAGTGGAAGAACCTGAAAAAAAAATGTTAATTAATAACATACAAGCCGTCAAACGCTCTTGAATGTACAGCTAAAAAATACACATATGAAAAATCAGCTTAACAAACCCAGTGAAATTGCACAAATTATTCTGCTAAATAGCAACAGAGTTACCTTACAGTAAGGCACGTTCAGCTTTTCAAGCACTTCTGCGTTCTGACTTCTACAGTAAGAGAAAACTGTAAAGACATAGAACGGTGATAACGTAACGCTAGAATAGACTAGAAACTCACTCAACCATGTCCCTTGCTACGTCTTGGAAACATGAGAATGCGCTGTAAAATTTGTAAACTACAAATAAACTGTCAGTAGACTGCAAGCGAAACTTACTTTAGTAAGAAATTTCCGATGTAAAAAAGTCGCAATCTTGTTATATTGTCGCCAATCTAGATTTAAAAGTAGCCCAAAAAGTCGCAAGTCGCCAAGCTCAATTTTTTGTCGCAAATCACATATGGAAAGTAGCCCAATTTGCGATAAGTAGCCCAATCTGGCAACACAGCTGACAGGCGAGAGAAAATGACGGCGTGCGTAATTAAAGGGAAACGTCTTCTACCAGAAAGTTAAAGGTGATGTCTCCAATTTGGGTTTTAAGTTACATATTGCTGTCAGTCCCCGCTACAGTCCCCCCGAAAACTTTTACGAAGTTTTCTAAAATTGGAAGGGGGTTGATGACACAGTAAAGCAGATGTGAATCACATACAAGAAATCGTCTGGCGGCAAGTATAAGCGTCCGCGTAAATCAATCAAAGTCAGTTATCGTCGTTGGGCTCAATCACAGTCAGTTTAGTTATTGGTCGCTCTCTGAGCTTTCCACCAGGCAAGCGAGCCACAACGGAGCGTACATGTCCGTCCGAACCTGTTTTTGTTTGTGTAATGATTGCGTATGGGTACTTCAGAAACTGCGGTTCGTCTTCGTCGTTCAGGATGACGAGATCGCCGATTTTGAAGTCTCTTTCTTCTTTGCGCCACTTCTGGCGTTCCTGCAAGCCTGTGAAGTAAGTTTTGTACCATCTGTTCCACCACAGTTCTGCTATTCGCTTTGAAAACCTGTAGCCTCGTCGAAGCTCATCTCGGGGTGAGGTAATGTTAGGAGGCATACAATCATCTCTTGGTTGTAGTGTGCCAACCATTAAGTCGATGGGTCGCAATGGTGGGAGGCCGTCATCTGATGGTGACTTGGTAAGTGGTCTACAATTGATGATATATTCTGCCATCTTACAGCAGGTTTGAAGCTCATCTTCCGTCGGGTTCTTTAGAGACAGCTCTGGAAGAGCAGCCATTGCCTTACGAATAGTGCGGATCTGCCGTTCATATAGCCCTCCATGATGAGAAGCTTCCGGTGGCCCAAATTGCCACTCTATTTCCCACTCTTCCATTCTTCTACGCAATTCTGGTGATTTACCAACAGATTGGAGAGCAGTAGCAATTTCCTTCTTCATTAGGGTATTGGCACCAACGAAATTTGTCCCGTTGTCAGTTCGCATGAATTTGGTCCTGTAGCCTGTGGAGCAAAGAAACCTGCGGAAGACATTCATGAAGGAAGACGTAGTTAAATCGGCCGCTACTTCAACACGCACTGCAGTGGTGACCATGCAAACAAAAACACAGAGCCAGCGCTTAACACAGCTTCTGCCCACTGCCACACTGAAAGGGCCCGCGAGATCGGAAGCAGTGTGTGTGAAAACATGCAACCTAGGTTGTAACCTTACAGCCGGAAGCGGTGCCATCAATTGCTCGCCCCTTTTCCTACGTCTTAACCTACAGCCCAAACAGTCCTTGACGTAATGTCGAATGGTGGCTGTGCCTCCTATTGGCCACAGTCCGTAGTCGTGTTGCAAAGTCCCGAATACTAAGTCAGGACCAAGGTGTCCACCGTCGGAATGACTCTTTTTCACATATAGTTCGGTACACCAATGCTTGTACGGCAGAAGAATTAGATGTTTGAAGTCGAAACCAAGATCTGTGTTTTGCAATCTTCCCCCTATACGAAGTAAACCATTGCCATCTAAGAAGGGAACATACCTACACAGCTGGGTCAAGAAATGAGGTCTTTCTTTCGGGGGATCTTTATTGAGGGCCTCTTCAAAGGGAATGTGGTCCTTTTCCATTGTGCTGGTGATCTTTTCCAAGGTCTCCTGCTGCACCAGTTTCAAAAGAATGATCCGTGCCTTATCCCTTGTCATAGGCGCCATTGCCTGTGCACCTTTTCCAGTTTGAAAGTGTGTTTGAAGAGATCTGAGGCAATGATGAGCTTTGACTATTCGTATTTCTGCTTCCGTGCTGCTACTTGAGTCTGACAAGGCATTTAGTAAATGGCTTTTTCCTTCTGCATGTGCAAGATTAATGCGCAGAACAGGAGTTTTGATCCCTTCCAATAATTCAAAAAGGGCCCTCTAGTATTTTTTTCATTTCACTGTTTGTGCTTTTAATTTTCTTTCAATGTCTTGTAAATAATACTAAAAAAACAGCCAAATTTTTCAAACATATCGGTAAACACATAAAAAATACCCTAAATCAACTATAGTTATTACTATCTGAAGCCTTTACAAATTGTTTCACCTAACGGATCATCAGAAGGTCTTATTCAAATAGAATTCTATTTTGTTTTATAGATTAATTTATAGATTCTATTTGAAAAAGACCTTCTGATGATCCGTTAGGTGAAACAATTTGTAAAGGTTTCAGATAGTAATAACTATATTTGATTTAATTCGCTCTGCTTTGACTTTTTGCTTGGCATTGAGCACTTTTTGTAGTACTGTATTAATAGTTTTCATTGTTTTAAAAAATACCCTATCAATATTTCTATTGATTTTGCAATGGGCCCAACTACATCAATTACACTTGAACTTCTTCATAGTTTCTCCACAGAATCTTCACTGAGTGAACTTATTAGGTATGATGCTTCTTACTAGTATGTTTAAGCATATAATCATTATCGAAGTTTCACCACAAAAGTAAATGATCAAAATAATTAATACGGTTGTGCAAAAACACTTTGTGGCAATTGGGCCCTTCTTGATTCAACATTCAATTGCATACCACCTGTTATAATATATACGTTAAATATATTTCTGCAGATCATGTTACCGGAACTAACGTTATCGCATTTTAACTTTCTTTTAAGATAGTAATGGTGTTTTTAGAGATGTTTTAGTGTAGTAAGGGCTCAGCTTTGAGATGTTTTAGTATAAAAAGACCTAAATCATCTTTATAATGGACAAGTACTCGCAGTAAACTTTAAAAAATCAAAAAAAAAACTTTACTGTAACGCAAAAGTCTGTTGTTTGTGGGCCCCCTGAGATGGTGGGCCCGGGGGCCAGGCCCCCCTTGGCCCTCCTTTTAACACAGCACTGTTCAGGGTTGGTAGTTACTAACAATAGTCAACATGGGTGGTGGGTATTTGAAAGGAACATTAACTTAAATCTTTTCTGACAAATGCACTTACTTCTGACAGCTAAAAATATCAGTGATAAGATCTCTTGCATTATGTCACAAATGATCTGCATCAATAACATTAATGACTTCAATGACAATCAGCATCAATAACAAAGTGTCTAAGACCTTACAGCACACAAAAGGAATACTTCTGTTTCAACATTTATAAAGCATATACATCGTTGTTAAGCTATCAGTTAAAAAACATGTTTGAACAAGCTTTGGGCAATAGCTTGAAGCATTAGTAAATTACCACAAACAAGGTAATGTGTGTTCTGAATACTGCCATCCAGTGGCGTAGCCAAGGTTTTTTTTGGGGGGTTTCAACCCCCCTTTGGCACGCGTGTGACGTCACGATATTGAGAATGGTGCTTTTAGTCTCTTTATGCGCTTGAGCAACGCACGTTAAGGACTGCTCTCCATTCAGCGGCATCTAATGGATGGAATAGTTCCCTGGCAACAAGACTTCAACAATCGGAAACTTCACTCTGTCAATCTTGGTGACCGGGCCTGCGTCAGTGATTCAAAGCCTCTACAGTCTACAAGTATGCGAAACTGCCAGGATTAAGCTCTGCAAGAAGCTTTCCCAGTCCGAGGATAAAGATTCAATCAATCAATCAATCATGTCTCTAAAACAAAGTTTGCCTAATTTTAAACGAAACTGCATTAAAAGAGCGAGTTTTGCCAATCGCAAACATTCAAATATCAGAAGAAAACATAGAGACTTAGCTTTTTTATTCGAAAAATGCCGAAGAAAACATGATCTTATCCTTTTGCTACGCCACCGGACAGCACTATTTTACAGGAATATTCATACACAAATTTTTGTTGAAAATGCTCTCAGAATGCACCAAATTCAAAGTAAACATTTTCTGGGGGAGGCCCCTCAGACCCCCACCGGTGGGTGTGGTCTTAGGGGAACACGCCGACGGGCTTCGCCCGCCGGCCGTCAAACCCCCCCCCTTTCAAAATTCCTGGCTACGCCACTGCAGTGCCATCTTGTTTTTGCAAAAATTTCGTCAACCCATTAAGTGTGTAGGCTACAAGAATAACAAGTAGGCTACCGGTATACTAGCACCGTAGGCTAGCCTACCTTCCATAAAGGGCACTTCCATAAAAGGAAAAAGAAATTAACTCATCCACATTATGTCATGTATCCAATTGCATTAATTCAGTGTTTGTCAGGTCTACTGCCACAATACATGCCTGAGAATGAAGAAGAAAGTGAAACAACGTAGGGCTATGCAGAAAAACATATGCTGCTGCTAAGCACAAACACTTAGGAATTTCAGCACACCAATGAAACCATTTTTACTAGTTTAATGTTTTTCAAGAGCACTATAATGAAACTAAGCTGCAAATTGTAAAAAATTTGCAACTTTTCCAGAAAAATATGAAAAAAAAACAATAAAAACAAAAAAACGCGTGTTTTTTTTAGCCCAAGTTTTTTTTTTGAAAAAAAAGACTTTTTTTTGCATTTACAACTCTATCCATGACGCAAATTTCCTTCTATCATTTTTTTTCAGGTTGCAAGTTAGCAATATCAACCAGTAGCTGAACATTGTCAGTGTCAGCATTTGTACAAAGTCTCATTTGCATTCTGCTAACATGCTCTGAATGAATTGGTTCGCGTTAATTGGTACCATTTTAGAATTCTGTATCAGAAGAATACTTCTGAACATTAAACTATCCTTCGCTGCTAAAGCCAACTGTATTTTTTCTCCTGGATTTTCCTTGAAACTCTCAATAATTAATTCGTATTGTCCTTTTTAACCCTCTGTCTACCGAAAAAAAAAAAATACAAGTTTTACCGTTGGGGTCCATTGGACCCCAAATTTAAAAGTACTTGTTTTGAAGAAAAATAATCAGCTCTGATGGTGAAATTAAAGCTCAATAGGAAAGGACGTAACAGACAACAAAAATCATAACTTATAAACACTGTAGAAAAATCAAAAATACTCGAAATTTAACAAACAAATCATACAGTAGCCCTTGCACAAAGCAAACTGATACGGAATTGGTCTATTCTTGAGCAATGGCCACACTACTGAGTGATTTGGCTAAAAAAACGCATATTAGGCCTACGTATTAGTTCACAAGAAATATTGTGAGTTTATATATTATCGCATTTATTACAAATGAATTGCGAATGTTCTTGGCAAACGTTGAGTTTGCAAGTAGCACAGAATTGTCTGCACTTTTGAAGTTTGTATCTTTCGCAAAGATAGCATCTAGCCTTCTTTGATTTTAGCGCCTGATCTTCAACAGCTGTGTCTTTTATTTTGTTGCGGATTTAGATGTCTTGTTGATATTGAAGTCGAAGCTGGTAATCCAGCAAGCTCTTTTCCTAGTTGGATCTAAAAGTTCCTTCTCTTTCATGCATGCATGCTTCAGTGTTGTGCTGCTATATTGGCCTTGCAATTGATGCCACATCACAAAGCATTGACAGCAGTGACATCGATTATATTGTAAAATAAAGCTATCGGCCATCTTCTCGTCATTCTTTTGGAAGTGTATTTCCTAACCATTCTGTCAATAGTGTCGACTACACTTTTAGTGCTGTTGTAATACAAGATTACTTCGAATGCAGAAGGCTTGGGGTCCATTGGACCCCACGGTACAAGGTGCTATTATTTTTTTCTAGGCTACCAATTTTTGCTTCAGATCAATAATTATTATATTGTCCTAACGATCAAGCAAAGCTGTGAAAAGTCAAGGTATATCAATATCGCATCTGCTATATGTCCTGAGAAATCGCAGAACAAAATTTGTTTTGGGGTCCATTGGACCCCACGGTAGACAGAGAGTTAATCAAAGTTCGGCTTAAGGTAAAGTTGTACTTCAATGGATATCATGGATAATTCTTGCAGAACATCATACATTAGAAATCAGTAAGGCTAACATAGGCACTTTCTTTGAAAAACCAGAGGGTGTAGGCTACTAATAGTTGCTCGAAAAAGCAGAGAGTATACTGCGTAGGCTAATATACCGCCGTATAGGCCTACCCTCGAATACAGCACTATCTACAAGTAGCCTATGCGAAACTGCCAGTATTAAGCTCTGCGTGAAGCTTTCCCAGTCCGAGGATAAAGATTCAATCAATCAATCGTCGTTTTAGTGGAAGCCTCATCTCTTCAACCAACCTGTCCATCGTCGCGACTGTGGATTTCCTCTAACGTTACAGACCGTCAAAGCTATGGTGTTTGAAACGCAGTTCAAATAATGCTAAAAAGCAAAATGAGATTTTCCGGACTGGACTATTAAAGAGTCATAAATGTAAATGTCGTTAAATGTACATAAAACTAAACACATTTTATTTAGCAATAATAATAATACAAAGTGTTTTAACTTCACCCATACATTATCTGTTTATAACCAACGCATTGAACGTCTTAACACTGTTAGTTTTCTAGGCATTTTACTGAATAAAAATTTGTCATGGAAATCTCGTGTGATTCACTTGCTACAAAAAGTGCGACAAAATTTTGGAATAATCTGCAAGATTAAACCTTACTTAAACACCACGAACTTGATTTCTCTCTGTCATTCACTCATTGAAAGCAGTCTTAAGATATTGTATTAGTGCTTGGAAGCATGGTCATGTTACCATTGTAAATAAACTGCAAAAAAATTTGCAACAAATTCATTAAAAATGATCACTAAGCATGAACCACAATTCAATGTTGACAGTTTTTTCACAATTGATAACTTTTACGCTATTGAAACTGGTAAATTCATGTTTAAACTAAAACATAATCAACTGCCAAAAAACTTTAACTCACTATTTCAACTTAACAGCAACTTGCATCACATATCAACCAAAAACAGCAATCGATTCTTTCTTCCCTATTAGCCTACTCCAAAAAGTTAACCCAACAATCCATCCAATTCAGTGGAGTTAAAGTCTGGAACGATCTCCCTAAAAACATACTGAAATCGAAACCTTTTCATTATTCTGCAGCAAACTAAAAACCCATCTGCGAACTCAAATTCAAGCTGATTAGCATGCGTCAACTTTTGTACATATAATCTTTCAAGTAGCCTACCGTACTACTGTTTGACACCAAGTAGGCTATCTGCTTAGCTTATTACAGCAGTCATTGTCGTGCGTCTGTCACCACCACCTAAATTATTCAATTTCAATAGGCTGCTATTAAATGCTAATGTTACCAACGCAATACGCTTTTAATTAGCCGAACTAAGTAGGCTAGGCTATATTGTACTTGTTCAAACAACTTTTGACTCTCTGTTACTTTGTAGTGTAGATTTGTTTGTCAAGAGCACGCGCGTACTTCAACAATCTTCTTCTTCATCGAGTGTCACACGGCCGTAGCCCAGAGCATCACGCAAGCTCTTGAAGCTGCATCTCTCTCAAGCAGTTTGGTTGGAAATTCATTTGAAAAACGCCAAGAAACTCCATCCCTCTCCGATACCGAAGTCACCTGCATGCCATCAAGACCATTTTCATATCTTCTCCACTACATTTTTTATCATTCATGATCATCACTTTAATATCATGTTCAAATAATAATAATTAGTGTAGGCTATATTTCTGAACCCATCGGTTATCGATTCCTATTTTAAAACTGCACCACTGTCGTTGCTGCGAACACTTCACTTTATTTTATTTAAAAACAAAACAATGTAGCCTACATAGTTTTTTGTATAATAAGCTCACCGTAGCCTACATTTATTCTTAAATGCTCGTGTTTTTGGTTTTTCTTTTTTTTGTATTGGTTGTAAGGTTCAGTCGTCCCGGATGGCTTCATCAACTATCAGACCTCCGGTTGGTTTAGGTATGTGGAGCCAACTGATTCTTTCAACTAATTCATCTATTTTAAACTGTTAGGTTTGGTGGCCGTGCTTAAATTTACTTTCATCGACGTAGGCCTATCCTATTTACATCGCACGCACGTTTTAAACTTAATTCTTTGGTTTTGCCCCGTTTCCTTTTGTTGGTTTTGTTCCCGTAAACTATTGGTAACTTTATCATTGCTGTTGTTTTCCGATAAAGAACAATAGATTGAATAGTATTGAATCATATGTACTTTTTTCATACTTTAGGCTATGGCTAAAAATATCTCTTTTGTATATTTCAATCCAAAATGTGCAAATTATTGACAACTGACATAGGCTAGGGCCCAGCCTAAGTTAAAGTTTTTGTGCGAGCACTTAGCTGTGGCACGAAACAGCTGAATCCGTTTTCGGGATTGTGCTCTATTTTCAGTATAGGCTACCACAAACCATTTCAGGCTACCACAAACTAAGTTGTTTCTGACGGAGCATTAGGATCGACTTGCCTTTGCTGAGGAACCCAACATCGGAGCTCCCATGTGGTCACAGACTAATGGTCACATCTCCTCCGCACACCTCTTGTAATCGAAAAAATCTTTTGATCTTTTAGACGTTGCTGAACTTGTTTTTAACAAATGCTTGGGCATAAAAACATATTAGCTTATTAGGCCTATTGTGTAAATTTTTATTGGTACCGTATGTTAACCCCTTATAAAGCTAATTTGGTGACTTTTGTCACATGTCAGTGCTTTTGAATTTTCTATTTATTTGCGTGCCATATTTGAAAGTTCGCAAGATGTTTTCGTACCACCGATAGCCTATCCACTATCCAGTAATTCCAAAATTCAAAACTATAGAATAAAACTTCACTATTCTTTGAGAACGCAACAATGCCCACATATGCCCGTTCATTAATTAATTATTTTTTATTCACATACCGTAACCTAATTTAAATAGCCCAGCTAGTCATTCGCATGAGTGAGTAAGAATTTGTTTGTGAAGATAGAATCAAAGTTGTAACGCTACGTGTAGAATTTCTCGCGTTTTTGTCCCTTTTATTTCATTTAATTAATTTAATTCAGTTTCTTTGGGGAAACTCTGTAATCTCAAGCATTGGTCCTCGCTTTGGTTTTTCAGTCTTTTCGTTAGTGTTTAGCTAGGAGTAGGTGCTAGTTGAGATTGCAGGGCACATTTAGTTATGGGTTTGTTTGGGACTAGGGATGCTGTCAGGCATGCATTCACCATCTGACCTTATGTTTTCTATTCTATTTGAATAAGGAGAATCAATAGCAGTTGTATGCTTGTTAGTAAATGTAACATTGTGTTAATTATGCTGGACAAAGCCAGCTAATGACTTGGATGAACCAAAATTGAAAACCGCTTATTGTCATTTCCCTGAAGTAAAAAGAAATTTGGAACCTTTGCGTGTGGTGCAGCAGAGAGTGACAGTCAGCGCGTAATTTCAATCCGTAAGGGAAGCGGGTGTCCAAGTCCACCAAACGCGCTAACTTACATCGTTTTCAATTGTTCGTACTTGCTGGGAGACCATTCTCAATTCGATTCAAAGTCGCTGGGAGATCATCGTTGGCAACTTTCCTGAAATCCTTGTTCTCAAGTTTGGAATCTTGATTGTGGTCAAGGAAAAGTTGAAACCTGGTTCCTGAAGCAGTAAGAATTTGGAATTGCTTTGGACCCTCGTAAACATTTGTGTAATTGTTTGTGCTCTTTGTTTACATAGGTACTGTTACCTTTTTAAGTTTGTTAAAGCTTGTTGCTTTTTATACTTTACTTAATTGTTGAATTAGTTGTTACCTCAACCTTTAAAACATGGACGAGTCAACAAAGATTGAAATTTCTGCCTCGCTTGATGCCCTTAAGGCCATTTATATCCGTATTGATGAGGCGATGAAATATTCGGACAATGACAAAGTAGTCAAGGAACATTTAAATAGTATGGGTAAACATTTTAATGATTTAATGTCGTTGTGTACGTCACTGTCAGATGATGATACCATGCCTGGCAGTGTGTCCCATAAAATAGATTGTGTGAGGGTGAATGATAATTTAAAACGGCGGGTAGGAGAATGGTTGCAAAAATCTGGTTTGGATAAGCAGAGTGATAAGCAGACCATGCCTGTTATACCTAATGTCTCTGATAGTGATAAAGCAATTGAAGGTGCTGCCAACCTATATTTAAAGTTAGAGACTCAAAGTGTAAAATCCAAATCATCTACTACAAGCTCTGTGCTAAGCCAGCGCCGCAAAGAAAGCCATGTGAAAGTGCAAAAGGCGCTTTTGGCACTTCAACACGAGGAAGAGAGGGTACAAGAAGAGGCAGAGCAACGGACTCGTGAAGCCAGGCGACAACTTGAGCTTGCAAAGATGGAAGAAGATGTTTGGGAACAGGAGTCCATGTCTCATCGAAGCTCAAGATCAGCAAGGCATGGTGGTGGTTTGGAATCCCACAACATTGGTAGAAGGGATCGTGAGCTTGATGTTGGTGGTACTGGAATAGGTGCTTCAAAAAACTTTGGCATACATTCAGCACCACATCGATCACGGTTAGGCGATGCCAATCCCAATGCTCATGCCGCAGTGCCAGGTTCACATCTTCAACCCCTCTACCCATCTAATCGACAATCTTATCAAGAAGTCGGTGAACGTTACCTGCCTAAACCATCAATAGAAAAGTTCTATGGCGACCCCATGGATTACTGGGCGTTTGTCAACAGGTACAAAGTCCATGTTGCTGATAGGGTGTGTGACGATGACCTGCGTCTAGTGTATCTGCTGCAGCACTGCTCCAAGGATGTCCATGACAAGGTAAAGCATCATGCTGGGATTGTTGACAAGCGCCGTGGCTATGAATTGGTTTGGGGTGAGCTTTATGAGAGGTATGGCCAACCACATGTTATAAGTCACTGCTGTCAAAACCGTTTGCTTGATGTTCCCCGCATCAACCAAAATGATGCTGAAGGTTTGGAAAATTTGGCTGTGCTCTTGAAACGATGTTTGGCGTCATTGGAGGAGGAATCTGGGTCTTCGACCATCAACTCAGTTAATTTTATTGCTGCAATTGCTAACAAATTACCGGTCGAGCTAAGAAGAAAATGGATATCCGAGGCTCTTCAAATCCAACAACAGAGAGGTAATTTGGCTGGATTTGCTGACTTCGCTAGTTTTGTCATTGCTCAGTCTGTGGAGGCAAACTCAGTATTTAGCAAGGCTATCTTTCCTTCAAAGTCTGATAGCTTGCGGCGACAAAATGTCGGTTCATTTGCTACAGTCAACCCTACCAATTCCAAGCCTCTGCGAAAAGGTGACTTCAATAGTTGTCCTTGCTGTGGCAAATCTCATAAGCTTCTTGTTTGTGTAGAGTTCAAAAATAAAACATCTAAAAATCGTAGGGACTTGGTTCGCAGCAAGCGCTTGTGCTACCGTTGTTTAGGGTCTGGTCATGTGGCAAATGATTGCCCAAGCGAGAACAGTTGTCAAGAATTAGGATGCTCCAGTGTACGTCACCACACTCTGCTGCATGCACCTAATGTAGTTGCAGATTATGGCACTGCTTCCACTTCCGTTCTTTTTGCTAACAACTCTACCATCTTCAATCCTATGTCTTGTTCATTGCTTGATATAGTCCCTGTCAAGGTGCTTAATGGAAATATAGAGGTGCACACCTATGCCCTGCTTGATCCAGGTTCAATGCTCTCTTTCTGTGAACCAAGCCTGATTACCGCCTTGAAAATCGATCATTCCGGACTACCCTTTGAAACAACTGTTGAAACCATGACAACGAAAAAACCTCAAACCATGAAGACCCAGGCATTTTCGTTGCATGTTTCACCTTTGGATGGTGGGGATTCGATTACCTTACCACAAGTGATCACAGTTGATAGGATACCGGCTGAGCCAGGAAAGGGTGTCAGCACACAACAATTGAGCAAGTTTGACCACTTGAAGGGAGTTTCTTTACCGCGAATTCCTAATGGAACTGTAACGTTGTTGATTGGTAATGACAACTACTTGGCACAGTTTCCCTTAGAGACTAGAGTTGCCCCAGACCCGGCCAAATGCCCTCAGGCTATTAGAACACCCCTTGGTTGGTTGCTGAAAGGTCCAACATCGAACACCGCTAATGTTACTTTAGATTACCACTCCAGCTTTCTCTTGAGTGGTATGAAAGGTTTGGATGCTAGGGATCCTTTGGAAAACTTGCTAATTACAAGCGAAGGAGAGGTGTTCCCCCATTCTTCTGACTTTGACTCTGGAGATATAGACGACCTTATGCAATGGCTGCGCAGCAACAGGGAAGCTTTAGAATTCGGTTGCAAGTATTCTCGAGAAGATACTGTTGCCTATGATGCTATGTTGCGTTGTATCAAGCATGTGGATGGACATTTTGAGCTTCCGTTGTTGTGGAAAAATCATGCGGCTCAGCTACCAGACAGTCTTCCCATGGCTCAAAGGCGTTTGGAAAGCTTGAAGAAACGACTTCAAAGAGATCCTAATCTATGTGCTAAATACATTGCCCAAATGCAAATAAATTTAGAAAAGGGTTATGCTGAGGAAGTGCCCATAGATCAGAGGGAAACGTCCAATCGTACAAGCTACATTCCACACCATCCTGTGGTAAACCCTCACAAACCGGACAAGGTGAGAATTGTTTATGATTGCGCTGCCAAGTGTTGTGGAAAGTCGCTAAATGACCAGTTTATGAAGGGCCCTGACCTGGGTAATAGATTACTGGGTGTCCTGATGCGGTTTCGGAAAGAACATATTGCTGTTGTTGCTGATATTGAGGGTATGTTCAACCAAGTCCGGGTTGCACCTCAAGATCAAGATGCCTTCCGATTTCTTTGGTGGCCGGAGGGTGACCTATCATGCTCTCCTACACCCCACCGCATGAAGGTGCATGTCTTTGGGGCAACATCTTCACCTAGTTGTGCTACCTTTTGTCTTTTGCAGACAGCGAAACAGTTTGGAAGCTTGTTCGACCCACAAGTAGCTAGAGTGGTGAAAAGAAACTTTTATGTTGATGATTGTTTGGTTTCAGTGCGTGACGAGGCGGCTGGTGCAAAGTTGGTAAAAGACTTGCATGCTCTCTTAGCAATGGGTGGTTTCAAACTTACGAAGTGGCTCTCAACAAGTAAGACAGTCACCGAGTGTGTACCCTTGGAAGAAAGGGCAAAGGTACTACAAAGCTACAGCCTTGGAGAGCCTATAGAGGAGCGTGTTCTTGGTTTGAACTGGAGTGTATGTAGTGATGAATTTGGGTTCCACGTAGATATGCACAAAAGTTCACTGACACGCCGTACATTGTTGTCCATGACCAATTCTTTGTTTGATCCCTTGGGGTTTGTTGCACCTGTCGTTCTAGAGGCCAGACTGATCTTCAGAAGTGTTTGTCAAAAAGGTTTGGGTTGGGATGATAAGCTTCCAGTCGCTGAAACTGCAAAGTGGGAGGCTTGGCAGACTACTTTGCCGCTGCTAAATCAAGTGTCGATACCTCGTTGTTTTAAGAGTTTTGCAGGTGATGGACTCTGTGATGCCCAACTTCACTTCTTTGCAGATGCGTCCACGCAGGCGCGTGGGTCTGTTTGTTATCTGCGAACAATTGGAGCCAATTCCAGGGTACATTGTAGTCTAGTCATGGGCAAATCGCTCTTAGCGGATGCTAACACTACAATTCCACGGTTAGAGTTGGAGGCAGCAGTGGATGCTGTCAACATGTCCCGTACAGTTCGACAAGAGCTCGAACTGCATGATTGTCCTTCAGTATTTTGGACCGATTCATCGATTGTCCTTCAAAGTCTACATGCAGACTCAAAAAAGTTTCCTGTGTTTTCCCGGAATCGTTTGGCCAAAATACAGAAGCACACTTGTGTGTACGACTGGAGACATGTACCATCCCTCATGAATCCTGCAGATCAAGCCTCTCGCGGCATGACAGCCGAGGCATTACAGAAGTCAGGTGTGTGGTTTTCTGGTCCTGACTTCCTCAAGCAGGCTCCGGAAAATTGGCCTAAACAATTTACCGCCAAGCCAGTCACCAGTGAAATTCACCAAGGATTTGATCTTAAACGACCAGCAGTAGTTGCTATGGTCGTACCAAGCGACGCTGCAAGTGCTACCGATGACCTTATTGCCCACTTTTCTTCATTCTATAAGTTGAAGTTGAGCACTGCTTGGCTGCTGCGTTTCAAGTCGTTTTTGCTGTCAAAGGTTACTGCAGCCAACGCACATTTTGTTACCTCCCCAGTATCTGTGCAGGAACTCCAAGAGGCTGAAATAGAACTTGTGAAGTATGAACAGTGCAAGGAGTTTTCCGATTGGCTTGCCCATTTGTTGCAGGGACGAGGTCCAAAACCCAGAGCATCTGATGCGCTTTATAAGCTTGACCCGATTTCTGTTTTTAATGTCTTACGTGTAGGGGGGCGATTGGACAATGCTAATATGAGCTATGATGCTCGTCACCCTGTCATCTTGCCCGAGGTAAGCCGACTGACTGAACTTGTGATCGATGATTTCCATGTGAAAGTTGGTCATGCCGGAGTGAACGCCACTTTGAATCGTTTGAGACAGCAGTTTTGGATCTTAAATGCCAAGGTGGCGATTCGTCGTGTTATTGCTGCCTGTTTGATTTGTTCAAGAAACAATGCCAGGCCGGGTCAACAGCTTATGAGCCAACTTCCACCTGCTCGGCTTCAGAGCGACGTACCTCCGTTTACTCACGTTGGAGTAGATTACTTTGGTCCATTGATTATTAAACAGAAAAGGAGCGAGATCAAGCGTTATGGTTGCCTGTTTACGTGTATGACAACGCGGGCCATACACCTGGAAGTGGCTCCAGATCTCTCCACGTCTTCATTTATAAATGCTTTGCGAAGGTTTGTTTCACGGCGAGGACCAGTGTCGCACATTTATTCTGATAACGGGACGAACTTTGTTGGGTCAGAGAAGGAACTTCGTGATGCTGTTAATCGTTGGAATCAGCACCACATTCAAGACAATTTGAGACAGCAGCACATCAACTGGACGTTCAATCCTCCTGGAGCAAGTCATATGGGCGGTGTTTGGGAGAGGATGATCCGTACAGTCAGAAGCATCCTATTTGCGTTGGTAAGGAACCGGTCTTTAGATGACGATTCTCTGCACACTCTTTTTCTTGAAGTGGAACAGATGGTCAACTCTCGCCCTCTAACTGACGTGCCGATGGAACCAGGCGCCGACACACCTTTGACTCCAAACCACTTGTTGAGAATCAATCCCTCTGTAGGACTTCCACCCTTGATGACTGACAGTAGTGATTGCTATGCGCGACGACGATACAGAGCGGTACAGCTCGCTGCTGATGAGTTTTGGCGCCGTTGGGTCCAAGAATATCCCCACACCATAATCACCAGGCAGAAGTGGCACGAACGAAGAAGGAATGCATCGGCAGGCGATATCGTTTTGGTAATGAACGACCTCACCCCTCGAGGTAAATGGCCCCTTGGTCGAATAGTCGAAACCTTTCAAGACAAGAGCGGGGTCGTTCGCAGTGCCAACGTTCAAACAGCTTCTGGATTGCTGAAGAGGCCGATAACAAAGCTTTGCATTTTTATCAGATGTGATGGGGATATGCAACAAACTAATTCTACTGATAATGATTAAAATTTAAACTAGATCTTCGACTGTTTCGAATTTTGGCGGGGAGGATGTAGAATTTCTCGCGTTTTTGTCCCTTTTATTTCATTTAATTAATTTAATTCAGTTTCTTTGGGGAAACTCTGTAATCTCAAGCATTGGTCCTCGCTTTGGTTTTTCAGTCTTTTCGTTAGTGTTTAGCTAGGAGTAGGTGCTAGTTGAGATTGCAGGGCACATTTAGTTATGGGTTTGTTTGGGACTAGGGATGCTGTCAGGCATGCATTCACCATCTGACCTTATGTTTTCTATTCTATTTGAATAAGGAGAATCAATAGCAGTTGTATGCTTGTTAGTAAATGTAACATTGTGTTAATTATGCTGGACAAAGCCAGCTAATGACTTGGATGAACCAAAATTGAAAACCGCTTATTGTCATTTCCCTGAAGTAAAAAGAAATTTGGAACCTTTGCGTGTGGTGCAGCAGAGAGTGACAGTCAGCGCGTAATTTCAATCCGTAAGGGAAGCGGGTGTCCAAGTCCACCAAACGCGCTAACTTACACTACGCATATAAGCAAAATACTAAAGCGCGGACCAGAAAGCAATCTAAATACTCAGCACATGTGCAAAGGAGCAGGAGTTTTTCGAGTGTTAACTGAGGCTGAAATGTCAGGTTCGGCTAAAGTGGAGTAAAGTCTGAAATTCTTTGCAAAATGCGCCATGCAGGTGCCGTGCAGACAAAATCTAAGGATAAAACTGTTCTATATGTAGCCGACCCCTGCAACACTGCTTTATTATTTTATTACAGTTGAATGCCTTCCACGTGTATTCATTGAACTTGAAGTCACCTGACCAGCAGTTTGTCTCATGTAAGTGAATGACTGTGGGAACGGCTTCGTGCTAATAAAATTTATATATGCACAGATATTACAAAAACCAAAGCTGCAAAAAAAAAAAATTATTTGCAATTTTCTCGACCTTTGCTATGTTGACGTGTATTGTTTTGATATGATGGTCAGAAATAAAAACAACTGAACTGAACTGTCTAAAAACTCTAATTTAGGCACACATTTTGAGAAACATAGCCTACGGGTAGCCTACCTCTAAATAGGCCAGCTATTGTCAGTGTTGCAAGATATTTTTTTACTAAAAATACTATATATTTTATTGAAGTTGATTCAAAATAATAATAAATCAAAGGAATCAACACCACGTATCAAAACCTGCAACTCCCAAACATTTCCAGCAACTGAGAAGCCAAACTAGCCCAGTTGGTAAGAAAAACTCGTGAATCTGGCAACCAAGAATTGCCAGGCATTGTCAGCTTTTTAGCAAGTGGCAAACATTTTAAATTGTTGTCGGACCATAATCTTAGGATTCTTAAGCCTCATCACAATGGCTACCCAAACTGTAATTCACAAAACTGATTCAATTTAAACTGGCAACCTTGACAATGACTGAGAGATGGTTGTTTGGTTTAAAATCTTTATTCTCGGACTGACAAATCCGTGATAAGTCATTCTTGGTAGTTTCGCATACTTGTAGAGGCTTTTGACGCAGGGCCAGTTACCAAGATTGACAGCATGAAGTTTTCAATTGTTGAAGTGTTGTTGTCGGGAAATTATTCCATCCATTAGGTGCCGCTGAATGGAAAGCAGTCTTTAGAATGCATTGCTTCAGCGCACACCCAGAGAGTTGAACCAGCGCCGCTTAATCTTGAAACTTCTTTACTCACGAAGTCACGCGCTAACCAACTGAGCTATAGGTGTTTAGCATAACAATGGATATTTAGAGGTACCGAAAAATACAGTAAAATCCTTTTTGTAATACAGTCAGAGATGGGCAAGATCACCAGTATTGGTGATCTTGAAGATCAAGATCACCAAGAATAGGTGATCTTGAAGATCAAGATCACCAAACTATGTGATCTTGAAGATCAAGATCGTGATCTTGAAGATCAAGATCACTTTTTTGTGTACTTAAAAAAAATGAAGTTTTTGATCAATGATGTTGCAAAAAATAATTACAAGCAACCTGGGTAAAGGTGTATAGTTGGTCTTTAGCTACTTGATTGCTGGCCTAAGAGTTGTAATAAGTTAGTGACTGTTGCTATTAGGCCTATCAATTGTTGACGTAGTTTGCGTAGAATCGCAACGTCACACCCAAGGCCGAGGTTAATTACAGTAGTTCTGAAAAAGTCGCAAAATTTGCCATTAGTTTTATACTTTTTATTTATAATAAATAAATAAAAATAAACTTTAAACTGCATCGTTTTTTTACCAAATTTTTGTCTGGTTCATGTGGGAGTTTTTATTCGTGTTACTAAGTGACGTGTTATTGCTTTAAGTTGCATTGTAATTTACGTTGTTGCTGATTGCTTCGTTGCTGATTGCTTTGTTACGTTGCCTTAAGTTCCTTTGTCGTTTTTACTGGTGTTTATTTTCAGTCTCAATTCAGTTTGCAGTTTATGTCGTCAGAACAACCTAGTTGCATTTTAGCGTAATAAACTTCTTAATAGAGGAATTGTAGATGGTTTCACTACATTTTATTACGCTAATAAAGTATGGATCTAAAAGACTTGCGCCCTAGACTCTTAGCTGCGGACCCGCAAAGTAAAGACGCTAAACGACAATGGGTGCATTGGTACAAGTCTTTTACAATTTATCTAGAAAAGCTTGGAGAAGTTTCAGCTGAAGACAAGTTGAATTTGCTTATAAATCATATAGACGCTTCAATATATGAACTGGTGTGTGAGACAACAAATTATGATGAAGTTATCGAACAACTGAAGCGCCTTTTTGAAAAGGTTTCTAACCCCATGTTTTCTCGATTTGTTTTAAAAACTAGGAAGCAGAAGCCAGATGAATCACTAGACGAGTACATGCAGACCTTAAAGCGATTGAGCCTCTCCTGTGACTTTCGGGCCGTATCGGCAGTTGCGCATAAAGAGGAAGCTATACGTGACTCGTTTATCGCGGGGATTTCGTCAAATCACATTAAACAACGCTTGCTAGAGGACAAAAATGCTTCGCTACAACAAACTTTTGATAAAGCTCGATCCTTAGATGATGCCCAAACGTTTTGCAATCGTGTCGAAATGACTGGGAGCCAGACTCCGTCTTCACTTGATTGTGGCGCAACAGCTTTTGAAACACGTCCTACCTTTAAAATTGAAGATTCTTCAGATAAGGAAGAAAGCTCAGATGTTAGCGCCGCGTTGGTTGAAAAGTGTAACTATTGCGGAAATAGGCGACATAGTAGAAGATATTGCCCTGCTCGTGAAGTTATTTGTTTCAAATGTTCTAAAAAAGGTCATTTCTCAAAAGTTTGTCGTCTTTCCAGGGTAAATCGAAAACCTATTTATTCATCTGCTTCTACTCCACGAGATGTCATTATGAATATGACAACCGAATCTTTCGACACCCACGCAAAGGTCAACGTCCCTGTTACAGTTAACGGAGTTCAAGCCAATGCTCTCATCGACACTGGCTCTACCCTTTGTCACATGAGCGACCGTTTAAGAAAGCGTCTAAAACTAAATCTTGAAGAAAGTGAATGCCGCATTGGTTTAGCCGTGAAAGGATGTTCATCGCAAAGTTTAGGAATCTGTAACGTAAAAGTCGCGCTTTTTGGACAAAAGTATGATAATGTAGGAGTCACTGTTTTGAAAAATTTGCTCACCGACCTAATTATCGGACAAACTTTTATGAAACAGCACAAAAGCGTGAACATTCAATTTGGAGGGCCTATGCCAACGTTACAGATCGGAGCATTAGAAGCTATTAAAACGTCTACTTCAATACAGCTTTTCAAACACTTAAGGAAGGAGTGCCATCCGATTGCTACAAAGCCTAGAAAGTATTCTCAAGCCGATAGAAGTTTTATCTCTTCAGAGGTGCAGCGACTTTATAAGGAAGGTTTAATTGAGCCGAGTCGTTCGCCATGGCGAGCACAACCTCTTGTGGTCACTCAAGAAAATCACAAAAAGCGTATGGTCATCGATTTTAGCCAAACCATAAACAAATTCACTTGTTTGGACGCGTATCCTTTACCTCTTATGTCAGACGTAGTGAACAATGTTGCTAGGAACAGCATCTATACAACGCTAGATTTAAAAAGTGCGTACCACCAGGTAGAAGTTCCTCTGCAAGATCGAAATTACACTGCTTTCGAAGCCGATGGAAGCTTGTGGCAATGGAAGAGAACGCCGTTTGGTCTAACGAATGCAGTACCTGGTTTTCAACGGATAATGGACAACATTATCAAAGACTACGAGTGCAAAGGTACGTACGCTTATCTTGACAATATTACCATTTGCGGGAAAACCCAAGAAGAGCACGATCAAAATTTATCAAAATTTCTTGCAGTAGCTCGAGAATGCAATCTAACTTTCAATGAAGCAAAAAGTACTTATTCGGCAGATACAATCGACTTGCTTGGATATAGAATCTCTAAAGGTACTTTAAGTCCTAACCCCGAAAGAGTGGAATCTTTACTAAAAATCCCGCCTCCAAAAAGTAGTAAACAACAGCAGAGGATTGTCGGTTTATTTGCGTATTATGCGCAATGGATTTCGCGTTATTCTGACAAGATTCAGCCTCTAATTCGAAACACTACCTTTCCTCTGAATGATGCAGCCCTAAACTCTTTCGCGACGTTGAAAGCTGAATTGGCTCAAGTTACGTTTGGGGTGATAGATGAAGAAATTTCATTTAAAGTAGAAACTGACGCATCTGACATTGCCATTTCAGCCACTTTAAATCAGAACGGGCGACCCGTTGCTTTTTTTTCCAGGACACTCAACAAAAGTGAAAAAGTTCACTCAAGCATAGAGAAAGAAGCGACGGCAATTATCGAAGCCATTCGAAAATGGAGTCATTTTCTAGCGGGACGCCGATTCAAACTTGTCACAGATCAAAAATCGGTGGCATTCATGTACAACAGCAACAACCATGGCAAGGTAAAAAACGCAAAAATTTTGAGATGGCGACTGGAACTATCACAGTACGATTATGAAATTGTTTATCGAGCAGGGAAGTATAATACTGCTCCCGACACTTTATCTAGAGTGTATTGTGCAACTATGATGGACAATTCGTTGTATGAAATTCATGCGGCCTTATGCCACCCTGGAGTAACTCGCATGCATCATTATGTTAAAACAAAGAATTTGCCTTATTCTATTGATGACATCCGCTTGTGAAATTTGTGCTGAGTTGAAACCTAAGTTCTACAAGCCAATTGAAATTCCATTGATAAAAGCTACGCAACCTATGGAGCGCTTAAGCATCGATTTCAAAGGACCTTTACCTTCTGCTACGAATAACAAATACATTCTGACTGTAGTAGATGAGTACTCTCGATTTCCTTTCGCCTTTCCTTGTAGTAAAGTAGACACTGAAACTGTAATCTCGTGCATGTCTAGTCTTTTTGCATTGTTTGGTAAATGTGGTTATGTGCATTCGGATAGAGGTGCATCGTTTATGTGTAAGGATTTTGTGTCTTACATGTACAGTTTGCGTATTCCTACCAGCAGAACCTCTATATACAATCCACGGGCTAATGGCCAATGCGAAAGATACAACGACGCAGGGGCTCTATCCACTTTTAGAATTTGGGGGGGTGATTTTTGGACAGTGGGCTAAAAGTCATATCAAATTCTGGGGGGCTACGCCCCCCAGACCCCCCATTGCAGTATCAACTTCTTTCTGGTCGGAACTCAATCAGCACAGATGTTTTGTACAGTGAAGACATGAGCTCTTTCCAAGCAATGAATGTAGTCATCGAATGCAGGAGCAGGGGTTAATACTCCAAACAGCAAAATCCGACATTTTTTACATTGATTTAATATCTGCAGACGTTAAATCAATGTCAAATTGACGGATTTTGTGGTCTGAGACCTGGCTCGTAGTTCAGGATTGCCAAATCAACAATTCATATTGAAAAAATTCAAAAAAGTGATAACAGCGGAAATATATTTTTCAAAATTTGATCAATAAAATATCACAAAATCTTTTAAAAGCCAAATGAGTGGGGGGGTGATTTTGCATTGATCACCCCCCCTCTCCAATGAGTGGGGGGGTGATCACCCCCCTCACCCCCCCTTGGATAGAGCCCATGCAACGACGTAATTTGGACTTCTGTAAAACTTGCTTTGAAAACTCGAGATCTTCCTATTTCTAAATGGGAGTGTGTTCTACCTGATGTTTTACATTCTATGCGCTCTTTATTATGTACTGCAACAAACGTGACGCCACACGAGCGATTTTTTAATTTTCAGCGTCGTTCAAGTCTAGGTCTTTCCATACCTACTTGGGTTAAATGTCCTCAAAAGGTTTTATTGAGACGACACGTTCGTGCTAGCAAGTATGAACCGCTTGTCGAAGAAGTGGAAATGACTCATGCAACTCCGAACTACGCGCACGTTCGTTTCGCGAACGGACGCGAAACCACAGTGTCAATTCGTGACATCGCTCCAACTGCTCGTGGTGGCCTTGACGAGTCGACTCTTAGTTTGCCGGATCCCGGGAGTCCAAACGAAGGGATAAACAATCCATCTGTGGAATTTCCCGAACAAATAACAACTAATAATGAGTCTGTCAATGAAGATGCACCTGCCCCGTCATCGGAAACTCATATACCGACTGATTCCAGCGAGCGCCCCATGCCCCGGCGCTCATCTCGTTCAAGGCGACCGCCAAACAGATTTGTAAATTAATTAAATGTATTTAATGTATTAGCGCCTTTAATTTTTGTTGATCCCTATTGATAATCTACGGAAGGGGTGAATGACGTGTTATTGCTTTAAGTTGCATTGTAATTTACGTTGTTGCTGATTGCTTCGTTGCTGATTGCTTTGTTACGTTGCCTTAAGTTCCTTTGTCGTTTTTACTGGTGTTTATTTTCAGTCTCAATTCAGTTTGCAGTTTATGTCGTCAGAACAACCTAGTTGCATTTTAGCGTAATAAACTTCTTAATAGAGGAATTGTAGATGGTTTCACTACACTAAGTAGTTTTAACTTTCACTGTATTATGTCAATGTTTATTGCACCATTTATCCATCTGGCAACTTTGATATTGTTGTCCGCTATCAAAAAAGTTCAGAGGTTTGCGGTCCGACAAACCGCTCCATACTCAGACCCTAAACAAGTCTTGGTCTGGTTGATTTGCTGCAATAAACCACTTTACATGACCAAAGTCGGGTAGAATCCAGATTTTTTAACACGGCCATTCTAGACTTTTGAAACATCTAAAATTGGGTCAACGAAAGCAAACATTTCTTTAAAATTCACACATGGAAATTGTGAACAAAGTTAAATCATTTTTTATTATACGTAAACATAAACGGTATACGTCAACGTCAACAGTACACGGAAATTAACTTGTTTATTATGATTGGAAATTCTCGTTTTAAATCATCCGCTGTTATTTCATTTTGTACTTCTGGCTGTGCCTTTTTCACTGTATTCATTTGAGACGGATAGTCCGGAGGAATAATCTTGAGATTTTGAGCAGTCTTCCATGATATCAGCATGTCTCCTTGAACAGAGGGGAACACGTACACAGTATCATCAACTGTGACATCACCCAGGGAAATTGAAATGGTCATTTGACCTAATGCGGTTAAGGGCGAGCCATCCACAGAGCTTGTTGAGCTTTCGGGTGATGGTAGAAGATTTTCTACATCCTCGTTTAATAGATGCAAAATTTTTACATCTGCTGCGGTGATATCAGCACCAGTATCTGGAAGTACTGTCGTTTTGGCTGATCCATTTGGACCCTTAATGACTACCGGTATAGTAGGGGCTCTCCCAACACCATTCACGTTGTTGATGGCAAATAAGCTGTGTTCATCGTCTTCAAACTGCAGTTCTCGTAAGCCTTTAGCAGAAGTTCTGCATTGTGAAGCAAAGTGTCCCAGCCTTTTGCATTTGTTGCAGGTCCTACCGATAGCGGGACAATTTTCGAATTGTTTATGTGTCGCTTTTCCACAACGCCCACACGTGCGCGAATTGATTTCACGGGTTTCACGGCGTGGCGGTCGCATGTGATTTTTTCGCTTTGTACGCTGACGTAACGTGGATACTATTGTTCATTTGACCGCATTCAATTTCTTCGCGTTGTTTCTTTGCTGCCTCGTGAGTCGTGAGCGCGACATATTTGCAATGTCTGCTCAAGCGTTAAATCCTTTTTTCTCAGCAGCTCTTCAACCGTGTCGCCTTCTAGGCTTCTATCAAACCTTCTATTACTTGGTCACGCAAAGCTTTGCTCGTACATTCTTCCTTGCAGAAATTACACGTTTTCGCCAACTCACGAATGGCGATCACATAATCATCCACTGATTCGTGTGGGTGTTGCTTGCGCCTACGAAAATTTCTTCGTTCAACGGTTTCGTTTACTGATCCTGCAACATGTGCTTTTAAAGCTGTGATAATTTTGTCAACCTTCTGTCGGTCTTCTTCTGGTAAACCCAGATCAGCAACGACATTTGCCGTATCTCTTGACAGGGCTAGCCGCAATACATTGTACTTTGTCGCTTCGTTTTCTTGGTCTAAACCAGATAGAGCAGCATAAGCTGACCACTCTTCCAGCCAAGCTGTAAAACTAACGCCTCTGTCGATTTCCAAATCTAAATTGGGAATGTCTCCTCGTCTAAATGTGAAAGGCATTTCTTTCGTTCGTTTATACTCGCAGCGCCATGTTTATATACTTGTCCTGCCTAGCACTAGACCAGACGCGTGCTACTTTCAACTGATCACAATTGTAATGAAAGGAAGCGCGGCAACAATACAGATAGAGCATGGATAGAGCGAGTCAACGAGTCACGTGATTACGCCAGGACGTAATAGCATTCCAAGTTTCCAACACATATCATATTAACAGCGGCTTAATGTTAGTAGTTGCCACTAACTACTTTGTACAGTACGAGTTCTAAAAAATGCCTCTATCTAGGAAATAAAATTCAATTTTAAAGTGATCTTGATCTTATTGTTCTTCAAGATCAAGATCACACAAAAAAAAGTGATCTTAGATCAAGATCACTTGTGATCTTCAAGATCAAGATCACGCCCATCTCTGAATACAGTATATAATTGCGATTAAATAAAATGGGTACATTTAAGAATTTTAGGTAGAACAGATGCTGTATAGCTTATGAGCAATTTCTCAACTCTTTGTAGAGACGTATCTTGGCTAGTTGAAGTCTAGGAGTTTGGAAGAGAGCAGGACAATTTGCATTTAGATAACTGGCAACAGTATTTGTTTTAGCAATTTTTATTTTTTATCTGGCAGCGCTAGGTAACATTTCTGTCATCATTTTACAAAAATGAAAGTTGAAAAGCCATTTAGTTTTGTACCAGTGGTGCCAAGGCTTGTGTTTTAGCACAAGATCTTGTGTTTTCACTTTTAATCTTGTGTTCTTGTGCTTTTCGATCGATTTTTGACTAAATCTTGTGTTTTTTTAATCAAAGTCAAATTTACTGTTGCTACCATGGTTTGAGTTTGGTAGAGAATTAAGGACTGGCACTAAAAGGTTTTAGTAACTAGGTTTCTAGTACCGTACTTAGGCATACTGACCAATTTTACACAATGAGTTACGGTATCAAGCCTGACAAGATGAGCTAAAAATTTGATCTGAAGAAAGTACGACATGTGCTTGTCGCCAGACTCAGAGGTTGTGTTGTTAGATAACAAGAGCAGCGAAAAGAGTACATCAGCATTCAGCATTAAATAATGACAATCATTCAAGTCCCAAAACAAAAAAATGATATAAACAGCCTTTTAATCGTCAATGGTTGAATGATCCTGAATTTCTATTTGAATAAGGTTTCTAGTAAATTAGTCTGATTGTTAGTTTTGTTTTGTTAAGTTAAAAGTTTTGCTTTACTGTAAATGAAATTCACCATCATAAAACCCGTCAGAACCAAAAAAAAAGATTTATATTTGCCTTCTACAACGTCAAACTCTGGTAAGAAGATGCTATGTTTCAATAGAGTGAAACTATGGAATCAAGTACCAAAAGAAATAAAAGAAAAGTCTTACAATGTTTTTAAATTTAAATATAAATGTTTATTAAAGAATTTGTACAATGATCACTCCTGAAACGTATCATCCACTTATTTCTCTACACAATGTTTTTTTTATGTTGCCCTGTGTTATTCCATTGTTAATGTATTGTTAATTTTTACAAATTAAAGTGCTGGTATTGTGTTATATATTGTATACCGTATGTGTTAATGTTCTTAATTTTGGGTCTTTTGTTTAAATGTTTGGGTGGCAGCTGACTTTGGTGACCTTTGGTCTTTCGCTGCCATCCTTGTTGTGCGAATTATTTGTGTTTATTGTGTTTTTGCTTTTTGTGTCTTTCTTTTTCGCCAACAAAACAAAAAATAAACTGAACTGAACTGACTTTAAAAGTTCGATGCAAGAAGACAAAACTGATCGATATGTAGAATTTTGTAAGATTTATGATATTAAATTAAAGACCATGAATTGAAATCTTGAGACAGTGATTTAGTGAGCATGTAGGCTATCTTCTCTAAACTGTTGATTTTAGAGTCACGTTATTCTTTAAATTGGCACAAAATGGGTCGCAAATGTTCAATTTTGCAATCTTGTGCTTTTGTATCCAAATCTTGTGCTTTTTTTTCTTAAAACTTGTGCTTTTTCCAAATTTGCTGTGGCAGCATTGTTTTGTACAGGTACTGTAACAAAACAATAGCCAGTGTTGTACGCGTCATTGAAATAATTTGACGGCGTCAGCGTCAGCGCGAATTGCCTAAAAACTTTACGGCGTAAAGGACTGCGTAAGCTCTTAAAGAAATTGACGGCGTCAGCGCTAACTTCTAGCGCTATTTTTTGCCAGCGTCTCATAAAACGGAAATATTTCAACCAAGTTCAGGCTAACAATATCTATAAATAAAGAGCAGGTATTATGTTTTGAAACTGTATTGTAATTAGCTGCTCAGCCTATAATTAGTTATTTCCTTGCAGAAAAACAAGCATTTCAAAACGTTTGTCTGACAATCTGCTGCGTTTGGGACGCATATTCAGGGGCGCCGGAGCGATTTTTGACTGGAGGGGCAGGAGTATGAAAAAAGGGCACTTTTGTTGCTGAAAGGCCAATTTTTTTAAGTTTTAAGATAAGATATAGCGATAATGCTTACCTATTAGCTCACTATCGAGTAATGATACAAGTGTCCGCTATACAAAGAACAATGGCACGGAGGGGCATCATGCTATTTTATTACTTAATGATGTAATATAACTTACTATGATGGAGAATTTTGTGTCGTGAATATTATTTTGAGGCAAAAGTAGAACATTATAATTAGGCTAAAAGCGAATAGCATAAATTGTTATATTGCAAAGTGTGTAGTAGCTTACATGACCTTAAAAGGGTACCATTGCCCCCTCTTCCCTCCCCATCCACAGAAATTTGAGGGCAGGAGGCATCCGTTCCCCCTGATCCCCCCCCCCCGCTTCCGGCGCCCCTGCGCATATTGTCCTTTCCAAGTGAAAACATGCGTTCCACAGCAGCGCTGGTTGGTATTGGTGTGTTGTATTTCAAAAACAAGTTGAAAACGTTTAGTCGGAAAGGTATCACTATTCCAAGCGTGCTGTGATAGTTTAGCATGTATAAATCTTTTAACGAGGTCCACTGCACCAACATCGATCTTTTCAGGGGCATAGAGCTCTTGAAATAAAGTATATTCAACGTCCGCGATGCTATTCATGGATTTTTCGCTTTCAGTCTCTGATCTCTCGTTCTCAATACATGGGTGATCACCATTTGGCGAACTTCTTCCGCATGTATTCCAGGGAGCCATTCCAACCAACGCAAAAACTGGTAATTCGGATGAGTCGCGCTGGCCAGAATACATTGTGAAACTCTTATTGTGAAACGAGATTTTCCATGAAAACAAAAAATGACGCTTAGCGCTTGACGCTTAAAATCGGCAAAATAGTTGACGGCGCTATCACTTCCGTCAACTGAAAAATAAATTGACGACGCTAGCCTCAGCGTCAACAAAAAGTTGACGCTGTCAAATGACACCGTCAAATTGACGGCGTCAACGTACAACACTGACAATAGCCTACCGAACTGTGTCTGTTTAGCCGTAGCCAAGGCTTGTGAGTAAAGAGATGGTAAAAGCAAGTCATCTACTGTATGGCAAAAGGTGTTCACTGTTCAACTGCTTAGTGCGCAGTTACTATTCAACATTATGTTTATCAAATTTGCGGTTTTTCTTGTACGGTACCGGTAACTGTTTGTAGCATAAGTGCGATACTTTTCTGAAATTTTCAGAACAAATATGTCACTAAGCAAAAGTGCGAATTTTGTTTCAACATTTCAATTTTTGACAGATTGTTTGGTGCAAAAAACAATGGTTTTTTTGTTTGTTTTTTCAAATATCATGTTTAAAAAAAAAAAATGAGAAAAAAGAAATTGACTCGCATCTCAATCTCTGACGCATGTTTCATAATCAGAGACATGAAAATGTTGTAGAATGAGTTATGCATCTTATTGCATTAGCTACTTTCATATCAAGAGTGGCTATCTACCGTCTTTTTGAAAAATAATATTGTGCTAGGCCTATACCGTACCGTACCTTCAATATTAACTTTATTAACAGGTACTTTTATGTCAACAATTTGTTAGTCTAAGTTAAATATATTTATAGCCTAAGACCTCTCATTGTTTGGAAAAGAAATTCAAATGGATGTGTGTGAATTTTTCTATCTTATATTTTTTCTTTCAAGTGAGTATAATTGCAGTAATAGCTCATTACTGAAGACTAACGCTTAATTTAACATTTTTTATAAACCTACTTTTTATATTGTGTTTAGTTTTATAGTGTGCATTTACTTTTAGTTTACTTAATTTGGAACTGGCAACTATTTGGCAAATTCAATCCACAACACTTTTCATTAGGCTGTCATTCATTACTACATGTGTGCTTCTCTCTGTTTTTGTTTTATTTTTTGCTATTTGTTTCTTGGGTTTTGTGGCCGTGCTAACTACTGATATATAGCCTACTACATGATTTTTCATTCAGGCACGTTTTAACCTTTCAAGGTTTTGCCACCTTTTGCCGTTCGTTAACGTGCTGGTAGGTTTAAATCGATTTTTGTACGGTAGTTAGTATCTTTTTCGTCCCGGACGCGTTAATGACGAAAAATAAAATGATTGATTGATTGGTTTGATTAGGCAACAGTTTGTTCTTTTTTGTGATACTTAAGCAGACTACATTTATTTACTTTAAACAGACATTATGTTTAAGCAGAGGAGCAGAGGAGAAGCCCGGAAAGCAGAGGAGAAGTGTGGAAGGAACATATGGAAAATGTTATAAATAAGGAGAATGTATGGGATCCTGGGTTTTTTTTTTCAGTCATTTATCGGTCATTGACCGATTTTTTAGCAAAATGTCCGAAAAAAATATAGACAATTCGGTCAAAATGTCCGAAAAAGTCAATTCGGGTGTTGCAAGGTTGAGTTTCGCTGATGAACGTTGAAGAAACGTTTGTCTGTTCTAACTTTTCTCAGATAAAACACGACAACGTTTCTCAGCGAAACTTAATGTTGTAGCTAGTCAGAAAGTGCAAATTTTGGTATGTATCAGCCACTTGAAAGGAAATATTTTCATCAGAAAAAATGAACGAAATAAATAAAAAATGACCAAATTTTTTCAAGTCATTTCGGGCAAATGACCGAAAAGTCTCAGCGAAAAAAAAACCCAGATGGGATCATATGACAGAGGTTGATCTGGTGGAGGGTCCAGTGGGAAAGGTGACTCGTGATGAAGTGGTGGAGGCAATGGGGTAAATGAAACTGCATAAAGCAGCCGGTCCATCAGAAGTGAGCGTAGAGATGATAAAAGCAAGTGGAGAGTTGAGAATTGAAGTAATGCTACAACTTAGCCAAAAGGTATTAGATGGAGAGGGAATGCCGGAGAAGTGGAAGCATAGTACTGTTATTCCACTGTTCAAGAGAAAAGGGGATGTGAGAAGTTGCAGTGCATATAGAGGTGTAAAACTACTAGAGCATGGAATGAAAATTGTGGAGCGAATACTAGAAAAGAGGTTGAGAACATTGGTGAAATTAAATGATATGCAGTTTGGATTTATGCCAGGAAAAGGTACAGTGGATGCTCTGTTTATATTGAGAAGAATGCAGGAGGAATACCGAGAGAAGCAGAGAAAACTATATATGTGTTTCGTCGACTTAGAAAAGGCATTTGACAGAGTACCAAGGAAAGTGATGGAGTGGGCAATGAGGAAAAGAGGTATACCAGAGGTATTAGTGAGAGCTGTGATGTCTATGTATGAGGATGCAAGAACAAAAATGAGAGTTGGATCAAATTATTCAAACGAGTTTTTTGTGAAGGTTGGTGTACACCAAGGATCAGTTTTGTCACCTCTGATATTTGCTATTGTGGTTGACGTTGTAACTGAAGGAGTGAGGGAGGGCTTATTGAGTGAAATTTTGTATGCAGACGACCTGGTCTTGACAAGTAATAGTATGGAGGGACTGGAGAGAAAGTTTGAGAAATGGAAAGAAGCATTTGAAACCAAGGGTATGAAGGTGAATCTTGAAAAAACAAAAGTGATGGTGAGTGGAGCAGAAGGAACAGTTGTTGAGAGCAAAGTAGATCCCTGTGGAATATGTGGCAAGAGAGTGATGAGAAATTCAATGCAATGCAAGGAATGTGGAAAGTGGGTACATGCAAGATGTGCTAATGTCAAGAGAGCCGCAATAAGATTGGCAAAGTGTTTTGTTTGTGGGAAATGCAGTAAAGGAAGGAATGAAGTGGAAGGCCATGATGATGAGTTCTGCCATAGCATCGAAACAGTGACAGACTTCTGTTATCTGGGAGATCGGATAGATGGAAGTGGTGGATGTGAAGCAGCGGTGACAACAAGGGCAAGATTGGGCTGGGCAAAGTTCAGGGAATGTGGGGAAATGTTGTATGGCAGAAAATTTTCACTAAGGATGAAAGGAAAAGTATATCGGAGCTGTGTGCGGCCTGCAATGCTATATGGTAGCGAGACATGGGTAATTGGGTATTGAGAGAGAGTGAACTGGCAATCCTGAGAAGAACGGAAAGGTCAATGGTGAGAGCAATGTGTGGGGTGAAAACGAGAAGGGAAAAAAGGACTGAAGAATTGTTGGATATGCTGGAGATGAGAGAGACCATAGACCAAATGGCAAGGGCAAATGGAGTAAGATGGTATGGACATGTGATAAGGAGGGAGGAAGGAAGTTTTCTTAGAAAAGCACTAGATCTAAAGGTGGATGGGAAGAGGAAACGCGGTCGTCCAAGAAGAACATGGAAACAACAAGTGAAGAATGAATTTAAAAAAATCGGACTGAAGGAGGAAGATGCAAGGGACAGGGTGAAATGGAGAAAAGGGATAAAAACAATTGCTGCGCGGAAACAATCGGCCACCCCCACTAGTGGGGAACAAACCGACGATGGATTATGATGATGATGATGAGACGTCTGTAAATTACGCAAACCCTGAAAATTACGCAATCCCTGCAAAGTATGCAAAAATTAGGGAAATTAGCACATACATTAGGAAAAAAATTATTCCTACGGCAAGAGTGGCAATTAATTCAGCCTAGTTTAATTACTCTATGCAGGCTAAGAAAACCTCATAGCTGAGTCATTTCATTAGGCTATTTATAATGCAAACAAAATTTTCAAATTTTGGCACCACCTAAATTTTTATTGGCTTAAAACATGCTTCTCACTTTTCTGAGAAGAATGGTGCAAATTTGATGAAAATCAGACAAGTGGTTCTCGAGTTATAAGTGAAATAACCTTGGACCACTAGGTGGCTTCATAGATAAGGAGCAATGGAAAACGGCAATATCTGAAGAACCGCTCAAAATATTTGGATAGTTTTTAGCTCTACCCCCATGTTTTCTGGGGTGGTCTATCTGTTTATGAACACTAAAACAAGTTTTGGCTACAACTTTTTGAGATAACTAAAGAAATTGACCTCTTATCGTTACACACCAATAAAACCATAATGCGTAACTTTAAAAAAAATAATTAGGTAGAGGAAAGATTAATGAAAAGTTTGGCACAAACAGTGTAGTGCTAAATTCCCAACTTTTTGCCCAAATCACATTTAAAAGTAGTAAAATGGAAACATTTTGATGTTTTTTATTTTTCCTGAAAAGGTTCAATACTCCTTTGTGATGTCATAGACATTATTTGTGATGTCATATTCATAATGGTACGTTTTTGGGTGATTGTTATTATTATCGATTTGTGCAGGTGTTATAGATGATTTGTGCAGAAAGTTGAGACTCTAGTGCTACACTGCTTTTGCCACACTTTTCAACAATGTTTCTCTACCTAACCAATTTTTTTAGTTTTTTTTTTAAGTTATGCTATGCATCATGGTTTTATTGGTGCGTAACGACAAGAGGTCAATTTCTTAAGTTATCTCAAAAAGTAGTAGCCAGAACTTGTTTTAGTGTTCATAAACAGATAGACCACCCCAGAAAACATGAAATGGCTCGTTTCGGTGAGTCTGATTTGGTGAGTCCGATTCGGTGAGTCCGATCCCTATTCGGTGATTTTTTCAATTTTTTTAAATTATCGGGTACCGTAGCCTAATTATCATTGCCGTTTTAGGGTTAGAGGTTAGGAACTCACCGAATCGGACTCACCGAATAGTAGCAGACCCCAGAAAACATGGGGGTAGAGCTAAAAATTATCCAAATATGTTGAGCGGTTCTTGAGATATTGCCGTTTTTCCATTGCTCCTTAACTATGAAGCCACCTAGTGGTCCAAGGTTATTTCACTTATAACTCGAGAACCACTTGTCTGATTTTCATGAAATTTACACCATTCTTTTCAGAAAAGTGAGAAGCATGTTTTAAGCCAATACAAATTAGGTAGTGCCAACCAATGTTCCTATTATAATGAAATGACCCAGCTATCAATTGACAAATGACAATGTGCAAACCTTCCTCATGGTCATAGCCTAATTACCATTACCGATTGTACAAGCCTAACCTTGCAAGGTTTATGTAGTTTTCAAGGTTTACTCAATTTAAAGGTGCCCATGGATTGGATATATTTACAGCACTGCGCTAATAGCCGTTTCATGCAAAGTTTTGGTCATTTAATTTCTTCATTTGTGCTTTTGTCTTGTCATGTGCAATTGTGCACAATTGTATCAATAGCATGACTATGTCTCACTCTGAAAAATAGAACAGAAAAAATACGTCGGTCTTATGCAGTTTAAAGTGGACCACAATTTTCTGGTGGCTACTTTGAAGCCTGAGGGGTCCTCTAAATACCCATTGTCAGTGTTGCAGGATGTTTTAAGCAAAAACAGTATAGTCAATAGTCATTCAGGGCAATTCGCATTTCTTTGATTTTCTGTCTAATTCGCAGTCACCCCTGTTAAAAGAAATAAACAAAACAATTCCACGATAATTTTTGCGCTGCTACCAAGATCAGTCCCTTCTGAGATAGATTTGGCATCACTTAGATATGGTCACACGTATTCGATCGCGATTCATTGAAGAATTTGAAAGGGGTCTAAATTAGAAAGATATATACTTTCGAGTAGTGAGAAGGAGCTTTAAACTTGCATCCAGCAGATTGTCGCAGTAAATCAAAATTTTAGATCAATTTGGGGTATGCTGCTGTAGGCTTTCTGCAAATGCATGCAAAACGTTTTGTCTTGTTTTAAATGGTTTTCATGACAGCAAATGCGAATTGCCCCTCCTGTCTACAAATCCAGGGCAATTCGCATTTTAGAAGTTCTGCCGTCATTATCGCTGCTGGAAGTCTGTGTCACTGTTACAGTTCCCAGATTGACATCCTTCTCGGAGTTTTTGTTTCTTTGAAGGGAGACTTAGTCACAGCTTGACATCTGTTACGAATAAAGACGCTGGCATGGAGTTAAAAGATTAAAAAAAAAACGGGTCACCTCCATCAGAATTTGACCTGTGCAAACAGTTCATTGTTTAATTGTGCTACGTAAAACAGGGCTAGCATGAATTCTAGAAGATTTAAAAAATGTGTCACCTCAATTATAAATGGCCTGTGCATGCACTTAATTATTTCTTTTGTCGTCTAGTCGTGAGATATTCCTGGGCGATTATTTCTGTCTCTTATTAGGCCGTTCTTGTCCTGGTTAGTTCCAATAGCACAATACAAAATTTCTAGTCTTTCCCCAAGATAATTAGGAACTTAATTCTCGACCTCTTTAATCCAATACGCTGGGAAAGAAAGGGACGGGCGTATAAATACTCTGAATGTGGAGAATTTATTTATTATTTTGCATCCGAGGCATTCCATTATAATTCAACAAATCCAAATAACCACTAAGTCTTCAATTTTGATGACTAAAGCATATGTCATAGTATGCGAAAAATGCATCTCGGCAAAAAAAAGTTTGAAAATTGGACAAGCGGTTTTCGAGATATCGCGTTCTGAAGTTTTGTGGCTGTCACTAGGTGACGCTGTTGATGTTCCCAATGTTTTTTGATTTTAGGGTTATATTTGAGGTAGAAAGTCGGTTGAAGTGTCTATTCCACCATTTTTCATAATGCAGAATTCAAAAATGATGTCAATTTTAGTCTACAAGAATTAGCTAAGGAGTTGTGTGGCATTTAAAAAAAATTGGGGGACCAAATGTCAACCCCCAAATTGTCATGTGGGTAACAAGATATCCCAAATTTTTTTTTTGTTTTTTAAAGTTTCTTGCGTATTCTTCATGATAATATACTGTGTATTTATGAGACTTTTGTCCTTTTTGCACAATGCAACCTTTTATCAAAGACTTGCATGAGAAGTTATATGATCTATTAATGCAATATTTGAATGATGCGTGCTTATGATGTCACAATAACAAATTACAGATTTTCCCAAAAAACTTTTTTCATAATGAAAATTGCTCAGGAAAACCAGCCCTTGTTTCAAAATTGCAGTCAAATTTTGTTTTCCCGGGCAATTTTCACAATGAAAAAAAGTTTTTTGGAGAAATCTGTAATTTGTTATTGTGACGTCATAAGCAAGCATCATTCAAATATTGCATTGATAGATCTTTGATGTAAGGTTGCATTGTGCAAAAAGGACAAGTCTCATAAAAAATATTATACTATCATGAAGTATATGCAAGAAACGTTCAAGAACAGAATTTTTTTTCGGGATATCTCGTTACCCACATGACAATTTGAGGGTTGGCATTTGGTCCCCCAAATTTTTTTAAATGCCCCGTAACTCCTTAGGTAATGCTTTCAGACTAAAATTGAGACCATTTTTGAATTCTGCATTATGAAAAATGGTGGAATAGACACTTCAACCGACTTTCTACCCCAAATATAACCCTAAAATCAAAAAACATTGGGAACATCAACAGCGCCACCTAGTGACAGCAACAAAATTTCAAAACGCGTTATCTCAAAAACCACTTGTCCGATTTTCAAAATTTTTTTTTGCCCAAGTTCAAATTTTGAACACAACAAAATATATCAAAACCAACACCTTTAGAAACCTAGTGGTTACATTTCTTTCTAAAATTTGTTGAATTATAATGGAATGCCTCATCCTCGTGGAAAGTAGTCATGGATACCTGCTTTTGGCAGGTATCCATGACTACTTTCATAACTTTCATAAAAGTAGCTTGACTACTTTCATAAAAGTAGCTTTGGGCAGGTTCTCAGGTTTTCGTTATGATATATTTCGTATCTTTGAAGGCATCTGAACGACATCATTCGAACGACAGTTTATCGAACGACACAGGGCCGTAGCCAGACCGCAGAGCAAGGGGGGGCCAACTTTTTTTAGGGGGGCCGAAAAAATTTAAATGGGCAAAATGATGATAATTGTAGCTGTTGCTATTGAATGTTGGGATTTTGCCAGGGGAAGGCGAAATTTTTTTCAGGGGGGGCGAGGCCCCCTGGCCCCCGGCTGACTACGGCCTGGAACGACAGTTAATCGAAAACCTAACCTCTAACCTAAAACTTAACCCCCAACCACTAACCCCTAACCATAACCCTACCCCTAACCCCCAATTACTAATCCCCAACCCCTTAACCCCCAACCCCTTAACCTCCAACCCCTTAACCTCCAACCCCTTAACCTCCAACCCCTTAACCTCCAGCTCCTTAACCTCAAGCCCCTTAACCTCCAACCCGTTAACCCCAACCCTACCCTTAATTCTCACCCCCAACCCCTAATTCTAACCCTAACCACTAGCCCCTAGCTCCTAACCCCTAGCCCCTTCGATGAATTGTCGTTCGATGAACTGTCGTTTTGATAAACTGTCATTCGATGAACTGTCTTTCGATAAACTGTCGTTCGATAAATTGTCTTTCGATAAATTGTCGCGTCACGAAATTTCTGAAGGTCTTGTAACCGTGCCTAATCCTTGCATGAAGTAAATCATTTCCATCTCGGGCGCGCTTTAACGTTCGCATTTTGTCGCTTCTTCCTTTTTCCAGACCTACTGTGGTATGGCAAGCATTATTGTTCGTTTTAATGATCGGAAATAAAAACAAACTAAAGATGCTTCAGTTATTGCGTTAATAGGGACCAGAACCAGCCGCGTGAAAAAGTGAAAAACCGCGAGTATCAATAAGTGTATATAAAAGCAGTCTTCGAAATTAGCCTCGGCAATCGGCAATTGCCGACGCAGATGCATAAATGGCGCATTAGCGTCGGCGATAAAAATGCCGAAGCCACACGAGCTCTTGTAAGGACCATAAGATTAGAAAAAAATTTTTTCTTAGACTACACCAGACTAGGATGTTGATTCAATCTAACTATTGCTGGATGTTTTATTTGGTTTACTTCCTACTTCGCCGCGCTTAGACACATGCCCAGCTGGGAGAATTGAATATTTTGAAGAAATATCACCCTATTTGCATTGATTTAACGCCAGTAGAATTATTGTCAAATTATTGTAAGCATCTACTCCTTATTGCACCTCGCTTTCCGTTATCTCGTCCAGCTGACAGCATCTGATGATACCGATTCTGACTAGTACTTTATCAAACAGACTTTGTGTTGCTCGCAGTGTCCCCATTGTGCCGAAATTATGTTAGCTTATACGTAAATCGAGGTCATCTTCTCCCATGGAGCTATTAATTTGTTACACGTTCTTTTATGATAATAATTCAACGTCTCTAGATGTCGAATTAATGTAAAACAAACGTAAATTTTTTATTGGGCATTGCTGTTGTAAACGCTACATAACCTGCCTGGAAAATTAAATCGATTTGTGCTGACTCGAACGTTGAATCAACCCAAAATTAACTTTCCCCCCCGTGAGTTATTTAACGTGAATTACCGTATCAGCATGCGTATCGCGTTGCTCGCTTTATCGCTACTTTTGATATTATTACATCACAGCAAATCAAGCAATGCGGTCGTGATAGACTACTCTAGTATATTTTTCGCTTCTCGTTTTACATGTTTTGGTACAATCTTTTCGTAATAAATATTCACAGCAATTGCCGAGGCAATTTCAACTTTTGCCGTTTGGCCTCGGCAACGTTTTTGCCGTTTGGCCTCGGCAACGTTTTTGCCGAAGTAAAAATATGCTAATTTCGAAGACTGTAAAAGTGTACATAATGTAAATATGTTTTTAGAACTCTTAATTAAAAAAAAAACTTAAAAAAATAAAGAGGTAACTCCATTTTGTCTCAGAGTGAAACCTCTGCCGCCAGTTGCAGTTTATACTATAGTCAATACCCAATAGTTATTCCAAAGGCCACAGTCTCCTTGATGGCAAATCAGAAATAGGCATGCAAGACGCTTTCAGAAGAAAGATCAGGATCTTCCGATTTGACTTTTTTTAAACAAATGAAAACAACAAAGGCAAACGAAAAACAACTCTTTAAAACTCCCCAACAAATTACGTGTTCCTGGCGAGCAATTTCATGTTACGTGATCTAACAACTCTTGGAAATTGGAATACCTTGCTCGCTTCAATTGACAGTTTGCCACGGATATGGAAGTGATGGGTTTGATATGCGAATTAATTTGCGATTTAACAGTGGTAACTGCCAAATTTACAATTCGCACTGCGAATTGGTATGGTATTAGTGGAATTCGCAGTTGCCACGTTTAATTAGGCTACACCTGAAACATAATCTGAGCGTAAACAACGTTTGCATGTTGTTTTACCTATAGAAGGTTGGCGTTTGTAGAAGCAAACCATGCGCTGAAATTGCGCACAGATTTCCGATAATAATTAGAAAGTTTGCGAATTACCGCTGCGAATTGGCCTGTTTCACTAATATTTATTCTAATGAAATTGGTTCAGAATAAAGGAAACTAAAACAATCAATGATACAACAACTAGCTAACTGCTCTTGGCTGATGCTGAGCTGCGTCGGAGTCTGCCTCGCTTTCTGACCTAGTCTTATTCTGAAACAACAACTACTATAGTTTTCACTCTGTCTCAACTGGGAAGGAAATCTAGCCCAGTTTTACAGGCAAACACCAATGAACTGGCAACCCTTGACAATCGTCACACATTGTCCACATTTTCAGGAGTTTACAAACATTTTCCAGGGTTGTTGGACCACAATCTTAGCCTTCACTGTAATCCACAAAACTAGTCAAATTGGAACTGACAATCCTGACAATGGGTATTTAGTAGGGTGTTTCAAAATTTCACCACTTTTAAATTTCAAAACGAGTACCTTTTTTTCTGATGGAGTTTTGGCCGCTGATTACGAATCTGGCATTATTTTTTCATTATGACGTCATCTTGAGGGTGCCCCACGCGATTTTTCACGATTTTTCGCGTTTTTTCAATATCTCGAAAACTACTTGGGCTAGACGTATGGAATTTGTATCAAATGATGCAGAATATACGATTTCCTATCTATACTTACGAGAGTTTAAAGTCGTATCTGCTTCAGAAAAGAAGTAATTTGAGAAAAACACTTTTTTATTGTTTTTATATCCATATCGATACACTGGACTACAAAAAAAGAATTTTTTTTTGCTTCATGAACTTTGAAGACTGATTTAGAGTAATTTTGGGGTGCTGAATCCGAATCTGACCTCAGATTTATCCTATCACGTCAGGTTTGTGAAATATGATAACAACAAATTGCTACTTTCGTCAAAAGTGGAAGATTTGGCGTTGCGTTTACCACCAACATATGCAGTGCTGTAACGAAAGGTTAGTGTTAGACAGGCCAAAACAGCCTAAATATGGTTACTGAACAAGCATTGCCATAGGCTTGCTTAAATCTTTGTGGTTTTATGCAAAACATTGAAGGGGGGAGGGGGTCAGTTACACTTATAGCCTCCCTTTTAGCTTGTTATTACTGCCTTGTTAATAATGTTGCTTAGAAAACAAATTGGTATCAAAATTATAATTGGTAGGTGTATTTCAGCTACTTATGGACCACATGGCCTGGACTTCTGGATCTTGCACAATGTGTATGTGCAATAAACGCAACGTCAAATCTTCCACTTTTGACAAAAGTAACAATATGCTGTTATCATATCTCACAAACCTGACGTGATAGCATAAATCTGAGGTCCTATTTGGATTCAGCACCCCAAAATTACTCTAAATCAGTTTTCAAAGTTCACAGAGCAAAAATCGTGTAGACCAGTGTAATCTTCGAGCTATATGACAATTACAATTGTGATTTTCGATTTTTTAGATGACATGAGTGAAATATATTTCATTAACATGAAATAAGCATTCCAATGTGTGGATGCCTCGACCATGCCGTTCCATGAAGAAATCGGCCAGGCGCTTATTTATACCAGATTTTTTCCCTGTGTTTAATGCAGTAGTATCTGACATAACTGAATATATTTTACTTAAAGTATCCTCACAAATTTGCTCGGTAACACAGTTAAAAATGGTCTGAGAAGTTACCGAAATTCCTTCCAAAAAAGTTTTCACAGCTATAACTTTTTCACACTTGACTCCTGTATCCACAAATTGTCCCAAAAAGATGTACCTGTCCATTTTGTTTATTCCATCATAGCATAATTGAATTGCTTTAGCATGTTTCAGCTCTTACTCACATTGATTTAAAGCTTCAAGTCGACACTGCTCGCGCTTTCGAAGTACAGTTGTTGGCGAAGCAGAAATATTTTTTTCTCCAACAGTTGATCGCTGCAGATCGGATTGTTGGCGAATCGACACTAAACGACGGTCTGCTTTAACACAGTCACTGGTACTGATCGAGAATGAACGTTTTTTAAGGTAAGCTTTTCCTCCTGCAAGATGCTTGGGAGCAGGTTGGTAATCCAGGTCGAAATAGGTTGACGTGTCCCTAACATTATCACTCGTCTCTGCTTCCAAAAATAAAATCATTCTTCTAACGGATCTTTGATCTTTCAGAAACACAATTTCTTTTTCTGGAACTCTGTGGTCAAAACTGCAACTACAAATCAGCTTACCTTTATACGTTTGAAATATATCTGGTATTTCACACCGGCACTTGGTTATATCAAAGAGCTGGTCGAGCCAGCCATCGCTGATTGAAATGAGTTTCAATTTCTTGGCACGTTTTCTTGCCACAGCAAACTTGTGAATAAGTTGCTTCAGTTTTGTATGGATACTTCTCAACTCGATAGCAGGCAAGCTGGCTCTTCTCCACAGTTGAGCTATGTCATTCATAACTACATCTTTGATATCATTGAATCCTGGAGTTTTCTTCAAAAATTTAGTGTCTGTATCCATTAAAAGCTGCTGAATATAATGATAGTGCTCTATAACTTCTCTACACGTTGGTAATGTATTTCCAAGTAACTTTTTCGAGACTATCAGAGACTTAACCTCAACAGATCTCAACCATGCCATATCCCTGCTTATACTGCATTTAAAACTGACCAACTAAATTCAAATTGGAAATTGTTTTTATCCCTTAAGACCCGTATTGTCAACAAACAATTATCATCGTTGATTTACAAACAATTACCATTGTTATTACCAATTACCGAATTGACGTCACAATGTATTGTCATATAGCTCGAAGATTATAGATATGGAATGGCTGTAAAAACAATAAAAAAGTGTTTTTCTCAAATAACTTTTTTTCTGAAGCAGATACGACTTTAAACACTCTTAAGTAGAGATAGGAAATTGTATATTCTGCATCATTTGATACAAATTCCATACGTCTAGCCCAAGTAGTTTTCGAGATATTGAAAAATCGCGTGGGGCACCCTCAAGATGACGTCATAATGAAAAAATAATGCCAGATTCGTAATCAGCGGCCAAAACTCCATCAGAAAAAAAGGTACTCGTTTTGAAATTTAAAAGTGGTGAAATTTTGAAACACCCTAGTATTTAGAGGAACTGAACCTGGGAAGGGTTTTGTTAGGTCTTTATCTAATTCTCCACCAAAAGCAATTATATAGTATTTTTTTGTTATAAATTATAAGTTATGCAAGCCTTAAAGCAGCCGGCGGCCATGGCCGCTAACTAGTGCTTGAATGACCGCCTGTGCTACCTCCTCAGTCGGCCAAGTTTGGCCGCTGGTTTCTTCTAGCCAATTATTTAATTTCGCAATAGAATGATCGTGGATTAAATGTCGAAAATGTGTAGCATTAAAAAGTGACGCAGAATTAGGTCAGCGCATCATAGTCACTACTGTTGTATTGAATATATCCAGCTGCGACCACCAGCGCTGTAAGTCTTGTTTGCAATTCCCGATGTTTATTTTAACGAAGTGTTAATCCGAAGTGCTAATTTACATCGGCTGGTAATATTGTCGTTTTTATATCGATTCAATGTTGTCGGACATTGAATATTTGTTAAAAAGGAGAACTAGGTTAGTTGACATCTGTGGGTAAAACACATGTCTTCATAGTTGAGAACGCTGTGGTTAGTGACTTCACACCCTCAATGGTGACATCATAACGGAATATATGGTCAGGTTTTATGAAAATTGAAAGGCGGTATGCAGTTGAAACAATTTACTGAGCTGCGAGCAGTTAAAACAATTTAGGGTCGTTAGATGGTCCCGCAATACCGGGTTACAATTCCGATAAAGCATTTAATGCGTGGTACAACGATTCTATTGCAGGACGTCGCCCAGACTTCAACAACGCTAAGTGATCATTTTAACGTTGTTGCAAGTTTAATGCTATTTACTTCAGGGTTGAGAAAAACCCGTTTGTTTTTTAAAAAGCCCAACCCGCCCGTTTTTTTTTTTAAAAAAACTCGAGTTTTTTTGGGTTTTATTGAGTTTTTTAAAAAAAAGATGCAAAAAAGGTAGATTCATGCTTATTTCACCTCAAAACTACTTTTTACCAATGAAGTGCCTTTCACTCACAGTACATGCTTGCATATTGCATAACTCAATAAAATAATGCACTACTACTAGAGCTGTTGCTGCTTGAATGTTGCATCATCCATTAATTTCAAGATCAAGTTGGATGTTGTATCATCCACTGATTTCTATACCAAGTTGATGCTACCTTAGTAGAAATCACATTATTGCATTATTCGCTTTAGATTTGAAGGCAAGGAGCATTTATGCCATCATGTTTAAATATTTTTTATCATTTCTATATATATATAACATAGGCGCCTAACCCGTGGGGGCCCGGCCCCCATGCATATTTCTCCGTGGGGGCAACTTTTATGCTGTATTGATACATAAAACAATAGATAAACTAGCGATCGGCAGCAGGAAAACATTTTTTAAATGCAAACTGCAACAGCTTCGCGATAAATAATCACCAGAACGAGCAGCGATGCTACAATCCCACACCAGACAACAAAATCTGTCATTTTACATTGATTTAACGTCTGATGACGAGCAGCGATGCTACAATCCCACACCAGACAACAAAATCTGTCATTTTACATTGATTTAACGTCTGCAGACGCACCCAAAAACAACACAATTTGCTACGTAGACACGGACCGTGCGTTTAGCTTTATGCACTTGCAAACAGACTCGATGCGTTGCTCGATGTCGCTTTCGAAAGTCGAAACCTCTGCAGTGAATCGCTCGCTGTGAAAATAAACTTGAAGTCTCGGCCCGAGGTAACCACTAACATTAACCAACGCAACAAGGGCTGGTACAAACCGCATTGCGCACACACGGCCGTTGCCATAGAAACCCGATCAAAGGCGGGAATATGTGCATCTTTTGTTTCATCTACAACACGAAAACCGGCGTTTTACAGCGAATTGAAAGCAGGTCAGTCATAAGTTGCGACATTGTAGTGAAAAGGGAGAAATGTCAAGTGGAAAACTTAATCAAACGTCTCTCCGTAACTATTTTCAAGGGCTGTTTACTGATGTCAGCAACTTCTAAATTTATTCAAGGTGACGTGCTGTTGAATTGATGTAAACATGAATGATTTTACTTTCAACAGGTATATTTTCAAGCGTATGATCAAGTTAGTATTTGCATTCCATTTTCAAAACATTGTCATTCCATTAATACAGTATACCTTTTAGTAAACCTTTTCGTCTCGTGTTTCATGCTAATAAATCTAGTTCGTTGCTGAACTTTATGTTGTGCTTAGCTTAAAGAGTCGCAGTCCATCAACCGCTAGCAGACGCATGGCATGTGTTTGCTTAACCGAAGTGATCGAGTTTTGTTAATAATAATTAACGATAGGTCGAACGTAGCGATAACTCCGAGTGTGGCAATAAAAGCAATCCTAGTGTGACGGCATAATTACGTCATCGATCTGCGTGACATTTTGCTGAATTTACGTTGCTGCTGATGAAACACGCTTTTGCCCCCACGGTCAAAAAAATAGTTAGGCGCCTATGATATATAATATATAGTAATGGATGAGCGATTGCGTGGCCATTTAGGCAAATGCTCTGAAACAGCCATGTGTTAGAATCCAGAATCTGTAATTGGTAAATAGCCTACTTTTTAAAAATAGCCTCCTAAATTGCATTTCACATCATATATACAGACTACATTAGAGGGGTCAGCTACTATTCGGCGAGTGCCCTATTCGGCGAGAGCCCTATGCGGCGAGTTCCCTATTCGGCGATTTTTTGAAATTTTTTTTAAATTATCGGGTACCGTAGCCTAATTATCATTGCCGCTTTTACATCGTTTTAATGTCGCGAAACGTTGAAATAAGATCTTAACCCTAACCTCTAACCCCAACCCCTAAAACGGCAATGATAATTAGGATACGAACGGGCCATTCCGACAGTAGAGTAGTACTTTCACCAGTTTAACTATAAGGCCTTCTTGCATAAATGAGTTTTAGTGTAGTATACACAAAGTGGCATTACTTGATTTTTGTGTACTGTACAATATCCACTGCGTTTTCAGTTTATTCTTGGAAATTTACTTCACAATCACATCCTTAAGTCCTCATTTAAAGGTTGTTTTAAGTGCCTTGTAGTGTTTTTGTTCATTTTTTTAAATTTTCTAATAAAAACTGCACAAATATGCTGCTCTGGGTTTTTTATGGGTTTTTTTTGGGTTTTTTAAAAAAAAGCACCCGGGTTTTTTTGGGTCGGGTAAAATACCGACAACCCTGATTTACTTGTGCTATCGTTATTGTATTTTGGCCTCCAAGCATGCAGATTTGGCTGCCGAGAAGGAGCTCTCGGTAGGCCACGATGGCTGCCGGAAAAAAACACGAGTTTTAAGGCCTGTTATGTCAATTTCTTGTCATATATACTTCTGGTATTAAGAATGAGTCAGTTTTTTATAAGGTGTACTTTCTAAATTTTTAAGAAATTTTAATCTGCAGTTGTGTAATACCTTGTATATATTACACTCTACTGAGTGTACAGTGGTTGCTAAGGGTTTCAGTATTCAATTCATGTATATCTTGTAAAAAAATGGCGTGGTTGCATTTTGTTTCTATATTATATGTTTCTTTTGATATAAAGTTGTTGACTGTTGAGTATGTTCTGAATTCTAAAACCGTTTTTAACATATGAATTAGCAACATAGAGAAATAAAACATAGTAACTTTAGCGGGTTTAGCATACTTTATTTCACACAAAATATAACATAATTAAATAAAATAAACTCAAACGTTTTCGACACGTACGTGTGTCCTCATCAGGAATTAAATCTGCAATACATAAAAGGAAAAATCGTAACCTAACAACTGACAATTAAACCCAAACCTAACAACTAAAAGTGCAATTAAAGAGCACATCGCCTCTTGTGAAACGTGCACTGACAATGTCTCGATCGACCAATTTAAAATCATCTCTCGAGGCAGATCTGATTTTCAGACTAAGATCATGGAAGCCTTAAGAATCAAACGTAACAATCCATCTCTCAACCGGCAGTTATTCGCCTGTGGCTCATCGTTCCTTTTGTGTGTGTTCTAATTGTTTTGTCAAATGCCTCTAGTCTACACCTCACGTGATCTGTTTCCCACCGCATAATTTACTCGCAATCATTCTCGTATCATTTGTTCAGTTTGTGCTTTCAGTCCAGAGTGTCGTTACAGTTACAGTGCATAGTCAAATTTATCTTACGATTTTTCATTTTATGTATTGCAGATTTAATTCCTGATGAGGACACACGTACGTGTCGAAAACGTTTGAGTTTATTTTATTTAATTATGTTATATTTTGTGTGAAATAAAGTATGCTAAACCCGCTAAAGTTACTATGTTTTATTTCTCTATGGTTCAACAAAGCAAACTCTCTACCAAAGAATTAGCAACAAGTTTATAAATGCAGATGCAGTTATGCTACTGTGCAATAATATCATTTCTGCTGTTTCAGGTTTTACAAAATGCATTGGCGAAATTTGTAGAGATGCTCGTTCTGGTGATGATGCTACAACGGAAAGTGTACCGTTTTCATGTCCACGACTTTTTGAACCAGAGCAAAACACTTTTTGCTGTGGAAATTTGAGTTTACAGACTTACTGCTGCTCTAATTCTTCATTGACTGTATATGCACGTACAGACTCCCCTGATTACCCTAGGTAAGTATTACGGCAGAAATGTTGTATTTGTGTTCATAAATGCATATTGCAATGCAAACAAAATCATGGTTAATTGCAAACTGCTTTAAGCGTAACAATCATTTTATTGGATCAAAATCCCATACCAAATCCTATCTAAAACCATCAGTTAAAAGCGTATTCCCTAAAGAAATAAATTGAACATTTATATCAGGATTTGTTTCTCGCTTGCATACTGCATTCATATAATCGTATAATTGTCTTGGGCCAGAGGTTCGGAAGCAAAAGCATGAGTCACATGACAAGCGGTAAGCAGAAGGAGAATGTCCCTCTTTTCTTTCTCATACCTGCTCAAAAGCAATGTGTTGAAAATAAAGTTATAGATGCATGTTCTCATAGGAAAAAGAAGCGACTGTAATTTCAGGGTCTGCTACTATTCGGTGAGTCCGATTCGGTGAGTTCCTAACCTCTAACTCCTAACCTTAACCCCTAACCCTAAAACGGCAATGATAATTAGGCTACAGTACCCGATAATTTTTTTAAAAAATTGAAAAAATCCCCCGTTAAGGGATCGGACTCACCGAAACGGGCCATTCCGGTAATTTCATGTGTAAAACATTTTTCCTTAACATCTCACTTTTACAAGTATAAAGCAAAGACGGTTCAATATTCAAATTCTTGAACAAAAAAGCTTGAATAGCCACTTGATCTAAAAAAGTGGCTGAAAACGTTTTGTTTGATATGTTTAACCTTTTATTGTTAAACATATTCGAGACTTCTTTAATTTAAAACAATAGTGTTGCTAGAATACGTTAAACTCAACAGCTTATAATCAAAAATTATGTTTTTACCTTAGCTTTCACACTAGCTATGTGCTCTGAAACTTGCAAACAAAAGTTTGGAAAATCACGCAAGAAATTGCCTATCTTTTCCGAAGTAGATAATCTTGCTCTTTTTTTAAGGATGAAGCTTTTCATAAAGACGTAATACCGTAATGTTGAACACTTTGGCACTCAGATGAAAAAAGTTGCGCCCCTTGTAGATTGTGTAATTGTATTCTTATCACATATGAAGCTTTGCGTTGTTTTTATAGATCTTGTTCTTTTTTTTAGGAACGTTGTGGCTGCAAAAGTGATTGTAAGTCTCTATGGAGTTTTTGTGCTTGCTTTGATGGTGATCGACTGGTGGTCTCATCGTCGGATACAAAAATTGAAAAAATCCCAGAAAGCGGAACAATAGAAACTCGGCGCTCCTATCAGCAACATTTCTTTCATATTTCTGTTTTACTACTCTGCGGCAGCTTGCCTCTCTGTTTTGTGGAAAAACTATATATATAATACAGTATATACATTATTTTATTTCTAGTTTTGTGTTCTCATGTGATCCTGCTACTGGAGATTGAACTGTTCTTTCCACTTTTCGGAATGTTAATATTGAGTGAAATATTTTAGTCTTTGTTCCATTTGACAGTATTTCTTATTGTAGTGTAGTGCAAGACCTGTTTACTTGATTTACATTACTTTGTCTGCCGCTGAAGCTCATCATACTGCTCAAAATATTCAATTATGTCCCGTACATTCTTTTTTGCGCTTTGTAAACTTCAATCTCATGCTAAGATGTGTAGCATACCAAATATTTAGCGAGAATTACCTTTTCACCCTCATTTTGCCCTGGCAATGGATTTCCACTACTTTAACTCCAGCGATGACAAAACTGTGTTTTTGCAGAAGTTGTGTTGAGTCCAGAATGTAATATTGAAAACGTGCTTTTAAGCAAACGCACCCCACAATTGCATTATTTAATTGTTTGGTTCTAACGACTTCGCTTTAAACACGTGTCTACAAGACATAGCGTCTGCAAATTTCAACAGTATTTCAGACATTTTTATTCTGTCGTAACTCATTAAATATTTAGCTTCTACTGAGATACATGGAAATGGGGATAAAATTGGTCAGCTCATTTTTTAAGCGAAGCTTTTGCAATAAATGATATCACCTTTTGTACCCCATGAAGAGAAGTCGTTTCTTGTTTACTTCATATGGTTAATTTACAATTCAACTAAACCAGCTTGGAATGGCCCGTTTCGGCGAGTCCGATTCGGCGAATCCGATTCGGCGAGTCCAATTCGGCGAGAGCCCTATGCGGCGAGTTCCCTATTCGGCGATTTTTTGATTTTTTTTTTAAATTATCGGGAACCGTAGCCTAATTATCATTGCCGTTTTAGAGTTAGGGGGTTAGGGGTTAATGGTTAGGGGGTTAAAGGTTAGGGGGTTAAGGGTTAGGGGGTTATTTGAACGTTAAGCGACGTTAAAACGATGCAAAAGCGGCAATGATAATTAGGCTACGGTACCCGATAATTTAAAAAAAAAATTCGAAAAATCGCCGAATAGGGAACTCGCCGAAAAGGGCTCTCGCCGAATAGGGCAGTCGCCGAATCAGACTAGCCTAATTGGACTCGCCGAATAGTAGCAGACCCAAACCAGCTATATTATTTTTTTCTATAATTTAACTGTCTCAATCCATATCAAGATAAATTCAATAACTGAATCAAAACGAGCATGAAAATGGTTCAAACACTTACCTTTTGAAAGCCATCGCCCATCGTACAGCATTATAGAAGGAAATCCGTTTTTGTTTATTTTTGCAACACATAAAGTGAAGCAATCTATTGTTAAGGGCACAAACTTTTTCTTTTTGTCATATTTCATCACAACATTCAACGAATGATGCAGCTGTGGCAACTAAGAGGTGACAGTGCATAAAAATAACGATTGCAAAGATTCCTCAAAATTTTCTTTTTATCGATGCGATGAATGATTCCCTTCTCTCCAAAGAAGTTTTTCACTGCTTGGAAAATACTTCACGCCCCAGTAAGGAAAAACTGAACACAAACTCACTAAGTGTAAAATTTAAAACTTATTAAATTGTTTTCGTGCATTATTCACCAGCTTTAATATTGTTGCTGTGATATTTCTCATCGTTACTTATCCAGGTTTAAATTGCTCGGTATTGTTGCTTTACAACAGGCAGCTCACTGAAGAATACTAGCCACTCTATTACCGTGTCATAGGAATGCAAACTATGCAATTATGCATTGAAGTGCTTGATTCTTTGAAAGAAACCGTCGTTAAACAACCTTGGACATTGTACTTACAGTGCACAACAGTTTCTTAGCCGACTGAAAAACGTTTATGGTGCTAGCTACTTTCTGTGTATGTGTTGCTGTTACTCGTATTGTATAATAACGAACGCTTGAAGCACTAAGCTTTCTTACTACAATTTTTTAAAGATGGGCAAGGGTGATGAATAAGGAAGGACACATCACTTTAAATTTATTATGTCTCTGTTTTCTTGCTTTGATGTACTCTTTCCTGCACGGCGTTTTTGGCCAACCTCTGTGGTACAATCGATCGGTTGATACATCTCCAACAACTTATTAGAAAAGTCTGTAGACAAATTCGTAGGCATTGTCAAGTTGGAACAAAGAGGCTTTGAAATAGATTTTTTGTGTGTTATTGCAAGTATTGACGTTCATCTTTACCAGTGTTTTGTTGCATGATTCGTCTCAATTATGTGGTACTCATAATTGTGCTAATATGACGTATTATGTGTATCAATCATATTCATAAGGTATTGTCTATGTAACATCTTAGTGCAGAGGTGCTCAAAGTTTTCTGGGTGTGGGTCTGCCGCATTTAGCTATTCGTGAGTCTTAACAACCGCATTAAAGGGAAGCTGGACTGGTCGTTGCTTATGTCTTTATGTCAATCTACGCTTCTCGGGTCTATACTTTCATGTTACCAGGTCAGCCATCTTTCTAGGACCATACCGAGAGCTCACTTTATAGCAACTTTCTTTGGTCTTCCTTGATAGACCTTCTGCTTCATTTCGCATACGGCGTAGAGGGCACTCGTTAATCACGTGATCGCAGTTGACGTGTGCGAAATACCTACATCTATCTTACTACAATTACCTGCTCATGAAATGTTTTCACATATACGTTGCTGCCTGCCTTTAAGTCAGTTTAAGCTTACCAAATTTTAATAGTTTATCCCAGATTATAAGAAACCAGACTAATTCTGATGGCGTACTAGGCTACTTCCCTCACTGCGTGAAGCACACCATGCATATTTTTATGACGAAGGGAATAGAATTGAAACAAAATACGTCGACTTTATTATTTCAAGTGTTTTTATTACAATTAGTTTTGTTGTATTTGATATTGTTTTTGAACGAATTGAGACATTTAGGTTTAGGAATATTACTGGATGCGTAACTCGCTTTCTCTGCCACACCAAAGAAGAGACTCAATTCGGCACTTTATGCGTAGGTACAAACTTGTTTAAAAGATATTTTCTGTTCTTCAACAGATCGATCAGCTGTGACCTCCCTGCAATTTGTTCTGTCTTTTGTTTTTATTATTAATTCTGGCATGCTTTTCAGTCCCGTAGTTTGCTTGTTGTCAATTTTTTTCAATCTGCGTGTCAATCGCACGACATTTCGTAAATCAGAAAAAAAAACGACCCGTCTACTGCAAGCCTGCACAGTGCACAGCATAGCCCATTGCCTGCGAGCCACATGCGGCTGGGAATTGATTCTAGATACGGATTAACTTTTTAAAAAGCAACAATGAGATAGTGTTGTACAACACGCTCCTTCTGCGATTACCTTTTGGTTTGATTTTTTTCTATCTGAATAATATCTCTTACCCTTAGTATAGCCATTATAGAAACGTCACAACGTACGTATGCGGCCTGCGAAATATAGTTCTTTTTTGCTCTTCGTGCCCCATTATGAGTTGTGCAGGTCTGGAGTGTAGCGGTAAGCCGGAAAAGTGTAGTTTTTCATGCCCTAGTCTAAAATTTCTAATACAATTGAAAAAGTGGAGAAAGTATATCTATTTGTGGATGCAGTTTATCTTGCAGCATGATTATTGACTTTTGTGAACAAATTGTTAAAAACAAACGTTGCTGTTGTTTTTGTGCTCAATACAATGTTTATTTCTTCCGAAAGAGTTTTGATGTGGAATTGCAGACAACTTTCTCACATCTTAATCATGTGACATGCCGCTGTGCATTTGAAAAAAAAAATCTTTTTATAAGTATCATAGTCAATATTTGCAAGGGTTACCAATCAACTGAAAGAAATAGCACAATATTTCAGAAGTGCTACACGAAATTACTTTTACGTAGCATATTTTGTGCATCTGGACGTATTTGATAATATCGACAAGATTTGAAAGCTGAATATAATTTTTGACCAGGACTGTTCGTCAGGAGACGCCAAAGAATTTCTTGTACAAAAGGGTTTACACCACGGCCGTGGAGCAAAGCGTTTGGAGCTGAAGCCACAAAAACTGTCAGCTCCGGTTCCAGTTTCGACAAAGATACTCCTGGGTTAGTTTTATTCAATCTGTTTTGCGAGACCAGACACTGTCAGGAGATGACTGGCTATGCCATAATTTGAAGCTTTTTTTACTGACCAAATGGTTTTTGTTTCATATGAATCAACAAAAGAATATATACATTAAACGCAGGGAATAGGGGCAATTGCCCCTCCAAAATGTTTTGAATAAACATTTCATCTTCTGTTACAGCATTAATTAACAGAGTTTTTTTATTTATTTTGGCTGAAAGTACTCTCAGAATGCCCAATTTTAATGTATTTTTTTCAAAATGTTTTCGGGAAGACCTCCTCTGGGTGCTTTGCTTTCGCCGATTCCTTGTCGGGCTCAATGACATGTGCAACAATACCTAATTGTCTCCTCCCCAACATTTTTTGCTGGCTACCCTGGATTTAAACGTGTTTAAGACGTTAAATTAATACAAAAGACGACTGGATTTCGCTAGTTGGGAGTGATGTAATGTACAGCTTGGTATTTTGTAAGTTATGGTGAGAGTAAAGTAATAGCCTACGCAGTTGATCATAAGCAAGTTTCGTAGCTATAGTTGGAAAGAAAAACAATGAAGTCACACAATATCCGAGATAAGTTTTTAAGTAGTAGGCCTACTCTCAAAAGAACACAGAAAAGCGATTTATTGCAACCATGTTGGCAAGACTGATTTGCTGCCCCCACCAATTGTGTTATAGACTAGGCTACTACTTTCTTTTTTTTCTTTCCAGAGCCACTGGGATGAAGCCCGGCTGCTCTGGTGCTGAAACCATTGGAGTAAAGCTTGACAGCTTTGGAGCCAAGTCTTTTGAAAAGCAGTTCCACAGATCTGATTTTCATAGAGATGCGTCATGCATGAATATTGGAAAGTTTTAATGTGAAAAGACAGTAAAGCAGACCAGCTGGCACAAAATTAAGAGGCTGTGACAAATATGCTGAACAGTCAACCATTTAAAATAGACTCTCAACAAATTAAATGCGCTTTAGGGTTATATACGACAGTGTAGATGCATAACAAAAAAGACCAGTCCGCTAATGTTACTCAATCGGTCGCGATATTTATCAGTAAATGATCCACAGTTGGTGCATGCAACCCCAAACAATTTTTTTTTCTGGTTACGTAGGCCCACGTCATTTGCTTCGAATCGATGAGAATGATACTCCAATGTATTAGGCTATGTGCAAAAGTGTTTGGGTTACAATACCCCTTGCTGCAGCGCTGGCCTGTTAAGCCTAACCGCTCGAATGGAATTTCCAAATCTGTTGTCTTTCTCAAATTGTCTGTAAATGTCGATTTCTGCATCGAGATGTCTCAGCAATTCTTTCAGCTTTATGTTTTCTCCCATCACTCTCTTTATTTTCTAAAAACATAACAAAATTTCAACAACTTTTTTATAGTTTACCGTAAGTCTAACCAGTGGCGGATCCAGAGGGGGGTGATTGGGAAAATCGCCTCCTCTAAAACACAGAAAAGTAACCTCATTCAAACGATTCAAGGTTGGATTAAGGTACAATATTGTGTTTTGTTAAAATCGTCCCCCCCAACTTGTGACTAGTGGCTGAATGCGCCCCTAGGTCTAACTTATGATTTTTTAGTACAGGCCCGTAGCCAGCCGGGGGCCAGGGGGGCCTCGACCCCCTGAAAAAAAATTCGCCCCCCCTTCCCCTGACAAAATGCCAACATTCTCGAGCAACAGCTAGCCTACAATTATAATGATTCAATTTTTTCGGCCCCCCGTAAAAAAAGTTGGCCCCTCTTGCTCTGTGGTCTGGCTACGGCCCTGTTTTAGTAGTTTTTAACTAATACGATACGATATCTACCTTCACCAGTTGACTGTTGACTTCACTGATCTGTTGCGCTTTGGTTTCTAGCCGCATTTCCATTGATTTGATTTCTTTTTCGGCTTTTTGAACAAATCCTTGGTTTGAATTCAAATCACGTGACTTTTCTCTCAAATCTTTCTTCAAAGAAGCAATGGTTCGATGGAGAGATTGAACCTGTAATCATCACCCAACCAAATTTTTGAAAACGTTCTGAAAATCGTTTAATCCATATCTTATTCTATAACTTTACGACTATTTGTTTGGCCACTTGATAGGTTTCACGCCAAATCAATCACTAAATTCTGTGCTAATTGAACTTTTGGAATCAACAAAAAATATTTTATCCTTAGATCTTTATTCTCGGACTGGAAAAGCTTCGTTGAGAGCTTAATCCTGGCAGTTTTGCATAACCTACTTGCTGAGGCTTTGAATTACTGACGCATGCCTGATGGTCACCGCGATTGTCAGAGTGAAGTTTCCACTTGTTGTTGAAGTGTTTTTGTCAGAGAACAATTCCATCCACCATGTGAATGAAGAGCAATTATGAAATGCGTTGCTCAAGCGCACACCACAAGAGCCGAGCCATCGCCGATTGATCTTGAATCAACGGTTGAAATAATATCATAATAACAATCATGTTTTATTTGAGCCCATTGCGGTAACATACAATACACTGTGATCACAGATCAGAAAAAGAAGATCACAAACAAAAAATCAAATACAATGCAGCAGACGACGGGAAGCAGCGAGGTTGATTTATACTGTAGTCTTCAAGTCAGCTGCTCTCCTTATTTTGGCTTGCCATTAAAAGTCTTTTGTAGAGACACAGCCACGTGCTATGAAGCGGTATCGAACCCACTTTCTTTTGGACGTCGCGCAGACGTTCTCACCACTCGGCCATGCAGCCGAAATGCAGAAGCTAAATGAATATTTTTTTTGCTTACCTGCTCCAGAAGCACTTGTACAAGCTCTTCACTATCTGACTTTGACAGTGTATGCAAAGTTGATCTAAGCAGCTCAACTCTTCTTTCAAACTTTTCTTCGTTTGGATGAGGTTGCACCAATAAAGAAGCGTCAAATTTCTGGGGACTTGGAGCTGGCAAATGTGTGAACCAATTTTCCACTGCGGCTCTAGATTGTGGTTGCTGAGGATTTGCAGCATCCACTTTTTTGAATTGGCCTGTGTTAATACAGCTGAAGCGTTTAACCTGGCTATCAGACAGTTAAGTAGCCTACTCAAATAACAAAGCGGTGGATTTATTAAAACAATTACTGAGCTAATTTGAAATGCAATATGCCGGATCATTCATTTAAAATAGTTTTTAAATTTTTCTTGATAATAAGTCAGTGTATAGAATTTCATTGAAGGGACTTAATTTCTGCAAATAAACCAGAAAATAGTTGTAATCTATGGTTAGAAAGCCTTGCACTTCATTATTTTGTCTGGTAAATGGTGCAATTCACGCTTGTAAAATCGCACTACAGCATTCGAAAGACGAAAAAACCTGCTGAAGACCAAGTTTATGTATTTGCCTGACTCTGCTTGTACCTGTTGTTCCTCTAGTGAATGGTCGAGGACTAACTGCGTCTTTGCTTTTAGAGAGACTGCTGAGAGGAGGTAGCATGGACGTAGTGGGTGCAGTTTGAGCATTTCTGCTTTTTATTCTCAGATCCTCTTGTCGAGTTTGGGTGGCTACTGGAACCTTTTCTTCCAAGTAACTCATGCTTTGAGTGTATCGCAAACCATCAGAACCTACACATAATTATCACATAACATTCCGTTAATTAAAACATCACTGAACAAATTATTAAATCACATTACAAAAATATTGTCTGGATTAAATGTATTTAATTAATTTGTCAGTTAAGACCTGGGTGGACATGAAGGTGGACATGAAGATTGGCTTCCTTGCCTTCCCGTCCACTTAATCTAAATCTTCAACCACCAGATGTAAGCCTGGATACGACAAACAAAAAAAAAACTGGGTGTTTCTTATTTTTTGTTTATTCGTTTCTTATTCATATTCCACATATTGCATTGTATTTTTTATACGTAGACTAGTAAGAAAGTGTTAATGTTTTCCCTTTTCACTCGTAGGTCTACCGCAAATCAACCACTTTGGACTCACTCAGGATACGTGAATGAGTGGCAGGAGCATTTGTAGCCTACAGTCTAAGTGAAGACTTCGGTTCAATATTTATCGACAGCATCTACGGTAATTATTATATCTTGGCAAGACACATGAAGAAAAACTGGAAAGTGTTCACGAAGATTCTTCACTTCTTGTCGATTTAATTCTTAGCCATTGCGAACAACTTTAGATGTGACAAAAATCAATTAATCAACAACTTCTTCCATTCCTTAAAATTAAGAGCGAGACATTGATTGGTTGATTGTTAGGTTGTCTGCCCCGTTAGCTCAGTGGTTACGCGCCCGGCTCAAGATCACGCGGCGCAGGTACGACTCCCGGGGTGTGAGCTTGAGCAACGCATTCTAAGGACTGCTCTCCATTCAGCAACAGCTATTGAATGGAATAATTCCCCTGCAACAACACTTCAACAATCGGAAAACTTGACTCTGCCAATCTCGGTAACCGGCCCTGGGTCAAGAGCCTCTACAAGTATGCGAAACTATCAGAAATAACCAATCAAGGCTTTGTCAGTCCGAAGATAAAGATTCTAAACCAAACCATTGTTGCAATATTTGTCCTCACACTGGAAAAACGTCTTTGAGAGCTTAACCCTGGGCGTTTCGCATACTTGTAGAGGCTTTGAACCATTGAAGCTGCCCAAGTCATCAAAATTGACAGAGCGACGAGTCCATTATTTGTTGAAGTGTTGTTGTCTAAATTATTCTATCCACCAGTTATTGCTGAACGGTGAGCTCTTCTCAAAATGCTTGGCATAAAACATGAAAGTAGAGTTTGCAATTTGAAAGTCGTGTTACCGTTTTCGTTTTAACTGAAATACCAACATGGCTACTGGGGCTATCAGTCAACTGTTATTTATTTTCAGGTATGCATGCTATTAAAGCTAATCCACCTGTCACTTGTATCCCCTTCAGTCCAAGTGACATCAGTACATCATGATTTCGTTTGGCGCAAAGGAGCAGCCGTTTGCTCACGGAACAAGGGAGTATGAAGACTGTGAGATATCCTTTGATATTACCAGGAACCTTGGCTATGTATGTCATCTAAAACATAGGTTAATATTGTGTAGCAATAGTTAGATGTCACGTATGTAATGTCTTGTAATTTATTCAATCCTACGTCGTATTTGGGTTGAATAAACTAAAAATTGTAACCTAAAATTTGTTCCTTGTAAAGCAACAAGGTAAACTCCACTCCTACTCCAAACAGTTTGGAAATATTGACTTCAAACTTCATTCGGACTCTGAGCGCAAACCATAAACCACAATCGAAGTGTTTTTTATACTATAACGAATAAGCTTCCCTTTTTCCAGTCATTCAAAACAAAAACATACATTTAAATGAAAAAATGACTGCTTGAATAATAAAATCATTGAAGTACACAAAAATAACAACTGCGCCAAGTGCAGTGTAAATACTGTGTGCTAAAAGTATAATCTGGCAAAACATTAGATTTCGTCTCCAATCCGGCTCCTGTTTTTACCAAGAATTTCAGATTCTGGTTCCACTCCGACTATGACCGAGACTCCGACTGCAAAATACTCCAAACTTCCGGTTCTTGCACTCCTAATCCTGGCTCCTCCTGCACTGGTGGAAGCTCACGTAGCTAGCTTCCATGTTTATCATGATAATTTAATGAAGTTAAGCAGTTTGTTTTTAAATTCAATGTTTTTCGTTAAATGAACGCAAAAACATGTGGATTGATCAAGAAGTAGACTATTCAAATCTTTTAAACTAGGCTACTTTCCTTACTTGGGTGGTATGAATGTTTAACAGTGTTGCCAAGTCATTTTTCATGCATGATAACTTTGCTCGATTGAAACTGTAAACATTCCCATAATGCATGAAGCTCATTGTTGTATAAACTCCTGTAGCTTCTTTGGAACCTACGAATTTTATAAAATACAATTGGTAACAAAATCATCGGAGCACCACACGTATTGATCACAAAACGTATCAATTCTATAATGACTCTTCGAAAAGACTGCTCGAAAAAATAAGATATTTGAGGTAAACCTAGTAACTTCTTCTAAGATGAATTTCCACTAGGCAGTCTCACATACTTTAGAATCAGACAATGCATTCCCTATTCTCGATTATGTTCTTTAGTGTTGCTTGGGTTTAAAGTTTTAAAAAATTTGCTATGAAATAATGATAAAAATAATTTTCCGCCAACTGAAAGTAACGATGCATCAGATAGACTATTGTGGATCGGGTCAAACGAATTTTAGAACATGAACACATCAGGCATGGTGCATCAGATGAGAAAAGTTTAACATTACTGCAGTAAAATGAAACTTTAAGGAAATAAAACATTAGTGCATTAAAATAAACAAATTCATCTGAAATAATTTAACGACAAGGCAGAAACAATCATTCATACAACATACCATTGGAATAGTTGGTCTAATTATTCTTCCGAGGCCGTCGATGCCTGGTGTGGGCAAGGCAATTGAAGAAAAAGAAAAAAAAAAAAAGAAGAAGAAGAAGTAAAATTAAACATGATTCTTATCATAATTGTAGTTACCTTGCAGAAGATTATGCAATGATCCAATTATTGTGGTTACTTCTCTTTCTGAAGTCGCTGGCAGGTTATAGTATTTTATGGTTTGTTTGTACTTTTCAACATCGGTAGCAAATCTTTCTGTCAATCCGATGCTTTGTAGAAGAGATTCCAAAAGATCAAGGTCCATCCTGTGAATTTTCCAATGAACGCAAAGCTCATCTAAAATCTTCTCGAATGTGTTCAGATCTTCCAATGTTTCTTTACTAACATGCTCCTCGATTCCAATTGTAACTTTTACCTGGATAAAAATGAAACATGCCGAGTTTGCAGTTTAACGGCTCAGGAAAGACCTAAAGTATTCCGCATTTCATTTCTTTAAATTATTCCAAACAAGAGCAAAAAAAGCTACGTATCGAAGGTCTTTTAAACCTAAAAGGACTTTTTCGAAATAACGCATCAGATAGTTAAAAATCTCAAGCTTTTACAAATGCAACGATTGTTGTATGCAGGCACAACATAATATAATTATATTTGAATTTGTTTTGTTTACCATAGCCTATGGTGTAGTGAAAACAGATAAAACGTTTCTGTGTAGTGCTTTAGTAAGCGTGTACAATAGCGTTGGTAGGCGGATGATGAAAGCTCTTTGCTTTCACCCACAAAATGTAAGCTGCGTATATTTACAATTCATCAATACTTATCAGCTTGAAAAATCTGGCTTTAGTTTGCTTCTAACGAAAGACAGCTGACTGATTGACGTCAAACTATAAATTGTTGGCTTAGCACCTTCAGTTTTACTTATTATACAATTTAAGCAGAGCTGTCCTTTTTGCCTTTTAAGGATATTCCTGTGTAACCAGCAAAGTGCAAATGTTGCAGCTAGAAAGTTACAGGAATGTAAACTTTGACCGCATACTAAATGCAAGTTAAAAAACAGATTATCGTTATTTAATGAGAGTTTGTACAAAGAAACCTTGTCATGTTGCCATGTTACAAATTTTAGAATAGACGGCATTTCTTTCGCGCAATTTGCTCTGGATCAGAGGCGTAGCTGGAAAGAAAATTGTTGGAAGGAAAGGCAACTGTTTGAAGGAGAAAATGTTATTCAAAGTCAATTATAATGGTATTGAAAACGTTGTAATAGATTGAAAACATTTTTGAGGGTTTGAGCAAGACAAAATTTTGAAAGGCGTTTGCCTCAGTCTCAAGCTCCCCTTGGCCACGTCTCTGCTCTGAACTTTGCTCATGTCTGTACCGTGGCTAATTTGTTCACTGGTATTTAAACGAGGTTTGTTGTTTATATTATGAAACATTTCATGTATGGTTGTTGTATAATTTTACAATTTAAAAATTATAAGGAAGTAAATTTCAGTGTAGGCCTACAGAATACAGCATTTTGTTTCCTTTTATAAGGATCCCAAAATAATCCCCTAGACACCCCTGTCAACTATACCATGCATCTATCCCTTTTAAGAGCATGGAAAGATGCATTGTCTCATTATCTTTCTATGCGTGGCTTCACAACATCTAGAGGAGACCGGGGTAAAGTGTGCAATGGGGAAGATGAGCAACCTCTGCTTTCTGGAAAAACAAGACTGCGGATTTTTTTTTTGAATATATCACCCATAATGCCATGTCATTCAATGTATTTGTTATGTCCAGTGACAATCGCATTTTACAATGGCACGCAATTATATTGTTTTATGTTGAAATTTCTAACTTTTTTTCCCCAAAAACTGAATAATTTTATTGTTATACACCATGTAAATCAAATCTGTTTTTTGTGTTGGTAAGTATAAAATGTGAGGATATTCTATAAAAAGTTCAGATAAGTTAGTCTTGTAGTTTTTTAAATATTTTTATTTTGTCGCAAAAACCATGTTGGCGTAAAGTGTGCAATGCTAATTGAAGTACCGGTATCTTGAAGAAGTTAATTAACAATTTTTAAATTGTTAAATTTGTGTTTTTTTTTATTCATATTGGATAAAAAAAAAACAGTGTTGCGTTTTAAAGCATAATGCCCGACAATTATACAAACAAACTGACAGGGGAATGCTTCAACTTAATAGAATTGCTCAACTTACCCCAGGTCATGTCTCAACTTACCCCATACAATTTATGTCGGGGTAGGTTGAGCAACACGCATATAAATATCAATATAGAAAAACATATAAATGACAGGGTGATCAAACTTGTCTAGAATGTAGCTGATTCACTAGTACTTCAAGTTCACCCTTTTAAAGTTTTCCAAAACGAACCGTTTCTTTGTAAAAGTGACTTGAGCAAAAAGGTGCTTATCTTACCCCACCCTCCCCTATCCATTGACTTGGCTCAGACTTTTAGAATGCCAATTGCTTTTTTTCATAAAAACTGATATTGTTAGCGAAAAAATGTAGTGTTGTCTGCGTGCTCCTTGTCGCTATTATTGTCTTTGACTACGCACTGGCGGTACACAATAAATATTACAGTTTAAATTAAAAAAAATATGTTTGTTTGTTTGTTTGAATTTGTGAACCTTCAATAGATCTTTGAATTCAAGCATTCTTGTCCCCATGCTTAAAGCGTTGAACAGCTCATTCAAAGCTCGTTTCTCAACTTCAACATCCAGCTTTTTCCTTTCCTCTGTTCTGGAGGGATACGGAGCCGTTCCTGGTGTAGTCAGTCGGAGCAAAGAACTGCGAGTGGCTCTTCCAGGACGAAATCTGAAGAAGCAGAGGAGTCGTAGTTAAATTGAAACTTAATGCAGGAATACAGTACAATTGACTTTATTGCTTTACTTTTAGTCAATTTTAATGTTAGATACGGCCTTGTACTGTATGTCAGCTAAAATCAAAAGGATTGCACTTGATTTGAGAAAATACAATGTATTTTTTCTCAGAATATTGTAGCCTATGTGACGAAGAAATAACGCAATTTATATCTCACTTGTATGGCTTTAAAGGACTGTCCGGATTTCCTCTCAAGGGAGTATGTATAGTTATTGCAGGTGTATTTCTGTTTACAACAGAGATACTTCTCTTCTTCTCTTCAGGAATTATTTGTTCCTTGTTTTCCTCTTCATTGATGACCACTCTTGATCCAGAAGGAGGAGTGTCTTTGTTTCTAAGTATTTTCTTTGCCACTTTTGCATCCGCGTTCCTTCTTAATCTTCTCTGTTTCTGTTTTTCCGTTGCATCCTTATTTTTCCTTTCATCAGTTTTTTCATCTGCTGGCATGTTCAAAGAAGATGTGTCTCTAGGCTTAGATCCTGTTGTCTTTGCTCGAGCTGCAGTTTTCTTTGGAAGATAAGAATTTTTCTTAATTTCAGTAACGGTTTCTGCAGGCAGCTCTCCGACGATCCCAGGCCCCAAATCAATCCTGAATAAAATAGATATTTATTCAATGTTTGTTGGCTGTGAATTTGTATCAAAAAGTGAGTTTTATGATCTTTTACATAATGTTCATATTTTGTGTTTCCGTGTGAAGAAAATGTTAAATAGTCCAGGTGCTGTCAGGTTTGTCACCAAGTATGAAGAATAACTTGGCAATGAAATAATTGTCTAATTATTATTTTTCACCTAAGTTTCGAGGAAATGTTTTTTCAAATGAAATCGATGTTTGCAATAACAAAATGATTTGAATGAATTCTTCGCCTGTGTTCGATATCTCGGGGATTTCCATCGGGGAATTAAGTTTTTGGATGAAATTCTTTACTTAGTATAGGTATGGTACATTAGATTCAAATGAACGCTATGAATTTCAGCCAACGGTTTATCATTTCGAAGAAAACAGCACTTTATAATTTTACATTAACGATAATTAATTGGTGTGACCAGAGGCGTAACCAAGAAGGGGGCACCTATAAAATTCCTTGTCCCCTTCTTGCCTCTTCTGTAAAAATGCAGCTGATGATACGTTAATCAGGAAAAACTGTTTTTGATTAGATTTTTGTATGTCTAACGGTAACAGTACAGTAGTTCGCCTAATTCAGTGGTTCCCAAACTTTTTCAGCTTGTGGCACGCTAGAAAAATTATAAAATGCTTGCGGCACACTTATACAAAAGAAGAAAAGTTGCTTTAAAAAAATTTATTTCCACGTGTTAATGGGATGGATGTGCTTGTTTATATGACTGAAACGAGGTTGCATTGTTGACAAATATACCCGCATTTCATCGTCCATTCCAAGCAGTCTCTCTCGTTTACAGCTTTTAATTTTAGTCCAAACAGAAAAGCCATGTTCAAATAGCCATGAAGATGCAAATGGTCATATAATTTTGATTGCTTTTGCACCGATCATGGAATAGGAGTTGGAAGCTGACAGCCAAAACTCATCCAAGTTTTTTTTGTGGAAACAGCGTTTAAAAAAACGGGTCGTTTCGTAAATCAATGAGCTGTTCTTCTTCTTCTGCAGAAAGATTGCTTGATTCATTGCTTCCAAATGGTGGGAAGTAATGTTGCAGTTTAAGCTGAAGTCCAGACAATGTGCTCATGATTTGCAGAATGCTTTCTTGTTTATGAGTTGATTTATTAAAAGCAAGAAACGAATCAAAGACTTTCTTCAAGACCCTTATTTTTCCCCTGCATTGAAGGACAACCATCAGTACAAACGCTCACGCAGTTACTCCATTTCAACTCAGAAAGCAAAATATTTTCATTTACCAATTTGAATATGTCTTCTCCATTGGTTGTGCCCTTCATTTCGTTGCAAAAAAAACATTCATTTATCAATGTTTCATTGTTAATGAAGCGAATAAAAGCCAGCAGATGAGATTTCTCAGTTCTGTCAGTAGATTCGTTAACTTGTTAAGACCATAGTACAGACAGCTGTTTGTCTGTAGCAACAAAGTGGTCGCAAACTTGATTCTTTAAATCTGAGGATAGCTCTTCTATGCTTCATGAAATTGTGCTATTTGACAACGGAACTCCAACTTCTTCCGGGGAAGCACTACCAAGCATTTCTTCAACAACAATGGCTATTGCTGGCTGATTCTGCATCCGTGTGTGATTTTTTACGTTTCGCCAACAAGAGTGCCACTTTGTAACTTGCAATCAATCCTTTTTCCTGCAGCTTGAGGAAGCTATTATTTCAAATATTTATACAGTTCTTTTCCAAAATTCCAAAAAGATTTGCGGCACACTTGAGAATCTCTGGCGGCACACTAGTGTGCCGCCGCACACAGTTTGGTAATCACTGGGCCCTAATTTAACCAGATTCAGTTAAATACATCCGTTTTTCTTGATCCAGCTGAAAACAATACGTCACAGTTGATTGATGATGTGTTATCTTGATTCAGCATGTTCGTTCTATGAAACTGTCATTTGTGTCGTTTGTCCTTTGTTTCAGCAAGTGCAATCCGTACAACTAGGGGCGTAATCAAAGGGGACAATTGCCCCCCCCCCAAATATAGAAATATTTTTATATATGCAAGCGGTTTTATATAACTGAAATAAACTTTGAGTTTTGCTGTTGATTTAGGCTCAAAGTACACTCAAAATGGGCAATTTCAAGGTATTTTTTCAAAAAAAAAAAAAATGCAGAAAGACCCCAAGACCACCTCTGGATCTACTACAATAAGAGACTACTATTTTTTTTTCTAGCTACGCGCCTGTGAGTGACCAGTCAAAAAGCTTCCAAGGCAGAAAGTCAGTTATTGTTTAAAGTTAACCTTAATTTTAAAGCAGATCATATTGCCTTTGTTTTTAACGTTTCTAAAAATATTGTCCCTCCCCCTGGAGAAAGCCTTGCCCTTTAATTGCCATTCCCCTGGAAAATGAATCTGGTTACGCCATTGGGTGTGACCTGTTCTGGAGTCTGACCCGTGAAAAAAATGTTATGATAGAGGTTGTCGCCAGCGAGATAGCAAGCTTGCTAAAGTAGCCTATGGCCATTTTTTTAATATGTGCTAAAAGAATGCCTTCGACAATTTCTTTCTCCTTGTTCCAGTAACGTTGTTCGAGGTCATGAAAACAAAAGTTGCATTTATAGGCTACCATAAGTCAGACATGCGGTTAGAAAACAACGTTTGGAATGTTTTGCAATTTAAACAGAATTGCTAAATCATTTACCAACTTATCATTCCAAGAAATTAAATTTCGCTAACGTTTTTTCAAGTAATAGTTATGCAACATTTGACCTTTCTTATAATTATGCAACATGCATATTCTATACCGTCTAAAAAGTAAGGTTACTTTTGCAATGTTTTCTGAGATGGACTTTAGCCTATTTTTCTTGAACAGGGTAATTTGTTTTTCTAATGGGATGTAATGATCACAGCAAAGCGAGTAAAAGAAATAGCACAACCGGTAGAAAACAATTACTTGTCATACAATCTGACCTCAGTACAGCAGTTACGTTGCTAGGAGCATGTAACCAAGTGCGGCTTTCGTAGACGGATCAAATTTCACTTCTCGCTTTAAAGGGAATTACATATCTGTAGGCTAATATGTGTAGAAACACAAATACCTCACACAAGCTCTCAACAACTTACGTTAATCTAACGGAGATGACTGTCAGTAGAACTCTACCTCAAACAACGAGTGATCAGAAGGGGGAATCGCGAGGGGTTACCTTCTAACAAGCTTGATGTGTTCAAAATTTTAGCCATTTGTTACTATTTTTTCTCATAAAGTATTTCATATTCTTTTTTGTCACTGTATTTAATTATATCTTTTTTTCTACAAACCGATATTAGCAAGACGTAGCCTACAGTATTTTAATGAAAATGTATTCAAGAAATGGTTTGTAGATCAACGAAAAGACTATGTACAGAAATGCAGCTTGGTCGCTCCGTTGATCCTTTAACAATGTCGCTTTTACCTTATAGTGTGGATTGTTTTTTAAACCATCACAAAACCAAATCTACAAATCTTTAAACAAACGTCAGTTACACTTATTCCACCATCTGATAGTTGTCATCATTTCGTAATTTTTTTTGCGGCTAATCATCACAAACAGATGTATTGCCCAATCTCGGACTGAGCCAGGACTTTGGACCCATAAGTTTCCGATCTCTGATTAATTTACAAAAAAAATTTAAAGATGACTTTTCTGTTAGCTTTTCATAATTTTTCATTATTTTCATTTTTGCCCTATTTTCACTTTTTTGTTAGTTTTTATTGTGGTTTAATAAGTAAGTTACGCTATCATAGGCTACACATTAGTACGCTACGTACAGTACGCTACCATTATTAAATTAAAAAGTGGTAGAACTACAATACACAATCATTCAAACATGTGGTGTAGCAATTTGCGAGTCGCAAATTTATTTGACTAAAGTGACAATTCGCCTTCCATTGGTCTGTCCATTGATCATGCAAAATTATGAAATCCTAATCTTCATGAGAATGTCTGAGTACGCCATTGTACAGTAGAGGTATTAAGCTTACCCTTACATTAGGAAATACAACTTGAATCTTAATAAAAACATCGCAGTTGCTAGCTAAAAGGAAAAGATACTGCCAAGACTATGTCAGTTTTGTTTGAAGTTTATTTGCTTTTCAATTGCTTTAAAGTTTAAATGATCGACACAACTTTGCTCAAACGTAGCGAAAGAATTTATTTCACAAACGTTGTTAAGTCTTCATTGTACGTTTTATGCGTAATTTTAACACAGCCTGAAACTTAGTGTTCATTTTGTTTTCAACGTGTTTAACACCAAGTGGTAAAAGGGTAGAACCTCGGCCCCATATAGGGTCACACGACGACGGCTACCGGCATTCAACAGTTTGGTTTTCACGTAGTTTCCAGGCTTATGAAGTAGGCCAATATTTTTTTATGTGTTCGAAAGCAGTATGTTATTTTAAACAACTTTTGTTTAGTTATTAGCCTGTTCCAAATTTGTGTTTACGAAACTTTGTATTTTTCTATCAGTTATGGTAGGCACCCCACAAAGCTTGTTATCAAATCGTAACTTACAGCTACGTTTTCGCTCTGAAGATACAACGGATACTCTTTATCGCGCAAAATGTTGATAAAGCAGGAAAACATTTTTAAACTTCATCTTTGCATTTTGTTTTATCGACTGAACACCGCATTAATGCTTGAAAGGTATTTTTAGAATATCCGAGACAATTTGCCATAGCATTAGTCTTCCGAGGTGTCATTTTTAAAGTCTTCCTTTGAGCCGAAATATTTGCAACAATGTTTTTAGTTCAATAGAGTAACGCGTTTTTAAGTAGCAAATCCATGTGAGGTCAAATAGCGTTTGAAACAACGATCTTTACAGACTAATGTAGGCTATTTCATAATTTGTTAAAAAAAAAACCAGTACATTTAACCTATTTATGCATTGCGCCTTAAAATTGTTGGCTATTTGGCGATTATAGAATGGAGCATCTGCATTTTATCTTTTCAGTGATCTCGTTTCTTACCTTAGTTCCAGTTTTGTCGCAGTCGTCATGGTTGAGCAAAATGACAATCCAAAGCGCAGATATATTATAACATCAGTTTTCTAACTCCAAATAAATTCTGAACAAATTCTGGTTTGTGACTAATAGTCTGGGAGCCTACGACAGAAGATTTCACCCCATAAGGTACAAAAGGTTTGACCCCTTGAAGTTACTGGGGTCAACCATGTCACTCACAAAAAGTATGGAAGATTGACCGCACCGGGTGGATCTGGACCCTAGAGCCCCCTAAAAAGCCCAAAAAGGGGGTTAATTTCACCCCATAAGGTACATGGACCAAACTTGGTGAAAACGAAGTTCTATGTCAGGACATCACAAAAATATCAAATCTAACAATATTTTCGAGTGGAAAGGTGATGTAAGACTCCCCCCAAAGTGACCCCCCAGGGGGTTAATTTCACCCCATAAGGTACATGGACCAAAGTTGGTCAAAACGAAGTCTTATGTCAGGACATCACAAAAATATCAAATCTAACAATATTTTCGGGTGGAAAGGTGATGTAAGATGCCTTCAAAGTGACTTCCCTTAATGTGACCCCCTCGGAAGGTTTATTCCACCCCATAAGGTACATGGACCAAACTTGGTCAAAATGAAGTCTTATGTCAGGACATCACAAAAATATCAAATCTAACAATATTTTCGGGTGGAAAGGTGGTGTAAGATGACTTCAAAGTGACTTTCCTTAATGTGACCCCCTCGGAAGGTGTATTTCACCCCATAAAGTACATGGACCAAACTTGGTCAAAACGAAGTCTTATGTCAGGACATCACAAAAATATCAAATCTAACAATATTTTCGGGTGGAAAGGTGATGTAAGATGTCATCAAAGTGACCCCCAGAGGGTTTATTTCACCATAGAGTACATGGACCAAACGTGGTCAAAACGAAGTCTTCTAGGGCACCACAAAATATCAAATCTAACAATACTCTCAGTTGGAAAGGTGATAAAAGACCTACCCAAAAGTGAATCTCCTCCTATAGTTTAATTTACTTCATCCCTTTCTCGAACCAACCTTGGTGTAACGAAAGTGCTATGCCAGGACAGTACGAATGGATTAAATTTAAAAATATTTTTATATAGGTTTTGATGAAATACATTCACAAGCTGTCCCATGATGCATGAAATGGAACTATAGCCTACTTTACAAAAAGTTTTTGTATAAATCATATTAAGTCAATCGAAAAAAGGCAACAGGACATGACAATACATGGCTTTGTAACACCAAAAACAGAAAGTACACAAGAAGCATATAGGCTACAGTAGCCAGAAAATTGATCCAAGATCTTGATACCACCACTAAATGTGGACTTAATCGAACAGCTGACTATCCAAATCAAAACGTTTCGAAATGAATCATTTGGAACGTTAATTTAGGCAGTAATGAACATTTTCCAGCTGCTACAATAAATAACCTAATAAACCCAATGCAGTAAATTTTTATTTAATGCCATTTGCTTCATGTCTCCAATCAGTTATCGTAACTGTTCATTCATAAACAGAGATTGTTCGTGTAAATGTAAACGGTCGTTTCTTTATTCTTCATTGTCACTGCTGTCGCTTTCACTTTCTTCATCTTATTCTTCAGATTCATACAATTCTCCTGTTATATACAGAGATAAAGCAAGCTGTCTGCGATGTACCAGCCCCAAGCAATGTGGTTATCCGCACGTCTGACACTGACTGTCTTGTAATTGGCTTAGGTTGCTATGGAACTTTTGATCCTTCATTAAAGATATGGATAGAAGCTGGCTTGCAAAGCAATAACACGCAGCGGTACATCAACATCAACCAGCTGCATAGGCCTACCGCACTTGGAGTGACGATTTGCAAGTGTTTACCTGCATATCATGCCTTTACAGATTCTGATTACACCTCGTCATTTAGCAGGAAAGGGAAAGTGCGGCCGCTGAAATTACTCCAAGGAAACCACGAAGCGCAGGCAGCTTTTAGCCAACTCGGACACGACAAAGAAATTAGTGAAGACACTATCATCGCCATAGAGAACTTTATGTGTAACATGTACAAAAACAAGAAAATTAATTATGTCAACGAAGTCCGTTTACAAATGTTTTTAGACGGCTACAAACCCAAAAAAGAAAATGAAAGGATATCATGCATACCAGAAGCTACTGTAGATAGTAGTACTCTACCACTTTGTTTACGAGTACTTCTCCAGAAGACAAGGCGCACACATCTCATCACAAGATGGTGGTTATCTTCAACTAGAAGTGAACAAGCAGCAACGTTGCTGCTAGAGTATGGCTGGAAAGAAGAAGGAGGTTCTTATAAAGTGGTGTGGTTTGAAGGTAAAGGTATAAAGCATCTTTAGATGTCTCTGCGTGGAATCTGATCTCATCCAGGAAAGTCAAGAAGAAGGTAAACAGCATTGGATGTCGCTTGGGTTACCCTTTATAAATATAAAACTTTCTCCTGGTCTATCAGTCGTTTACTTTCTTACTGTAAACATTAGCCAATAACTGGCTGTAAAGTTTCGTTTTAGGAACCTATAACCAATAGTTTCTGCAATCTTGAGAAAAATGCCTGGGTGCACTAAATAACAAATAAATGTTGAACTTTTTCCAGTTAATAGTAAGTTGCAATGTTGCATTATTCGAAGAAAAATAGACGTCTGTAAAAGATAATAAAATTACTATTGTATGTTACGCATATCTGTAGTGCATAATAGCAATTGTTTCGTACAGTCTTTATTTCTCTGTATATAACAGGAGAATTGTATGAATCTGAAGAATAAGACGAAGAAAGTAAAAGCGACACCAGTGATTGATTGATTGATTGAATCTTTATCCTCGGACTGGGAAAGCTTCTTGCAGAGCTTAATCCTGGCAGTTTCGCATACTTGTAGAGGCTTTGAATCACTGGCGCAGGCCCGGTCACCGAGATTGACAGAGTGAAGTTTCCGATTGTTGAAGGCTTGTTGTCGGGGAATTATTCCATCCATTAGATGCCGCTGAATGGAGAGCAGCCCTTAACGTGCGTTGCTCAAGCGCACACCCCGAGAGTCGAACCAGCGCCGCTATTGATCTTGAAGCTTCTTCGTTCCAGAAGTGACGCGCTAACCAATTGAGTTACCGTTTACATTTACACAAACAATCTCTGTTTATGAATGAACAGTTACAATAACTGATTGGAGACATGAAGCAAATGGCATTAAACAAAAATTTACTACATTGGGTTTATTGGGTTATTTATTGTAGCAGCTGGAAAATGTTCATTACTGCCTAAATTAACGTTCCAAATGATTCATTTCGAAACGTTTTGATTTGGATAGTCAGTTGTTCGATTAAGTCCACATTTAGTGGTGGTATCAAGATCTTGGATCAATTTTCTGGCTACTGTAGCCTATATGCTTCTTACGTACTTTCTGTTTTTGGTGTTACAAAGCCATGTATTGTCATGTCCTGTTGCCTTTTTTCGATTGACTTAATATGATTTATACAAAAACTTTTTGTAAAGTAGGCTATAGTTCCATTTCATGCATCATGGGACAGCTTGTGAATGTATTTCATCAAAACCTATATAAAAATATTTTTAAATTTAATCCATTCGTACTATCCTGGCATAGCACTTTCGTTACACCAAGGTTGGTTCGAGAAAGGGATGAAGTAAATTAAACTATAGGAGGAGATTCACTTTTGGGTAGGTCTTTTATCACCTTTCCAACTGAGAGTACCGTATTGTTAGATTTGATATTTTGTGGTGCCCTAGAAGACTTCGTTTTGACCACGTTTGGTCCATGTACTCTATGGTGAAATAAACCCTCTGGGGGTCACTTTGATGACATCTTACATCACCTTTCCACCCGAAAATATTGTTAGATTTGATATTTTTGTGATGTCCTGACATAAGACTTCGTTTTGACCAAGTTTGGTCCATGTACTTTACGGGGTGAAATACACCTTCCGAGGGGGTCACATTAAGGAAAGTCACTTTGAAGTCATCTTACACCACCTTTCCACCCGAAAATATTGTTAGATTTGATATTTTTGTGATGTCCTGACATAAGACTTCATTTTGACCAAGTTTGGTCCATGTACCTTATGGGGTGGAATAAACCTTCCGAGGGGGTCACATTAAGGGAAGTCACTTTGAAGGCATCTTACATCACCTTTCCACCCGAAAATATTGTTAGATTTGATATTTTTGTGATGTCCTGACATAAGACTTCATTTTGACCAAGTTTGGTCCATGTACCTTATGGGGTGGAATAAACCTTCCGAGGGGGTCACATTAAGGGAAGTCACTTTGAAGGCATCTTACATCACCTTTCCACCCGAAAATATTGTTAGATTTGATATTTTTGTGATGTCCTGACATAAGACTTCGTTTTGACCAACTTTGGTCCATGTACCTTATGGGGTGAAATTAACCCCCTGGGGGGTCACTTTGGGGGGAGTCTTACATCACCTTTCCACTCGAAAATATTGTTAGATTTGATATTTTTGTGATGTCCTGACATAGAACTTCGTTTTCACCAAGTTTGGTCCATGTACCTTATGGGGTGAAATTAACCCCCTTTTTGGGCTTTTTAGGGAGCTCTAGGGTCCAGATCCACCCGGTGCGGTCAATCTTCCATACTTTTTGTGAGTGACATGGTTGACCCCAGTAACTTCAAGGGCTCAAACCTTTTGTACCTTATGGGGTGAAATCTTCTGTCGTAGGCTCTCGGTCTATAACTACATTAGCGACATCACCATGAGTGGACAAAACCTAGATAAAAATTTGATCAACACGACACCCAACGTCCCAATAGCGGGATGGGGACAATTTTTGAGCGTTGTTCTTGAATTATTTCAAGATTATAATCACTCAATTATTTGAGCACGACTACCAAGTTTGATGAATTCAAGTATAAATATCACCCTTAGCCTACATCATGTAGACTAGTCAACAAATTTCTAAACTTTACGTTGTTTAGGAGCGGAATGTTTTTCCAGTTTTATTGAAGCTTTGATGTTAAGATTTGGTGAAAATGTTGCTGAAACGGTAATTCACACAAGTTAGAGATGCTATTTATTTGTATGTCCGCACAACAGCAACCGATTTTTTGCAGCAGGCAAGTTTAGTACCATAAAACCACTTAATTTTAACTATTAGCCTACATACAGTATTTTCATTGTGATACTGATAGGCTAATATTTTTTTTCAGAGTTTTCAATTGGACTTCTTTCCTGAATATCATATGATACAAAATATGTACTTTGCGATTTATATTCATTCACTCATTTGTATTCACTATTCACTCTACTCGCTATTTATAGCCTACCTGCTCAAACCTTCGCTTATCATACTGAAACCAAGGAAAACAAAGGTTAGCCCATTGTAACTACGTTCGAATGATTTTTTTTCGTTTTGTTTTTTTAACAAAACTTCTCCAAAGTGTTCTGAGCCATAAAAGTCTACGTTTTCAGTCTATCACTACGATGGTGTGACAAAACTGGGAAAACTATGACCAACGAATAGCCTAAATACAGCTTGAAGACATCAAGTAGCATATGCTCTAAGGTTAACAACCAATCCTGCAATTTTTGTCAAACTGAATAAAATCATTGGACCACACTTGGACATTTTTAAATCAATTTTTCAAGGCTTGTATAGTTTCATAAGCAAACTTTCTTTTATCAAAACTTCGCCAGGTAAACAACTAGAGATAACGAGACGTCATTCTGTGAAGTATACAACTGAACAACAATAGAGCGGCGGATTGTATTCTTGTGTACAAAGGTTCCCATATTATTCTATTGTGTTGTAATTTTTCCGATGTGATGTGTTTTCAAAGTTAATTAGGAAATGAGCTTCAGCAAAAAATACTTTACGTTGATGTATAATAGCCTAATAATACAATCAAATGTTATAAACAACTAACAAAATTGCATTGGGTATTCTAGAAGTGAGGCATGGCCGTTTGCCAGGCTTACTTGTTAAATAGATTTTATTATGGATTCATTTGTAATCCAAGGCTTCAGTTCAAAGAATTGTGTTCGTGAAGCTTTGGCAGCGTGGTTGCTAAATACGGCAAAGAGGGTTGCCCTTTTCATGAGCAGGTTACATGAGGTTGTAGGGAAGAAATAGAAACACAATACACTTCAACGTGGCACGATTTATCGAAACGCAATGAAGCTTTTTGAGTTGTGCTCAAAAGGAAGTAATGATACTTCATCAATTTCGTATTTCTGCAGAAAGTATAATGGTGAATATTACCGGTCAAGAAACCGCTAAAATAACATTTTTTTGTAAAAGTAAGAAATTTAAATGAACCATTATCGGAAAAACGATTTTACAACCTTTGTAATACTATTGGGCTTGTATCCAGAAAGTGACCGTGGAAACTACTTCTTTAAATTTTTAAAAACTGTCCATAGAGACAGCTGTAATATTTGGAAGCAATGCATTTCTTGCATAGCCTATGTTTTCAAATTCATGGAGGGCTTAAAAGCTGAAAATGCTTAACTGTTAAAACTGTTTGTAAATATATTACATATGTTTTTATAATGCTCAGCCCTATTGTGTTGTTGTGCCTTACCTGTCCGTGGTGCAAAAAAGCGAACTGTTTTCCAAAGGTAAATAAATAGGCTACATGGGTTTAAAATGTTTTACTTAAATTTTTTTGATGGATACTTTTTGTTACAGCAATCGCTTCCTTTCAAAAAAAAAAAGATCATTCAAGAGTTTTAATGAAGCAATGAAATTTTTGTTTAGCTTTTGCAGTAAATACGATTGTGACTCCGATATGACAGTGCAAGTTTTGGATAATTGATATCGCTCCCATTAATTTACTTAAAAAACATTTATTGCAGAATCATCTAACCAGAACATATACAAATGTAGGCTCAAGGAAGTCATAATTTTGGCTACAGTACTTAAACTAAAACAAATAACTGTTATTTTAATCACAGTTCATCACACATTGCTTACCGATATCTGTTGCAAGATAAAGATGATGACCGCGTATATCTTCAAATCAAACTTATCACAATTAATGATCCAAAGCACTTCAGGTTGCCGTTTAGTTGCAGTAAGACAAAGAAATAAAAAGAATTCCTACAGCTGGTCTGCGTAAATGAAATGCAAACGTATAGCCTAAAATAGCAAAGAGTTATATACAAATTATAGCAAAGGTACAATAGCAATTGACAAAAATGCAGCTACAAATGCCAGGCAAAGAATTAAAATTTGAGAATGGCCGCTGTCGTTTTGGAAAAGTCAAATCCAAAAATGCAAAAACATTCCGTTAAATTGTTTACTTTGTTTAAGCATTTTTGTTCAACTTGGTATGCAGTACATTGTTGCAGTTGCAATTTTTTTTCTTGTGCAAAGATTTGTCAATGGGTTGATGCACTGATGATTATCTACCAAACTAATGCATCATTGCTGTACTGTAACTTTGAAAAATAAAACAACGTAAAACTCAGGAAGTGCTCAAGATCAGTAAAACACGATTTTTCTCTTCAGAAGAACGTTGTCGTCATTATGAGGCACAAACATGATGCAGATCCGTTCCGCTTTTCCATATAACGAACTTCATGGAAAGTGGGCTCAATCCATCAACACCTGCCGATTTAAGATGTAAATCACATATCCGTCATTTCTTCAAATCGTGAACAAAACATATATTTAACTTAATTGATGAAATTTGATGGAGATCAATTCAAGAGTTATTTTTGATATCCTTATTTGGAGCAACAATACCACATGGTTTTAATTTCGTTTTCTTATCATGAGTATCTCCTCAAAATAACCTTCGTTGAGTTACTTTGTAGCTAATTGTGGTTCTAACGTTATCATTGAAGCACGAAAGGGTGGAACCGGAAGCACGCGATGACATTAATTTGTTCGTGGGTAAAAACTACTTTTATTGGTAATTGAACTAATATGTAAAAAAATATATTGCCAAAAAAACTGCTAGCTATTTGATTGCGTAAAATATTACTTGTTTTAAATTAAACTTCTTATAATTATTTTGTACCCATATCAATTGTAAGAGTTAAACACGTTTAAGACTTGCTGGCATAATAACAGCCCATTGCGTATGATTTATTTTTAGCAACTGCTTAGTCAATAACAACTCGCTATTAAAAACTCCAAGGTCGGATAAACATTTGAACAATACAATACACATCAAAGCAAATTTTTATGCCATTGCTACGGAATAGGCTACAAGATTCTGTAACAGAGCGAGTTGGATGTTCTAAGTCTTTTTTTATTTGTTTCCAGCAAGTCAGTCTTTTTCTTTAACAAACGTTAAATTAATGTAACAATGGGCCTGACTTGAAAGTAGAAATAGATTTAAAAAACCTATCTTTCACTGCAGGGAAGGACAAACATTTTTATCACGACTCAAATAACTTTTGTCAATAACTTAGCCTACTATTGAAGATATGCCTGTATCACTTATTGATTAGGCTCATATGATTGGTTCAATAATTCTCAATAGGTTCCGATTCCTCTTGCAAAGTTTTCATGTTCAGTTGCTGTTGCATAACTGATTTTATTGATATCGCAATGCATGCGGTAGGCCAGCCATCATTGGCTTATTGTACAGTACTGTCAGTTTAGACTATAGAGGCTATGTCAAAGTTTCTACCAAAGAACTTGTATAGTTTAATGATGAAATTTCCTGGGATATCAAATTAAACTTTTCAAGATTGCTAAGAAGCCGAGTTAGATCAATTACATAGTTTTCATTTCAATTACATTAGAATTACACTATCAAAAATTTAATCACATTACAATTACATTTTTCCGAAATTTACAACTTACAATAATTACTTTCAAATGTAATTGATTACACGTTTCAATTGCTAAAAATAAATGTTTCAATATTTATGTCTATGATTGATACTTGAAAGTTTGATTTTATGAAAGACAAGTAGAACTGCATTATTTGATAATAATTAGGTTGCAATGTAGAAGCCTTTTTTGAAGCCCAACTAGCGGCTTAACAGAAGTATTGATATAATGACTACAGGCCCGTAGCCAGGGGGGTTCTCGGGGTTCCCGGGAACCCCCCCTTGAGCAGAAAAGGTCCACATTTTGGAGAAGGTGTAGTGTACAACTTTTAATATCAATTTTAATACTGTCGTCCCCGCTTATTAAGCCCACATCGGGACCAGACCATTTTGGGCTTATTGAGCGGGGGGAGGGGTTTTCTACCACTCCTATACTTTTAGGAATTGACCAAATTGGGCTTAATAAGTGAGTGGACGTACTAACTGTGGTCGTCGTCGTGTAAGCCTCTGAGGACGAGAATCTATCCTTTTACCACCCCAGATTCACGATGTTCCAAGACTACACTGGAAGGCTACTAGAGAGCAGCCAGTCTTTGGTTTCATCATCCAAGACGCGCAGACCTTCCACTCCGTTCTGCAGTCATTGATGATGTGGTCTGTTCCTCAGCACCACATTCACAGGAGGAGGAAGAGGCCATTCACCATTGGTGCATGGTTGAGCGGAAATGCCCGACGCCCGTACGAAGACTGTTGAGGCGCACCCATGCCTGTCTTTGTAGTGTCAGGCCTATGGAGCATGCGTCGGCGTAGGAAATGAACGAATGGAGTCTGGTAATACTAATAGGCTATATATACTTGACTTCCGTTTTGAATTCAATAGCCTAGATGGTCTGCCCAAGTAGCCGCAGAGATGTTTTGTTCATCAGCTTCGTTGATCAAAAGTTGAGCGGCTGGCACGAATGGGTGTCTTGATTTCAGTCGACGGGAGTGCTCGTTTGGAGAGCAGAGCTCTTGTGCTGGAGAAGATGGTTAGGCTCCAGTGCCCGTCGACTGAGAGACAGAGTGGCTTCTTCATGACGAAGATCAGCGGGCTGGATGCCAGCGAGAATGGAGAGATTGTCCAATGGTGTGGGACGCAGGCATCCGGTTACTGTGCGCAAGGCGCTGTTTATGGCTGTGTCGATGTTGTGGCAGTGAGCACTGCAGCACCACAGGTGCACAGTACTCTGATGAAGAATAGACAAAGGGCTAAGGCTGCTATAGGCAAAGTGTCAGCTCTCGCCCCCCAGCTGGAGCCAGCCAGGCGCTTGAGTAGCCCAGCGCGGGATGTAAGTTTCTTGCGCATTGACCTCAAATGGTGGTGGTATGTGAGCGATCTGTTTAGTGTCACCCTAAGATATTTTAGTTCGGGGAAGAAGGACAGAGGTTTTCCATTGTTCGGAACATGTAGCTTACGATCAGTTTCCCGATGTTTTAGGGGGAAAGACGAAACTCAGTGCGTCAAAGAGTATATGATTGTATTTATTTTTGACATACAAGTTATATTTATAGTAGCCTAAGTTTAAACCCTTTTGCGACCCACTGTGGATGGTCTCGCGACCCAAATTTGGGTCGCAACCCACAATTTGCGGATCTCTGGTTTAGAACCTCGCATATCGTAGACAATTTAGGCTAAAAGCGAATAGCAGAAATTGTTATATTGCAAAATGTGCAGTAGCTTACATGACCTTAAAAGGGCATCCGTACCCTCTGCCCCCCGCTTCCGGCGCCCTTGTAGATATGTTATTGTCAATGTGAAAATTGTTTGTAGCCTATTTATTTATTTCGTTTTTGTAATGTTGGCAATTTGAAGTTTGTTTTGTTTGTTGGCCTATGTATTATTTACTGCCACTTCTTATGTTTTGATTGCTTGCTTGTAGACACGCAAAGAAGAAAATGTTATCAAAAGGTCCATATTTTTGGATTTGGGAACCCCCCCTTGAAAATGTCTGGCTACGGGCCTGGACTACAAGCAAAAGTAATTGTAATTGAGACCAAATTTTTTTTAGAATTACATTTACACAACAACAAAACGTCTTAATTACACTTATATGAAAATGTGTATTTAATTACTTTCAATTACCGTACGATTATAATTGAGTTAATGCTGCCGAGAAGTGAGGAAAGTTGGTTCAAGTTGGATCAATTGGCAGCATTTCTCTTATCAAAATGTCACATTTTACTCAACTTGTCAAAAGACGTAAAAGAACGCGTCAAGTGAAAATATGGGCTACTGCTGAGTTCACTCCAAAGGTCAGTAAGAGAGCAATTCTTTCACGATCAGAAGCATTGCAGGTTTCTGAAGGTCATTTGTAAAAGGTCTGATCAAGCTGTCAGAATAATCTTTTTAAATTTAAGCTTACTTTATGTCAAGCGTTTTTTTTGGCATTTACTTTGAAAATGCATGCAACAGTTCATTATACGCCGCAAAACATTGATTTCAGCTTTCCCTTCTGGTATGCAAATGGACGTCACTTCATTAAAAGCCTCTCATTTTTCAACACAGTGGTTGCTATGCAGGACCGTTGAGAGAATAATTTGGGCTCTGTATTAATGAAACCCTTGGGGTCCAAACCAAGACACTACTACATCTGAAAAATACTACAATCTGAAAAATACTACATCTGAAGAATACGTGGTGGTTTCTCGAAGTTCCTGTGCCCTTTGGAAAAGTTACGGGGCTAGGAACCCCTAAAATCATCTCGGGCCCGGGTCTGAAAGTACCCTCTGGACCCCTCTGTCAACGCTACTGTCTCTATGCTTAGACTGCACATTACAGCAAGCCTACTTCAGAGAATCTAAGCTTTTTAAATCAGAGTCCAAAGCAGCGTATCATTTGGTAACTTCGATGGCTAAATTGCTAACAAATTAATGAACTCTATTATAAAAAACAACTTTCATTATGCAACACACCACTGGCTACTTTCAGATCAGTATGATCAAAATCTTTAATATACTTTAATATGATCAAACGTCTGTCGTTTTAAAACCGCCCTTTTAAACTGCGAATGTTTTTACTCACTTTGTTTTTTGACCCTTTAAATTTGAAATTTGACTCAGTTTACAAAACACCTGTTGTGTTTTGATAATTTCACCTTTTATTATGCCTTGATTTAGTGAGTAACTATATACTTTGCTCCACCCATGAGCATTTGACAAACTTCAGACGGTTCTATTTCAAATCGTTCGATCACAAAGTCAGCATGATCAATAGTGAGTTTAAGTAGATGTGAATGAGGGAGTCACCTCAAACTCCCCTCTTGAAGTCCCTCTCCCCTAATAAGTCAATAATTTTCTTCTCACAGGCATTGATTCTCTCCAGCCTTAGTCTGTTCATTCTTTTTCACATGGATTGATACGTTTTGCAACCAGAGTCCAACATCAGTGACGTAGCAACACGGGCTATTCGTTAAGTAAACAAACCAATGTACAAAAATTTCGGTTGTGCATTTTGTTGCATACAACTTCCAAATCTTCAAATATGCCTGAAGGAAAAGATGATGAGGACAATAATTTACAGTACATTTTAGACCAAAAAGTACGACTACTAAACATAGTCGTAACAGAGGGAGAAGCAACGGGTAGTCGCATTTCTGCTATGAAAAAGAGTTGTAAAAAATTGGGTGAAAATGGGAAAACTTTTATCAATTTCTCAGAAATTTAGTGATTCAACAAAAACTAAGGGCTTTCGAAAAGAGTTTCGAAATGTGACGGCATTACTGCGGGACTCGACAGATTTTCAGTTAGGCTATGAAGCAACAGGATCGCGTTTTTGTAAGAAAGATTCAAGCAAACTGTCAGCAATAAAAAAGCAAAGAACTGCTCTAAAAGCAAATTTGTTTGTAGTCTTTCTTCGAAAACTTTGCAGACAGAGGTGAGAAATTGCACAGAATTGGTGACCAGTGCTAGCAATCAAACACTTTAGAAGAATACAATGTACAATATAATTCATATTGCAGCTGCACATAATGCAGAATGAATGATTGACATTAACTGTAGATACGAGTAGGCTAAGTTTGCACGAGTCAAGACATATTGATCAATTCGTTTTGAATGGACATTTTTTTATGTGAATTTAACATTGTAATTTTTTTAAATAAAGGTCAACAAGAAGTTGAAAGAAACGCTTGCTTCCGCTGAACAATTTGTTTTGCATACTGCAGTATATTTTGTGAAACGTTCTTTTGGTTACATCTTTAAAAGACTTAAATGAGTGATCGATTGCCTTCTGATTCCGGAATTACAAATTTTCATGCCAATCCGAAAACAAATTTCCAGAATATCAGCCAATTTTAAATGCAAGAAATTTTGTTTCCAAAACAGCTGAAGCGCATCTGTTGCCTACAACGAAACCTATAGTGTAGCCTACAATGTACATTAAAGTCAACTTTATATCATAGGTTGTTTTTTTTAATAAGGCCAAACTGGAGCGACTCGTCAGAAGGATAGTAAAATGGAGATTGCTGAATAACTTATTTTATTTTTTACTTGAAATAAATCAAAAACATAGTTTAAATGCTGTCCAATGTTAACTATTCGTGTTTGTTTCGAATTTTGGCAAACGATTTTGCTTGCTTTTTGATAGGTTAACTTTCACTTTCGCTTTCTTGCAAGCTCGACAAAGGATTGAACCCATAAATAGAAAAAATTCTGTTAATGTTTGGTTTGGTGAATCTTTGAATTGTGCTTTGACTTCGCCTTTGTCAGGTTTCAACGCGTGGATGTAAAATATCTTCGGTAAACAACAGATTGACATTTAAACCATGATTGACATCACACGTAATTCATCGCAGCCTACATTACGACTATAGGGCGGCCAATATATTGACCAAAAAAATTAAAATTCTGACTTTTAATTCACAAGTTTTGACATATTTTTGACCAATAGCTTCCTACGCTTGCAGCTCAAATACGAAGTTCAACCCACCGGCCTCCACACGGTGCGCATGGTCTGAGAATCCTGGACGACGAGACTGCCGAGTGGCTGAAGATTTCCTGCCCTCCAATCTAGCCTGGAAAGATCGCTCATACGCCATCATCATCATCAACGCATAATAGAAATCAAGCTGTTAGGTTGAGATGTCTCCTCACGAAAGAAAATGAAAATGTGCAAGTGCAACTGCGCAACAACACCAAAGATAACCAACGGGCACTCACGGCACAAAAGTCATTAGAAAAATAGTAAGAGATGAATATGCAGTGTCATTAAATATCCTGAAATTACTGTGAGAACTTTGCAGTATTATTTTTCAACATCCAGTAAGCAGTAGCCTACTGCTTCACGTTATCGCCTTTCACGCTAAACCACGTAGCCCACAATACCCGAATTGCTTTTTCGGCATCCAACAATGTAGGCTATAATTTACACCTCCTCATCGCCTACCTAAGCACGTTGAGGAATATCAATCTTTGCTGAAGATGAAACATCACCAAACATTTTTTACAACCAGTCGGATAACCGTGAAACAGACTGTGGCTTGCCAAAACTTTTACTTTGTTACGTATCGTTTTTAGTAAAAAACGAAATTGTTCAGTGATTATTTTGTACGTCGATTGCGTGTAGATCTAGGTAACTTAAATAGTTCACCATGAAAATGTTGTTCGCTATGTCAATTTTCGAAGCTTAAAGATCACAAAAATTTAATACTGGCAAAATAAAATTATCAAATTCTTTTTTACTATTTTTGTGTTATTTCATAAATCTTTTTTTACTAAAGAAAAGACAAACGTGTGTCACAGTTCAGTGCAAACCGAATTTTTGACGTATGATTTCGCTGTGCATCTTGTGATATTTTTATATTCTTCACAAATATCCATATACAGCATTACTGCTGGTAGCACTCATCTCGAAAACCTAATGTGATGAAATCAAAGGGACGCCAGATACATGCGGAACGAGCACCCAAATTAGTTATATTTGCATGTTTTCAGCAAAACAAATTGAAGTTGAAAAATACTTGTCAATGTAATTGGTTGCAAAAATTTCCTTCTTAACCTTTCTACTTCTGAAAGGTCGATTTTGACCACACGATTAAATAGGTTATAGCAGGGGTGGGCAAACTTTTTATCTCGAGGGCCGCATTCAGAATCTGAGTTTGTTCGAGGGCCGCAGTATAGTATAATTAAGATTATAAGCCAAAACGTCAAATCTAAAATAGTCAAACTCAAAACACAATCTTTTATTTATTTTTAAAGTGACAAAAGAAACGGAGATTTTTATACAGTACATGTATTACATAAAAGACATAAAAAAGTTTGTCTCAATTATTTAATTGAATACAACCCACATCAAAGATAACACTTTGCCAGACGCACTTTGAGCAAATTAAACAGGATAGGCTACATCTGTGAGCGAATTAACATAATCAGAAAAACTAATAGGCAAACCAATAGGCAAAACTAAGTGGCAAACCACGCCGCGGGGCGTGGTTTGCCCACCTCTGGGTTATAGTGTTCTTTAGAGTTTAGACCGACCCATTGTTTAATAAAATGAGAGGTGGTAGCCTGGTAGGGCATTGATCAGGTGATTGCTTTGTTGGATGGAATGCTTTGACAGCACTTTCTCGTTCTTGTCAATATTTTTCTATGAAAACAATGTCGTCTTCTCGAACAATTATGAAAACAAACAGAATGCACACCCCCAGCCAGCAAATCCTTTCCTTTTTTTGCATGAATTCTACGTCTACAGGCCTAAATGAATGTCTACAATGCCTGCAACCGTTAAATTAGTGTTAAAAGGGACAATTATTCCTGTATGTGTCAAAGGCATTTACAATGCTCTTTGTCTTGCTTAGCTATAGGCTACGCACAAATCATCTATTTTAGGCTACTCAAGTTATCCACCAGGCAGAAATACCCAAATAAGCCAAAGTACCAGCCATGTTTCCTGTAAAACTGCTGTCGTTTGAAGATATTTCGATTTCTCAAGACATTTCGTTTCGACACACATTTTCTTTGGTTTATTTTGTTTCGAAATCTAAGCAAGTTTGTTTCATTATGCTTTCTTTTTGAACGAAAACGGACCAACTAGAAAGCGACGTAAAACTAAAAGTGCTTTTGCCTAAGCTTTGTGTCATAGGTTATGTTCTTTCATGTTTTACTAATTATAATCACTAGGGTTTGAATTAAAACCAAAATAAACTTAAAATTTGTTGAAGCAACATGAAATATTGTTTCGTGTTGCCAATTAAATTAAATCCTGATGTATCCATTGTGTCCGAAAACTCCTTAGTTGGCGAAGTAAGTTGTGCTTTGTTACCAGCTTCTACGTCATAGCTCGTTCCACAAATAGTTACAGAAAATCGTAAACGAATTAAAAGGTTTCACTTTGCAAGTTTAAATAGCAAAGTGAAAAAGTTTCAGCCAAAATCCGTAATTTTGTCACGGTAAACGTAAATTATTCTCTATAATACGTCACATTTAACTTTTTATATTTTAACCTTTGACCAGGGATATCTAGAGAATATATTCTTTAGATATCCCTGCCTTTGACGCATCTTTTGGACTGTCATCAATTAACTTCAACAACTTTTCTGTCAAAGCAGCAATAAACGTGGCCATTTGAGAGTGCAGCAGCATGTTGAACGAAAATGCGTTCAAATGATTAATCACGTTCTTCAGGATTTCCTAAAGAAAACTTTGCAGTGATATTTCAAAGGAATAACTAGGTTTCTGCTGACAAGAGAGTTTCTGCAATGCTCTTTTTTTTGCAGAACAAAGTTCATTAAATAGGAAAAAAAAGGGAAAAGTAGCCTATAAATAGAGCAAATTGCTACAATAGAGTGCATCTTGAAATCGAGAGGCTCACAGAGTTTAGTTATAAATTGCTGTCTGCCTAATTCTTGGTTGAACAATTTCTATCAAATTCACCGGACAGAAAATGGGAATCGTAAAACTATTTCAACTGACAGGCATCGTTGTTGTTTGCCTGGCTTTTCATGTGGAGGGTGGAGTTCGTAGACATTATTCAAACAACCTTCAGTCACCTTTGAGTGTTTTCAACTTTGGAGATCTTTCGGAGCCAGAAAATGAAGAAGAGCCGACACCACATCCCAGCAGCCCATCTACGACAATCCAGCAACTTGAAGAAACGTACAGATGCAACGAAATGAACTCCAGCCACAATCGGGTACTCAATTTGATTGCGCGATCTCAACCAGCAAATGTTACAAGCTTTCAAAACGCACAAGAAGATATTCCAATGCGAACGGTTAAATACGTTGCCAAAAAGAGTGAGTTTCTTGTTTTTATTAATATGTACATAATTAAACAAATGTAACGTTTAAAAAAAAAATATTTTCTTAACCGGTTTTCTTTATCAAAGTTATAAAATTTTGCTTATTTGCCAAGACCACAAAAGAAGCAAAGTTTCAATGATTAAAATGAAGATCCATGTTTAAAGTGATTGCTTTTTTGATAAAAAAAATTGTGACCCAAATATTAGCCCGCATAGCATTCTTGTTTTTTTTCTTATCACCAACAACAACATGTCGCGCAAATATTTTTTGTGGGGGTGGAAATTTGTAAAGCTATTCGAAAAAAGTGTTTTAAAGTTTAACAGTATTTTGGTTCATTTCGGGCAGCCAACATGACTCACTGTGGTAGCTTACTTTAATTTACGAAAAAAACGAAAGTTGGTCTGTAGACTAATGAGTCACTAACTGCTATAAGCGCTACAAGCACCATAGACTAATAATTAAAGCTATGAAATTTATGAGTAAATCTAAGCCACCGTTGCCCTATTGATTATACTTTTGTAGCTCCAGTATTTTTAGAATATTTCATTTTGATACAAATTTCTTGGTGAAAAATTTCGTTTTGACCAAAAAATTAATTTGAATAGCTCAACGACCAACTCCGCTACATCAGATCTCAATGAAATTTTGCAAAAGCAGTTTGGTTAAAATGAATTGTAGCGAGGGGACATGTTAACGGTAAAATCTGTTGCTTGGCGAAAATGAGACGTTCAACAAGTTAAAAACCTTAGGAAAGAAGCGGACAGGAGGAAGGCTCCACAGTAGCATGGATTTTCTACATCCAACAGCCCTCAAAATAAGCTTATACACAACAAAGCAATAAGTGATTTTTTTTTTCTTTATTTCGATACCAACGACGTGTTTTGTGATCTTACTTTCTTTGCCCATTAGGCCACAGGCAATTTCTCGGCTATACCACCACAAAGATACTTCTTCAATAATTGCAATTAATGTCAGACAAACGAATATCAATAGATCGCGATGACGAAGAAAATAGAAGATAACCTATCTGAAATAGACATAATCATCAATGAAAAACTAAAAAAAAATACTGTTAATCTCAAACGGTTTGATCTCAAACAGAGAGTTTCGACTTCCACTTCAGGTCTTTCATCCTTGCACCTATCTATTTATGATACAAACAATCAATAAAAGCTTTTGTTCAGTGGCCTATTAGAGCTGCTGTATTTTAGTACGGTTACGCTATTTAAGTGCTTCAGATTGTTTTATTATAGTTTATATAATTATTATCGTTCATATAATTATTTTATTAATTTATTTCAGATCCAGCCCATATTCAGAGGAGAGGGGAAAATTCTTTCTATTTTGAAGTAAAAAGAGAGAAAAATGTTGCGGTGACCATGATAAACCTGTGGGTGTATATACGACCTGTCAATACCAAAACAAACGCCCCCGTAACCTTGGGTATATCATCATCAAATGCCACCAGTGCAGGCGAAAGCGATCGATCGCAGTTTACCAACTTTGTTGCTCATGTGGTGGATCTCTCGAAGAGCACAAATATCGGATTTTGGGAAAGAATCTCTCTTAGTCATATTGCAAATGAATTGTTGATTTCTTCACAGCAAAAAATCAGTGTTGTTATTTGGTCCCAAGAATTTCCTGACCTGATAGCAACTGGAGAAGCTTCTAAAGAAGAAAAGTTTGTGAGTATATTATACCTGAAGTCGTTTTACCTATCTTCGAAGTAGCGATGTGTATGCATTCTGTGTCTTCCAGCAGGGTTTCCACCCTTTTGTAGTCACGGACCCATTTACAAAAATTGGCAGACTCCCTTATAACATTCTATAGACGCAGCTTGGGAACCACGGCTCCGAAATGTTATAGTAATGTGCGTTTTTGGGTAATCCCAAATTTGCTTTGCTTTCAGGGTTTTACAATGCAGATGGTAGGCTATTGGCAGTGGTTCCCAAACTGAGTAGGCTATCAAGCAGTGTCACACTTGCTGAGTGTCAAGCAGAAATAAGATTGAAAGAACCTTGTAGGCCTATGACTCGACAGGATTTCGAACACATATCTAGTAATTCATAGGCAGACACTCTTATCAATAAGTTACAGAAAGATTTTTTTACAAGCTTGTTGTAGTAACATTTCTAATTATTGTAAGCTAGTTGTAGCAATATGAGATTTTTTTCTTCTGCCTCATAGACTATGCAAAGTTAATCAAAAATAAAAATAACTTAGAAATAAATGGAGTTGAAATTCGTTATGCTTGTGTTTGCAGAAACCACATTTGAAGATCAGTAATTTCATTTCATCAACTCGAAGTACGAAAAATCGCTGCAAGCTTCACCACTACACACTTGACTTTGGAGAAATTGGATGGGATTGGATCATTTATCCAAAATCATACAATGCTAAGTATTGTGCCGGGCAATGCTTTCCAGCCCTTTCAGGAGACGGTACTTCGTCTGGAGTTGCCGGCCAAGTAAACGAGCAGGGACCTTGCTGTCGACCAAGCGGTTATGCACCACTCAGCCTTTTGTACTACGACCAGGAAGGCAATGTTGTTTACTCAGAGATGCCCGACATGGTAGTTACAGGGTGTGAGTGTGCTTATTAAGAGGTGTGCGCAACAAATGATCTATGACCAAATACTTTGTAAACCTATACGCATGAAATTGAAAGCTATTTTTTTCATAAATGTCATGTCAATAAACTCTCAAGAAACTGTCGTCAGCAAAATATAAATTGCAACAAAGCGCTATCTTACGAAGGTTATAGTATTTCCTGCATGCTCAGTTTGTGCTACCACACATCTTATGAAACTTGAATCACACAAAATGAAACTTGAATCCCAGCAAGTTTGAAAACAATGATTTTTTCCGTTGGTTATTACGTTTGTATCAAAAAATAGTGCTTCTGATATGTTAGAATAGTTTCACTATTTCAGCGACAAGTGTTGATTTTCAACTGCATTAATTAACCAATTATTTCATTTGCGTATTAGCCGGAAACATTATCTTCACAAGTTGGAATGTCATTCGACTGAATATAAATTATACTTGTGATGTAATGCCATTGCAATACAGTAGGCCTACTGTGCATGCGCAACAAGACTGCATTCATTTCAATAAAGCACTTCAAAACCTGTAGGCTATTATTGTTTGCTTAAACTGTTTTAACACAAATTGTCCAATAGCTCATTGACAGTAGCAGATCCAAGGGGGTCACCTGCTCCTTCTAAAAAAAGCAAAGATAAAACATGCAATCTTTCTTCGTTTCAAATCTTTCTTGCTCAATCATATTTCAATAACCTACAACCAATGGCGTAGAAATCGCTTATTTTCAGCAGCAGATATAGGGAATGTGAATTTTTGTGGCTTTCAAAAACTAAAAAAACATAATGCAGTTCTCCGAACTAAACCGCATTGCTCACCCAGCTAGTCAAAAACTAGATCAACATTTTTCAGTGTTAATAGGTGGGGGTCACCTTCGACCACTGACGTAGGAACAAAAAAATTGAAAGGAGGAATTGTTGGGGGAAAACGTCATTTAACATAAATTCCGATAATTCTGAACTATTACAACGTTTTAAGACGTTGTAATAATATAAAAAAATATTTTTTGTAGGAAAAGATAAAATCTTTTTTGAGTCATACAAATTATTTTTATCTGGGGCTTGTGGGGTGGGGTTTTGACAGCCCATGGTTTCCTGGATATCACTCGCCCCAACTACAGTAGCCTACTGGAAAAATTATCATGCTTTCCATCTTGCTTTTCAAATAAAATTTGTGGCAAAAATTCTAAAATGAGACAGTAAAAGTAGCCTACATAGCCTACGGTTATTGCAATACAATAATATTATGCAATAATCATCTTTACTCTTATAGAAAAGACAATATTCACGAGTATACCGTACAAAAATGGAAGTTGTTTTTAATTTTTGTGCTGCACAGTAGGCTATAGCCTAAACTGTCAGCTGTTCTAAAACGCTTAATAATGGGCAATAACACTGACTTAAGTTCTTGCAAAAAGAGACAAATGTAGGTGTTGTTGGAGAACACTCCTTCAAAATAGAGCAAACTTGCAAAAAACAAAATTTCTCCACTCGTAGCCTAATATTGATCAAATTAAAAAGAAAATGAAAGATGGTGAAGCTATATAAGCCAAAAAATTAGAAGATGTAAAAAAAATGCAAAGCCTCACCCAGGCTTGGCCTTGTCAGGAAGGTAAGAAAAATCAATCAGTTTTAGTCAGTCAGGGATTCTTAGTTCTCAGAAAAGTCAGCAGAAAATTATGCGAAGTTAGTTTGAAAGCGTATCGACCCAGAAAAAAAGCTTTGGCTGACAGAGAAAACGAAAGTATCTCGTCTTGCACGGGATGTACAGACAGTGACTGGACGGTCAGTAAGCTACACGATTGATAGCCGGTACAGTACCGCTGTATTTATTTTACACGCTGTATTTCAACCCAACAACAATGCTCGTTCTTTCGAGGTATATTTTCTGATGAATATCTCGAGCTATTCTGGACAGAGTTCAAATCGTAAGGACAAGGATTAGAGTAGAGTTTCAACCAGGCTGAATGAAAAAAGCAATCCCAACAAAAATAATAGTGTGGGGTGCTATTTCCATTCGTGGTCCCAGCAGATCGTTTAGTGTTAAAGGAAGTATGAATGCATCAAAGTACATGGGGATATTGAGATCTCAGTCGAAACCACAAATTAAAAATGTAGCCTAATATGGACACTGGAGATAAGCTACGCATACTGCAACAAAATTCAGTCCCCATAGGCTCAGTGGCGCATTTAGGGCAACATTTTAGGGGGGCGCCAAAGAAGTATGGAACAACCTCGCCGCAAATGGCTTGGGAAAATTTTTTGCGTTTTTATCAATAAAATTGCCTATCTAGTCAGATAGGCTACCAGTCATTCCCACATCACAAATCAACACCACAAGTGACAATCAGTTGTAAAGTTGAGGCAATGCCATAATGCCATTCGTGGCAATTAAAAGCAATAACGAACGTGAAATGATAATTTAGGTATTTTCCACTAAAACTTTAGGCTATACAACAGTGATTACTCCAAGTGAATGAAAAGGGGTAACTACCAAATCTATTTCAATACATCACCAACCTAGAGTGCCTGAAGCTCACTGGTACATAGCCCAAAAAAATGCATTGTAAAAAAAACATTCAAACGGTGAGGCCTAGGTGTACTTAATACAAGTTAGTAGTACTCAATTAAGATATTGTATATAAAAAAATAATTCAAATATGAACAAAGCGCTTGCAGCAATAAGAGTCTACTATTTCTATTTTGTAGAATAAGCGAAATCGGGCCTATGCCCTATCAGCAAAACAAATATTGTGAACTGACAATGATGCAATTGAGCAAAAGAACAATACGATTAAACTACTCATGCTGATAATGTTGCAAAAACGTCTCAATACGCTACGTAATTGTCAGCGGTTAGTTGACTAGGTCTACTTGCCGAGACTAAACATCACGCATTGTTTTACGTTAGTGAAATTGAAATTTACAAGTTAAAGTGTAGCATAAAAAGGAAATTTGCATGCAGACATAAAAAAATAAATTGGAATTTTAGGGGGTGCCGCGGCGCTCCGGCGCCATAGGTAAAGCCGCCCCTGCATAGGCAACCATACTGCAAAGAAGATTTACGATTGCACGGATAAAAACCGCACAAAGGGACGCCATGGCCTGGTAATTTATCTGATATGAATTCATCTAAAAGCATACTGGATATTTTGAAGAATTAAATGTATAATGTTCCTATACAACCAACAAAATTCATCACATATAACATCTGATCCTATGCCGGAGTTAGCTAGAAAAAAATCAAGCTTTTGTGTGGCACATCGAAAAGCAGTAGGCTATGCCTGGAAGAATTGCTGCTTTAAAACCTGCCAAAAGGGGTCAAACAAAGTACCGGTATTGAAATATTTTTTATGATTTCATTAGCATTTATTAACTATTAGTTTGTGTAGATATTAAATGACAAAGAATCAGGGAATAAACAAAAATTGCTCTTTTAAAAAAAAGCTAATTATTTGTCATGAGTAGGGCAACCAAAAGTCAATAAAGTCAAAATTTTTCTGCTTTGTTCAAAGTTTATAAAACGTCCACAAACTAAATTTCAGGCTGACACGAAGTGAGGTTTCAAAGTTGTTAAGTAAAAAAAAAGTCAAAATTCATGGTTAGGTCAAAATTTTCTTTTAACATAGTTTTTCTTCTCTCTATTGATATTTTATTAAAGCTACACACATACAGTACTGATTTTTTGTTGTAATTTCCGTTGCTATTCTGACGTAATAACCCATTTGTTGCAATTTCTGAGGTAATAATCTTGTTGCGCCCACTACTGACGATTGAATATTAGCCAACTACCCTGCTGTTGATGAGTTGGTTGCCAGGGTTAAAGCAGTGACCATTAAAAACAGGTCAAGAAGAGCTAGTTTTACTTCCATCGGCCAACCTCCACAGCCAAATGTAACTAGATTGTCCCTTGGTTGAAAGCTGCTTTCTATTATTCAAGAAGTTTAACACAAGTCGGAAATATTGTGGAAGGCTTCCATGATGGTGGTGTCTTGCTGCGGCGTGCTCAAGATGCTGTAAAAGCTCCCAATTTAGCTACTAACCTTGTAGAAATAGAGGAGCAGTACAGTGCACTGTTTGATTTAATTCAGAAGATGGAAGACAGCCGATACACCATTCAAGAAGCTTACCAGAAAATGAGGTCCCTTAACTTTGGTGTTGATGGCTGCCAAATTGGAAAATATATTCAAGCAAGAATCTCAAGGAATGACATCAAGTGCATTGTGAAAATGGGACGAGATGATATTTCACCACATTTTTATAGCCTGTTGAGGAACTCCCAAGCAACTTCTGTATCAGTAGAGAGAAGCTTCTCTATTTTAGGAAAAATTTTGGCGAGAGACAGGAACTTCAAACGCGATAATGTGAAACATTACTTGATGTTGAAGTATAATAGTGCAGAGCCCTTTCAGTAATTTCGGGATATTTAAAGACACTCCATATTTATCTTTTGCAGTTTTTCGAGTGACTTTCATTACATGTTCGTTAGCTGTGGTGTCGTTGAGTCTTCCACATTTTTCTCATATTTCATAAGAAAAAGAAGATATCCTTACCTAACGGTTTGATTTCTAATGTGCTTTGTATTTCACGTTTAAGTTGCAAACGCAGAAAGCTATTGGTCAAAATTAGGTCAAAATTTGTAAATTATAAAGTCAAAATTTCAAGTTTTTAGGTCAAAAAATTGGTTGCCCTAGTCATGAGGTTACTGTAGGCTATTACTGTTATTAGCCTATAGGCCAGTGGTTTTCAACGGGGGCGGTACCGCCCCCCAGGAGGCGTTTTGATTTTGCAGGAGGGCGTTATGATTACTTCGGATTAAAGGGGGCGCTTTGATTACTAGGGGGCATTCTGGTTTAACCCATCTACCGTCCAGCGTAACGATTTCGTCAAAGAGCTCGTATCTTTGTAGTAGCATTTCCTACCTCATACCTGGTGGAAAAGGGATTCAGCTGTGTTGTTCTGCTACATAAAAAAAACAGCGAAAAGCGAAACCCACTTGACATATCCGTAAGAGGTGATCTTTGATTGTTTCTCACTGGCTTTACATCGGATGTGAAGAAACTGGCACTTTCTCACCAAGCGCAAGGTTCACATTGGCTACCAGTAGGCCTATACTGTTTTCATGCTCGCAAATATATATTTGCTTTTCATCAAATATAGCCTAGTTAGCCTAACAGTCTCTAAAACCGTTACAGCCTGTTTCACCCTAAAAGGGGATCATCTAAAGGTCTTTATTCTAATAGAAATAGCATTCTACTGGAATAAGGACCTTCTGATAATCCCCCTTTTAGGGTAAAACAGACTGTAAGGGTTTTAGAGACTGGTAGCCTAACTAACTAGCCTATTTGATGTAATTCGCTCTCCTTGGCTTTTTGCTTGGCATTGAGCACTTTTTGTAGTAAGTTATTAATAATATTTCTTGTTTTATGTTTGCTTTTCATAATTAATCGTTTTTGTTTGGGGAGGGGGGGGGCGGTAAAATTTTGCCAGTTCATAAAGGGGGCGTTGGGCCAAAAAAGGTTGAGAAACACTGCTATAGGCTGTCCAACTCCAGGCAGTTATTGGTGACAGTGATAGTAGGGGCGAGTGCTGGTGTTTTTTGGCTGTTTAGGGTGACCTGTTGACATTACATTTCCTATCAAAATAATATCGTTTATCTAAGGTTGAGAAATAAGAGTAATAGGCTACGAACCTTTGTACTGCGATAATAAACTCAAAACCGCCGTAGGACTATCTCATAAGTCACTCAGGATATTGCTCGAGCACGCCATTAAGCGGGCAACTTACTCAAATAAATTAACCGCAGACAATGACACTATTCCTGCGTTCGCGTTTTGCGAGTGTTACCACGTCCATGTCATCGTTAGTTTTAAGGTTTGTTTTATTTTAAAGGACAGTATCAGAATAGGAAAATTAGCTCAGGTTACTTGCAATTTACAAATGAAGAGCGTAATATTTTTAATGTGCCTAAGTTACAATTCGCTAAATTAGCAAAATTACCGACTGAGCTGTAGAGGCTGGCGAAATATGTTAATTGTAGAAGAAAATTTCTTTATCTTATTGCCGTCGGTCGAGGGGAGGGGGACGGCTGTTATGAAATCCAATCACTCTATTCTATTTAATGTTTTTTGGCTGTTTAAAAAACAAAACAAAAAAAAAACAGTAGCTCCATATTCAATAGCTTAAATCATGCAAGGCCGTATAGCCTAAGTTATTTACTGTTTTTTAACTTCCTGACTGGGGGTTCACCTCCGTGTAGGGGCCTACGCATTTAGTTTGCGCAGCGTTTTTAGGCTTGTGATTTTTAATGTAACATTTAATTTGTAGGCCTAATCATAAGCATTTTTTTCATATTGCAAAATACTTTCACTTGCTTTGCTCGTTCAATCCCATTTCATTCACCAAACCGGCGATGTTGGACATGCATGATTTATTCAGCAGTGGATTAAGGAAAAGCAAAATAATACAATATTCCAAACTATAAACACTGCTCACTCAATCGAGCTCAGAGTTGAAGAAGATCTCTTCAAGACTCCAAAATTTTATCTCCGATACGGCCGTCACCCAACCGGAATGCTTTTGCCAATGAAGGCCTGGGTTAGGGTTATCGTCAACCGCTTACGCACTAGCGTCGGACTATTCTGCTCCAACATGCACAAATGGGAGATGGCTCCAGCATCCTCAATCTGTAAGTGTGTCAGGGAGGAAGAAACCTCAGACCACACCATCTGCAACTGCGCCATTCCTAGCCTACAATGCGCCAAATGGTGTGCGTGAACTGGATAACGAATCAATTCAGTGGCTGCTCGACATCTGCCTAAACGTCTAGACCTAGTGGCCGCCACTGCTCAAGAGTGGTAAAAGGCAGAGCCACTCAACCCTTAGAGTGGCGAAGAAGGTTCATACAAAGAAGAAAACTCATTCAAAAAGACCAGTTAATCAATAATTAAATTGATAACTTTCAGTGTTGGCGGAGGTAGGCTAACTTATAAACTGAAACTTGCCGTGAAAATCCTAGCCTGTTGGTAAAGGTGGGGAATGGATGTGTAGCCTATATACTAGTCTATAAAAAAAAACTTTAATGATAGTAGCCTAATCCTTTCACGTTTGTCGGCAGCTGACTTTACTGATACCTTTAGTTACCATCCTTGCTGTGCGAATTATTTGAGTTCGGTTTGGTTTTTGAATCTCTATCCTCTGACAGAAAAAGCCTTGATAGTCAATGCGCAAGAAACTTTCATCTCGCGTTTTGCTCTCTACTCAAGCACCTGGTAGATTCTAGCTGGGGAGCGAGGGCGGACACTTTAGACTACGTAACCAGGGTTGCAAGTCGATATTGAAAAAAGTAGGGGATAAATCGATATTGATAGTCAAACAAAAAAGTAGAGAAATATCCGATTTCGATCATCATCATTAAGTTCCTTCCTCTCGTCGAGGGTTGGAGGCAATGATACGCCAAGTTTCTCTGTTGTGAGATTCTTGTACTGCAGTTTTGTAACTATAAGTCCTGACCAGTCTTCAATATAATTAGTCCAAATTCTTGGTGGTCTGCCTCTATTTCGTTTGCCTTTCATTTTTCCTTCTAGTACCGTAAAATGGGGATACTTTGAAACGGGGGTAAACTTTGAACAGTTCCCCAAAATTAGTTGACAGGGTAATAGTTTTGTTAATAACTCTCTAATAAAGCGGAATTTCGGGTTAAAAGTCACTTTTTCGTAGTCCATGGTAAAATTAGTTTCGATTAAGTCTGGAAATTTGGTTCGAGACTTAATTTACTTCACGCTCCAGTGCACAATTTCATAAATCAGTGATTCTAGCAAAACGGCATGGTCAAGTGTTGTGTTCCAACTTCTATCTGGTTCTCAGCCGCTTGATGGTATTTCAGCTCAGTTTTTTAACCAGATGTTGGAAATATCATCAAGATCTTAGATCTAAACGGATTTTTTTGTATTATTCGCAGTTTTTTCGAAAATCAAGGTTTTCTGGCTTGCTAAGCGTTTATTTTACTGATGGGGTTACTTTGAACTGTATTTTTGAAGAAGAAAAATGGCTGTGGAACCGGGTAAAAGCATTCGCAATGAAGATGTACGTGATCCAGAAGTAAGTGTTCCAAACAGTAAGAAAAAATGTGTGCCAAGAGATGAGGCTTTTATCGCAAGTGAGGAAAGAAACGAAGATGATGAAGAGATAATGAGTGATGCAAGTCTATCCAACTGCGATGAAAATGATCTGGAAGTTGGAGCAAGTTTCTGATGAACAAAATGACAAATAATTCCCTGGCAAAAAGACTTCAACAATCGGAAAACTGCACTCTGCCAATCTCGGTAACCGGCTCTGCGTCTAGATCCTCCACAGATATGCAAAACTACCAGGAATAACCTTCAAGGCTTTGTCAGTCCGAGGATAAAGATTCAAAAACCAACCCTCCATAGGCTACTAAGGAATTGCAAAAACGCAGGATGGAATTGGCCAACGTTCAAAGATGAAATCGATTATGAATGGAAAGACGTTTTGAAACGTAACTTTGAGGCTATTCCTGGTAACAATCGTGGCCTGTTCCGATTCTCTGACCTTGAAAAAGAATGGAGACAATAAACCTTGAATACTATTTGGAGGAATCCTTACCCTTGTCTCAAATACCCCCCAGATAAGGTTAAATATCATAAACTGACTGTTGTGTGTAGCCTACATATTCGTTGACTTGTGTGTTTAAAATACAATTTTCTGTTCAAAGCAGTGTGATACGCAAAACAATATTGAACACAGAAAGGAATTTAGTGCCGGTTCAAAGTAACCCCAAAATCTCGTGAAACTTTGAACACCACATAATTTCAAAAAAAGGTAATTTGTGCAAAATTTTTTTAACATTCTGTGCACATGTCAATAGGGGTATATGTAGCCCCTAATATATTGCAATATCAGGACGATTGGTTCAGAGTTTAAAATTTTACGATATAAAAAAGACGAAAATCGTTCAAAGTATCCCCAGTTTACGGTAGTTGTCTTTGAATAGAATTATTGTGAATCATGTGGCCAAAATATTTCAATTTTCTTGATTTAATTGTTTGTAGAATTTCCATGTTGGTTTGTATTCTGGATAGTACATCTTTGTTTGTGATTTTATCCTTCCATAAAATTTTAAGCATTCTTCTATAAATCCACATTTCAAATGCCTCAAGTCGTTTAACCATTTGTGATGATAGTGTCCATGTTTCTGCATTGTAAAGTAACGTAGTCCATATATAGCATTTCATAATTCGTTTTCGAGTGTTGATGTTAATTTTGCGTGTTGTTGATGTCTTTTTCATTTTTACGAAGTTGTTTCTTGCTATTTCTATTCGTCTCAATATTTCCGTATCGCATCTGCCATTTTCAGTTATTGTGTGTCCCAGATAGGTAAAGCTTTTGACTTGATCGACCAGCATTCCATCAATAGTAATATTTACACTTGGTACATTTTCTTTTCTTGTACTAATCATCATTTTCGTCTTGTTTGAGTTGATTTTCATGTTGTATTCCTTTCCAATATTGTTCACTTTTTCTATTATTGTTTGGAGAGCTTCTGCTGATTCCGCCAATAAAACAGTATCGTCTGCATACCGTAGGTTGGATATATTCATAGGCTACCTCAGTACCTCCTATGTTGATACCCTCCATTCCATCAATCTGTCTGAAAATCATTTCAGTATACAGGTTGAATAGACATGGAGATAGTATACATCCCTGGCGAACTCCACGTTTTATGTCCATTGCACCAGATAAACCATCTTCCATCTGAATAAACGCCTTTTGCGTCCAATATAGATTAGCTATCAGTCGCAGATCTTTTCCATTTAAACCTATATCAGTCAAACATTGCATCAATGTTTCGTGTTTAACTCGGTCAAAGGCCTTTTCATAGTCTATAAAGCAGGTATAAACATCTTTATTGATTTGGTTGTAACGTTCACATATAGTTCTCATATTGAAAATTCCTTCTCGTGTTCCCTTTCCCGGCATAAAAACCACTTTGAGTTTCATTAATTTCATTTTCGATGATTTTTCTATTTCTTCTGAGAACAACTCTCAGCAAAATTTTTAGTATATGACTTATCAGACTAAGGGTTCTAAATTCTGTAGGCTACAGTGTGTGGCTTTTGGCTTCTTCGGCAGTTTGACAAGAATGGATTCATTCATTTCTAGTGGTATGTGACCATTCATGTAGATGTTATTACATAAGTTATAAATAGGCTATGTTTTAGTCCTTCACAATCCAGAGCTCTTATCAATTCCGTTGTTATTCGATCTTCACCAGGAGCTTTATGGCTTTTCAATTCATTTATGGCTTCATCAAATTCAGATTCCAGTATTGGTTCACCTTCTTCATTATTAATAGCAGGAATATTTCCTCACTCATCTCCATACAGGTCGCTAATATACTCTTCCCATCTTCGCGTCACCAGATCTCGGTCGAAAATCATTTTTCCGTCCTATCCTATCCTATCCGATTTCGATAGCCTCCCAAAAAAGTAGAGAAATATCCGATTTCGATAGCCTCCAAAAAAGTAGAGAATAAAGAATAGGCTAATCGATATTAAACACAATTTAAACAAATACAAATCAAGTAACTGATTTTATACTGCCTACCAGTGTTCCCTTTCTGCTCAATCATGCATAACTTCAAACAAAATGCTTATTCTTACAACTCGGTATTGTTCAATTATCGTTTGAGCATGAATGAGCACCCAGGTCGACTGAAATGAAGACACCCATTCGTGCCAGCCCTTCAACTTCTGCTTAATGAAGCTGACGAACAAGATATCTCTGCGGCTAATTGGGCAGACAAATAATGAATTCTGAATGGAAGTCAAGCACCACCAGACTCCACTCATTCATCTCCAATGCCCCGATAGCTCAATTGGTTAGCGCGTCACTTCTGGAACGAAGAAGCTTCAAGATCAAGCGGGGCTGGTTTGACTCTCGGGGTGTGCGTTTGAGCAACGCATGTTAAGGACTGCTCTCCATTCAGCGGCATCTAACGGATGGAATAGTTCCCCGGCAACAAGACTTTAACAATCGGAAACTTCACTCTGTCAATCTCGGTGACCGGGCCTGCGTCAGTGATTCAAAGCCTTTACAAGTATGCGAAACTGCCAGGATTAAGCTCTCCAAGAAGCTTTCCCAGTTCGAGGATAAAGATTCAATCAATCAATCAAGCGTCAAAATATGCTATGATATCTTTGTTCGTCGTAATAAGTCGAATTAAAGGCTTGAAAAAAGTCGCAAAACAATCGAATAAAGAATATCGATTCACATAAAAAAAAAGTAAAGAAAAACCATAAACGATATTGGCGAAAAAAAGAAAAGACTATGACGTGATCGATATTGAAAAAGTAGAGAATAGCGCTTTCGAATAGCGATTTGGAACCGATACTTGCAACCCTGTAGCCTACGTAACCAATAGCAGCCCTACTAGCCCTTGTTCACTCTTCAGCAGAGAAGCATAGCCTACTGTGCATCTGTCTGGTGCCGCAGTGCTCACTGCCACAACATCGACACTGCCACTGGCATCAACATCGAAACAGCGCTCTGCGCACTGTGACTGGATGCTTGCTTCCCACACAATTGGATAATCTTCTTATTCCTGCTAGCATCCAACCTGTTGCGTTTCGTCGAGAAGAATCCACTCTGTCTCCCCTCAACGGGCATTGGAGCCAAACTACCTGGTCTACGGTCTCTGATCCCTTAAACGAGCACCCAGGTCGACTGAATTCAAGACACCCATTCGTGCCAGCCCTTCAACTTCTGCTTAATGAAGCTGACGAACAAGACTATCTCTGCGGCTAATTGGGCAGACAAATAATGAATTCTGAATGGAAGTCAAGCACCACCAGACTCCACTCATTCATTTCCAATGCCCCGATAGCTCAATTGGTTAGCGCGTCACTTCTGGAACGAAGAAGCCTCAAGATCAAGCGGCGCTGGTTCGACTCTCGGGGTGTGCGCTTGAGCAAAGCACGTTAAGGACTGCTCTCCATTCAGCGGCATCTAATGGATGGAATAGTTCCCCGGCAACAAGACTTCAACAATCGGAAACTTCACTCTGTCAATCTCGGTGACCGGGCCTGCGTCAGTGATTCAAAGCCTCTACAAGTATGCGAAACTGCCAGGATTAAGCTCTCCAAGAAGCTTTTCCAGTCCGAGGATAAAGATTCAATCAATCAATCAATGCCGATACCCGTTCTACCGGCCTGACGCTACCAAGGCAGGCGTGGGTTCACCTCAACCATCACCGTACCGGCGTCGTGCTTTTCCGCTCAATCATGCACCAATGGAGATTGGAGAATGGTCTCTTTCTCCTCTTGTGAGTGTGCTGCTGAGGAACAGACGGCAGACGACGTCGTCAACGGCTGCAATATCTTCCGTCCGCCTAATGGAGTGGAAGGTCTGCGTGTCTTGGATAATGAAACAAAAAACTGGTTGTTCTCTAGCATAAATCCAGTGTAGGCCGGGAACATCGTGAATCCAGGGTGGTAAAAGGATAGACCCTCGACCCCAGATGCTCATACGAGGACCCAAGGACGACATCTGTCGATCAAAGCTGCAAGAAACAAAGTAAACGCTCTCCCGAAACATATTTTGTCCGTTTCCTTCCTACTTTTGTCCGCCTGTAATGCAATCCCTTACAAAGGGCTATCTATTTGACTAGAAAAATGCTGCTGCAACACTAGTGCAGAATTTGGAAAATGGAAAAGTTGAAAAAGGCTGTTAATAAGCTAGAGATTGCAACGAAAAGTGATACCGGGGACAGGCTCAAAAGTTGCGTTTGTTTTCATGGCATGAAGTTTTCTGATAAAGTTATGCAATATGCATGGCTTAGCCTACTCATGCTTGTTTGTCTGAATAATAGGCTATGTTTTGTGTTCTTTTTTTAGGAAAAAATATCTCTATGTGCTAGCCCAACTCTACAAATTTAGTTAGTGCAACTGTGTATTGTGGCAGCAGCATATTTTATTGGTTAGAATAGCAATCCATAAAACTGCCAATTGATGTATAGGGTGTTGCGACCGTGCCACATTTTAAACTGATTCTTCTGCTTTAGTACCATAATCACTAATCTGCCTAATCATGCACGTTAGTATGTACGTCTGAGTTATCTTAATTTTCCGAATATAGCCGCAGACGCTATGCTATATTCACAATACCTATAATGGTAAGATTAACCACTGTGGTATTTTTTCTTGATCTTTGCAAAAAACAAACTGTTAAAAGGTTGCGTTCGTTGTCATTTGTTTCTAATTAACTGTGGTAACTATAACAATAAAATTTTCTACTCATTCTACACCTTACATAAATGTATCTCACAAAAATTGTGTTATAGAACTTTTGTTATCTGAAATGTTTATGTTAAGTAAAATTATGTTATCAACGACTAGCATTTTATTGTCATTTCAATTTAATATATGATGAGTCATCAAAAAGCTGCTGCAGACTTCGCATCTGCTGTGAATACAGATAGGTGAGTTATTTTGTGAAAAGTAAATTAAATTTGAAAACCATTGGTAGGTTAATTTCAAGTTTTTTTGGTGTTTTCTTCTACATTTGCAATATTATACAGTAGAACTTGGATAACTCGTCACTCCAGGGGGAACAGAAAAAGTGACAACTTACGCAAACTAACGACCAATGCAAACAGCCAAATTTTGCCTTTGTTTTGCGTCGCATTAATTTCATGGTGCTTCGCAACCTAATTAAATGCGATAGTGTTAAAGTGAGACAAAGAGGAAAGCGAGAAAAGAATTTAATTAAGGTACACAATAAAGTACAGTACAGTAATAACGCACTTAACAGCTTAACTGAAGAACACACATATTTTTGACTGCGTTTTGCTTGCAAGTGTTTTGTCAACCAAGTAGCTATGCATTTTTGATAGTGAGCTTGCAAATCTCACCACTTAGCGCAATATATAATTTCTTCTCGAAAGAGTCTGTAAATGCCATGTCAGCATTTGGGTGGATGACAACTTAGACAAATTTTACGTCCCAGGGGAAGAAAAACAGTGGCGACATAATCGAATTGACGAATTATGCGATGACCACTAAACCGAACTTGATTGTGTACAAAAGATAAGCTTAGGCTTTCTGCCGGGACCTGGCAATCATTGACGACTTGGGCAAACTGACAAGTTTTCCGAAGACGAGTTATCCAAGTTCTACTGTATATATATTTCAATTCAGCTTTTATACGATTGCCTCAACACACATGGTTGTCTTCGTTAACCATCTCTCAAACCTTTCCTTGACAGTTTTTGCTATACTGATAAAGAATTTGTCTAGATGTGATCACCATCAGTGTCATTATGATTGCTCTGTTAAGCACTTTGTATTCAGTGATCAAAGTTTTTGTTCATTTGCTTAGACCAATGGAAGTTTCTGGTGCAAGTCTTGTGTCAGCGGGGAGTGATCTTGCAAGTTTATTTGAATGCCCTGTTTGCTTTGATTATGTACTTCCACCTATTTTGCAATGCCAAAGTGGCCATTTGGTCTGTGGTAGTTGTAGACCAAAGCTGACATGCTGCCCTACATGTCGAGGGGCTTTGGGTAACATTCGGAATCTTGGAATGGAAAAGGTAAGCAATGATTATTGTTAGATAGTATATAATCGTTATTACTAGTAGTAATCACGTTCGTCGTTCGTTAAATATACAGTATCTATATTCGTTAATTAAACAAAGATGGTGAAGAGGCAAATCTGGATTCTTATATAGGCTAATATATATATAACAAGGTTAATTTATTTCTGGAATATATGAGAATATGATTTTATTCTCATTAGTCAAAATTTCAAATTAACTGAAGTTTTCTGTATATTTGTGAATTTTGAAAATTGTCAAACTTGCTGTAATCTACTTTAATCTATATAAATTGACAGGTGGCAGTGACCGTCGACTTTCCTTGCAAATATGTATCGTCTGGCTGTGAAGTTACCTTGCGTTATACACAAAAGCAAGAACATGAAGAAACTTGTGAATTTCGACCATATTCCTGCCCATGTCCCGGTGCATCTTGCAAGTGGCAGGGAACTCTGGATGCAGTTATGCCACATCTAATGACAGCACATAAATCAATTACTAATTTACAGGTATGGTATGATATATATATAAATATATACTATTTAATTTCCTGCAATGACCTTTCAATGCAGTAGAAATGTATATTGCTGGACAACAGTAGACAGACAGACAGTACATTCAGGGAATATGGACACAGGCTATACCAACGTGCAAGCTTCAAATTTTACTGGAGGCCGATCTTCTCCACTTGACGGCAGTCAGACTCGTTTTATGTTGATTACTGAATTAGTATAGTTTTTGTGTTATTTGACTTGTCCTTTACTTGAGGATGTTCTACATCAAGTTCAGAAGTTGGATTCCCACTCAAGACACATGAATATGCACCACTGATAATCCTGAACAAGGGTGAAACTCGAGTATGGCATCTTCCATTTTCGTTCGATCGGGGCCTGAATGACTTTAAAAATCCCCACATCTTCTTATTTCTTCATGCAAGTATTGGACTAGATTTCGGCACATTGTGTTGGAAATCCAAAGAGCACTTTGCAACAGAACAATTTGTCAATTATATATTAGGTAAAATTAGGAGTTTTGCAGTGATTTGAGGTTCAGTGATCGCACGTTGCCAATTTGGATTATCAAAGCTATCATTTTCAAGAGGCACAATGTGCAATGTGCATTTAGCCTTCAGTTCAAAATCAGAACCGCATTGGCCTCCAGTCATTAATATTGGTTCGCAGTCACACGTTGGCAAGGTCTGTGTAATGTGTATATATCAATGTAGGTCGTTACGGTACGAGTGCATGTGCAACAATTTCAGCATCTTAGCCAGTAACCAGAGCAACTTTTCTTTTAACTTTGTCTTAACTTAAAGTGTATTCAGCAGCATTTGGCAGAAATGACGGGATGTTGATGACCTTCTGAACACATATAACAACATATCGGTGTGACTTTGGCCCTAACCGGATTGGTGTTGTGTTGTTGTCACTTTGCCGTTGGACTGACAATTTTGATAATGCCTTATTTTGTCGGCTGGGCCATTTTGGTGTCAGGTTTTGACCGTTCGATTGCAGTGCATTATTGGTTGCGACAGCACAGCATATTTTATTAATCATTTTATTCCTTTATGCTCAATTTTGAGAAATGTTACATTTGTACCAACAGGGTGAAGATATTGTGTTTCTTGCCACTGATATTAATTTACCTGGAGCTGTTGATTGGGTGATGATGCAATCTTGCTTCGGCCATCATTTCATGCTGGTCTTAGAAAAACAAGAAAAGCTCGCTGGTTATCAACAATTTTTTGCCATTGTCCAATTAATTGGCACAAGAAAGCAAGCATCGAATTTCGCTTACAGGTAAATGCATTATGGTGCATTTATTTTTCTATTGTTTGGTTCTTTATTTTTACTGTCTAGATCGTTCTTTTTGCTGAGAAAGATGCATATTATGCGAAGCTCACTTTCTCAATTCAAACTGTCTGCAGGAAGTGATCTTGCGACTGCTGACTCCTCAACACCCTTGCATTTTCTGTACTTACAGTGTAAAGGTTTCAATTCGCATCTGCCTTTTTAAGACTTTTGTAAGAATCTTGATAATTTTAACATGGCTACAAATTAGTAACAAACTAACAACATGATACCGCATCCTTCTTTCCGTTTGCAAGCCAATGTTATTGGTATGCTAAAATCAATTGTTAATAAAGATATCTTGAAAATTGTCGAAAAGCAAACACGACAGTTAGGCGCAGTCTTTACATTCTTTTCGGTATGTTGGTCGAGACATAACCCCAGGTTTTACTTTTGATACTGGTTTGCCATTCAACTCCAATGCACTGACGACGCTGAAGCATCGCTCTAGCCCAAACGCAAATCGGATTGTGTCAGGCTTTGTTAATTTTAATTTTTTGTTTCAGATTGGAACTAAACGGCCCCAAGCGCCGTCTTACTTGGGAAGCTACACCGCGATCAATTCATGAAGGTGTCGCGTCTGCGATCATGACCAGCGACTGCTTGGTCTTCGACTCAGCAATCGCTCACATGTTTGCAGACAAAGGCAACTTAGGTATAAACGTCACTGTTTCCATGTGCAATTGCTCATGACTTTTCGACGACTTGATTGGCAAAAATCATTGGATGTCGAAGAAGGTTCGGACAAGCTGTGTCTTTCTAGGGTTGCTTGAAGAAGTTTATGTCTTTTTAATGTTAATTAACTGCGACATGATGATTTTTGCGGACGAGTTTTAGTTTGTGTTGCTTCCAAAGGAAGAGGTGTTCGTCAGGGATCTTAATATGTGACATCTACACATTATCTTAACTCAGCCTTTGGTTTATCTTCTGCTTTCAACTAGAATGCATTGTTAGAAGGAAGCATGTCAATTACATTTCGTTTCACGATTACTATTTTTTGAGAAAGATTCTTGTCATCAGCCAACTCCATTTCAAAACGGTTTCTTACAATTGCGGTTTCTGGGACTTTTATTCTTATTATTTGTAAGCTATGAAAGCAGTTATTGCCTCCCACTACACCTTTTCAATGGAGTTTTGTCCATGTTATAACATGTGATGCAACTTTTGATGCATTGAGAAATAGTGTATGGATGATTTTCAAATGTTTTCCAATGGATTTTCGTCCCATGATATAACGTGTGACGAAGGAGGGAGAAGTTTAGAGTCTGTAGCTGTGGCCACGATTGCGTTGCGAGGGTCCATGCATCTTGTTTGTAGCACATTGAGCAGTACCGGTAATTCCCACATAACACCTGTATGCATCTTCTGGGAATCAAGCGGTTCTACGTTGTATATCATTAGTTTCGCTGAATGAGATGCGTCAGTGGGGCATGCAAAATGCTTATACCGTAAAGACACAATGGACTGTTTCTGCGTACGCCTCTTAACACCACACGACCGCTTTTGAAACCACACTGTTTGACACTTTCGAATTTTCGTATGTTTGCTTCCAGCTTCAGACGATGTGAAGTTTTATGAAGATCTAAGATGCATTATATTAACGTTTTATGATGCTCACTTCACTATTCTAAAATACAATAAAAATAAATAAAAAAAACGCAAAAAGCCTTTATGGCAAATTCCGCGGATTGGAGAAGTGGTCTAGCAAGCACCATCATCCATCTAGCAAGCATTTCTGGCCTAGCAAGCACCATTGCAGAGGGTTTTTATGTAATCCGGATGTTATCAAATTCAAGGTAAAATACATCACTCTACCCAGCTGGAAAAATTCGCTTTTGTAAAACGAGTTAACGTCTACAGACTTAGAATCAGTGGTAAAAGAAAATGTGTTTTCCCAGCTTGGGCTTATGGTAACCTGAACGTCAGTGTGGGGCAACTGAATAAATTTTATCCGTGAAATACCAAGTGAGATTAAATCTTTCAAAGGAAAAAATATTGGGGGGGAAACGAGATGAGAGAAGTTTGAATCACCACTCGTGCACCATGTAGCAGTTCTTGATCAGATCAATTTTATCGTTGTTTTTTTGTGTTTCGAAGAATATGTGAATTTTTTCATGAGCTTTTTACTACCTTGTGAATAACAACGCTTAGTGGGTTCTAGCAAAGGTTTTCTACTTTTTTCAACTGTTGCTTTAATTCTACCAATAACAAGCCCAACGTTTTGGGTAGAGATGAAACACTGCGTAACAATTTGCATTAAAAATTGTCTAAAATGTTATTTTTGTGTATACTGTCGTAGTTTGTGAAGTTGGAGCCATGGCTTCCAGATTGAGACTCGGTTTGCATAACCATGTAAAATGACGCTTGTTAGCTGAATGGCTATTGTACATCTATTTGACGTAAAAATACGTTTTTACGTACTTTATGTTGGTGTACGAAGCCAAAGCTTTGATATCATGCACACCAGCAGAATTGTGACAACGACCACCAAGTGAAATACGTTTGAAGATAATTTGCAATTGCTTTGAATATTTTTCTACTGATGTCAGTTATACTGAAGGGTCAAGGAATTGTGAGATTGAAAACCTAACCTTTCATTCCACAAGCTTGTATGTGTTTTTCAAATTTAGTTGTATCAGAATTGAAGATGTATATTTGCCCAACAGAGCAAAGTCAAAACTATTGTAGTCCTATGACGAAATAGACCCAAGGCGTGAAATCTCGTTGGATCCGCTTTTTTCTCCGCTCATCTAGAACAGTTGAGTAGCAATTAAGTTTTTTTAAGAACAAACGTATTAACTGCGTTTTTTGTTGCAAAATTCACTTTCAAATTTTTTTTACATTTAGGTGACATGCATAAATTTCGATCAAACTGAATATCAGTCGAAGTTTCGAAATACTATGAATCGATTGCATTGTCAAGTTAGTTTTTGATTTATTGAGTTGTGTTATGTCAGCTGTCATTGATAACGGTATCTAGGCTAACTCCAACACAAGAACATAAAGGTGGGTGGCTCACACGGAAGAAAATTTTGGCTTATTTCTAGTGTGGTTCATACGTAAGTTTTTATTGCACTGTTGCTAACATTGAATATATTGTGGCGTTACAAATTCGCTTTCTTGAAATTTATAGGCGCTGCTTTGGCGGCAGTCATTATTTTAACAGAAGCAGTGTTTTGCACGGCAACTAAAGTTTCTCCAAGCCACAAACTTTGTGTCATGTGTTTCTTTTGAACCTTTTGAACAATACTAGCATTCACCTTAATACGAGGTAGAGGTAGCCCCGGCTCAAAATAGGTTGCTATTTTTTGGTTATTTTGCATTACATTACGTTTAACAAAAAAAATATAATAAAAAATGCGTATTTTTATGTTGAATAATTTGAAGACTCAGCCTTATAACTAACAATCTTAAGCGACTTGCAGTCTTAACTATTTGTTACTTTAAAAGGGCTTAGTAAAGGACTGTCTCATTTGGGCAATGTCTTTATCATAATCAATGATTTGAGAAAAAATGTTTTGAAATTCACTTGGTCTAATTGTTTTGGTTGGTAGGCTGGCTTAGTGTAGCCCAATTCTGGATCAATTCAGACGCTGTATGATGTCATTCTTGTACAAATTTTAAGTTGTACCGTAGCTGAAAGTGTAGATAAAAAAATAGACAACTAACTGTATTAAGCTCTGCTTTTGAAGGGCACCTCTGCCAATAAGTTGTCGACGTTTTTAAATGGACGCGTAATGTAAGCAACAAAGAGGTTAATTACTGACACATAGCCTGCAATAGGTCAGATCACCATGTGTTCCATTTTTCACCTCAGTTGTTATTAAAACTATCTGAAAGTAGTCGAATTGTTGTGTCAAACCAACCCAAGAACAAGTTATTCAAGAAAAAAAAACGGCTAAACAAGCCATCAAAGTAATGATATTTGCAAGTTTAAACACGCGGCACATAACTGGTTTAAACCACAGTCCGGAACCGGCAACAATTTATTCCCACATCGGCTCGCGCTTCCGCAGCCAAAAACACCACATTTTCTCTACACAACAACGCAATATGTTCACATTTAAGTAACATCTTGCTAGTTGTTAAAAGCTCAGCATTGTCGAAGAAGAGCTGCTTTACCAAATAATACAACTCGGCTAAAAATTCAATCCAAGCTTGATTGGTTATTCACGAACGCTACCTTTACTGAAATGTTTTATTGATTTATGGAACGTCTAGAGCAGTGTACTGTTCATAAGCATGAGAGAAGTCAGGGGCGCCACTCCGCAACCGACAGCATGTCTTCAAATGTCTCGCCAAAGACAGAGTCATGTGCTTTTAAGCGGTGCTGAACCGGCATTCTGTCGAACTAGGACACTCACCAATCGGCTGTAGGCCTACAGCCGAAATTACGAGTAGTCTTAACTCATTTTTCGATTCTGAGACTGCCCTTTAAAATAAGGAGAAACCTTAAAAATAATAACAGCAGCCTAACCCTGCCTGTTGTAGTCCTACTGCGCTAATGAGGCGTGAAGGTCGGAACAGAGACATTGCCTGCAGTTTGTATAATTTCATAAGGTAGCCTACACGCGTGGTGGCGTAATCGAACAATACTCTGAGCGACTGATGCAGCGGCTATGAGTGATCCGTTTATAGCCTACATCGTAACTTACTAGACCTACAAAGATTCGCAGCTTGCTGCTTTCAATCTGAAATGAACGCTATTTGATGAGAGGTACAATGTCAACCAGCCACCCAGTCAATCAACCAGTAGCCAAAAACCATCACTACAAACAACAAAATAGGTTTTGGAGCGCTTCAAAATGAATACAGTTTTGTTGTTGCCTACATTAGGCTAGGCCTAAGTGAATAATACCTAAGCTTAATATTGTAGGGGAGACCGGGGCAAGTTGTGCAAGTCCCCGTTTGGAAGGAAATAAAGAGCGTAATGAATGTTTAACGCCATTAATATATTTTACCTATAATGCCTTTGAAGCACGTGAATTGCAGTTATCAGTTTTTTGGGCAGGTTAGGCTTGATCAACGATATAAGGTGTTTAGGTCTTAGGATTTAAATTCGGATGCAAACGAAATTTTGATTTTTTGGATGCACAATAGAACTAGTCAAACTTTAGCAGTAGGGGTCAGTAGGCCTAGACATGTGATCCTAGTTGTATTTTTGCAGGTAAAATATTTTTGTACATTTGTTAGTTTTCTTGAAATTTTTTGTTCTTTAAAAAAAGTGTGAATGGGGCAAGTTGTGCAATCGATGACGGGCAAGATGTGCAACTGTAATATGGTCGTAATATGTTGCTCAACTTGCCCCTGGCGCTAGTATTGCTCAACTTACCCCATGGTGCTACACAGCTTGCCCACCATGGTGTTGCACAACTTGCCCCGGAAAAATAATCCGGGGCAAGTTGCGCAATCGTTACTTAAACTTGAATACAGTGCAAAATAATAAATAAAACCAACCAGTTTTTGTCTTAAAACTTGGCTTATTAGCATGTTTTTGAATACTTGAGTCTTCGAAAAAGTTAGTAAAATAAAAAAAAATTAGATTTAAGAAAAAAAACCTGCTCAACTTGCCCCGGTCTCCCCCTACTGGCAAGATATTGAAGTTATGTTGTCCAGTCGTTGCGGTAAATCCTGGGAAACGGGAAACAGAACAAATTGTTATTACTTACATTTTTGCAAAATCAAACACCAAGTGGCCATATCTAACAATCCTTGAAAATCTTGATGTAAAAACTCGACGTCGAAATTGTGAATTAGGCCTACAACGGCAATAAAATAAACAAATTTCCTTCTAGCCTACAATTAAAGTTAGCTACCTATTTCCCCTGCCCCATTAGCTCAGTTGGTTAAGCGCTCAAGTCGGGGCTCAAGTTTATGCACGAAGAAGCCGGAAGATAATTAAGCAACGCCAGTTCGGCTCTTGGATTGCACGCTTGAGCAGCGCATTTTAAAAACAGCTCTCCATTTAGAGGCAATCAGTGCATGGAATAATTTAGGCCTAAATTATATAGCCTACAGTAGCCTACAACACTTCTACAACAAGTGCAAACTCCACTTTGTCAATCTCAGTAACTGGGCCTGTGTCAACGGCGCAGTCTCTAGCCTGCAGACTATGTAAGCAATGTGAAACTGCCAAGAATGACTAATCATAGGCTTTCTCAGTCAGTCATGAGGTGAAATGTGCTTTGTAGCATAGCTCTAGGCAAATTAAACACATTTTGAAAAAAAAAAAACTTCTGTGGTTGTAAAACTATGAATTAAAACTTAACTTCATTTTTACACAATCCTTGCAGCTCAATCTAGAGAAATCCAGTTTTAATTTAATGAATTTGGTGAAATACTGTATAAAGTGTGCGTCACAAAATCGATTTAAGGTGTCTTCCCTAAAAAAGAGCCTAGTAGGCTAATAATATATTGCACAATTTGAAACGTTTACAATCTTTTTAACGCTTGAAAATATTATATTAGATGACCTAGGCAGGCCTGTTATGATAGATTTTTCAAACGTAGGCTATAGTTTGGCTTGATAGTGTTAGGCTATGGTGCGGGGATCAGAAAACCTGTTCTCATCACTCCTTTAGATGGTGTTGCTTTCACAATATATACAATCTTGTCTCACTGTCAGATTTGTGGAGATTTACTTTTCGCTTGGGTAATTATTCTGAGTTATCTGATCGTAGTGGGGTAGGCCTACATGCAGTGGGGTAGCTTACAATAAGCCCAGGCCCGGATTAAGGTTAAATGAGGCCCCTGTGCTAATGAATTTTATTGGGGCCCTTACCAGCTTACGTGGAGCGTAATGGAAGTGAGCTGGTTTCGCTTGCAGAGGAAACCGAGCGTTGCTTAGGTAAGTTAGATAATTTTGAAATAGCACGTGATCGATGATTAAATAAGCATGTGCAAATTAAGTCAACAATGTTTACGTTATAATGGATGCAAAATCACACACATTAAATCAACGAAACCGTGCAAGGGAAAACATTGTAGCAAGGGACCACTGTTAGTACTGCACGCTACACTGCAAATTGCAATGAAAGGTTATTCTGAATTTCTATTCTAAACTGCTCTTTTATTCACTACTAACTACCAATAGGATTTAGAAAACTAACATGAAATTCAGTCGAACGACTTTTTTCTGGCTTTCTTTGCTGCAAAGTCTTAAAGAAAAAATACAAGAACCATATTTCTATTTCACGTGAAGAGGAAGATATATTGATAAATGTATTACTTTTTTTAGACAGAGGGGCCCCACTTTTCTTAATTTTTTTTCTTGAAAATTTTTTTCAGGAAAAATTTGTGATTTTATTTTGTTTATTTCATTTTTAGAAAAAGTGGGGCCCTCTGTCTGCGGGGCCCCTGTGCTTTAGCACACCCTAGCACAATGGTTAATCCAGGCCTGAATAGGCCTAAGTCCTTTACTTAGGCCACATGCAGTGCTGATGAATCGATAACTTTTCCAAATGACATTTGCTTCAGACAATCCTTCTTTGTTTCATTTTTTTATCTTTTTCAATAAACTTACCGTGGTGATTTACTCGAATAGCTTATATCTAAAGTTACACTGTAAAGTGCTTTCCTGGTCCACAAATAGCGTGATTAGGTCGTTTAAAGCTGGCACTCTTTTTGTATATTTGTTTATTGAAATAACGCTGCTAGATGATTCTGCAGTGTTTCTAATAATATTCTAACATTGCTTTTCAATTTACTTTTTACTTAGCCTACCTTAGGTCATTTAATATGAGTATACACGGTAGGCCTACTGAAGGAAGTTATTTAACCAGGAAACGGAAATTTTTTAAACAGGAAACCAAGAAAGTCATGCAGAAGAAAAAAATGCTTGCAAAGCATAAAATTGTGTAAGTCTATTTTAACTGAGCAGTGAGCATCATTTTAAAATCAGATCTTATGGTGTCTTGTTGGGAAACTTTTGAGGATTGAGGTCGTTTTCAGATCTTTTGGAAAAGTGTTAAAGGCAACTTGCCTTCTTCATTACAATAACGAAAATGCGATTTCTATTGCTGCTGATTTGCTTCAGCGGATACTTTAGTTTTACTTATCAAAGTAAGTCAGATTATTACTGTTGGTAAAGTCATGTAGATTGTAGAAGATACAACAAGGTTTTGTTTCTTTACCTGTGGAAACAAAACGTTTTTCTTATTAAAATCGAACGCTTATTTTGCAAAGTTTAAATGTTATGACGTAAATAGATGTGACGTCTACGTCAGTTGTTTTAACGTTTAAATTTTAGTTTTGTTACGTAGGCTCTGCCATTTACAACCAGGCCATCACTGATGATGATGTCAAATCGTTGGCAAAACATGTAGCACATCACAGAACAGTCAAGGATTGGAAAGTTTTGAAAAAGTTTGATGCGGCAGCCAACCAAAGGATTTGCAAACGTTATTGCAAATGGAACAAGTCGGGTACAAGAAAACAATGTTCGAGTTTTGTGAAAAAGTTTAAGAAAGCACAAAAAAGAAAGGCAGGTAAAAGAAGTCTGGCAGCAACCTAACCTTTCACACCACAGTATAGACATACGGACACATTTAAAAATCTGAAATAGCTTTTTTTTTTCAAATCAAAATATTGTGCAATGATGGATTATGTAATAAGCAGACTAGTACGAAATTGCTGAGATTAAATTTATCCAAACGTAAAAATTAACTAACAAACGTATATGTTTCAAAGCTAGCATACTGGATAACAGACACTTTTTTTTCTTTTGTGCTTCAAACTATTTTGGGCTAAACTGTACAATATTTTAAATCCAGATTTAAAAAACAACCAGTAGATTGCTTCATTGTGCATTTTAGTTTATTCACATGTGGTAGTTTATAGGCTACTAAAAATAAATGTGTTTTATGTGCTTATAGTTACAAATAACTGCATCACCTGTCGCAAGTGGATCTGTGGGAGTTGGTCCTTTGTTTTTACCGATGAAAATACTAAAGCATGAAAAACGATGAGAAGCAAACTTCTATTTTAACCGAACAAGTAAGTGGGTAGACTACAACTTTTTGCAAACTGTTGTTTCTGCAGACTACAGACAGGGCCGTTGACAGGATTTCTCGGGCCTGGTACCAATTTATTACCGGGCCCCTTTCATCGACAATGTTGTAAATATAAAGATTGTGTACAAACTTTTATTGATATGCTGTTAAAATGAGGATGACACATGCCGTTCAAAGTAGAAAATTAAGAGGAATATCATTTATATTATTATATTCTCAAAGATTTGTTGTATCCACGAATTTCCCCAACTGCACAATTATGCATGAGGGATTTCTCCGTAAACCGCGAAATCCTTGCTCTCAACCACGATCTTCGTCGGTATGTTTAAAGTTGGAGTTTTCGGCTGAAATTAATTCTTCGTAAAGTAGACGCAAGTAGCTAGAAGTGATTACCACCAAAAAGTATATAAATTCAGAATTAAAGAGTGGGTGAAGAAAATTATTTTGTGTTTTAAAAAAAAAATTGTGGTTAGGGAAATCAGTCACTATACCCGAAAGGGGGCCCGGTAGGCCGGTAGTTTACCATTTGATTGCTGAAGTGGCTGTTTTAACCTCTGATGGCAGTTCCTTTAGATCTGATTATATTAAGATATTGATAATGTTTAAAGTCACGGGGAATCTTTTAAATCCGGGCCCCTTAAATATTACGGGCACGGGTCCAAAAGTACCACCTAGACCTCCCTGTCAACACCCCTGACTACAGATGTCACCAAACATCTTTTGAAAAAGGCCAGATAACTGCAAACAAACTATGGAAAGCTACATAGGCCTACTTGTTATGGTCGGGCAGTTCTTATTCAAAAATAAAGATATTTATTTTCATTTTGGTAAAAGTCGATTATCGTCATCCTTCCTAATGCCGAAATCAAATCTTGGATGATAAGACCAGCAAAGTATGGATCACCGAATTTGGTGATAGTGAATTTTGGTAAATCACTACTTCCGTGATCCATGAGCAAAGACATGTTGCTCTGTAATAGCTTTTCAGTGTAGTAGCCTACGTCAAACTTCCTTGACATGGGGATGGTGAAAACATATAGGCTCGGGCGGCCCGAAGCTCAAGCAAAGAAGAAGAAGATCGTTTCTGACCATATAATCTTTACGGAAATACCTAAATGTTTGACAGTTACAAAAATTATTTTACCTATTTGTTTCTTCAGTCTTTAACCGTATATTGTTTTGTTTTTTTAAAGATACGGTATGAAGCAAGAATATGTGCCAGCAAGCTCTTCTTTGTGCTCTTTCTACCAACCCTACTTTTGGCTAAGTTGCGACAGTGCCTTATGTTAAGCTGATTGTCCTGTTTAAGTATCAAACACGTTGTAACATCCGCGTTTTGTCACTTCTACCATTTTTTAGACCTTTGCTATGTTTGACATGTAGTGTCTTTCGTTGTGATGGTCAGAAATAAAAACAAACTGAACTGAACTGACTGTCTGCAATTGCTTTGAAAACGAATAGCAGTTTTCTTGCCATGTCTAAGGAATGCTATAAATTAATCAAATAGTAGTTTACTTTAGACTATAGTAGCTTACTTGCCTACTAAGCCATTAAGTTCAATATGGTGATGTTCTGCGTGGTGAAGTTGATCCATGTGATTATATCGGAGATGAAAACATCACTTTAGATCGTTTCTAACATAACTAAACGTTGCTAAAATATAAAAAATACGTAGTTGGCCGAACTGTAATCAGTGGCGTTTTGTCATTTTTAAGTAAAAATTATTTTTCTGTTTTGTGTGTCTGTTTTTAACAGTTCTGTGGACAGCAAGAAAGTCCACTTTCACAAAATACTTGTTGCTGACCAACTTTTTAATAAGCATTGGTGGAAAGGAATAGCCTACAACAGAATTGGAATATCCACCTCAGGACTAGCCAATTCCTCATTCAGCCGATTAAGCGGTTGTTCTACGACCGTCTTTTCTGTAGTTGGAAATAAATATCCTTGTATAAAGAGACTAAAATAAGATCAGATGTGCGATTTTTGAACCAAAAGTAGGTTTTTGAATGCTGAAAGTTTATTTTCTAAGCAATATCTAAACCAATTTCACGCAACAAATGACGTAAAAATAGTAAGCACTTGTTTCAATATTTTTTTTCTTCTTTACTTTTAGTTTATTTGTAAGGATTTTAATATTTTTGAAAACCTGTGGGGCAGGACTTTCAAACCACCCTTGTAGGATCTTTAAACAACTTTGATGAAGCAAATTCGCAACAGACTTAAATGAAAAACTAAGAGATTGATGTGTTTAAAGTTTAAATAGGCTTAGGCTACAATGCAAGCAACATTTTAAACATAAAATTGCTTCTTGTAGCATCAAATCAGTCTAAACTGGTAGAATTGTGTGCCAGGATATGATGCTTTAGTTAGCGATAATAGGCTACAATATGTTTTGTAATGCTAGACTTCAACTGTTTAGATTTCGTGTGAAAGTGCTCGTCTTCTTTAGATGAAGTGAAGTACCTCAAGCGTTTCTTCATCTTGGATCACGTTCGTCAACCACTGGTCAAACCCCCTTGACCGGCTAATCAAATGGTCCCATATGACAGCACATGCACGCTTTTCATCTTAGAAGTTCTTACTGACATACATAACCATCAGTTTAAAAGGATTTCAGGAAAGTTACAGTGCTTATTTTTTTTTAATAGGCCTAATAACCATTTAAGATAATCAAAAAAGCACTGCTGAGGAAGGGCTAAAACACAAAAACCTGGTACCGGTACTTTATAAGTTACTTTTTGGTGGTTTAAAACAGAAAGCTGGTCCTTGTACCACTGCTTTGCTGAGATTTTTTGTAAATCATAGTGTGATGAAACTTTACTTTATTGAAAGCTTTAATCAACTTAGAAGTAGAGCATCTAAAAACACAAAGAGTTACTGAAAATAAAACACATAACTGAGAATAGAATTAGGCATCTGACTGGCAACTAACACTTGTACAACTGATCGGGTTTGTAACGAACTGATTAGTCAACGCACAAGCAACACAGGCACAATACAGAGTAAGTGAAATAAACGTGTCAATCAACGAATACAAAATTGAACTCAGGCAAGTTTTAAGGCAATTCACAACATTCACCCCCGCTCAATAGGAAACTGCGTCACCGTATCTGGCAGGAGGGACCGCACGAGTAGATCGAGTTGATCTGCGTAAGACAGGTACAATGTTGTCTTCGGATGAAGTACTGCGAGTAGGCTCACCGTCAGCAACTTCATGATTCTGGGCGATTGGCTGGATCTCTCCGTCGAGCGGTAGCATGGGACGTGGAACCGAATCCGTCCCGCTGAGTTGTTTTGCACAAGGAGCCAGATCGCTGATTGAGACGTGACTCTCTCTCCCATCAGGATAGCGGATATTTGCATAGTTAGGGTTGGCTTCTACCAAGTGAACTTCTTGGACAAGGTCATCGTTTTTGTGTGTTTTAACAAAGTTACGTAGCAATACTGGGCCGGAATGTGTAAGCCACGTTGGTATGGATTTTCCTGAGCAAGAGCGTCTGTTAAATTGAAAGAATAATTCGTGTGGACTCGCGTTAGTCGAAGTATTTAAAAGAGAGCGGGTAGCGTGAAGCGCATCTGGGAGCATTGCTTCCCAACAAGAGATAGGAAGGTCGTTTGATTTCAGAGCCAGACGAATTGACTTCCATATAATGCCGATGTAGCGTTCGACTTGTGAATTTCCGGTCGGGTGATACGGCGATGATGTGCTAGAAGCAATTCCCCGCTTCAACAGATAATCCTTAACGCTCCCAGATGTAAAACACTTAGCGTTGTCGGAATGAACATAGTTGGGTACCCCACAAAGCGTAAATAATTTATTTAAACAACTAATGACAGTGGAAGCATGCATATCGCGACATGGAAAGGCGAAGGGAAATCTGGAATATTCGTCAATTATAACAAGCAAGTATTTATTGTTCGACGTAGACGGTAAGGGGCTTTTGAAGTCAATACTGATCCTGTCTAGGGGACGGGTCGCTTTGATGAGTTGGCTCTCTTCAGGTTTGTAAAATGATGGTTTAAGCTCCGAGCATGTCCGACAAGCAGAACAAACTTTGCGAACATCTTCTGTAGAGTAGGGTAAGTTTTTAGAACGCACGAAGTGCAGCAATCGTGTCACTCCGGGATGGCAGAGAGCTGAGTGTATGCTCGCGAGGTCAAGCTCTGCCGATATCGAAGTACAGAAAGCCCAAGTCAATGAATCAGGGGCGACGTTATTTTTCCCCGGCCTGTATTTGATTGCGTAACTATACGACGATAATTCGAGCCGCCAGCACTGGATTTTATTGTTTTTAATCTTTGTTCGTTTACGGTTGTCTAGCATGAACGCTACGGACCTCTGATCAGTAACCAAAGTGAGTTGTTGGCGGGAAAGAAAGTGACTCCATTTTCGCACCGCTTCCACAATGGCAGTAGCCTCCTTCTCCACAGCCGGATAATGTAATTCACCTCCTTGAAATGATCTAGACATAAACGCTACAGGTCGACCGGCCTGATTTAAGGTTGCTGAGACTGCGACCTCAGACGCATCGCATTCCACAACGAACGGTAGATTTTCATCTGTGGAACGCAGGGAAGCTCTTTCGATGGGTAGGCACTTTAACATGCAGATATCCAATCCACCACGAACCAATCAGATGTTGCGTTGTCTGTCCAATTGTGACCATTCCAGCATTCAGCCAGACACTTGATTATTACTTTGAACTTTGTTCGGTAATTACAGAAGAAAAAAGAGCTATAGTCGTGATGAGAATCAAACCCACGTCAATGAAATGACTAGCCTACCACCGCCCTAACCCTCTGCGCCAAGCCAACCGATGGCAAAGCGATGACTTAATTTAGCTAGAATTTGCGTTTTTCTTTGTTCTTTCTAAACGCAACCTTGATGACGTCATGAACAGCGTAGCTTCTGATTGGTTCATGCTGGATTGGATATCTGCATGTTAAAGTGCCTACCCTTTCGATGCCTCTCTTCAGATCCTCGAAATCTTCTAACTCGATATCATTTAACGGGAACGACTTCACTTGTTTCAAACGGGAGATTTTATCAGAAAATCGGTATATCCATTTAGCATAGTAAGCAAATAACCCTAGGACCCTCTTTAACGACTTCGCATTTCCAGGGGGTGGAAGTTCTTTTAGGGGTCGCAATCGTTCTGGATCAGGTTTTATTATACCATTCCCTACTAAATAACCGAGAATATTAACTCTACGGACCGATGAAATAGTTTTCTTTTCGTTTAGAGTCCAATTCCGGAGTGTGAGTGCTTGGAGTAGACGCTTGACATTGTTGTCGTGCTCTATCTGATCACGACCAGCAACAGTGATATTGTCCAAGTATGGGAATGTATCGACCAGACCTTCTTCTTGGACCAGCTTATCCATTTCTCTCTGAAAGGCCGGTACCCCATTGGTTACTCCGAAGGGGATTCTGGTGAACTCCCACAATTCACCGCATGCTTCAAATGCCGTAAAAATGTAATCTTTTGTAGCAATTGGGACTTGGTGGTAGGCGCTACGGAGATCAAATGTAGAAAATACGTGATAATTTGCCATTTCGTTAATTAAAGTATCGATTTTAGGTAAAGGGTAAGCATCGAGCTCCGTAAACAGGTTGATAGTTTGCGAATAGTCAACACATAGACGGCGTTTATCATTTTCCACATCTTTTACAACTACTATTTGTGCACGCCAGGGGGAAATGCTTGGTTGAATTATACCTTCAGTACAAAGACGAGTAATTTCTTTATTTATGAACTCTTGGTCTTGATTATTAAAACGTCTAGACTTCACGGCAATTGGTTTACAATTAGGCGATAGGTTGTGGAAAAGGGAGGGCTTGTTAGCAGAAGCTGAGGTCAGTGCACACGTACTTTGCGAAATAACAAAGTCATCTTTTTTACCGCCATATTGAAAAACTACTTGGTTATGTTGTGATTGAAAATCTTGCCCCAACAATATATCGCTACACAAATGGTTAAGTACTTTAAAACGCACGTCAAGATATATGCAGTCATTAATACTAAGATCGACAGTACAACTGCCGTGAACATTACTTTTCAGGTTTGATGAAGCCATTGATACACTGCTGCAGCAAGGAGTGACATGTAAGTTTAACCGCTTTGCGGTGTCTTTGTTGATAAAACTGCACGAGCTACCGGTATCAATCAATGCAGAAACTTTAGTACCACACACTACCGCGGTAGTACTGGCTTGCCTTAAGCACGTTGGCGCTTCATGGATTGCACACATCGTTGCACCGGTTCTTGCTCCTTGCTGGACTTTCGATCGGCAAACATTAGCGAAATGTCCTTTTCTCGAGCACTTAAAACAAACAGAATTTCTAGCGGGACACACAGTTCTTTTGTGATACTGGCGCCCGCAAAAAAAGCACAGTTTACTCACACTTCCTGAGACAGTCCCTTCACTTGCTTCTTCCTTAGTCACTTCTTCGGCCACCGCTGTTGCAGATAATCCAAGACCTGTCGTGTGTGCTTGCGAATAGAGTTCGGAGTGCTTTCGAGCCTGTTCAAGCGCTCGTGCTTGTTGAACAGCCGTTTCGAGGCTTAATTCACGATTTTCTAGCAACCGTTGTAGAATAATAGGGGATAGGATCCCGTTGATAAAAGAGTCTCGAATCATTTCATTTCGGTGCTCTTCGATCGACACTGCGCGGAAATTACAATCTCTTGAGAGCTTTTGAAGCGTCAGTAAGAATTCGTCCAGCGACTGTCCAGGTTCTTGCTTTGAAGTCGCGAGCAGGTGTCTGGCGAAGATCTCACTAGGAGTTTTGGAATATAGGTTCTTCAACGTAGTAACAGCCGCTTCGTAAGTTTCGCACTCTTCAATGTGCTCAAAAGTAACATGCGAGACACAGTTTGTGAGGATCTTAAGCTTCTCCACCCTCTGCCTCTGCTCTTCAGGGAGTGCTTGGGTTAGAGCTTCGATATAGTTGTCGAAGGTTCTTGACCAGTGTCGCCATTGCTTTGAAGCCGCAGGTGAATTAACGTCGATGTCTAATCGTGACGGCTGCATCAACCGCTCCATCGTACATGACAAGTAAGTTGATTAAATTGTGATGAAACTTTACTTTATTGAAAGCTTTAATCAACTTAGAAGTAGAGCATCTAAAAACACAAAGAGTTACTGAAAATAAAACACATAACTGAGAATAGAATTAGGCATCTGACTGGCAACTAACACTTGTACAACTGATCGGGTTTGTAACGAACTGATTAGTCAACGCACAAGCAACACAGGCACAATACAGAGTAAGTGAAATAAACGTGTCAATCAACGAATACAAAATTGAACTCAGGCAAGTTTTAAGGCAATTCACAACACATAGATTGAAATTAATCTCGACCCAAACACATTTAATTCAAAAAAAGGAGTTGGAAAGGAAAAAACTAAGGTGGTAGTTTAAAGCAGTGGTTCTTAACCGCCGGTCCGCGGACCGGTGCCGGTCCGTGTAATTTTTTTGCCGGTCCGCAGAAGATCTTGCTTTCTGCAAAGCTTGTTTTAATGTGGAGTCATTAGCATATTGTAAAATTGTGATCGCACTGTAAAACATGCACAGCTGTAGAACTGACATATCTCCACGTCAAATTGCTTGATAATAAAAGTGAACTTTTTGATGACCTAATTCTGTGCCGTTGATAATGTTTTGTGACAAATTGCCTGTAGTTTTCAAAAAGTTTTTAAACACAGAAATACATAACCAAGTGGGGAATTTTTTCCTTGATTTTGAAAAATTTCAAAGTTGTTGGAGACGAAAATTTGGAATTAGATAAATTTGAAGTTCCGGGATAAAGTCAGGCCTGCAATGGAAATTTGCCAGAATCGGAGTTTGAGAAAGCAAAGATCTTGTTTTTCAACGACTTTGCGGAAAATAGCGCTTCGGAATGAAGACAAGCCGATTTGCTGTGGAAAATGCTGATGAAATGGAGTGATAAAACAAAAAGAGGTGCTGAGCATTGTGAGTCAACACTTGAAAGAGCTGGCTAACAATTTTGACGATCATTTTGCGTAACATGAAGATCCTCGACATGGAAACTTTTGGATAAACAATCCATGCATCGATGATGTCAACACATGCGACCTTAATCTTCATAAAAAGGAAAGTCTGATTGAATTACAATATGTTGTGCTTCTACTTTGCAGTCCAGATTCGAAAAACATCATTGTCACACTTCTGGTTATCTCTTGCAAACGAATTCGTGCCTATAACTTTCAAAACAATCGATTTGATGGCAATGGTTTCAACTAGCTATTTAGAAACGACACATTCTTTTTCATCTCTATAGCTTTAATAACAAAGCAAAGAAATCGCCTGGATGCCGAAACAGAGCTACGTGTTTTAGAAACTTCTTTGATATTTCGTTTTCCTCACATAGGCTACTGGCAGCGTTACAGCAACAAATTTCCCACTGACATTGATTTTGTATGCAAATGGATTGACATTTTTCTGTTTGAGTTGATTAGGTTGCCGTTTTATTCCAATTTTTGTCCTGAATACAAATCATATGCTAAAACCTTGCATTATGGTGCGCAACGACAACTTTGGTTAACAAAACGTTACAAATATTCATTCTATTCACTACGATCTTTGGTTGCCGGTCCGCGAACATTTTTTTAAAAGTTTGCCGGTCCCCACTGTTAAAAGGTTGAGAACCACTGGTTTAAAGGTCCCATGGATTTAAAGCAGTGTTGTACGTTGACGGCGTCAACTTTTTGTTGACGCTGAGGCTAGCGCCTTCAGTTTATTTTTTATTTGACGGAAGTGATAGCACCGTCAACTATTTTGCCGATTTTAAGCGTCACGTGCTATACGTCATTTTTTGTTTTCATGCAAAATCTCGTTTCACAATGAAAGTTTCAAAATGTATTCTGGCCAGCGCGACTCATCCGACGCTTTCGCGTTGATTGGAATGGCTACCTGGAATACAAGCGAAAGAAGTTCGCCAAATGGTGATCACTCATATCGTGAGCAGTACGAGGGATCAGAGAGAGAAAGCGAAAAATCAATGAATGTCATCGCGGAGGTTGAAGATACTGTATTTCAATAGCTCTATGCCCCTGAAAAGAGCGATGTTGGTGCAGTGGCCCTCGTTAAAATAAGATTTATATAGCCTATGCTAAGCCATCACAGCACGCTTGGAACAGTGATAGGCTACCTTTCCGAGTAAACGTTTTCAAGAATTGTTTTGAAATACAACACACCAATACCATTCAGCGCTGCTGTAGAACGCATGTTTTCACTTGGAAAAGACATTATGCGTCCCAAAGGCAGCAGATTGTCAGACAAACGTTTTGAAATGCTTGTGTTTCTACAAGGAAATAACTAATAGGCTAAACCAGCTAATTACAATACAGTTTCAAAACATAAAACCTGCTCTTTATTTATAGCTATTGTTAGCCTAAACTTGGTTGAAACACTTCCGTTTTGTGAGACCCTGGCTAAAATAACGCTAGAAATTAGCGCTGATGCTGACGCCGTCAATTTCTGAGCTGACGCAGTACTTTTGAGCCGTAAAGTTTTTGGCAATTCGCGCTGACGCCATCAATTTATTTCATTGACGCGTACAACACTGGTTTAAAGACCCCACATCTCTCCCAGTGCAGGATATTTAGTCCTATGTACAATGTAGCCTACATTTCGACGTCACCAGTGGCACCACCACAATTTTCATGGGAAAAAGGTTACGAAGAAATCTGCATGAGACTACGTGACATTATGTGGTAACCTACTTGTACGCGGCAGAAACGAGTGTGGATCTATATGATAGATCACAAAATGTAGACCTGTGCTGTAGCCTAATTGTATTTTATCAGCAGGGCTACAATATTGTCGAGTAAGATTCACCAAAATTACGTTTTTTTCTTAAAAATGACGTAAATTTGCTAATTTAGGGGGCAACGCAACTTAAGCTGTAAATGCAATCTATCGTTCACAAATATTGCATGTGATCAGTGTCGGATCCAAGAGGGGCAACTGGAGCGATCACCACCCCATAAAATGCAGAAAATTACCTTTGTTCATGGTGTATTTGCAAGGTCAGATTAATGTAGACCTAGGCATCATAGTTTTTTGTTGGAATCCCTCACTTCTAAGGCTACGTAGCCTACTGGTTCTGCTCTTGCAAGTGATACCTAGCCGATCTTTTCTATGGAGTACGAAGACATTTTTCATGGGAGTTGCGTTAAGATTGCCTGTCATGTTCATAGCAAAGGGGGATTTTAGATACTCGTTGTCGTGATTTGCTGTTCCTGTACTGCAGAACACAAACTGTACACAAACGTTTAACCCTCAAACGCCCAGGTGTCTCACCAACCAATGCAACCATCATTGCCTATCTGGGTCTTTTATGACCCGGTCTGTTAAAGCGCATATAGGTTTATCTTTCAACTTGCACTGTAGAGTAGTCAGTGGCATATCTTTCTTAAACAGTGAAAAACATCATCGTGTTGCAAACTCACTACGTTTATTCACTACACTCACTACCCTAAAAGATAATAGCCTACTTCCACAAAAACGGACAAGATTCGCAATAATTGCAAGTGTAGCATTTTCTTTTTGTACAAATATAACAAAATTTACGAGTAACAGTGAAAACTGTTCTGCTGCTGGAAACGAGTTAGCTCGTGCAATTGTGATGTAATTTAACGTCACATGACGTCACAATGCCGCAAAAATCATAATGTGTTGCCAGTCTGGGGGCCTGACAGGTTGCTTCAATTTTCAACCAAAAAAAACGATTTTTAACCCATTTCCCCGCCAAATTCTTAAAATTAAATAAAAGTCAAAACACCAATCAGTGTGAACAAAGCTTGAAATTCAGCAATAACTTCGAGGTCTAGAGATTCTTAGACTGGGATCATGTTGCCAGGCAACTAGTATATTGATCAATGCACATAGGTCATGTAAAAGAGCTTAGTTTTTATGCAGCAAGGTAATTGAAATATTCTATTATTTTTTAAGGTTTAGACTAATATACCTATTCATTTAGAGTCACTAGACTAGACTGCTTACTGGTACTAGCTAGAAGTCCTGTATGGTAGGCTATCTAACCCTAGTCGCTAAAAAAATCCAAGCAAGCATTTTCTTATGAATATAGGCCATGACTAATTGACTATGCTATGATGTCAACAAAACTTATGAATGTAATGTAAAGGCAAACCAAGCGTGGTAGCCTATAGGTTTCATCGAAAGGAAATATGTTTGCAATCGCCTAGTTGGTTAAGTTAAACTTCGGTACCGTACAGTAGCCTAGCTATCGGCCAGCAAAAATTGTCATTTTTACATCGTTTCAACGTCGCCAGACGTTGAAATCGTGTAAAAAAGGAACTTTTGCTGACCAGGTATAGGTTGCAACTGAGAAATATTTACAAAAGCCATTCGATTTGTTCAAAGAACCGAATTAGCCTAACAGTTCGTATTTACATTGATTCAATGTTTGAATACGTTGAATCACTCGGCCTATTATTTTTCTTTACATTGATTTCACGTCTGAACAGGTTGATTCAATGCAAAAAAAACTGTTTTGCTGACTGGCGCGCTTGTAAATGCAATGGTCATTTCGACGATCAATTGCAACACCGATTTGCTCCAAAATTTCAAAGTGCGTTTCAACAGTTTGGCAACCCATTTTTTCATTACCATGGCAACAAGAGAAAAAGGAGAACTCCTCTCACTTTTTCAAAACGCTGGCAGCTAAAGTGTTAACGACAAGCAATAGATTGAAATAGAGTAACTTCAAAATAAAACAAAACAAAAACAATCGATTTCAGTTTGCTATGTGCAATAATGCCACGATGGGACTAAGGCATAAGAATCATGCTCCACAACAAGAGCTTAAAACTGTGATTTGTTGATGATCGATACAACATGGCTCATGACATTCCTCCCACAAACGAGGTGTTTTGCAATGCAGGCTACACAGCAGCAGTTCTATCAGGGTATGTCGTAAGGAGAGGTGAATAGCAATAAATTATTTTTTAATGCAAAAAGTCCTGAAAGCGTTTATTGGTTTCGCTGACAACAAATACCAGAACTGCTACATACTTTCAAAGTGCTACCATCATTAACTTAAAACTGCAAGTTGCATTGGTATGATTTATGTGTGCCAGCCGACTAAACATAACACATTGTGCAATAACAAGAGCAGACCATAAAAACGCATCGCTGGCTGTAAGTGGTCCCTGGGCCGGACTTTGGACACCCCTGTTCTAATAGCCTACATTGTCATTTTCACAGGTTTAGTTATATGTTTTCAGGCAATTTTTATCAAACATATTTTTCCTGTAACCCAAAGAAAACCACTGGAGTAGGAGCAAAGAAAAAACAATACAACATAAAAAATGCTTATAATGAAGCATATAACTTACATTAAATATTACCTAGAGTCCTAGATAACATCTTTTAAACCAAGCGCTTTACTCAGTTGTTCGTTATTTTAAAACGTGCTTCCTCTCTAAACCTAAGCTTGCAAGTTTTCAGGAAGTTGAAAGTTCAGTTCAGTTTATTTTTGTTTTGTTGGCGAAAAAGAAAGAAAAAAGAAAACAACAATATACAAAAACACAAAGAACAGAAATAATTCGTACAACAAAGATGGCAGCGAAAGACCAAAAGGTCATCAAAGTCAGCTGCCACCCAAACATTTAAACAAAAGACCCAAAATTAAGAACATTAACACATATAGCACAATACCAGCACTTTACATAATACATTAACAGTAGAATAACACAGGGCAACATAAAAAAAAAACTGTGCAGAGAAACAAGCAGATATGTTTCAGGAGTGATCATTGTACAAATTCTTTAATAAACATTTATATTTAAAAGCATTATAAGACTTTTGTATTTCTTTTGGTATTTGATTCCATAGTTTTACTCCATTAAAACATAGCATCTTCTTACCAGAGTTTGACGTTGCAGAAGGCAAATTTAAACCATTCTTTTGGTTCTGACGGGGTTTATGATGGTGAACTTCGTTTACAAAAATAAAGCAGCCTGCAAAGGTTCGGGGCAGCATGTTGTGCTCATATTTGTACATAAATTTGCAGTCTCTAATTTAATAATATCGTCAATTTTGAGCACATTAAATTGGTGATAAAGAACAGTTGTATTTGTTGACCTCGGCAAAAATAAGCAGGATCGGATGAACTTGTTTTGTAACACTTGAAGTGGAGCAAGCAATGTAGAGTTTGCTCTTCCCCAATTTATAATCGAGTACTGGATCTTGGATTGAAACAAAGAATAATATAAAGTTTGTAATACTGTTAATGGGGCAATGTATCTCAGCTTAAATGCTATGCCGCAGACTTTTGCAAGCTGCTTTCTAAGATTAATAATATGACTATCCCATGTCAATCGCTCATCCAAAGTTACACCTAGATAGTTTATACTTTTCTTTCTTTACTTTTCTTCTCTTCCTTTTACTGTACTTCTCTACTATACTTCTACTTCTCTACTATAGGCTACTATACTCTCTTTTACTATCCTCTTATCCCTCTACTATACTTTTCTTTTCTTCTTTTACTTTTCTTTCTTTTCTTCTTTAAAAGAACGACAGGTAGGCTATAGAAACTCTATACGCTTCCCAAGCAGGGAGTCGAACCGAACCCGAACCGGATTTTTGTAAACCGGTTTTGGTGCGATTTTGTCTAAACCTTAACCGGAACTGAACCGAAAATTTGAGTTAGCTTAAACCCTAACCGAACCCGAACCGGTTGAAAAAAGCGGTTCACTCCAGCATTACGTCATTGTTCGCATTGTGGTAAGTGAAGTTGTACGTAGCATGTTGTTATCTCGGAGGCCACATTGTACGGATGAATTATAGCCTATTCCGTAATACACGATCCACTATCATCGATGCTTTGGAGAGGAATTTTTTGAGGTAAGCAACTTCTGTTCTGTGACATCATAGACAATATAGTTTGATTGAAACTTGTGCAACAAACAAAAAAGGGAAGTTAATTGAGCAAAGCAGTGTTGAGATCAGTGTTGCCAACAATCAATCAATCATCAATCATTTTATTTTTCGTCATTAACGCGTCCGGGACGAAAAAGATACTAACTACAAAAATCGATATAAACCTACCAGCACGTTAACGAACGGAAAAAGGTGGCAAAACCTTACGGTTTTCACGCCCAATTGGGCTAATTAGTAGTTGGGCAACAGTAGGCCTAGGCTTAATTTTATCGGACCCGAACCGGAACTTATAAAACCGGTTTTAAGATTCTTCGAACCCAAACCGGAACTGAACCTAATTTTGAAACAATCGTTGAACCAGAACCGGACCCGAACCGGAAAAATCAAACGGTTCGACTCCCTGTTCCCAAGAGTTGTAAAGCGGATTTCCTTGTAACAAAAAAGGTAACTTAAATTTACTTTATTATGCAATCAAGTTAACTTGAAAAACGGACGAAAAAAGATGTAGCCTATTTGTGTGTGCAGTGTTTAAGAAATGAAAAGCACTCACGTTGTGAATCTGTGGAGTTGTTTGTAAATTGTTTTAAAAAATCCTTTCTATTGCGGGAAAATGCGAGTTGTGTTGCTGCTGGTTTGTTTGTGCTGCTACTTCAGCTTTTCTTATGAAAGTAAGTCAAAGTTTAAATCTGAAGTTAGGGCCTACCGCAATCAAAAAGTTTCAAAAAAGAAAAGTGTGCAAAACTATGATATGACCGAAACTATTATATGGAGTGGAAGCTTGTTGGTAGTGACAAAAGCGCAACAGGACAAGACGAAAATTCTGAAATGATCTTACAAAGCTAGAGCTAGATCAGGCTAGGAACAAGAAGATTAGAAGACAACTGAATCTAAAAGATGTAATTTAGATGGTTACATCACTTGATGAGGAGTAATTAGAATGAGGTTTCGAAAGTTAAAAGTGTGACAGGTTGGAAATCGAATCAAAAAAAAGAAGAGGAAGACCAAAGCGAAGACAAAAAGGCTACATAAGGATGGCATAGAAAATGATAAAATTAAAAAAGATGAATGCCTTAACAGAATGCATTGGAAGACAAGGTCCAAGTCTGTCACATCACGTTGAGTGGGAGTGAAGCCAGATAACAAGTAGCTTAGGCTAGGATATTAAGTTGCACTGCTTGTGGACTTGTGGACTAAGCTATAAAAGAGTGTGAACTATTGTGACTGTTATAAAAGTTGTTGTCTCTGACCAACAATTTTATTGTTTCTGAAAGTATCTTCTTTTCAATTAAAAATAAATTCCTTCACAACTTAACTATTCCTATACTACAAAGGTTCCGTTACTAACCATGAAATAATGTCAAGCGACATGACAGAGTGGGCAGACACATTAGTAGATCAAGAAATAGATGATGATGAAACACCTACAAAATTATTCTCCGAAGGAAAAGCCAAAAGAAAACAACGACGACCAGTGCTTTGTTAATCCCTTTGTGGGCCCCGGGGTCAGAATAATTTTGGGCCCTCTATCGTCAAGCAGACCTATAGTATTGTGTATACTTTCACTGCATCGATATGAAAATGTGGTTCACTTCAATAGACTTTCTCACCAGTTTAGAAAACAACACAAGTGTTAGTAACTGCAAACACAGGTCTATCATTTCTCAGCTACACCTTTGCTCGGAATGAAAGCCAAAAGTGTTAACAATTTCTAATAAAAAAAATACTGGCAATGGAGTATAGTCACGACGCGGTAATACTACCGTACCGCGCAGAATTTTGATTGTTTGAACTTTGCCGCGCGGTGCCGCGATAAAATCTGAGGATAAAACCAAAACTGCAGAAATTTTTAATTTTCACTCAGATTTGGTCATCTGGTAACATTATTGTTTTTCACCATTTTTATGGTTTATCTGGCAGCACTACTTGTTCTATCAACCAAGGTAAAATCATTGTGATTGTAATTTGTAAACAAAAACAATGTAAAGAGTTTTGAGAATCAGGTGTCCAATTATTTTTATTCAACATTATTTCATTCCTAGGCAAAGCTTTCATTATTTTATGCAGGCATTCAAGTTAATTAAAGCTTTTAGGAATGGTAGCCTAGGTTAGTGGCAAGAATAAACATATGTCACTTGTGAAAGAATGATTTTTGTTTTGAATCAAAGCAATTTCAGTGGGCTACTGTACAACATGTGATATGCCAGGTCTATAAGGTATTTGAAGATAAGAGCAATTTCATGTGGATAATATTCAGAAGTAAATACAGAAGAACGTTTCTGCTAAAAGTATCCAGCATTCTATAAAAAGCAACTCAGATGAGCTATAAAAGGTGGATAACAAGTGGTGCAAGTTCTTCAATTGCCTAAATAGGCTCTAAACTTTTTCCAAAATTGGCTTTTGTTTAATAGATTCCCTTGCATTTGATGTGCACTTGCACAAGTGCACTCTAATTTTCCGTGGTGCAGAGGCAGTGGGACATTTCGAGATGTTTTGCGTTGCAGTGTACGGGAAGACACGTGCAGTGCTGCAGCGAACAGTTTTTTTTTTGCTCGTGACATCACTAGTCAAGGGTATTTATAATTACGGTATTGTAAATGTTAATGAAATGATAAATAAACTATTAGAAATGCTGTTTTGTATGCACCTAACAATTTTTTAAAACAAAACGCTTTTATTGATAAAAATAAATTAAATATGCAGTATAGGTATGTGAATTCACAAAGGGCCCAACTCCATTTTTTTTTTCATTTCACTTTTTGTGCTTTCCGATTTCTTTCAATCAAAACAAATTAAATACCGGTATGTGAATTTAAAAAGGGCCCTCTAGTATTTTTTCATTTCGCTATTTGTGCTTTTCGATTTCTTTCAATGTCTTGTAAATTATACTAAAAAACAGCCAAATTTTTCAAACATATCGGTAAACACATAAAAAATACCATATCAATATTTCCATTGATTTTAAAATGGGCCCAAGCACAGAATCTTCACCAAGTGAACTTATTAGGTATGATGCTTCTTACCAGTATGTTTAAGCATATATAATCATTATCGAAGTTTTACTACAAAAGTAAATGACCAAAATAATTAAAACGGTTGTGCAAAAACACTTTGTGGCAATTGGGCCCTTCTTAAATTCACATATTCAATTGCATCCCACAGAGTTATATATATGTTAAATATTGGTCACAGCGGTAAACCATAATCTCTTCGTGGGAAAATTGTAACGTAAGATTCCCAAATCCGTTCGTCTGCATGCAATGACCCAAAAATAAACACACTTTCGAAACGTCTATTCAAAAGTGTATTCCAGTAAAATTAGCCCGAGGCTATCGAAATGACTGGTGCAACGCCGTACACCTAAAAACTGTCACTACAATACAAATTACTTGGATAAAAGACGGAACTTTTGTCCAGCTAGCAAGCACTAAGCCAACAGTTAAATGTGCGGCCAACTTTCAAACAATCATTTTACGAATGACCAGAATAGATATCAATATCTCAAATTCACGTAGAAAGTAACCGTGACGCAATAATGAAAGACAATTATGAAGTCATTCCAACAGGTGTTTAAAGCTGATGTAATATTTCCTGTTTAAACAGGCCCAAACAAGTCCAAACAAGTTTGACACAAGTCTATGAACGATGGTGCAATTTTGGCACATTTTCTAGCAACTTCCATGACGTAATATTCAGTAGACTTGAACGGTTTTATATGACGTTTGATTTGTACAGAGATTGGCCGTAACATAGCGGCCCCTAGTTATGACAGTCTAACATGGCATAACTAAAAAAGAATTGAAGGACAATCGTGAGCCAATGAATAAAACACACGATACACAAATTTTTTGAATCACTCACGTTTAAGTTAATATGCAAATACAAAGGGCATGCAAAGAATGAACAGCAATAAGAATAAACACGACGATACATGAAATTGGTACCATAGGTACACGCTAAATGACGCTATATACAATAGTTGCGATAATAACCGACTGTTCCGGGCTCAGACAAGTATCGGCCACCGCAGACAAAACCAGGCTCAAACCCTAACACTTAGGTGTTCTTTACGGGGGCGAGGCACGAAATATCCCTCAACACGTAGTCTACTTTCACTTTCCCCGTACTCTCATCATAGTTGCAGACGGCAACTTTGGCTCTACGAACCACAGGCTTCCCTTTCCTAATTTGTGGAACTACCTCATGCACCCTCCCAAGTTGATACTTCCCACGTTTACCAATGTCTTGGAGAGACCCACCACTACAAGTTGACCAGGCTCCAAATTCTCGGCCATTTTTAGCCATTTTTTCCGGCCCTGAAGACCTGGCAAGTAAAAATCGATCCATTTATTCCAAAACTGCTGAGAAAGTGACAAATTGAACCGATAATCCCTTCTTAATTGGTCACGATCATGTGGTTGCCCAACAGCACAGTATGGGTCTAAGTATGGGGTCAAAAGTGAGGCAGGGGTGATGACAGTAAAATCCCTAGGGTCGTCACTCAAAGGTACCAAAGGGCGTTCGTTCACGATCCGAACGGCACTGCCTGTGTACGTAAGCAGTTCAATGAAATTGGGCTTACGTAATGAAGAGTCCAAAATGTGAAAGAAGTATTTGGTCATATCGGCCACGAAACCAAATCTTTCAAGCCGAAATCTAGCCAAGACATCTGCCAGAGGGTTTAGCAAGTCAGACAAGTCAAGACAAGAAGACATTAAATCATTAACACAAGTTCCTCGAAATTCAGACCCGCCATCGCAAACAATGCGCTTTTTTAATTGTGACGTCACAAAGTATGGTAAATACCATTCAAATCCCTTGACATTTCCTGCTTCACCCGCACGCTCAATATAGCCATTAGATTTAAGATCTTTCATGGTGTCAGTAAGGAAATCACGAAGTTCAGGTTGTTTTAAAGCTTTCTTTCTTAAAGCAGCAGCTCTATCTGACGCCAACACAAAATTGTTAGGTAGATCAATATCTTCCTTCAACGGAACAGGTATCTCAAATCGACCATCTTTCAACTCAATATTCGGTTCGACAAGTTCTCTAGCCAAAATATCATTGCGAGACAATTCACAGGTTTCATTTTGCAAAGTCAAATCCTGAATGACTTTATTCAGGTCTGCTATTTCCATATCGCGAGACTCAATTTTACGCTGAAAGCCAGAGATGACATCCGACTCTGAAGACGTCTGCACTCTGCACACTTTAGCAACGCTTTCAACTAAGGGTGACTTACCACCACAAGCCAACCAACCGAGAGGAGTGAGCAAAGCATGCGGTTCACTACGATTGTCACCAGCACGCTCTTCTTTTGCACACATCAAATAAGCGTTGTCGTTGCCAATCAGTACATCTACAGTACTACAATCATTCAAATGAAACATATTCACGTCATGAAAATGACGGAAACCACTTAAATCTTGTTTATGGGGTAAAGTTCATCGTCAGCCCAAGCTGGGTTAACCACCGAGGTTATATCACAAAACAGTTCATCAGTCTCTAACGACTGGATGTTGAGTTTAACAAGGTCAGCACAAGTAGGTTTCTGACCAGCCAGAGTATCCATTTTAAACGACGCTTTATCATACGGTTTAAGACCAAGTTCGCACACCAAGTCACTCGAAACAAAGGTCAACTGCGAACCAGGATCATGCTGACAATACACCAACTTCGATTTGCCAGTCATTGGATTCAAAACACGAGCAGCAGTAACGCGGTTAAAGGCTGCTTTAACATTTCCAATCTTAACATTACGCACAGGAACTCTGGCACCAGCCTCATCTTTACCGACCAAATCCAGAGAATCACGTGACGTCACATAAAAATCATGCAGAAGAAAATAGTGTTTCCTATCGTTGGTAGGTCCACACTTACGACAGTTATTTGCATGATTACAGTCTCTAACCATATGCTGGCGCAAACAATTCAAGCATTTGCCAGCTTTCACAATGACATCTCTCCGATCTTTAGGTGTCAAGCGCAAAAATTCTTTACAATTAGACAAAAAATGATATTCAACTTGACCACGTGACGAACAACAAAAACATGCCGGTATGTCACTACGTCTGGCCACACCGCCGCGCGGTGCGCCAACAGCAGTCGAGTACTGCGAACTCCCTGAAATCACATTATCATGGAGTTTTACCGACGTCTGCCTAACCGGACATGAAGGCAATTTTCCTTTGCCAAACTTTTTAAAATGCTGCGACTCACCAGAATCGCCCATTAGCATAATGCTAAAATCAGTCGACTTGCGCGTTTCCTCCCGTACTACAAAATCAAACAAACTCTGAAAGGTAGGTTCCTCAGTGCTACCATACTGATCACCTAAAAAGTCAAGATAACGCTGCTTAGCGTCAAACGGGAGTCGTTTAGCCAAATCCAAAACAAAACGTCCTTCTAATTTATCACGCTGACCATAAGCTTTCGCGTAAAGCAAACACTGCGACAATTCATCTTTAAACTCTTTCAAATCACTTGAAGAGATAGAAGTCAATTTGCTACCATAGCGATACTTTCTAATTTCTGGTTCTGCGAAAAGACCTCCACGAACTCCAAAACGTTGGGACAAGCGAGCTAACGACATTTCTATCCTGTCTTCCTCTGACAAGCCAGGAGTGTCCGAAACCAAATTAGCAATCGTTTGTGCAGCTGTTCTAACACAAGCTGCTTGCAACAAAGTCAAACGAGTTCCCTTAAAGGGCGAAGCTGCCATCAAGGCCATAACACGATTTTTAAAGAAGACAAATGGCATATTATTACCATCGTAACCAATCAAGGCCGCCTTATCGAAGAACGTCCTACTATTTTGGTATTCAAAAAAGCAATCCTGCTGTTGAGAACTCGATTTAGCGGGAGAAGACAAGCTATATCCCTTAAGGGGCTGAGTGGGCTCAGTCACATGCACAGCCTGATCACGATCCTCAAACACGTTAAAATCAGGAGACACGATACGCCTCTCACAACCACCTAAATTACGTGTAGCTGGGCGATCAGCAACTAGCGGCGCAGAAAACTTTGAAGGGGGCAAAGCATTACTGCTAATGGCGGCCCCGTGACCTGTACGCTCTGGGGGAGGAGTTCGGTTGTAATTTGCAGACCTTGGCTCTACAGCCTTCGGAAGACCCTTAGCCGCGGCCCCGAGACCTCCTGAAACAGCTGGAAAACATGTGGATTGTACAGGTCCACTTACAGATTGAACAGGCGTCTGGAAAAGGTTAGGTAAATTAAACTGCGATTGATGTTCACTTCTGGAATGCCTAGAAGAGCCCTTCCTAGAGCTACGCCGGGAGCCCAACTCAGAACGATATTCAGCTAAAGCTACCTCCTTACGTTGTTCAGCCCTCAACTGAGCGTCTTTGAGTGCGAACTCAGCAGCTCTCGCTTCGGCTTTCGCGGCAGCCTCAGTTCGTACGGCCTCAGCTCTCGCGGCGGCCTCAGCAGCTCTCATGGCAGCTTCAGTTCGTATGGCCTCAGCTCTCATGGCAGCCTCAGCAGCTCTCGCTTCGGCTTCGGCTTGTATCTGGAGCTCCTCTCGTCTTAGCTGTAAGTTAATTTGTGCCACTATCCGTGACGAGCTCTCAGACATCCTAGTGCTTACATTTGAGGCGCTATCTTCAGGATGTATGTCAGCATCCAACCTATCTGAGAACTCACTTTCTTTTTGTTGGAAGTTATTTTTTAACGAGTTAAATTCGGGATCTACCCTATCACGAAGTTCTGCTAAGATTGCAGAGTTAAAAATTTTACTCAAGAGAGCATGGAAATGCCGTAATTCCTCTTCTAAAGTAGATAAGTTAGATCGAAAAATTAACAGTTCCTGCTTATCACTCAAGGAACCTAGGGCCACAGAAAGTTTCCCAATTTGAGTCAAAATATCCCGTCTAAGATGCCGGGCCTCTCGAACTGACTTAGCCTCATCGTTAATGGGTCCCTCCCCAGAATGGCCTGCCCGACCGCAAAGAACATCATCAGGCTTAAACTCAGTCGAGTCGACGGCGGTCGAGTCCCTGTCACCACCGAGTGTAGACATATTAAATGTTAGAGCTAAATTTAACAATTAAAAAATTAAGTTACACAAACACACAAAATTACAGTAGTTATAAAAAACTTAACTGCAAAGACCGTAAAAATACAAAAAAGAATTTAAATGCACGATACCGTAGCTGTACGAGTATGTGAAGTCCAAACGTCCACAAAACTTGCTTGGATTCTTCCACTTGAATCTTCAAGCACAGATGGATTGCCTTTAATCTTCTTTCTTGCCAATGAATGTCAAAGTTATTTTTCTTCTGTACCAAACTGAGAAGAAATGTCTTTACTTTTTAGCTTAAAGTTCTTCAGTTGCCTACCGAGAAGAAATGTCTTTAATTTTCTTTGCTTCTTTAGACTACCAACCAACAAGATCTTCTTTTATTATTTCTTTGCTTCTAAGTGCTTCTTAGCCTACCAACTACAAACTTCGTCTTTTATTTTTTCTTTATGTGCTTCTAGTGCTTCTTGGCCTACCAGCTAACAAGAACTCGTCTTTTATTTTTTATGGTCACAGCGGTAAACCATAATCTCTTCGTGGGAAAATTGTAACGTAAGATTCCCAAATCCGTTCGTCTGCATGCAATGACCCAAAAATAAACACACTTTCGAAACGTCTATTCAAAAGTGTATTCCAGTAAAATTAGCCCGAGGCTATCGAAATGACTGGTGCAACGCCGTACACCTAAAAACTGTCACTACAATACAAATTACTTGGATAAAAGACGGAACTTTTGTCCAGCTAGCAAGCACTAAGCCAACAGTTAAATGTGCGGCCAACTTTCAAACAATCATTTTACGAATGACCAGAATAGATATCAATATCTCAAATTCACGTAGAAAGTAACCGTGACGCAATAATGAAAGACAATTATGAAGTCATTCCAACAGGTGTTTAAAGCTGATGTAATATTTCCTGTTTAAACAGGCCCAAACAAGTCCAAACAAGTTTGACACAAGTCTATGAACGATGGTGCAATTTTGGCACATTTTCTAGCAACTTCCATGACGTAATATTCAGTAGACTTGAACGGTTTTATATGACGTTTGATTTGTACAGAGATTGGCCGTAACAAATATATTTCTGCAGATCATGTTACCTGAACTAACGTTATCGCATTTTAACTTTCTTTTAAGATAGTAATGGTGTTTTTAGAGATGTTTCAGTGTAGTAAGGGCCCAAATTTGAGATGTTTTAGTATAATAAGACCTAAATCATCTTTTTTAATGAACAAGTACACGCAGTGAACTTTAGAAAATAAAAAAAAACTTTCAAAAGTCTGTTATTTGGCCCCCCTTAGCCCCCCCCCTTAACACAGCACTGACGACGACCATGCCGTTACTTCTGCAGGCGCAACAAGAAGCTTGGTAAACAGATACAGTGCATGCAATTTGGAAAGAAGATCGGAAATCCTCAACGAAGATCTTATAGTTAGAAAACATTACATTTTATTGTCATTGCCTCAGTACATATGTAGTTTTGTATCATATTGTTAGCATACATTCAGAGCCGTTGAGGACAGTTTGGGCCTGGTACTATTGAGATCCTTGGTCCCCAAATCAAGGCACTTCTAAGAAACACACACCATATCCAAAAAATATGAGGCGTTTTTTTTCAAAGTTTCCTGGCGCTTTAGAAAAATTACAGGTCTATGATATTATCCCGAGCCGGCTCCAAAAGTACTTCATTGACCCCCATATTAACACCACTGCATACATTCATTCAATTTTGCATAGACTCTTTCAATTAACTTTATGAAATAGGTTACTTTCTGTAAGCTATTGTAGCGGACGCGGTAGTTAGCACGCGCGCTCATATGCAGCCGTCCGTGCTGACGGCGAGATTCCTGGGCAGAACCGAGATCAGAACTGGCGAGGAATGACCAGGACACGACAGTCTTCTTCATTGTCTTATCTACCGACTGGCTTGACGGAACAGTACTTGACACAAGATAGTTTTCTTTAAGACTGCGTTGTTTATTAACTTGACTACTAGTTTCCGAAGAACAGAATCCAAGTATAGCAAAAAGAGGACACCGAACTATTGACAATCCCACTACCGAAATACTAGCATGCTGGCGTACTACATTAGGAATTTCATCACAACAAAAAGAACTTCAACTTTGAGGAAAAGAAACTTCGTTTACGACTGCATCTTCCAGAGAACAGAATTCTGCATATTACATTTCACCATTTAACATTCTCGATTACAAATAGAATAATAGCGAGTCTGAGTTGAACAATCCTCGAATCGTCTCGAATAGCATAGTAGAGTCTAGTAAAGTCTAGTATAGCAGTACGTAAGTATAGTCGAATAGCAGTCTAGTGAAGGATCATAATTGCAGTTTCTTAAAAAGAACTCTGGTTTAAATTGGAGAGGCGCATCCACAATTCCACAGGCATTGCCGATTCTACATGCGATCATCTAACGTAATACAACGGTAGATTCACTAGTCGATGCAATACAGTGGTACTGCGATTCAGGCGAAGTGCAAAGATTGATTACAAGGCTGCATTCCGAAAGTACGTGGTATTTGTTGATTGGAAAGGAAGATTCTGGAATACGACCTGACGTCACAGTGACGCGGGTTGCGTCAGAGAAAATTAGCTCTCGGGCGCCACACTATGTTCCAAAGTATGTAAGTACAGTAGAGCAAGGTAATTTGTTGCAACCTAAATCTCGCGATAAGCAAGTCATATGTTTCTGATAGACAATGGATGTTCGAGTAGGTAGCCACTTTAACAAGTCGAAATTCTGCCACTGAAATTGACTAGAATGAAACCGCCAACCAATCATAAGCTACGGTTTAAGTGACGTAAAAAATGGCGAAAAGAAGATCATAGAAAGCAAATTAAGTGATGGATTTTTTGTCAGCTGGTTGGCTTAGTGGTTAGGGTTAGGGCTAGAAAGTAGTCATTTCATTGACGCGTGTTCGATTCTCACAACTGCTATTGTTCTTTTTCTTCTGTAATTACCAAATAAAGTTTAAAACAAGCATTAACTCTCTGGATGAGTGCTAGAAGGGTCACAATTGGACGGTAGCCTCTTATAACACGTTCTGATTGGTTGGCGGTTGCATTGTAGTCAATTTCAGTGGCAGAATTTCGACTTGTTAAAGTGGTTACCGTTCGAGTAGCCTAAAATGTCTGTAAACGATATGTTGATACCTGACTAGAGAAACTGAAAGAGTGGAACAATTCATCTCAAAGTCGCTTTCCAATTTTTTCCAGCATTTTGTTGACTTGTAGGAATTTTAGAGTCTGAGTTGATTGATGTTAATAGAGGACTTTCAGGAAGACGAAATCACTTACTGTGTCAGGCCCTTGTGCTCTCAAGATGAAATCTGCCAATTGTTTTAATGGTGCAGTACGGAATGGCAGTTTTTGCCCACTTTCAAGTGACAGCAATAGATGAACAATCTGTGTAGTGTTAGTCTAAGAAACTTTGGCTTGTGGCACAACGAGAGTAATTTTCGATTGATTGATGGTCAGATTCTCGGTTGTAGATTGAAATCTGCCCACGATTTTAGTTTGCCAAGATGATGTCGTCATTGTTGGAGATAATCTAGAAATGTTTTAGTGTCCTGGCCGAAACTATCTTCGAAGTGATTCCACGACGTTGCGCGATGAGGTTTAGGCAGGAGATCCGGTTATGTGTATCTTGTATGGACTGTGCTTGGCAGGTCGTAGATATGGATACCGTACTGAAAAATATTTGGCTCCAGGACTGATTCTTATGCAAAACAATCTCTACATGTCTATGTCTGCTTCTCTATGAGCTGCCGGTGGTGAGAATTAAGCTTCTGTTTCTGACAAGTTGTATAGTTATGTGGACCTATCCGAAAGCAGACAAACACCTTGCATGTAAGACCACGATGCCATGCATGCACTATTATTGGCAGTTGTAATTACAACTGTACTACAACTACTATACAACCAATGATATAAAAAGAAGAATCGGTCAAGCAAAAGCGTCATTTTGGAAATGCAAGGAATTTTTAAGAGGAGAAATAAATTTACAATTAAAACTGAGACTTCTATCTTGTTACATCAAACCAGTCATGTCATATGGAAGTGAAAGTTGGACCTACAGCAAAGAAATTCACAAAAAAATTAATGCTTTTCAACTCTGGTGCTACAGAAGAATATTAAAAATATCATATAAAAAACACATTACAAACGAAGAAATTAGGAAAAGAATTGGAGTGCAAGATACATGGGCAAACGACTTGGCAAAACAAAAGATGAAATTCGCGGGACATATTTTGAGAGGATCGGCAGGACAGCTACATCAATTGGTTATTGAAGGTATGGTGGAAGGAAAGAGGTGCAGGGGAAGAAGGAGACGAACATGGGGAGATGACGTGATACAGTGGGCTGATTTGTCAAGCATTGGAGAAACAAAAAGAGTAGCGGAAGAACGTGACTTGTGGAAGACAGTGACAGCCAACCTCCGGATCGGAGAGGGCACGTGATGATGATGAATTACAACCAAGACAGCTCTGGCCTTCTTTATAACTGCAAAGCAATCCTCGATGTTTCATTAAGCGAAGTAATCGAAGTAAAATTATGTTCAAGAGCTAAATAATGCTGTGAAAACTGCTGACATATACATTTGTAACATTTTATTTATTTTATGAGCAAAAGTTGAGATCTACTCATAAGAAGATTTCTAATGATTTTACGTGCTTTGTTCAGTAGTGAAGACATGCAACCTATGCCGCAAGTTGATCTGCCCGACTGCTCATAGAATCAACGTGTTTCAAGATGAAGAGATGCTGATGATAAATTAATATTTTAAGTGATCTGCCGTGGTAATTTGACGGGTGACAAATAGCATTTGTAGCCTACACCGAAGGATTGTATGAAATTCATTTAATCAACAAGGAAGATTGCACTTATAGCAAAAGTTGATTCATCAAGCAAACATAATGACAAATTGTAGTAGGCTACACTGTGTTAATCATTTTGGTCCAAACATAATATTCAAAAGCAGTAGCGGATCTTGAAAAACTTATTATAACGCAGCAAAATTTCTAAGAACAAAGAATGCAATATAGTTGAGTTTGAAAGAACTATTTCGATTTTTTCGCTATACTACATTTTTTCGCTTTTTCTGTATACTTTTAAATCACTACACATTCCAAACGTTGATTTTTTAAACACTCGCACTGATCGTTTGCACTTAGTCTGTTTTATTGCAATCAACTGTTATACCGACGTAAATGATGGCTGGAAGTGCTGTGATATGATTCTTATGAATTGACATTGTTCAATTCTGCCTAGATCTGCACAAAGACGGAAACAACCACATTTCTCAGTGAAATTGCATCACGCTTGACTGACAAACTCTCTAACAGTTGTTAACTTAATTGTACGTTTTTGTCATCAATCTGTAATTAATAAGAAAAATATATTTGATTTCGATGTATGCTTAATATTATGTCGGATTACTGCTTCATCTCTAGTATCAGTATTTTTTAATTAAAACGTTGTTTTGGCATAGTTACCTTTTGAATTTAACTACAGTTTTAATATCACGACATTTCCCATACAACATCACAACAAAGATGGCGATAGCAGTTATATTTGTTGGATGAAGATACTTGTCAAAATCATGAGCAAAATGCACTGTTGCCAGTTAAAAATTGTGACATTTTTGTTTTAAACAGCAACAAACGGTACAATTTTATTAGCTGGCAAAATCAATCAACAAAGTGACATTTTCTTGGTTATTAGGAACACAAAATAAAAAGCAAGATATTATAAACACGTCAAAGACATGATTTGATAAAAAAAGAAAAACAACAATAAGCTGCCTTAACACATATTTCGAAAATGCAGCTACATTGCTACCATGAATAAAACTTATTGTAATCAAAAGCAACTGTAGTTACTAAATCTTCGACATTACTGCTGCAAGTTTTGTCACCAGCATCTGCAATCAAGTTTGCACTGAAAAAACTAACGTTTTCTGTACCAACGAGAGCAAAAGTGTTGCTTATATTGCCTAAACAAAGTGATGCAGTCTATCATTAAACATGGTTCAAGTGTTTGGATCTTTTTGACAGGGAAGTTCAAAACCAAAGGATTGCAACCTGGTATAGAAGAACAAGGTGATAAAAAGTTGAAAAAAACTTCTACCTTTGCAACTTTCATAGCATTTCGGAAATGGGCAATTCACATTTTCTGTGTTCTTTCCATTACAAAACAATGGATGCCAAATGGGGGTGTCTTCACACTAAAATTCGTGCAGAAAAAAAAAACAAGCTCATCTAGTTGAGCTACAAACCTGGTCTTGTTGTGGCAATTAATGCGCCATTTTTGCTGAAAATGCTTGCAGACCTGAATCAAGATTTAATATAAAAGCCAATAAATAGAATTAATCATGCGACAATATCACATGACTTTGAGAGGCACTGAAGGGTTAAAAAACCAGCAGCAGTCACCTGGTGTTTGATTCTTACCAAAATCAAAAATGGTAAAGCTTTGTGGCAAGAACATGTGTTGAAGGACTTTTCGGAAACAAAGAGGTGTTACTTGAAAAGGAAGAGTATTGCGCTTTCATGTTACTTTTTTCTAAAGATTCAATAAAAATAATGTGAAAATAAAACGTGGAAACATTTGAACATAATATACATTCCGAAAAATCTCGACAAAAGTAACATTAGAGTAACGCTTGGTAAAGCAATATTGACGTAAAAGAACGTTTACAAAACGAAACAAATCTTTGGATAAAGTGTTCGCATACAACGAACAAAACTTTAACTTCTTGCCTGTAAAGCGATAATTCGGTGTCAACGAGTACATGCCATTCCTGTGATACAAAAATCCGCATATTGATTTATATGCTAGGCTACGAAATAATATCAAAACTTAAAAGGTGTTTTGACAGAAAACCATCAGTTTTGTATCGAAGTAAAAACGCGTTTACATTTGGTCGCCTGAGAGGATATCGGATGAGACAAGGACGAATGTGAAAGAAGTGCTCAAATCCTTTATTTTGTCCAATTTTTTGTAAACACAAAGTGAATAACGGTCACCTTAGAAACAAGGCATGCAACAGTAAATTGCTTGCAACGATTGCAACCAGCAAGAGCAAAGTAAACGACAGCATTGTTTGCGTTTTTTAGATGAATCAATCGATGTATAAACTGCAACTACTTCTATTAAATTAAAGGAATGAATGTGAGCTCACAATAATTACACAAATAATATGATACAATCCGTACGTCACAACAGCAGCAAAATACAATTTATTAACGTTGAAAACGAGCAGTCAATATTCTAATAATAACAATGAATTGTTACTCAACCATTTTCAATGAATATCTCTCACGGTTTAACGAATTCGGCCATATAAAGCTGTTTAAAACGATAACAAGAAACATCCAACTCATCACACATAACAACCGTATAGTTTGGCCCCAACACAAAGTCAATTGTCTGTTGTTGGTGATATCCCTAGGCCTAAAATATCAGGTGCGCTAAGAGGGTTCTAAGTCAGGCATGTTTCTGAATACACCGGATGAAATGCTGACGGAAGCTGGTGCTTAGTTTGGTGTAAAGTAGCGAAAAAAACAAATATTATGAGGCAACTTGAACCAAAGTGACTTGCGCCTCATCAAGGCGACATAGTGCAGAGTCATTGTTCAAGACCTACCCATGTAAACTTGTTAAGGTATAGGTGTCCCCCATACTCAGTTGCTGAATTCGGGTAATAAGAGAAACTTCTCATCATACTAAACCTTCAGAACAAACAAAAGTAGGGTGGCCAGTTCCCTTCTCTGGGCTGCCTTTCCTGTTGCAATCACGCCAACCCAATTTATTACACCCTGGGTAGAGATGAGCAGTGTTAACAATCAGCTTAAGCCAGGAGTCGAAACAGGTTTGCATTATTACAAAGCCAGCGTCTTATTCACTGCGCCATCTCATCGCTCCATGTGGAAGTATCAACGGTTGGGATGAAGGAAAACAAAAATAAGTACAATGTCACATTGTGTCACAAGTCAACGCATAGGACGACGTTGTGTAACACAAGCATGCGCAGGACACGAGATAATCGCTGCTTTAACGCTGCCAGCATTTCACTGCCTGCTTTTCAAAAACTAAAATTTGATGTGAGTCGGCATCAAGAGACAAAGAAGCTGATTCGGAGGATAAAGTTTTCAAAATATTTTCAAGGACGTTTGAAATGAATAATAAAAACAGTAACTGCTATTTCCAGCAAAGGTTTTTCAAAGCAGCGCTTAGTGTAATGTTTTGCAAACAAATGAAATAGAAATATTAACTTAAAGATGGGAAATGTACAATATGAGAGCGACAAACGGAACCTGTTACATCCTTACTGCGTTTGGCGCCAAAATCATAATGCATACTGGTGAATGCAATAAAATCGGTCAGGTTCTGAATGGCCTTACTAGATTTTACTTTCTGTAATCGGTTGAGGTTTTTTGTTATTGCCTACATGATTGGCAGCTGGTTTCATAGGGGAATTTTTAACAGGGGTCGTATGATTTGAGACATTTATTACAGGGGTATGTCCCCCATTCTTCTGGCTAGTAGGGGTGCCAACATCACTCGGCGATGGAGGAGCAGAACTGACGGAGTCAAGAGGTAATTCTTTTAATGTTTCCAATCGCTTGTGTCGATATAATTCGTAGTGAACTTGGGCTGTCACTTCTTTCAAGTCTTGCAAATGAGTCCTGAAAACAAAAACTTCCATCAGAAACAAAATCTCGCTTATTCACAGAATAACCAAAACAAACAAGATGAAATAGAAAACCTACATGAACTTCATCAACAAAGCTGCTCTGATAAGGCTTGCAGTAAAGTACGCTGAAGCTAAACCGATTTTATGCATCAAGCATGGCGGCACCGTATAACAAAACAACAACAAGCAATTGATGACTATCTCTAATGTTTTAAATGCGCAAAAGTTAATCTTCAATAAAAAGTGAATCGACTGTCATCACAAGATTTTTATTTTATTTGTTTAAATTAAATCAGTTTGTGACACACAGAGTGAACGTCCAAGGGTAACCTACATGTATGATAGTAGTTTCATGATATCAGACTATGGATTGGAACAACCAGTTGCTTATTGCCTATATATCAGCTGTGAGAAAATGAGGCTGCAGAGAGTATTGCTTTGGGCTACGGGAAGGTATCATCAATACCGAACTGATTCAAATAATCTCAAACTATTAAGTAATGATTTATTTATTGTTGCTCCACAAAAGTTGAAGTGATTTGCACTGATTTTAGTCCATTTATTTTTAAAAGTTGGTTTGTAGGGACATCACTCTCTTTCACTTGTTATCAGATGCACAATGGGACTTCATTATTACCCGACTTATCCTCACTATGGTATGTAGTAATTTACACAGTCGGTAGCGCTTTTAATAAAGTCTTTGACATGAACCGACCTGGAACCTATCCCAAACCAACCGGTCCTGAGAAAGCGACAACCGCTCTGTCACTGATCTGGTTAGCCGAGCTGATTCTCCCCAGAACGTTGTGCACCAAGGCTTTTAACAACTAAAGTTGCCTTCTGTTCCTTGTGAAACGAAAACAATCAGCCACCAATAACCAAAAAAACATGGTGCAGTTTGTGGCGATTGCTCAATATCACACCGAGCGCTGTTAAATTGATAGCTGGTCAAACAAAAGATGGGGCTCCTGAGCAAGGTATTTTTAATAAAATAAAAAAAATACGAAAATGGCTTGAAGTGTTGTTGCCGAAAGAAACCTTCAAAGGTTGCGCAAAAACCGGTTAAAACCCACACGACGTGAAGAAATGAGTTAGTTACGACAAAAAAACAAGGGTGGGTAAACTTGTTCAATAAAAGAGTCAAATGCAGAAAAAATACAGAGTATAAACACTCGCGGGCTACAAAATGTGTTGTGTCAGTAAAATAGGTAAACAATGCAAGGTTTGCATGAAATAGCTTAACATAAAAAAACACAATATTAGGTGTTTGTTTGATTTGGTAATCTTTGAAAATTTGGACCATGTTTGGTTGAAGTTGAATGAATTAATTAATTTTCCCAAGTGTTCATTTGTTGGGATTGCACGATGTTTTTACTTTACAAATTTCATTTCAAAAAATAAAAATTCACAACAATATGGCCTGCTGAATACAGAAACGTCTTTTACACTTTGGAACCTTTCTCTTAAACTCAATTGTAGTGTGGCATTAACTGAAATTTTTAGAGCCATGTCTTTTGCATTTTAATCAGTTCCTTTTCCAAACCACACGTGCTTGTAACAAACTGTTGGCAAACTGGACAGCCATATCACTGACCACATTGACGTTGCTTGGATTTACAAAGATGTCAAAGCATGGTTTTAGCTTCTGCAAATCTGGCTTGAAACTTCTGTAATTTTTGCAATTTAGTTTTGTATTCTTCCAATTTGATCTGACCTTTCCTCTTCAGGAATCATTTGTACTCATTCTGACACTGAGAAAATGACAGAATGTTTTGTTTTAGAAACTTACAGCCGTTTAAATTGTGTCTGATATAAACTGTTGGGCGTTGAGTTATAAAGTCACTACACTTTCTCAATTTGGGATATCATTAGCCTACTCAGCTAGAAGAGCCACAGAAGGTATGTTGGCAAGCCAAATGAGGCTCGTGAGACGCAGTTTGCCCACCGTTGGCTTAAAATTTTCCAAGACCCAAACAGAATTCTCTGCTGGCCAGTCGAAATCAAAACAAAAGAACCGGTTTACCTGATGACCATATTTCGTAAATGAATAAACTCGCAATGCGACTCGTTTTCCACTTCAACCACTCCCCAACGCGTTTTCCTGCCCAGCACTGTCTTTGTCCCCACCTGGTGGCTAGATGTCGAGCCAACAACAGCGAAAGGAAGACGACTCTGCAAAAGCGTAGAGTGGCATCGAGATTATGCAAAAGCTATAACGTGGTTGTCGCCTACAGCTGGTAGAAAAAAATATAATCATGGCGTCTGTATAGATTGATTGAAGAAGCACCATTTTGAAGTGTCAATTGTGACATTTTCTTGGCAAGAAAAGTTGTTGTTTTGATGCGTTTGCAACGACAATATATCTCATTGTGCTGCCAATTTCGTGCATAGCACAGTGAAAAAAATAAAATAAAACTTCGATGTGAATGAGAGCTTAACATTGGCATGGATGTACACGTACATCTTTGATTTTGAACATGAAAAGATCATACAATGTACATCACAACATTGTTGTTGCTATATTCCAAGCCCACAAAATCGTGAAACTTCTCACAAAAACCTCATTAATCTTTCATAGTATGTCATTTGTTTAATAAATGCAAGCAGACGTGGATGAGACTGCGCAAGTAAATTGGCACGAAATATGCTACTAAAAAATTGTCTCATGGTCCCACAACCGCTATATAGTGCGAAATTTTGCATGGCACCGAGACTGCAATGATGAATAGTCTAAAAATAATCGTGAAAGGAGGAAGTCATTAATCAATATTAATCAGGGCAGTTAACCATTTAACACGAAACTAACCAGTAATTAGAGAAAATTACCGACACTTTTTTTGCATGTACTTAATGTTACAACCTTTGACTATATCAGTCAAACACAAAAGCAGAATCATTGGATTAGCAAATAACAAGAAAGGTTTTTAAAAACAAAACATTTAAAACCACTACAATTCACCTGCAAATTTTTGTTATTTTCCTTCTCATCATCATCGTGATCGTGGTTTTCAATATCCGGATAAACTCTGATGCCGTTTTCCGCCAAGTCCCGTTGGATCTGGAAAAACAACAATTTCACAAAGTTTCGTGTATGTATCTACCAGTTTTGTACCAACTCCAGTGAAACCATCTGTTTAACTTATCGTGATTGAGCTATTACAAATCTAAAAAAAATCATTTCTGCTTCAAAATTTCGCTATCAACATATGGTTTATTTGACTTGTATCGTACACTCATAAGCTTGATACATTCGTAAGCTCTTAATAATTTTTTGGTAAATTTTGAAGAAATACGGCGCAAGGACATTTTTTGCATTAAGAACAAATCTGTTTTCTAAAATTCTTGTACGTTTCGTTTTCGGTTGAAGCTCGCAAAGCTACAAAATCAGTTTATACAACCCTAGTGCGGATCTCGAAATGGAAATGCTAAGCTCACAGCGCTTGATAGCAACACAGTCCCAATAGCTGCAGCGCCTGGATGGAATAACGTGACGACAAAACTTAGATTTATTAAAAAAAAGGTTCAAAATTTTTTCAAAAAATGTGTCTACATCTCATTTGAGATTTAGTCGTAGCCTACCTGGATAGGATCAGCATAGATGCAGCTAAAAAGTCGTCATTCTAATGTTACGTCTGTAGTGGTTGAATTGATGCAATAAGCGTTAATGTACCGAACTGAGTTTTTAACTGAAAACCCTTCACAAAACCCAACCCACCACACATAAGGCTAGTGTGCACAAATTCGTAACTTTGTTGACTGGTTTTCAAAATTCGATTTTTGGCGAGCAGTTTAATTTTTGTTAATGCAACATAACTGGACAAAAATTTACCCAACAACGAGATGAATTGAAAATGTAAAGTCATTCTTTGGACCAAACATGTATGCGCCAGCCGCCAACCAGAAGATCTGTCACTGCTAATTGACAACTTCCTTTTCAAGTTAATTAGTTTAGGAGTTATGAGCTAACAATCGCGTTTTTTCTGTCTTTTCAACGTCAAAAAACGTGAAATAGACCACAGAACCTTATTTAGTTTCCAGAAAACGAAACACGAACTGAAAATGGATTGAATCGATGTTTGAATGGACACTTCTCCCACAGAGTACAGCAAAGCAAAGATAACAATCTGTACCTAGGGTTCATGAAACTGCAGAGCAGTTTTGAATTTTACCTCCACTGTAGTAAAAGTGAACAGATTAGTTTTGAATACATATATAGAATTATAATTGTACATTGAAAAACGTCCAATATTTGCTTAGTTTCACGTAGTCTCGGAGCTTAACGTTCAACTTAGTTAGACAAACACTCGCAATAACCCGGACATTGGCGTGTACGATTGCTTATCAGCGACATTTCCGCGACTCAAAAACGAGGTTTAAGTATGAACGATTCGGCGTTACCTTTTAAACAACCACTACAAGCAACACCTAAACCTATTTGAAAACGATTTGATTCGGCATTTTCCAGTTCGCATAACAACTGAAAAGAAAGTAATATTTCCATATCAAGTATGCTTGAATCATACTGAATTTACAACAAGAAAACATTCATTCTTTACCATGTAAACTTACCCTTTCTTTAAAGCGATCTCTCTCTTCCACAGTCAGTGAATCGGATTTGGCGATAACAGGAATGACATTGACAATCTCAACCAACTTTTTCAGGACTTCGATGTCGACTGGTCGGAGACTACAACAGAAAATCATGACGTGTTGTCACAAGGGTCGAATGGATGAGAAGCTCAATTTTAAATCATGTGATGTTAGTTTGACCTTGAGGTAATTTTGCGATTAAAATGCATCGTTTTTGTCCGCAAGAAAGTTCTTTGATTTAACAGGCTGTTGTTAGCATCCTTTACTACTTTTCCACTGTTTCGGGAATCGTAATGAAAATAGTGGCATTGTGGCGTAATTCGCAAATGACGTGTGAAATTCACTGATGTTTGTGAAGAAAACAAACCTGCTTACCTTTAACCTTAAGGAAGCGATAAATATATTTTTTCTGTATTATACTTGATTTAAGTTTCAACTCAAGAGTTATGTTTATTTTGATTTCAGCATTCTTAGCCAAAAAAATCTCGTGAGGTAGGTATTAGGAAACAAAAGCATTTCTTAAATAAATTTCAATTGCATAACTGCTATGCAACCGTGCCTACCCGTGTCTACATCTGCTTACAGACTATGCTTTGACACTTAGGCCAGGGAAATATTATGCTGAAGTACTTTAAGGTGCAGATGGAGGAAACTACTCGCATTTTTGAAATAGTTTTAAGTCATGAAACATGTAATTTGCAGCTACTTTTAGCAATAGGCTTTGTGCTGTCTCAGATTCTACTGAAGCCTTGTGATTGCATGATTCGAAACACTGATGGATTTCGCGAAATACACAATAAGAATTATGTTACGATTTGTCAAGTTTGCAGCAGCCAACGCCAGTCTGATATCACAATTGTTACAAACCATCCCTTGGTGAGTTAAAAAAGCCGATTTTTCATACACCAAGAAATTCCAAAGACGGCGAAATCCGTCATTTTTACATAGATTCATGTAATTTTGTTGTCTGGGAAGTGGTCTTCTAGTTCGAATGACTAAATTCCCAATTGTATTCTAGACTCTTTCCATCAACTTTCTGGCGGTAATTTGCCAAGGTTTAACGAATTCGTTTTTAGCCAGCAAACATTCTATTTATCTAACGTCAATAGTCAGCAAACGTTGTATCAATGTAAAAAAATAATTTATTTGTTGGCTGGGCTATGGCAAAAATCCCCGGTGATACAACTTGATTCAACTTTCCATTCCTTCTGTCGTTTTAAACGTTCCACCATCACTACATGCATGAAACAATAGAGAAGTCTTGGTTTGTCACATTCCAGGACAATGGGTATTGGGGGGGAGTTAGTATTATGGTCACAGCTACTCGGCTGCAGAGTAGGGACCTAAACAGCTTGCATCCGGTTTCAATAAAAATTCATGGACGCATTTACCAGTATTATCTTTAAATAATTTACAGTGAAAAATAAGACAATATTCTCCCGAAAAAAAGGCAAGACACATTCAAAGTCATGGAGATGTTCGACTTAATTGGAAATTAAACTGAAAACGTTTCAAGCTCTTTTGAGAAGGTGTCAATCCCCAGACAGAAAAATCCGTCATTTTCAATGACAGATTTTATGTCTAGGTCGTTCTCCTTCTACAAAATCCTTGTCTTTTGGTGTCTAAGTTCAGCTTTTCAAACGTCAGAGAATCGTTACAGAACATCAATTAGGCGTGAAAGAATTGAGAATTGTCACTGAATAATTCAGACACCAATACGCAGTTTTTAGAATGAACTAACAAAAACAATTGTCCCTGAAGCAGTTCACTTTTCTAGATCATTGGTAAATGGGTCGAGTAGAGTAATGCTTGTTAAAAATTAACAAAGTTTTGATTTGCTCAACTTTATTTCCGGAACAGTTTTGAGTTTTTCTCTTTGACACTTATACAGTATTTTGTCGATTCCATGGCAATAATAAAACAACGAAGTGAAACATTTCCAACATTGTTTGACAAGATCATGAAACGTAAAATCTATTAGCAAACTATATGGTAATATTTAGTTTAACACATACAATTGTAATTAACTTGTTGGCAACATTACAAATTCATCAACTTCATAATAAACTTACGAGTGACCAGTAGGAGGGATGAAATAAATGCAACAGTGCACTCTAGTGTCAGGAATGCGTTTTCTCCTCTTGATCGAAATCTCTTCGTTCAGGTACTTCTCGTACTGGTCGTTGATGTGTCTCAAGATCGGCTGCCAGCTGAAAAGATGAGGAATGTGATGGTGAGTCTTAAACCAATCGATTGCGATTGGGAGGAAAGCGATTTCAAATTTTTTAAAGTTTGTAATCTTCAAAATTTTCAAATCTTAATTTTGCGTTCACTTGTTGCGTCACTCGTTTGACTATTGTTGTTATTTTCTAGCCTATGTCGAGAATAGGGAACATCCCTCCATAACGCAGCATTGTATGTCTTGTTGTTGCTGCATTACCTTATCTGTCGTTTTAATCTAAGGTTTATATCTTATAGATCATGATGCTCAGTGACGATAAAATCAACGAATTGACAAACTTAGAATTTTACCAATTCCTGTTGTCCAGGTGATCCCCAAACCCAGGAGTGTCTGTCACGGTCAGTTTCAATCGAAGACCTTTCTCTTCAATCACTGTTGAAACACAAGTGAATTAATATGTGAATCAAAATAGTCAATAAATAGCCTGTTTAAATACTGAGTGTGCTGCACACTTAAGTGCAATGGATGACATTTCTCCTCGGTATTAGCAATAGGTCGATTAATCTTGCCACAATTGAGTAATGCTGCAAGGCACATCACAAAAAGCCAATTTATGTCGTTGTTTTTTTGGCCCCCTTTCTGTGTTGTCTGATCAGGAGCAGCGCTGTCTGAATTTCGCACAACTGCAACTGCGTTGGCTTGCTATGTTACCCGATATAGCCTTGAAATTACAGTTTTGATGGAAAAAATTTGACAACATTGAAAAAACGCTATGATACACAAAAACCATGCTGCTGCTACGGCAACCGGGAAGACATATTTTCTATCGTAAGCAAGGTTGCTTATACACTTTTACTGTTTTGTGCCATCACAGGATTTAAAGCCAAGCAATCGATAACATTGTACGATATCAATCATGCGCTTAAAGCTAGGACTGAATTACAAGCTAAGTGCTTTCAGCTGTAGTCACCACTTAACCACCATGTTGTACGTAATCCTCTGCTCGTACTGTGTTTATGGTTCAATAAAAACCAACTGTTTTAAAATTAGTTCACTACAAGGTGATGGCTAAATATGAAATTAGCGGCAGTGCGACATCTTCGTGATCCGCAGGAAAGTAAATTACGTAGAAAATAAAAAATTTCAAATTCTTCTGAAACTGCAATGCAATTTAGTCGAAACATCAATGTATGCAAATGATTTAAATTTGAATAAGAAAATATATGTTGGTCTTAGTTGTGCCATACTATCAAATAAAGCACATAAAATACCTGGATGTTTGAAAAAACCAATGATTTAAAGATATCAATCGAATGTCACAGTGAAAAGTCAAAAATAAACAACCGATAAAAAAGCATGTAACCGTCGCCCATTGTTCCATGCATATCAAAAGTAAGGGAATTGTCCAGCAAAACGTTATCTAAGATTCTCTTTATTTTGAACCAACAAAAAAAAGCTGTGTGTTGATGAAAGTAGCGACTGGTTGGACAAGGTTCGGAACTTAGAAAGTTTTGATTCGAAGCTCAATCAGCTTCTGCTGTATCGCATCTGTTGCTGCTCAAACCCTAACACAACAAATAGATTTGCTTGTTGACTTTGCACAGAGTTCGGTCAAAATTACCTGAAAAGAATATTCTCATGAAAGTTATCTTTGTTAAATCAATATCTTTTTGTTTGACCTTTTTCTGGCACTCTGGGAGCCTAGTCAGTGGCGGATTCAAGAGGGGGGTGATTGGGGCGAACGCCCCCAAAAACACAGAAAAGTAACTTTATTCATGGTGTATTTGTAACTTTGTAAGATTGGCTTAATGTAGACCTACACATCATTGTATTTTGTTAAAATCGCCCCTCTCTCCCTCAAGGCTACTTACTAGATTCGCCCCTGAGCATAATCTACCTTTTTACCGCCATGAAGCAAAAGGTGTGAACCTTTATTTACATAAATAGATCACTAATCCTTCGATAATGATGAGTAAATTAAAAGACAGTTCGTAATCACACACAAATTTTTAAAATTTCTTGGAACATTATTGTTTTCGTATTCAATATCCAATATTTCATTACTAAACCACACAAAGAAGAACAAGTCAATGTGTGCTAAGTCTAATAGATTGACGAAAACCTTTCTATCGACTACAAAAGGCATGAAAAAAATCTTTGTTTATTTTCAATATCTCCAGCCTGAATCAATTGACCTGCTTATCGATCACACCTTCTTTGTTCACAACTTGAGTTTCATCTTGTTTTTCTGATGGTAGAAAGCTTTTTTGGTTCAGCAAGACGAAGCAATATTGTTGGTATCGGTGTGATCATTTTGATGTTATCAGCATGAGCAATAAATATCTATGTTCAAAAACGATGCCGCTTGTGCTCAATTCATTCATTGAATAGCAAAAAACGGACAAGGAAGTTTCATAATTTGCGTTTTAAACATAAAATTGATGTAAAGAAACAATGATTTTCTGAAAAGAGGTCTTGCATATTGACCGAACCTTTAGCCACACATGGAGAGTAAATTAAAGACTGTTTTGTCGTCTCTCCAGCACATGACCCGTAACCGCATGATTAACCTTAAAAGGTTAACTTCAAGATTCACCGTAGTGGATGTAATTCTTGACGATGATGCAATGTTTTTTCACGTCAAATCAACGAAATCCTTACCATGACTGATTGATTTAATCTCTACGGTCTTGGGGGTGGTATATTCCTCTTCGGGCATTCTTCTACTGACTTTGGATTTGAAAATCGTGTTAACTAACGTGGATTTTCCCAGCCCAGAGCTTCCTGAAAGAAAAAGAAAGAATCTAATTTGTTTCAAGCAGATCACAGTTGTGTCAGTTTTCTTGTACTGACACTTGACGGTATTAGGAGCATTTTTATGATCTCACTTGAGAGAGAGTAAAAGTTTATTGATTGACTTCAGCCCTCTTGGAGACATGGACATGTTCTAATGAATCACTGCGAACTGTGACAATTCCAAATCAAGTTGCGCCAGGCATGAACTTGGAAGCTAATTGCCATCACGAGTTCATGACAATTTCATGGTCCTGTTCTGTTGTATTTGCCGTGTGGATTGGTCTATTCGTTGACAATTCGGCATCGTTTAATCAATCCAATCGTACCCCCAAACAGTCCTTCTGCTAAATTACCAAGTGAAAACAGTTATAACCCTTGTTCTCTTGTATGTCAATGAATTTATGCCTTGATCCAAAATTTAGCCACGTAACAGAATTGCTAAAAATTAAGGATCAATTGAAATATGGATGATTGAAACTCTAGAATTTTCTATTACAAAATTACCCTCTGAAGCAATTCTGTTCAGTACAAATGCAATAGTGCTACAAAAATATCTAAAAAAATCAAATACAAAAAAGTAGAAAAACCTTGCCAACCAAATATAAATAAAACAACAGAAAAGTTCAAACAGGTCCTCGTTGAGAAAATAACTTGGGCCCAATTCCGAAATGAGAGGCCCAGACCCTGCAAACAATAAACTTCTAGAAAAAATATACGATTCCAAAAATAGGCGGTGTATTTTCATTCTAGACCCCAAAACATTTCGGGCCTTTAAAATGACCCGGGCCTCGGTTCAAGAGTAGCCTACCTCTGCAATAAAGTTACTGAGTGAAAGCAGCTCAAATTGTGCAATTTGAAAAAACGATATTATTTCTAAATTGATAAAAATGTCACTACCCCAAGCATCAAATCGGTCTTTTGTTGCATTGATCAAAAGTCTGCAGCCTTAGCATCAATGTACAATTGTACATACGAACTGGTTTTCTAGCTGAGATGCTGTTTACCATGCCAACGAACTACAGTATAATTAAAGTACAGAATAGAAAAGTGACCAGAAAAAGAAACAACAAATCATCCTGTCCGGTAGTTCATTTGTAGCATTTAGTCAGCCATATGAAATTTTAAAAGCGAATGACCTGAATGTGTGACTGTCCAACGGTGATGATGAAATAGCAGTCTTTCTTTGGAACGGTTATGACTGTGAGTGAAGTGTCATTTACACCTTAATGTACATAGTAACTTTGTTTCCTAATGTCACGAACTCAGATTTGCACTACCACCCCAAATGTCACCAACACCACCACCTTTATCTTCTTATGACAAGGTATAAGTAAATATCAGCACATTCTAATTAATTCTTGCATAAGGTTGGACTATAAAGAGCGTACCCGTTCTAGAAGAAGACATAATAAGCGTATTTAAAGGTTGTCTATAAACATATCTGCGTCACGGTGTCTTCACAACCTATAGTCATCCCATGGTTCATAGAACCCCTAAGCAAAGGGATTTACTATTCATGTATTATTCATAGTCAATGCACGTTTACATTTATGTAAATTGTCAGCAATTGATCATACCTTACCTAAGCTGCTCTCGATAAAAATGTCCAGCCCTCTTAGATAGAAAGCTCAAACGTTTACATCAATTCAATGCAAACATTCTTTATGTTGGTGCAAGAATTTTGCAATTTTTCTAAAATTGACATTCAAGTGCAGATGCGGTTATTTTTTCAATCACGAAAACCAGACATACATACAAGTACTCATTCGACTACATACAGTACCGTATGGCAAGAATAAATCTTTGCATTTACTGTGCATTCAACTCATTACGTCTGCAAGTGCTCATACTGATTGTCCGATTAATGATTTAGAAGGCCGCTCTAATTGGTTGAATAGTAGTTTCTGACAGTTGTCCCAAAAGAAGTCGTTAAATAATGTGATCAAACCATTATAATACGCCAAGACTTCTTTGTTGATCAGAATTGCAAATCATCATCATTACACTTACAATTTTATATACATTTTGGCGTCATGATCTTGAACAACGCCATTTCTTTGGCTAAGCATGTGCATGCCGGTTTGATGTACAATATTCCTTCAATACTCTAATGCTGTAATACCAAGGCTAGAAAAAGAAAATTATATCTTTCAAATACAAAATCTGAAAATTGCTATCTTACATACTCTCATTAACCCAAAGTTTTGTGCTTCAAAACTGGCTTCGTGGGCGTTTTGCCAAACACAATGGACATGCCACTGTGCTAAACATCAACATTGAGAAATTTAGCATTAGTGCTGGTGCGGTATGTGACCTACAACTAAATGCTGCTACATTGATATAAGTTACTGCAGCAACCATAACCTTAAGTTGGTGGTACTCTAGGAGAGTCTAGGCCCAGCTTCTGTAATATAGCTGGATTAATTCAAAAAAGAGTGAAAAGAGAGGAGTCAAAGTTCGATTTCATATTTATATTTTCAACTTAACCGACTTTATTCTGACGCTTCAATATATGGCTTAATTGTTGTAGCCAATACGGTACTGTCTTTTTCGTCCTTGACACATTAATGGCAAACACATATCATATCCAGGGTAGTATTTTCTATCTTGTATCCGTTGGTTGAAGATTTAACATTTAAGTGAACAGAAAGAAAGGACACCAATCATCGAGTCTACCATCGACTCCACATATGCCACAAAGAGTCTTGCCAGAGACACTACCGCATGCTCTTGCGCGATGTCAAACCGACGTCTCATCGAGCGTCGTGCCACGGTCCTAACCACGTGGCTGTGTAGCCGACATGACGAAACATAACTTGATGCGACATATAACTTAGAATGTGGCTAGTTAGTACTTATGAAGTAGACTATAAAATTTTATACCATTCACGAAACTGGTCGATAAACCTTTGTAAACCCCATTATGAAGATGCATTTTTCTGCAAGTTTTGTGTAGCTTAGAGAAGAGACACCACACTAGTTTTCGCACGTTTATATGCAACTTGCTCAACATTACATACTTTTAAAAGACATCCTTCTACTCTTCGATGGTGGTAAATTGTCTAATTTAAAATAAGTTATTTATGGATGGAAAGTAATTAATTATTTAAAAACCACTTCCATCTGTGTATTTATGTGTTTAGTAAGCAGATTGAGACAATAGCCAGCTTATAATTAGCAAATTTGAATACATAGACCTGCGGTATTCTAGAAAAAGAAAGGATATCCCGTATCGAAGGTGATGTAAATTTTGCAGCAAGGGACGTCATTTTTACCCATCTCAAAAACTGAACTTTTCAAGTCGGCGTTGAATTGCATTACAAAGTTGATGTTTGATGCAATTTTAATGTGAACACAAAGTTACTTTGCTTTGTTTCTCGGCAGCCGATTTGTAGCAAGAATTGACAGCGATAGACACGTGTTTCGCCCATTAGGCTGGGCTCATCAGTATCGCACCGTATTCTGCCACAAATTTAATTTAATTCCAGCCTAATATCAGTAATTGAAAATATCAATATGCAAACTTTTAGCTTTCCTAAATCTCGAAAATGCTATTAAAAACAACATTTTTCAAAACAAAACGCAAACCCAACAAACCACATATTTATTAAAATGCTATTCAACAACACATCGAATCCCAGGCACCAGATGCATACTATTTAGCTCATCAATGAACAACACGTTGTTGTTCCGGAAGAAAAGTCAAAATAAAAACCGGTAGAAACCGTAATGTTCAAAATTTCAGTTTAGCGCTGATTTTCAGGACACCTAGTTCTGTAAACGTAGAAATGACAAAAATCGAGTGACGAAGGTTCAATTCATACCGTGTGGAAAAAAGAAGCTAAGTTCCAGAACAATTCTCGTTTTAGTAGTAGCTAGAAAATGTTACTGACAACAATACTTCCACTTCAAGAGATTGCAAACAGCCAACTCGATGAATGAATGAGCGTCAGCGGTTCATAGCTTTCACAAGAATATCAAAGAAACTGCCAGAATGAAGCTTCAAAATGGTATACACATTCCCAGAATAAATTCAATAGTGTTTGGTAGATTGAGAAAATATTTATAATCGGAATGCAAAGCACTGCGTAGAAACTCAAACTTGGAAGCTGTGCAATGTGCATACTTGCAACGTGTACCGTGTAGCCACTGAGGCTAATTGCTCTATTTCCTTTAATTAATCGGCAAAACTTGTCGTGCGTACAAAAAGCTAAAATCAAGCAGAAAAAACACTCATCTCACGGTTCTCACCTACGGTACATTAATTCATTGGTTTATTTGCGTTTCTAACAAAAGATGTTATCAAGTGATGCAATGGAAAAAATTTATCCCACAAAAATAATTTGATATTGCTCAATCTGATGTGAAAAAGGCCTTGTTTGATATCAGTATTATTTTTATGAAACTAAACTGTTGTTTCATCGTTTTGGATTGATCTTTTACGTTACTTCACGATGTGAAACCACAAAAAGGCATTGCTTCAACAATTGGACGTAATTTGAGCGTGTTATAGTTGGAGAGTTGAAACAAGTTGAGCAGAAATTACACAATTTGTTATGAAACGGGATATGAATGATTACACAACATCGGCTTTTAGCCAACAAACGTCGATTTGAGGTAAACGTTAAATGAAGCAACACTTTCACGTCAGATGTCTGGCATGACTCAAGAAATATGAGCTTAAAATTTTTAAGTTGTTCTTAAAAGGAATCGCCTTGCAACTTGATGCATACTTAATAAGTAAATGAGTTTCTTATTCACTGGTTCAACATCTACAGACGTCGAATCAATGTAAAAAGGACTGTTTTTGGCTTGATAAGGGTGACGCCTGGCGAAGAGTTAACTCAAGCGGTGTCTGGATATTAATATGCATAAAGCACTTCCTCCAACCAAGCTGCTTGAAAAAGACCCGTTGTGTTTATGGAAATATAACGTCCGATAACGTTGAACTAAATCAGCAACAACTGCCTATGCAAAAAAACATGCCAATGCTGATTTGCTTTCAAGTTTGGCCTCTTCTGCCCTCAGTTGAACACTTGGCCATTTTTGTAAAACCAGGTTTTGCCCATGCTACTGATTACTGCTTGTAATATTAAACCACACCGTTGGAGTTTCAAAAGTGCATTAGAAAACCGAAGAAGCCGCAAACAAATTAACTTTTTTAATTTTGCAGAACTTAAAACAAAAAATACTCCAGTATTCTCATCCCAACACGTCAATTTACTGTGTTTCCAATATTCGTTGAAAGTAAGTTGTGGCGCAATGCACATTGGATCATGATTCATGACCTTCTCTGTTGTGCTTATGAATAATGACGGTAGTTATATTTCAACAGGGACATTGCACACTCAGAAATAGATTAGCTGAAAATATGAAAAATGGCAATTATCCAACTACAAAAACACCGATGAACTTCTACATACGTTGCCATCAATGTAAAAAAATTAATTGTTTGTTTTGCAGTTGTCCTAATCTCAGCAGGGACAGCAAAACGAAAGTAAACAGTTGCTTTGGCAATGCAACAATGTTGAACGTTTTTCAGAAGGCGTATTGTGCTTCACAAAACGTTTATTTTTTGAATAAGGTTTGATCTTTCAAGGGTGATATTGAGTGTCCACTGTCCAGCGCAAGGCAATTTTTTAAAGTGCAGTAAATTTAGGTACTCACCTACTACCATTATGTTGAATTCAAAACCTTGTCTCAAAGCCTTTTTTCTGATTTGTTCTGTCAAAGTGTCGATGCCGACGTAACCTTCAAGCTTCATAATTGCAAAATCTCCGTCAAGCTAGGTTAGATTCAAAGTCAATAATATGGACACAGTAACGATTTACAGCTAATCAACTATTATGAGATCTATTTTATCAGCCTGTGAATATAAAATTTACTTGATAACATTTCTAAAATAGCAAAGCTTCTTGTAGTTTAATAATAAATTTGCATGACAATGCTTGCTCAAGGTTGAAACGCTTTTGAACAAACAGATTGCGGAAAGTTTTTTTTAACTAATTGTGACAATCATTAACACCTGCAATGTTTTAGATTGTCTTGTCAAGCACACTGTGCGTGGTAGTGACTGTGGTAATTCAACATGGAAGTAACTGTAATTGACCAAGTTCAAACAACATTAGCAAAATAATCTATTGGTCACCTCGTTCATTGACTGCTGATTTTTTCAAATTCCAGCTTTCTGTCTCTATGCGAGTCGCTGCAGCTCTTGCACAGCAATACACAAGCAAAACTAGCACAAATAAAATGGAAATAACATGTATCTAGATTCTAGATCTACAGTGCAAATCATCGTTCTTTTTCGCTTGACTATGCCTCAACAATCGTCTTGACAAACTTAACCGTGTAAGTAAGTTGCTACAAATTGCGTTTTACAGTGACATTTTTAAGTTGTCCTTTTTAGTAGCTTCAAGCATAGACAACGAAAGGCTCAGACAGGAGAATGTTGAAGAATCTTTAATTGCATGCGTGTATGTCAGGGTACGCGTGTGTGTGTGCAACGTGCAAAACATAACTTGCTGCCAAGGCCGGAAAGAGAAACAGCAAATATCAGCCAAAACAGGACATGACCGACCCTTTTGCTTATAGCACAACAAACTGTAATACCAAAAGAGAATACTGTATACGCATTTGATGATAAAAGAAACCTGTGTGCCAGTTCTAAAGTTTCATGACTAACTTTCTGATTCACCAATTTTACATTTGGTATGGGCTTTTCATTTATACTTTTGTTAAATGTAATGCTGAGAACGTTCATTCTTTGGGCGCTTTACATTATTCCACAAAATCAGCAGAACCGCCATCGCCATTCAGCTGATGGAGGTTCTGGCAAAGAATTCTGTTTGATTGACTCCTCTTCACTCTCAGCCACAAGGCAAAAATCGTCTCTTCATTTCGTACGGTTGATTCTTGCTAAGCATTTTTTCAACGTAAGTAAGTTGTTTGCTTCCGATTTGTAGCTTGCTCGAAATTGAACGAGGAGTAATTTTTGGTTCAAGATAATCTTCAACTTTCATTTGTTATGACACGAACTCAAAACAAGAAGTCTAAGAAAAGCCGCCATTACCTCAAAGGAAAAGAAAATGACTCGTAATTAGGCTACAATCTTCCACTTCAAGCAGACCAAAAACAACAAACTCAAGTGGGTGGATGAAGCATGAAAGATTTTCAGCAATAAATGCTTTTGAAATCGCGTTCTTTCTACAAAAAACAATGTTGAGACAATACAAAACAGCATTCATTGCTCACAAGTGAAATTAGAATTGCGATTTGGATGCAAGTGTTTGTGTAACAAAAATAATTAAAGTAGTAGACGTAATCAATAAAAATGCTTGTATTTAGAACATTATTTTCAAACACACGCAAACCTACTAAAAATAATTTATTGCAAGCCGTCAGCTTCAAAGTGTAACTTAAAAACATCTTCAGTTTTTATTTCGAAGATTTGGTTTTGATTCGAGCTTTTCCACCAGCGTCGCGAAACGTCACAGTTGATGTTCAAAGATAGGCTCACAGCGGTAACGTCATGGTATATAACAATTTAACGCTGCCAGGCTGACTAGCAGTTGCAGTTGAAAGACTTTGGAATGCAGTGAAAACAAGCTATTTGACGTTGAAAAGCTATAAAATTTGCTGAAAAAAGCATGTAACATCAAAATGAAACAAGGTCACACCAGGGGCTGCCGTGGATGAACAGCAAAATATGCAAACATGCAAAGAAGTGACTGTATAGTCGAATTGATCATGACATTGAATTTCACATTCTCAAGAGAGGAAATATCGCGACAGCTCATATTGTTGACAAACTTCCCCGGCAGAAAACGTTGCCCTGTTTACATCAGTTCAACGACTACTGGCGCTGTAACGACGTAATTTCGCAACTTGGTCCTTCCGGGGATGATTTCTGAATAGATGCCGTACTTTTGTGAGTTGGACTGCAACATAACGGTACATAAAATGTTACGGATGATTTTTATCTTAATTTATGAATAAGATAATATCAAGCAATCTGCATCTTTTCTTTCTTGACAATTTACAATACCCTGTGTTGCAGCTGGTGGTGTAGCCTTTTCATGATAGCAAGTTGAATAGCTAAAATGCTAAGGATCTTATCATCTTAGTGCAGGGGTGGGGAACCTGCGGCCCGCGGGCCAAATGCGGCCCGCGTGACTGTTCCATGTGGCCCGCGTCAAAATTGGGCTCCTTGTTTGCACAAGTGAAATCATTTGAAGCTAAACTACATCTGTAGAAAGTACAACTTGAAAACAATAATACCGCACATTTCCCTACCTTGCAAGAGCAAAAGCCTTTTACAACAACCAAATATGCCCATGTGTGTGTCAATCTTATGGAGACATTTAATGCAAGATTTTTGGACATAAAGAGTAAAGAAATGGAGTTAGATATTTTTGCCTCTTCTTTCAATGTGATTGCAACTGATGTTCCTAGTAACTTCCAACATGAAATAGTAGAGCTCCAGAATGACTGTACGTTGAAAGCGATGTACCAAAACGTTCCACTGCTCAACTTTTATCAACGCTACATAAATGCTGATGATTTTCCAGTCATGCGGAAACATGCTTTGAAATATGTGTCTCTGTTTGGAAGCACCTACCGTTGCGAGCAGTTTTTTTCCAAATTGAATCTAACAAAAGTCGGCTTCGCTCCAGACTGACTGATAAAAACCTGGAGATGCAGTTAAGAGTTGCAACATCTTCCGTGTCAGCAGACATCACACGACTCACCAAAAATAAAAGCTTTCAGCCCTTCCACTAGCTGTGAAAGTGAAATAAATCATTGTCTACTTCGCTACATTTTTTATCTGTAAATAAAATTTCGAATTTTTTAGTGGCCCGCCAATGTTATTTCTCATTTTATGTGGCCCGCAATACTAAAAAGGTTCCCCACCCCTGTCTTAGTGTTTATACACTAAATATAGTTTTATCTAATCAACACCCATCTGCCTACTGTATAAATTAAAAGTGCAAACAATAAGGTTTTAATTTGATTTAAAAATCAATAAACTTATGTGTACAATTGTATTCTGTCTTCTTTATCTACCAAATCTGAGACTCCAATATTTTCAAAAAAATGTAGAGGTTGCATGAATGAAGTGATCGCTAGCATCGTTTGAACCTTTTACTTGAAAACGTGTTTACTTTAGACAGTCGTAAACGTCATACTAAAATTAAATCTAAACACGATATTAAGAATAAACATTCTAAGAACGAAGTCCTTCGATGTTGCTTGAACAACTAGATCCAGTGTTTGACTTCACAGTCGTAACATTTTCGGCTTCTTGCCATAAGATTAAATTTCACCAAAAATGAGTAAAAAATCCGCAAATCATGAAACTAAAAGCGCTGAACCATTTTGAACTTTTAAAAAATTCTCAAGAACACCGAAAGTTTTATTCAAAACTTACAACCATCATCCACCCAAAAGCACTTTACAATACATCAAATTTTCACAAATATACTAAAGTTATTTACAAGATGACAAAATCTGTACTTCTTCAATGGATGCTTCATTTTTTTCCGCCACTGAGTCAATGTAAAAAATACCGATTTTGTTGGCAAGGTTGTTTTCTTGAAACCATTTCTTTCTCTCTTTTAAACACCTATCCATCCCAACCTTAAATAAGTAGCATAGCCTCATCACCATACGTATATTATATTTCATTAGCATTTTGAGAAATTGTATCAGCATAACGTTGTAGAGATAATCTTGCTCACAAAACCATTCAAAATAGTTTGCATATTGCATTCACATCCGAGCCATTCATTTGATAAGCACTTGATCAGTGAATCACAAGAAAACGAGCATTTGAAAATTGTATTAGCGATGTACCCAGACGTGACGTGATCTTTTTTGCATGTGTGATTATTACAATGGGCTGCAGAGCCTAACGTCTCGTCGAAATATTCACTTTTAAGCAATGATATCATGCACTTAAATTAAATAATCAAACTTCATAATCTTTTCCAGTGCCAAACGTTACCGATCATACTTTATTTGGAAACAACAATGGCTGCTTTGATTTGTAATGGGCTTGTGACCGTGTAAGTTTTAAACCAAAAGCCAGCACAAAGTAAAATTGTCTTTTTTTTTAAATACGGTAACAATAAACAAAAGTTTTTGAAACATTTTTTCCAATCAACAAAGTTTCTTTAAAAGTTTTATACATTTTTTGTAATGTGAAGGCAATTTTAGAGCCGTATCTGAATGTATTTAATGCACACATCAACTAACCAGGAACTTGAGTTTCTGCAGATCGCCAGTGACCAACAGGTTTTACCAATCTGACATCCTGAGATAATTGCCTTGTTAAGTGTGATGCAATAGTACAATGACAATTAATTGAACTGACGTTTCATCGAAACGGCATTTTGCATAAATTGCACTAAATGTAAATAAAATTCTTCCTAAAACAGCTGTCTTTTCAATAAAACCTCGTCTTTATGAGTTTCTAAACAAAGCTAAATCTCCAATACCTGTGGTTTGATAAGCTGCCCGTTTGATGAATCGTCGGGTCATGCGTAAATTAGGTGGTAGCCTACAGTAAGTTTGTCTAGCTAAGTTGTGGAGTAAAAGCTGGAGAAGGGACTTTTGGCGTTTCCGGAATCGGCCCTTACAAGATACGGAGTCGTGTATTTTTAATCAGACCCCGCAGCCTTAACTGCTCATCTCACGTGCATCTGCTAGAAAAAAAATAACAAACTACTTTAAACTGTGAATATCAAGCACAGCTCATGACACTTTCGTGTATGTCTGCAAATATTTACTCGCGCTGTCGGCAAATATTTACTATATTTGCACGTGTATAAGTAGGTAGTTCTTGTAAACCTGCTTTTAGGGTGTTACTTTAATGAGAGACCACCGCAGCAAAGACACTGACAGTATGACAAAAAGAAGCACAAGTAACAATCTGTAACAAGCAGCTCATCTAGAAGAAAAGGGGGGGGGGGGGGGGACACGCCTAAGTTCCGGTGAAACATATCTTAAGAGAAATCCTGAGAGACAGAAAGGATAATACAAAATAAATGGTTCAAAGAAGAAAATATTCTAATCGATAAAATGTTGACAGCTTTTACCCGTTTTAGTCTCTTGTCGGGTATTCTGTGGCTATCTCAATTATAAAATTTTGTTAAAACTCACAGTTTGTACTTAGGCTAACCAGTGAAGTTAAAAGTTTTGGTTTAACAACAAAGTTAAATTAAAAAACCGCTTTTGATGATGACTAGGACAAGTAAAGTCAATAAAGTCAAGTTTTTTTCAGTAACTTATTATGGTATGGTTTTATGCAAGAGTTCTGGACACAAGGAGTCGGTTTCAGAGTCTTAATTTGATAGGTTAATAAAAAGTCATTTTTTACAAACGCCTACCCCTTGATACATCTGCTGCTTTGAAACAATTATACGATGTGCTCTGTGCTGCTGTAAGGTTAATACAGTGTGATTGAACGAGCAAACTTTGTTGGAGACACATGACCAACTGCCCCCCTGGAATTGCTACTGTCTGTAGTATCTATACAATGAGTGAGCTGTGAACAGTCAACTTCATACAATTTCAAAAGCACTTCTAAACTGGGATTAATTCAAAGCGCCGTTGGACTACGATGAAAACATAAGCGGATTAGAACAGCGTTAAAAAATTGGTACAAACTGTTTATCTACACTTCTGCTCTTCTTGTTTAGTTGCATTTGTGCAACTAACTTGAAACTCAATGAATGTCACTCACTTTAGATATATTCATCATACTGTAAAACGACGTGTGTGATCTGAAGTCGTAAGATAAACCTTTTATTACTTAGATGTCAATCAAATATCTCAATGAAGGTTTTAGAAACTCAGATGCTTTTTCGAAACTCATCCAACTAAAGCTTGAGCACGTCCAACCTTTGATGGCTGCCAACTGGTGCGTTACGAGATATAATGTTTCTATTCATGCATAGCCATTGAAATAAGTTATTTCCTTTTAGTGCAATGCAGCAATTGCTCAAATTGTTGTTTAAACAGCACACAATCTGCTCCTCTCATGCACCAGTGCTGCCAAGTTGCATGATTACGAAATGATCAATGAAGTTACAAATGTATAAAATAGCAAACATTTTCTTTTGACTGAAAGAATTAATTCTCAGTACCGAAATAACTCAAGATCATCAATTTATTTACCAATATTCTACGTCTGCAAAATGCAATCATTACAAAAATAACTGATTTTCTGCACGGTGATTAAAATAGTAAGAAAACTTTAGAGGTTAAAAGCAACTATTAGGGGTGGGGCTAATATTATAAAGTTTATTCAAAATATAGCTATTGAATGCAGTCAAACATTTATGAAACGTCATTCAAAATAAAGTACAATGCCATTGAAACGTTGTAATTAAAAAAATATTAAAAACATGTTCTTGCAGGGGCAAGATAAAACTTTGGAGCTATCAGCAGCAACACTACATCATATTTAACAGTAACACTATAACACTAACACATACAAAAAACTACATACGTTTAATTTCCTCATCACGCGTTGGTCAATGGTCATGATTTATTATTTTATGTTTGGCAACTCTGCTTTCCCAATGATTGATACTCACAGAAAACCGCATCACGAGTCGAATGTGAACAGCTACGTCACATTCAACATCCGCGGCAGTGAATATACGTTTGTTTACATCACATCGATTTTCGTGTGTGAATTGTTGCTTTCCAAACAGCAACTGTTGATCTCGAATAGGGGTGGCCAGTAAGCAATTTACGAGCTGAATGTAATCTTGAAATTTTCAAAGGAAATTGCAATATTTCATCACGCTAACACGAGTCCAAGAAACCACTTTTCTCCAATTTAAATGCACAATTCTTCATGGGTAAGACACTGCATTGTCATAAATAATGCATACAAATACAATAAGTTTATTGTCTGTAGGTAAGGTATACACGACAAGCAAGTATGCGTAAAGCGACTTTGTTTGTTTTGTCAGCACCATTATTACTGACTACATAAAATTGAAAAGAATTTATTTACAGAAATGAAAGACATTATTAGCTAATGAAAAGCAACTAACACATACGATAAACTTTGACAAGAACGCAAATCGGCCAAAAACGACCCTATTCTACGATACAAATTATTGGCCACTATGACACAATTACAAAATGTGTAGGCTATCTTCATTGAAAGCGACCTTACGCAATGTTCTTGATCTTGATGAATCACTATCAATAGAGCATGGGTGCATTGAATGAAAAAATATTTCGAAACGTTTTCGAAAGCAGATTTTGGTTCAACAAAAACTTTGTTTTAATTTTATTTTTGTTTTCAATTGAATTACTTGGAAAAGGATTTCATTTCGCACCTTTCTTCGTGGAAAAGAACTTTCGATGAGTTTCACCGAAAAAATCCTTTCCAGCATCTTTATTCTTCTTGCATGTCTTTTGTGCCAAAAATGTGACCAGTGAACCACCTTTAAGTTAGTTTTCCTCCCCCTTACCACTCAAATTGGCCTACGCCACTGCTCCCGCACATTCTATACTTGAAAAGCTTTATAAGCTACACTTTCTTTACTAAACTGACGCAGAGCGAACTACATTGAATCAAGTTAGAAGGCCCAGTTTTCAAAAAACAGCGAACAGGGCGTAGTGTTAGACACAAAGCGGCATTTAAATGCTGCAAAAGCATTTTCTATAGACAGTGCTTTGATGTTACTTGTGCTTCCGAGTGACATAACACGCTTTTAAAAACCAAAGCAATTGACCAGCGCATGTCTCTCATTTCCTGTCTTTTGCTTCTGCAAATGACAAAGCCCAGTAAGCTGGCGTTTTAAACTATATTTGCCAAACATGTGAAGACCAACTTTAAACAAAACCGTATCTCCGTCTTTTCAACGACCAAGCTCATCGTTTGAAAAATTTATATAGGCTACACTTTATTTTTGCAAAAATCAACTCAGGCTTTCTACTGAACTTTTCTGCTTTCTGGCAGCTGAGTAAATGAAATCAGTTTGTTTTGTACTTCAGGAGATTTACGTCATAAGTGGTCTGCAGTTGAACCCAACTGCAACAAAAGTGAATTTCGCTTCAAAAACATTTTTTAAAAAATCCACACTATTCAGGCAGCTGCGGTTTCAATCAGCATTGACAAGTGTGATGTAATTACTAACGTTTGGGTGAGGTTTTTTTCAGCTTATTTTATTTTTTCAACCATGAATGCAGTAGACTGGCTGCGTAATTTCAAAGCTTGTGCATATTTTTGTCTGTAAAATGTTGAACTTGCCAATATATAGCGGAGTTGCCGAAAATATTTTTCAAAACTTGCACAAACACTGAAAATGGTAGATATCGTTGTGTAAACAGGCGCACACCCTCACACAGTGTTTACCGAACATACGAAACACTTTTGAACATTTGCGAAGCCAATTTCTAGTTTTTGCTGTTGCTTTTACGTATGCTAACGTTGAAGCAACAACTTTGATAGCCAGTTAAAAAAAGCTTTGAAACTCAGTTTCATTGAGTGCAGCCTTTCTTTGTGTTGAAATGGTACAACAAAGTTAATTGGATTGTCCTAGGTTTAAAAATCGGCAAGTTTTCACTGCAGATCTTTGAACAGTACCGGATGACGCTGTTGCTGACAGCTTCAACTTATAAGTGCTGTTTATCGACATCCATTTATGTCATGGTGATTTTTGTGTAATACTTGCATCAGCAGGCGTAGGTTTGCACAATTGCGTGGCAAACAGTGGTCTAAAAAAACTATTATTTTGCAAAGCATGAAGGTAATTACATAGTCACGCGATTACTTTCGAAATTGCAGGGCATGAAGTTAAAACTGATAAAATCTTATGCTTCATTTGAGGCATGACGTTTGCTGGAAAAAGGTTAGGGGGGAATAGAATAGTTAAACAAAGGGATGTGTTGAAGCATAACCAGACCTTGTGTTTATTTATTTTTTGTTAAAAAAATGCAATTAAAGTTGGATGTGTTTAGTTTTCAAAATACAAACTATTTTTTAAAAACTCTACGTTCTTTATCGCAAAGCTAGTCATCTTCAGCTGGCCATGACGTCATGAATATACAATAACGAACGAATTACATAACCAATAGTTTCAGCTTCGGCTGCATAGCCGAGTGGTGAGAGCCCTGGAACGGCAATCGAAAGGGCGCCGCTTCGACACCGCTCAAGAGCATACAGCTGTGTCTTTGGCAGGACACTTAAAGGCATGCCTGAAGGTGGACACGAAGATTGGCTTCCTTGCCTTCCCGTCCACTTAATCTAAATCTTCAACCACCGGGCGTAAGTCTGGATACGACAAAAAAAAAGCTACTGTGCCAATGCATATGGATGCCTACTAATTACTATAAATCAAGTTGAAGTCATAGTCTAATTTAGATGTTGTAAAAAGCTCGACTGATCGGCATAAGCCACTCACAACAAAGCTAGCAAATGTTTCGCTGTTGGAGGCTAATTAAATTACGAAAACGCACTGCACTGAACAAGTTCAAACTGAATGGGCTTGATTTGTAAACATCCAGTCGCTTTCACACAAGGTTTAAAAAAATCTCTAAATCTACAGTATTTTCTCAATTAGCTTGATCTATTTTAGTATTTTGCAAATCTAAAAATCACATGCAACACCGACCGTCAATGCGTCAAATCAACGCCAATACGTTCAGGTAAACTCTTACTTAAAATATTGGGTGGCCTCCATTTCCTGAATTCCTGTTTTGATAAATAGACATGCCATCAGTTTATTGTATTACAATATTTTCAGTAATGTATGTGCAATTGTACATCATATATAGGTTACATACTGTAGGCATTTCATATTTTCAAACCCTGCATGGGTCTAACTAACATCAGTACTCAAAATCTCAAAAGAATCATAAACATTAACTTGGCAATACCAAGATTGAAAATGATCCAGCTGCATTCTATACCACTCTACATACAACGCCACCAATGTTGTGTGCTCAACAGCCTTGCATTGCTTCAACTAGTAAATGGTTCAAAGAACGGAAGTCGATTTGACTTGCTTTTCCTCACTAGCTTCAGATTTCACAGCAACCGCTCCGAACTTTATCACAAACTACAAGACGTGATTTGTTGCTTGCACGAGTGTGGTTGCTTTTCTTTCGCGTAAATTCCCTAAAGCAAACTAATACTAGTTGCGGTCTGAACTTAATCTCTAGCTTTACCTAACGGGTAGAAAATATCAATGGAAGTCAGAAGGTTTGATTCGTTGCTCCGAGCTCACTTGTTTGCAGAAATCTGAATCTTCAAAATGAGAAAGTCTCCGGAAAGTCAAAGGCTTTAAATTTCGAGATTTATATAACCCCAACCCGCAAGGCTACTGCGGGGTGTGCGCTTGAGTAACGTATTTCACTCAGTCAATCTCGGTAAACGCCCTGTGTCAAAAGCCTCTACAAGCATGCGAAACTACCAGGAATAACCCATCAAGGCTTTGTCCAGTCCGAAGATAAAGATTTAAAACCAACGAATTATTGGTTTCTAAATGTTTAATTTTTTGATGAACGGTTCAACTTTACATTTCAATGTAAAACATTGGTGTTTTTGTCTTGGAAGGACAAATTAAGTTCGTTCAGATTTTCAAGCAAACCTGACAAATGGCATAATTTCAAAAGCCAAATGTCTTTTCAAAAACGATGAACTAAGTCTGAACTTTTATCCGTTGGAAAAATCACCTAATTTTTCAACACTTATAGTTTTCTTAAAGCTTTGGCTCCAGTTTTATAATTCACGTTTACGATGCAGCAAAAGGATTTTAAACTCCAATTTCATTTCATACATTTGCAAAATACGGGCATTGAATGCGCGACTCTTTTAAAGTTAATAACTTTTACAGCGTCTTGCACAGAAGTGTTAATATGCAACTTTGTGTAAAACTTGTATTCTTTCTGCGACCACGCAGTTCTTTACATGACCCTTTAAGGGTTCGCAATCCCCAGTTTGGAAAGCCCTGGCCTAGGTTATACCCTACTGCAGGGTTACTCAACTAATCTTAACAAAGGTCTAGTTTGACAAGTTGAATATTTTTAGCGGTCCGGTGAATAAGTTATTTCACACGCAACCACGAAAGTTAAACTATCTGTACCAAACCACTTTTTTAGGTAAAATGTAACTCGAATTGGATTTCTGAGAAAATGTTGGGGAGTCCGGGAGTCGAAGCCCCCCAGCAACTAGGATAATCACAGTAAAAATTGCTTCCTCCCAGTAGAAATCTGTTTAAAGAAGCACTGAAACGTGACAATGAAGTTATTCTTCCAAAATCTCAAGGTCCAACATCAACACCCAGAAGGTCCGGATTCAGACTGCGGTCCGCCAGTTGAGTAGCCCTGCCCTACGAGCTATTTCATTCCTATCCAAATCGTGCTATAAGTTAGAATTCACCTTCGTAGTCGCAATAATTACGGAAATGTCTATCTACCCACGTTCATTGACATGCTGGAAAACAGTGTGTTATTGCTGGTGAGCTATAGTGGGCTACTTCATCCAGAAAACATTGCTGACAAAAAGTTACTTTTAAGAATAAAAAAGATTACAAGCCTTCTAGCACATGCCAGCAATGCAGGCCAAAATGTGCCATGACGATCACAAGCCAATACCAGTGACGTTCGGTGGCTTAAACCGTTGGGAAAGCAACTTGGAAATATGCTGCAGCAAGGTAGTAGGCACGAAGGGCGTAACCCGGCGTGTTGCCGAAAGGCAACACTTCCAGCAGGGGGTCTGGGGGGCCTCCCCCAGAAAATTTTGATAAACACTTCCAATTTGGTGCGCTCTGAGAGCATTTCCAAAACAAATCAAAAATAAAAATCTGTCAAATTGTGCTTCGCCTATGTCATGATCATACATTCATTTAATGTTTAGAAGTTATGAACAATCTTAATTTTAACGTTGCAGGACCAAAATCCTGTGTTAGACATGGAATAATAGTTGTCTAAATATTTAATTCGTCATGAATGTTCATTCTCATATATTCAGTTAGGCCTACACTACAAAAACTAACATTAGGCCTAAACATTACAACCGCAAGCAATTTGTACAAAAAGCTGGATAAGTTTGCCTCCTGCGTATAGAAGCTTAACGAACTAAATATTGCATCCACACCTGAACGTTCATTGGCGAAGCAACGTTATATCAACGCTGTAAAAAGGGCAAAGGCATGACTATGAAAGCTAGTAGGCTAAAGTACATGGCGAGGAGACATCAAAAAAACAGCAACAATCTTTTCGCCTTTATGATGCTGTGCTGTGTACCGTGGCGAGAGACCATTCTGTGCGTATGACGAGTTAGTCTAGCGAATGTACGCATTGACGTCACTGGGAAAGCAACTCTAACCATAACACATCTGATTGGCTAAGCAGCTGGTGAGTGGTGACGTTTTGCAAAACGAGTGAGGATTGGATAAAACGAAGGCGTTTTTTGACGCTTTTGAACGTGGGGAAAGCAACTGTGAAAGTTGCTTCCCTGGAGCCTCAGTGGTTGTTTCTGACAGGAGCGTTTGTGTTAATTGGCATTTATAGGCGAGACATGCGGTTTGGTGAGGACTTAGACTACTCACAAGCGTTACGAGTAATTCTAGTCACGAATACAGTAATTTTCAAGTTAAAATAGACGTGATAAAAATAATAAGAAGTTAAACCTAGAATTCAGTCATTATATTTTGCATAGTTTTCGCTCAGGTAAGCACTGCTTTCCTTGCTTTTCCTCACCGATCGTCACTGGCCAATACCAATTCTTACTTTCTTCTGGTAACTTTTTGTGTGAAACGGTTTTTGCTGGCACATGCCTTCGTGATGAAATATGTTCTTATAAAAAGAATTTTGATGTTGCAGTTTTTTTACTAATTTCAAAAACTGCTTAACGATGTTGAAGAAATTGCTGTTCGAAAAGACACAAAACACCAAATCCGTATGAAGCTTTTCACCAACATGTCGCAAAGTCTGGCCTTCTACCAACCGTAGAATCGTTGTCATAAAATGAAATTTAAATTCGATCTACCGGTGCTGAAGTTTTCAGAAAATCACATTTATATACAGTAGTAGTATATCAAGTGCAGAAGAAATTCATCACCAGAACAGACGGTTTTCTGGCAGAATAATTATATTGAATTCACAACATATATCAATACACAAATCAATACGTACGATAAAATAATTTGAAAAAGGCAAATACCAATCAAAGGTGAGCTTATTACATATTACCTCTATTAAGTCAGTCATAACTTTGAGAGATTTTCTTCAAAAAGAATACATATTGCCAAGTTGCTGCTGCTTTTGAAGACAGGCTTCATTACTTTGTTCACTTCTTACGTAAGCTATTTACAAAAATGGTGCAATTTTAAAAAGCATTAAAGTTGAAATTAAATGCTACAACACGTGTCACAGCAGCCGTTGGTGTCGGTTACAATCACTTCTGCAGTGCCTTGGCCTCTTTGCAGGCAGCAAATCAGTTATTTTTTTACATTGATTCAGACGTCTGCAGACGTTGAACCAATGTAAAAAAGACTTATTCGCGATATAAGTTGAAACTTTGTGATTCGTGGTGTACCTGTGGGGATTGTCACTAAAACCACAACATTTGAGCGGGAATCACTGTGTAATAGGATACAGAAATAATATAAATACTGCAAAAATACAAAATGTACAAGTTTTCTTTGTATTTTACCATTAGATGTGGCAACAGATAAAACATCCAAGGGAAAAAATTAAGGAAACATCATCAATCAAAAGTTACTTGAACTGTGGCACCTTAACGTCACTCGATACCATATTGATTGCCTCTTTGCGAATATAATTAAAGCGGGCTATCTGAGCTCGAAAGTAGAAACACGTTGTACACGTTTTTTTTCAGTTCCTTTATGTAAATGATTAGTAACTGCAGCTAAAAAGCAACTTCGCCGGCAAATAAGCTCATTTTTGCATTGATTCAAAGTCTACAGATATTGTACCAACGAAAAAGTGTGCTCTGTTGCCAGTTTGGAATGCTTAACTAAACATGAAGACCAATCAGGATGATTTTTAGTCAAAAATGAAGTGTAACGGAGAGGCGAACTGCTGTGAGAGTAAAGTACATCGTACGCGGAACTACTGTACATTGATGCAGCTGCACTGACAAGATATTGCACAAAGAGATGATGGTAACAAACCGTATATAAGCCTACAAAAAATATTTCCTTGTTCAGAATATATTTGAGTAATACCGTATTTTTCTTGCATCAAATTGCAGTAGAAAAGTACTGAAATCCAGCAAAAAGGCGTCTTCGACTTCAGTGACGACTAAAATTGTGACAATTACAAAGTTCTGATCGTAATCACGTCCACAAAATTCCGATTGATGGATTGTACCCATCCGAAGATTAGCAGTAAGTGTGGGGGGGGGGGGGGGTTGAGGAAATGATACAAGATAAAAATTACTCTATTTTTTTAGGCCCCACAGAGGATCCAAATCAGCAAAAGGATCATTGGAGTTTTCTTTCGCTTGAAAAGGATCGGATTTGGGTTTTAGGAAATCTTGTTTCGTGATACGCTTTTTTTCTTTAGCTTCAGAACCTAAAGTAAAAGATTCTGGGGTCATTTGGTCCAAAATGGAACCACTTCCTTGCTGAGAAACTGGTTCTTGAGAGACGTTAGATGGTGGATTGGTGTTTATAACTAATTGGTCTTTTTCGGTATTCGCGATAAGCGGTTTTTGTTCTAGTTTATTGGGCATTAATAATTGTTGGGACAGTAAATTAGTTGCAAATGGTTGATCAACTGGTTGTGGTGGGTTGGTCCTCGCTGGTTCCTGGCAACTGGTTACAAGGTCTGGTTTTGTTGCCATGCCAATCGATGTTGGTAGTTTTTCTGGTTGACCAATAACAGTTTCTTGAACTAAGCCTCCAACATTGTCTCCAATCATGATGTTTAAATCTGGTTGCAGTGCACCAGTAGATGCGTTAGGTGCTGATTTGGTGCTCGAAGTCTGAATCTGCAAAAGAAAAAGACATTTAATATAATCAAAACGTTAGATTTCAAAGCTGTGGTATTCTGTGGTCAAAGTACGTTCCACGAAACTGCAAATTAGTCCACAGTACAGTAGAGAAGCCATCATGCAACCAATGTAATTGGTTAAACCAGTCAATGCAGAAGTTGAAAACAAACCAGTCAATGCAGATGTTGACGAAGCCGACAAATAAACTGTGTTACACGTCATTTATGCCCATGCCGTATCAACAATGGTTCGCATCAAATATACATAAAAGAAATGCAATCATGTGGTAAGTGCTAGGCAATGTGAAACGTAGTAGCCATGTACTATTTTGGTAAACTGCACGTGAAAGTGAAAACAATTTTTTTTTCTCAGTAAGACTTTTTAAACAATTTTATTCTTAAAGAGATGGTTGATCAATTAGAGATTAATAGTCTTTAAATTGAGAAAGCCCCTTCACTTGTTCCTGGCATGTTAACACGCTTGTAGACAAGAGGATTCGAACTCGAACCCAGGTCCTGTCACCGAGACTGACAGTTTATTTTTCTATTAGCAGCCGAAGTGAGCATGCATTCGGTAACCGTTCAACCCTCAGCGTTCATCCGAGGTTGATACACCGAGAGTTAAACCCGAGTCGCTTCAACTTGAGAGATTACAGAGTCAGATATGAACCAGCTGGGCAATTAGAAAGACTATCCCTTGTCTGATAATTACACAATGACCAATTGAGTACCCATAACAGCAACAAAAAAAATCATCTTCCTTCAAACTTACAACACAACGTGATTGACAAAAAATGAAATAGCAAACTGACAAAGCTTGGAGACAAATTAAAGCCAATAAACCCCACTGAAACGTTGCAAACCATACGGAATGTAGACAGTTTCACAATGAGGCACAATCTGGTTATCCTGGGTCGCTGTACGTGCACACACTTTCAGCAAGCCGTGGCAAACACAATTGCATCAACGAAGCAAACTAATAAAGCACAACGAAAAACAGAAGAAGCAGCTGGCAAAAAAACACTTTGCAGAACAGCTCAATATTTTTTGTCCCTAACGTCTGAAGACGTTGAATCAATGTAAAGGGGATGGATTTTGTTAAAACAACTTTTCATTAGTGTTTCAAAGACATCGTACTTCATAAACAATTAAACATATTGGGAAAGCAATACAACAACTACAAACTACAGTCAAACTTCGATACTATGCCACCTTGCCATTATGCCACCCTCGCTACTATACCACTTTTGACCGTCACCAGCAAAATTCACTAGAAAGTATATTTACTATGCCACCCCTTACCCTCGCTAGTATGCCACATGAGAGTACAGTGTTACTGTATTAATGAAACAATTAACGGTACGAACGAAACGATTAAACGGTTGTAAAACGGCAAAAGTATATGTGTGTGCATGCAGGCTAATGTGTTTTCTCAAGTTATCTACTGTAGCTCAGCCCAAAACCATAATCGTCAGCTGGCGCATGTTCTTTCGGCAAATTTCGCACACCTCGTCGTCTAGCTAGTCGATCGCATTATACTGGGCTTCCCGCTTCTCTGCTGCAATAACTTCCAGACAGTGCTCCATGCCCGCTGGGCGTCCTCGAACGAAACGATTTCCTCCTCAACAGTTATCTCATCATCTTCGCTTTCAATCGGCTCCTCGCTGCGCAACATCTCCTTCGCAATCTCATCCAGTGTGAAAGATCTACCAGTCTCCAGGCGCTCATCAGCTTCAAGAAAGTCAGACAGCTCGATCTCTTTGTTCTGGTGCATTTTTTGCTCGGCAGGCAGCGCTTCCCAGATCTCGAGCAGATTAACATCATCTGGCTCAGATTGGATTTCCTCGTACAATTATAATCGTACAACACACATGGTCACGTCACAAGGCTGTATTTACAAACTCTCGCTACTATGCCACTTTCTCTCGCTCCCAAAGGGTGGCATAGTATCGAAGTTTGACTGTAGATAAAATATCAGTGAGACAGTTCATGAACAAGTCCTTGAGCACACGATAGTAACAACGGGCCTTCACAATGAACATCAACCATTTTATAGTGAAACTGAGATAAGAGTTGTCACAAGACATACAAAGCTAACCGAACCATACAGCGTGCCAGACTGTGCTCACCCGAGTCTTCCTTGATGACGTCATACAAACAAAACAGTTTGAGAAATAAAAATTCTGTGCCGCGTCTTTGCGCAATGAACAGAAAAATTGTGCAAATGAGCAAAAAAAACGATGAAAAAATGACAAAACCTTCCATAGTTAAAACAACTCATGGTTGAGTTGTGATTTTAAAAATGGAAACTCTTGACATTGTTGTGGCGGCAGATGGCCACGATAGCAATTCATGGCCACCGTTGAACTTTACCATTTCGTCCAAGGTTTTGTAGTGGAGGATGTTATGGCTCTGAAAAAGAGCTATCGACGTTCACAGTCAAATAGAAATGGCATTTTTGTAAAATTCTTTATCAAAATAATTGTTTCCGCAGAAGAAACTGCAAAATGTTTTCCATGAAGTAAAATTATTTTAATAATTCATGGAAGCACTGACTCAAAATCAGGTATTCTTGAGCTTAAAGTTTTTAAGCATTCCCTTGGAAAATTTTACAAAACTTCATGGGTAACCCCAAGGCAATGAAACACGCATGAAGTATTGCATGAATGATTTAAATTTTCCAAAATCCTCTTTGCATTGTTTTTCCTGACCCCTTGTCAAAAAACCTTATTTTTACCAAAATCAAACACTTCCCTTGTGACAAAACCACATCTCTTCACAAAACTGTATTCCCTGTCCCACAAACTAAACGTCTCAAACAAATGAAACCAACCTTATCAGACTTGACAGTCATTTTCTCCACGCTAGCTTTGATGGTGGAAAGAGCTCCCGATCCGAACACATCAAACGAGTCTCCCTGGCTCGCAGGAGGAGTCGCAACCACCTGCAATCGCACAGAGTTAAGCTTAGTTATTTGTAGCTGATAATTTTCCAAAATAATTTCCACGATAAATTCTACTCACTGTGAAAGGCAGTTGGAAATTTCCTCTAATAACACAGCCAGCAAGTCAATAATACACATTGATTCGACATCTGCAGACGTTCAATCAGAATAAAAGACGACTGGCTTTGCTGGCTGGCAATCACAGGTCTAAATACAATTGCCCTTTTTACAGCGTTTCGATGTTGAAACGATACGAAAAGGGAAATCTTTGCTACGTAGGTGAAGTGATGCTATTCGTCACAATGTTATTGCTGAGATAAGTGAATTTTTAACATAGTTCGCTGCTTTTAATACCTTCTGCAGAGTTCTCAGTGTACCACAAGATTAAAATGTATGTGTGTGCACACGAAGAGTGTATGGTAAACCTTATTATGTTGTTCAAATGTGCATCAGAATGATTGGAAATTTTTCCAACTATGATACCAATATTCAATTGGAATGTAAAATTAGGAAAACTTTATTGACGATGAAAGCAGAATTTCATCACTATCAATTCCCACCGTACACTGCTATGATAACTTTACTCACGTGACTCGACTTTTGGCTTGTGATTGGTGGATTTTCTATGATGACGCCTCTCTGCTTCAGCAATTGCAACGCATGAATGCACACCAAGTCATGAAGGAACTTCAGTTGAGCCTGACAGAAATACAGTAAAACTAAATCAGGTAAAAACCTAACTCTTTTAATTAACTACATAACTAAGGCTACAGACGGAGATCATTATCATCCGTTCAGGCGTGGCCGGACGCAAAATTTTTTTTCCCACAAACTTTTTGCTACTTCACATAGAGTTTGTATTTATACCGTGTGAATGCAGACATTTTTCGTTGGCGCGTTTGGTTCAGTGGTTTCGTCTTTTGCCTTACATTCGTGAGGATATCGGTTCGACGCCCATCGAAGTCAATTTTTTTTTTCTTTAGGCCTACATTAATTTTTGCAGTGCACAAAAGCTTTTCAAAAAAAGTAAGGTTAGGGCTAATGGGTTAGGGTTAATTCTTAATCAATTCGGAAAATCTTACTTTCAGACTAGCGACCAGAATTAATTTCTTTTCTCAACTTTTTTAAACTTGACTAGACTAGGTGTATCTCCAGGCTACGTAATTTTTCAAGTTCAATGTTTACATTTGGACCTGCTGGAGGGCGAAAATCGGCTGCTGTGAGGGCGAAAATCGGTAAAAACAGTTACGCGCGCTGCGCGGTAACCAGTAATGGCTACCCTTACAGAAATATGCAAATGAGACAGAAAGTTCGTGGGAAAATTTTTTTCGCTGGCCGGACACCATCAACGCAGTTTCTCCAAACATCTTTGTCCCTCATCAAATGTGAAAGTTCGTGTTTCTGTATTCCATGTCTTGTTCTAATTGATGAAGAAAGGTTTTTTGCCTATCACCCCTTTTCCTAGTGCCATAGCTTGGTTCTCAGAGAAGAATTTCACTAATTTTCTGAATAAGACGAATTTCACAGATGAGAAAGCATTGACTAGTACGAGGGTCGCATCAGTCATCACGCACCTTTTCTTGCACAATGTATTTTCTCTTTTCACGCATCTTCTCAACGATTTCTAGAATGTCCGGGATACCAAGACCAGCATCTAAAGACTTAATGCAAGCATAGGCAGAGCAAAAGGTTCCGGTGTGTCCCACGCCGTTTCTGGAGGACGGACAAGATTATTAAAGAGGAAAAATGTTCAAAATGAATCACTGTGTAATTTTTCATTGATTATCTTCCCTTCAATGCGTCCATAAAACAAATGGACGCATCGTGTGATTAACAATCAAAGAAATAGAAAGCACCACACTGCATTGATGAACCCCAATTTACTGCAAAGCCCTCGCTACACAAGTGCGGCAACCACGTGTGGCGAGGGCTCTTCAGTGATTGGGGTTGGAAATCTTAACTTTTCAATTCTCAAAAAATTATCCTTACTCGCAATGAACAACGATGGGCCATTGCAAGCTCCTCTGCTGGCTGAAGAAGCTGTACACGACTGCCATGAAGGAAAGCAAGTCCGTTGAAGCAGAATGAAGACCACTGATGAAGAAAACATATGAAGGATGTTTTAAAAATATTTTTTTAGAACTCTGTCACAGACAATAAGTCTTTTTTATTAGTAAAAAACAAAATAAATTGTAGTTTTGAATTAGAGATTAATATGCGGTAAGAGAGTGATGATGGAATTTGATGCAACCAAATTACATCAGTCAGCAATTTTGCTCTGGTGGAAAAACGGATAACAAACGAGACAACTCACTGTTCAGGCCAAGCGGTGTATTGCAGTTGGGTCACTGATCGAGGCAGGGAGTTCTTTGCATGTTTCAGCGTGAACGTTCGTTCGATGTAGGTGTCGTAGACTCGACTGGTTGTGAACGTGATCGATATCGGGCCGTGTTGTTGAGGCACGTTACGATCATCCGGCCAGTACTTGGCACATTTCTGCAAGTCGAACGTGATTAATTGGCCCTGTTCATACAGTGATGAAATCTTGACTCAAGCCCGGAGAGCAAAATCCGTTATTTTTACAGTGATTGAACGTCTGCAGACGTTGAATCAATGTAAAAATGACGGGTTTTGCTGTCTAGGAGCAACATCCCGAATATACACCGTCTTTTATTACATTGATTCAATGTATGCAGACGTAAAACTAAGGTGAAAAAAACTTATTTGCTGGTAAAATAACGAAGTCAAGAGATATCGATGCTTCTTACCTTTGGTATCTCGTTCTTTCCCACCAACATAACAATCAAGGTCACCTGGTGTTCATGGATCATCGTCCAGAAGTCACCGCAAGATGACGCTAAAGGCGACTGGGTAGCTGAAAGAAAATATAACGATTAGACTTAAAAAAAAAAACAATATACAGTAGGATAGACTGAATAAACTATGAGTTGGACAAAAATCCAATTTTTGTCGACGTAACTAGGAAACTGTGTTTCAAAAACTCATGAAAAAAACGCTATTACCCCAGGGAACCCGCAGCATCAGGCTGAAAAAGAACTCTCCATCTCTACTTGTGAAATAATTCCAATTTAAAAAAAAAAACATTGCTAAACCACTACCAGTATAGTCAACTGGCTCTTAATCTTTTTAGACAAGAAGCCCCCTGCTTTATGCGTTAAAATCCAGATCAAGCCACGTGGCCATGGTTCAAACACAGCCGTGAGCAATTACGCAAAACAATGATAGGAATCCATTTTGTTGAGACAACGACCGGAAACGTTGTTTCAAGTGAAAACAAACCTTTCGAATCTCCAACCTCGATGTCAACGCCGAAATCCGTAGTTCGAATCTCGGAGAAACATAAAAAGCTGCCAGAATTTCGCTTTCCAAGAAGACTTTACGTGTAAGACAATGAACTTTTCTACATCAGCAGAAAAGTAATAAGCGGACACCATTTGAACAAAGTATAAAAATATTGAGCATTTCTCTCACCAATAAACCTTGGGCAATATCGGCTAATTCCGTCCACTAAGCTTGCGTTGATGTAATCATCTTTGGCGCCGTTTAAAACAATCCTGTTTTGGTCAAAGGGGAGGATGTCCTGGAAGCGGTTTTTGTAGGAGGAGCATCTCCCGATTGCTGTGGATAGCTGACGAGCAGACTTCTCTTGCAGCTCAGAGAGTTGCTTCCAGTCTCTGCGGTACGTTACACTCAGAGTTACAAAAAGGTAGGTGCTTTTCTTGTCTAGTACTGCATTATAACAATGGATCCAATGGTTTTGTGGTCTTAAAGATTTCATTGGAAAATATAGTGCACAAACGGTTATAGGCAAATTGTTCGTAAGCAGTTGTTCGTAAAACAATTGTTCGTAAACTGTTTTTTGTAAAATGAAATCCGTAAAACAATTCTTCGTAAAGCATTTCTTCGTATACATCAAATTTTAACTGCATGCACGAAAAAATGCTTTAGAAAGAATTGCTTTACGAAGAATTAATTTTACGAACAATTGTTTTACGAACAATTGCTTTACGAACAATTGCTTACGAACAATTGCTGACGAACAATTTGTCGGACACCGCACAAACAATGGTAAAAAAAGAACAAAAAGTAAACGACATAACGATTCTAATTACTTTATATGTACGCGTACGACTGTACGTTAGTATTGAAAGACTGGCTGTTAGAACTTATTAAGAAGTTAAGAACTACTGTCACCAACCCTCGCAGCGAAAATGGCGCCTATTTGGGTGACGTACATCTAACCAAATCTGTCCAGCGATTTCACTGTGTGGATAATTCTTCGAAAAACACATTGAGGAATCAAAAGTTTGAATTCCATGAAAAATATATACTTCTGTTGCATTTCTGCAATTGGCTGCCAAGGCTAGAATTAAAGACTAATATTTTTACAAGAACATTCAAACAAAATTGCGATGGGTTAATATTTTTTTGGACTTATTTTTAACTTATAGTCGCTAAGCCACGGACGGGAAAGCATGGAAATCGATTCTTGAGCCTGATTTTAGAAATGTCATCGACAGCCTTGCCAAGACAAAAAGGTTGCTTATGATGGGGATCGAATAGACGACTTTTCGAGCGACAACCCAGCGCTCTCACCACTGAGCTACGCATGAGAACAACTGTTTGTAAGTTATTTGCTTGAAACTGAATTCGCGTCAAACAGCCTCGCGGTCAGTTATCTCACGTCAGAATGTCGTGTAACAACTTAACACTTATTTGCATGCAACTGACTTGTCAAGTTGACAGAGAGATCCTGATGCTTTGGTGAGCAGGGCGGACACCCGACGTTGAAAGGAATCGGTGTCGGTCTTCAGCTTCATCAAGTCCGCTTCGGAGTTGTACGGGATTCCCTCGATACGAGTGACGACTATTTCATCGCTGTCCGCTTTTGTTGGAACCAAAAGCTACGGAACAATAGAGCAAGGTTAATGGCATTGCGACAACATACGGTATACTGTGATCGCAGATGTAACTCAACAATAGAAAGCAGCAAAAAAACATAGACATTTAGTCAGCTGCTCCCATTATTTTGGCATGTCATTAACTGTCTTGCCGAGAAACAGCCGCGTGCTTTGGGGCGGTGCCAAACCGACGTTACTTGGAGCGCTGCGCAGACGTTCTCACCACTCAGCCAAGCAGCCAACAAGACAACTTTAATAGTTCAAGAGATAAGGTCTCCTATGATGGCATTCAAAAGCGTATGTGAAGCTGCCATTTATATTGGCCAAAACTACCCTTCTCTTGCGAAAAGAGAAGTAACGGAGTGAACGCCATCTGGTCGAGAACTAACAACTTGCTTAGATTGTCATTTGAAACCTTTCCGCAGACAATGTTAAAAATAAATGAGAACAAATAAAGAAACCAAAACAAAGGGCCATAAAAAATCATACGAAATTGAAGTAGCAGCAATTGATTTTTACAAAACAAACACACTAGTTACCGATTTCGCTTCTTGGGAGGCGGTTATCACTGATTCTGGACTGGCGTTCAAAAGTTCGTCAGCTGAAGTACTGGTTGTTCGCAAAAGCTGCGACGGAGTGTACGTTAGACCCTCCAAGTCATCGCTAGGTTTCGTGGGTTCCAAAGGGGATATCATAGTGGGTCCATCGACAACAGTTGGGGATAAAGGTTGAGAAATTTTTGACACATCACCTCCAGAAGGAGACGGGGCAGAATTTTTTGGAGCAGAATGAGAGGGTGAATTTGGGTAACTAGTACGTTGGAGTGTACTAGGTCGAAGAATAGAATGAAGTTGTTGTCCCGGTGGGATCGGATTTGTTTTAGAAAGAATGGTTTGTTGACGTGGGGCTGGTGTTGGTTGATTGTAAACAGCAAAACCAACTTGGTTCGGAGAGGTTTGAACGGGAGCCTGCTGGTTGGGCACGTGGGATTGGGTGGATCGGACGGTTTGTTGTGGCGAGGGATGGGGAAGTTGAGCTGTTGGCTGCTGGCCATGTTGTTGTTGGTATGTTTGTGGATTTGAAGTTCCAAAACCAGGCAGTGGCATTTGTTGATTCTCTGATTGCTGTGACCGTGGTGCATGTTGCTGATATTGACTTGGCTGCTGTTGGTCTTGTTGAATAGGTTGTTGCATTCTTGGAGTCGCTGGTTGTGGTGAAGGGTATTGTGCTGGTCGACTATTTTGCTGCTGCACATATGAAATCGGCTGCTGTATTTGTTGATTTGACTGCTTCCCCTCTTGATTTGGCTGTTGCCTTAGTTGATTTGGCTGTAGCCCGACCTGATTTTGTTGTTGCCCTTGTTGATTTGGTTGTTGCACCTGTTGATCTGGTTGCTGTCTCAATTGATCTGGTCGTGGCCCTAGTTGCTTTGGTTGATGACCAAATTGATTTGGCTGTTGTTCTAGTTGATTTGGTTGTTGTCTAAGTTGATTTTGTTGCGGTGCCAGTTGATTTGGTTGTTGTATTCTTTGATTTGGTTGTTGTTGAAATTGATTAGGCTGTTGACCCAATGGATTCAGTTGCCGCTGTTTATTTGTTTGTTGGTTGACACTGTGTAAATGTTGCTGTTCTTGCAAACCACCCTGCTGTCTTGGCTGCTGAAATGATTGGTGCGTTGGTGGATGTGGTACCTGGTGCAACATTTGGAGCTGTGGTTGCTGTTGTCCTAATGTCTGTGTTGTTTGTTGTCCAGGTTGATTGATTTGTTGCTGTTGCATCTGGAGGTTCTGTGGTAGATGTTGAACTTGCGGAGACAGATTGTGTCCTTTTTGCTCAGGATTTTGAACTATTTGCTGCTGCTGTAATGGTTGGCCTGGTTGATGTTGAAATTCACGTGTTGTTTGCTGTGGTGGCATCTGACGCATTGGCTGTTGTTGAATTTGTTGTGTTGGTTGCTGGGGTGGCATCTGCTTCACTGTTTGCTGTGGTGGCACCTGACGTGCTGGTTGTTGAGTTTGTTGTGTTGGTTGCTGAGGTGGCATTTGTTGCTGTGGTGGCATCTGACGCATCGGCTGTTGTGGAATTTGTTGTGCTGGTTGCTGAGGTGGCATCTGCTTCATTGTTTGCTGAGGTGGCATCTGATACGCTGGTTGTTGAATTTGTTGTTCTGGTTGCTGAGGTGGCATCTGCATCGTTCTTTGCTGTGGTGGCATCTGGTGCGCTGGTTGTGGAATTTGTTGTGTTCGTATTTGACGCATCGGCTGTTGTTGAATTTGTTGTTCCGGTTGCTGAGGTGGCATCTGCATTGTTCTTTGCTGTGGTGGCATCTGATGCTGTGGTGGCATCTGATGCGCTGGTTGTTGAATTTGTTGTGTTGGTTGCTGATGTGGCATTTGTTGCATTGTTTGCTCTGGTGGCATCTGACGCATCGGCTGTTGTGGAATTTGTTGCTGAAGTGGCATTGGTTTTGTTGTTTGCTGTGGTTGCATCTGGTGCACTGGTTGCTGCGGTGGCATCTGGTACACTGGTTGCTGCGGTGGTTCGTGGTTTCTGGAACCAGCAGAAACATAAGTGTTCACTGGTTGCTGTTGGTAGACTTGTTGTGAGGTCTGGTGAGACGATTGCATGGGTGGTTGATATCCTTGAGAAATAGGTTGTGCTTGCCCAGAATAGGTTTGTGAAACTGGTACCTGAGAAGACAAACGAGGCTGTTGTGGTGCAACGCCCAAAGTCTGTGAGCTAGAGGGCATTTGTTGAGTTGTCATTATTGGTCTTTGGCCCACCATTCCCGATTCCGGATTAGAAACAACCATACCATAAGCAGGAGAATGGCGTTCCACAACCTGGTGTTGAAAACTAGCTGTAGAATCGATTGTTGCATGTGGTTGATCAACTCGCTGGGACAATTGTTGATAGGGTTGCTGTGGACTGGCTCTGGATGAGGGGAAATTAGGATTCACGGGGTGAGCGTTTGCGTGACTAGACAATGATGTAGGCCCAGGAGACTGATAATTGCTTACAACGGCATGCTGGCGATCTGGAAAAGGATGTACAATCGATCCCTGATCTGTTGGAATGGGTGGCGGATTAGTCACTGAAGCGGCTAATGATCGGGACAATGCAGCAGCGTAACTTGACGATGGAGTAGTGTTTCTCGGCAAGTTAGAAGATCGTCCCGTTGAAGAGGGCATTGCAGAAGGAAGAGACATGCCTAAAAAGTAAACAAATAATAAAAATAAGTTGAGATTTCACAAAAATAACATAAAATATCGAACGTGATAGTATACAAAGCTTTTAGTATTATTATATGGGTTAGAGCAATTAACAGTACCTGTAACAATACAACAGTATCAAATTGTTACCCCATACTTTCATTTGCCTTTAAAATCAACGGTAAAACATTTCGAGTCTAAAGTTTAATGAACATTTTTCGTTGTCCAGCAGGTGTTGGTCATCTGCGACCGCTTCCTGTCATCCTTATTGCATCAGCCCACGTCTTCCTGGGACGTCCAAACTTCTTTGTGCTGGAAACTGGCACATCTCGGCAATGATTTATCCATCTGCTGCTCCTTTCAACAATGTCCAAAGCAGTTGAATTTGTTGTGTTGGTTGCTGATGTGGCACTTGTTGCATTGCTTGCTCTGGTGGCATCTGACGCATCGGCTGTTGTGGAATTTGTTGCAGAGGTGCGAAGGACATCCTCGATCTTAGGCAAGCCCACCCTAGCAAGTAGTGTATCTGAGCTGGTGTACTGGATCTCTTGTGGTCTGATGTTGCAGATCCATCGCATCATTGCATGGTCATTTCGTTTGATTCTACCAAGTACCTCTTTTGTCACAGCCCAGTATTCGCTCGCAAACAACATCACACTCCTGACACAGCTGTTGTAGACCCTGCCTTTACTGAGAAGGGGGATATGTTTGTTGGTGAGTATGGGCAGTAGTTGTCTGAATTTAGCCCATGCTGTCTTCACTCTAGTGGTGGAGCTGAGATCGGTACCTCCACCAGCACTGAGCATGTCATCTAAGTAAGAGAATGCATCTACCACTTCTAACTTCTCATCGTCTATTTAGATGTCAGTGATGGTTCTACCCTCTATGGGCTGAGCTTTTCTTGTACATCTTTTACACTTAAAGGTTGGGTAGCGTTTCAGTCCTCCGTTTAGGTTATTTTTCATTAATTGCAAAAATTATACGGATAAAAGTTGAACACATTAGCATTGAAACAACCACAAATCAAATGATTGGTGTCAAATGTGCACCTTGTGGAAGACCGCCTGACATCTGAAGGTAACGAAGAAAGGCCGGATCATTGAATTCATCCATGTCCTCGGAAGCTAAGTCTGCAAGCTCTTGGGAAGAAAAAAGAGAAGTTCCAGGAGAAGGTTTGGATGCTGGTTTCGCAGATATATTAGGTTTAGGAGCACTTGGGCGAGGAGGAGGCTTCTTGGATTCATGTCTGAAAAGAGTCAGTCGCAATCTGTCAAAAGTCATTACAAACCTGGCAATAAAACTTGAGACAAGAGCAGTGTTATGGTTTTTCAACATTTAAAAATAATGTCACTTTCTAAAATTGATTGAAACACGCTAAATTTTATTATCAGTGACAAACTATTCTGCCTTAGCGCAGCATGGGTTCAACAACATGAAGCAGACAAGTGAAATAATGTAGCAATGCAAACCGCTAACCTGATATGCTGGGTTACAAATATCATACTAAAATATTGACAGATGATTTACAAACCCAATTCTCAGTGTAAGTCATCCCAGCTAGCAAAAGTTGTCGTTTTTACATCATTTGAACGTCGCACGACGTTCAAATGATGTAAAAACGACAACTTTTGCTGGCTGGGATACAATTTTTTTTTAAACTTACATTGCTAAATATATAAATATGCCGCTGGTATTGAACCAAACAAAGTAGCGACAGACAATTCACACCATGTTAAAATCTTAGCAGTCAAATATGCAACAAACGCCAATGTGTGACCGAGTCGTGGCTTACTTTTCAAGGATTAGTTTTCTTAGTTTTGAGTTTTTCTCATTTGTAGTTTTCATAGCTTCATGAATTTCCTGGACCTTTCCCAACAGATCTTTAAAGAAATCAGTCCCTTCCCCGCATCTCTGAACTGCAGCCGTGTAGTCGGTACATGAGTGGAGAAAATTTCCACACTTGGAATTGACTCTGCGAAGGAACGAAATTTACTTCAGCAAGATTTCAATTATGAGGTTAAAACATCGCAGCGTTTGAACGGCTCAGCATAGTAACACCTCTATTGTGGGACGGACGCAGATGAATAAAGAGAATCATACAATTTATCAAATAAACAGTTGTTCTGGAGATACTTGTGATCTAAATAGAGAGCATAGCATCTGGCATTTGCATGGTGTATGATGGACTTCAGTGGATTGAAGATACATATACTTTTTATATGAAGTGTGCCTATTACTGCATACACATTACACAATAATACACTGATTTTTACGGGGGAGACTGTTTCAGTTCAATCCAAATTAAACCGTTAATCTTTTGACAGCTGGTTCAACAGTTTTTCACTAAACTGGGGGAAGATAAACTTTAAAGCACTGCAATCTGACTACATTCCGCTCCTTGATTCAAATGGAACATCACACCAAATTTTAATAGAACTTACTTATTTTTGTGATTCTCTACAACTTTTTTTATCTTTGCATAGCGAACATTCGCCTCCGTGACGGCGGTTAGAATGTTTTCTTGAGCTGCTAGGTTCTGCTGGATGTATCCCACAAGGGAGTCGTGCTTCTTCAGCTCCTCTTGGAACAAATCCTAATAAAGATGATTACGACACGCGTGATTGGCAACACAGGAAAACATTGATAAAAATCACAAAAGCAAAACTGGATTGAAATTGTTCCCATCTATTTTAAAAATCAAACACCAAGCGGTACAGCATTTTTTGTTTCAAAAAGATAAAATTGCTGCATTGGTGCAAGTTCTTTACATTTTTGCAGGTTCTGATACAGAATTGTTCCACATTAAAAATTCTCAGAAACATAGAAAACTTGATTTGTGGTTAGGTGGCATATGAACGCTGGCAGCAAACAAAAATACACCTAAAGCATAAGTCAATCGAATTTTACCTCTGCATCAATTCCCGGCTTTGTCATCAAAGCGGATGTGACATCATCTTCTTCCAATTGCGTCCGGAGCTGGGTGACAAGAGTCTGTCTTTGAACCTCCATCTCAACCACTTTTGAGCACAGCTTCCCAATCAAATTAATTACTTCTCTGTCTTCTTCGGCTGGGGAAAAAATTGGATTGTTTTTCTCATAAGGCTTAAACTCGAAGTAAAATATAGATTAATAGGTGTGAGGTGACTATACCTAGTTTCAACAATACTTACTGATGAGTTCGGCTGTGTTGGACAGCTGACATTCTTTCTTCAGGGCAGAGAGACCCTCGGAGACAATTTTGAGATTAGCAATATGAGTCTTCATCACAGTGTGGAGGTCATCGTTCATCTGGCCAGCCTGAGATATAAATCGGTCAACTGGTCAAGGAGGAGATTTCAATTTTATCAATTTCCTTCCCATTAAAGGTCGGTAATATTATACTACACTGTACTAATATTTTCACGATTGAAAGCGACACCATTTTCACAGCCAACTCAGCCTCATCAGACTGCAGTGGCATAATGACCACATTACAAAGATTATATCACTTCCCTTTTCAAGATGAAAGAGTCAAAACTAAGCTTGTCAGTGTTGGGGAAAATGTCAATTATCAAAAACAGTATTAACTCTTTTGCTAAGTAACCCACACTACAACAGGTGAACAAAAACGGCTATAAAGTGCCCACTTTTAAGCATCAATATTGACACCATTTAAAAAAGAGTACTATTAAATTTTATTTGAGCGTTGCTTCCATAGCTTAAAGCACCGGTTTTACAGCGACGTTTTTGTAAATTCTACACATTTACTTAAGACCTTAAATAGTCCGCTGAATACCCTTATGAAAACAAAGCAATCAAGTTGAAAGAAAACTTGCGATGAAATGATACCGACAAACGAGAGAAGACAGTTGATATGATTGTACATGGTCGGACGCATATCAAACAGGAAAGATTATTCCGATGAATCAAGCACACAACTCCATTGTCCATGAACTCACTTCATCATGGACATCTTTGCAGATTTGGAGCTCTTTTTTCACTTTATCAACATCTTCCAAGGACTCGGCAGTCTTCCCACAGAGCTCCTGATTAACGAAACAACAGATATAAACGTCATGAGCCAGTTTCGTGAGTGTGAAGTGCCACAGTTATGTGACACTGAGGAACGTCAATGGGCTTAACATGTTCTTCATCTTTTTTTGTTATGCAAAAAACTGTCTACGGATATTACATAAACAGACAAGGTTGTGTCCTCATTAGCAATAGCTTAAAATTACAACTACATTTATAATATAAAAAAGTGACTTCTAATTGTAACTTTGCTTTTATATATTGTATGTGTCATAGAGAATTTTTTATAGTCTAACATTTATGCAAACAATGTGCAATACAAAAATGGACTTTTCACGCATAACCGTAATCCGACAAAGCCACACCGGTACGCCGTACGTAGGCCTTGCAGCTCATTTCAAAACATGAATTATTCATTGGAAAAGTAAAACCGCAAACCAATGGAGCTTGCTAAATTGAAACGCAAATGCAGTCTTTTCCTTCCCATTCCAAAAACGGTTGACTATAAGGTACTGTACGTTCGTTGAAAACAAAACTAACCTACAGCAGAGAAAGTAGCAAATTCTTGACATAAGACACCCACTTTAATTCGAACAGATAAAAATAACTTTTATATCAGTCAAAAATATGTTACCTTAACTTGCTTAGCCTCGCTTTCTTCGCTTTCCACCATGCTAACCGTGTCATTGATCAACATGTCGATATCCATGAAGACATTAGATAGCTCTGCAAACCAAACAAAAATGTGACATTTGATGCACAATGGTTGATAGTTATCTTCGGAGGGGTAGAGACTCGTGTGTAGTGCTATGAGATACACCAGCGCTAGGAAGGTCATGGAAGAATACCGCTCTACCATAAGGGATTTTTTTGGTTTTTTTATTGGGACCACTGCCTTATCAGCAGCAAAGCGTGCTAATTGGTTAAGAGGCTTCGGTCCTAGCATGTAAGTGAAAGACTAGGGACGTTTAAAACAGGGTTTTTCGGGTTTTATTTAAAAAAGATGCAAAAAAGGTAGATTCATGCTTATTTCACCTCAAATACTACTTTTTACCAATGAAGTGCCTCTCACTCACAGTACATGCTGGCATAACTCAAGGAAATAATGCACTAGGGCTGTTTAACTATGAGGCCTTCTTGCATAAATGAGTTTTAGTGTAGTACAAAGTGGCATTACTTGATTTTTGTGTACAGAAATATCCACTGTGTTTTCAATTTATCCTTGGAAATTTCCTTCACAATCACATCCTTAAGTCCTAATTTGAAGTTTGTTTTAAGTACCTTGTAGTACTTTGGTTCATTTTTTCAATTTTCTGATAAAAATTGGACAAATATGATGCTCTGGGTTTTTTATGTTTTTTTTTTGTTTTTTTGGGTCGGGTAAAATACCGACAACCCTGGTTTAAAATAACCTGTGTGATGTTATTGTGAATAAAAATTGTGTGGTAATATGTGTCTGTGGTGGTGCTTGTACTAGGCAGTCATATTCACATGATGAGACCCAATCATAACTTTAAAAACTGGGATATTACAACGCAGCAAATGTTAAATGTGGACTATCCTTCTTGTAACTACAGATCAGGTTATAGCAAGCAAGAAAAAAACTTTAGCCAGCTTTACTTCCAATGTGACATCACCCATCACAATTGATTTTTCAAGAAGTTAAAACAAGAAAGATCTAACTACAATAGACAAACACAAAGAAATATTTCTTTGAGAAACTTCAATACTGAAGTATTATAATCCCAGCAAAACTTATAATGTGATAATATTCATGATTCGTTCGAATCAAATCAAATCCTAAAATTTGGCAGAGCGGAACGTCTTTCGTGGCGGTATTGCAAGTGAGAAGCAACCGTTTTTTTTTTTACATGGATGATCATCAAAACATGACCGGCAATATTCACACTAGTAACGTTAAGGACATTTCAAATGATCGTGGCATTTCTGAATAAAATCAAATTATTGATAACATCGAATACAACATCTTGTGCCAGGCTGGCTCGACAGCGGCCAAAAAACATTTATTCAATGTTTAGTAATCGCATGTTTTTGCATCATCTTTTTCCTCGAAACAACGAAAACATTCGCGAAGCATTCAAAGCATTCAATTTAGTACACCAGTACTATCAAATATCATAAGTTTACCGTATGAATCATATAAAATTTTCCACTTGATAATACTAACCAAGCAACCAAACAACATTTTCTACTTTATGTCCGCAAATACAACCTTGATGATGTAGCTGGGAACTTCAAAATGAAAAAGAAACAAACTCAACAAGTCACCTTTCATCGCCCTGGTCAGTTCGACAATAGGAGTCTGATCGACACTCAAAGAAGCGCAGTGTTCAACCAGAGCAGGATCCAGACGGTCCTCATCATCGATCTTAATCAATTTGTCTGGGTCAAGCTCAATTGCGCGTTTGTATTGTCTGTGGTGAAAAGAAAAGCCGATTAATGCATTTCAGAACCGAGAAAGCATCCTATGAAGCTACACTCACACTTGTGCACTGGACTTTTGAATAGATTTGTTCTATTATAGCTACGCTACTATCAATTGTCCAAACGTTGGTAGTGATTTGTCATCAAATATCCAAATGGGAGAGTTGATAATTCAAATACAATTTCCACGGTGGTGGACTGGTGGTCGTCCACTCATGCTGTACTGCAATGACACGCTGTAAATAGCATTCATAAAAGAAGTGGTTTCAACAATAGTCTGTTTCATACGAACACATTTAATACAACTCTATAATATGTGAAACATATTGTGAAAGAATTGGATGGTGCTGTGTGCTGCATGCTATTCCGTTTGACACGCTTTAGAAATTTAATCAAAGACGACCACATTTTGGATTTATTGTGGAAAATGCGTTGAAAAGCAATAGAAATGTTTACAAGACAGACACGATGATTTTAAAAATGTGTTGTGACATACTCAAGAGTGGAGTCTTTTTCTTCAACTTCGGCGACGATGGGTCTAAGTAGTTTGGCCTTCTCTTCACTGGAGAGGTAAAATCAAATAACAACATGAACAAAATGCAGACTACTTATTGATCTGTTGTGATTCTGTATTTCATTTGTCGCAACAAACTAGTAGTTATCTTCAGCCTAATGACAATTTTAACAAAAAATCTTACTATTGGGAAGGAAATGTTTGTGAAAAATTTAAAAAAAAGAAAGTTATCATCATACAAATTATAACCTCAGAACTACGCAGTACGCACTCGTCTTTAGAGAAACAAAATATGGCCGCCACTTGGCAAAACCATTGCAAAAGAGACAAATTTTGAATATTTGATCAGTTCAAATACAATTTCTCTCCGGATAAAAATCATCCTCGTATTAGACAAAGAGAAGATTGACGAAGTACAAATTAACGATAACACAGAAAAAGTAAAAACTCTGTGAAAAGAAAAAATGTTTGCAATGAAATTCAAATTTTTATTAGGCCTACAACAAAGTTTTTTGCCTGTATGAAGAAGCGGTGAGATGTGCTTCAAGAGGAACCAGCTTGCTGAATATGTCTGGACCAGTCACTCCTGAATTGGAAGGGTCAAATGGTAGAGGTTTGACCAAAGATGCCCCTTTGGCACCAGATAAGGTGGCTTTGTCAGGGACTTTCTCGTGATAGATGAAGTCATTGTCATTCTTTGCGCTGTTATGCCTGTAAAATTCGCAGGATGGCTGTTGTGTAGTTATTTTAAGCCAGCACCAGCAGTAGTTATTTTTTTGAATTTCAAACTCATATCTTCGCGTATTGTTAAAGAAAATCTTCAACAATAAAAAAATTTCTACTTGGTCAACCAGCCACACTCACCTTCCGCCAAACACATCAGCTGAGTACTTCAAGGCGTCGTCAGCTTTGGAACGAAAGTCACCCTTGAGGTTCTTAGCGACTTTCACAGCATCATTGTACGACTCTAACGCTGCGGCAAAGTATGATAGGCCTTGTCCATACTGCTCTTGCTCCCAATCGTCGTTACCAAGATAATACTGTTTAGAAATTCAGAAAGAAAAAAACGTTATAAAAAAGTGATCTTGATAGTTTTCCCCAGGCTGGTTTTCACAGATGAGTGGCAGTGCTTCAACAGAAAGTCTTTTATAATTCTGAACTAAGGATATGTGGTTAGCTTTGTTGTTTTGCAGTAACATAAAAAACGACAAGGCTAACATCATTCTAAATTTATACAAAAACTCACTGATTTAACCGAAAATATTTATCCGGCTTCTTGAAGACCCGGATTAGAATACCAAACGTGCAGGGAAAACAACAATACAACATCAAAACAATTTCATTTGAAAGTGCTAAAACCACTCAAAATACTATAGTCAGTTTCAAGACGCACAAGCAAAGCTATTAAAAAAAGCCAGCCGGCTAGCTAAGTCGCCGTTTTTTACAACGTTTGCAAAAGGATTTATGAATTTCTACACACAAATAAACACGCACATCACAGCATCCAGCTTGGTTACTGGTCATACAATGCAAGAAGACTTATCAAAACCAGAAAAAAAACGACTGCAAAGGTCTCAGAATGCATTGGTTGTTCACCTTCGTAACAGCAGTATAAAAAGTGATTTTAAATGAGAGCAATCTGGTCCACGCTTTATTGGCATTCCCCATCAGCTCCTTGGCCTCCGCTTGGTTGAGACTGTTCAGTGTTTGTTGATAGTAATCCACAACCTTTTAAAGAGATGAAGAAAACTTGACAGCAGAAAGTAGTGTCTAATTCGGTCATATGTATTAGCGCAGTTCACTAAAAATGACATGAAAATAAATGGGGTGTATAATAATACAATAAAGATTTTAAGCAATGTTTTCTTTAGTTTTCAAACATAGGCGTCAACATAAATAAGTGATTTGAAATGATGAGCATTAAAGTCAGAGTCCACAATACAAGCCAGTAGCATATGTTCCAACTAGGTTTCTAAATAGGCGATAGGTCACTTGTATGATAGGCTACTATCATCATTTTTACGAAAAATGCAACAACACATCAGCAGACAGCGAACATCGCCATTCAACATTATGTTCACGAAAAAAAGCTTTATTTGATCAAGAATATGGCGGATATCAACAATTTCAACACATAGCAAAAAAAACAGAGAGAGACTGTTCACCAGGCATTTGATAATAAAATTAATTTGCGTTCTTCTGGTGACTATTTACTAGGTTACCTCGTGATGTTAAAGATGATAACTAGCTTTTTTTCCGACGTTTCGTCAGTCAGCACGACTGACTTTATCAAGGTGGCTAAAACAGGTTAATACAACCTGTTCAGCAACGATGGCACAACACAAAAACATACTGATAAAATGAGTAAAGTAAAGCAGCAAGAATCAGAATTAAAACACGCAACAAGATACCTAGAGGTTAAACTAAATGCAGTAAATGCCTAAAACCAGTAGGCTACTTCCCGCAGCGTAAATTTATCTATCTATTGGGCCACTGTCAAGAAACGTTGAAAAGACATCAGACAAGACAGAAAGCAATGGGATTAGCAATAACAATGGTAGAGAAGACGCACTGAGAATGGAAAAGGTGAAGCTAAAGTTAAAGTAATTTGTTGTACACAGAGGGGAAATTCTGACCATCTTTTTGGTTAAGAGCATGTTGTGCCTTCTGGTTTATGTACCATTTTTCTGTGAACAATCTTTTTGTATAATCCTTTTCAGTTTTAAGAATGGTGGCGTTGGTCCAAGTAATTTTATGGTCTGAGTTTATAGAGTGTTTGCAAAGAGCGGAATGCTCTGGACGTTGAAATTTAATAGCTCTTTGGTGCTCGTTGATTCTAGATTTAAGATCACGTTTTGTCTGTCCAATGTAGATTAAATCACAGTCATGACACGGAACTTGGTAGATCAATCCAGAAACTTCACCTTCTTTCATGGGGTCTTTAGCCGAGGGAAGGTATTTACCTATTGTCAGATAGGGTTTCATCGCAACCTTGATTCCTATGCCATAGAGGATACGCTGAATTTTGTCGGTTACCCCCCTTATGTAAGGAAGACAAGTAAAAGATTTATAAGGAGGAAGCGAAGGTTTCGGTTTGGGTCGCTGTATGCAAGCAAGTTTTCGTGGAAATCCGTTGAGCATTAAAGTGTTGTGAATGTTTTTCTTGTGGTGTGAACGTTCAGAATCATCCGTTATGTGTGTGTCCAGTCTGTTGTACAATGTTTTGGCCACTGTGAGTTTTTGATGCTTGGGGTGATGTATCACCCCAAGGGGGGTGATGGGGTGATTGGGGTGATGTATCACCACATCACCCCAAGCATCAAAAACTCACAGTGGCCAAAACATTGTACAACAGACTGGACACACACATAACGGATGATTCTGAACGTTCACACCACAAGAAAAACATTCACAACACTTTAATGCTCAACGGATTTCCACGAAAACTTGCTTGCATACAGCGACCCAAACCGAAACCTTCGCTTCCTCCTTATAAATCTTTTACTTGTCTTCCTTACATAAGGGGGGTAACCGACAAAATTCAGCGTATCCTCTATGGCATAGGAATCAAGGTTGCGATGAAACCCTATCTGACAATAGGTAAATACCTTCCCTCGGCTAAAGACCCCATGAAAGAAGGTGAAGTTTCTGGATTGATCTACCAAGTTCCGTGTCATGACTGTGATTTAATCTACATTGGACAGACAAAACGTGATCTTAAATCTAGAATCAACGAGCACCAAAGAGCTATTAAATTTCAACGTCCAGAGCATTCCGCTCTTTGCAAACACTCTATAAACTCAGACCATAAAATTACTTGGACCAACGCCACCATTCTTAAAACTGAAAAGGATTATACAAAAAGATTGTTCACAGAAAAATGGTACATAAACCAGAAGGCACAACATGCTCTTAACCAAAAAGATGGTCAGAATTTCCCCTCTGTGTACAACAAATTACTTTAACTTTAGCTTCACCTTTTCCATTCTCAGTGCGTCTTCTCTACCATTGTTATTGCTAATCCCATTGCTTTCTGTCTTGTCTGATGTCTTTTCAACGTTTCTTGACAGTGGCCCAATAGATAGATAAATTTACGCTGCGGGAAGTAGCCTACTGGTTTTAGGCATTTACTGCATTTAGTTTAACCTCTAGGTATCTTGTTGCGTGTTTTAATTCTGATTCTTGCTGCTTTACTTTACTCATTTTATCAGTATGTTTTTGTGTTGTGCCATCGTTGCTGAACAGGTTGTATTAACCTGTTTTAGCCACCTTGATAAAGTCAGTCGTGCTGACTGACGAAACGTCGGAAAAAAAGCTAGTTATCATCTTTAACATCACGAGGTAACCTAGTAAATAGTCACCAGAAGAACGCAAATTAATTTTATTACATAGCAAAAAGTTACAAAGACGACAGAAGAAAAAAATAGTCATTTTTAAAAGTGTTAAAAATTCAGTCGCTTTGTTATGCACTGTCCCAACAGCATTGGTCAATCTATCATGTACCAAATGGTGTGAGTGGTCTGCACGCCACTACTTGAGGGTGATGAAGCAGAGCCCTTCGAACCTTGAAGTGGCTAAGAAAAGGTTCACAGAAAGAATTGAACTCACTTGCTGGCAGATCTTCGCTATGATACTGTGCTTCCTGTTATCCTGCATGGATTTCTCCAACAAGCATTCTTGTCCCTGCCCCTGAGATCACATAAGAATCCATGAAGAACAGATCACATAACATAACGCCTATGCAGCATGTATTGCTGAAAATATCGGCCTAAGGCATTTTAAGTTATGTAGGAATAGCTTATAAACAATGATGTAAGTTGTGGAACAACCTTAGTAATATTGGCAGTTATCACCTGACATCTCATCAAATGCAAAATGAAAGTAGAAAGTTGTTCAAAAGGCAATAGGGTTGGACTATGATTTCGTCACAGTATTTTAGGGACCGGATCCGGAGATGAAAAAAATATTCCAACCCGCCAACTCTGCTTAACTGAGTGTTACATTTCTCTAAGAAGCTGTCTGTCGCATTACACTTGTCATATTTCATCCTTTTTTTGTGAAATTCAAGTATATATCATAAAGTATTACTTTCAAATCGAACTTCACAATTCAGACAACAAGTGTAACTTTTGGAAATTTATCCATCCTTGCAATAAAAATAAATAAACCCATCAGTGCAAAGGTTCTTACGAGCATGAGGTTAATGTACAATTTCAGCATGAATTGGCTGATATCTGGAGACAGAGTGGTATCAAGGTGGTCTGCAAGGTACTGAAAAAAGCCAGCCGCGCATTGAAAGTGGACGCACGAAACTTTAGTGCCTTCTTCTGAGGTTCTATTGTCAACAGATCCAAGGTAGGAGTGAATGGCACCTGCACAAGTTAAAGAAAACAAATTGTCACTTTTTGTATGTTGTAAGAGTAGCACTATCGAAGTACTGTAATTTATTAGTTGCTGCAAGAGTTCACTTCTTAATGCAACCACAACATAACTGCAAATAATAGTGGTTATGATCAGGGCTGTGGAATCGGGCAAAAAATATACGACTCGGACTCCTCGATTTATAACTGACCGACTCCGGACAACTAAAAACCTCTGACTCCACAGCCCCGATTATGACAGAACAAACTGAGAAGCTCATGTACCAATAGCAGTGTCGAAGCAACAGGGAACTCTGGAATGACCATTCAAGGTCTTCAAGTCAAGCATCCACCATAAGACATGAGAGCAGACTAATCATAATACTGATATTTGAACAATAATTGTAAAATAAAGAATTGCTGGGTTGATCGGTTTAAACCGGGCAGTTTTCACCACCTATTACTGACCGTCAAAACCCCTTTAGTACATATGAATCAAGTTGCTTTTCAACTGAATTAAAAATATTACCCTCCATGTTTAGTAATGATGTTCAACTATATATATTTTGTTTTGATCAACAATAGCCTAAATGCTGGATTTGGAACAAAAAATATTCAATTTCTCTGTTTATTTTTGATATTTCAATCAGTTGGTTACCGTATTTTACGGACCATAAAGCGCATCCGATTACAAGGCGCACTGTCAATAAGTTGCTTTGATTAGTTTTTTGTTCTGACATAAGGCGCACCGGGCTATAGAACGCAACGTATTTTAAGGAGTATGGGTTACCGTGTAAAGCTCATTAAACAAAAATGCGTAATAAATGTAAGCAAGTCACAATAGTACAATGAGCAAAAGAAAAAATGGGCCTCGTGAATATCACAGTTGCTAGTTGCTTTTACAGTAGTTTATTGTGTAAGACGGTGGTTTATTTATATAATAATAGTATCGGTACTGGTTTTGAGTGTAGGCAATAAAGCACTACTTGATCCATACATTAGGCGCACCGGCTTATAAGGCGCACCGGCTCAATTTATGAGGAAAAAAAAAGGATTTAAATTGCGCCTTATGGTCCGTAAAATACGGGTATTTTAATTATTGAGAAAATTCAAATTCTAAAAACAAGTTTCTGATGAACCAAAAAATGCTTGGTAGAACGATGAACAATTTGCACAGCCAGCTGAAGTACAATTTTTTTTATGAAAAACATTTGCCATCAAATTTTGCCTGACAGGTCGGACTGGTCGGTATTGGCAGCCGTTAATGAAAGTTCAGTCGGCCATGGCCGCCAGCTATTTCAAGGCCTGCATATCAAAATGGTCACAACTCACAACCGCTTTTATATTTCCTAAATAGCCCAGGTAGCCGACCATTCACTGCATAAAAATATTTTTCTGAGTTTTAACCAGTTTTGACCGGTTTAAATCTAGTTTTCACCGTTTAAAACCAGGTTTAAACCGCTTAGTGGTCAAAACCAGTTTTGGCAACTTAGAGATCAACCCTGAAGAATTGATAGTCCGGGTTCAAGATAAACATGTTTCGGGAATTGTTGTGAGTGTTTTGATTTGAACAGAGAAAAAGATACTTTTATTTCACCTTCAAGTACAAATCAGAAATTGCAAATTTTCACAAGCTTTTTCCATTTCTTACCAAGATTAAATATAATGGCTGTTTGTTCAAATACAAAACTGTTGTGTTGAGTGTAACCTCCAGAAAATGCATCACCCCTGCAAACAAACAAAAAAATCACTAAAATATTTAAAACTATAAATGCAGGTACCAATAACACGCTGATACAGCAGTGCTTTAGTTCAAGTAAAAAAAAATCAATTTAAACAGTTCATCACATCAATCAAGTCTGAAACAAGTCAACAACACTATTAGCACAATTTGCAATGTATATCATATACATTGTACAACAATCTAGACCAGTGGTTCCCAACCTCGGGTCCGCGGACCTCTTGGGGGTCCGTGAGAAAGCATTCGGAGGTCTGTGATTACCTTGATGAATTTTGGAAAAAAAAAATGAAAAGCGATTTTTTTTACTTTCATTTCTCTCATTAAATTTGCTTACATTGAAAAAGTTTCGGCATGGCACTTTAGGTCACCTTAATATTCAAATACTGTTGACATTTCTTAAACAATTCATTCTTTTCTTATTTGAGCAACTTTTAACCTGATATTTGCAGCAGGAGTCACAACGGCAATGCAATATGACACAGTACAGTAGTTGAGTAGCATAATTATTGCAATAGTCAATAGTATGTTAATTGAGTTTCAGGCAAAATTTAGGTAGGGGTCCTCAGAATTAATAATTTGTCTAAAGGGGTCCGTGACAACAAAAAGGTTGGAAACCACTGATCTTGACACTAGTAGTCTTATGACAATAAAAAGTATGCACCATTATCTTAAAAATAAAACTGAAAAGTGTTATAGTCTTATGTTAAAATGTCAAAGTTTGATACAAGAAAGAGGCACTTTAAGCCAGCAAAGATGTCTTATTAAATTAAGTTAGACCAATTAATAAAGAAACTACTTACCAGGAAAACGCAACATTTAACGCGTTTTCTCCACTGAAAGGAAAACGACTTTGCATGTAATGCAACTGTCCAAAGTATTTTTTCAATATGTTGCAACCCTCAAAATCAGGGGAACGTACAGCTCTATATGCAGAAGTTTGAAGCTCAAGAAAGCTGGCCACACAATCTTTGTACTTTTCTGGATCATCAGAATAATTGTTTCGAATGTGCTGAAAGATTAAACATACTTGAAACATAGACATTAGACATGAAACCTTTAAAAATATTTAATGTCTTCATCGTCTTTTATTTCTCGTCTAAAATATATTTAAAATTTATTGCAAATTAAGCAATAAGCATCATATAAAAACATACCGTAGCACCTTTATAGATCAGATAGCATTACTTTTGATAATTAAATCAAGATGTGGTCAATAAAACTTTAAAGCTCAATTCAAATGCTTCAACATACAAATTAAACAATGAATGCATTTATATATATTATATAATTATAAATACTGATCTACATAATAACTTGAATGTAAAGACAAGTCTGCACTTCTTTTTCTTCAAGCGTATTCCTATTAGGTCACTGTAAATTTTGACCTTGAACTCTCTCAGTCATGGGCCATTTTGATAATTAAAAGTTAAAACCATGCCAAGAATACAACTGAAGTCAACAATACATTTTCACTGGCAATATATACCACTATTAACAAATAAGACAATTAAAGTTGAATATTCAACAATTACTGGTACCTTATTCAGCTCATCTTTAATAGCAGTCTTTAACATATCCCTTGATCCATCAGTAGATCCATCCATCCAATCCATGCCACCGTATTCTTGTAACTCCTTTATCTCAACCCGTAGCATCGGCAGTCTTGGAACTGCTTCCATTGTGACTTTACAAAAGTTGGCCTTGTCACAGAAAATTAATCCTAAGTCTGTAGCCAATTTTTACTTTTTAAAATCTATATTATACAAATGAAAATAGCATTGTAGCTTATTGCTTTGTCAACTCACATAGCTTGCCCAATGCCCAATTGCCCATTGCATTTGCATGCCGAATCCCATAGGACCTTGGTTCAATACAGCTTAAAAGCACATTTTTTGGTAAAATCAATTCAAATTCGCAGTGTCTCATTTGATAGTACTTTTTCAGTACTTCCCAGCTGTTTTTGTGTCGCATTTTTAATTGTAATCATAATTTGAAGAAAGGCGTTCTTCCCGGCTATCAGCACAAGGCTGATTACTCACTAGCACAGCGAGCAGCAGTAACGCTTCGCTAACCAGAACGGTGTAGCTTCCACGCTAGCCATAAAGACCTCCAATTAAACGTTTAAGTTATTTTGGCAGCCGATTGTAGCATCGAATAGACAGCGATAGACACGTGTTTCGCCCATGAGGCTGGGCTCATCAGTATCGCACCGTATTCTTGCAAGAATACGGTGCGATACTGATGAGCCCAGCCTCATGGGCGAAACACGTGTCTATCGCTGTCTATTCGATGCTACAATCGGCTGCCAAAATAACTTAAATGTAATCATAATTATTATCACAATGAACACCAACTAAAATTGCTACTATTTTAATCTAAGTTTTCTATGCTCATTGCTCGTATCGTAGGTAATAAAGTTTAAGGGATCGGGATGTTCTGACGCAATTGACCTGATGCAAGACAACTGATGGAGGCCAGCTTGTCATGGAGACATCTTACCTTGAGCAGGGTACATATCATCGTAAGACTGCTTGGCACTTGGTAACACTTTACTATTAAGCATGCCATTTTGCATTGTACACTACAGATATTTCTATTTACCAATGTTTAACTCCCATCATACCTTTTTCACCCGGCACTAGCTGTAAAAGTTAAGGGAACTTGTGTACAAGTCTTCGCTGTGGTAAAAAATACCATGATGTCATAAACAGGAATCAACCAAGACACATGGCTTAAAGTTTATGAACGGTAAAGCAAAAGTAAAGTAGAAAGGTAAGGTACACTCTTCAAAAACAACAAAACCAGAACCTTTAAATGTTTATGAAAACAAATTCACGGATAAGGAAATCACTATATAATAATTGTTTTTTTCAGATGTTTGCTAAAAAAAGGAAAAGGTGGCAAAAAATTTCTAGAAAGTAGTTAGAAAGTAGAAAGTACTAAAAAGTTTGTTTCGAACAACCTTAAGTTTTACCTACGTCTAAATAGACAAAAAACAACATTTGGCAACACCGCTTCCAAAGGAGGACAATGACGTGGGACGACATTGGGTGGGGTGTGTCCAGTGATGGGCATTATCGGCGATAAATTTTTATTGCCTATTGTTATCGCTCAATTATTTTTTCAGTCATCGTCTATCGCCGATAAATTTTATTTCAGATCCATACACAAGTGGAAAGAACATGAAAACATACGCGCCGATTTCCGGGGGGCGCATTATCAACAAATTCTAGATCAAGAGGTTGAAGATTCGATACCTGTTACGAACAATTTTCATTTCAAACGTCATATAAAAACCGTTATGGTCTACTTAACCTAACTGAATATTATGTCATGGAAGTTGCTAGAAAATGTGCCAAAATTGCACCATCGTTCATAAGACTTGTGTCAAACCTGTTTAAACCTGTTTCAGTTTGAAACCTGTTTAAACATGAAACATTGGATCACCAGCTTGAACACCTGTTTTGAATTGCGTGACAATGTCTTTCATTATTACGTCACAGTACTACGTACGTGAATTTGAGATATTGATATCTATTCTGGTCATTCGTGAAATGGTTGCTTGAGAGTTAGTCGCACATTTAACTGTTTGCTTAGTGCTTGCTAGCTGGACAAAAATTCCGTCTTTATCTAAGTAGTTTGTATTGTAGTGACAGTTTTTAGAGGTGTACGGCGTTGCATCCCGATTTCGATAGCCGCGGGCTAATTTTACAGGAATACACTTTTTGAAAAGACGTTTCAAAAGAGTATTTGTTTTTCGGTCATTACATACAGACGAACGGATTCGGGAATCTTACGTTACAATTTTCCCACGAAGAGATTATGGTTTACCGCTGTGACCAATACCCACTGCCGCTGTTGCGATTCTATTCATGCATAACTTACAAAACGTTTTGTCCCTTTACCCTTTATTATGTTCGATTTTTCGTCATGTTGATGAAAACAGTTTGTGCTGCATGGGATGGGGCACTGGGGCAGCGCTAATCAAGAGAAAAAAATTTATCGTTGACGGACATTGTCGGCGATAATTTTATCGTTTATCGCTTAACATTTTTTTGATTTATTGTTTATCGTTATCGCTTTAGGCATTTTTCGTTTATTGTTATCGCGCCCAACACTGGGCGTGTCCAGGAGACGACATCGGTGGCATACGGCTAAAACAGGTCGTTAATATCTACATTGTCAAGTAGGGAACAATCATGCTGCAAAAAGCGAAACTTAATCTATTGCAAAGGTAAAGTAGTTTCACACTATATGTTAAATCGATTTCTGACTATGATGTCACATAGTTTTTACCAGGGCAGAGACTTGTAGACCTGCTCCAAGTTATCAAAGATGTATTTGAAACATGAAAACACAAGCTAAACACATTATCAACAATTTCTAATATTGTAATTTCATTTTATTTTAAATTTAAAGTGCAGGTAACTTTTTTATAGGGTAGCCTACAGTAGCGTGTTTAAAATTAAATTATGGAGCAAAATTGTGTTGTAGATTTATGTATAAATTACCATATTTTAGTGTTGCTTCATGCTGTGGCAGTTTGAAGCAAAATATTCAAAAGGAAATCACAAAAATTGCTTATTGCGGTGTAACAAATTTTGGCTTTTAAAATGTTCACCAGGCAAACGGGATCTCAACTTGGTGGCAGATAAACCTGCACTTGAAAAACATCTCTCTAAAGAAGCAGATGTGGCATGTACACTGTACAAGTGTACAGGTACACAAAAATATTTTGAAACTAACTGATATAAACAAGAAAATTGGTTTTCATTTGCTTTCCACCAAACAAGGGCGTTTTCACAGACGTAGTGGATGCTTTCAACAACGCGAGATAGGTAGCTATTACTGAAGGTGGGGAAGCTAAATTTGCTGATTCATCTTCACTACTGCATGTAGCATCTTCAATCCCACAGCTCAACAAGTCGTCCATGACGAATACAACCTAATTCGTACCATGAACAATTCATACCGTCAGTTTGTACCTTGAAAAGATCAAGAGAAAAAATTTAAAAAAGTTGAAGTCGCTGATCGCAGTTTCCGCAAACAAACAAAAACTCTTAGGATCATCATCAGAAATTTTAAAATGTTTGCAGAAACTCCGATCAACCCTAACCCCTAAACCTTTTAAAATGTTTGCGGAAACTCCAATCAACTCTAACCCTTTTAAAATGTTTGCGGAAATTGCGATCAGCGACTAGGATCACTACCAGCGACTAGGATCATTACCGGAAATTTAAAAATGCTTGCGGAAACTGCGGAAAAAGGGAAACTGCAATCAGCGACTTCGGCTTTGTTCTATTTTTTCTCTCAATCTTTTCAGTTTGTTTGTTTATGGAAACACCCTAACCCTAATCCTTTTAAAATGTTTGCGGAAACTGCAATCAGTGACTTCGGCAAACTCTTAGGATCATTACCGGAAATTTTAAAATGTTTGTGGAATCTGCGGAAAAACGGAAACTGCGATCAGGAATGTTCTATTTTTTTCTCTCTATCTTTTCAGTTTGTTTGTTTGCGGATACAGCTAACCGATACCCTAATCCTAACCCTTTTAAAATGTTTGCGGAAACTGCTATCAGCGACTCCGTCCATGACACTGTACTGGCATAGTAAAAGCTAAGACAAAGCAAACTGGTACGTATTTCCGCAAGACTGTGACGACTACAAAGCGCTAGACAAGAAAGATCTCTTTAATGCGAACAACCAAACTTGTGCGTTTTTTCCTATGCCAGATTGCACCAAATCGATCTAAAAGTGAAACACTTAATGAGAGAATTTATACAAACTGGGCTAACGCAAGGTTTTTGACGTCAAACAACTGGGTGGTAGTGGCGTCATCCCATTTGATACAGTATGTATTTTGAAACCAGTTAGGCTTCACAACCGGTTATTCTATATTCGGTATTCTATTTTGCCCATCTCTAGGCTAGTAAGATAATATTGAAACATTTGGATTAATTCTGATGTTGACACTTAAAGATAGGATATATTTACACAGAGTGTTAAGATATCCCTGTGCTGACATGACAAAAGCTAGCGTATTTCTTACACTTTCAAGAGAATTTGACTGGTCAACAACCTATTACATTAACCTACAGCTGACGCAGATCCAAAAATAAACCAGTCAAGCATCACCAAGACCAATCACCACTATCAGATCAGGAATAGACAATGGTCACGAGATGTTGGTATTTTGGTATTGTAACCAGTACTGCCAGATCCTCAATATAATTCACCATCCTTGTCATGCTTGTTTTTGTTGTGTTTTGTATGTGTTAGTTGTGTTTTGTATGTTTTTGTTTATTTGCCAGCAAAAACACAATAATCTAAATTGAAATTAAAGAAGATTTTCAGCCTAGCCCAATTTGATAACTTTAACTTACTTGACAATTCAATTCTAGAAGCATGTAGCCTAGCGGACGGCAAATTGTCTGAACATCCACCTTCTTTCACTTTTATTAAACATCAACCTATCTTGTTTCAACGTAATTTGCCGATCCTTGACATTTGTCTCAGTTCACAATGTCCAGAATCAGTATATGCATTTACCAAACAAACCCAAGGGAAATAAAAGACATTATGCATGGCATGGAAGCAAAACCAAGTACCGTAGTGGCATAGATGAAATACCATCAATGGTACCATAGACTTTACATACGTAGACGAGAAACTCCGAAAAAAGAAAAAAGCGATTTTAATGAAACAAACCAAAGCGGCGTTAAAATCATGCGTCTGCCTTGCCACGCATGACTGGTGCTTACTGGCTTTCCATTGGCAAAACAGAAAATGACACTTTCTTACAATTTTAAACATCTGGGAGCGGAAGCTTCATGCTTATACAAGAAAAGCAATGGCAGTTTCTGGTAAAAACCTATTTCTTGCTGATGAAGATTGGGAAATACACGTGGAGGTAATAATTGAGACCGTGCTTCAGACAGTAAAATATTTCAGCGGAACTTTTACTGGTAACACTTCAACTCTGTCGTTGATATAGTCTGTCTAAAATCTATGGTTTAACATGTTAATCTACTTTAACATGTTTGTTGTGGTTCTCTTTACAACTGCCTATTTTGGAGCTGCGTAAAGGTCTGTGACCCAGACTTTTGTCGCTCATACCGACTTCCGCCCGTAAACTTCATGTATTAAAAGTTATGAGATAGTTTGTATGACTTTGATTACATAGTTTTAAGTTTAAGTCTTAATACATCGGTATACATCAATCAGATACCACTCGAATGCTTTATCGGAAATACAGTAATTCAACGTGGATCGTGCCTACCCAGACAGCCACTTAATCTGGTAATGATCTTTAGGGGAAGGGAAGGTAATTTGATACGGAAGGTAATTTGATACACCCCCTCTACAGAAATGTACAAAAAATATTAGTCAAAAATATTGTCATTAGGTGGAAGATCTGTGAAAATAATGCCTACAAAAATTTCGCCATGCAGCTAACTCGTGCTTTTATGGCATAAAATTGTAAAAGTGTGTTTTTTGAGTATTTTCGTAAAAATTTTAACTCATGATTATTCTCGTCTGAAAAATTAACGAAAAGTTCCTGAAAGATGAAACCAAACTCATTTGACAGTTGATTGATAAGGCTTCAAGGGCATGTCACGTTTTTTCTGCAATGTGCATCCAAGCATACAAAATCAGAATTTTATAACTTTTTTTGAAAAAGGTAAATTGATACATGTTGAGAAGGTAAATTGATACAGTATATTAAGTTCTTTTTTGTGACTGTAATAAATGTTGTCATTGATTTAGTTGATTTAAATAAGTTATTCTTTATTAACAAGACCTGCTACTTTGAGAAACAACTATAATATAGGCTTTCGTCGGCCTACACGCTATCTGCTATCAAAAAATGAGAAAAGCGCAAAGCACCCCCTTGAATAAGAACTCCAGCCAATCATCCTTCCCATGTCCATCCCGCTGCAGAAGCTTCGCCGCACACATAAGTCTCAACAGTCATCCTTGCACCCAAGCACGCCAACCACATATTAAATTTTCATTTATTGCTTTGCTGTCAAAGGGGATTCCTGTATTAGTTTTACTGTATCAAATTACTTTCCGGGTGTATCAATTTACCTTCCGTGGAAGGTAAATTGATACATTTGAGTGACGTTTTTAAAATTTCAATTAAAAAAAAAGTAACGAAAATAGAAAAGTGAAAATGTTTTTAGAAAGTGTGTAAGGGGTCAGACTTTCAATTCAGCTTAAAATCAATTGTTTGTGTCACGTAATTTTCAGTTAACCGGCAAAAATGTTAAAAGTGTATCAAATTACCTTCCCTTCCCCTACCAGATCTGGCATTGTCGGGCAAAATTAATCCGGCTTTGATCTGGCATAAAATTATGCCCGCTCTGGTTGATAGTGGTGAGCCCGATAAGACGTGTTCAATTTTGCCCGATCGGGCGTAAATGTCGGGGCAAAATCTAGCCACGATCGGGCAAAATTGAACACGCCTTATCGAGCTCACCACTATCAACCAGAGCGGGCATAATTTTTATTTCAGATCAGATGATCTGTCATCCGTTGACGCGACATTCAGACAAAAATTAAACATAACTGACAAAGCAAACAAACAATGCCATCGAATTCAATGATTTGTTTATTACAAAAAATATAACAAATCACAATAAAAATGAACATCCCATCATTTAGCAGTCACAACAACATGGTATAAACATAACATGAGGAGACATAAAGGAATACACACAGTAGAGTTGTGAAAAAGCAAATTCCTTTTTTCGAAATTGAGAAGATAGTCTGTAATGCACGACACTTTTTTATTTCGAGCCCATTGTGATTTGGAAGTAATTCACTTTTCCTAAAAGTAGGCCTACACAAACCAAACCTGAGCACGAGTTTGAGGTCTATTGAACGTGTAACAAACAGATATTTCAGAAAGTCAACACTTTACGTTGTTTTCACTTTCTGTTTGACTTTAAGAAATAAACGCAAGTCATTTCAAATCGATGAAACGCAGATTACGATTTCTTAACAACTTTATTGAATCGTCAGCTTGTCGCATTTTCCGACCACCATCCCTGTCCTTTGCTTCATCGAGCCAATGCACCACACCTGCACGAATAGTCCAGTCGTTGAAGGGTTTTACCTTGACTTAATTGGTGTAAAGCTGAAATTTTGAACATTGGTTCTGTTCATTGTGTACAATGACCAAAAAAAAATCCCCGTGAAAATTTTTTGGTGAAAAAAAGTTATCCGCTATTTTCGAAATTCCGCCATTTTTTTCAAAATGGCGGATGTACAAATAGTGAATTATTCAATTTTTATGAAATTATTGTTAGTGTTGGTGCTCATTTAAAAGTAAATTTCATACTGCATAGGCTACTGCAATGATTTCACATTGGCAAAGTTTTGGTCCACCATGATTGCCGGAGGAAGTTTACGGATACACGGAAAAAGGGTTCAGGGAAAATGCCTGCAAAGAAATTACGATCTGTGACAAGGAAATTCAAGCTTCTGAAGCCTCCAGTATACTTAGTCAAAAGGGTTCTGATGGGATTAATGCTGCTAGTACTAATAGAGGGGACAACACTGTTGCGACAGCTGGTCGGAAAGTACACATAGAGTAATAGACTGTTGTAAAAGTTATAGGCTACCAACCCAATCGATATACAGCTAAGGAAGAACAGAGAGGAAAGTGGGTCCTGTGTCACGAGGAAACGAAGTGGAAAACAGGAAAAGGAAACAGCTTGGCTAATACTTGCAACCTTTTGCTTTGTGTCTTTTCCTACAACTAAGGAACTCAACAGTGTTCGCAAAGTTTCAGACAAGTGGGCTACATTAGAGCAGGACCGAGATTGAGTGTCGGTTGCGTAGCCGAGTGGTGAAAACGCCTGCGCGACGTTCGAAAGGACGTGGGCTTGATACCGCTCCAGAGCACGCGGCTGTATCTCGGCACAGACACTTAATGGCAAGCCAAAATAAGGGGAGCAGCTGACTCGAAGACTAGGCCTAAATGTCACTTCGCTGCTCCCTGTCGTCTGTTGGAGGCTATCGCATCTGTGATCGCAGTGTTACTGTAGGCTATGTTATGTATCGCAATGGGCGCAAATAAAACACGATTATTATTATTGAGTGCGTCTGTGCTTGGATAGTGATCATTAACAGATGCAACACTATTTTTGATAAGCCTTGCTGCAGTTTTAATTATTTCTCTCTTTTGTGACTCTTCATCATCCTCATGCCTTGCTTGTAGGTAGCCTAATGAGATCGAGGGATTTCGGATGTCTTCTCTCTCACCGTGACAATGCAATGAAGGCCCTGAACTTCAGCTATATAAATAGATTTACCGCAATGTTTCTATAATTGGGTCTTCACATATTTTAATCCACAAGGAAGGCAATCATCATTTGCTAAAAACTCCTTCATTTTAGATCTGAGGTCTGATATCGTTAACTGTTCTTCATCATTCTGTTCATGATGGGAACACATCTTTAAAAATACCTGGTCCTGTTCCTCATCCTTCGGTCGACCAGATTTTCGACGTTTTGCCTCAGGTACTCTACCACATTGCAAGGGTACGTTAAATCCATATATAAAATTAACACTACAAGAATGATGGTACTGTATAAACAGTCTGCAGCATGCAAATCGCTACCGTAAAATTCAATACGACCTTTCACGACGCATGACCAATCGTCAGAACGTCTCTCACAATACTCTAATATAGTCCTTGCAAAAACATCTGTTTTAACAAAACTAAAGCCAGGTCTGTCCGTGAGCTCGAGTCCCACAAAACAAACAATGAGTCTTACTGTGGAAATTGCCATCAAGGTTTACTACCAAATAATGGTGTGGCTAGGACAGGAGAGTGATATGGAAACTTACGGGTGGGGTTGGAAACTGGAAGGCAGTCAGTTTGTGACATGAATGCATGCTGACCCAGATTCCCTCTTATAGATTATCCACTGCAACTGTACAACTGCCTGTAGCACTGCCAGGTATAGCTGTAGGCAGAATAATCTACCCTGTACCTCAGCATGTGGACAGTGCAACTTGATGCCTGTGACAATACGTAGGCTACAATCAGTCATTACTGGATGAAGATAATGACCAGGACTTATTAAGTAACTGAACGTAAATAACTTAATAAGTGGTCTGCGATTCTTGTACTGCCAGTGTTTCACTATTGTTTTTTTTTCATATAAGCCTTTGCATTAAACTAATTAGTTAATTTCATTTTGAATTGTCTTATTGAATTCCTTACCACCTTAAACCTAGGGATAGACGCCAGAATTAGAGCTCTAGCATGAATATTAAGTGAATTATTGTCATTATACTATTTTGGCGGCCATCTTGAAAATGACAACTTTCCGGTGCTCAGATTCTCCTTGATTTTTAATATATTATTCTTAATGAAAAATACTAGAAAAAACATTTGGAAAACCTTCTGTAGGAAATTTTTGGGGTCTTGACCTGATATATATTGACTTGACTATAAATGAACAAAATTATCGTTTTTGGAACTATTATACATTATCGTACCGGCAGGCCATTATAGGCTATAATATTTTGTTTATGTCACTTCGTTTAAAGTCAAATATAGATGTTATTGAGTACCTACTTGCTTATTAATTGTGACAATGATAATATCATATTTTAAAGAAGCCGTAGTATGACGATACTTCGAAAAAATATTCAAATTTTGTTTATCCGCCAATTTGAGAAAAAAATGGCGGATTTTCAAAAAAGGCGGATAACTTTTTTTCACCAAAAGATTTTTACGGGGATTTTTTTTTGGTCAATGTACATAATCAACAGAAACAATGTGCAAAGTTTCTGCTTTACACCAATTAAGTCAAGGTTCGGCCCTTTTTTTCGCTTCAACGACTGGACTAGAAAGTCCGTTTCCGTTGCCTCGGAATATACTTCCCTAATGGCAGCTGTAAAATGTAAACTTTTTACATTAGAAAAAGATTGATTGTTCCTTATAAAAGAGGGTACGTTAAAAGCTGTGCCACTGCAGCAAACAAAACGTTTAAATGCCATATTCAAAAAATTAATAATAAATGTTAAATTGAAAAACTTGATTCTCAGCTTATGCTACAATATTTAGTAGATAATTTTAGTAATAATTGCTCAGAAACGTGATGACAAATAAGCTACCATTTTCAACTCACCAAAAATAACTTTATACAATCGCAGTTGCTGGAAACCTTTTTTTCCGTGACGCCCCTTGCCACTCAAGTTATAAAACTTAGCCAATTCATTGCCCATAGTTTCCTTGAGCATTCTCCTTGTGGTTTCAGGCAAACTTCTACCGCTGAAGTTCAACAAATCAATAAACTGCAAAAAATTAGTCTCTGCTGTTACTCAAATCTTATGCTATATCGCTAACCTTACCTGCATGCACTTTTACAACGACATGTGGAAATAGACAATGACGAAAAGCTGGCAGTTTAGCAATCACGTGAAAAAGTATCTTGTGTCAAACATCATAGATCAAAATAGCAATCTGTAAAATCCAACCAGGAGAAACAACTTTGTTGATGATGAAAACTTTTATTATTAATGTACGTGAATGATCAATGAATAAATTTGGGACTCTGCAAACAATAAACTTGTCAAGTGAGTGTAATTAACTACTCACCATAGACGTTTGGAACTTTCCATCCAGTAACTTTCTTTTTATATCACAAAGTTGTTCTTGAGAATTAATTGGCAAAATTTGAAACATTGGAAATTTTTCACTCCTTTTTTCCTTTGTTTTTTCAGAAATCAGTCTTTTTAAGCACCGTTGTTGTGCTTGAATTTGTTCAAGAACTTTGAATATCCGAGCTGAAAAAGATAACATTAATGTAAAGAACACATTGCCATAAATAGGATTCACCTAAAACAACAATGAGTTTCACACTTAACTAAAATTTGTATAAATAACCACACTCGTTTAACTGATTCACTGTATGTGCGCATTGTGCAATCATGGCTAACACAAGGTAACAACAAAAAGTAAGAAGCATAGTCCAACATACATTGTATGCTCCATAAAAAATTCAAATCAATGAATCACTTTCATATACGTACTAAAAATAGGCTCAAATTCTGAACAAGAAATCATCCTGTTGCCACTTGGAGTAGTACTTTGCATTGGAGCACAACTTGAACGTTTCTTCGGAGTATGCTCATATTCCAAGCTATAGTTCGCTTCAGCATTATACTCTTGGAAAGTATTTGGAGCTAGAAATATACATAAATACCACGACATTAATGATCTACAATACATGATACTGTGGTTTCTTGCAGTTCAGTTTAAAAATATTGAAACTAAAATTGTCACCCAAAAGTGTATGTCAACAAGAAAGCTTTATGCAGTGCGTTGTACAAATGTATAAAAGTTTGAATATTGGCAGTAAACCCACAATAAAAGCTAACAGGTCCAGTAAGACTGATAATTAGGACAAAATTTTTCTATCGTTCTTTTATTCTATCATTCTTTTATTCATTCTAAGATATCATTCTTTTATAATGCACCTTGAAGGTCATTAAGACAATTAAGACATTTATAAGCATAACTGCAAACAGCGACACCGTTTTGGCCTCAAAGTCTTATCAGACCAGTCAAAGTACACTGGATAAAACACTTGCTATATAGAATATAGCAATGAAATCTGATAGAAAAGATATATAATTTCAATATAATTAATTATAATACCAAATGATTAAGCAATTCTTGATGTTGATATTCATTAGTGTCTTTCTTCAAAAACTTTAAACTTTTCACTTGCTTAATGTAAGCATAGTGTCCCTTTTTATACCTGGTAGAACATCCAGGAACAGAACAGAAACTTGGAGCCATGGAATGACAGAATGTTATACCACTAAGTTACTTGATCTAGGCCTACCTACCTTGCTTAAATGCTTATAATGCAAGTTGCAACTGTTAGCTAGGTCTATAATATGATAATAATAATATGAGATAAGGTCTCACTAGACATCTCAATTACCATACACAAGCATCATTCCATCAAACCAACCGCTAATTTGCTGCAATAGAGTTCTTTATATTATGCTGCCTGCAATCTCGCAACTTTCTGTAAGTACCTGTGACACCATAGGCATAGACCTTTCATTAGAAACAAATACCGTACCCTGCGTCGCTGTCGCCGAGCGAAGTCAGTAAGCACCACTGAAGCGTGACTGGAACGGAGATAAAGCGAGAAAAAAGCCAGTTTCTCGTCTACTAATGTAAAGTCTATGATGGTACCGTAGTCAAATTAGCTCCTGACAATATAATAGGCCTAGGCCTACCTACATTAACGCATGTATTCAACTTGTCTTTATCAAATGGAAAATTCATCAGTTCACTGAAAATAGGAAAATTTACTCCCATTTTTAAAAAAGCTAGCACGAAAGACCCCACTAATTACAGACCCATCAGTGTAGCCTACTGCCGTAGGCTACCGATCTTTTCCAAAATTCTAAAAAAATCATGTATAAAAGGGTGTATGCCTTTCTAAAAAAACACAATTTTTTCTTCAAAATCAGTTTGGTTCAATGACTCTAGCAGAAAATATCACTAGGGCTTCCAATAACAAACAGTTCTTTGCCTGCCTTGCTCTTCTTTGCTATGAGCTAAACGCATCAAGACGTGTTCCCCTTATGACCATCAGCACTCTTGATAACGCACCATGGCCGATCTTCATAGCAACTGTCCATACAAATCTTAAATATATCAGCTAAAGCTATGTGGGCTAATAAAGCTATAGCCTACATATATGTTGTTTTCGTAACATTTTCTTTTTTTTATTTTCCCTTTATATCTTAAATTTTTCTGAAGGTGTTGCGACCGTGCCAAATTTCTTTCAACTCAATAACTTACTTCGGTCTCAAGCACGTTTTAACGTTCGCGTTTTGTCGCTTCTACCTTTTTCTCGACCTTTGCTATGCTGACGTGTATTTTTTTGATATGATGGTCAGAAATAAAAACAACTGAACTGAACTGAACTGACTGTATAGGCTATTAGGGGTTTTTCCTTGATTTAGGCTATCCAAAGCATTTGACACTATATTGATCATAAAATATTACTGGCCAAACTGTATCACTGTGGAATAAGAGGAACTGCACATGATTGGTTTACAAGTTACTTTAGCAACCGATATCAACGAGTAGAATATTGCGGTAGGCTACACTTTCTACTAACATTAATAAAGTTTCAGTAGGAGTGCCACAGGGGTGAAATCTTGGACCATTGCTATTTTTAACTTACGTGAATGACTTTTTACAATGCCTTCAACGGGGCACAGATATTATGTTCGCTGATGACACGACTATAGTCTACTATATAAAAATGAAAGCATATCAAATTTACATTGCGTTGCAAACACTGAAATGAAAAATTTTTCCCAATGGCTATCAACAAATCGACTGTCGTTAAATGTTTCTAAAACAAAGCACACATTATTTTCAACAACAAAAAACAAACCTCCTTCTTCAAATTTAACCTCAAATTTCCAAAACGATAGGCTACCATAGAAAAAGTAACTTCAATTAAATTTTTAGGAATTATAACTTAGTAAATGTGCACTTATCCTGGAAACCTCACATGGAAATCTTACTGAAAAAGATAAGATCATGTCTTTGTGTAATAAAAAAGATTAAACAATATAGAGACAAACATGCTATGCTAGCCATATAGCCTACCATTCTTTGATTAAAAGTCAAATATTGTAATGCATCTCTAATTGGTGCCATGGGAATAAAAGCAGTTTACAAAAGCTGCAACGAACTTGCCATAATTTTCTACAAATTGTATGCAATGTTGATCGTAAAACAGGAAAGAAAGCACACTGGAGCAGAACAAACTTTTAACAATCTCTCAACACTACACCACAGTAATTAACTGCTCAAGAAAAGTATTTTTGGTTATACTTGTAGTTGTACGCTGATACCTTCCGTGGGCCGCCAGTTGGTGACCCCTGGGCTACAATATTACGTGCATGTAGCACTTCGTCTGCTGCGGCGACCTGCGAGTTGCATATAACCTATAGGCTACGCCTACGACGAAGCGGGACGCAATTAACTGAATTCCAGTATTATCCACGACTACGTGACTTAAAAAAAGCTTTAGGCCTACAATACATTTATATCCCTATGATGTTTTAATAATATCTACTGTAGGCCAACGTTTTTTGTTAGTCTTGCAAGGACTGGTGAGTTGTGTTATCAAATGGCTTTGCCCGTGTGGTCACAGCGGTAAACCATAATCTCTTCGTGGGAAAATTGTAACATAAGATTCCCAAATCCGTTCGTCTGTATGTAATGACCGAAGAAACACACACTTGAACTTCTTTTCAAACAGTGTATTTCTGTAAAATTAGCCCGCGGCTACCGAAAACGAGGAGGTGCAACGCCGTACACCACTAAAAACCGTCACTACAGAACAGATTAATTGGATAAAAGACGGAACTTTTGTCCAGCTAGCAAGCACTAAGCCAACAGTTAAATGTGCGGCCAACTTTCAAGCAACCATTTCACGAATGAATCAGAAAAATTTGTGATAACTCAAAGGCACGTCAGCAGTTAGTGTGACGCAATAATGAAAGACAATTATGAAGTCATTCAAACAGATGTTCACGAGGCTGATGCAATATTTCCTGTTTAAACAGGTTTCAAACTGAAACAGGTTTAAACAGGTTTGACACAAGTCTATGAACGATGGTGCAATTTTGGCACATTTTCTGGCAACTTCCATGACGTAATATTCAGTAGACTTGAACGGTTTTTATATGACGTTTGATTAGGTGAACAATTGTCTGGAACATAGTGGCCCCTAGTTATGACAGTCTGTCATGGCATAACTAAAAAAGAATTGACGACAATTGTGAGCCAATGAACAAAAACACATGATACACAAATTGTTTGAATCACTCACGTTTAAGTTAATACGTAACTACAAAGGGCGTGCGAAGAATGAACAACAATACGAATAATACACGACGATACAAGAATTGGTACCATAGGTACACGCTAAAATGACGCTATATACAATTGTTGCGATAATAACCGACTGTTCCGGGCTCAGACAAGGGTCGGCAACCGCAGACAAAACCAGGCTCAAACCCTAACACTTAGGTGTTCTTTACGGGGGCGAGGCACGAAATATCCCTCAACACGTAGTCTACTTTTACTTTCCCCGTACTCTCATCATAGTTGCAGACGGCAACTTTAGCTCTACGAACTACAGGCTTCCCTTTCCTAATTTGTGGAACTACCTCATGCACCCTCCCAAGTTGATACTTCCCACGTTTACCAATGTCTTGGAGAGAACCCACCACTACAAGTTGACCAGGCTCCAAATTCTCGGCCATTTTTAGCCATTTTTTCCGGCCCTGAAGACCTGGCAAGTAAAAATCGATCCATTTACTCCAAAACTGCTGAGAAAGTGACAAATTGAACCGATAATCCCTTCTTAGTTGGTCACGATCATGTGGTTGCCCAACAGCACAGTATGGGTCTAAGTATGGGGTCAAAAGTGAGGCCGGGGTGATGACAGTAAAATCCCTAGGGTCGTCACTCAAAGGTACCAAAGGGCGTTCGTCCACGATCCGAACGGCACTGCCTGTGTACGTAAGCAGTTCAATAAAATTGGGCTTACGTATTGAAGAGTCCAAAATGTGAAAAAAGTATTTGGTCACATCAGCCATGAAACCAAATCTTTCAAGCCGAAATCTAGCCAAGACATCTACCAGAGGGTTTAACAAGTCAGACAAGTCAGGATAAGAAGACATTACATCATTAACACAAGTTCCTCGAAATTCAGACTTGCCATCGTAAACAATGCGCTTTCTTAATTGTGACGTAACAAAGTATGGTAAATACCACTGAAAACCCTTTACATTTCCTGCTTCACCAGCACGCTCAATATAGCCATTAGATTTAAGATCCTTCATGGTGTCAGTAAGGAAATCACGAAGTTCAGGTTGTTTTAAAGCCTTCTTCCTTAAAGCAGCAGCTCTATCTGACGCCAGCACAAAATTGTTAGGTAAATCAATATCTTCCTTCAACGGTACAGGTATCTCAAATCGACCATCTTTCAACTCAATATTCGGTTCGACAAGTTCTCTAGCCAAATTATCATTGCGAGACAATTCACATGTTTCATTTTGCAACGTCAAATCCTGAATGACTTTATTCAGGTCTGCTATTTCCATATCACGAGACTCAATTTTACGCTGAAAGCCAGAGATGACATCCGACTCTGAAGACGTCTGCACTCTGCACACTTTAGCAACGCTTTCATCTAAGGGTGACTTACCACCACAAGCCCACCAACCGAGAGGAGTGAGCAAAGCATGTGGTTCACTACGATTTTCACCAACACGCTCTTTTTTGGCCCACATCAAATAAGCGTTATCGTTGCCAATCAGTACATCTACAGTACTACAATCATTCAAATGAAACGTATTCACGTCATGAAAATGACGAAAACCACTTAAATCCTGCTTATGTGGTAAAGTTTTAACATCGTCAGCCCAAGCTGGGTTAACCACCGAAGTTATATCACAAAACAGTTCATCTGTCTCTAACGATTGGATGTTGAGTTTGACAAGGTCAGCACAAGTAGCTTTCTGACCAGTCAGGGTATCCATTTTAAACGACGCTTTATCGTACGGTTTAAGATCAAGTTCACACACCAAATCACTTGAAACAAACGTCAACTGCGAACCAGGATCATGCTGACAATACACCAACTTCGATTTGCCAGTCATTGGATTCAAAACACGAGCAGCAGTAACGCGGTTAAAGGCTGCTTTAACATTTCCAATCTTAAGATTACGCACAGGAACTCTAGCACCAGCCTCATCTTTACCGATCGAATCCAGAGAATCACGTGACGTCACATAAAAATCATGCAGAAGAAAATAGTGTTTCCTATCGTTGTTAGGCCCACACTGACGACAGTTGTTCGCATGATTACAGTCCCTAACCATATGCTGGCGCAAACAATTCAAGCATTTGCCAGCTTTCACAATGACATCTCTCCGATCTTTAGGTGTCAAGCGCAAAAATTCTTTACAATTAGACAAAAAATGATATTCAACTTGACCACGTGACGAACAACAAATGCATGCCGGTAGGTTCTTACGTCTGGCTTCACCACTGCACGGTGCGCCAACAGCAGTCGAGTACTGCGAACTCCCTGACATCACATCATCATGGGGTTTTACCGACGTCTGCCTAACCGGACAAGAAGGCAATTTTCCTTTGCCAAACTTTTTAAAATGCTGCGACTCACCAGAATCGCCCATTAGCATAATGCTAAAATCAGTCGACTTGCGCGTTTCCTCCCGTACTACAAATTCAAACAAACTCTGAAAAGTAGGCTCATCAGTGCCACCATACTGATCACCTAAAAAGTCAAGATAACGCTGCTTAGCGTCAAACGGGAGTCGCTTAGCCAAATCCAAAACAAAACGTCCTTCTAATTTATCACGCTGACCATAAGCTTGCGCGTAAAGCAAACACTGCGACAATTCATCTTTAAACTCTTTCAAATCACTGGAAGAGGTCGAAGTCAATTTGCTACCATAGCGATACTTTCTAATGTCTGGTTCGGCAAAAAGACCTCCACGAACCCCAAAACGCTGGGACAAGCGAGCTAACGACATTTCTATCCTGTCTTCCTCTGACAAGCCAGGGGTGTCCGAAACCAAATTAGCAATTCGTTTGCGCAGCTGTTCTAACACAAGCTGCTTGTAACAAAGTCAAACGAGTTCTCTTAAAGGGCGAAGCTGCCATTAAGGCCGTAACACGATTTTTAAAGAAGATAAATGGCATATTGTTACCATCGTAACCAATCAAGGCCGCCTTATCGAAGAACGTCCTACTATTTTGGTATTCAAAAAAGCAATCCTGTTGTTGAGAACTCGATTTCGCGGGAGAAGACAAGCTATATCCCTTAAGGGGCTGAGTGGGCTCAGTCACATGCACAGCCCAATCACGATCCTCACACACGTTAAAATCAGAAGACGCGATACGCCTCTCACAACCACCCAAATTACGTGTAGCTGGGCGATCAAAAACTAGCGGCACAGAAAACTTTGAAGGGGGCAAAGCATTACTGCTAATGGCGGCCCCGTGACCTGTACGCTCTGGGGGAGGAGTTCGGTTGTAATTCACAGACTTTGGCTCTACAGCCTTCGTAAGACCCTTAGCCGCGGCCCCGAGACCTCCTGAAACAGCTGGAAAACATGTGGATTGTACACTGTACAGGTCCACTTACGGATTGAACAGGCGTCTGGAAAAGGTTAGGTAAATTAAACTGCGATTGATGTTCACTTCTGAAATGCCTAGAAGAGCCCTTCCTAGAGCTACGCCGGGAGCCCAACTCAGAACGATATTCAGCTAAAACTACCTCTTTACGTTGTTCGGCCCTCAACTGAGCGTCTTTGAGTGCGAACTCAGCAGCTCTAGCTTCAGCTTTCGCGGCGGCCTCAGCAGCTCTCGCTTCGGCCTCAGCTCTCGCAGCAGCCTCAGCTCGTACGGCCTCAGCTCTCGCAGCAGCCTCAGCTCGTATGGCCTCAGCTCTCGCGATGGCCTCAGCAGCTCTTGCTTCGGCCTCAGCTTGTATCTGGAGCTCCTCTCGTCTTAACTGTAGGTTAATTTGTGCAACTATCCGTGACAAGCTCTCAGACATCCTAGTGCTTACATTTGAGGCGCTATCCTCAGGATGTATGTCAGCATCCAACCTATCTGAGAACTGACTTACTTTTTGTTCAAAGTTATTTTTTAACGAGTTAAATTCGGGGTCTACCCTATCACGAAGTTCTGCCAAGATTGCAGAGTTAAAAATTTTAGTCAAAAGAGCATGGAAATACCGTAATTCCTCTTCCAAAGTAGAGAACTTAGATCTAAAAAGTAACAGTTCCTGCTTATCACTCAAAGAACCTATGGCTACAGAAAGTTTCCCAATTTGAGTCAAAATATCCCGTCTAAGATGCCGGGCCTCTCGAACTGACTTAGCCTCATCGTTAATGGGTCCCTCCCCAAAATGGCCTGCCCGACCGCAAAGAACATCATCAGGCTTAAACTCAGTCGAGTCGACGGCGGTCGAGTCCCTGTCGCCACCGAGTGTAGACATATTAAATGTTGGGGCTAAATTTAATAATTAAAAAATTAATTTATACAAACACACAAAATTATTACAGTAGTTATAAAAAACTTAACTGCAAAGACCGTAAAAATACAAAAAAGAATTTAATGCACGATACCGTAGCTGTACGAGTATGAAGTCCAAAAGTCCACAAAACTTGCTTGGATTCTTCCACTTGAATCTTCAAGCACAGATGGATTGCCTTTAATCTTCTTTCTTGCCAATGAATGTCAAAGTTATTTTTCTTCAGTACCAAACTGAGAAGACATGTCTTTACTTTTCTTTGCTTCTGTAAGAGTGTAGACTACCAACCAACAAAATCTTCTTTTATTATTTCTTGTACTTCTAAGTAGTTCTTCTGCACTAGCTGACAACAAACACGTCTTTTATTTTTTTATGCTTCTAAGTGCTTCTGTGCCAAACACTAGACAGAGAATCGTCTTTTATTTTTTATGGTCACAGCGGTAAACCATAATCTCTTCGTGGGAAAATTGTAACATAAGATTCCCAAATCCGTTCGTCTGTATGTAATGACCGAAGAAACACACACTTGAACTTCTTTTCAAACAGTGTATTTCTGTAAAATTAGCCCGCGGCTACCGAAAACGAGGAGGTGCAACGCCGTACACCACTAAAAACCGTCACTACAGAACAGATTAATTGGATAAAAGACGGAACTTTTGTCCAGCTAGCAAGCACTAAGCCAACAGTTAAATGTGCGGCCAACTTTCAAGCAACCATTTCACGAATGAATCAGAAAAATTTGTGATAACTCAAAGGCACGTCAGCAGTTAGTGTGACGCAATAATGAAAGACAATTATGAAGTCATTCAAACAGATGTTCACGAGGCTGATGCAATATTTCCTGTTTAAACAGGTTTAAACAGGTTTGACACAAGTCTATGAACGATGGTGCAATTTTGGCACATTTTCTAGCAACTTCCATGACGTAATATTCAGTAGACTTGAACGGTTTTTATATGACGTTTGATCAGGGATATGAACAATTGTCTGGAACACCGTGGTAGGATTTCTTTCAGGGGTTTTCTCTGCATACCTTGATCTTCATGATGAGCTAACGCATCAAGCGTCTTCCCGTCAAGACCATCAGCACTTTTGATAACCCACCAAAGTCAATTAATATAGCAACTGTCTTGTTTTTTTGTTTTTTTTACTCATATAAATTGTTTAAAAAAATTTACCAACTTGTTTTTCTTTCTTTTTTTTCTAAACTAAAAAAAAATTTCTCAAGGTGTTGCAACCGTGCCACATTTTAAACTGATTGTCCTGCTTTAGTATCATGCACGTTATATATAACGTCCGAGTTTTATTGCTTCTACCTTTTTCTAGACCTCTGCTATGTTAGGCAAACATTGCTTTTTCGTTGTGGTGGTCAGAAATGAAAACAAACTGAACTGATCTGTCACACTAAAAGGTGGATTATTGCGTTTTATTTGTAGGGCTTCCAATCTTTACTCTTCCTATCTTTACTCTTCCATATACCAAGCTACTATACCATTTTGTATAATTTAATATTTTCCAGATAAGAATATATCACTAAGTTACTACCAGCTTGCATCTAACTACTCCCTGATTATTATAAGCTATTATGTTCGTTCAGAGGATCGCTTGACTTTTCGTAAGATTATTATTTAGGTTGGTTTGGAAAAGATGCTTGAAACAACTCAGACACTACATCCTTCATCGGCACTACCAAAGAATCTCCACCTCTCATTAGCGATACCAAAAACACTCCATCCCTCATTGACGCTATAAAAGATAATTCAACTCTTATTAGAAATACCAAAAACACGCTGCTATATCATCATGCTTCTTATGCTCTTACATGTGCAGGAAATTAATTTAAAAAACAAAGCTTTTTTAACTATTTTATCTTGATAATGAGCTGCCATATTATGTATTTGTTCTGCAATATATAGGCTACTTAATATCGTTGCTGCGAACACTTTTTTTCTCTGTATTAAATCTGTAAATAGTCCTTGTTTTGATAGTCCGTTACGTAATTTCAATATGTGTGTGTAACTGTGTACATTAGTTTGTTTTTGTGATGTTGGGTTCAGTCGTGTTCTCATTGCTTTAAGAATTGGTGCTCCAGTTGTTCCAGGAACGAGGAGGCGACTGATTCTTAACTAATTCATCAACTTATTTTAAAGTATCAGGTTTGGTGGCCGTGCTTAACTATATTTATTGATGCATATACCGCAATATTAGATCCTTTCATGCACGTCTTAAACCATTAAGGTTTTGCCACCTTTTCCTTTTGTTAGTTTTGTTACTGTATTTCTTTTTCACAATATCATTTCTTTTGCATTCTGACAAAGAAAAATAAATTGAATTGAATTAAATTGAATCTTGGTTTGATACTCAGACCTGCCTGAACAGGATCTCAAATTGCTTAACCTTAATAGAAACGTTGTTTTGACACGTTACACACGATAAAATATGACTTTAAACTGCACTTTTTGCTGTAGGCTTTAACTCAAATTCAGGTGTTCCCTGGTTCAATGAACAACCTGTTGTTGACATACAGAAGTGTGCCAGGTTCAATTTCAATTCAATTTATTTTTCATTGCTGGCGCGAACATGTCGAAAAGGATAAGGTGAATAAACGAATTTCGCAACAACAAAAGAAAAAAATGAAAAAACCGAAAGGTTTAAAATATGCATGGATAAAACACTGTTTGGAAAGCACTATTTTAAAAATGTAGGATATAGCTACCAACCTAGTAAAGAAAGAGAAAAAATTAAAACTTTTATTTTGTCGGTTATAATTTGTCAAAAACAGGCCTACAATCAACACTTGCAAGTGTAACAACTAACAAGGGCAATTTAAATTTTACAATATAGCAGGGGTTGTATCCACTTTTAGAATTCGGGGTGGGGGCGATTTTTGGAGAGTTTCTAAAATCGTCATAGTCATTTCAACAACAACTTTCAACTCGTCGTAATCATTTCAACCACTCCAATGAGTGGAGGGAGTGATCACCCCCTTTGGATAGAGCCCATGCAAATGCAATATAGCCTACAAAAGAAGTTCAAAAAGTGACAAGTTTCTTGACATTTTTACCTTGAGTGTCTAGCTGTTTATAAGATTCAGCAAGATAAAAATTACAAAAACCGGATCAACAGTGTGACCATGCGGATTCAGAAAAATAAAGTAAATAAAAATAGAGATGCAATCAAACATAAAATAAGATAAAATAAAGTCGGCATCCAGGCCGGATAGCGACTGTCAAAACAGCGACTGTCATAATGGCGACTTCATAATAGCGACTTCATAATAGCGACTTCATAATTTTTGGATTTATATCATGCCAGTCAGCAGGTTTTGACTTGGAGGCCAAATTTCGAGGTCGCTGTTTTTAATTAATCGAGTTCTTGATGAATCGCTGTCGTGTAGTCGCTCTATTGACAGTCGCTGTTTTTAATTAATCGCTGTCGTGTGGTCGCTCTATTGACAGTCGCTGTTCTGACAGTCGCTATTTGGAACCCGAGCCAATAAAGTCATACTGCTTCTGTTCAAATAAACTTTGATCAGTCAATTCCAGTTTCAATTTCCAAAGGTTTTACAAAAGTGACAAGTGAAATAAATAGTTTGCATAATAGAATACGCATCACTAGGGACGGTACATTACGGGACGCGCAACTCCGTTGTTCCTTCAACATTAGAAGGGTCAATTGCCAATTTGACACTTTTTTTACGCTTTACTGCAGGCTTGCTTTCAACTAAAACCTTAAATTACTTTAAAACCAACTTCACTCTTCTTATATAACCCACAAAAGTAAAATATTTTGTAAATTACAAAAAAACGTAACCCTTCTAGTGTTGCGGATAAGCCAAAAGCGGATGAAGTTTCGCATCCCTATGATCTACAATCCCAAACGCATCACGCAAACAACTAAATTAATAAGTTACACAATATTAGAAGAGTAAAATGTAGTGGAAGAAAGCAATTCTGTACCGGCACTTTGAGTTACCGTAAACAAAAAAGTGTTAGGACGTTATGCTATACCCTATATCACGTAGGCCTAGGCTATAGGCTATAGTATTAGGCCTACCATATTTTCATCACCTAAAAAGAGGACATATTTAGTAAGCAGGTAAAATAACAGTGGATTTTTACGTTTAAACAATTTTTACATCTTCTTATATGATTATGGCAGTGTTGTACGCGTCAATGAATTAACTTGACGGCGTCAGCGTCAGCGCGAATTGCCGAAAAACTTCACGGCGTAAAGTACTGCGTCAGCTCTTAAAGAAATTGACGGCGTCAGCGTAAGCGCTAATTTCTAGCGCTATTTTAGCCAGGGTCTCACAAAACAGAAGTACAGTATTTCAACCAAGTTTAGGCTAACAATAACTATAGGTAAGTAAAGAGCAGCGGTATTATGTTTGAGACTGTATTTTAATTGGCTGCTTAGCCTATTAGTTATTTTTTTGTAGAAACACAAGCATTTCAAAATGTTTGTCCGACAATCTGATGCGTTTGGGACGCATAATGTCCTTTCCAAGTGAAAACATGCGTTCCACAGCTGCGCTGGATGGTATTGGTGTGTTGTATTTCAAAAACAAGCCTTGGAAAGGTTTACTCGGAAAGGTATCACTGTTACAAGCGTGCTGTGATGGTGTAGCATATATAAATCTTTTAACGAGGTCCACTGCACCAACATCACTCTTTTCAGGGGCATAGAGCTCTTGAAATAAAGAATCTTCAACCTCCAACTTTCATTGATTTTTCGCTTTCTCTGATTTCATTGATTTGTATTTCCAAGGAGCCATTCCAACCAACGCGAAAGTCGGTAATTCGGATGAGTCGCGCTGGCCAGAATACATTGTCAAACTCTCATTGTGAAACGAGATTTTCCATGAACACAAAAAATGACGCATAGCGCGTGAAGCTTAAAATCGGCAAAATAGTTGACAGCGCTATCACTTCCATCAACTAAAATATAAATTGACGGCGCTAGCCTTAGCGTCAACAAAAAGTTGACGCCGTCAAATTGACAGCGTCAACGTACAACACTGGATTACGGTATGGGCCTATGTAGCAAAAGTGACAAATAAAAAACATAACATATTTATTTGTCAGATTCAGTCAATAAACATTTTGCTGCTGATTTGATTTTCTGCACAGAAAACATGCGTTTTACATAATTTGCATTTTGAGCCAAAGCTTATTGCAGATGAAGAATTGCTCGATTTTTAATAGTTCATTAAAAAAATCTATAGTTCTGCAATATTTGAACTATTCTGTCCATTTTCTAATGTGCCATCATTGCTGAAAAGTGTTATCTTGTTCTTTGGTGTAGGCTAAGATAGCATAAGCAATAAGCATCCAATGAAAAGATGTGAACTCGGAAAATGAAATTAGTGGTCTATTCATCCAAATAGGCAACACAAGAGTCGAACAATAGAAATACATCTGACATGGTCATCGAGTAACATTGCCTTCGTTTGCCACAGAAATAAATGTATCCACCATATCCACAACAAGCAATGTATTGTCAACCTCAAAGTCAATAAACACTTTTCTTACAAGGATAGCCTACTTCTGCCACAGCTCACAGAAAACATAGGCTACTTTTCCTTTTTGGTATCGTTGCTTAGCCTTATTTAGCTTTCGCCAAGGTCACATAAAAATAAAATTCTGTTGAAAATGATAGCAATGCAAAAAAGAGGACATTTGAGCATTTTCAAGTGTTCTCGGAGGACAATTCATTTTTTATAAAAAAAAGAGGACAAATCCTCTTAAAAGAGGACGTATGGTAGCCCTAGGCTATAGGTTTTTTGATTATTGAACAACCTTTTGCTTGATCGGCTTTTTGCTTAGTGAGTGACTCTGAGTCTCTAGCTACAAAAGGATAATTTAGGGTTTCTATCTAGGGCAGTGGTTCCCAACCTTTTTGTTGTCACGGACCCCTTTAGACAAATTATTAATTCTGCAGACCTCTACCTAAATTTTGCCTGAAACTCAATTAACATACTATTGACTATTTTAATAATTATGCTACTCAACTACTGTAATGTGTTATATTGCATTGCCGCTATGACTTCTGCGGCAAATATCAGGTTAAACAGTTGCTCAAATAAGAAAATGAATGAATTGTTCAAGACATGTCAGCAGTATTTGAATATTAAGGAGATCTAAAGTGTCATGCAGTGGCCGAGTGGTTAGCGCGTTAGGCTCGCAGTCGAGAGCCCTCATGTTCGACTCCAGCCCCCCGCACTTGCTGTTGTTTCTATGGGCAAGAAACTTTACGATAATTGCCTTTACCCAGTGATCCATTTCGAGTAATGGGTAGTAGAATAGCCAACTGGAAACAGACATTGCCGTCGGCTGCAGCGTGGGTCAGGTGTACGTCGGAAGGCGTACACCGATGCATGGCGCTCAAATCCGCTTTCTCACTACACAATGCAGGATAAAGATACAAAAAACAAACAAACTTTTTCAACGTAAGCAAATTTAATGGGGGCTGTTGTTGCCTTTCCTGAACTAAACGACTGAACTGTGGTTGAGTTTTTGACAATGCAACACGCATGTCATCTTCAACGTACAGGCGATTTCGATGTTTAGTTTTTATTGTAACAAGAGCTGAGAATCCTGCCTCGCAAAGGTAAGATGTACGGTAGTAGATGTATTGTGGTAGATGTAGTTTAAGGTCAATGTAGCCTACACACTGTAGGCAGCAGCATAGAATTATTTTAATGCATAGCTTATCCGTACAATTTATTCTTGCGGGCTTGAGCTTGACATATTTGCATTTAAAGAGAGAAATGAAAGTAAAAAGATCACTTTTCGTTTTCATCAAGGTAATCACGGACCCCCAAATGCTTTCTCACGGACCCCCAAGGGGTCCGCAAACCCCAGGTTGGGAACCACTGATCTAGGGGTAGGCTATGATTGCCTACAATAAATAAAAAGTTTAAATGTTATGTTAAATGTATTTTTTTTTAATCAAAGTTACAATCTCTTATTTGGAAAATTGAGAAATAATTACCTGGTCTAACTCCAACCAATTTAGTTTAGGCTATTGCGACGGGCGTCAGAAAAGCGACAGTCTCTCATCGTGAATTTTACCTTTTTGTTGTAGACAGGGACGCCGGAACGATTTTTGACTGGGGAGGCAGGATTATGAAAAAAGGGCACTATTTTAAATTTTTAAAATAAGATATAGCAATAATGTTGGGCAGTTCGACATATGTTCGACCGTTGAGTTCGACAATTGAGACAGATGAAGATAAATGAATGAAATGTGTTGAAATAGGTTGAACAAGAATAAGCGAAAGATAAATTTCACGTTCATAGGCCTATTGCAAAGTATAAAATGCGTCCACGGGATAATTTGTATAGTGTATAGGCCGACTGTAGAGTGTAGACAAATATCAAACCAATCCGAAGTACAGTACATTTTACGCGCGCCGGTTGCTCGAATGAGCTTATTTTCTGTCATTGTGGTACGAAGCCATATTTTTACACGCCTCATGGTGCTAAAACTGCCTTCAGCATTCACCTTTCCTAATTTGACGCTATATCATAATGGCTTACTTACACTTTTTCTTCTAAAAATTTTTAACTTCCAGGTTCTCACACTCTTTGCTATGCCAAGACGTTTATAGGCTACCATTCCTTAACTTTTCTACAATTCTATATCACTCAGATCTTTTTTCTAACTAAAACCCTGACCACGATGAACTTTTTTTTCTCACAAGTCAGCCATCAACAATACCCGGCCATCCGACCATAAGCCCTACCTTTGGTCGTATGCAATGCAAAACGGTCGTTAGTAGTGCCTCGAATCGTTGGCGTTTGATTTTCACGGCTGGTGGTAACATCAAATATAGTTGTGACAAAGCCGTCTTTGAAGAGGTAGCCACTTTAACAAGTCGAAATTCTGCCACTGAAATTGACTAGAATGCAACCGCCAACCAATCATAAGCTACGGTTTAAGTGACGTAAAAAATGGCGAAAAGAAGATCATAGAAAGCAAATTAGGTGATGGATTTTTTGTCAGCTGGTCGGCTTAGGGGTTAGGGTTAGGGCTAGAAAGTAGTCATTTCATTGACGCGTGTTCGATTCTCACCACTGCTATTGCTCTTTTTCTTCTGTAATTACCAAATAAAGTTCAAAACAAGCATTAACTCTCTGGATGAGTGCTAGAAGGATCACAATTGAACGGTAGCCTCTTATAACACGTTCTGATTGGTTGGCGGTTGCATTGTAATCAATTTCAGTGGCAGAATTTCGACTTGTTAAAGTGGCTACCCTTTGAAGAAGCATAGGAGCAGTGCTTCCACTTTTACAAAGCTAGATTACCACTTGTTTTACCACATTTGTCCTCAGATTACCACATTTTTTACTGTGATTTTCTTCCCGATTTTAACCGTATTTCGACTTACTTTTACATTAACAAAGTGGCTATTTTACCCACTTGTTGCCACGGTTACAATCAGGTGTTGCCAGAGTTAGGATTAAAGTTAGGAAGGGTTAAGGTAAGAGTTAGACTTAGGAATAAGGTTAGGGTTTTGATCTTTACCCAGAACTAAAAAAAAATTCCAAAATGCAAGTTTTTGTTTTCAACAGCTTTAAACTTTTCTCAAATTACGACAGAATTCCTTCTCTGGCAACAGTGGCGTAGCTAGAGAATGTGCCGCCCGGGGTGGATTCAGATTTTGCCGCCCTTCAAGAAAAAGCATGTGAAAATGAAATGCGTTTTTTTATCAGATTATAATTAAAATCAAAAATCGTAGTCTGAAAGTGCCGCCCCCAGACGTGCCGCCCCCAGACGTGCCGCCCGGGGCGGTCCGCCCCCCCTGGCTACGCCACTGTCTGGCAATGCTATTATTTGGCTATATTTACACTATATAGTGTAAAATAAGGTCTAAAACAACTACTCAGTTTATTAACAGTACCGGTTATTAACAGTTATTAAAATTAAAACGTCCGAAATAAGTAAGCAAAATCCTGTAGCCTACTTGACACCGCAGCTAGAGTCTGAAAGACATCTTGGCTATGAATATGATCACATGGTCACCCTATGTTCAAAGTCAAAAGTCAGCACGCATTCCCAAATCAAACCAAAAACAGTGAAACATGCCATTATATAAGTAGTTTTTTGCATATCTGTTTGATTTCGGAAGACAATAGTTCAAATGCTCTTATTTAATGATAGTATTTTATGACAAATGTTCAAAATTTATAATTTCAACATTTTGGCAACATTTCCACACAAAATTTCCATATTACCACTAAATTACCACAAATTTTTCATTACCACATTTTTACCACAAGCATGATAAAAATTCCACAATTGTGGTAATTACCACAAAAGTGGAAGCGCTGCATAGGAGTGGTAGAATTGCAATAAATTATGTTTGTGAGTTGTGACCTACACAATGGCTCATTATCGAGTAATGATACAAGAACTACATACCGGTGTACAAACAACAACGGCACGGAAGAGCATCATGCTACTGTGATACAGAATTTTGTGTGTGAATATTATTTTGAGGCAAAAATGAAAGATTGTAATTAGGCTAATAGCGAATAGCAGAAATTGTTATTATTGAAAAATGTGCAGTAGCTCAAATGACCTAAAAAGGACACCATTGCCCTTCTTGCCCCCACATCCAGAGAAAATTTTAAGGCAGGGGGGCAATCGCCCCTCCTTCCCCCCCGCTTCCGGCACCCCTGGTTGTAGAGTCGTTAGGTTTGTTCTATATTGAAAGTCTCTTCTGTCTGCGAGTATTTTTCAATTCCCCGCTTATTTCATAATATAGTGCTTTTTTATCAGTAATATGGTGGGAATTATGAAAGCGAAACGGTTACACAGTTATGTCGCTTCAGAAATACGGATGTGGTGAGCTAAATTCCATGAGCGTGACATTTAGGTTTTGAATTTGTACAGTTGTAAAGCATTGGCAAATTGCAATTCTCGTAAGTTTCGGCTAAATGTTCTCATAAAATAAATTTGTTAATTGAAAACATGGTACATGTTACAAGGCTACTAAAGAGTGTATTTTATCTACTGAATGCGCACAACAGCTAACAACAATAATGCGTTTTGTTTAGCGCTGTCCTCAAGCCTATTCATTCCGGTGTGTATTGCTCTCAGCTCTTTACAAAGCAGACAGTGTCAGTGTTGCAACAAAGACACTAAACCCCAGTGCATTAATCCCTAAATTTATACTTTGCTATATGCCAACGAAACACTCAGATTCAGCACAGTAGGCCTTACCACTCCATTACGGATATGATTAATTTATATCAACAACATGCAATAACTTAATCATGCTGCCGCGATGCTGGGAAAAAATAGGACAAACATTTTTTTTAGTTGCAAGTGGAGTGTGCTAGACAAGACTGGTTATTCAAAACGTGGAGAACGAGAGAAGTTTTAGTGGCCGGACCACTCCCTTTCTATGTTTGATGTTGTATGAAAAAGTATTTGTTGTAGGCCGATATTAGGCCTACTATTTTTACATTGTGTAGACCGGTGCTTTTTAACAAACATAGGCCTACGCTTGTAGGCTACCGAGTCGTTTTGTTAATTTTTATGCTTTTTTTTGTTAAAAATAAAGTTAGTAAGAGCGTATTTCTCTTGTTATAGATCAAGGCTAGTAAAAACTCTACAGTAGGTTACTGTGGCATGGCCTAATATAGTCTGTGATAAAAACGTAAAACGTGAAGTGCCACTGTAATTCGTGAAAAGGTTTGCTGATTTAGGCTACCTTATCCCACAACTTTTATTGCAGCCTACTCTCTTTATTGAGAAAATGTGGGGTGGTTACTGGTTAGCACAATTACCGTCAAAGAAGTCCATACTCAGATTACTATAAACGTCTTTTTTACACTTTGCTAGCTAGAAATTTAAGAAACGTAGTTGCAGCTGTAAAAGCAGACCCCTGCAATTACTGCACCAAGCAAAAATTTATCAAGTTTTTATTTTTATTTTTTCTATTTTTACTGCTGAAAGCAACGCAGAAAGGTAATAAACGATCATCAAGTCAGCGGCCCCCATTTATTTTAGCCTGTCATTTCGTAGATTGGCAAGACAAGACCATTTGTTCTGACACCGGTGTCAATCGGATGTCTTTTCGGGCGTCGTACTGGCGCTTTTTCCATTTGGCCACGATGTTTTCGACTGTAGGTCGGTGCTTGCTTGCATTGCTTCAGTTCTAAGCACTGAACAACATTGTAGCACCATTGGGCTCTTGTTGTTCAGTGCTAACCCTAATCAAAAAAGCGGACTGAGTAAAATAAGCAAGAATTTTGGACATTTTAAAGCAAAATTGTACAAAACCATTTGTTGTCTATTGTTTCCTCACTCTTGCAACATAATTTCTCATAATATGCATGTTTTGCTTTTTTCTTCAAACAAAAAGATGGCCTACAATGAATCGAAGGTTAGATACCATATGTATCCTGATGGATTTTTAACTCTTTTGTAAAAGTCTTCTGCGTACCGCAATAACACAATTCATCAAAGGAGATGAAAGACAAAGTAAAAAAACAACCAATTGTCAAGTAAGTTATTGGCCTAAAGTTGTCGCGTGTTGTATCGACTGCTTCGTAAAGCTAGCTGACCCTTTTATTCAGCACTACGCTGAAAGATCACTGATCATTAATCCAGAAAGTATTGCGTATTTTTAACTATGTCCGTGAAGTAAATTGTAGCATTCATAATCTACATATGGAACTTTACGCAATGGCACACAGCCTTCATGCTCATCGCCTGGGCAGTTGACTTACCATATTATGGCTTTTTTATCCGCATTTCCCAAAGGCCCAATAAAAGTGTTTTGAAATGAATACGGTTATACAGTATATCAAATGACAGGAATCGAATAACAACTTCTACCTTAAAGTTTAGTCTCTATTCTTGTTTTGATGTGTCTTTGCTTCCTGCTATATTTCCTACATAAACATAAACATGTCACGATGCTTCTGGGTATTACTGACAACAGGAAGTATTTTCCGCTTGGTGAACGTTAACAATGTTATCACTTTCTTGCATGCCACTCTACAACAGCGAAGGCTTGCTGACCATTACATGTTTCCATTTTCTTGTTGTATTTTGGTTACAACACTAACTAGTTGTGCAAAGTAGGTTTAGCCTATCAATCCGGTGCGAAAACAAAACACTTAAAACAAAACAAAACACCACATTTTCTGGGGAAGCAAATTGGTGAATTTACCAAAATGAAAAAGTACCGCTTAAAAAAATTATATTGTATTGAAATGCTGCTTAATTTCAACTTGTATTTTTTTAACTTGAATTTGTAAGATAACTTAAAAAATCATGCTTTAAATCAGGGGTCGGCAACCTACGGCCCGCGGGCCGGATCCGGCCCGCCAAGCAAAATTATCCGGCCCGCAGCATTTTTGCAAATTGTAGTTGGCGGGCCAAAACGAACATCCCATTATTTTATGCTGCCATTTGGTTTTACATAACAGAATTAAGATTACTAAATGTTATGTAAAACTTTCGCAATTTTTACTTTTCCATATTTATCCGTAACGCTCACTTGTAATCACGTAGCCTGTGTACTTATGCCGCAACAATGCTTAGTTAGGGCATTGTCGCCATTTTGAATTTCCTTGATATTCTTTCTCTGCGAACTGCATTTTAGAGAGAGCGACGTTGCAGGCCTGACAGATAGTTTGATAGATTTGAAGTTTTAAGAATTAGTTTGTTTGAAGGTTGATAATTTAGAAATATGTGTAGCTTAGGAAGCAGGAATTGGCCTTTTTAGTGACAGCCGGTCCAGACTTTTAAATTACTTTATTTTTTAGAGTTATAATTTACTCCCAGTTCCATTTTTCCGTTTTTTTCAACAAGTGATTCTTGTCTTTGAAAAATTTGCTGCTTGTTAGAATCCACCAAGCATAGGAAATTATCACAAAGCGCCTTTGTACCCGCGACCTATCGATCACGGGTCGCTTTGTTATAGTAAACTAGGTTTGGGGCAAAATTTAGCTTAAGCTTGCAGAAGGTAGCATCAAGGTACTTGGCAGTTTCACCTTGAAGTCCGGTTATATTAGCCTATTTACTGCATGCTAGTTGCAGGCTACATGAGTTGCGTTAGTAATAGTCAATTAACCGTATATTTAACGGCAAGTTGAGAACACAACTTACTGATGACCACTTGCAAGATGTTATGATTCTTGCCTCATCCAACCTATCACCTGACCTTCAGAAACTTTCTAGCAGGAAACAACATCAAATATCACATTAATGTTGTGCTGTCAATAAATAAAGTACTTGGTGTTTTTCGTTACCAATTGTTACTAATTTTCTTTATATTAATCTATATAAGCCTATAGTAGCTAAATATGGAGATACTCTGATAAGAACGCCAATTTTAACAATATTATGAAAAGTAAAGAAAACGGAAGTGCAAATGGAAAACTTGTACGGCCCGTTGACATCTGCGCAGTTTTGTTTTGGCCCGCGACTGAAGAAAGGTTGCCGACCCCTGCTTTAAATGGTCGCAAGGGACGAAACACATCTTCAGCACACGGACACCCCTGCAATGCAGCTTACATCACACACATGAGCTCTTTAGTACCTCGACGTATTCTCACCGGCCACACACCAGAAAGTAGGCTATAATTGGTGCTATTTCAATGTCTTTGATATGACCAGATCATAATTTAGCCAGGACAAGAAGAAAATGGGAAGGCACTGAAAGTATAACATACTTGGCCATTGAGATTGTTCGGTTGAATTTGCCGGAAGTCTAAATTTTTGAATTTTGTTTGGTTGAATTTTCCGAAAACTGCATTGAATTTTTCAAACTGAAACAGAGATATATTCTCAAAGTTGCATACGAAGTTCTTAATTGGCTTACTCCGTTTTTATACGACTATTCTGAATAAAAACATGTGCTCAATTATTTTAATCCCAATAAAAAAACGCTTTGATTTATGCAAAAAAGTTACAGATTTTAATTGCATGAAATATCATATTGTAACGTAATTATCATGCATGATTTTAGTAATTTTAGTGAATTAACTCTATGCTCTGGGTTTTCGTTTTTGAGGTAGCTCACTCAGCCAACATTTTAACAAATTTTGAAATTAATCTCAAATACTTCCGAATTATTGATAATTGAGATCACTAGAAACAGTTGTAGTAGCTGAGGCTTACCGTTATCAAGCAAGAGAATTCACGATTCAACTACATTCCAAAATTTTGAACTTCAAGTCTGAACTTGTGTCAACCTTGCCCCTTGCACATTCTCAGTAATCCGACTGGCGTGACGTCAGCTTTGGGTTGAGGATGAATGTAGCTGAAAAGAGCATGTTGAACACCCATTAAGATACAAATGACATATTTTTAATGTGAAATACAAGCAAAAAAGATAGCCGACTCAATGACCAGCCACAATTCACCACGAGAACTTCGTGATACGGTCTACGGCTTTCCTTAAAAGGAATAAACTCATGTTTTGTATTCTTCACTAAATTCATTGTTTCAATTTTTATTTTATTTTAATGCAGACGGGGAGGAGCTTTTTCTATTGAAAGTGATACCCAAAGTTCTGAAGATAGCGAGCAACAATGTAAGTTGAACGTTTTTAACTAGAAATATCGACTGTCGTCCATGATAGTCTGATATCATAGGTTGCAGTCTTATCATTCTGTAGCCCAGAGGTTCTTAACCGGGAGTAAATTTACCCCCTGGGGGTAAATTTCATCTACCGAGGGGGTAGATTTAATGAATCATAAATTAAAGCAAACTTCATTTTTTCAGTTATTAAAGAACTGGTATTGTTGTACTCGATTTTGATTCAAATTTATGCTGTTCTCCCTTATCACACTGAAGTTCGGTGGCTCTCTAGGGGTCTTGTTTTGTCTCGAATTTTCGAACTACATGGTGAAATCGAGATTTTTCTTCGAGAACGCAAATCTCCGTTGAGTAAGCACTTTGGCGAAAATAAATTTATTGATGCATTGGCTTACTTGACAAACATTTTTTCAAGTTTGAACCAGCTCAATATGCAACTGCAATGAAAAAGTGTTACCATTATAAATGTACAGATACATGATAAAATTCAGGGCTTTCAGACTAAATTAGATCTGTGGAGTAAAAGAGTTCAAAAAGGAATTTACGTAAAGTTTCCAACATTTGATGATTGGAAAAGCAACAACAAAAAACTTTCCAATCAACATGTGATGATTGGAAAGTTAGTAGAAGTCGCAACGAGATTTCTGACCTCGAAGTCGAAATATGCCAGCACCTTGCCGCCTAAAGAACTTTGACGGTTACTTCGAAGGTGAAAGTTTTAACAGTAGGCCTACTGCTCATTGGATAACTCATCCCTTCGAAGCCAAGTTAGAAAGTATTGCTGACGATGATCTTTGCAAAGATGAATTGATTGATCTTTAATGTTCAACAACGCTTTGTTCCAAATTCTTATCGTGCAATGGTGACTTTTCCAAATTTTGGTGTGGATTAGTCGAAGAGTTTCCTACGCTGACTAAGCGTGCATTGAAGTCATTATACTATTTCCAACTACTTATCTGTGTGAAGCAGGATTCTCTTCATTGTTGACTAAAACAAAATATCGATCTCGCTTAGTTCCCAAAGACGACATGCAAGTAGCTCTTTCAACGACTGTTTCAAGAATCTCCAATGTTGTTCGTGGAAAACAAGCACAAAAGTCTCACTGATTGACTGTTGAAATTGGGTGTCAGTTATTAATAAAAGAAAAAAAAGCTAAACATTCTTGTGTGCTTTTATCATAGTTATTTAGGACATTTGAGTAGACAGTATTTTTCACAGGACCCCGTCAAGAACAATCGTGTCTTCAGCAAATAAACAGCTTGTTTTTGATATTTGCCAAGATGAATCCAGAAAAAAGGATGTTTTGCATTTCCTCGCATGGTTGACTGGACACGATGACATCACAAGGGGCCACCAAAACGGTGGGGGTAAATTTTTCTTTTTTCATTCGGCAAGGGGTAAACGAGACAAAAAAGGTTAAGAACCCCTGCTGTAGCCTATACATTATGTTATTCAAACGTTTTGTCTAAATAAACCCAGTGATTCTAAATTTTTTGCCATAGACCCTTACAGTGATCGATTTTTCTCCTTGAGTGAAGTGGTTACCTAAAACTTGTTTTTAGATTTACGAGTTTGATCTCAAAAGATATAAATTAAGAGACAGACTGTGACAAGTTTTTTTGTTTTCTGGGGTGTTAAAGTTTCTTTTTACTTGCATAGTGCCGGGTAGTCTAGTTAATTTTCTGTTTGGTGTTCTTTTTTCTTTCATTGTCGTACTTGATTGCAAGCATTGACTGCCTCTTGTATGAAAAGCTTCCAAGATTCTCGGTTTTTGCTGTGTGTATCAGGTGTATGTCGGTGTTGGTTTTGTCGGTTTGTTGGTTTAAGTTAAAGTAGATTAATCTTTGTCTGCCTTATCCACGTTTTTTTTAAATTTTGCCTGTGAGAGAGAGATGTTATAATTTTCCTTTTCGCGGCACGTGTCCTAGAAATTGTAGTTGTTTTTCTTTGATATTCTTCAATTTATTTTTTGTTTGATTAACTTGATTTAAAACACTTTGGTTGGTTTTTATGTCAGTCCAGGAAATCCTCTACATTTTTCGGACTGCCCACCTTTCAAACCTGTTTGTTCTTTTAGTCCTACTTTTGGTGATTGTCTAGATTTCTGAATTATATCTAAAAGTTGGTTAGACTAAATGTAACACTTTAATACTCTGTATCTAATTGAGAAAGATATGTAGGCTACTTGTTGCACAATATTGATTTCATTTGCTGAAAAGCGGATTTTGCTTGAGCAATACGTATATTAAACTCCTTATCATCTTTTTCGTCCCAGTACGTTGTCCCAACCGTGGCATACGAGAATAGGCAATGTCCCAACATATCGAAAACTTTTTACTTGCGTTATAGTTGGTTGGTTGGTTGGTTTTGGTTGGTTTTGAATCTTTATCCTCGGACTGACAAAGCCTTGATAGGTTATTCCTGGTACTTGTTCGCATACTTGTAGAGGCACTTGGGCCGGTTACCGAGATTGGCAAAGTGAAGTTTTCCGATTGTTGAAGTCTTGTTGCCGAGAAATTATTCCATTCACTAGGTGCCGCTGAATGGAGAGCAGTCCTGAAATGCGTTGCTCAAACGCACACCCCGAGAGTCGAACCAGCGCCGTGTGATCTTGAGCCCGGCGCGTGATCTTGAGCCCACTGACAAAGCCTTGATAGGTTATTCCTGGTACTTGTTCGCATACTTGTAGAGGCACTTGGGCCGGTTACCGAGATTGGCAAAGTGAAGTTTTCCGATTGTTGAAGTCTTGTTGCCGAGAAATTATTCCATTCACTAGGTGCCGCTGAATGGAGAGCAGTCCTGAAATGCGTTGCTCAAACGCACACCCCGAGAGTCGAACCAGCGCCGTGTGATCTTGAGCCCGGCGCGTAACCACTGAGCTATCGGGGCGGACTGAAGTTAGTTATTACATTACATAGTTATTACATTCCTTTTAATTTGACAAATTGGAATTTTACTTTCTTTGTGATTACCATTGTTTCTGTTTTTTTCCTTCATGTTCATTCCAAATTCTTTACTTCTTTCATCTACTTTATTTACCAAATTTTTACAGTTATGCTTCCGAATCAGCTTTTAAGACAGTGTCTTCAGATACCTTGGGTTATTAAAGTTAGTTCCTTCTGTTTGGTGTACGAAAGTTCAATATGAGTCTTTAACTTGGTCATTTGGAGATTGAGGGGGATTTAGATTCTTTGTGTGACAAACTTTCTCTAGTTTCTTGAAGGTAGCTGGAAATTGTTAATAAAGCAAAATTTTTTTTTTAATTTGAAAACATTCACTCGCAATTAAACAAGCTCATATTACTGTGAGGTTGAGCTGAGGCGAACATTGTGTTGTGCAACGGGATCAAAGGAGCTAAGAAATATTTCTTACGTTTTTTCAACGTAAACTTTGTTTTTAAATTTGTCGTCAGGACTACAAGCGTGGACGTCGCAATAATAACATCTGGACTGGAAACCAAATGTTAGGCCTCATTTTGCACGGCAACAGGATTGCCATATTGGCGGTTGATGTTAAATAGAAAGATGCATTCTAATACAAACCATTTTTCGATCAATTGCTATTGCTTACAAAGTATGCAAATGCAATATTCAAAACTTTTAATACACGATATTACATGACATGGAATTCTACATCTTTGATAGCAAATAAAGTGGAATGGAAAAGAGAAGTGACATTGCTTTCCGGTGTTAGTTTGATGCTTGCATCAATGATCGGATCAGGGATCTTTGTTTCCCCTAAAGGAGTGATGAGGAATGCAGGATCAGTTGGAGCAGGGTTACTGGTAAGCTTCTGGGGTGTAAAATACAACTAGAGATTAACGTCTTGGTGATGAAATATACTATTGGAAACTAGGCTATATTAAAAAAGAGCAGTACAAGTTTACATCATACGTCATCGTACGTTTTAAGTTGTACAACAACCAATAACGATGACATGTATTTTGTGGGAAAACAATTGAATGGCAGAGTGAACCTTACCATAAACAAACACGCTATAATTTTATTCTATCCGTATGGTGTCAACCGCCGTATATATTTCACTCCATGACAGTCACGTATAGCAGGCTACAATAGTAATTAGTATATTGTACTGTACTTGCTGTGATGTAACTTGCAGTTATCGCGGTATCTAGAAAAACTCTCAATACCTGGAAAAACCTTTAAAAACCTAAAGATTTAATTGATTGTATAAACCTACTGTATATCGACTAAAGAAATAGTTTAGTAAGCTCAAACCTGGGTGTTTTTTAAATCTTTAACACGAATCCCAATACCGAAGGTCGTTTTCACTTGTTGTTGCTACCCATAAGTTATTCCATTCACTAGGTGCCGTTGAAAGGAAGGTTGTTCTTAAGAACGTTGCTAATCCAAAAAAGGCAGAGGTTGAACCACTGTTGATTGACTTTGCATTAATACACAAGTTTGTTTTAATGACACTAGCTAACTGTTCAATACGCAACATGTTTCAAGTTTTAAGTGAAGTTAGCTTTGCTTCTTTTGTGATAACTTTCAGCAACTTTCGTTAATGCATTTGCATTAAAAGTACAATTTTTATTTATAGATTTGGCTGGGTTGCGGAGTTTTGGCAACTTTTGGTGCTTTATCGTATGTGGAAGTGGGAACAATAATTCCTAAATCAGGAGGAGAATTTCCGATTTTGCTTGAAGCGTTTGGGCCTTTGCCGGCTTTCTTTTTTGCTTGGACCTCAGGAGCTGTCTTAAGGCCATCTTCATTAGCTTTGCTTTCTTTGACATTTGCTAAGTACTCCGTAGTGGCCGCATATCCAGGTATGCATTAACCTACAAGGCTAGCATGAATTGTGTGGTCTTTTTGTAGCCTACTTGTTGTGGGCTGTAGCGACACTGATTGAAATAAGTCGTCTACTTTTGTTACTGTACAACTTTTAATATTTTAATGCTCATTCACTTATATTTCAGTTGATTGCGGTGAAAGTTCAGAAGTCTTGCAAAAATGCACAGCTGTTGCAGTGATTATGATTGTTGTGCTTGTGAATTTAACCAGCGTCAGACTCTCAACAAAGTTTGTCACCTTGTTTAGCTTTGGACAGATTATTGGTTTGTGTATTATTATCGTCGGAGGAATCGTTATGTTATGCCAAGGTAGGGAGGTTTTTGTCCATGAAGTATTATAAAGTATATTTCAAAACATTACTCATCCATCAAAAAGGCAAATAGTTGTTTACAAATTTTATTGTACCTGCAGGACATACTCAACACTTTCAGAATGCATTTGATGGAGAAACACCAGGTGTCCGTGAGGTGGCGCTAGCCTTCTATCAAGGATTGTGGGCGTTTGATGGTTGGAGTCACATGAATTACATTATCGAAGAAGTCAAAGTACACAACTTTTAATACTCACACTGCTTTATTGTTTCTCATATTTGAGGTTTTAATTTTGAGCAATACTACTTTTGATGCAGACGGCAATATTTAACAACGTAGGATACTTTATTTATTTTTAAATAATAATGTAACTAGTTGACTGCTTTTACATTGCAATGTCTGTAATTGTATTTTTAAATAAAATGCAGTTGTCCAAATCGCTTCAAACACATTTGCTCAGTTCTCTCTTGGTTTCATCGCCTAGTCACTATAAGGCTGTTCGAAAAAGAAATATTTTGAAAACATTTCGAAATTTCAAAATATTTCGTTTCGTTTCGAAGCGAAACCGGGAAACACGCATGCTCATAAATATGTATGTCTGTAAGCTGACAGAATGAATAGCATTGCGCTTACTAATCAACTATTTTAGTTGTGTTTTCTCTACTGGATAACATTTTACTGATGTTATTAGAATCCCATGGTAAATCTTCCAAGGGCTGCCATGATTGTTATGGCTCTCGTGACTGGGTTGTACTTGCTCACAAATGTAGCTTACCTTACAAGCATGTCGATGCAAGAGTTATTGGATTCTCCGGCCGTGGCCGCAGTAAGTGTGAGAATTAATTATATTGCAGATATTTTAATTTCATTCTAGTCAACAAAATTTGGAGTGCTTAGACTGTAAAAAAGACTACTTTCGCTGAAATGGATGTCCAATTTATATCTTCCGTGCTACTTAATATTTTTGTATTGGCCAATACATTGTGATTAACTGTAATCAGTTAACCAAACGACAAATAAAAGCTTTTAACTTTCATACATGTTGGAATTTAATGTTAGTTTTGATGTTTTATCCAAATGTAAATATCCGTTTAATTTAACCACAATAACAGTAAAATAATGACTTCATTAAGCTTGGCATTGTATCTTACTATAATAAGTCTAAAAGGTTTTACTGTCACTTGAAAAGGGTAGCAATAATTGAAAATACACAACCTATTTAGGTTTCGGCTTGTGGCTGATTATTTATTTTTAAGCTAGATATTGTTGAGTAATCGGCGCTTACGATTACTTTGGCAAGCCATCCAATTAAGTTCTCTTTGATATACGTGTGCTTTTGTGGATGAAATCATTTGCGATTGCATCATGTCTTGCTTCTACTAGGCTGTATCAAGTCTTGTAATGGGCGGTTGCTATGTGCACATAATCTACCGTATGAATGAAAAACAAAATCGACAGATGGCTAGGCTATCACTTTTCTGAATTTTAGTAGAGTGTTTACATTTCTTTGCAGACCTTTGCAAATCGGGTGTTGGGTGGATTTGGGTGGATTATACCTGTGATTGTTTGTTGGTCCGTATTTGGAACCTGTCTTGGGACCTGCTTCACAGCAGGAAGAATATACCATGTAGCTGCAAGAGAAGGGCAAATTGCAAAGTTATTTGCAATGCTGCACATCCACAGAAACACCCCAACTCCGGCTGTGCTATTAAATGTATGTAATCCAGCATGCTTTGTACTAATGTAAGTTATTTTTAAAACGCAGAAAGGTTGTCACAGGAACGTAGCGACAGAGGGCTTGGGAGAGCAATCACGTCCACCTACCTCCCTCCCCAAAAAATGAGTTTTAATGCCATAACAGTACAATGTTTAATAACATTCTATTACATGACGTCTATTTAACGTTTGGATGCATTCAGTAGCTGTATTTTTTAACAAACTTTTTCTTTCAAATATTAAAATGTTTGCCTCTCCCCAACAGTTGCTATTGCTCCCTTAAAAATTTCTTTCTAGCTTTGTCACCGAGTTGCCGTATTTAGTTATGGATTCGATATTTGAAACATTTGAGTTATGTAGAAAGGAAAAGACAAGAAAGGTAATTTCTTATCACTTTTGAACATCTGCCTAAATATCTTGGCAAAACGCTGTCGCACGTTATTGGTCTGCATTGAACTGAGATATTTTGGCGGGCTATTCAAAGTTCAAACACCTCACCTTTCAATAAAAACAACAACAAAAATGTAAAAATTTTAGATACGAAAAAGGAGTTTTTGTAAATAAACATTTCTTCACAACTTCTGAAAAGTTTTAGCGATTTCTGCAGCCGGAATGAACATTAGCAATAAAATGATGCAATTGAAACAAACAACATCAGACAATGAGCGAGCCAGAACGTTGTTGTCAAAGTCATTTACATACACTTTCAAACTTACCTTATTGAGCAAATAGTTAGTCATTAAAATGTTTCATTTTCAGACATTAGGCTACAGTATTAGGCTAATTTTGCAATACTTTTTTATGAGACTCAAATCTCAAAGTCTAACTTTCAGGTTTATTCTTTTGTTGTGGTTTTTAGCTAAACTTTTGTGAAGACTGCGTAATCACTATTTTGACTATTTGGTATTATTTTATCACAACTGATTGTGTATGTTTAGGGATTTGTGGCAACTTTGATGATTATACCAAACGATTTCGACACTTTGGTAGATTATTTTAGTTTTTCAATGTGGATCTTCCATGGAGCCGTGTGCGCTGCACTCCTTTATTTTCGGTACAAACTTCCCAATCATCCGAGACCTATGAAGGTTTGTAATTTGCAGGTTTTAAATAGTCAACAAAACAGATGTTAAATATAAACTAGGTTGGTGCCTTATGCAGCTGAAACAACACTTTTAACCTCAAAATGACTACAAGAGTGAAACAATTGGAGAAGTTAAGCAAAGCTTTTTGTAAAACCAAGCTGAAATCAAGATAAAAATGGAAAAATTTAAACATATTGATTTGTTAGCGATAGTAAATAATGCTCACAAACTTATCGGTCTTTACATTGGAAGGAAAAAATATCTTTAAAATCTTATGCAAAATGATTTCTCATTTATTCAAATGATGAGCTTGTTGTGCCGAAGGCTTGCTAACAGAATGGTGTTCATTTTTCTATTTCTTACTGTTCGTGCTACAAACAAGTCAGTTACATATTGGACTCATATACCCAGAGCCGTCGAGAGGATGATTTGGACACTGCGTATAAGTCTACCAATGAGAACCTCAGGACCCAAATCAGGACACTTCTATCCAAAATACACTATATCCAAAGAATATGCGGTGATTTTTTTAAGTTCACTGGCCTCTTGGAAATGTTACGGCGCCTAAAATTATCTCGACCTGGTCCAAGATACCTCCTGGAGTCTCTGTCAATGCTACTGCATATACTGTACCATATAGCATTAACTAATAGTGTTTTTTCTGTTCAGGTTCCTATTTTCATCCCGATAATTGTGTTGATCTGCTCTATCTGTTTAGTTCTTGCTCCAATCATTGACGATCCACAAATGCAATACTTATACGTTACATTATTTATTTTCTCTGGTGTCATTTTCTATATTCCGTTTGTTCATTATGGCTACAAGAGTGAAGTTGTCGGTAAGTAGGCCGATCCAAATATGTGCTAGTGCCTTTGTATTGTATATTTCAGTTCCATTTTTCTTCAGACCTTAGCTTATCTCTTAGTAGGTTGCGCGTGACTATGTCCTTTCTATCGTGATCTAACGATTTTTCATGTTTCAGATCGTGTAAGTCGATTTTTTCAAAAATTGCTGTTGGTAACACTGCCGGATGATAACATGCCGGAATGCTTGGAAATCTCTCGGGATGGTTGAAATGGCGCCATGTTAAGCTCGTTAATGCAGTCCACCAATCCATCCACCTCGGGATCTGCCAGTTTTGGATGTAATAAGCGGTGGTTGTATTAACCGTGGATTTATTACCAGATTCTGCTCTGTTACGCATTTGGAATTATCTGTTGGCTATTTTACCGCGTTTCTGGTTCAAATAACCTTTTGCCTAAAGCATTTCAAAATCAATTGATTTATTCTTGCAATTTTCATCTAGAACAGTGGTTCCCAACCTTTTTGTTGTCACGGACTACTTCAGACAAATTATTAATTCTGCGGACCCCTACCTAAATTTTGCCTGAAACTCAATTAACATACTATTGACTATTGTAATAATTATGCTACTCAACTACTGTACTGTGTCATATTGCATTGCCGCTATGACTCCTGCGGCAAATATCAGATTAAACAGTTGCTCAAATAAGAAAATGAATGAATTGTTCAAGAAATGCCAGCAATATTTGAATATTAAGGGGACCCAAAGTGCCATGCCGAAACTTTGTCAACGTAAGCAAATTTAATGAGATGGCTGTTATTTCCTTTCCTGAACTAAACGACTGAACTGTGGTTGAATTTTTGACAATGCAACACGCATGTCATCAGCAACGTCCAGGCGATTTCGATATTTGGTTTGAGAATCCTGCCTCGCAAAGGTAAGTAGTTATGAATGGTAACAAAACAACAATCGCTTGCTTTGCCAAGTATGCGTTGTGGTAGATGTAGTTTAAGGTGAATGTTGTACACACTGTAGGCAGCAGCATAGATTTATTTCAATGCATGCCGGTACAGTTTATTCTCGCGGGCTTGAGCTTGACACATTTGCATTTAAAGAGAGAAATGAAAGTAAAAAGATCGCTTTTCGTTTTTTTTTTCAAAATTCATCAAGGTAATCACGGGCCCCCAAATGCTTTCTCACGGACCCCCAAGGGGTCCGCGGACCCCAGGTTGGGAACCAATGATCTAGAAGCAAGTTTATTCTCTTAACTTTTTACTGCTATCAAATACAAAACAGTATCCTGGAATAGAACACCAGTTCAGGCTAACTTTCTATTCAAACATTTCCAGTTGATAATAAAGTGGATGAGTAGTTCTCAATCTGTTCCTGAACGTTATTAGGAGGTCTGCGATAAAATTTTGAAAATAAATTGAAGCAATAAAAATTCCGCTATTTTATATTCAAATCATTTTGGTTCATATTTGAGTGATTTTGCGTAGTTTTTACTTCGGGCCACTCTCAAAATTTAGGGGTTTATAGGTTGGATAATTTTATAAAAGTGGTCCCTGATCACACAAGATGGGATTTAAGCGGTAGGATAGCGCAGCGTTTAAGGCTTTAGGTTTCGAATAATGAAAACCTGGTTCGACATCTGGCCCTAATTGTTGTAAAACACTGTTCCCCTCTATCCAGGGTGTAGGCTAATAACATTGAGTGGGCAGAGTTGTTGAAGAAAAGGCGGTCAAGAGAAAGAAAGTGCCCACCCTACTCATTAGCTGGTTGTTGCATTTGCTAGTTGTTGACAAACACCACTCACCTCCACCCAGAGTGTAATAAACTGGGTGGGCGTAGTTGCTGAAGGAAAGCCGGCCAAGGGAAAGGAACTAGCCACCTTACTCTCATTAGTGCCAAAGGGTTAGTATAATGGGAACCTTATCTTCCCACCCCTCAATGCTTCGATTCAAGTATGGGACTCACCTTTATCTTTACTCTCATTAGCGCTAAAAGCTGAAGAAAATGCTAAAATTATTTTCTTGTTTACCGAGGCTCAGTAAATATATATGGAATCTTAACTGTCCTAACAAAAAAAAAACTTGGAAACTACTGCACCAAAATGAAAGATGCAAAAAGATGAAAGAAATTAAACTGTTATAATGTTTTTTTGTGTGTTTCATATCGTGTAACCTAATTTGAATAAAACAAATATATAGCCTATCACACTAAGTTGATAAATTAAAATTGTTGTACGCATAAAGCTTTTGGCACACACAAGTGTGTCTTCATCCATACGGTAGGCTACATTATTTGTTATTTCAAATAGAATCTTGTGATTTAAAAAATTTTCTTGCAGTGTGATAACTTCAATTTTTGTATTTTCAACAAGGTAGACCTATTGTGCTTTATTAAGAATACATTCCCTAAAAGGGGTTTCAATTTGGCCAAATGTTCTAGCCTATTATAACCTTTTAAGTAATATGGTGTTAGAACAATTTAGTAGTAGCCTACATAATGAATAGGCATAACAAGAGCAATTGCAAAAGGCTGCAAAAAGCCATCTGGTAATCATTTCTGCCTATACTACTGTATTTGGTTTCTTTCTCTCTCTGAGAAATTTAAGAACAAACATAAAGACTCCCACAAATAAAAATCTTTAAGCTGAAATGATGAACGTATCCCAACCCGTCATGATTACTCTTTAAATCTTTATTCCAGCAAAGTTCAGAGCGAAAGTAATTGTACTTCAAAATCTTTTCTTTTGACGCTATAAATTTTTTGTCTTGTTTTCAACATTTAAAAGAAGCAATCTCATTTCGTTGTGAATTTAACACAAACCATTTGCCACAATATAACACAGATCCGTTGAGAAATTTATTTTAGGCCCGGTACAAATAACATTCATAGACCAGCAAAACAAAACACCGCTAAAATAATGAACGTTCTTCAGAAAGCTAAAAAATGTTTGAAATTTCGGGTAGCCTGTATTTAATTATGCCTTTATAGGTAGGCTGTATGTAATTACATTTTCGTAGCATCTGCTGCTTTGGATGATGATCATGAGACGGATGATTCAATTGGCGCCATTGCAGATTGGTTAGATGTATTGCAACCATGAGAAGCTAAAACAGGTCCACGAGCTTCGGGAACGTTCGATTCGAAAGCAGTGACTTAGAAGCAGGGCCGGATTTAGACCATGAGAGGCCCTAGGCTATTCCATTTGTGAGGCCTCTCCCTATTTTTGAGCTTAGAATTTCTCTCTGAACAACATCACATGTCATTGCTTAATATTAAAAATATGAGTGCATTAAACTCTTCGTTCTTTTCATTTTCCACGTTCATGGGTGCAAACTTTTAATTAATAGAATAAAAGTCTAGCTTAGGCAGTTTTGCTTTTAATTTTAATTTCTTTGATCAAACAACCGTTACAATAATTGTAAAGTTTATTTACGAGGACATAAGAAATAGTTACAGCCATCAAATAGAGTAAGACAAGGCTACCAAATTTCTTTTCTAGCTTTGGTCAAAGCGAAATCATGCAAAAGTTCATCAAAATTGATCTGTTTAAGTTTGTCACTCTCAATGCACGGAATGCTCAGCGCGGACAACCTTTCTTGAGACATCGTCGATCTCAATTTATTTTTGATGCTTTTGAGCCTTGAGAAAGATCTCTCTCCTGAGCAGTTTGATTGATTGAATCTTTATCCTCGGACTGGGAAAGCTTCTTGCAGAGCTTAATCCGGGCAGTTTCGCATACTTGTAGAGGCCTTGAATCACTGACGCAGGCCCGGTCGCAAAATTTGTTTTCCCACGTAGCCTACTTTCTGTCTCATTTACATATTTTGGTAAAAGTTTGTATTAAAACCGTGTGAATGCAACATATTCTCGTTGGCACGGTTGGTTCAGTGGTTTCATCCTCTGCCTCGTGTTCGTGAGAACGAGGGTTCGACGCCCTTCGAAGTCAAACTTTTTTTTTTCTTTAAATTAATTTTTGCGGTGCACAAGAGTTTTTCAAAAAAAAGTAGGGTTCGGGAAAGCTTATATTTTATTATCATTGCAGAATTTCATTGGCAAATAGCTATTTCGCAATCTGAATCAACCAATCTCTCAAAACACTTTCGGAAAATCTTACTTTTAGAGTGACTAGAATCAAGGCCTATGAGAGAGGGGTACGGAGGGTACGGCGTACCCTTGAGGGCCCTGGCCTGTGTTTGTTGGGGGGCCCAATTGCGATTTTATAGTTTACGCGCAAAAATGTTTGGTTGAAACCATTTTAAACGACTAAATTAAAGCATAAAAGTTGTTATTCTTTAGTCCTGGGGGGCCGTAATGTAGCAAAAGGGCCCGGAAAGGTAATTGAGTGCATTGCCAGAAAATTAGGAACCCAAAGTGGTGGTTTAATGCTTTACGTGCAAAAATGTCTTGTTGAAAGCACCCTAAATGAAATCATAAAAGTTGGTTATTTTCCTGTCTGGGGGTTATTTTCCTGTCTGTCTACTTAGCGGCCATGGCCGCAGACTGCTTTAAGGCTTGACAGGAGGTTACATCATTATAACATAGCATGATGCCCTTCTTTGTATACCGGACACTTGTAGGCTATCATTACTCAATACATAGTGAGCTGATAGATTAGCATTATCGCTATATTTATCTTAAAACAAAGGTGCCCTTTTTTCGTAATCTTGCCCCCCCAGTCAAAACTCGTTCCGGCGCCCCTGGGAGGTCATGTAACACTCAGTAACGTTAACGGATTTAACATTTTTGATCAAACACACAAAAAAACAAGAAAAAAAACTACTAAGCTTAAATCCAACGTTTTCGACACCACATAGTGTCCTCATCAGAAATAATTATAGGCTACATCTAAGAGTAATAAATAAATGAATTTGAAAATTTTACATTAAAGCTGTAGGCTACAAGCAACACCTCTCATCAGCACCATAAACATTTAAACAACTGACACACGAATTCAATGCAGGATACATAAATTGGCGAGGGATAGATCACATGATATGCACAACACAAAACACTAAATAATAGTTTTTTGCCGCCTGATACTATTATTGCGCACAGATATCAACAGTAAAATGTTGTATGATGTGTGGTACGCCTAACCAAAAGTCATACCGTTTTGCCCAAGACAAAGGGGGCCCGGATTGAGAGGGGGGCCCGGAGTAACTCTTCGTACCCCTAGTGAAAATTTCTCTCAGAGGCCCTGACTAGAATTAATGAGACAGAAAGTTCGTGGGAAAAAAAATTTCGCGGCCCGGTCACCGAGATTGACAGAGTAAAGTTTCCGATTGTTGAAGTCTTGTTGCCGGGGAATTATTCCATTCACTAGGTGCCGCTGAATGGAGAGCAGTCCTTAACGTGCGTTGCTCAAGCGCACACCCCGAGAGTCGAACCAGCACCGCTTGATCTTGAAGCTTCTTCGTTCCAGAAGTGACGCACTAACCAATTGAGCTATCGGTTAGTGACCATTAAGCTTAGAAACAGTCTTAATATTGCTTCCGCGTTAGGAAAGGCAGTGTTAATTTTTTCCTTGCGTATAGCCTAATTTCACAAAGATCTCCATGAGACAAGGAAATAAATTGCTCTTCTGTACCGGCAAGCCCTTGGTTTTGTGTTTGTATCACGTACAAATGAAAATGTAGAAGTTCATCAGCAAGTTTCGGGTCAACATCTTCCGGATACGCTTCCTTTAAAAGTTCTACGCTTCGTACAATTTCTACCTTAGTTGCTTTCAGATTAGCAAGAAAGAGGAACATTTCTGCAATGTCACTGTACACATTAGCTCTTCTTAAATTGGCTTCAAGCGTGTCGAGCATATAGGGATTAATTTCAAACCTTTCCTTTGAATAGAATTCACTTGTCTTAAAGCGTCAGGTGCATTTCTTTGTCTCCTAGTGACAGCTCTGTATAGTTAATATTCGGCATTCGGCAAGGTTGCTTTTGCTTGCAGATCAAACTCATCTCTAATTTCGCTTAGAAAGTCTGTCAAACCAATTTTGTATAGAATTTTTACTCTGAAAAGCTTGATATATATATACTTTAGGTAGGGTTTAAACTGGTCAAGTTTTTAAAAGAATTACAACTTTGAAACCGAATTTCGAGGCCCCTGGACGTTGAGGCCCTAGGCTTCAGCCTGTCTAGCCTATTGGTAAATCCGGCCCTGCTTAGAAGCGCCGTTATTCGAAGTGGATGCCTCGCTTTTGTTGCGCATTTTGTCAAAAACCCTAGGTTTGTGGAGTCGGATGAAAATTGTGGCTCCGATTTCGACTCTAAAAAATTCTGAAAATAATGCAGCCTACCTTTCTATTGCATTCAGGTTGCTTTCATTGATAAGTTTAATTTAATATTTTTTTGTTTCTGACCATCAGTCATCACAGTGAAAGTAATACAAGCCAACATACCACTTGCAGAGCTCTAGTAAAAAGTAGAAGCGACAAAACACAAACGATGTATAATAATACGATGATAATATACCGAAGTAGCATGATAGTTTAAAAAATTTGGTATTGTCGTAACATCTTCAAAAAAATTTAAGACTGGAAAACAAACAAAAACTATTGAATTAGCAAATAGATTTGCTATACATTTGCAAGAATGAGATAAATAGACCATTGCCAAACACACTGGTCGTAGTGAGTGATCAAGAGCGTTTTCAGAAGTGATAAAAAGTTGAAGGTAACAAAAGTTGTAGAAGGCCAATAATTTACAAATTACAAAATTGACTACTTCTTGTCAAAAAGTTATTTGCTTGTTGCCAATGAACGGCCACAACCGTAGGCTTAAAACTTTATTTTTTCTCGTCTTACCCCTTTCTTTGCGTTTCAAATTCTTTCTATTTTTGTACCAGTTATTTGCAAGCTTTTGCTTTGTTTTTTTTTTGTAGGCAAAATCTACGACATCGACGAGGTATCCATTCGGCTTTATCGACTTTTTCCGAATCTCTCCCATCTGTTTTTGTCTTGTCGTCTTGCAAAGCATGAAGTGCGTCCAGAAACGCTGCATCTAACAATTCCACTACGACCTCAGTAGCATTATCATTCTCATTGTCGTCAAACCAGCAATAGTTATCAAGCAGGACAAGATCAACTGTTGAAGACATAAATGAAACTGAAACCATGAAGTAACGATGGTACGAAAAAACTAACTCGATTTTTCAACTCAGCACCCAAAAATACATAAGGGCCATTAAAAAAAGTAGCTAAACCAAAACTGTGATGGTGTTATCAACGAAATATTTTTTTTAACACACAGTGTCTAGTTAGAAACACTCCTAAGTGAAGTAGTCAGTAGATTTTAAATAAACACTTTTTACGCAAGTTCGCGCATTTTTTACTTCATGAAGTAATAACACAACTGTTTTTCCACAAAGAGAAACAAAATTTTGTTTAAAAACGTTGCAACATAAAACTAAGGTTGGCCGTGTTGGCGAGCTGTCTCAACAAACAATGGAAACAGTGTTGCTATAGCCTACGCAAAATTAAGTTAGTCAACAGCGAAAACCCCACTGGTTATTCAAACAGGTGGTTAGCTTTGGTCCATAACAATAACCTAGTTTTGCATCAAACAATCCTACTAGGCTTATAAACAACAAAAGCAAGCAAATTTGTTTCGATACCTACTATAGGTTATCCTTTTTAGCTTTTTTGCTCGTCGCAGATTCCTTCTTGGCTATACAGTAATTGCCACATCACAACAAAATACCTGCTCACTAAACTCGATTTACACAAAACTATCAATAATTAAGTTGCATTGGGGAACAAAAATAGAAGAAAGCGCATTAATTAAACCATGAAACAAACAAAACATTACAAAATACATATGTGGATCTCAATGGGGGTTCTTATAACCTCCCCCCCCCTCTGTTGCGTACGCTACCGCATAAACTATCTAGGTGCTAGGATATACAAAGAATAGACTTAGGCGAACAATGAACGCTGAAAAGAAGTCTATGCCAATTGGTTTTATGCATTAAAGCTACTTTGAACAATACTTTTGGCAAGCCGTTTATTTTTCATTGAAAATTGTGCTTCTTTCGCTATTGAAAGTACAGGCTTTTTGAGTTGTGGCGATATTGGCTTGCTTAAAAACAAAGAGAATTTAGTGCCGAAACATTTAAGCATTTCTGAAGGTTTTGTTCTTTGTATTGACAATAAAGTAAATTTCTAAAGAACTGCATTGACTTGAGGATTCCATACTGAGCCATCCTGGATTCAATGCATTCTTTTTTGTTAATAGAAGTCTATAGCTTGCGATAAAACAAAAATTCTATGGCGATTTTACTTTCTCAGCATTTTTACTTTCCTTTATAATAGGTTTTCCTCCTTTTTCCACCACTTTGTTTGACTGACAGCTGAATGCTCGGTAGTGTATTTTGGTAAAAGGTACTTTATTTTGCCACTATACTAGTTTTCAAACATTTTTTTTACGTTGTTGTATGTTTTGCTGTTATGCTTTTTTCTTCTTCTATAATTTCATAATTGAAGACCTGAAGATGTAGAACTACTTAGTCACATTTTGTGGAAATTGAATGATCCATGAAAATGTGTTGTACGTTGGTCAATGCCTGCAGCTGTCTCCGCGTAAAGTTTGATTTAAAAAAGTAGCTTAATTTCGCTATAACACACGCTGGTAGTAACACACACCCACAGAAATAAAATATTAAACAACGTTGAAAGAACATTAACTTCCTTTATCTCAACACTCTTATTCTGGCCTCACAGTAACTTAGTAGTTCTTCAACTCAGGTCTTCGGCTATATGCTATGATGTTGTTCTTAAAAATTAAATTGATCGAATGATAATAATTAAACACTCAATCAACAGTCAACCAATAAATAATATCTTTGCTTTACTTGCGTTTGTAGAAATGCGAAGTCGTACTGAAAATAGTTAAGCTAAACCAGGGGTTCCCAACTTTTTTTACACCGTGCCCCCCTTTGAAAAATTTGAAAAATAGCATTAGAGCCATGGCCCCCAGGTTGGGAACCCCTGAGCTAAACGCGCAAAACTGTTGCGTACGAAGAAAATGTATATTGGATTTTGCGGCAGCTTAAAAGAAAAAAAACAAAAAACAATGCATGAAAACGCTGAGCTAACGTGGTGCTGGTTGAGGTCTTATAAGAAAGAAAATCTTCTCAGTCTGAACTAGTTTGAAAATTGACACAAGAAACCAGGTACACTGACTGCCTTGAAGAAAATGCGACTTCTATTGTTCCTCTTTTGCTTGTTATGCTACTTCAGTTATTCTCATCAAAGTAAGTCACAATTTAAGGCTTTAAGTTTTTTTTAAACATAGTTTGAACAGCAATAAGATATGTAGATATGCAGTTTTAATTCAAATACTCTGCTGAGAAAATAAAAAAATGTTCTTGTTTTCGAAAAGTGTGTTTTTTCCATGGTTTCGAACTTCTATGGCCGCAAAACAATAAAAATATAGAATTATTTTTGCATGTAAAATATTCAATCTCATTTTATTTCAGTGAGAGATAAAAATGATAGTTTGATACCTATTATTAAATAGCAGAGATTCAACAAAGATTGAAAGCAAAAAAATACAAACGTCACGATTGAAATGATTTACGTAGCCTACAGGTAGAAACAATTTAGCCAGGTCACAACACCCAAAGAAATAAAATTGTTCGCAATTCTTTGTCTTACACCTGGTGGTTGAAGATTTACCGTAGATTAAGCGGACGGGAGGGCAAGAGAGCCAATCTTCACATCCACCTTCAGGCATGCCTTTAAATGTCCTGCAAAAAAAAACAAAACCGTATGCTCATGAGCGGTGTCTAACCGGCACCCTTTCGATTGCCGTTCCAGCGCTCTCACCACTCGGCTATGCAGCCGACGTTCAATACATTGTTCGCAATAAAATCAGGGTACAAAAGTACGATTAACTGTACGATAATCTAGACTAGACATTAAAGGATTTTAAAATTTCGTTTGCATTTTCATAGACTATAATTAATACCTTATTGCCATAAAATATTACCGTGCTGGATCTCGCATTATATATTTTCAACATATTTTATATCAACGTATCTCAACATATTTTCTCAACTTATTGTAGGCTATAACCTATATTAGAATTTCAATCAGAATGAGTCATCCTTTTTTAAATTGTTTAAAAAAACAAGCCATGCATACTATATCCTACTATTGATATGCAAATGCAAAACTAAAAACGACTATCTGACAAAGAAGAAGATTTATAGTTTTTCTAAGTGGTTCATTTTTGTGTTATCAAACATTTTATCAATTTACATAAAAAATTACAATTGCGTAGTATCTGCTTTGGATGATGATCATGAGACGGATGATTCAATCGACGCCATCGCAGATTTGTTAGATGTATTGCAACGACGAGAAGCTGAACCAGGTCCACAAGCTTCGGGAACGTTCGATTCGAAAGCAGTGACGGGGAAGCGTCGTTATTCAAAGTGGATGCCTCGCTATTGTCGCAAATTTTGTCAAAAAAAGAAACAGACTAAAACCTGCTCTGAATTGGCAAAATACAAAAAGAGACCTCAACGAAGAGAAAGAAGTAAGACGAGATAAAAATTAAAAGCTTTCAGTTGTGGTTATTGAAAGCCACAATAACTTCACTGATTAAATGAACAAAATAACGTAAAGTAAGTTCAGTTCAGTTGGTTTTATTTCTGACTATCATGAAAAACAATACTGTATATGCAAAACCTGGTTAAATTTAATAACTATTTGTAACCATGCTAATTTAAGAAATTCCTATGCTATGGATACTCACAGGGAAAGCGCTAAATTGTCCTTGTTAATTATTGGCACAAAATGACAAATGGTAATATCAGTTGTAGCCTATACTGTAACAATTGTGAAATGTGAATATCAAAGTGTTCGCAAAGTCACAAGTCTTTATTGTAATGCTGCGTGAGAATGTGTAGCATATAGCCTACTATAGTTCAGTCCTTCCCACCTTTTCTAAGCTCACTTTCATTGAAAAAATTGTTTCAGGGCCATCTATGAGGTCGCAATCTTTCGGCGATAAATCACTGAAAAAGCTGAACTAAATAACGGGAAAAAAACAATAGAAAACACAATTTATTGTTGATGAGACACTTGAACTTACTTATTGGACATGATCAGATCATGACCAGGTTTGACGGGAGAAAAGCTCACACGCAACGTAGCATTAGGCATGTCATTTTTAAGACTTCTTTGGGCCTTCGATTTTGTTATAAAGTTGTTTTAAAGAAGCCGGAATTAAACTTGTGGACGTAAAAGCCAAGAAAAATTAATCTCAATTCTGACAATGAAGGGTATTCCTTGTGATATAAATCTACAGTAGAATGAAGAAAGACCTATTTCCTGATCCCAAAACTTTAGTCTGCAGTCTAAAGAAAGATCAATCACTTTTTATTGCATAAAAATGACCACTCGCCACTTCCGCGGACAGAATCATTTCTTCGGTTGCAGAATTGAGAATAAATAAATCTAAAATCAGAAGGTTTTTGGACATGACTAACATAAGGCTAAGCACTCGCACAAGGCTAACATAACAATCAGCAGATTTACGGTACCCATCTCACGGATTCATCAGTACAAAACTATAAAATGTATAGTCGATTAACGTTTAAGACCATTTTAGGCAATTGTCGGGTTGTGTAGGCCAACTATTTTAAAATGGTAGCTGCCTTATTTACTTACTTAGACTACATGATATGAGAGAAAACTATTTTCATGAGCTAGTTTATGACAAAAACTAAACGCATGGAATGTTTTTTAAACATGTAACTTACTAATTGTTCATGACTTTCTACAGAGAAGAAAAGATGCTTGGAATGCCGCATGAATCATTGCAAGTGGGTTTCAGGTGGTAGATCTGTTTTCATGGGAAAAGATCAAGAGAACTGGGAAATGTAATAAAGCAAGTTGTTTCACCAAGTGAGTTGGAGAGAAAGCCAACTGTTTATTTCCAAGTGTTTTAGAAGAACATTTTGTATAAGTAAGCTGATGACGTAAAATGCTTTCTTTTAATGTCAAAATTTAAAGTAATAAGAGATGAACAACTTTAGGCTTTAAAAAATTCGGCGTATCTTAAATGAAATTGGTGTAAAAGTTGTTTTGAACCTTTCTTGACCATAAGTAAATTTTTACTGTCTTTAAAAGATCCTTTGAAACAAAGCGAAATCTCACGTTTAGTGTACCAAGTATCTTGTGGTGATTGCAATTTAGGTCGTGTTGGCCAAACAAAACAAGATCTTAAATCTTGCATTAATGAACACAAAAGAGATTTCAAATATTAACGCCCGGACAAATCAGCTCCCTGCATGCATGCCATAACTTCAGATCATAAAATAAAATTGATCAATCGTAAAAGTTGAAAGTGATTATCAAAAATGAATATTTTCTGAAAGTTGGTTTATAAATCAAAAACCCCATGTAATGAATCGTATTGGTGGCATCTCTTTTCCTACTATTTATAAAAAATTATACATTGTCATGATCCTGTGTTTTGCCATGCGAGACAGGTAGTCACTACCTGGTTTAAAAGTCAGTCCTGTCTGATTGACGAAACGTCGGAATAAAAGCAGATTATTACCTTATGGCTACATCTTGTGATAGTTCAGCTTAGCTTGCACCAGAAGAACGTATATCATGTTATTTAACAGAGTTACCGGTATTAACTATTTTTCTAATTCTTTATTCTCTGCAGGACGAAGAACCACAAGCGTTCGACAACACCCGTCTGTACCGATTTTATTATGTGTTGTTTGTGAAATCGAAGCTGAATATCAACGTCTATGAATATCAATATAAAGCATTTTGCAAACGAGTCTTTACTGGTGTAGGCCTACATCCATCACTGGAATTTTTGAAGAATTTGTAAATATAACTTATATCGGCGCCAAATATAAGAAAGACCTATGATTTTCTTTTGTTGTTGGCTAACAGGTTAATTTACTAGGCAACTCCTGGGCCGCAGCCTTCAAGGCGTCGTAAAGTCTTTTCTTTCAGTTTTGTTACTCTTTTGAAACAAATTTTCTTCAAATAAATATGTTTTTCTGTGTTTCAAAGATTGTCGCACGAACTGCAGGCTTATACTTTATGGACAGTGCTTTTTAACCAATGGAAGCAATCCCAAGTGGGCCGTAAAGTATTCCTTAAAGCATTTCTAAGTTTATTAAGTACAAATCACGCTACAACGTAGCCTAACAAACATGCAGGCAATTACAATCAGCCTATGTATTGTGTTGTGTGTGTCAGCAATTCCAGTCCACCTTTACATGTTGCAAAGAGTAGGTATAGGCTGCTGGGCAGATTAGAAATTTGTTAAATTCAGATAAACAGTAACAAAGACCTTATTTTGTTTAATTGTTAATCTTATGTCCTATGGGTTGCACTTTAAATACTTGAGAATATAGCCTACTCATCAAACGTTCTGAAGACAACACTTTCAACAAGTAAAAACAGAGAGAGACTGTTCACCAGGCATTTTATAATAAAAGTAATTTGCGTTCTTCTGGTGACTATTTACTAGGTTACCTCCTGATGTTAAAGATGATAACTAGCTTTTGTATTTCCGACGTTTGTGTTTTAATTCTGATTCTTGCTGCTTACTTTATTCATTTTATCAGTACGTTTTTGTGTTGTGCCATCGTTGCTGAACAGGTTGTGTTAACCTGTTTTAGCCACCTTGATAAAGTCAGTCGTGCTGACTGACGAAACGTCGGAAATACAAAAGCTAGTTATCATCTTTAACATCAGGAGGTAACCTAGTAAATAGTCACCAGAAGAACGCAAACTTTCAACAAGTTTAAATGTCAAAATGTAAATCTTACCTTATGTTAGATTCATTCAAGCAAAGAATATGGGAAAGCGGAGCAAAACGAACCTTTGTTTGGTTTTCTTTTCTAGCACTAGTTGCAATGTTCATCTGATGAAAGCGAAAGTACAAGCAAAGATAAACAATCTTTTTTTACTGCTTCGCTGAAGTTTTGCCCGCCATGAGAAAGCGTGTTCTTAGAGTGAATAGCACACATACTGCAGGGCAGTTGAAGGATGTTGATGAGGATGCATACTGTCATGGTGCTCGAAACGTCAGTAAAACAATGAAACAACCTATGCGTCTTTGCTTTTACTTTCGCTTTCATTAGATGAATGTTGCAACTAGTGCTAGAAACGATAAAAATCTTGATGAACACCCAAAATTATCAGTATTTAACTTGCTTAAAAAACACACAAAAAACTACAAATAAAAATAACATTCCGTTTTCTCTTCTCCTAAAATTACTTCAATAAATCTTCCTTAAAAAAATTGGATAGCCTACTTTTGTGCCACACTCTGCGCCATTGATGTTGAAAGAGTTTTCTCAGCTTTCTGTTATAAAAACTTGTCCACTTAAATGTGTAGACCTGTTTTGACAATTTTAGTTTTCTTTTTGAAAACTAATGGGCAATCGATCTCTATTTCCGAAAAACAGTGTAAGCTATGTACTGTACTTCTAGAGCAGTGGTTCCAAACTTATTTCTGCCACAACCCAAAATCTTACCTTTGAAAGCGGTTGGTTATCTAACACGGTTCGTTATTTAAGAGATTATCTAATAAGCTAGTAATAAACGAACTTAGAAGCTTCAGCGCTAAAAACTGAGAACACCTGTTATTTTTCTCATGACGCAAACACACAACAAATACTATCACAAAATAACACAAAAACAAAAAAATGTAAAACCTCATTTTAATATTCGCTTTGCTACGCTACTGTTTGGCGTCGCGCAATTGTTGAAAGGCAGTGAGGGCTCATCTCATGTCGTCTGAATATGAATATGCATCATGCAAGGACAATATGGAGAGAACGCAAACTCGCCGCTTCATCGAAACGTTCGACTGAAAAGATGACGCAGTGCGAGTGCTCGATGCCAGTCTTTACAATGCTTGTGAGACCAATGCCAAGAAATGCAACCGCTATGATGGAAAAGGAAGGCGAATAAATTGTTATACTGTACAAGCATTGATGTGTGTAGCGGACAACGGGTAGCTTAACTTATCCGCCCATACCTAGCTGTAGTACTAGTCTACAGCGACATTTCGGGCAAAACAATGTGGCAGAATTGATCCGAGAACGAGGTCTGTACTTCTTTATTACAAGTATGATTTTATTGTCACCACATAACTTAAAAGATTGCAATCGTCTTTCCACAACAGAACGTAATCCAAATCATAAATCCAACCTAGGAAACTGCACACTGAACGTTGACTGACGGAGCCAGAATTAATATCACTACCGTACCAAAATCATATTACAGTGAGCTGCACCAAAATTTATACAGTACTCTGACGTACTCCTTACACCAAAAGTAAAATTCTCTGTCTGTCGAATGGTCGGCCAAAACGCGATATACATAGTCGCTGAGGAATGAAGCATCTGTAAGCTAAAACGTTGAAAAGACGAAAAATTGCGCATATGTGATTGAAAGGTGCCGGTTGCAAGAATGCGTTTAGCTGATTGGCATACGATTTCTTAAGAGGCAAGCAAATTCCTAATCATACTTCAGGAAGCCCAAAGCACACTTGCCAAACTACATGAATTGCTTGACTTACTGGGTAACATTACATATATGCAACAGAACGATAATTTCAAGGCGGTAACAGGCGTTTAAGAAAAGTTGAAAAGACCTAAGGTGAAACGCAGGGCGCTACAATGTGCAATATGACTGCTCTCAGAAAATTTCAGGCGCGCATGTGGTCTCAGTGCCACTGCCAGCTCCATTATTTTACACTTTGAATTTTGAGCTCATTATAGGCCTACTTGTTGTGGAGGTCTCTCGCGTATCGTGTTGAATAAAACAGATATAAAAATATAGGCTATACTTTCAGTGTCGTAGCCGGGCTCAGTCGCGACCCATAGCATCCCCAAGACAGTCAGCGCACCCGATGACTTTCAATTCTGAAAATGTTTTAATGTTAAAACTTTGTCGTTTAAAAACCCCTGATCACAACAGTGCATCTTCTTTCTGATGTGCTATTCAGTAAAACAATCACAACCTCCAATGCACGGAAGAGCGATTGGCTTTAAAACTATTTCAATGGAAAAAAAATCATTCAAAACGCTTAAGAATATTGTTGAATTTTAGTGCTTACTTGCACAATTTTGAGAATTCCGAAGCTTTTCTTCGAGTTTGAAATAAGATTGCTTCATGAAATGCTGTATTTGAATCAAAATTTTTTGATGTCATTCTTCATGAACAAAAATATTTTTATTTATTACCTACTCACAGTATCCTATATATATTTTAAGAATCGTGCAATTCCATTCAGCATAGGTTAACTAGCGAACAATTGACTGGTGCCGGTTTCAATTGTCTTATTGAGTCTATATACGAATTTGCTTTATTGACTATTGTGCTTAGGCTATATAAGACATTACTTTTAACCCAATTTTGACTTCCTTTTTCCCAAGATTGTCATATTTATTCATTCTTTTATCAGGCCTATGGAAAAGGATAATAATCAAAAGCTATTTTTGCTGAAACAGACAATAATTGCATGATCAAACCATCTAAGTGCGGTACTGTATAGGGCCAAGAGAATATACGTGGGAGATTAATAAAAGATGAAAAGTAGCTTATGTCATTCAGTTTTATCCATTAAAGCTACTTTCAGCAATACATTTTTCAAAGCACTTTTTCCATTGAAAATTGTGCTTCTCTTCTTATTTCGGCCTAGTTGCATTTTATAACCAGCGAAACAAAACACCAGTAATAAATTATAGCGTTTTGCTGACCTAGCATTGTTTTAGAAAAAAACAAAAAAAAACAGTTACTTCTCAGTGCAGAAACACTTCAGAAAGCATTGTTCTTTGCATTGACAAAATTAAATTTATAAAGAACTAAGCATAGACTTAAGGATTTCATACTGAACCATCCAGAATTGAATTGTTTGTTTATTGTTTATAGAAATTTATAGCTTGCAATGAAAAAAAAAAATTCTACGGCGCTTTTGCTTTCTCAGCATTTTTACTTCCTTTTCTTGACTGACAGCTAAGTGCCCGTGGAATAGAAATTTTTTTTGTTTTGTCACTATTATTTAATAATAATTTAGCTTACGTTCTTGCATACTTTGATGCTATGGATTTTTTTCTTCAGTTCTCTAATTTTTCTGTGATGTTATTCAAAAAAACTAAATTGATCGAATTTGCAAGTCGATCGATAAGTGGTCAGAAAATAAACAATTCCTTACGTGCTTGTGTAGAAATTCAAAGTCGAGTTTACCCCTATTTGTAGCGACGCGGATTTGTGAGGACGTCCCACTCTAGTAGTGAATATTTCACTGAAGGAAATATGCTAGAAATGTGAAATTTCTTGACTTTTACTTTTTATTCTTTGTAAATTTTCTAAACCTACAATGGTGATTTTTCTACCTTCCTGCCCTTCACAATAAGCATTTCGTCTCAGGTGGCTAGACATTTTCGTGCAATGCTAGTTATATATATGTTAATGTTAGTGCAATATAAATGTGCATTTACTTTGAAACGTAAAAACGCCGAAAAAAGCCGACTTTCTGACGTTTGTTCATTTCAAACACTTTATTTCAATACATTTGTTGGGTAAGAATTTAATTTCTATACGCTCAGTCTGAGCATTTTAATAATTTCTATATGCATAATACAGATGGCTATTATCTTGTAAAATATATTGGCTTTGTGATTTTCATAGCTCCCGTTATTAGCGATTGATTAGCATGGGGCTGAGATAGCCCGTGACATACTTTCCGCTTACGAAAACAGCTCGTGTTAAGACAGGGTTAAAATAATTAAATTAAATGTACAAGATTGTTTAGCAAAAAGAAAAACTTTACAGCGTGATTTCGTATCGTTGCATTACGTGTGATAGGCAGACTACTTTACATAGAAATAATGTATGTTTTTATTCTATGGCAGAACGAAAATCTAGCACACCACCATTTTTGCTATGACTTACCTTTGAGTGCTGTCGTATTTTTGTAGACCAAAAAAATAAAGAAGCTATTATTTCTACAACATTAACTGGCGGACTGATGTCTAATCAGCTAATAATAGTTTTAGAAAAAGACATACTGTTACAGTAGGTCAGTTCACAATATCAATGATTTTAAATTTGAAGATTGTCAAGCTCAGCATGCGATTTAATTTTCTAACGTAGCTACGATACGCCACTGGTCAAAACATAGATTCTGTAACCTTCAGATGCTAATTTGTTAGAAAAATGCTTTTATTTATTGTTTATTTGCATCAGACAAGAATGTCCGTTTTCAAATCACACAAAAAAACAAATGTACAGAAATAAAAGCCATACAGATGATACAGTTGTACTCAACCAGCAGCGGATCAAAAGTATTTGAAGTGAAATTGCGAGCTCATTTTCTTCCAGCAACCAACCAATTAATGGCCTGCTAATACACTTCCGTGTATTAAATTTTGCGGCTGCTTAAAAGAAAAGAAAAAGAAAAAACAATGCATTTGAAAACGCTGAGCCAACATGATGCTGGTTGAGGTCTTATAAGCAAGAAAATCTTCTCAGTCAGAACTATTTTGAAAATTGACACAAGAAACCAGGTACACTGACTACCTTGAAGAAGATGCGACTTCAATTGCTGATCGTTTGCTTGTTCTGCTACTTCAGTTATTCTCATCAAAGTAAGTCAATTTGCAGACAATATAGTTTAACTTGGGAAAATAGAACATGCTTTTTGATTTTTTAAAAAGTGTGCTTTTTCACCAACTTTTATGGTCGTACAAAAATAGAGATAACACCTTCACCAATAATATACAGGTAGCATATTTGTAGGCTACATGAAACATTCAGTTCACTTTTATTTTATTTCATTTTTGAAAGGGATAATTTGGTAGAACAGCGGGGGTTCAGAAAATTGTAAAAGAGGAAAATTTTAAATTTTAACATGTGACAGATACCGAAATGATAACAAGTAGAAATAATTTAGTCCATATAACTTTACATAATAGGGTAGTGCGGGGCAAGACTAGACACATTTTGGTATTAGCCTATTGTGTATATCTTCACATAAAGTTAAAAATGTCTCAATTTTTAATGTTAAACAGATGTACTAAGGCTTCCTTAAACAAGATAGCAAAAAAACGTGAGATTTATTTTTAAGTTATGTTAATACAACATCATTTTTACGACAGAGTCAAATGACTGGTTTTGCCCCTAAGTAAGGGTAAAACAGGTCAGTGTTTTTTTGATGAAGGAAAGAGTATATTTACACATAAAAAGTGCATTTACACATACAAAGTGCACTACTGCAGCACATTTGTTCAGAACAGACATCAGCAAACATGCTGGATTCTATTTTATGACATTATTTGTTCAATTGCTGTGCCGAGTAACCATGGTTCTTCTTGACGACAAAACAAACTGAGCAAGGAAAATTATGACAAAATTTGCCATTTTGTTCACTGACAATGAGGTCCACATGGTACATTACAGTTGTCAAATGTTAGAACAATTGCTTTGTGAACAATTGATAGAAACACAATCAAAAATACACTTCAAATGTTTTCTAGTAGCCTATAGTTCAATATTGTTACATTTATTTTAAATCCTTCATTTGGGATTTTTTGCGTTTTTGTCCAAACTTTGACGCACACTTTCTATAAAAAAACATTGAAAATCATTGATAAATTTTGCATGGTAGACTTACCATATCTTAGTGAATAAGTGGACAAAATTAATTTCAGTGCAAATTTTCACTGGGGTCATGGACAACCAAGATATTAAAAGGACCCCACTTTTTGCTTTTTTTTCATTTCGACCCACGTTTCACATTAAATAAACTCCCAAACCCTTTAATATTTTGTACTGATATTTTTTCAGTTCATCAAAAATCTTATAAACAACATTTCTACCAAATTTCAGCCAAAACCAATCAAAAATGAGGTCTTGGCAAGGTTTTAAATTTTGGAAAATCTTAGCCGAGAGCTAGAAACGACCAACTTTGGATGTCTATGACCTTTGACCTTTTAGAGTGACAATGTAAACGATGTTGTTTGTTTAATATTTGGCAGAAGTACTATCACCTGTAAAAAATTTGGGTTGTTACCTAATTTGGTTTAGCATTGATAGGGCCTCAAACATGGCCAAAAATCAAAAAAATCATGCCCCCTTGGCATACCCCCCCAAAAAAAAAAACTAAATGCTTCGGTCACACTAGGATAAGCTGATTTTTGATTTAATAGGCAAATAATACCCTATGAACCAAATGCTAAATTCTTTGGTTAAAGAATTTATCATTTTCACCAATTGAAGCAAAAATTTGGCACAGCACTTCGTGACTGACTTGTGTTGCCCCAATCGAAATAGCCATGACTGAACAAAAATAAATAACCAATAAAACTAATTTCCAAGGAAGAACTACAAAATGAGTAGTTTTGAGACAAAGTACAATAATTGTAATTTTGTTTAAACTAGAAAGTCTTGGTTTAATTAACAATTTTCATAGTGTAATGCTCGGTTTTGTCGAAACCACAAAAAAAAAGTTAGTCCAAAATATGAAGGTAAAATTTTACACCAATTTACGTTTCGCAGCCTAGACCGAGACAGCAATCAAAAACTGCACAGCAGTTGCTGTTGTCGCATCACAAAAGAACCACTAAGTGCTTTAAAGCATTTTTTTGAGTGTATTATTTCCAAAAAAAAGTTATGCTTGATTAAAATCAAACTGACCGGTTTTACCCGACGACTTGTTTTGCCCCGAACTACCCTAATATAATATTATAAAAAATATGTGGGGCACGATCCTCAGACAAACAAGCAAAAACCTCAGATCCATTAGGTTCTTAGTTTTTATTGCACTAAACGTTTTATTAATTTAAATAAAAAAAATGTTAATTTGATTTTTAATCTCATAGTTTCTGCTGCCATGGAAGATGATTATGAGACGGATGATGCAATAGACACCATCAATGAGTGGTTGGATGCATTGCAACATCGCGAAGCGAACGCAGGTCCACGAGCTTCCAGAACGTTCGATTCCAAAGAAGAAACGGAAAAGCGTCGCTGTCGGAAAGGAATGTCACGTGCTTGCCGTTTTTTTTGTAAACCAAAAAACAAGCTAAAAAGTTGCAATCAATTGGTAAAAAGCAAAAATAAGCCCCAGCGTAGAAATAAAGGTAAGATCAGATAAAGTTTTAAAACTTTCAAGTGTAATGAATTAGTGGTACGGTAGCTACGATTTTTCATTGAATAAATTAGTAAAACTATTTCTAAACACTGAGGGTTACCACCTTTCCCTTGAGCACACGCGAGTAACAACTATTGGTTTGTAGATTGAGTAAAATTAATTTTTGCTAATTAAATGGCGATTTAAAAAAATTTGTGCTACAAGAAAGCTCTAATCTGAATTGTACTCCAAGTTGATTGCTATCAGATGTAATAATTATGAATGTAATCTAAATGTTTACAAGGTAAACAATGCTTATCGTTGCTATGCCGTGTGTCAAAGTGTATAAGATGCTGTATATAATAGAGTTCAGCGCTTTCTGTTTTTTCTTCCGCTCACGATTCACTTTTTTGAAACGTTTGTTTCGGGCCCTCTATGACATCGGCAAAGTCTTTCAGCAATAAATTACTGGAAAAAAAGATCTACTTAAAAAAATGAAACGATAAAAGCACAGTTTATTGTTAATGGGACATTTGAGCTAGCTTATTGGATACTATCAAATCAAGGCCAGATTTGATAGGAGGAAAGTTTGCACGCTACGTAGCATTCAAAATATCATTTTTAAAACTGCTTTGGGCTTTCAATTTTGTTACACTTGAGAAGCCGAAATTACACATTTTATGGCAGAACAGTAAAAAGCAAGAAAAATTTAACGGCACGTTTTGACAATGAAGGTTATTTCTTGCGATATAAATTCAAAATAAAGTAAGCTTAGGCTAAGACCTACTTCCTGATCTCAAAACTTGATACGGCAGTCTAAAGGAAGATCGATTACTTTGATAACAAAAGAAAGGACTATGATCTAGTTCCGCGGACAGAACCACTTCCTCTGCTGCAGAATTAAGAGCAAAAGAATGTGAAATCTAAGAGTTTTTGGACATGGATCGTGCAGACCACATGAGCACAATATTAAAGCCATAATCAGCGGATTTGCGGTTCCAATCTCACAGACAAATCCATAGAAAACTGTAAATATTAAGATAGCTTCGAAAAACATTTTGGTCAATTACTAAAAGCTACAATATTTTAAATTGGTTTGCGGCCCTCTTTGAATACCTCCCTGACCGCGGTCCGCTGGTTGAAAAGCGCTGCTCTCGCCTTCTCGCATACTTGAACTTGTTTTCATTTTTACGTTTTTTATTTCTGACCATTAAAGCAAAAACTGTATCACCTGCCACAGCATAACAGGGTTTGGAAAAGGGTAGAAGCGACAAAACATAAGACAAGGTAGAAAGCTATTAGTGAACGATTTGCATGAGTTAGTTGATGACATAAACAAAACGCATGGAATGTTTTTTAAACATGTACTAATTGTTTATGATGTTATGCAGTGATGAACAGATGCTTGAAATGCCACACGAAACATTGCAAGTCGTTCAAGCCTGATCCCTTAATGGGCAGAAAACATTAACGAAACTGGGAAATGTGAAAAAGCAAGTTGTTTCACCAGGTGAGTTGGTGAGAAAGCAGGCTAAGCTATTTATTTTCCAGATGTTTTCATTAAGACTTTGAAGAAATGGGTTAATGATGTAATTTTGTTTTCTATTACTGTCAAAATTTAACACAACAGAAGAAACAACTTTAAGTCCGTGCATAGCGACAACAATTTTGACAATGTGACAACAATCTTATTGTTTGTGTTGTATTACTTTTAATTGCTTAAAAATACACTAAACAAACCGTTCTCTCAACGACCTTGGTACCGATAGTGCTATTGTTTCAATAGCCTACATTAGCTTAAAGAGATTTCCAAATACTTTTCGCAAATTTTGTCGACATATTCTACCAAAGCTGAATTTTGCAACAGCAAAAAATGCCGAGATGACATTTTTAAATTTTATATGACGTTTTATTAATGTTGCAAATTTAAACTTGGTTAAACTACGTTGCATAAAAAAGGCAAAACAAAGTTACTTGTATTAACTAATTTCCTAATTCTTTATTCTCTCCAGAACCAAGATCCACAAGCGTTCGACAACACCCGTCTGTACTGATTTTATTATGTGTTGTTTGTGAAATCGAAGATGAATGTCAACGTCCAATATTTGCGAAAGCATTTTTAAAACTTGTCTTTGCTGATGTACATAAACGTTGGGATTGTTTGAGAATGCGTAAATGTAACTTATGTCGTCGTCAAATATAAAAAATAACCTACATCATGAATTTCTTTGTATTGTGGGCTGACAGGTTTATTTTCGGAGCTCAAATTTTCTTACTTTTTTTACATAGTTTGTGAAAATTTGGAAGTCTATTTGTTCACTATGTTTCACTAAGTGCTGCACGCAGGAAGACTAGGCTATCTGCGGCCCTCGTCTGGGCTCTAAAATATACAATCTTAAAGCTTCGGCCGAAAAGTATGTTAGAATTTTATATGCGGTGTTGGCATGTGGCAAAAAAACTCTGGGCATCCCTTGAATATGTTTCTCAGCAGTCGAGTGCAAAAAAATTGACAGCAATAGACAAGTGTTTTGCCCGTGAGGCTGAGCTCATCAGTATCGCACCACTAATTCTCGCCACACACTCTAGAGGACTGTAGTTGGTGATTGGATACTTCAAAAAGGTTTGGAAAAGGGGCTAGTTCGGCCATTTATTATATCATGCAAATATGCGCTGCAGGTTAAACAAGTCTTTACATTAGCGTAGCCTACTCCCAACGTAGCCTACCATTGAGAAAAATACTTCGAAAATTACTGAAGTCTTTTCCAAATTTAACACACAAGTTATTATCTTATTGGCTTTGCATAGCCTATCTTGCTTGCCAGTTCGTATTTTGCTTGTAAAACAATAAGCTTTGTTTTTTTGGCTTAAGAATTTTCTTTGACTTTCCTTTGACAATAATCACAAACCAAGAAAAAAATTTAGGTACTGGTAGGCTACTCTACAAAGTGTAAGAGTCTTTTCAAAATATTTCAAGGCTCCTGATTCTGAAGAGGCACTTATTTTTTTAAATTACGCCTAGCTCTAGTTTTCGAGATATATGACAATGAATGTAGTTTTAGGTCAACTTAAACTTAGGCCTACCTTCGCTATTATGAGGCGACGGACGGTTGAAAAATGGAAAGACGAAGTTTACATGTCAGGATATCACAAACCAATATTGTAATAACATCTCTATTTTTTTCTGTCTGCTGTTTAGTGACTTTCTGAACAGGGAATGTGAAGATTCTTTTTATCTGCTCAGCTCCGCTAGACTGAATCAGGATTTCAGATCTTAGGTACAATTCAAGACTCTGGAAACTTCTTGCTGTTTCTTATGTACATTGCATTACATTAAAAAAAACATCATTTTATTGCAAGATTATATGCACTACATCGCACATAACAACAAGACATGACAGATATCAATAGAATGTACAAATTGATCCTGCAGTTTTAACGTCACGTAAAATCAACCGAGCTGGAATGACAGTTGGTCTCGGATAAGACGCCATTCTCGTGGGAAACTGGAAAAATGTCTTCATAGTTGAGATAGTCACGGCCATCTTCCAAGTCTTTTCTGCGGTCGGCACTGCTGTGTTGTCTTTGCAATCTCAAAATGAACTCATCGGGATCTTCAATGACGTCACTATCGTCAATTGTCTCTTCGTTTGAAGAAGAGGAGCGATGATGATCGATCGTAGCAAATTTAATCCCGGAGAAAACTTCTTCAATTGGGACGTTCATCTCGAGACGCGACATGCGTCGTTCGCAGTGCCGGGATCTCAGAGGTAAATCTGTTGCTGAAATAAAATACTATTACACGGGCTGTCGAGAGGATAATTTGGGCCCAGTATTAACGAGATCCTCTGGCCTCACATTAAGGCACTTCTGAGAAAAACGCACAATTTACAACGACCAAGAGGTGGTTTCATTAAGTTCCCGGGTCTCTTGAAAAGGTTACAGGCCTCTAAAACCATCCCGGGCCTGGTCCCAAAAGTACTCTCAGAACGTCTCTACCAAAGCTATTGGCTATTAGGCTACTATTCGGTCTTTCTCGTGAAGGACAATCTAATAATATAGATTTTCGAAAGAAGTAATTCAAAATGTCGCAGACAGATGATTGACAACGAATTAATGGGATTGAATAGCATTATTCAAAAACAATACTTTTGTATCATTATCAACTTACTAGTGACTGTCGTGGCGGTTGTATCCGATTCATTACCACCGGTAGCTGGCGCAGGTGTAATAGATTTTCTCTTGTTTTTCTTTGACATAAGAAATCCCATTTTGAAAACGTCCTTTACACTTTTTTTACTTTTTTTGTCTGAAACAATAAATTCTATTATCACATCACCACACCAATGAGAGCCTTGAAACGACGTTGGAAAGGGCGCCGGTTCGACACCGCTCAAGAGCATGCAGCTGTGTCTTTGGCAAGACACTGCAAGGCATGCCTGAAGGTAGTCACCAAGATTGGCTTAATCTAAATGTTCAATTACCGGGCGAAAGCCTGGATACGACAAACAAAATCACACCAATGAGTTTCTATCACCTTACGTTTTTAGTTTTAACCTACACTTTTTAAGCTTTTTGATGTCTGCTGAAGTTTAACCAATGTAAAAAGGACTGATTTGTTAGCTGGGGATGTAACAAAATTTCGCTAAAAAGGCTAGTAATGAATTTTAGTCTAATCACTTTCTAAAGTTCTAAGTTGAAGTGGTGATTAAAATAAGTTTTTATCTACTCCAGCAAATGAAAAACAATTGGAATAAAGTGCACTTTCCCATGTCGTCAATTTGAACTTGAAGCTTAGAAAGATTAAAATGGTTCGAGAGCAAGAAACAATTCTTAGTTTCAACCAAAGCTGCTGCATTAACGGAATTAAACACATTAAAAGCAAAAGAGAGTGAGACATAAATCCGAATTAATCATAAACGCATGTTTTTTATGTTAGCTGTCGTTACCGTGGTCCTAAACGAACATGGAATTCAATTAACTGGTAAAGGCGGTGAGGTCGATAGTCTGTGGCATGGATCAGTGGTGCGATACTGACGAGCCCAGCCTCATGGGCGAAACACGGTGTCTATCGCTGTCAATTCATTGCTATAATCGGCCGCCGAGAAACCATCGGCTTATTGTTAGCGTAAATTCTTAACCCCATTAGGTCTTGCACAATAGATTTTCACTTTTCCAAGTCGGAGAAACTTATTCCTAAAGATATTGGCTGGAGAAACCCTCGTCTGAGCAACATACAAAAAAGCACGTATATTTCACATTTTTTCTGAGTACCCAGAGTTTTCATTGAGCACCAAATTAAAAATTGCTGGCGCAGTAGGTCTAAGCTTGATTGCAGGTTGGGACATACCGAAGACTTTGTAAATTGACTGATTGCATTGCTCTAGCGCAGTGGTTCTCAACCTTTTTGTTTTGGCGGACCCCTTTTGGTACCTTCGAAGCGGTCGCGGACCCCCAAAAAAATTTTATCTGAAATTTTGGTATATCGATTTTCCTATAATTATAATGGAATCAAATGTTTTATGAGTTTCGAAACGACTTAAAAGAATTTGGTGAACTCGCGACACACTTATGACTATTGATGACATTAGAGAAATTATGTTATGAGCTTTATGTTGGCACATCAAAAATCAGTAGGCTATATAATCTATAATTATGTTGATTTGATGTTTTTCTATAAATTTTATCAAAAACCAATAGAATTTTGCGACCGTTACAAACAATTTCTTCCAATTTCTTCCTTACTACTGTCTCAAAAAAATTAAGTTGAACATAGCCTTATTAAAAATTTAATTCATTTATATGATATTTTTTTAGTTAGAAACCAAACCTTTGAACTTTCAAAGGACATCGCACCGTTTCGTTGGGAAGTACAGTTTGAAAATCACGGTAGCCTAATACACAAATAAAGCATAACCAACCAATTTTTACATTTCGTAATTCATCAATCATGCTGCAAACTCGCAAGCTTTCACGGACCCCCTGAAATCGCTTCGCGGACCCCCAGTTGAGAACCACTGCTCTAGCGTGAAGCAGTGAGAACCAGACTAGATATTATGTTTACACTGTCAAATACAACAAAAACAAACAATCAAAATAAAGTTCAAACAACGTTGCAATAAAGAAATGACGAGTGCAATTACCTCCGTTGCTCGTGGAAGGTCCATGGGACGACCTGGGATGGAGATGGGCATTATCAGGCGACATTGGCCGGCTTGGGCCAATTGATGTCTCGATGCCTTCAACAACGTCTGTGCACAGACAATCAAAGTTAAGGAAAAGAAAGTCGAAGATACAAACACATTGAAACAATTTATCCATTTTTTAAATCGAAAAAAAAGCAACAATATTCCTGAGAATAAACGCAGTAGAGGTTACAAATACTGTTCAGTATGAAATGGAAAGGGTTTGTTTGCAATGGCCGCAATTATCAACTCAAAAAGCCAGAAGATGTGAGCACTGGTACACGTCAAAGGACATCAACAAGATCATTTTTTTTTGACTATTTATGGTCGTCGTAGCTGAAGACCAATAACATATGTTTTCCACCTGAAAATTTCATCTTCTTTGCATTGATTCAATATCTGCAGACGATGAATAAATATATAAAATAGACGCAATTCCCATGTGGTTTTGACCAAAACATATATTTTTTCGTCGGTTTAATAGGTTGATGTAAGATGCTTCTTCACCAAGGTCAGCGATGTTGTAAACAACGACGAAATCCAATAAAATAAACCTTCGCGCTGTGCCAAGGGCCCAAGCGTAACATCAACCACAGAAAAGCTTAATTACAAATGTACATTCATGAAAATGGCTTCGTCAAAAATATTGATTTTAAGGTTTGAAGGAATTCGTCAAGCCGATCTGAACACCTGTTTCTGCGATATAAACATGTGTTTTTTTAGTTTTCATGTTTTAATGTTTAACTGCTGTCCAGTACACCTGTCAGCAAAACACTGTATTTCGCGCAGTCGCCTACCCAGTTTTGAATAGAAATTAAATTTCGATTCATGCTTCAAGCATGCTGTTAAATTTTTGTTGCAACACATACTAGCTAAAAGTCAGTTATTTGGCTAGCTAGAACTATACGCTTGACAAGCTTTCAAAAACTAAAAAAAAAAAATCAGAAACTTGTCTTTAAAATGCATTTAGAAACATAAAGTTCAATCCAAAAAACAGCAGCATCCGGAAATCTTAGAAAGCCATACGCTCAGAAATTGACTTCCACAAAACGGCGTGCTGGTGTTATTTTAATTTAAAAAAAAATTGTTTAAAAAAAACTAGACCAGTTCATATACAGAAAATATTTTTGCAGGAAAAATTTGCACGAATACAAGTAGCTATCTAAACACTATTTTTCCTAATTTTGTCTTTTCTAACCTGATTTGTTGGATAAAGTCATTGGTGAGTTTCCTCCAACACTAATTTCACATCCAGTCACGGGATCTGAAATCTCTGAGCCTGAAATAAAAAAGTACTGACTCAGAAATTATTTAGACATTTTTTGTCTTATCAAGGTTTACGCCTGGTAGTTTAAGATTTAAATTAATTAGACCGAAAGAGAACCACTCTTCGCGTCCACCTTCAGGCTTGAGGTGTCCTGCCAAAGACGCAGTTGCATGCTCTTGACCGGTGTTGAATTGGCGCACTTTCTACCGTCGTACCAATAAGGCTGTCACCACTCGGCAACGCAACCGGCATAGGTAAATGATAGCGCAAAAAATTAGAAATAAGAGTTTGACATTTTGTTGGTGTGTTGTTTACAATTTATTGTACTCTTACATCTCAATACAACGCGTAATGAGCGCAAGAATGAAACAACTATATCACCTGATTCAGAAACGGAAGGTTCTGGAACAGGGGGATTCGGAGGTTGTATGTTGGGGGGTGGTTGTATTTTGGATGGGGCTTGTTCTTTAGGGGCTTCTCTTGCGGGCTCAATGGGATCTGGGGGTGTTCCGTTCACTTGCCAGTCAGGAAGACTTAAAATCGGAAAGAGTTATTCACAAACGGTAGGAAAAAAATTATATTTAATAAACATTAGAACAAGAAGTTTTGTTAAGATAATTTACTAAATGGTCTGCAATGGTAAAAGGCAAAATGAGTTTGCAATAACCAAACAAATAAATTTAGCACAGCATCATTATTGTCAGAATAACTTGCATTTAATCTGGATATATTCGAACCCAGAACTGCGTTTACACATTAGAAGTGTTGGAAAACTTAAAAATGGGGGTAAAGTTTATCAAAAATGCTTACAAGGTCACAAAAAATGAACTTGTGACCATTAGATATTTCAAACCTTTTAACGAGTAGTTTACCAGCCTTTATAAAATAATTTTAGTACGTTTAAGTGTACCGTTTTGCTGTGAAGGTGGCATTCAAAAAAGGTTGCAGAGTAGGCAAATACTCTACGTATCACCAGAGGTTGAAACGATATAAAAAGGTGGTTTTTGTTAGCTGGTGAAATCGTGTCAATAGCCTACAATAATGTCCGGTTAAGTTCGCATCATGAATCTGAACAGTTTGTGCGAACTTAGATGGTAGGTAAAAAGTAGGCAATGATTTTGCTTATACCCTTTTCGGGATCATTATTGCAATTTTTGACATTCAACCTTCTTTCAGTCATAGCCTCATAGGTTAGTTTGTCAGTGTCACAGAGAATAGCCACGTGGTTGCAGACACTGGTCTTACCATCTTATTTTAGGCCCTCCACGACGCCTGCATACAAAAACTTTCCAGATTGTATTATATTTGTTTTTAGGTAGGGTATTCCTTTTCTTTGCTCGAAACATGTTCAAACCATTGCAAACTGCTCTAGATAATACCGCTATTCAGCCCTGCTAGTCCAAGTAAAAAAAACTGGTCTAAGCAAGAAGTTATTGGCCAGAACAAAGACTTGTTGACAAAAACAACCAAGAGCTTTTGGATGATGTCCAAGTGTGGGAACAATGCAAATTAAAAAGGATGAGATTGGAATAGTTGCCGAAGTTTGTGCAAATAGTCCAGAACCAACCAACAAAGAATGATGTTATTTTCCATGGGCCTGAGCACATGTCCGAAAAAGTCATTAAATATGAAAATCAGTTGTTGTGTTATGACGTGCAAGCTCAAGTACGAGGCGATTATAATTAATCGACAGGAATTTTCCTTCATACACTTTCAGTGGAAACATGCAGGTAATTTTCGAAGCTCAACGCAAAAGAGACCAAACCATGCATCAGCTGAATTCGTGAAAGTAATGAAAATAACAGGTTAACAAATTGATTTTCACAGTAATGTTTATATCATTTTGCTAAAAACATCTCAGTAAAAAGTTTAATTATCATAATTTGACAAGAAAAGAGTCTAAATGCCATTGCCGTACCAAGTAAATTAAACGATGTTTATCGAAAATCTGTCATTAAATTGGTAAATTATATTCCAATCTAGAATATTCGCAATATCTCTACATTAGTAGGGCCTAAGTGTGGTGATTTAGCATTTTTAAAACCCGTTTATGAAACTATTTATTAGAGAGTTTAAAAAAAAAGATTTTCATTTTGGCAAAACGAAACTTTACACAAGGTTTGCATTTGCAAAAAATCAGTTTCTTCTAAAATACGTAATTCGAAACAGGACAAAGGAATTTTTATAGAAATGGACTCAATAAAATGGGAATAATTCTCTATAAGATTTTTTTTTCTTTATTTCTTACACACTCATTATTTACTGCCACGGACCACTATACAATAATTGAAGCAGCATAGCCACCATACCACTGGCAGAGCGTATCTGACATCGATTCGTTGGATTTTTTTAGTCTTTTTGGCCTACTAAATGCACCCACCTGACACATCAAAACATGATGGAGACAAAAATATAAAAAATCTGATTGACTTTTACATGAGATGCTATCCAATCTTCTCAAAACAAAGAGAAACTTTATTTTACAAACAGCAGTTCAAAATCAAATGACATTTTTAAGAATTTACATTTGAAATGAAACAAAACAAGAATGTTTGCACTGCAACAAATTTGTACAAATTCGACTTTGTTTCGATTCGAACAGCTTGAGCTTTTCACCAATTTAGTAGCATGCCAAAGCAAATACAAACTATACTCCAGCCTTTTATTACTTAAAAAACCTGGATCTAACAACACAAACTATACAACCTGCATTTCAAATCGGTAAGCGGCCACCTTCTACTACGACGTTGAAGAACAAATTGTCCGAAACATCAGTTGGACAATTTGTTTTAAAGCATGTAAAAAAGAACTATGTGTGTGTATGTGCACGCGACTTACGTATTTTACGCACATCCACTCACGTCAACACGCACCATCAGTATTTTACAAAATGAATTTGATTTGTCGATTTAATCAACTGAGAGCAAGAGAGGCAGAAAATGGGAATTACGATGCAGAATTTACAAATAATGTTTCAAGTATTTTTTAATGTATCATGAATGTTTTGTGGGATTTGATCGACAGATTGCAGGCTTTCTGAAATACTGTTTGGGCTGACTCCGACCATAATTCTTTTTCACTTGACAGAGGGTCCATCCTCTTACCCAGGGCCATTAGTAGGATAACTTGGGCCCGTTACGAACGGGATCATCGGGCTCCGAATTAAAACCTATTATAAAACGCTCTAGGCCTAACGAATACGAGATGCCTTCTTCCAGTCCCCATGCGTCTTGAACAGGTTACGGACCTCTAAAATGACTCCGAGCCTGGGTCAAGAAGTATCTACTGGACCCCCGCCCCCCCCCCGTCAACGCTACTGCTGTGTCGGTGAGTTCCCGTCAGCACCCGGGGGATGAACGAACAGAGGATTGTGACATGTGAAATCCATTCCGATTCCGAAGAGATGTTTTGGTCTCCAGCTTCAAAGCAAAACTTGAGATGTCTTTGTTTCACCCGACTGGGGTGCTTGTTTGAAGAAGCAGAGACCTTGACCATTTAGATCACTGTGATAACAATAAGCAACATTTTCGGTGAACATGTCTCTTCTGCTCAACATGTTTCGCACACCTATCAATCCAAGACAAAAAACATGATGAAGCCATCTCAATATGGGGTTATGTTATCAATCACTGGACAAACAATAATATGTTTTTGGTTTCTTCCAGCTAACGCGCTATGTTTACTGTGTTGTTTTTTGATACAATCTAATAAATTGATCAAAACTATTCAGTTAGGCTATTTTGTGTAATTTAGCGTATTTTTGCACGCACTCAAAATTAGAATATGAAAATGAAGACGTTTGGGTTACAATCGATAAATTCAAAATGACGTATTGAAAACATGGTTTTGACCGATGAGAATTTAAAATTAATATCTTGACTTAAATCGATGATAATATTTATTTTTAATGCTAAAAAAAAAAAAAGCAATCAAGCTTTAAAATCTGGTCAGATTATGAGGTTGAAAAATATTTCAACTAAGGCTGCTTTAAACATATTGTCTCCATGTTTGTTCGTATTTTCTGAGATTCCTCAAATATTCATTAACTGTGGATGCAAATGCTGTTTCTAGTCTTATTCATAGAGGCATTTTCATATTTTGTAAGCTTTCATTTTTTTTCATTTGATTTGGAGATTTTCAGTAAACTCAGTCAAGCGTTTGTAACAATAATCATTTCGTTTTCAAAAATGCCTTTTTTCTGGCCAGAATCCAGCAGATTGAATCGTTTCCAACACCCATTCTTATACTTTTTGTATTTATTAATTTTTTTTTATTTCATGCAGCAAAACATTTTATTGTGTCAGCACCATTTTCGCATGAAAGACGATTTGCCATAAAATGTGTCAAGTAAGTCCGTCAAAATTATACAGAAAAATTAGCTTATAAACAACAATTTTATTTGAACCCATGCATTTAATTCCCATGAAATCAAATAAAACTTTTCTTGATTGGCTAAATAAAATAACATTATAGGCTACAAATCAGATAGAAAAGTCAAACTAAGTTTAAAAAATGTAATAAAAAGCTTATGCTGTAAAATATTGATCAACCAACCATGCGTTTTATAACTCAATGAATTACTGCAATTACCTTGTTTTGCTCAAGCTTCTGTTCCCTGGGTACATGGTAATTCTGAAACAAAGACATCACAATGAAAAAGGTAAAATGAATTATAAATTTCACATATTTTATGTGAAAAAATAGTATAATTGAGTACTTTCTTGCGGCACGCTTACAACCTCACAAGATTTTGAAAGAGTCAAGAAATGTTATGACTCGTGATTATTTATATAGCCAGGAGCGGCTCGCTAGTGTGTGCTGCGGTGCTACAGCACTCCCACAAAAGTTTTACAACTCACCAGCCGCTACTGTACATAGCCTATTATTGACAAGGCTTGTTGAGGCAATACTATGGACCCAGTGCCAACGAGAAGCCCGGTTTCCAAAACAAGATACTTTTATAGAAAATAACTGAACTCCGAAAAATTTGTTTTCTGGTCTCATCCTTTCTGCAAAGATTTTTCGGGCCCTTAAAATTATCCCGGGCCCGGCTCCAAAAGTACCCCCGACCCCTTGTCAACGCTGCTGTCAAGGGCTCTTTACTATACCTTGTAGTGATAGTGACCTGAAATGGATCGACGTCATCACAACACCACACGTGAGCATGTGGCCAGTAATAAAGGAAAACTATGTTTTGTGACGCTGAGAATTCATATTGTATTGCGCAATCAGCTAATGCAAAAGTTCATTTGAAAACAAACCCATTGAGCGGAGTACGGCAAGTGGAAAAACATGTAGTCTATGTAGATTGGAATGATTCAAACCATGTACTTAGTTATTAAACTCAGACAGTTTAGTCATTCAGTAGCCATTGTTGTTTCGCATTGTCTACCGCGGTGCATGTTTTATTTGTCACACGCACGGAAAGAAGGAAAAACAAATGTGAAAGGGGAAAGCAAATATTTTTTAAGACTTCAGAACATTTGCGAAATAAAGTCTTGAATGGAAACTACAAACTATTTGCTTGAATTACTTCAATAGAAAATCTCCATTTTAATATAGAATCGATGTTGTCTTTGTTTTCTATCAAGGTGCCTTTGAAAAACTTATCAATGCTTAGAGCTTGGAGTAAGATAAACTTTGTGAAGTGCGTTTCTTCAAGGTAACTTTATTTTATCCGAAAAGAAAAGTAAAGTGGAGAAAAACTCAACATTCAACGTGTATTTTCTACAATCGAACGTTACTTTTAGAAATGAAAGTGTTTTTTTTAGCAAGTGAAAACAAAATCCTTGTCACAATACAAATTTTAATTTTCAAAAATCAATAGTAATCCACTCCGAGCAGAAAAGAAAAGAGACTCAAAAATATTGACTAACACAGCGTCAATTGCGGACAAACCCCGCCAACAACTCACTGCTTTTTGCATTGAATCAACATTAGCAGGCGTCGTCAAAATCACGAAAGCGAAAATCACACACAGAGGGCCTTTTCTTCTAAGCTACCAAATTGGTACTTTTTGCATAATCTGACGTCTGTATACATTGAATCAGTGTAAAAAGTAGCAATTTTCTAGCTGGTTAAGCCACGTGCAAGCTCTGTCTTTCAACAACAGAGGAATAAAAACATATTCGAATGGACTGGAAATTATTCTCCATAGGAATTATCCGTCTTTGAATTAGCGTACGTTGCACAGCAGAAGTTAAAACAACATATTGATACGCGATACTTAGAAGCCATTTATTGAGAGAGCTGTCTGTTATTGCAAGTTGTCTATTTACAATTAGAAATTGGAATGCAATTATTTATATATCAGGTTCAAACGACGACTGTCGATCGATGCTGATGCAGAGGTCTGGTTACTGAGGTTGACTCTCGGAAATTTCTTCTTGCCGTTATAGCGTGAATTATGTGTTGAAGTTAATTGTAAATTATTTGGTCTATTAGATACCGCTGAGTTGTTTAGCAGCACCCTCCAAAATTAAGAATCGTTGCTAGGTTTTGCCTTTTCTTCCTTTGTAAAAGACACGTGGTGATCCACTGGGCGATCTGAGCGATTTATTTTAAGAGCTTTTCAAACTATCTTGATCAAGGTATACTGGTAAATGCAAAATGTTATCATGATGTTTCAGACGCAAATTTAATAAGCTCCGCTTTTTGATAAAAATGTTTGAATCTTTTTTTTAAAGGCAAATTTTTTTCGGAATTTTATTGATGATTATGTCTTTCACTTGTGCGAAACTAGCTAACAGCTGGCTCGTAAAAACATATTTATCACAAAAGAGGTTTAACAGTGCTCAACAAATATTTTCATTTGATCCTTGGATAAAATCAATTTTTTGATTGCTTAGAATTTCATATTGACCTCTCAATGCCATCAAATACTTTAAGCAAACACCACCAACCCTAATTGTATTATTGATGTGCATCTCTGCTATTGATAACCTGTAGTTGAAATCAATACAACTCAATAACCTCATAGCCTTAACTAACAAAATTACAACGTAATTAGTGTGGTATTTGATAGTGGTTCACTTTTAATGTTTTTTGTTTGAGATTACGTTGAGCAAATCTATTATAATTCAACGTAGGGATAGTTTGCTCAAAATATAAAGGCGACAAATGGAGAACCAAAACGTTACAACAAACTACAGTATACGTAAGAAGTAAAGCTGAAAAAGATTGTTTTATGATATGAAGGCTACATCATCTTACGATTTAGATTGTTGAGCTATTGTCAATAGTTTTCCAAGATCAGGTCCAGACGTTGTTTCTGGAGGAACTAAGGACTTGGATCTTCTTTCTAGAACATTGACTTCATTCATTCCTGATGGTGAGAGTTTATCTCTCCTAAAATCATATCCTGCATCCAGAGAGTTAAAATCTTTTCTAATGTTTCTAAGCCGATTCCTTACTGTGCGGTTACGCTCTAATCCAGTTATTGGTTTTGTAAACGGAACCTTCCTGGCGGATCTAACATCCGGAGTAATGGAACCAGAAGAACGGCTACTCTCGGAAAACTTTTCGTGCCGGCTTCCTAGCAACTTCCGGAGACTGGAGGATTGATTCCTGCTTCTCTGGATCCTAAAGTGAGTACGAAAACAATTTGGAGATTCATCATCATCATCAAGATCGTCCAATGGAAGTGGAGGAAGATCAAAACAACAGGAAAACTCTTCTTCCAGTTTCTGTTGTCTGGTCACATCGCGATGGAACAATTCACTGCTGTTGTGTGGAGACACTGGCGACGGCGTGGAATCATCCGGGCTGCTTGTGACGCTCCAGTGCCGTCTTGCGGGCGGATGTGGTAACTGGGTGTCAAATACATCGTCTTCAAAAGACGGAGACATTGTGTAGCTGTACATTGTCTTCAGAAATAGGTGAAATGTTTCTTCATCAACTGATTTTATTCAACACTTAAACGACCAATTTTAATGGTAGTAGATATGTCCTCACAAATCAAAATTTCAAAACCTCCTTTTTTTAAACTTAATATCCATTAGCAAGTATTCAACTACGTTGCCTCTAAACCCTCCTAAGCTATAGTGACAACGGCTCAGATAATATTTTGGGTGTAAATTCTGCAAAAAATTACAAATAAAATATTAACTGACAACGCTATAGAAAATTTCAATCAGTTATTAACAGAAAATGACCGGACTAAGTCGCATGTTACAATTGCCAGATAAAGAAATGTGCTCGTACAATAAGGCAACATATGCCACGTTATTACTTCCAATGCTTCCATTTATTAGCTTACTCTTTGATTGCGTTCAATATTGACATCTAGTAGATTCTGTTTTTGCCAGCGCAAAAACACATACAAAAAGCAAATACAAAGCACGTAATTTAAGACGTTGAGTATGGTGCCCACATACGTAGCTGGTTTGGTGCACATACGTTTTAATCGTACTTTGAAGGACAAAAGTTCTAGTACAGCTTTTTACAATAATCTGGTCAATTTTATTCCTATATGATTACTCAGTAGTTTATAGCCTGCACAAAACCGGAGTTTGAAATGGAAGAGCCCTGAGTTGTCTGGTTTCTGCATGATCACACAATCATGGACTGTACTGATTTCATCTTTAGGTAGCAAAGCAAAAAAAAATTACTCTTTAAGTCTTTAGCGTAAAAAACTTTGCTCATAACTCAACACCACTGTGTTCTGTGTCACAGTGTCAGCATAGTTGTAGACTTCCTGACGGAACAAAACTGAATGTTGTACTCTAAGCTTTTAAGAACTCCATAGTATTCAACTTAATGTGTCATGAGAAATAAAAAAGCTAACGAAAGAAAGCGTTTTATTTGCCCTGATCTTTAACTATCAGTTCAATGAAGCAAAGCACTTTCAGCCGATGTGGCATTTCACAAAGTAATGAATTTCTAATGCAACTATGCAAATGTAAACTAATGTCTTTTAATTTGGTGGCTTAATTGCCTTCACACGCCTGCATTAACACGATTAATTAAGTATTGAATTCGTTTGCACGTGTAGATTTTGCTGCAGCATTGCATCGGCTTTGGAAATGCTGTAGCACTTGACATGTTATCAGGCAATTAGCGACATGGTCATAAAGCTTCTTGGCAACTACTGAAAATTGTTGAAAAGAAATGGCCAACAAACTGATATCAAAGTCAAAACCACAAGCGCTGCACAGAAAATCAAGTCAAAAGAAAATTCTCTTCAAGTTTTGTTTTGCAAAAAAGTGATTTTAGAAATTTTTCATTTGCTGCTTCGTTCGAAATCACAATAAACGGTAGGCTGTTCAAGAAAAAACGGTAGGCTGTTCAAGAAAACGACCCAAAACACCCAAAGATTCAGAGCTTGTAATAATTGACAGAACTTCGACTTGCTTCTAGCCACATTCGTTTCAAAGGTAGGCTACATTCAATATCCTGCTGGCTTTGATATATCTTCAAGCTTGTTGTTAAAAACCTTTTGATAAGTGATTCTGCTCAGCCATCTTTTGCGCTTAAATGCCACAATTTATAGTGCAGACCTAACAACGCCTGTTTTGTCCACCAAAGTTATTCGAGACAAAAATATACTAATTGCAGGATGCTTTACAAGCCATCAACACGTCAGATCAACACAGGTAAACAGAGACGTGAAAATTTGCGAGGTCGTTCGAGTTTACGCTGGAGTCGCAATATTTTGTGCAAGCTGTGTTGGTTGACCTTTAAGCAGTCTAGCAAACCAATGCCTCCGTTTATATAACTGCGATACGTTTAATGATGATACAAAATGTAACAATTTGTCTAGAACTGCTGCCCAAACACAAGCTCATGCGACGCTTGATTAAGTCTTGATGATATTAATTAGAAGTAGAAAACAGTAAACATCCCAAAACGTTGTTACACGAAAAGTATGCAATTAAAAGATATGGTACTAATTGAGCAACAAATTAAATTTTGTTGCTTATTTAAAAAAAAACTTTTGATTCTGTCATAATTTACGCCCAAACTGTCTGCCAAGGTGTGGTAACTCATTAATTTTTAATCATCTCTTCCTATATATCGATTTAAAAAGGTAACCTAAACATTCTCGCAGTTAATCCAACACTTCCTTCAAAGCAAAGGGATATTTTAAAAGAAAAATCAAGATTGACCCAGAAATACTGTCATTTTGTGATATTATCAAGTGACGTTTTGCTTGATATAATCGGCAACGAACATTCAATACAGCAACAATAAAATCAAAAGTTCTAAAATGTTCTGTCACACTACAAGATCAAAATTCGGAATCAGCAAAGTTTGCACAGAAGGTAAAGTGAAAAAAATAGAAAACAAGGTAGACAACCAAAACGATGACACCATGTCGATGCGCAATCTGCTGCAAGCAAAGAGATGGCGACCGATGATCATTTTGATGATGTTTTGCTTGTAGATTGCACTTTTTTAGAAAATGGACAAGTTTGCCATTTCAACACAGTTTAAACTTTTAAAATCAAACTTTCCTTGCCCTTATTACTCAAAAAATCAGAAAAAAAAATAATTAAAAGACATAAAGATAATGTCTAGACAAAATCTAGAAAAAAATCGGACAAAATCCACGTGTAAGCTTACTACGTTTCAATAAGAGGAATCAATCACGGAGTTTCAAACTGCCCTGAATTAAATTTGCAATATGTCATAAACATGGCACAATCCCTGACATGGCAGCACAAACAGGACCATCTCGTGTCGTTTGCAAAGCCAGCTTTTCACCTGCAATTCTTGGAATTAGGAACATGCTGCTGCAGGTTTGAAAATTATGTTTTTCCAACGTTTCAAGAAATAAAGAAATCTTGAGAAAACTTTAAACAAAAACTAAGAGCTGTTTTTGTGATAAAACAATTGGCTTTGTTGCTTTAAATAACTTCTTATGCAAGTAGGCTTAAGGAATAGTCGAGACTGTCGATTATACAAATACCACAGAAACATATACAAAAGTCACAGAAGTTAATTCCAGCACGTTTTAAAATGTCAAAGCAACCTGAATGTTCAGCTTGTTTCATTGTTTTTAAATGAATAAAGTACCTTTTCGTCCTAGTTGCTCAGCAAACTTTCATTTTTAACTTACGTCTGTCGCAGTTCTGTGACATATTTAACTAACCAACTTTTGATGACCTTTTAACACTGAGACGAAAATGGAAAATTGTACCTACAACTTGGCAGCAACAAAAAACCATTAAAAGGATCTAATAGACTTTTCATAAGCGACAGGTCAACTCAGTTAAACAAATTTAGAGTCACAGTTTCAAATAAATTAACAATTGTAAAAACACTTCAAGCACAGCACATTTTCGTCGTCTTTTGAAAGGGGTAAGCCGGGTATGATTATTAGTAATTTTCTGCTTGGTTAAAACTCATTTTCCATGCCCAGCTGGTAAACTCGTACTCTTTCGTGGCGCCTATTGCGAGAAAGGTGATTTAAAAGCAAGTTATTGCGCAATGCTTAATTGTCCTTATTGTGACTGTGCCAATCCGTGCCAACGCAATCAATCGCAAGTCAAGAAAATGGCTTCATTAGTAATCTGGTCTGCTTGACTACACTATCACTAAATAGAAGGTTGTTACAAATTGCAATGCGTTTGCATGCTTTAAAAAATGAAATAGACCACTGATCAGAAACATAGTGATTATCAGACAAATTAACACAACTTTTTACAATATAAAACTTTACAACGAATGCGTCAAACCAGGATGATTTGAAACGTCCTACTGCGCGCCAGCCAATGCACGGAACAGTCTCTGTTTTGTATATAGGCCTAGTTCAACTCCATTTTTGGCATTTACAAAATTTCTGTTAAATCAAAAACTAAACTGCCCAAAATGTAGATACTAAACTCATGTTCAGCAAACGTTTCGAAAACAAAACTGCCTTCATCTTCAGCGCAATAAATGTGCTGTTAGTGCTATAAATCTGCAAAATTTTTCTCGGAAATTTATCCAATCGATCCTCAATGTATTAAACTTTACAATGCAGATTTTATAACATAATTTAAAAAACGCGTGTTAGCCAATCGGTCATGTCATGGTCTTTACAGGAAGAGTGTTTCCAACGCTACTGGAACAACCTGTTTCTTTCTTACGTTATTTCAACATCAGTAAATAATGATTAAACGTAAATTCAACGATTCTGTTTTAAAGTCAACAAGGTATTCAGGAAAGTGAACTTTGTAAACATGTATCACTTACAGAAAAATTAATTACTATCTTCCATAACAAGATTCACTTCGAGCTGACAATGCGGTCTGGTCAATCAATCTGTCATTTTTGCTTGGCAAGAAAATTAAAGACAGAACACACGTAAAAGTGATGTTGTCCTAAGGTCGTTTGACGTCAAAAGTAATACAGCCATGCACGGTGAACTGCTATTTCACATTGATTAAACGCAGGTGGGTACAATAGGTATGGATGCTTAGTTTCTATTAGTTTAGTTCTGCCAATCTCGCACCGCACGCACGCACCGAGCAACCGAAGTCTTCACTGATGTTATCCCAAACCAATGACTTGGCATGCGCTAGCTAGGTCTACCTCATTTGTGTTATATCTCAAGATCATCATATAAGTTTTATGAAGCGAGGGTGTCGTGCCTCAGTCGAAGGTTACTTATGATCACTTGCGATCTAAGTTGTAGGTTTGCAGCATCTTTTCTTTTTTGCGTTATTTGCAGGCGTGTTTTACTAGCGGTGGGAGTTGCCCGACCTACCAGCAGCAGACATCCTCAACAAGTGTTAAGATGCCATCTGGTTTCTCCTGGACGACGTGCTTACGCTACAATTTCTGTGGAAAAGTGGTAGGGACAGATGCTGGAGATGAACTTTGAGTGTAAAATCCTTGCTTTTGACCAAGTAGCCCAGATTGGAGGCCCTGAAACTTAGATGCTGCTTTTACAAATCTTGTTCAAATATCAATTTTAATGTACTTAAGTCAATCGATAACAAGTCTGTAAAAGAACTACTGAAGCTACACTAAACCATTGCAAGTTGCGAGACTTAAAATTTCTAAAGTAGCCCAAAAGCTTATTGAGGTTTTGCTGGAAAACTGATAGAAAAAATGCAGCTGTTTATCAAAATCTGAACAATACTGCGTTAGTCATAGCTACTGTAGAAAAACGGCAAATTGATCGGGAAATATAAGCTCATTACAAAGTTACAAGTCACGCATTTCAGATTCAAAACTTCTGAAGAAGTTAGGTCTCTTCAACGGTTGGCAACGTAAAGTTGTAGCCTCTTCACTAATTCTATGTGTCACTGCACATTAACGAAGTTCATAACATTACTTCTCGGGACAAAGTGGTATAATTTTATGACTTATGAAGCAGAGTAATGAGATAAAAAGCTGTTTTAAAACTTACATGTGTGCAGTTACACTACTGTATCTTTAATAAAAATACACCACGTATCAAATAATGACAAACTATTTTGCCTATTCCACTGTTATGTGATGCCGTAAATTCTTTTGACGCTACAAAATAATTGGTAACAGCTTATTTTGTTATTTTTACAGAAAGGGCTAGAGATAACACAGCTAAGTCAAGAGAAGTTAAATATTTGTTGAAACCATAACTTGAAACCATATTTAGTGTGTATGTTATTTTCATCATTTATCATGAGGTGGCAGCTGATTTGATAACCAACCGGTCTTTTCTCTGTCTCCTCTTCATATGGCACATAACAGTTTACGGCATATCTCTTATTATTCTTAAATAATAAATACTATTAATACTACAAAAAGTGCTCAATGCCAAGCAAAAAGCCAAGCAGAGCAAATTACATCAAATATAGTTGCTACTCTCTAAAACCTCTACAGCAGCCTGTTTCACCCCAAAAAGGAGGATCATCAGAAGGTCCTTATTCAAATAAGATAATAATCTATTCAATAATCGAGAAAAACAAACAAATGCAGCCATATGCAACCACGCAGCATACATTTTAGGAAAATTTGTTGATAGATACACTACAGTAATGATCTTGTTATAGTGCAGAAAAAGAACTTTTCACCCAAACGTTTTGACTGCAACAAACTACCTTTTTATAGCCACAAAACGTTTCTCTGAAATGAAATGAGCCGGCAGTGGGTTTCTAGCTGGTATAATATCGCCTTTGTAACCACAAATGTAAAAACAAAAACTTACTCAGAAATAGTAACCACGTGGTACCGTGACCGCTTTGCTGAAACGACTATGATGATGAACTGTTTTATTTTGATCAACGACGCACGAGTACAAAATAATTGACACGGCGAGAAGAACACAATAAACATAGTCAAGTCAGAGACTTTAAAGAACCGGCCTGCCACGCCCCGTGGAGGCGGGGAGCGGCGTGATTATGGGGTGGCGATGCACCCAGAAGGAAGTCCACCAGCTTAAGTCGCGGGGGCCAGGCTGGGGAGTCTAGGTACCTGTGGAAGGAAAGTGTGGATCGAGAATTTTGTGCGACTCGTCCGCAAAAGTTAGAATGGCGGAACGGGCCAGGGAGACGGGCTTAGCTTTCTGCAAACGCAAAAAGGTCAGCTCACGACGGGCCGGGCGACAGAAATTTTATAAAGCCAGGCAGCGCCCACGTCTCCATTACGTGACCGTAACACAGGTACGTTTGACTCCTATACCCGGTCTGCCCGTAGGCAGAGCGGATAAACTTTGGGGTCTCCCACGAGGAAGAGAAGCTAAAAAAAAACAAGTAGTTACCCAGATAGCTAAATCTGTCATTTTTACATTGGTTTAAAGTAAAAATAAAGGATTTTGCTGTCTGGGTAGGCCTACGCAGCTAATAGTTTAAGCAGAATTTTTAATTCTTGCTTCTAATAAGTGTTTTTATTATGATTTCAATTTCTGCTCGATTATTATCGTAATTAACTGGTCGGCCTAGCTTTCAGATAACCTCCAGAGACGTTTCCACAACTCCGATCTGATACTGTTCTCACCCAAATGTTATCAATCTGTATTTCGAGATCATTCCACCAACTGTTTTTCCTTCTTGTCACCGTTCTCATTGATTCTCTTGGAGTTCTATTTGTGGTTATTTTGACCTATCTTTCATTTCTGCTACATGGCCAATTGTTGTTTTAGTAACAGCTTTGTTGTTCTCAAAGAATTTCTCATCCCTTTTCTTCTGCTGCTGTTCAGTATACTTCTATTCAAGTTCATTTGGATTGCTGCAGTTTGTTTGTTTTTAGCTTAATGAGTGACCGTGTTATGTTACCTCTAATAACACAAAAATATGTTTAGTGAACCGTTTTTGACTATCACAAATCTCAAAATTGATACTTTTGCGAAACATGTTCACGGCTTTAATGGTTTATAAACATGATATTTTGATAGAATAACCATTTTGAGTATCATCAGGCAAAACTACAATATACTTTATGTAAGATATTTTCACCTTTGCTATTTCATTTAAATTAAACCACACTTTAACAAGAACAATAGCCTATACTTTATGGAAACAATAGATTTTGATTGAACATGTTGCTATCGAGCTCAATGATTCTGACTGCAAAGTTGCATAAACATATTTTTTTCATTACATTATATTTACATATTTTTTTCCGTTTCTGGTTGTGCTTAATTTTGAGTTCAGTTAGATGGCATCCTGGCCTGCAGCATACAATAATTCATTCGACAAGCCACAGCAGAGAGTTCTAACGGCTTCCTGAGTTGATAGCTCCATTAAACAAGTGACACATTCGTTTGGTTTCTGACAACGCTTTGCTCACACCAAGTCAACAAGGTAAAATTTAGCTCTTTCATCATTTTGTGACAAATTTAGAAGGCGACAGGTAGGCTCTTTTTGTTCCAATTTCACAGCATACCGCTGAAAATCGAATTCTCAAATATAAACCCATCTGTTCAGTCTACAACCCAATCTTCTCTTTGGTGAAAACAAGCAAGTCGGTACCCGCGTCAATTTTGCTACATAACTACCAAATCAAGCAGAAAAGAAGTTCGAATAACTAACACAAAATTTGCAACCATTTGTCAGATACATACTGTAAAGGTTCATTTTCGATACGAAATCCACTTAACATTTAAACCAGACCGCTTGCACTTTACAGATGACATACCGCTCAATCAAAGGTTATTAACCTGTTCAAAAAGAATAGTCAACCAATTTCTAAGCTACGGCCAACATCTATGTAAATACCATGTGGAAAACAATACTGGTCACCTGACAGAACCTTTGTCAACAGCTCAATGGTGCAGGTACAGCTTGGTCGCCAACTTAAATTCACTTCGTTTTTCGCCGTGTAATAGTTTCTGTTGCACCAGCAACTTTATAATCAATCGAAGATTTTTAGAAGTGTCTTGTTTTTGTGGGATTTGTGACTTTTTTGATGGTTTAATTCGACGCCAGAAGTAAAGATTGTAAATGATTTTAAATGATTGACAGCTTTGCTACAAATCTTCAAACAGTTTAGAAAATCGGTTATCTCTTCTATTTTTTTTTACTTGATCACATTATAAAGCTTTAGCCAACTAGCTATCTTTGCAAAATCCACTTAGTTCACAAATTTTTCTCTTTTTTTTAGTGTGCAGAATATAGAGATATACCTAGTAACTTAGCGTACAAGCTGTCAATAGTTGCCCTTTTTTGCATTGGTTCAACATTGCGAGACATTGAAACAACGTAAGCTGGCAATTTTACTTAATCTGGTTAGCAAATAAAAAAACTTGGCCATGTATGTAGGCGGTTTGGCATGTCTTGGTGAGATTTCACATTAACCGAACACTGATTGGCTTCATCAAGCATTACTCTGACAAACCTACAAAAATGCTGTCTGGTCCATCTCTCATACATCTGCAAGGTTCGGAACAGGGTTTCTTCATCATGATTAGGTTGAATTGAACTGATCACTTTCCTCCATTTTACAAACAAGTCGTTACATTCAGGAGTTGGGCGCTCAGCCAATTGATATTCCTTTATCAAGCCGTCTTGGCTGTGAATTGCTGAAACATAGAAAAAAAAAAGGATATGTCAACAAAATTTCGTTTCTCCGATCTCAATTTGACTACTTTTTCTGCCACATCGTTCGAAAGAAAAGTAGTCTTGAAATACAAACTTCAGGGAATTACAGGTACTCAGTGAATTACAAGGCATCGTTGCAAAAATCTTTCAGTGGTTGAGTGTAAACGACAAAATTAGGTCTAAGTGGCGTTGGTTCAACTCTCGGGGTGTGCGCCTGAATCACGCATTGCAGGGACAGCTTCCAGTACAGCGGCACACAGTGAACAAAATACGTTACAGGCAACAGCATTTCAACAAGCAGAAACTTCACTTCGTCAATCTCGTTGACCGGGTGTGGGTCAGTGAAGCTCTACAAGTAGCCTATGTGAAACTACCAGGACTAAGTTTTCCAAGAGAATTTCTCGGCCAGAAAGTGAAGATGGAGTAGTCAATCAATCAATGCTTGTAAGCCTACCAAGGGGTTTTAAATGAATTGAGAACGAAAAAAATAACTTCGCAGGAAAAAAAATTTTTGCTTCAAACTGCTAATTATTTCGAGTTGGCTAAAGCCTATAATTGTAGCCTACAACGATTTTCTTTTGCTTTTGGTGAGAGGAATAGTCTTAAGTGATAAATCGAAACTGGGTTCGTCGTAGTCGTGTGAGCGTAGTGAAACTGGGTTAAAATTCATAAACATTTTTGCCTTAACTTATTATGCCAAACTTCCAAGCGTTTTAAACTTTTAGTTTGTTTTACAGTAAAAGCTTGTCCGATATGTTGACATGTTATAGCCTATACAGTATAAAAAGCGAAGGCAATGAAGCCAATTAGCCTGCTTTCTATAAAAACTGTCTCCAAAAAGGTTGTAAAATTAAAACTATAACCAGGGGCAGTGCCGGTCTTAGCGTATTTCGGGCCTTGCGCGGAATATGCTTTGCGGGCCCCAATGACAATGATCCAATTCAGTAGCGTAGCTAGGTATTTTGAAAGGGAAGAGGGGTGGTTTGACGGTCAGCGGGCGAAGCCTGACGACGTGATGAAGGCGACACCCAGGGGCGGGGGATCTGGGGGTCTTCCCCCAAAAAAATTTGAAAAATTACTTTGAATTTGGAGCATTCTGAGAGCATGTTCAACAAAAATTTAGGTATGAATATTATTGTAAAATGATGCTGTCCGGTGGCATAGCAAAAGAATAAGATCATGTTTTTTTTGGCATTTTTCGGAAATAAAGCTATGTCTCTATGTTGAGTCTGGATGCAACCTATTTCGTCCCCTGAAAAATTCGTACCCTGAAATCGGAGTAACAAAATCAAATTTCGACCTATTTCGTCCCCTGAAAAGATCGAGAGAAATTTTGAAATTTTTGCTGCAACTCCGATCAGCGACTTCAGCTCTGTTGTTTTTTCTCGATCTTTTCAGGGTACGAAATGTTCAGGGGACGAAATAGGCTGCACCCGTTAAGTCTCTATGTTTTCTTGTTGCTAATTTCTTTGTTGAATTTTTCCATTGGAAATGATAACATTACTGCATTTTCTGAGTAAATTGCGGGCCCTGTGCGATCGCGCGGTTTGCACACTCCAAAGACCGGCACTGACCAGAGGTTACTATAAGGCCACGGCTGCTTCAATCAAATAGACCTGTTGGAAAAAAATAAAGCAAAAACAAGGAATATAATGCAGGCTACTTTTAAACAACGTCGCTGGATCGAAAACAAGTACTGCTTTTTAAAACTAATCTTAAACAATCTCTAGCGGCTAGAGAATGGTTAGAGTCTAGCTTATAGGTTGTTTTTTGTAAACCCAACACAGTCTGCTTCAATATTGACACTCCAACGTTTACTTGAACAATGTGAAGATGAAAGCACAATTTTCGGCTAACCACTAGATCTTGATATTGTGGCAAAATTAATCAAGTTGTAAGTTACGGTAGAATAATTTTAAAATTCAGTCAACTACGACTTCTTTTGGCTTGATCAGTAAGTTATAGGCCTATCCTTTCTGTTGGAAAGTTTAAATCAACTTTTTCTTTCAACTTGCATCTTGACAGGCATTTTTTTCCAAGACAAACTTGCATTGTTTACTTCGGACTTGGCAAAACCCCCAAGAAATCCGACTATTTTTTAGGACTTCACATGGACAATAGGCCTGTATGTAGCCTATCTTGAAATGTTACTTTTCTAATGAATCGTAGTTAATAGTTAAGCCTACTCCCGAAATTTTTCAATTTTAGTGCGTTACGTCAAAAGGTGGAAAGTTTAGTAAAAAGTCCACTGACCATTCAATACCATTATTTAGAGTCTCTTGGGTAACGTATAACTTAAAAGCAAGGAACCCAGCTTTAACATAAGCTTATCAGTGGGATATTTGACAGGTAGCCTATGAAAGTTTCTTCTCTTGACAACCACTTTGTACATCGTAAACTACACACAAAAAACAAACTGAATACCAGTGATGTACGCGCATGCAAAAAATATTGACGCCGTCAGCCGTAAACGCAAAGGTTCGAAAAACCATACGCCATATGCGTCAACGTAACTTGTAAAAAAAGTTGGCAGCGTCAGCGCATACACTAGCATAAACTCATTTTGTTTGATAGGTGCCAAACATTCACACGGTATAATCCGCTCGAAACAAACAAGTTTATTTTGAATTTCCACGAAGAAACACAAGCATCTGAAAGTGTTCATCTGACATTTTGCTGTGTTTTGGTTCCAATATGTCTTTGCCCATTGAAAACATTCTTTCAACTGCAGCGCTGGAAGGTATTGGCGTGTTGTAGCGAAAAAAAGACATTAAAAAGTATGCGTTGACGCTATGCGCTAAAAAAAACGCGAAAACTTTACGGCGTAGCCTCAAGCGACAACTATCCAAAAAAATGTGGCCGTAAGCGTTAGCGTAAACAAAACATTCACAAAACAAAACGTTCCCACCAAAGCAATTTGCGGCGTATACGTACATCTCTGCGGAAAGCAGATTCTTTACACAGCTTTTTGCTCACAAAAGTTTTTTACGTTTCCATTGTGCAATGTTAATCACGTTTGTCTACCGGTGAAAGGTCTCCAGTTCGAGTCCGGTTTGAGACAGCTAGGTTTTAGTTCAATAAGTTATAACTTATGTGCAAAACCTTTAAATCATTAAAAAAAACTCACTTTTTTTCACGAGGTGGATGGAAGGCAGAGGCGTAGCAACCGCCCTCCGATCGGAGGGGGCCCCGCAAGGAATGAGGACCCCTCCGCCGAAGTTTTTGGAAGACTATCGAAATACAGGATATAGGCTAACGTGGTTACAAACGCACGCAAAATAGCAGAGCTTATTGGTATTGAGCAGGTGTTTTCAAAAAACAAGGTACGACGTAGGAAGAGAATGTTTGGCTACGAAGGTGCGGATGATTCGAGTCGTCTTTCAGCTGAAGAAAAAATCAAATCGCAATTTTTTCTTGTTCTCACTGATCAGGCCATGTCTTCTGTTTCTTTGCGCTTTGACCAACTCGTGAAGTGGTACAAGTTGTTTGAATTTCTATACAACGCTCGCTAGTAGCCTGAAGAAGCGTCTCAGAGAAAATGGTTGGTTGGTTTTGAATCTTTATCCTCGGACTGACAAAGCCTTGATTGGTTATTCCTGGTAGTTTCGCATAGCCTACTTGTAGAGGCTCTTGACGCAGGACCGGTTACCGAGATTAGCAGAGTGAAGTTTTCCGATTATAGAAGTGATGTTGCCAGGAAATTATTCCATTTACTAGGTGCCACTGAATGGAGAGCAGTCCTGAAATGAGTTGCTCAAGCGCACACTCCGAGAGTCGAACTTGCGCCGCGTGGTTTTGAGCGGGCACGTAACCACTGAGCTAATGGGGCGGACAATGGAACTGGACAATCAATGCAAAAAAAATTAAAAGAAAAATGGGAGACATTGATGCCAACGAACTAATAATGGAATTGAATCGTTTTATTTATGTCATCGAGAAAGAGAGAGAGGACTTGTCACGGCAAGCATTTTTTTAACGTACAAGAACAGCCTTCAGGAGATATATCCGAATCTTTGCATTTGCACCAGAATTCTTCTGACCGACCACACCAGTTACTGTCGCTAGTGCTGAAAGGACCATCAGCAGAATAAAACTGTCACTGTAAAACTATCACTAAAACTGTCACACTGTCACTGTAGACCTATGTAGGCCTATACACTGTCACCGCAGCTAATATAAGCCTAAAAGTTAGCTCTCAACAAAGAAATCAGCGGATTTCCAATAAATTTACTTTCGCTAACGAGTCCGCTAAAATTTCTAAATATTAGCGAAAATGCTAATCCGTTAACCAAAGCGTTAGCTTGGCTAATTAGCGGAACTATGCCCTCTACTGTGTATACATAATATGAACCCTGCATGTTGTGTAAAATAAATACCACATTCTAGTTTCTGCGTTGGAAGGGGCCCGACTTATGTTCGGAGGGGGCCACGTTCTTCGTTGCTACGGCCCTGATGGAAGGTCAGTCAAAAGTCAATAGTGAAGTGATTATTACGTTTGCTATACAGGCGAAAGGTCCCAGGTTTGGGCCCGGGGAATTTTTACCAAGGAAAACTAAAATCTGAATGAGATAGTTTAGATTTTTAACACAGCTCTTTAAAACATGATCTTTATTGTAAACCAACAATGAAACTATTATCTACCATCTGAGAAATACGTAATCCGCCCTACCAACACCACACTAAGATCACATTGATATAGTGGTTGCTTGATACCATTTTTTAGATATTTAGTTTGGGTTCCCGCCAAAGCAAGTGCAGTTTAAGAAAAAGAATAGGCTATATAAATATATGAAGAATAGAAATCCCAATATTCTGCAATGCCGTATCGCTCTAAAACTACTAAAAACAAAAAGTATGGACTTTGGATGCAACAAAACACGTTGATTTAGCGCCTTCAGAAGTTGATATTCAATCAAGGGCGCGGGAAGTAGGGGTGCTCAAGGGGCTGCAGCCCCCCCTAGAGAAAATTCAGCCCCCCCTGGAATTTTTAATAATTGCTTCAGCCCCCCCCCCCTAGAAAATTCTGACAATTTAAGGTAGGCCTACATAACATAATTTCAGAAATTTTTTTGAACACTAATTGCTACGATGAATCGAGTTCCTGTTACGTGTCGCGCTCATCAATTGCAAGAGTCGTCAATCACAGGGAGCTATACCTCTCAGTGGCGGTGCTAGCCACCTTCCCTACTAACACGGCGGTACATCGTTTATTGGACATCATTCTGCACTATTTAGCCTACGTTTCATGCGTAGGCTACTTCTGGACATTACAATAATACATGATAATGCTTGTCAAGTCTGACCGACATGCCAGAAGATACCGTAGTGCAATGAGAGGAGACGCACGTGCAAACGTATTCGGCTTGGTAAAACAAGCACGCACGACGCGGCTTTATTTTGCGATTACCTGCAGCGGGGAAGTTTTTCAGTCTGCAGAAGCCGTCGCAAGACAGCTCCAAAGATCTTTGCTTCTTCAGCTTTGGAATCAATCACCACTCTCCGCGAACGGATCAAAATCTCAGAAAAGATGAATCCGTTTCCAAGCTTATGGAAACAGCGAACGTCTTTGCGTCTGTCAATAACCTAAAGACGCCAAAGGATTTCCGAGTGAGAAAAACTCCAGCAAGATTTCGAAACACAGAGGAATCGGATGCTTTGTCGTCTGCGGGAGAAGGAGCGTAGAAACGGCAATACATCGAAGCCCTTGATTTGGTTCAAGCTGAGCTTGATCGAAGATTCGACCAGGCGGATCTGCTTACAGCAGCCAACAGAGAGAAGGTCCTTTTGATCTGTGCAAACGGTGAGGAAAGATCTGATACTGAGATCAGCTTACCCAATGCCATCAGAAAAGATCGCCTAAAAACGGAACTTAGCCTACTTTGCTCAGCGATGTTGTAAGTGGAAAATCCGCAAACTCGGTTCAAAAGGTTGCTGAGATACTATTGCAACTAAACCCTTCGTCGTATGAGCTGTTCTTCGGGACTATATGTTTGGGCATGATGTCATCAGCCACTCTACAGTCTCGTCATCCAGGGTCTTCAGTCCAAGCGTTCCATGTGGTGGTTGATGGATTGGGCAGTCATGGACGACATGATCTACTGTCTGGTCTGTGGCGCCACACTCGCATCCCGGTGAGGGAGCCAGGCCCCATCTGCACATGTCTGAACGAAAGCGACCGACGCCGGTTCGTAGGCGGTTAAGCCGGACCCACGCAAGTCTTGCGAGGGACATTCCCGGAGGGTGGGGATCGACGTCGGGTAGGAAATCATGGAGTCGGGAGGTGTTGTTTTGCCACTCCATGTTCCATGTGTAGTTCGTCCAGTTCGTCCAACTAAACCCTCAAACACTGAATCTTTTCAAAGAAACGCAAAATTTCGTGGAGCTCTGCTTTTGCCTCTCGGTTTCGCTTGCATCATCACAACGTTCTTTTTCTGCTCTAAGACGCCTGAAAACGTGGTTGAGAAGCTCAATGACACAAAAACGAGTTACGGTACTCATCTTGCGTTGATGCTTGTCCACCAAAACATTTTGGACACTGTGGATGTCAAAGAACTTATGACACAGTTTATAGAGAAAACACCTGAGCGAAAATCAATCTTCGGAAGCGTGTGAGAGCTCATTTCTACAAACTGTCGTTTTCATATAACTTTCTAATTTGTTCGTTTTCATTTTAATTTCCTGAACAGCTGCTTTGCTGTTTGCCGTTCTTCATTTGTTACAATTTGCAATGTGTGTGTTTTAGCGTCGTTTTTTTTTACACAGGAGACCGCATGCCCAGTACCAGTTGTAAATGTTCCCCCATGTAAGGGGGGTCTGGGGGGCGAAGCCCCCCAGAAGCTGACAACACTACGACAGCTTCAGCCCCCCCTAGAGAAAAATAGTTCCCGCGCCACTGTATTCAATTAAAAATACTGTAGGTAGAAAATGTTACAACTTGCACAATCTACGTCACCATGCAGCAAGCTCAGCAGCGCCCACCGACGTTTACTTTTAGGCCGAGCCTATGAGCACTGTGCCTAATATAATCTCTGCGGCATGAGAAAATAAGGTTCTCATTTCTTCTACGACTTCGATGGTTTTCCATGGCAGAGATTCAAGTCACCAACACACTTGTCAAACTATACACTGAAATAGTAGCCTACGGTACCGTCTACGGTTTGCAGGTCTAAACTTTGTCTTATGAAGCAGTCTGCTTGATGAAAGTATGTATGCACAAGATAAACTGGGTATCCTGTAGTGTAGCTGTGGTTCAAATTTTGATTTGATCTACAAAAAAAATGCAAAATAGTTCACTTTCGAGAACCAAAAAAAAGTTCAACTCCAAAAAACAGTTGTTTCCGCCCGGGCTCGAACCGGGGACCTTTCGCGTGTTAGGCGAACGTGATAACCACTACACTACGGAAACTCTTGACAACAACATGAAAATATTTATATATTACCTTGCCTTACGGGTTCAATACCGCTCGCCCGAGCGAATTCGCAAAAATGAACAAAGAAACTAAATCTAGAAAGAAGAGTGCGGGTTATTCCTTGCTGCTTATTTGTCACCTTCTAAATTTCTAAAATGTTAGTTTTTTATTTATTTTTTCGTTTTGCAAAACTACACCTTTTCCCCCAACAGCTTATGTTTCTGTTTAGTGTTTCTTCTTTGTTTAGTCGATGATATGTTCTACTTTCAAGCAAAACGGTAAAAAGATTTGGCAATACTATTGAGAAAAAAATCACGTGTTTTTTCTCGGTTTTGGAGGGTAAATAACCAATTGACCCCTGGATCCATAGCCGTAAGAGCCAGGGGGGGCAGGGGGAGCAGCTGCCCTTCCCGTTGTTTCAAAACGTCGCAAATTCGGGCAAAATCTTGCAATTATTAGGGCAAAAATTGCTATATGAAAAGCTACAAAATTGAATGAATTAAGAAAAACTATAAATTAATATCTTTTACCTGTCAAACTAAGTAGGCTACAGCCTTTTGTTTGCACAAGAAATGTGCAGCAAATTTTTCATTTGGCACACCCGTATTGATGTAGCCTATTGTATTGCATGGTGATCAAACTGTAGTACGAAATGCATTTAACCACTAGCGTACGTAGGGGGGGGCACTGGGCCATGCCCCCCCCCCCTTAAAAATGTTGTGTGACGTCACGATATTGAGAATGATGCTTTCAGTCTAAAAAAAACTTGCCTAATTTTAAACAAAACTGCATTAAAAGAGCGAGTTTTGCCAAAACCAAACATTCAAACATCTCAGCCAGGAATTAGCAACAAGAAAACGTAGACTTAGCTATATTTCCGAAAAATGCCGAAGAAAACATGATCTTATCCTTTTGCTAGGCCACTGCTATGCCAAAAATGTTATACCTGTTGAATGTCAAGTCAAGTCAATTTATTTTTGTTTGTTTGTTAATGTAGGCTAATGTTAATGTTGTGGTGTTGCTTAGCTTTGTTTGGTTACTTTTATTTAAAACTACCCAAATTAAAATGATGCAGTTGCGCCCCAAAATAAAAATAAAATATTTAGTTTGTTTATGCAACTGTGTCATGTTAATTTCACCAACATTTAAAATGCTACTGCTGAAATATATAATCTCAAACCAATCATAATATACAATATTCATTTATTTCAAAGCTTTCCAACTCAAAACCTGCCATGCAAGCAGGGAGTCGAACCGAACCCGAACCGGATTTTTGTAAACCGGTTTTGGTGCGATTTTGTCTGAACCTTAACCGGAACTGAACCGAAAATTTGAGTTAGCTTAAACCCTAACCCAGTGGTTCCCAACCGGGGTGCCGCGGCACCCTGGGGTGCCAATTGCAATGCTCAAGGGTGCCGCGAGATATTGCAATACTGCGGCCCATTCTTTATTTTAACTTTAACCCATTAAGTGTAGAATTTATTTATTTATTTTACCTCAAATCCGCGGTAAACCTTTCTTTTCTCGTCCAGGAAAAACAACGTGAAAGAGATTTTGATTCGTTGCTGTTCTTTCCATAAAAACATTTGAAACGCATCATTATTGCCAGGTTTCATGATTGTATTTTGCGTTTCACGGCGCACAAAGTCAAATTGCAGTGATGGATTATCGGATTGTGTGACCCAGCACGATTATAAAATTGCACAATTGTTTGCAAACCATTATAAAATAGGAAACTTTTGCATTAGGGATACCTGCGCATACAAGCACGATACATAGCTAATCGAGAAAAAAATAAGTTTTTATAATTATTAATTTGTTCTTTATACATAGGTATGAATAGGTACATAGGTAGGTATGAATATATTTTGTGAATTGCTTTGCAATTACAATTGGGTCTCCAAATTAGTATAGGCTATTTAGTAGATATCTTCAACCGTTTAAATAACGTAAATGCTAAAATGCAGGGCAAAAATAAAACTCTCTTAACTTATAGCCTAACTTAACCAATAAAACGAAAGCACTGACAGAAAAACTGCAAATGTGGTCCTTAAAAGTGTAGAATAGAAACTTTGACATGCTTTCACACTTCTCGGAAATGAAGAACAAACAAAGAAGTTGTCTCACTAATAAGTAACTCAGCAACTGAATTCATTAGAAGAAAAAAAATCGAGTAGTATTTTTCCAGCATGTCCACGGAAAATTACGCATGGGTGAGAAAGCATTTTTGCTGTACTCAGCGTACTCTCATATTGTTTTAAATCTTAAGAAGAAGAAGAATTAATTGACATTCGTAACGATGGAAATTTTAAGCTTATGCACAAGCAGATGCCTCTCTCGAGTTATGGATAAAAATTCAAAATGAATATCCTTGCGTTTGAAAGAAAGCTTTTGTGCTTTTGCTGCAGTTTTTCACGTCATACCTATGTGAGAATGGATTTTTTGGACGAACATTGATTGAATCTTTATCCTCGGACTGGGAAAACTTCTTGCAGAGCTTAATCCTGGCAGTTTCGCATACTTGTAGAGGCTTTGAATCACTGACGCAGGCCCGGTCACCGAGATTGACAGAGTGAAGTTTCCGATTGTTGAAGTGTTGTTGCCTATGGGGAATTATTCCATCCATTAAATGCCGCTGAATGGAGAGCAATCCTTAACGTGCGTTGCTCAAGCGCACACCCCGAGAGTCGAACCAGCGCAGCTTGATCTTGAAGTTTCTTCGTTCCAGAAGTCACGCGCTAAAAACTAAAAAACGAGAACGACTGCTTATAGTCGAGGAAGAAATGCGGGTGACTTTATCGAATGTGCCTCCAGATTTAAGGGACTTTGTGCAAGAAGTCAAGCCCAAATTTCACACTAACTTTTAAATAAATATATTTATTTACGCGCGATACACTGTACAACTCATTTTGTGTTATTTCATACAGTTATTTGAAATACAGAAATTTCATAAAATTGATCCAGTTTTTCCAGGGTGCCGCAAACTATTTATCTCTTTGATAGGGTGCCGCATGGTCAAAAAGGTTGGGAACCACTGCCCTAACCGAACCCGAACCGGTTGAAAAAAGCGGTTCACTCCAGCATTACGTCATTGTTCGCATTGTGGTAAGTGAAGTTGTACGTAGCATGTTGTTATCTTGGAGGCCACATTGTACGGATGAATTATAGCCTATTCCGTAACACACGATCCACTATCATCGATGCTTTGGAGAGGAATTTTTTGAGGTAAACAACTTCTGTTCTGTGACATCATAGACAATATAGTTTGATTGTAACTTGTGCAACAAACAACAAAGGCAAGTTAATTGAGCAAAGGAGTGTTGAGATCAGTGTTGCCAACCTTGCGGTTTTCACGCCCAGTTGGGCTAGTTAGTAGTTGGGCAATCGTAGGCCTAGGCCTAATTTTATCGGACCCGAACCGGAACTTATAAAACCGGTTTTAAGTTTCTTCGAACCTGAACCGAAACTGAACCAAATTTTGAAACAATCTTTGAACCAGAACCGGACCCGAACCGGAAAAATCAAACGGTTCGACTCCCTGCATGCAAGCTGGCAAAATATTTGCTTTGCAAGATCTTGTGTGAAACATGGCAGCTCCACTTTTTTTATAATAAAATTTTGACTTCTGTTCTGTGGAGACAGATCCAGTTGTTTGCATTAACTTGACGTGCTTTTTCTGGTTGCAAAAAAATGTTGGCAAGCTGCATGCATAGAAAGTGTTTCTTGTGATGATGTAGAAAGCATATTTTTATAGTTTTTAGTTCAAGCATTCAACAGTTACTGCTGCACGATGGCATACATTGGTTATGTGTAGGCTACAGTAGTCCGTAGGTTAGCCTACTATAGTTTACTGCAGATGTATAGCCCTTGGTTCTGATGTCAGCAGTTAGCAAACGCCTGCAATACTGCAGAAATTTGACTATGAGAGCAACATACCTAAAACATTATATCTGGATGTGTATGCCTATCTTAATTTTGATATTACCTCATTATGGCATAGATATTATAGGCCTATAATGGAGAATTAATTAAAGCACTTGAATGCATTGCATACTCAATGAGGTGTTTTAACAGAGATAAGTTATTTTTAAGATAAGCAATGGATTCTAGAAAAAGATCGTACGGCATCCAGGCCGGATAGCGACTGTCAAAACAGCGACTGTCATAATGGCGACTTCATAATAGCGACTTCATAATAGCGACTTCATAATTTTTGGATTTATATCATGCCAGTCAGCAGGTTTTGACTTGGAGGCCAAATTTCGAGGTCGCTGTTTTTAATTAATCGAGTTCTTGATGAATCGCTGTCGTGTAGTCGCTCTATTGACAGTCGCTGTTCTGACAGTCGCTATTTGGAACCCGAGCCAGATCGTACAGATAGGCCTATAAGGTAGAATGAACAGTGTGCAAAAAAAGGTTTTACTCTGATTACATAAAAGAACACCTGAAGAGGATACACAGTGAGGATAGTAACATTAAATTTATAACAGTCAATGAAGATCCAAAGCAACGGCAGTTAACGTTCAGTATCGGTACAACAAGAGCTCAGAATTTTTCCAGCAGTGACACAAGCTAGCAGATGAAGAATCAACAATTGCCGAGGTTGCTAATGAAGCAAACACTGATAAGGATATGGAAAAAACTGAGGCCACTCATGTATCAAATTGTAAATTTGACATCTGCCAGAAATGTAGAAATAGTAGATCATGATTTGCATGAGGAAGAATTATCTGCTGAGATTATCAACAAAAAACCAATAGTTATAGATTTAAGCCAGAAAGTAGAAAGTAATAATTCTATTGAAAATTGTGTGTCAAATGACCAGGAAGAAATTACAACTATAACAAATGCTACCATATCAGAAGGTCCTCACCAGCCGATTTTAAGTTTGTATGACAAAAAGCAATGCCAAGGGGAAACTGCAAAACGAGATTTTAATCCTGAACTGTTCAAAAAGTATCCCTGGACAAGTTTTAATGTTTCAACGAAAGGGATTTTTCAAAAAGTTTTTCAGTGTTATCATGCACCGCATACATTATATTTGGGCAATTTCTATAAAAGCGTGCAGATTTGGGCAAATCTACCTTCTGCCCCCCAAAAATGGTTTGGTCTCGTACGGCTATGCCTGGATCAACGCCTCCGCTGCTACCATGTTTGATTTGATGCTGTTAGTTTCAATAATAGGCTACTTAGTAAATTATTTTGTGAGCCTGTAATTTCTTTAAGCAAGTTTACAAATATTATTGAAAATAAGTTGGTTTGAAGCTGTTTCGGAGCAATTTCAAATCTTGTGGTGACTTTTAATCAGACTAGTTTTGGGCCACCACTAGCCTACTTCAATATAGCATTTCTGCTTCTGGAAACCCTTTACTTTCACGCAGCCTTTTAACTTAATGGTAGGTAACGAAGGCTGGTTGGAAATCCTTATTTTAAATCAGTCTCTGTTTTAAATCTCTGTGCCTGATTACTGATGTAATTTTTGCATCGAAACCAGGAATTACAAACCTAAAAAAAATTAACGTCTTCACCTATGACTTTTTGTGCTGGGCGAGAGATGCAGATTCGAAGAAACTTCAAAGGAACTAGACGCCTGATCTGAAGTGTAATTCCTGCAGGGACAACCCCATCTTTTTCAACTTGATAATTTCTGTTCATCTGACATATGATCAACCAGTTTTTCGTCAACGCCAGTGTTCTTTTATCGCGCAGAGAATGTCTACATCTAAAGTAAAAACACGTTTTGTATTGATGATCAAGAAACTATAAAAGGTAAAGGAGGTCCCATACTTGATTCAAGTTTTGGGCATATGAGAAGATAAGGTTCTCATTGTAGGCTACAAAGCCTTCGGCACTAAGGAGAGCAGGGTGGCCAGTTCCTTTCTCTCGGCCGCCTTTCCTGCAGCAATTATGCCCACTCAATTTATTACATCCTAGGGCCTAGGTACAGGTGAGCGGTGTTTTCAACAACCAGCTGAAGCCGGGAGTCGAACCAGGATTGCACAATTGGAAAGCCAACGCACTATCCGTTGCGCCATCCCAAGAAACCATACAGTCTATTGTGTGACTGTGCTCTCGCAGGAGTAGTGTTTCGGAGTAGCTACGGAGCAGTTATTTTAGCTGGGGCTACCATATGTCCTCTTTTAAGAGGATTTGTCCTCTTTTTTGAAGAAAAATAAATTGTCCTCCGAGGACACCCAAAAATGCTCAAATGTCCTCTTTTTTACATTTTCAGTTTTCTTGCTCATGTTTTCAACAGGATTTAATTGTTATGTGACTTTTTCGCAATTTCCAACCATTTCTGTACCAATGCAACATGCTGATTTATAGATTTTCAAAAAAACATTGACGTACTATTTGATCTGCTGTTCGAAACAATCTTAGACGTTCATTGAAACATACTACATTGCTTTGCGATTGTCTTTGGCAAAGTAGCCAAATAGTGGTCAGCGATGAGTGCGAGTGGAACTGCAAATCCAATGCAACAATCGTGAGGAAATTTCCTCATTTGAGGAGATCTGATCAACAAATTTATAAAAATGAAAAATTGGGACAAAATAAAAAAAATGGAGTAGGCTAAATCACAAAGAAATAAATCATTAAAAAAAACTTGCAAAAGAGTTTGACATGTTTACATTTTAAGCTTCTCACACTTTTACAATTATTTTTTTACCCAGATCTATTTTGTATTGATTCAACGCTTGTATTAGACGATGCTGATTACCGACATAGGCTAATAGCAGTGCCGGTCTTTGGGGTGTGCAAACCGTGCGATCGCACAGGGCCCGCAAATTATGGGCCCGCAATTTACTCAGAAAATTAGGGATTGTAGATCATAATGTAATGTACTGTCCCAATCAGAAAATGCAGTAATTTTTGTCATTTCCAATGGAAAAAGCTCAATTCGATTCACAAGCCAGCACCGGTATTTTTGTTGAACATGCTCTCAGAATGCACCAAATTCAAAGTAATTTTTCAAAATTTTCCCCAGACCCCCCGCTTCTGGGTGTCGCTTTCGGCGAACACGTCGTCAGGCTTCGCCCGCCGGCTGTCACTGAATTGGATCATTGTCATTGGGGCCCGCAAAGCATGTTTAGCACAGGGCCCGAAATACCCTAAGACCGGCACTGCTAATAGTTTGACTAATTTGTCATGTGAAGCAAATCGAAAAAATATCTAATGTGCACTATGCATAACATAAACATTTCAAAAATATTTATTTTTAAAATAAACCGTGGCGTGGATGCTTACAACTTATGTGGGTGCAAATGTAGAATGAATTTAATCTATAATGCAGTCACAATAGTACAGGGAATGTAACAGCCTTTTAGTTGAGTCTGTCCTTAGCATTTCATTAACAGCTGTAGCCTGTAGGCCTATAGGCTACAACTTCAATTATATTTCAAGCAAGTAATTTTATGATTTCGTTGAAACTGATCCTTTTTTTTTTCTGAAAAAGTTAAGGTATGGCTACCTGCAGATATACTGCCTGATTTGTCACATTTTTATTACATTATCACATCACATTTTTATTTTGTTGCAACAAATCGGCTTGCGAAAAACAAATTTGTCTGGGTTGTTTGTGTCTGTTTTTTTCCTGTAACTTTTCCTGCATACGCCTATTATAATTATCCAAAAGGATATAAAAAATTCTTCATACGTAACATTCTACTTGTATTTTACCCGCTGGCGAAACGTGTCCTCTTTTTAGGCTATGAAAATATGGTAGGCCTATTTTAGCCCAATGTTGTTTGTCTAACCATGGCTAATCCAGCAATATATCTAAACTTATTTTCTCATTATAATAAATAAAGAAAATATCAATTTTCAAATTTCTCAAAGAATCGTTTGAGAAAATATCAACACAATGTAGCCAAATGTAGCCTACGCTATTGTTGCTGTTCTACAGTAGTCGAGGCTAAGTTAGTTCCCAGCCAGCCAATCAGTCGTTTTTTACGTCCACAGACGTTGAATCAATGTAATTCACGACTGATTTGCAATCTGGGTTGTGTAGGCTATATAAGCTTTCACAACTGGTTTACAAAGTTATATGCAGTGTAGCCTACCTTTATTTAATCATACTTATATTTTTGTAAGGAGCGAATTATCTGCGTGCTGCTGTGTCATTTCCCTGTTGTGTTGACGTTGCTACTGTACGCAATAGCGCTGTACACCTACTATACAACATACTACGCCAATCAATTGATTGAATGAGCCGTCGTGTAGGCCAGGGCTGGTCACAGCGGTAAACCATAATTTCTTCGTGGGAAAATTGTAACTTAAAGTTCCCGGATCCTTTCGTCTGCATATAATGACCGAAGAAACACACACTTGAACTTCTTTTCAAACAGTGTATTTCTGTAAAAATTAGCCCACGGCTACCAAAAACGAGGGGGTGCAACGCGTACACCACTTAAACTGTCACTACACAACAGATTACTTGGATAAAAGACGGAACTTTTGTCCAGCTAGCAAGCACTAAGCCAACAGTTAAATGTGCGGCCAACTTTCAAACAATCATTTTACGAATGACCAGAATAGATATCAATATCTCAAATTCACGTAGAAAGTAACTGTGACGCAATAAATGAAAGACAATTATGAAGTCATTCCAACAGGTGTTTAAGCTGATGTAATATTTCCTGTTTAAACAGGCCCAAACAGGTCCAAACAGGTCTTATGAACGATGGTGCAATTTTGGCACATGCTTTAGGAATTTCCATGACGTAATATTCAGTAGACTTGAACGGTTTTTATATGACGTTTGATTTGGTGAAAATTGTCGGGAACATAGCGGCCCCTAGTTATGACAGTCTGACATGGCATAACTAAAAAGAAATGACGACAATTGTGAGCCAATGAATAAAACACACGATACACAAATTGTTTGAATCACTCACGTTTAAGTTAATACGCAAATACAAAGGGCATGCAAAGAATGAACAGCAATAAGAATAAACACGACGATACATGAAATTGGTACCATAGGTACACGCTAAATGACGCTATATACAATAGTTGCGATAATAACCGACTGTTCCGGGCTCAGACAAGTATCGGCCACCGCAGACAAAACCAGGCTCAAACCCTAACACTTAGGTGTTCTTTACGGGGGCGAGGCACGAAATATCCCTCAACACGTAGTCTACTTTCACTTTCCCCGTACTCTCATCATAGTTGCAGACGGCAACTTTGGCTCTACGAACCACAGGCTTCCCTTTCCTAATTTGTGGAACTACCTCATGCACCCTCCCAAGTTGATACTTCCCACGTTTACCAATGTCTTGGAGAGAACCTACCACTACAAGTTGACCAGGCTCCAAATTCTCGGCCATTTTTAGCCATTTTTTCCGGCCCTGAAGACCTGGCAAGTAAAAATCGATCCATTTATTCCAAAACTGCTGAGAAAGTGACAAATTGAACCGATAATCCCTTCTTAATTGGTCACGATCATGTGGTTGCCCAACAGCACAGTATGGGTCTAAGTATGGGGTCAAAAGTGAGGCAGGGGTGATGACAGTAAAATCCCTAGGATCGTCACTCAAAGGTACCAAAGGGCGTTCGTTCACGATCCGAACGGCACTGCTGGAGTACGTAAGCAATTCAATGAAATTGGGCTTACGAATTGAAGAGTCCAAAATGTGAAAAAAGTACTTGGTCATATCGGCCACGAAACCAAATCTGCCAAGCCGAAATCTTGCCAAGACATCTACAAGAGGGTTTAACAAGTCAGGACCCGAAAACATTACATCATTAACACAAGTTCCTCGAAATTCAGACTTGCCATCGTAAACAATGCGTTTTTTTAATTGTGACGTCACAAAGTATGGTAAATACCATTCAAATCCCTTGACATTTCCTGCTTCACCCGCGCGCTCAATATAGCCATTAGATTTAAGATCTTTCATGGTGTCAGTAAGGAAATCACGAAGTTCAGGTTGTTTTAAAGCTTTCTTTCTTAAAGCAGCAGCTCTATCTGACGCCAACACAAAATTGTTAGGTAGATCAATATCTTCCTTCAACGGAACAGGTATCTCAAATCGACCATCTTTCAACTCAATATTCGGTTCGACAAGTTCTCTAGCCAAATTATCATTGCGAGACAATTCACAGGTTTCATTTTGCAACGTCAAATCCTGAATGACTTTATTCAGGTCTGCTATTTCCATATCACGAGACTCAATTTTACGCTGAAAGCCAGAGATGACATCCGACTCTGAAGACGTCTGCACTCTGCACACTTTAGCAACGCTTTCAACTAAGGGTGACTTACCACCACAAGCCAACCAACCGAGAGGAGTGAGTAAAGCATGCGGTTCACTACGATTTTCACCAACACGTTCTTCTTTTGTCCACATCAAATAAGCGTTGTCATTGCCAATCAGTACATCTACAGTACTACAATCATTCAAATGAAACATATTCACGTCATGAAAATGACGGAAACCACTTAAATCTTGTTTATGAGGTAAAGTTTTAACATCGTCAGCCCAAGCTGGGTTAACCACCGAGGTTATATCACAAAACAGTTCATCAGTCTCTAACGACTGGATGTTGAGTTTAACAAGGTCAGCACAAGTAGGTTTCTGACCAGCCAGAGTATCTATTTTAAACGACGCTTTATCATACGGTTTAAGACCAAGTTCGCACACCAAGTCACTCGAAACAAAGGTCAACTGCGAACCAGGATCATGCTGACAATACACCAACTTCGATTTGCCAGTCATTGGATTCAAAACACGAGCAGCAGTAACGCGGTTAAAGGCTGCTTTAACATTTCCAATCTTAACATTACGCACAGGAACTCTGGCACCAGCATCATCTTTACCGACCGAATCCAGAGAATCACGTGACGTCACATAAAAATCATGCAGAAGAAAATAGTGTTTCCTATCGTTGGTAGGTCCACACTTACGACAGTTATTTGCATGATTACAGTCTCTAACCATATGCTGGCGCAAGCAATTCAAGCATTTGCCAGCTTTCACAATGACATCTCTCCGATCTTTAGGTGTCAAGCGCAAAAATTCTTTACAATTAGACAAAAAATGATATTCAACTTGACCACGTGACGAACAACAAAAACACGCCGGTATGTCACTATGTCTGGCCACACCGCCGCGCGGTGCGCCAACAGCAGTCGAGTACTGCGAACTCCCTGAAATCACATTATCATGGGGTTTTACCGACGTCTGCCTAACCGGACATGAAGGCAATTTTCCTTTGCCAAACTTTTTAAAATGCTGCGACTCACCAGAATCGCCCATTAGCATAATGCTAAAATCAGTCGACTTACGCGTTTCCTCCCGTACTACAAATTCAAACAAACTCTGAAAGGTAGGCTCATCAGTGCCACCATACTGATCACCTAAAAAGTCAAGATAACGCTGCTTAGCGTCAAACGGGAGTCGCTTAGCCAAATCCAAAACAAAACGTTCTTCCAATTTGTCACGCTGACCATAAGCTTTCGCGTAAAGCAAACACTGCGACAATTCATCTTTAAACTCTTTCAAATCACTGGAAGAGATAGAAGTCAATTTGCTACCATAGCGATACTTTCTAATTTCTGGTTCTGCGAAAAGACCTCCACGAACCCCAAAACGTTGGGACAAGCGAGCTAACGACATTTCTATCCTGTCTTCCTCTGACAAGCCAGGAGTGTCAGAAACCAAATTAGCAATCGTTTGTGCAGCTGTTCTAACACAAGCTGCTTGCAACAAAGTCAAACGAGTTCCCTTAAAGGGCGAAGCTGCCATCAAGGCCATAACACGATTTTTAAAGAAGACAAATGGCATATTATTACCATCGTAACCAATCAAGGCCGCCTTATCGAAGAACGTCCTACTATTTTGGTATTCAAAAAAGCAATCCTGCTGTTGAGAACTCGATTTAGCGGGAGAAGACAAGCTATATCCCTTAATGGGCTGAGTGGGCTCAGTCACATGCACAGCCCGATCACGATCCTCACATACGTTAAAATCAGGAGACACGATACGCCTCTCACAACCACCCAAATTACGTGTAGCTGGGCGATCAAAAACTAGCGGCGCTGAAAACTGTGAAGGGGGCAAAGCATTACTGCTAATGGCGGCCCCGTGACCTGTACGCTCTGGGGGAGGAGTTCGGTTGTAATTTGCAGACCTTGGCTCTACAGCCTTCGGAAGATCCTTAGCCGCGGCCCCGAGACCTCCTGAAACAGCTGGAAAACATGTGGATTGTACAGGTCCACTTACGGATTGAACAGGCGTGTGGAAAAGGTTAGGTAAATTAAACTGTGATTGATGTTCACTTCTGGAATGCCTAGAAGAGCCCTTCCTAGAGCTACGCCGGGAGCCCAACTCAGAACGATATTCAGCTAAAACTACCTCTTTACGTTGTTCGGCCCTCAACTGAGCGTCTTTGAGTGCGAACTCAGCAGCTCTAGCTTCGGCTCTCGCGGCGGCCTCAGCAGCTCTCGCTTCGGCCTCAGCAGCTCTCGCGTCGGCCTCAGCTCTCGCGGCAGCCTCAGCTCGTATGGCCTCAGCTCGTATGGCCTCAGCTCGTATGGCCTCAGCTCTTGCGGCAGCCTCTGCTCGTGCGGCAGCCTCAGCTCGTATGGCTTCAGCTCTTGCGATGGCCTCAGCAGCTCTTGCTTCGGCCTCAGCTTGGATCTGGAGCTCCTCTCGTCTTAACTGTAGGTTAATTTGTGCAACTATCCGTGACGAGCTCTCAGACATCCTAGTGTTTACATTTGAGGCGCTATCCTCAGAATGTATGTCAGCATCCAACCTATCTGACAACTCACTTTCTTTTTGTTCGAAGTTATTTTTTAACGAGTTAAATTCGGGATCTACCCTATCACGAAGTTCTGCCAAGATTGCAGAGTTAACAATTTTACTCAAAAGAGCATGGAAATGCCGTAATTCCTCTTCTAAAGTAGATAACTTAGATCTAAAAATTAACAGTTCCTGCTTATCACTCAAAGAACCTAGGGCCACAGAAAGTTTCCCAATTTGAGTCAAAATATCCCGTCTAAGATGCCGGGCCTCTCGAACTGACTTAGCCTCATCGTTAATGGGTCCCTCCCCAGAATGGCCTGCCCGACCGCAAAGAACATCATCAGGCTTAAACTCAGTCGAGTCGACGGCGGTCGAGTCCCTGTCGCCACCGAGTGTAGACATATTAAATGTTAGGGCTAAATTTAACAATTAAAAAATTAAGTTACACAAACACACAAATTACAGTAGTTATAAAAAACTTAACTGCAAAGACCGTAAAAAATACAAAAAAGAATTTAAATGCACGATACCGTAGCTGTACGAGTATGTGAAGTCCAAACGTCCACAAAACTTGCTTGGATTCTTCCACTTGAATCTTCAAGCACAGATGGATTGCCTTTAATCTTCTTTCTTGCCAATGAATGTCAAAGTTATTTTTTCTTCTGTACCAAACTGAGAAGAAATGTCTTTACTTTTTAGCTTAAAGTTCTTCAGTTGCCTACCGAGAAGAAATGTCTTTAATTTTCTTTGCTTCTTTAGACTACCAACCAACAAGATCTTCTTTTATTATTTCTTTGCTTTTGTAGCCTACCAACCAACAACTTCGTCTTTTATTTTCTTTGTGCTTTAATTTCTTCTTGACCTACCAACTGACAAGAACTCGTCTTTTATTTTTTTTATGCTTTAATTTCTTGGCCCACCAGCTAACAAGAACTCGTCTTTTATTTTTTGCTTCTAAGTGCTTCTGTGCCAAACACTAGACAGAGAATCGTCTTTTATTTTTTATGGTCACAGCGGTAAACCATAATTTCTTCGTGGGAAAATTGTAACTTAAAGTTCCCGGATCCTTTCGTCTGCATATAATGACCGAAGAAACACACACTTGAACTTCTTTTCAAACAGTGTATTTCTGTAAAAATTAGCCCACGGCTACCAAAAACGAGGGGGTGCAACGCGTACACCACTTAAACTGTCACTACACAACAGATTACTTGGATAAAAGACGGAACTTTTGTCCAGCTAGCAAGCACTAAGCCAACAGTTAAATGTGCGGCCAACTTTCAAACAATCATTTTACGAATGACCAGAATAGATATCAATATCTCAAATTCACGTAGAAAGTAACTGTGACGCAATAAATGAAAGACAATTATGAAGTCATTCCAACAGGTGTTTAAGCTGATGTAATATTTCCTGTTTAAACAGGCCCAAACAGGTCCAAACAGGTCTTATGAACGATGGTGCAATTTTGGCACATGCTTTAGGAATTTCCATGACGTAATATTCAGTAGACTTGAACGGTTTTTATATGACGTTTGATTTTGGTGAAAATTGTCGGGAACAAGGGCTTCCCAAACTTTTTTGCTCGCGACCCCTTTCAATCTCCTAAAATTTTCCGCGACCCTTCAAGGTAAAAATGATAAGCCATACGAAATATACATTTGTGATATTTATAGAAAGGTTTAATTCGAATGAAAACTAAAAACAACCAAACCATAATCCAAGCCTACCACTTTACATTTTACACCTAGCCTACTGGAAATAAAACTAAAAACCAAACACATTTAGCCTATTCAGGGTGATGGATGCGGCTGCTGTTTGCTACAAAGCAAGTCCAGCCGTGGGTCAATGTTTGTTAATGCTAGTTCCAAGGCTGTTTCAATGATTCTTAGGCTGTTTGGTTTTGATGGTGTTGGTTTTGTTTTGATTGCCATCAACGTTGGAAACACTGTCTCGTACGAATTGTTGTCGGCTCCAGCTCGTGTCCGAACATTCGTTTTGTCATCAAATCAAGTTTCGCCTTGGATGGCGATATCGGATGTAACTTTGGAATCCCATAGGCCAGTGGTTCTTAACCAGGGTTCGGTCGAACCCCTGGGGTTCGACGAAGCTGTTTCAGGGGTTCGGCGCGAACGTCCTCTGAAACATTAACACACGTCCTATACTGAATAGTACATCAGCGAATATTTTTGGAAAATGGTGTCCAGCCGAAACTTGATTGCGTCTTACGTGATGGTTGATAAACATCTTGTATTTGGTTATAGGCAAATTGTTCGTAAGCAATTGTTCGTAAAGCAATTGTTCGTAAGCAATTGTTCGTAAAACAATTGTTCGTAAACTGTTTTTCGTAAAATGAAATCCTTAAAACAATTCTTCGTAAAGCATTTCTTCGTATACATCAAATTTTAACTGCATGCACGAAAAAATGCTTTTGGAAGAATTGTTTTACGAAGAATTAATTTTACGAACAATTGTTTTACGCACAATTGCTTACAAACAATTGCTTTACGAACAATTGCTTACGAACAATTTGTGGGACACCGTGTATTTGACGGTAAAAATGTGTTTGAGTGGTAAAAATGTAATGGAAGCCGAAGAGCAAATGAGTACTTTTCAGAGGAAATTGCAGTCGTGGTAGCAGCGATTGGAAAATAACAATTTTGCTAACTTTCCACGTTTGGACGAGGGAGTAAGTAGTTCCGATACAGCAATTAATGGCAAAGTTGCAGAAGTTCAGAGGCTTAAGCCAGTATAAATTGAGCATTTGCAGAAGTTCGTTTCAAAACTACTTTCCTGAGCAACCGCAATATCCAGCCTGGATACGTCAACCATTTGCTTATGATACTGCAACAGCAGATATAAACAGTCCATACTTGGATCAAATTATCGAGCTTCAAGAAAGCGAGGTGCTAAAAAGAAACTTCAACGCAACAAATCTTCAAACGTTTTGGTGCCAACAAATAGAAAGTTATCCTATTACAAAAGTTGCCCTTGAAGTTCTCATGCCATTCGTAACTATTTATTTATGCGAGGATACGTTTTCTATTCTGGTGGATGTTAAAGCAAAAAAACAAAACCGGCTTGCATACGAAAATGACATGAGAATTGCTGTTTCCGAGACAAAGCCTCGAAGCTTACTATTGGTCGCAGAAAAACAACAACAGAAGTCTCATTGATACAGACACAGTGATGTACAGTAAGCCTACTATTAAATGTGGTAGATTTTTGTTTTTGTGACTCAGCGAAAATTTGGGTTCAACGAAAGGTTGCAGATCAGCGTAAGGGTTCGCCAGGTTAGGAAAGGTTAAGAACCACTGCCATAGGCTATGGTGGAAGAAGTCACATTGTATGGTGGGTGGGGAACGTCGTCTTTTGTAATGTTTTGTTTTTCCTGAGCCTTTGTATGCTTTTTTTTTTTCGAAAAATTCCGTGCTTTCACCAGTTTTTTCCTCCAGATTGACATGGCAAGTTGTTTCCACGATCAATGTTTGCGTGGTTGAGAAAGCCTTTAGCAGATCATTGTAATTAGCCTAAGTCGTTGGTGAGACGATCCTCCCAACTAGTGCTTAGCATTTGCTTCAGTTTTCGCGGCTGAAAATTTTCAACACAAATACGTCGATACAAACGGCAGGAGTGCGGTTAGCCCTACTGATGAATCAGAGAATGGTAGCTATTTCGTTACGCAAAGCCTAAAAGTGTGAAACTTTTTTTGCACAATATTCATAAATTTCCAGAAAATTTAAACTTCAAATCAGAAGATAGATGCTCGGTACTTTGTTTTTGCGTTGTAAATAGAATAGGTTTTGGATCCAATGTAATTTGGTAGAAAATACTTCTGAAACTGTTTCAACAGATTTAATAAATGGTTAATAACCAGAGGTCTAATAACATTTGATTTTACGTCATTGTTACTTTGTTAGACAAAAACTCTTCAGTAAATGAGAACATTTCAAATGGACAATTTTCAATCTGGTGTTCATTTTCAAGCAGATGTTTAAATTTTTTGTCCTTATTTTTGATGAACACTTCAAATTTAGAATTCAATGTAAAAACATCGATGTTTTCTACTTGGAAGAGACAAGTTAAGTTCGTTCAGTTTTTCAAGCAAATTTGACAAATAGCATAATTTTAAAAACCAGACGTCATTACGAAAATGGTGGACTCAGTCTGATTTTTTTTCGTTAGACAACCACGACTCCAATTTTCAACACTATTAGCCTTTTTAAAGCTTTAACTTTTGAAAGCTATCTTACTTCACATTGCAACAAAAAGGCTTTAAATTCTGATTTTATTTTACCACATAAATTTCTAAAAATAGAAGTATTGAGTGTGCGACTCTCAAAGTTAACAACTTGCACAGAAGTGTTAATATACAGTACTTTGTGAAAAATCAGTACACTTTCTGCGACCCCAGTTTGGGAAGCCCTAGTGTAGGCTATATTTTGAAAAACGAAACCTAAATATTAGAAAAAAAGATGCATACTATATTGCCTTACTTCACAGGCTAAATACATCACTGCAAAAATATAATCTTTGTATTTCAGCTTTAATATTAATCAGCATCATGGGGTATAGCCTAAGGTAAAGAAAGCATGTATTGCAAAACAATTAACATTCATTACAATAAAGACACATATCGAGCAGTGCCAGTAATATGGCCGAATAGCATTTATTGAACTATAAAATAACCTATAAACAACACAAACCTGCTTGGATTTTGTTTTTTCTTATCTTGTTTAGGTTTAGAATCCACGTTCCTGTATTGGATGAAATCTCCTTCAACTAAAACAATCCATTTTTTAAAAAGCGAATATTCTCCAAAGCACAGAAGAGCCTGCGCAAAATAATATTCTGGTAATCTCTATCATTAGACAGGGTTGTTAGTCTAACTAGTCAGGTTCACTATGTCAAAAAAAAGAGTTTCGTTTAAATTTTTTGGAGATTAGCAAACCTATACATTTTCAGAAAGCTTAGATCATGAGGAATCCGAAAAGCGTTGATTACATTTGCAGAGATGTCTGCTTGGCCGCCATTTTGAACTTTCAAAATGGCGGCCACAAAATATATATTTTGATATATCTCGGCTCCTAATAAACTTAGAAACTTTATCAAACATGCTAATTCTATGTTTTAAGGGTCAAGAAATCCATTAGAAGCATACCTAGATACCAAGCGTTAACCACTTTGCCATTATCCGCCATATTGGTTTTCAAAATGGCCGCAGAAATTATATTTCGTTACATTACTAATTACTAGTTGAGATATAAACTACATTCAACAATAACATGCTAGTACTAAGTTATGTTGACTAAGAAAATCATTAGAAGCAAGCCTGCACGCCACTGTCATATTTTGGACAAACATTTTCCAACAGCTGCTGTCCTGAGTCTTATTTCCAGCATTACAGTCAACGTCATTTTCGCAGTCTATCCCACACAGGCACAAGTCGGTGCAGGTCAAGTTGTTCCTTCGACACGAACATCTCTGGGTTGAGCAGTTGGTTTTGCATTGGCATCGGTCTAGCTGAATAATGGCTTGTGGTGCAGGTAGAATCTTTGTGGTGATAGGTGAAATCCCACTTCCATGCTGATGGTAGCCATGCCGAAGTGGATGAAGGAGCTGTTGCCACATGACAGTTAGTGTGGCACCAGACACGACTCTGAACTCGCACGCGTTCAATGTGCTCCTCTAATGCACCAATTGTTGGAGGAAAGTTTTGATTTGCCTCCAAGTTCTTGCAAAACAGGTGCCACCTCAGTTCTGGATTGTTGTTTATGTGGACACCCTTCAGGCAGCATATCGTGCAGACAAAGCTGCCAGGATTTCTTTAACATTCGGAGATAGTGTGCTGTCCTCAGGTAAGTGTATTAGTGCACTGATTGTTTCCATTCCTGCCTTCAAGTAGCCTACTGTTGGAACCACTTGGTTTTATCCAATCCTGAGAATCTGCCAACATTATCAGCTCCACTGAAAGTATGGAATACGGGTAATGCTTTTGCCTTCTCTTGTCCTACAGCTCTCCATATTGGTGCGATCACCAGTGTACCTGATAGCATGGAAATGGACGAGTGTTTGCAGAGTTGGTCGTGGTTTGCAACAGCAAGGACAAGAACGCCTGTGTCCAGACTGAAGAAGATTAACTGCGCACCAAGACTCCGCTGTGATGCTGCGAGGCAGATCATCAAGGTGTCAGCTTCGTGATTGTTCACTTCAAACGTGATGTTTGAAGATTGCTTCTGGTGTGGCCTGACGCTGAAGTATCACCAGCTTTGGAGAATGCTTGTTGTATCCGATTACTTCTTCAGCAAGATACTATGTCAAATCTGCTTTCGTTTGGTCATGGGACAGGAACCTACTCAGTGGTATATGTGCTTGGCTCTGGTGTTATCCATGATTTGGTATTAGACGGGATCTTTGTCTTTTTGTCGTCTTGCTCTAGTTATCTTCTGGACGACCACCATGCTATTGACAATGGCAATTTTCTGACTCATGTGCGATGCCGATGGTAACAGTTCTGCATTAGCAGTGTCAACTCTCTGTCCACCCGATGCTGGTTCATGCGCATCATGCTCTGTTCCATCAGTTTCAACCAGATGCTGCAGGCAATGGATGAGCTTTGATTTATCAGTGCATGGTAGAACTGATCCATCTGGAGCGAATAGTGCTCTCGGTGTGAGGGTGAACTCATAGTTACTGATAGCATTCTTCTGGTCAATGTCCCGGCTTGATCTGGATAGGACCATGAAGCGCCCGTAGGGATCTTTTGCTTCTTTCAGATCGACCGACTGGTCACGAACCTTGACTGTTTCCTACTTGCTTTTTGACATGTACATAGGGTTGTTCTGCTTCTTAACTGGTGCCCATAAGCTGACATCGCCATTAATGCGTTCTGCAGCATACTCTTTGTAGAGCTGTTGTCCCTGCTCATCGACGGTCAGGATCTGTTTGACATTTTCTTGTGGAACACATGCGTGTGTGATGAAGTTATACAACTCATCACCTTCAACTGCGAATGGATTTCCGTGACTCAGCTTGTCAACAGCTTCATGCTCCTTCCTGACAATGGCTGGTTGTACTTCAGGGTGACTTTTTTTTGGAAAAAGTGTCTCTAAACTGCTCTTTGAACTTTTCTCAGAGGCGCGACATCTTTGGTGCAGCCAGAAAAACGTTGCCGGGCATTCGTGTTTAGGGACGGTAGATTACGGGACGCGCAACTCCGTTGTTCCGCCAACATTAGAAGGGTCAATTGCCAATTTGACATTTTTTTCACGCTTTGTTGCTCGCTTGTTTTCAACTAAAAACCTTAAATTACTTTAAAACCAACTTCATTTTTCTTATATAACCTATAAAATGTACATTATTTTGTAAATCAGAAAAAATCGTAACCCTTCTAGTGTTGCGGATAAGCCAAAAGCGGATGTAGTTGTGCTTTCCGATATTCTACTGTCCCTAATTCGTGTTGTTAGAATGCCAATTAGTCCAGAGCGGACTTTCATCATCTTGTTGAACTGCTCTCATGCACGATCTGCACCAATGGACACAAATGTAATCTCACCCTTGGTAACAGACACATTGCCTTCTTGAAGTTCACACCAAGTCTCTGGGTGGTTGATTTTCAGGTCATGCATATCTGCAATATACCGTGGCCAAAGGCGCTTGTACTTTATCCGATCTAGGGCTTATTCAGTTCCTCACCAACTTGCAAATGGAGATTGAGATCTGCATTCCGGGACGCTCGACAAATAATAAGATTGTTTCCTCACAGTGAACATAGTTCATCATTGACTTGAACATCGCATTAGAGGACTTTTCCGTTTCCCATGCTTTCGATTGCTGCATCACATCTTCATCTATGCGGATTCGTTCCAGATGGTCATGAGCAGTCGAGATGGATTCAAGAGTAATGTTTCTGTTATCAGATAACGATGTACATGTCTTCTGGACGTTATCTGCTGATTTTGAGCAGATAATCTTCAGATGTGGCTTCTCTGTGAAAAACTGATCCAAGGCCAGTTTTACAAAGCTATTTAAGTGTGGATGTGTGCACGAAGAGTTCTCTTGTAGTGCGCACACTTGAGAATTTGTCTTGTGATCGCAGATCTATACACATCGGCTTCGATCCAGGCATCATCAACCCCAGAGTTCTCTCTGGAAGTTCCGAGAGCTCTTAGTGCAGCCATCACAGCATGCAGCTCACCCAGTCTGGAAACAATTTCTCTTTTCAGGTCGACCCTTGCGTCTAGCAACTATACTGCCTTTTCGTAGAGGGCCATGTCGAAGGTTATCACAGTTGAGTACCCCTGACCAACGACTTCTGCTGGGATAGCCTACTTGTAGAATCACAGTCAGCATAGTAGGCCACTCGTTGCAACTTCAGGTAGCAGGGGCAGTGCACCAACGTGAGTGAGTGGTTGGCAAGATGAGATGAGTGACTTGTATCCTGCCCATTCGGGGATCTTGCTCTGTTTATCATTTTCTCTTGCTCTGGACAAAGTACATGCTGTGACCCACCCTAACTGGGTCAGTTCATTTGACTGAGCAACGCCTGTTGTGTTGGCCTCAAACCTCCGTGCTCTGTTGTCAAGTTCTGGTTTTGGCTTGGCACATGGCTTAATGTGCACATGATATGGAAGGATTGATAACTTCTTACCTGCAGTAAGTTTGAGCTTTGGTGCGACTAGTTCTCCTGGAACATTTGCTTTCTGATACACTACAGTGATTGTTCCATTGTGTGGTGCCTTTCCAGTACGCGGACAAAAAATCGAATAAATACTTTTTCATTTCATAATTTTCATTTTTTATACTTAATTACGGACAGACACGACGTAACACTGTATATAAGTAGTAATGTAACAAAATATAATTTCTGCGGCCATTTTGAAAACCAATATGGCGGATAATTGCAAAGCACTTAACGCTTGGTATCTAGGTATGCTTCTAATGGATTTCTTGAACCTTAAAATATAGAATTAGCATGTTTGATAAAGTTTCTAAGTTTATTAGGAGCCGAGATATATCAAAATATATATTCTGCGGCGGCCATTTTGAAAATTCAAAATGGCGGCCATGGGGACATCTCTGCAAATGTAATCAACGTTTTTCGGATTCCTCATGGTCTAAGCTTTCCGAAAATGTATAGGTTTGCTAATCTCCAAAAAATTTGAACGAAATTACATAACGAACCTGACTAAACCTGCAACAACAGTTTTCATGAATAAAATGCCCGCCTCTTGCTCTTATATCTCTAGTCTACATGTGAGTTCGATAGATACGCCCAGGCCCCAGGTCACATCAAAACTCATATGAAATGATTCCTATTGATGTTGTTTCTGCCTAGCATCCATAATTTAGGAAATGAATTCAGGATAATGATGTCGACAACTTAGTTGAACCTTTTTCATGCATTACGGCTCGGTTGAAACAGGCAACTGACTGGTAAAGAAGAAAACGCAGCATTCGCGATTCTGTTGCATGAATTAGTAGTGCGATATTGATGAGCCCGGCGTCATAGGCCAAACACGTGTCTATCACCGCCAGTTCTTAATACTTTTCAATAGGCTGCAGAAAGTAACCTATAATTTATGATCATATAACGATATCCGGTAGAATGTTTGTAATCTTATAATCTCAAAGTTTGCCGGGCCGCGATGGTGGTTGTGGTGATGGGGGGTATTTTTCATAATTCAAAACAAGCGATAGATCAGCTAAAACAATAAGGATAAAGCATTGTACTGATTTTACCTGGACTTTATTTGATAAAGGAGGATAATCAAGAAATGACTGATTGGATCCTACGCCTTTGGCTGGAAAGTTATTTCCTGAATCACCAATCTTGTGCGCATTTCTGCAATCAAGGTGATATGTTAAAAGATGTTTGAACAACATACATTAAACAAACGATAAAGTAAAAAGACACACCTAAAAGTGAAACTATGCAAAAATATATGTAGTAGAAAAACGCAAAAAACGCATGAAAGTCCTCAAAAAAAAATATGATAGAAAACTACGAAGCGTTTCTAAAAAATAGCCTACATAGGCCTATTGCAGGCTCGCCACCTATTAAAATCTCAGTGTCAAGCTGTAATTTAGAAAACTTTGTATGTAGGCTATCATAAAGAGACTCCAATGTTTTTCGACTAACAGGCCAATCAAAACGACCTGAATTATTTTGGCAATAGGCTAAACTATTTCGATTTCGCAACTCTGCGTAATGTAAAGCAAGTTTCTGCTGTCTTAAAAACGAACTTGCAGCTAACGTTAACTTTTAGAATCAATGCAACAACACATAGACTGCTACAAATACAAAAGTGCATTTTAAAAACACGGAAAACAGCCTAAATACAGAAGTTCCCACTTACTAAGCCCCAGTGGCGGATTCAGAACGTAATTTATAGGTGGGCCTAGTAAATATTTTGGTGGGCCTTCACCAATAATGCCACGGCGGGCCAGCATACAAAACTTAGTGTTACCGAATATCTCTTACAAATTCTGTGAAATAGTGATGCCATAGACAATTCAGTGTCACTTGGTTGTTTTAGTGTTAAACATTATAATAATATGTTTTTTTTTCATGAATCTGATTTTGGGTGGGCCCACTGTCAATCCGGGTGGGCCTGTACCAATCAGGCCCACCCGGTAGATCCGCCTCTGCTAAGCCCATCTCGGGACCGGACGACTACACTGGTCAACACATTTTTGGTGCAACAAAGATAAAAAGGGCTTTGAGAGTTTTCGAGTGTGAGGAATCCGAAAATGAAGTTTGTTTTCATTATCAAATCTGGTTTTGTTACTGCAGGCTGCAGCCATCATATGTTAACGTGTGATGGCTGCAGCCTGCAGTGACAAAACCAGATTTGATACTGAAAAACGGACCTCATTTTCAAACTCAGAGACACAAATTTACCCTAAAAACTATCTTTTTGCTCATGCACCACATAGTTGGATTCAAAGTGTTGACCCTGTAAAATTCCTCTACGTTAGATGACCGAATCGTGGAAAAAGGTTTTAGCACATATTATAGTGTGGTAAGGTAAAACAAAACAACTAGCGTAGACGTACATGCATGTGTTCTCCAAAACCAATTCAGATTGTAACTGTGCGCAGGAGCTTCAAGAGGAGGGAAGTCGGGAAACTATCCGACACAAACTTAGATCATAAATTTTAGAGCAATTGAGAGAAGAAAAAAAAACAGAGCATAACGTTGCAAAGAAAAAACGAGTAGCTTTTCGATTTTTTACTTTTGGGTGGGGGCGTGGGGCCCATTTTTGTTACTAAAATAAAAATGTATCAACTTCAAAATTAATTTTTTTTAAATTAAATGGGTAGTTTCAAGTATTTTTCGATCATTGTAGAATGTAGATGCTACTTCAGATGTTTCTCACCAAGAACAAATCATTCTCGTATTAAGTCAGGCTATGTTAAACTGCTTCAATACCTAAAATCTGATGCTGTTTATTCAAATAGAATAATTCTATTTAAGCTTAACTTAACTGAAGATGCTAGCAATTAGCTGATCGAAATCGATTTTTATCTGTTTATGGTTGAACTGACTCGTGTGAAAATACATTCGTTTGTATTTCAACTAAAAAAGGCAATATAAAAGTAGGCTACTTATTGATTGTGCTGAAAGAAACTTGAAGAATACCGTAACTCCTAAATGAAATTACTCTATAAACTACATGCCATACCTGCTATGACCACGATCCAACCATGAATTAACTTTTTCGAAAGAATTGTTGCGAGGGCCCACTTCTTCAAATGATGAACCTGACGACGAAGAAGTGATATCAAAAGCTTCAGCAATGGCTGTATCAGTAGTTTGTTTTTTCAGCTCAGCCCCTGCTCCGGATTTATTTTTTTCTCTTTTTGATGCAAAATTCATTGTGGCTACCATAAAAATTTTTCTAAAAGTAAATTTTGCAATAAGGTTTAGTTGTTAAAAAGTCGTTTTCAAAATCCTATCTCACAAAGAGCACTAGACAATCTTATGTTTATAATCACTCTTCCACAAAAACATTTGGTAATCATTCACTTGTTATCTATGTCGTAACAATATGAATGTCGTCGCTTAGTAACACCCTAAATAAGCTGTATCCGTACGTCTTTCGCATAGTCAAGCTAAAGCGCATAAAATTCTGAATATTTTTTGAAGTGAAGTTTTTATGTGTCGTTGAAAACAAGCAATTTTCAGTCAAAATGCCAAAAGTGAAGAAACCTTCAGCTTTCGACTGTATCACAGGGTTCTGTGGAAGAAAGCGAAAAATGTCTCACAAGGTAGGCTACGGAAAGCAATTTATATCGTGGTATGCTTAATCATGAGGCCCACTTTAACATAAACATAGGCCATGCTGTTGTGCAGGAGTGGAAAATACTTTTCATCGCATGGGTCACAAAAGAGATCTTGAATGTTAAAAAAGCAATAGTACGGTACTTCATGCATTTAGCCTAATTGCAAGTTAATGAGAATGCGAAACTTGCTGAATGCTGGTGGATCGTTTCTGCAAGTCTTATGGCTTAGGCCAGTGGTTCCCAACCGGGGTGCCGCGGCACCCTGGGGTGCCAATTGCAATGCTCAAGGGTGCCGCGAGATATTGCAATACTGCGGCCCATTCTTTATTTTAACTTTAACTCATTAAGTGTAGAATTTATTTATTTATTTTACCTCAAATCCGCGGTAAACCTTTCTTTTCTCGTCCAGGAAAAACAACGTGAAAGAGATTTTGATTCGTTGCTGTTCTTTCCATAAAAACATTTGAAACGCATCATTATTGCCAGGTTTCATGATTGTATTTTGCGTTTCACGGCGCACAAAGTCAAATTGCAGTGATGGATTATCGGATTGTGTGACCCAGCACGATTATAAAATTGCACAATTGTTTGCAAACCATTATAAAATAGGAAACTTTTGCATTAGGGATACCTGCGCATACAAGCACGATACATAGCTAATCGAGAAAAAAATAAGTTTTTATAATTATTAATTTGTTCTTTATACATAGGTATGAATAGGTACATAGGTAGGTATGAATATATTTTGTGAATTGCTTTGCAATTACAATTGGGTCTCCAAATTAGTATAGGCTATTTAGTAGATATCTTCAACCGTTTAAATAACGTAAATGCTAAAATGCAGGGCAAAAATAAAACTCTCTTAACTTATAGCCTAACTTAACCAATAAAACGAAAGCACTGACAGAAAAACTGCAAATGTGGTCCTTAAAAGTGTAGAATAGAAACTTTGACATGCTTTCACACTTCTCGGAAATGAAGAACAAACAAAGAAGTTGTCTCACTAATAAGTAACTCAGCAACTGAATTCATTAGAAGAAAAAAAATCGAGTAGTATTTTTCCAGCATGTCCACGGAAAATTACGCATGGGTGAGAAAGCATTTTTGCTGTACTCAGCGTACTCTCATATTGTTTTAAATCTTAAGAAGAAGAAGAATTAATTGACATTCGTAACGATGGAAATTTTAAGCTTATGCACAAGCAGATGCCTCTCTCGAGTTATGGATAAAAAGTCAAAATGAATATCCTTGCGTTTGAAAGAAAGCTTTTGTGCTTTTGCTGCAGTTTTTCACGTCATACCTATGTGAGAATGGATTTTTTGGACGAACATTGATTGAATCTTTATCCTCGGACTGGGAAAACTTCTTGCAGAGCTTAATCCTGGCAGTTTCGCATACTTGTAGAGGCTTTGAATCACTGACGCAGGCCCGGTCACCGAGATTGACAGAGTGAAGTTTCCGATTGTTGAAGTGTTGTTGCCTATGGGGAATTATTCCATCCATTAAATGCCGCTGAATGGAGAGCAATCCTTAACGTGCGTTGCTCAAGCGCACACCCCGAGAGTCGAACCAGCGCAGCTTGATCTTGAAGTTTCTTCGTTCCAGAAGTCACGCGCTAAAAACTAAAAAACGAGAACGACTGCTTATAGTCGAGGAAGAAATGCGGGTGACTTTATCGAATGTGCCTCCAGATTTAAGGGACTTTGTGCAAGAAGTCAAGCCCAAATTTCACACTAACTTTTAAATAAATATATTTATTTACGCGCGATACACTGTACAACTCATTTTGTGTTATTTCATACAGTTATTTGAAATACAGAAATTTCATAAAATTGATCCAGTTTTTCCAGGGTGCCGCAAACTATTTATCTCTTTGATAGGGTGCCGCATGGTCAAAAAGGTTGGGAACCACTGGTAGGCTATCATCTTTCACTGGTGATGTGCCTACATAGCTTTCATCCTCACACATACAGCACTCATCTGAGCTGAGACGATGACGTGTGCTTGATGTGTAAAATTTATGTGCAAAAACAAGGATTCGCACGAATTTGAAAAACCAAACAACGTTAATAACCTACCGCGAATCTTTTCATGGTTTCAATGAATTTGACAGAGAGCTCCACTTTGTAAAGATAATATTTTCAGCAGGGGTTTCAACAACAGGAAAGTTACAGTTTACAACCATTCATGTCCGTTTTCATTTTAATGTTATTTTCAGGAAACACTAACCCTAGACTTCCTCTTCTTTAAAATAAACTGAACTGAACTTTAGATATAGTGCGTTTTTTCTTCCAAGTGCCTTGATTTGGGGCACAAGCATCTCATTGGTACCGGTATCATAGGGCGCAAAATACCCTTACAACAGCCCTGCCTGCGGATTAGTGGTTCGCCATCCCTGCTGGCGTTCCCGGCGTTCCCAACTTGGGACTTTATGTATTAAACCTATACAATCTATTAACTGAAACGTCACCATTTAAAACAACCACAAAACTGCGTGCAGTAGCATTGACAGGGGGGGGGGGGGGGGGCAGAGGGTACTTTTGGACACGGACCTGAGATTTAGGGGTACGCAACCATTCCAAGGGGCCTGGAAGCTTCTTGAAGAAACCACCTAGTAGTCTATTCGTTGGGTATGGTGTGTTTTTCTTAGAAGTGTCTAAATTTGGGGACTGATAGTTTCATTGGTAAGCCTACCTGGCCTAAATTATCCTCTCAACGCATTAACTGCGTGTATGTACACATTGTACAGTATATAGTAATGCTTGGTACTTTTCATTCTTGATAAAAATAAACTTGTCTATTTCCGTACATTCAAACAAGAAGGAGATATTCAACACAGTAGCTTACATTCTCCTCTTCTGTAGCCTAGGTTGTCGCATTGATGTAAAGCGGTTCATGAGTGATCGTAAGTTCGTAACCTACAAGGTTTAGAAAGCTAAAACCTCAATTGCTAAGGTAACAGGGATCAGTTGTCAGTAGATGCTACAGAAAATATATTTCGCACTTATTCAGTGCATCTTCAGTTCTCTGAAGATGCACTGAATAAGTGCGAAATATATTTTCTGTAGCATCTACTGACAACTGATCCCTGTTACCTTAGCAATTGAGGTTTTAGCTTTCTAGATATGGAACAGGGATCGTTTCAGAATAAGACTAGGTCAGAAAGCGAGGCAGACTCCGACGCAGCTCAGCATCAGCCTAGAGCAGTTAGCTACAAGGTTTAGCTTGATACTCCATGAATCGATTTCGGACAGAATATTGATATTTGATTCCATAAGGAAAGCAAAAAAATGTTAAAGCCAAATTGAACTGATTTTTCTGAACTTTTTACGATTTATGTCTTGATTGACGTCCTTTGCAAGTTTAAGATGAGGATCACATTTACATTAAAGGATGCTTAACAGCGCCTTTTTATTTTGTAACATCAGGTATTGGTGAAAACGAATAACCTGCTTTTCGTTTTATAACTTTGGCGAGCTACAACTTTATACGGCTGTTCAAAATGTGAATTTTCGGTAGAAACGAAATGGCTCATGAAACAATGAGAAAGGAAATTAATAAAGCATTTTGCATCGGATCAAAGCGAAAAGTTATTTCAGTAAGCCAACACTCGTAATACTTGAATGATGATCGCGAAATTGTTTTGCTTCAAATACACATTTTACTATGACACGAAATTGCTTTTCCTTAACACGAAATCATACGATTAAATTTTACATGACAACACAATGAAATAGTTTTGCTTCTAAAGCTCTATAAAGCTGAGCACTAGTCCACAAGTTTTAAAGAAGAAATTAATCATTGTGAAGAAGGGAGATGTTTTAGCTCAGCCGTTCAAGAGTGGCTGCTTGACTCGAAGAACGTCATTATCCCTTCGCAGCTTTACGTTGTCATTTACTTTACATTATGCTTGAAAGATGCAGTGTAGCTTTATTTAATTATTTTTTTTAAAGTATGATAATAACATTCATAGTTCAAGTCAGTTTTGAATATAAACTAGGTTGACTTGCATCGTTAACCAGCATCAAAATGTGCATTTTCAGGACAAAGAAGACAATTTAATGTTATCTCCTGCCGTATCCGTGCCATCGCTGCAAAAAGAGAATGACATGTCTCCGCATAAATTAGAGGTATGAAGTGTTCCAAAAAATGTAGCCTATAGAATCCTTTTTCAGGAATGACTTGCACGACTGTTATGAGAATTTATCCGTTGCATTTCTGTACGTATTTTATCATCTGTGCCTGTCAGTGTTGCAACCCTAAACGTTGCTGCAAAAGGCTAAAGTGAATCAAAACGTTTCACAAACTAACTCCGATTGAAGAAGGACTTTTAAATCTGGAAAATTGAGTGGTGGCCCATACAGCGAAAGCATTCGATATGAATAAGTCGACAAATTTTTTTAATTTGTATCTAAGAAAAATTGTACGTAGCCCACAAAGTTCACCTCGACTAAAAATATTAACATCCTCTTATAAACAGGCACATACTAACTGACAAGGCTGCTTGCGTAGTTTAAGCCAAGGTTAACAAATCAAAGCACTATAGCCTAAGTTTTGACTTATTACGTTACCTAGGTCTATAAGCTAAGCCTACAGATGCTTCAAAAACTTCTAATGCGTCAGTTTGCAACAACGAATGTTCTTTGAATCGCAAGATTACCGATTTTCTTTCAACGGAATGCCCTCTAGAGGGACCAGCTGCTGCGATTATTGAGACGAAAGAAATAGAATCAGACCCAGTGATTGAAATAAAGACGATAGAAGTAGAAGGTTAGTTCAATGCTGACTACAGATATATTTTTCTGACCTACTGTAATTTCGGCCTTCGTGCCTAATTTTGAAAAAAAAAGAAGATCTAGGCTACTAGCTAGGTAGTAAGCTTCGGCTTTGGTCGAGTCTCTTCTTCAATTGTCACAATTTATTATTATGTGACTTAAAAGGCCACAATCAAGAACAAAATGCTTTGTTTGTTGCAAATTGCGTTTATATTATTGTTTTCTAGTTCTGGTTTCTCCGGAAAACTTAGACGTGGAGTTAGAATCGTTGATTGGAAACACCAAGCCCGAAACCAAAGCTGTTCGATTTGGATCCAGTGATGCGGAGAAAGAAGATGTTGAAACCAAAGCATATCCAAAAACTCCGATCAAGCGGATTGAGATTCTGGGAGAAGAAGAAATTGACACTTTAGCTACTGATCTGGTAACGAAAGTTGTCCGGTCCGCCCTTTCCTACTTCCTGGCAACACTCACTGTCAGAAGAGCTTTGGAATCGTCAACAATATTATTCGAACCTTATACTGCCTCAGGTAAGATCCCATTTAAAACCGAGAGTTGGCAGTTCACCCACAACTTTTAGTGCCAACCACCATTGCAAATCTATCGCTGGCGGTTCATGTTACAATTGGATGCTTAACTATCTCCAGCACAAGGGATCTCAAGCAAAGTGTATAGGCTACCAATAAATTATATTTTAATGAATTAATTTCAAAGTTAATGACGTACCCGGTAGTCTAAAACTCTAAAATATCTCTCTTATTAGATGGATCAGTCAGCGGTGGCGAATCTGATTTGAGTGAAGCAGATCCGAACGTATTCCAATACATTGAAGCATTATTGGGCGATATTATAACTGCGGTTGAAGTTGACAAAGACAAATTGTCACCTCAAGAACTGCACGAAATTGGAGATGGTGGGGTACCCTCTGTGAAAGACGAAGATGCCGACAGCTTGAAGGAGAAGACAACATCCTGTGGCCCGACTGAGCAGTCATCGGAAATGACAGTGACTGAACTGACCATCACAACCACAAATGAATCATGTGGTGAGTCGGATGCATTTGTTTTAATGTTGTGAATAAAGTTGTTATTCAGTTGATGGATTTTTGTAAGAAATAGGAAATTGTGTAAGAGATCTTTATGCTTTCCAGATGAGCAGGCTATTTTATTTTTGACACAACGCACTAGTAAATCCACTTTTAGGCGCTTACTTTATTGGTGTTTTCTCTAGCCTGCAATTTGCTTAGGTTTTCTCCTTGGAATGGAAATAAATTCTAGTTTCTGTTGTGGCCAGTTGGTAACCTAAAGATCCATTGACTTTGCCTTCCATAGTTGACCAAGGCCGTGTAAGCACCATCTTAGCCCCCCCCCCCCCCGAAATCCACTGGTGAGCCCCTTTTTGTGATGGCTCTTAAAAATAGGCAAAAAGTTGTTAGATTATGGCCGAAAGCTCTTTCACTTTAGGGAAAAGATTCCCATTCATCATTTCAGCAAAAACTAAATAACTCAAAAGACTTTCTAAAAAAGAATAGGCTAGTAGGCTAATTATGCCGACAATGCAGTAACAAATCTGGAAAAAAGTTGAGAAATGATCAAAGTTTTAACAAAGCAAACATGATGAGATAAATGAACAATGCAAAACTTAATGTCCAAAAAGTAAAGGTGGAAAGGAGGGTGTATGGGCTGGCCCCACAGAAAATTTTGACAAATGTATTGTTTTGGTCCCTTTTTAGGCATTTTGGCCCAATAATGTTGTTTGTTATCAAGATGTACCATGGTCCATTTGCATGTAGCCTACTAACCATAGGTCGCTTTGTAGGCTATGTACTGTCACTAAATTCATAAAATTAAAATTAGATTTGGGTAAAAGGTTTGATTTCAAATTTAAATTAGCTTGCCGTTTCAAAAATATATATATATATTCACGACTTCAGAAAGATTTCGATATTTTATTTCATGCAAAATTGTAGCCTATAACCTTATAGGCTATGATGTAGCCTTTCAGCAGCAGGCTAAAATTTTGAAAATCTGAGGTGTCCTGACCTCCGCTTCATCTATATTTTCGTCGCTCGTTTCACTTTATAGCCCATCTCCATTAACGCTAAAATTTATCAATTTAATTGTAAATTAACAGAACTACTTCAGTCAGCAATGTTTACTTCGCAATGTTACATTATTTTATTAGGTTTTTTGTGGTAGGCCTACGCAGAAAACTTTTTACTTCCTTAATCCACTTAGGAAACTATGCATGCCATTGCCCAACATCGCTGTTTCGGTGCATAAAATTCAGTTGAGCGAGCAAAGCAAGTGAGAAAATTTTACAAAAAAAAAAATTGTATTAAATGTTATCGTACGTCTGAAATTACAAGCCAATAAAGCTGCACGAACTAAATATGTGAATAAAATATAAATATGTAAAATAAATAAAACTGTAGGCTAATACATGTGGCCCTAACCGGGGGTATGAGAAGCAGTAAATGCGGCCTTGCATGATTTAACCCAGTGCTTTTCAACCTTTAAAACAGCGGCACGCACTTTTTCATTTCGCAAAATTTTCATCGGCACAAATGAAAAACTAGTTAGTTTGCAGCTATTTATTTTCCTTATTTGTGGTATAACAATGGAAGGGTATGGATCAAAAACAGCCTACGGAGTCAGCAAAATCTGCATGACAGGTAAAATTAACGGAAAAAGAAAAGGAGGCAGACCACCAAGGTGATGGCATGACAACATACACACATGAACCGAATTCAATTTGACGTCATTGGGCAAGCTGCCTATTTGATTAAAAGTATCCTTAATCACTTGGACCAAAACGCGCAAACGTGTTCGTGTTAACTTCAACAAGTAGCACAGCACACTTTTAAATTATAAACTATAAAACCGCAACCAAAACGTAAACCTAGCCCAAAAACCCGCAACCGACGACTGCTGAATTTTTACTTTGATTTCAAATCAAAATTAGTACAATTTCCAAGGAAAACCGCGGAACTGGCAATCTTGTAACGGCCAACCACAAGAAAAGACTGAATTAGCATGAGGGAATCAAAGACACGAGGCTATTACTAATTACTATACGGCTTATTCAAATTATTGCACATAACGAAAAGTACAAACAATGGGCTATTTTCATCCGCGTAATCCGCACCACGTTTGCCATCCGCATTACAATTTTTTTCATCCGCACAAGTGCGTACCATCCCAGGGATTGAAAAGCACTGATTTAACCTATTGATTATATCAAGTTTCTGTAGCAGTTTTTCTTTCTATTTTAATTGGTCAAAAAACATTATGCAAACTAAAAAGAGTGGCTCCAAAACAGCCGTGGGCCTCCTCTTTCGGAGAGCACGGGGGGCGATTAACACGGCCCTGGTTACAACTTTTGCTCTTATTTTCAAACAGGTCTGATTTTTGTTGGTTTTTCTGTGTAGAAAACCTTGGACTTCAAGAGATTTCCAAGATATAGGCTCCTGTGGAAGCCTGATTCCGCCACTAGTACCAATTAAATCCCTTTTAGATTGTAAAACTGTTTTCAGGAAAACATCATTTGTTTACACTGCTTGTAGGGATTAATTTTTATCAACAACTTCAAATGTATTTCGTCTAAAAACTAACTAAAAGTCCGTTGTAGAACAAATTAAACACTCCTGCCAGCGACACTAAATCTTTCATTCTAAAGCGCCTAAGTTTATTGAGCGTAATGCATTCAACAACTAAACATTTTAGCAACTGATTTATCATTCCGTCATTTTGAGGAAAGCGTCATCAAAATGCAATGCTAAAGTAGAGAATAAGCCTATTGCTGATTGGCAAGGAGACTTTCCATTGAACCAGTTAGAAAAATCATTGATTCGTTGCAGGCCTACACTAAAACATTGCTATAAAAATATATTTTTTGGACTAGCACATATAAGATCCCCAAACGGCATTGTCATTTCAATTTAGTCTGCTAGTCAGAAACAGCCACAAACGCAAAGATGTCGGTGGGTGGAAAATGTAAACAAAATATAATGATAGCCCTGATTGAAGTGTTTCAACCAATCACAAGGTTGACAAAAATCAGTATCCACATTTTTTCGAGTTTTATTGATCAAAACCTGTCTGGGCGACTCTCTTGCCAAACTGCCTATTCCATCTGACTGTAATTGCTTAGAAATTAAAACTACTGTATAAATAAGTGGGATTGACCACTTTCATGCAAAGTAGCCTGAATGTGGTGGTAAGAACGGTGTATTGAAATTTTCTAATCTTCTTGATCAACGCTTCTGCAACAATTTTCTAAGGGGGAGTGGGAAGCTAAACACGTTTTGTCGGTAATGGCGGGTAGTGATGTTGGTCAGGTTATGCCGCGCGACATCTAACGGAAGTTTAAATTTTTGCAGATGACGAGACTTCTTGTTGCTCGTTAGAGTGGGACAGTGAATATGACATTAAAACTCCCCTCCTGAGGCTGAACGGCATCCCGACGGAATGAAAGCTAGATTGTTTCTTTTGCTTCTTGTACATATCGATGTCCCGTTGATAAATTACGTCATTTTCATGTCATCTCGACGTCAAAAATATCGTAATTTTCAAACGTGGGTGAGGGTGGACTTTCGTTTCTTTTATGATGTACTTTGTTGATTGCTGAATAAACTTTTTGCATACGATAAACACAGCGATTTTATTTGATACGAAGCATCCAGTAAGTAAAGTCAGTGCTTTTTCGTTTACGAAACATCAAATAACATTTAGTCGATCACAACTTGATCATCTGCACGTTCGTTGCAAATTTCACGAAGCAACAATAACGATTAAATAAAACACTGAAGCGACACCACGTGCAGGGTAAGGTAGCAACTGAATCCGAGACGATCAAAATCAAACCGGTGAAATAAGAAATTGATTAATCGGTTGTCAGTGCCGGAGAGGTAAGTTACATTCCATCACACTCCCAAATTGCGATATTCATTATGGTGAGCTAAAAACACCATCAAAAAGCTTGAATGAAAACAGGCTGAACTATTGTGTCTATGAAAAGGATAAAAGCTTGTATACATGTTTCCTGAATACAGTAAGTAACATTGAAACGGTGCTTACAACCGCCACATGGACAATAAAAGGGACAAATTTTCTTGTCTGAGAACTCAATTGAATCACCCTTTTCATGCCAGGACTAGGTAATAACGTTATTTTAATGTTGCACAGCTGCATAAAAACCTTTTCCACAACAAAGTGTTGGTTGTCACAAAGTAGCTGCTAAAACTTGGTTCAATTTACATTAAATACTGTAAGCTATGCACGTTACACAGTCATGACAAACGTGGTTTTTAGCGACGGTATTTTCTGAAGTTATTTTTCTATCATATGATTGGCTCAGTCATGAGTAATCATGTGATGACTGGTTGAAAGAAAGTAAAAAGATTTCCAATACAATTGCTTTACAATTCAAAAAAATATTGTTTTTAAAATGACTGAGCGTCCCAACAGACGCTGAGTTACGGTCATGTAAAAAAATAGATTTAGAATTTGATGCGCTCCTTTTGTTGACCGAAGGATCTGGGAAAACATGAAGCCGTTCTTTGCCATAGCAAAAACAAAGCAAGAATAAAGCAACAGCATCCAACCCGAAAACGGACCACGAAGATACGAACACAAACTATTCTTGCTCCATCATCATTCACAGTTGATCTTTCACATCTGCAAGAGAATTAGTGATCTGAATTAAATCAACTGACAACCTTATTATGATTAGGTAGTTTCAACGTCACCAAACGTGATAGAGTTACAAAAACATGACTTTATCAGTCCAGTTTAGCAACCATAGTCCTAAAAGGGCCGTAGGCATTTCTCTGTAGAGCAGAGTATTGTTCATAATTATAAGAGAAATCAAGGGCTATAGTCGAAAGGGGGCTCCACTCCGCAATCGACTTTATCAGTAATTGCTTATTACCTCAGGATGGCGATAGGGAGCAGTCGGGGGATGAGGCCAGCATGGATTTGAGGAATTGTCATCCTGAAAAATGAGAGCTGATAGTTAAAAAACATATAACAGTTTTGTCAAACGTCAACCTACTATATTATACATTTATACAACCAGTCTGTTGTCAATGGTTGCCAGTTTGACAAGGCTGCTAGCACCTAGTGCGATTGTTAGTGTTTAAGCATATAACTGAGTATATTGTGAGGAAATTAACAAATCCTAGATTACAATGAACTAACAACGCATTGAAACAGTACGGTAAGTGGTGTCAACATTTTTATGGGCGATTTACTAAGCGGATTCTCCTGAACAGAGTAAACTACAATGATCTTACCTGACAAGTGCTGTCTTCATGTAAATACAAATTTTGTGATGTCCTGCCGTCGTCTGTGGTTGCCGTCCCTCCTTCTACAGCCCTGTCTTCTTGAGTGGGTGGATGGCTCAGATCCAGTGTTAGAAAAGGCTGCTCTGGTGCTGCGCCGTGAGAACTGGATCCAGAAGACTTCCGGTCATGTGACTCGTTTTCGTCGCTCTTGCGCAAGTGACCAAATAGGTCTTCGCCCGATACGCCGATGGTGTTGTAAGTCGCGTGCGATGTGGTTGGCTGCATATTGCTGGGTGGAACTCGGGCAACCACGCTTGTCTGGCTGTCGTTAACATGGTCACTACTGTCATCAGTATCAGGAATAGTTTCCCACATTTGGTTGGTTTGCAAGCGTCGATGATGCAACTGTAAGAAACAAGAAATAACATTGGTCAAAAAAGGTTAATTTTAACGTTTAAAACAATTGATGTAACATAAAAAAAAATAGATTTTATAAAATAACTAGGAGTTTTCGAACCTCGTGCATGAACAGAGCGCTGACACTCATCTCCAAAGAAGCTAGCTCTCTCTGGCGGTCGGCTGCATAGCCCCCTCTCGATAGGGTTGAAACAGCAAGAGGGTTCGTTGCAGGAGGGCCAGCCATGATTGAACCTGTAGTGTCAATCAAATTATATGTTAAGGGCAGGCTAAGCCTGTTATTGTCGTCTGTTGTCAACGATAAGATAGGAACATATCATAATAATGATAAGTTGTACAGAATTGTTGAAAAGTAACTTTTAGCCCATGTTTGCACTTTAGTTAAGTGGCGTATATACTGAGCCTTCGAACAGATCTTATAACCTAAAAATAGAAATGTTTTACATCAAAAGTTTATCTTAGAAATCATCAAGGAACTTGGCATTGATACAGTTTTAAACTCGCTTACCATGTGGAGACAACACACTTGTGATCAAGCCTTCTCGCATAGTGCCATCTACCGGTCCTTCGCAATTAATTGCCCCTCGATATTTCACCGTATTGCGACGCTGTTGTGCTTCTCCACTTGCATCTAAACAAAATTCTAGTCCATGAGGATTGTGGTAAAGATAGAACTGTTTTGCGATTTTTTTTTTTCTAAAGCTTATTGTGGTTATTTTTTCTGTGCTTCTAGAAATAACTCTGACGACATTTTTAAAATTCAAGTACCCGTTTCATCAAAACAATTGAAGATATATTAAACATAATGAAGAGCCGCCAATAAGCCACAAAAAATTCTTTGCGCAAGGGCGACTGAGGGTTTGGCTGGCAGCCAAACTTCCATTAGGGAAAAACACACAAAGAGTATTTCCTTTGTACTGAAAAATGACGTCATGTAAGCAAATTATAAGTGGTTTCATCTTCTTTAACTATTGCTATGAAATTTGACCTTTGCTCAATTCAAGAGTTTTGTTCGAATTGAGGTAGCTGCACCCAGACAAGCCTGTTGTTTCTGAATGGGCATAGCAAGCATTGTACAAAGTTGTTGCAATTCAAAATGAATATTGTTCAACATAAATAATTTCCAGTAGGTAGGTCATAGGCAGCCCAACCCAATTATACAATTTAGGTAAAGAGAACTTTTTTAAACCATAAACAGACACAATTCAACAACAGCACTACATTACATTATAAAAAAAAAAGAAACACTTACGTAACGAAATAACATGATGATTTCAGGGTTACTAGAGGTCAAAACTAAGTCAACTGTCGGTCACTCAGGTCAATTACAAAGCAATCCGATAATTCCGAATTAAATAGAAATAATATAGTTTCGGGAGAGAGTTTGCTTTTTTATACCAAAGACAGGCAAGACACAACAATAACACAGGGTTGAGCATTACAACAGTATATTACATATTTACAATTTTCGTTTGTACAATTACAATTTTCGTTTGTACAATTACAGTTACAATTTTCGTTTGTAACTTAGTCATGCAGTTGCCTTCTTATTGTAATTTTTCGTCTGTCTGTATGTTTTCCACTCCAGTGCTTTTCGTGCGTGTTTCTCGATGCTTTTAGTTAGTCAGTTAGTTACGGTAGTCACTGTCAAGAAGTGAAATTTATTGTAGTTTATAATTATTTACAGATTCCTGATGAGGACTTAAGTTAAGTCGAAAACGTTTGAATGTTGAACTATTTGTAAATATGTAATATACTGTTGTAATGCTCAACCCTGTGTTATTGTTGTGTCTTGCCTGTCTTTGGTATAAAATAGAAATAAGTTTTGTAAATGTTTAACTTTACAGACACTGATAACTTCTACAGTCTGCCTATTACAAGAACTGTTTTTGTTATTGGCCAGCTGAGCAGCATACCGGCTTATGAGCAAATTGCTAATTACAGCCATCACAGATTAAAACGGCATAACAAGATAAGTTATTAGCATACATAGTCAACAACAATAACCTTAAAAACATTAAGTTATGACAGTACCAGTCAGTGCTGCATAGTGCATATATTACCAAAGTTACAGCGAAAAATGACCACTGCGCAGCGCGCACGGAATAGAACGACTTCAAACATTATAACTTCAACAATTAAAAATACCTGTGGTGATAGAATGGCAAAACATATAACAACGTTATCTATACGTTTAGCTTCCGGCAAAGAAATGATTTTTTGTTAAAGTCATGCCAACACTAAGCAATACACCGGAGTACAGAAACATGAACTGTCAAATTTGATGATGAACAGGTAAGTTTGGAGAAACTGTGTTGGTGGTGTCCGGCTACGCCCGAATGGATGATGATGAAACTATACTTAACAAAAGGAGCAAATATCTGAATTTTTGCCACTTCTAAACCAGTATACAATCGATCTGTGATGTGATGCAAGTAGGCTACTGCTGATTGCCTGTCGAACGTTGATTAGAAACTGCAATATTTTATGCGAAGATTTAGCCGGAAATCACTCAAAAATAGTGATACTGACCAATTGTGTGAGATCCTTCAAAAGAAAGTTGTGAGTCAAACAGGTTGCGATGTTCACTGAAAACCATGTTTCCCGGATACTGAAGCATCCCTGGGTTCTGTAAGCATGCACACATTTACAAGGGTAAGATGCAAGTTCAGCACAAAATCGAAAGCTACAACTGAAAGCAACATGTTCCATCTTCAAGACGTTTCGTGTTTACGTGAATATGGACTCAACAAATCTGTGAATACATTGATTAGAATCTGGCGTTTAAAGGCTTTATTTTTATGATAATAAATGTTTATATAGCGCTATCTTTCAGTGCTTTACAAACCAGACAAAGTCAGTTTAGCCATCCAGGATATTATCTTGAATCCAATACTTTGCTGAGTGCCAAGCAGGGATAAGATGCAGTGCTACTTTTAAAAATTCTTTGGTATGATCCGACAGGGCATCGAACTCGCGCCTATCGTTTCAGAGGCGAACACTCTGACCACTAAGCCACCGTTTTTAACCTGATTGCAAACAGGACGACCAGTACCTAGCATTGCAACTTTAAACGGCCAAACGAGATGTGAGTTTTGCAATAGGGTGAGTTTCTAGAACACATGCAAGTTGATGCAACTAAGCAATAACACATAGAAAGCTGCGGTGGTTACCAGAAAGGCGCTTCCTTCAATCGACTGCAGTGAGGCCAGCAAAGGATTCTGTGTAGTTTGATGGTTTGCAAGAGCAGAAGCGTCTCTCTGGGCGAGTACCTAGAGAGAGAGAGAGAGAAAACTTTTATTTTGTCTGTTGCAACAATAGCACGGTACAATTATACACAACATGAATAGAATAGCACCATAGCCATCTAGGTACCACAACAGACAGGAAGCAGCGAAAGACTATATCAGTCATCGAGTCAGCTGCTTCCCTGTTCTTAATGTGACAAATGTCAAGCATCGGTAAATTACGTTTTAGTTATTTTTCCAGTTTCCTTTTTGTTAGTTTGCCGTTCACTACGTGTCCGCGCCAACAATTAAAAACAAAATTGAAAAGAAATTAAAAAAATTACAAGTTTCGTGAACTTTTTACTTTGAGTCTTCATAGGCAAGTTAAAAAATGAATTGTGATGTCACAGAAGACCGCAAGATAAAAATTAAGAAAACCGGTTCAGCGTGACCGCACGACTTGTAGAAAAAAAAACAAAGATACAATTGAGCGCAATAACATATAGACAATAGACCTAAGGTGATAGTGAATATCTGTAATTGATGTACAGTACTACTTTTTATTCAAACAAACTTTAATCATTTAATTTCAGTTTAAAACGGTGGTATTAAAACATATGAATTAGGTTAAAATGCCTACGCAATTAAACATATGCAGCTTTGAAAACAAAATGTGGTCTGTTGCAGTTAATGGATCAAGTAGCCTAATTAAGACATCAATTAGGCCTACTGTAACATGGGGAAACAAAAATAGAAAAAACAAGAGAAGGAACAGCTCGAAAGGTAAAATTTTCAAAAATATTATTGTTGCGTCATAAAATTTGAAAATTAGGCAAAAATTATAAAATCAGTCAGACCGAGCTGATTACATTCCTCTAAATTCAAAATTGCGCAGATCTACAAACTATTGGCCAACAAAACAAAATTTAACAAAAACGGGGTTGTAACATACAGTAGCCTACAATGAACAGTCCAGATTCAATTCTTTAAAAATTTGATTTGATAACCATAAACAACATTCTTTTGAGTCGATGATTGCAGCATCAAGCCTGGGTAGGGTTTGAACTTGGTTGAGTGAAAATGACGGTTGACTACGGTTGCGTGGAATACAAAAGGCCAAAAACATTTCTTGTGACTTCTCTTTACTTTGTCTTCAATATTCAATAATAAAAGTGGCTACTGGCTATCTATGAGCGATCCAACTCAGAATATGCAAATAACAAAATGGCTGCCGAATTCACTGGTAGGCCTTTATGCTGTAGCTACTAGCTAGGCTAAATCAAGGTTTCTTTGAATTGTCTCTTCTCCGCGAGTTCTTTATCGATTTTCAAATTTTTTCCACTAAAATGACCACAATTAAATTCCTTTCTCAATTTGTACAAATCCAGCTATTCTCCAGGCCTAAATTTTTCTTGATTCCAACTTATACATTTAGACCTGGAGAGCAAAAACTTTGCTGTTCACTTTGAAAAAGCGCGGGAAAACTGAAAAACGTAAGAAAAACCTAGAATGAAAAACCATCAGTGTTTTTGCGACGGAGCTCAAGTGATTGCTTGAGTTCAACCGTGTACACTGTGCAACCGATCATGTTAAGTGAAATAACCAATTTGTGTCGTTTGAATACTCAAATCCAGCACCGCAAGATGGAAATAAAAAGTTGGAATAACGTTGATTCATATTTACAAATGTGACGCCGTCTCGATGTAAAATGACTGATTTGCTGGGAAAGCTACCATTGGACTACGCTGGAAAAAGATCCCTGCCGTTTCTTTGAACTTGGGGATTGCCTTAATTTTTGGTCAAGTGAAACGTCTTCATATCAAAGCTTAAACCCCAACACGATAAAAATGTCTAACCTTTAAGTTTGCAAGAAAAGTGTCCTCTGTCTGTGGTGCGGTCCATTTCGGATTGGTAACGGCAAAATGCATGAGCGAGAGTTCAACCTTCCCATCGTCTGCTTGTTGCAAGAAATTTGGCTCGCTGTCTTTTGCTTCATGCCACTAGATGGGAATAAAGAGTAACATTAGCTGAGATTCACGAAAGGGCGTGTTGCAAGCATGCTATAATAGTTTAGCACTCGAAAATAACACAAATGAATTGCACGTGCGCGCGTCGAATTAACCAGTCAAGAAACCAGTCCTTTTTACGTTGACTCAATGTTTGCAGACGTCTGCAATGTAAAAATAAACTAATTTTCTTGCTCTATTGCCCTAAGTTCTTGCCCTAAGTTCTAGAAAAATCCAGTTTCATTCCACTACTGGTCACATAAAAATTTATGAAAATTCTAAAAAAATGTAAAAACGAACTAATTTTCTTGCTCGGTTAGATTCAATGCAATAAGTATTAAAGACAACAGAGTCAACAATGCAAACAAAACCCAGTCTTCACCTTGGGGTCGCCATGTTTGTTGATGTCGAGTTGGGCAAAGGAGCATACATCTCCGACTCCCGCGATGTCGACGGTAAAACTCCGGAAGAAATCCACAAACTCCAGCGATCTTTTTCGCATCCACAAAATCAAGATGAATGGAGTAACGACAGGAGACAAGATTTCTTCCAGGATGTAAACCTGAAGCATGCAGATGTCAAATTGCTTTGTTGAGTAAAAATTATTAACATAGAAAAAAAAACACAACCCTACTGTAGAGATAGTACAACTGTATATTTGAACTTGGTGAGGTAGCGGTTCAGTGGAGTGGTGTCTCACTCCACCGGCCTGTGTTCAAAACTCGGCGTTGTCACGTGAAACCGACTAAACTCTTAAAGTAGTTTTTGTATTCATAAGCATATTTTTCGATTGTTCTAACTACCTCACGTGGCATCGTGAGGCGACATCTTACCGCTTTGTACTGGAAGATTTGAGCGAATTGATCCCTGACTTGGTAGGTGTGCGCTAGAGACCTCCAGGAGTCCGGAGAGTAATGGATTTGCGCCAAAACTTTCCGCATCAGTTGTTCCGGACAGGACACAGCATGCTGGAGGAAAAGCGTATTTTACGTACAACTTACACGATAAACTGTTCAATGGCATGAATGGATAAAGCGTTTCAAAAATAATTATCATGTAAAAAATTTCCTCTCACAATTCGTCATCGCCAGCGTTAAACAACTATTATACTTGATAAAATTAATTAGTTATGAAAACTTATAACTCTTGAAAACTTTATGACACCGGTATTTCACTTTTTATCACAGATAGAGAGGAGAAATCTAATTTTTGCTTTCAAAACAACTAAAAATAATTAAATATTACAAAACTATCGCGGCTTGTTTATCAAGACACTTCAATGACTGAATAAACACATGGAAACACAACTTCTTTATAATTTTTTGCGTTAGATTTACTGCTCGAGTGCTCGTTGTTGAACTTCACCTATCACCTATTCACCTATCAACTATCACCCAAATTAAAAAAATCCGTGCTTTTACATTGATTCCACTTCTGTAGACGTTGAATCAATGTGAAAAGAATGAATATTTCCATCTGTCCAATGCCCTCACCCGATCAGGAATGAGTTTAGTACAAAGATGGACAACAAAGGAGAGAGCGGCAGCAAAGACAAGAACATGCTCCACGTCCAACACATCGATATCCCAGAGCGTTAATGCGATGATGACAGCCAGCATAGAAGCCGCCATGAAGGCTATTGTTCTGGAAATGAGCAACGCTGATGTTACTAGGCGCAAGCGAATGGATAACTGTTACTTATAAGAAATGCTGCATGAAAATGAAGTGATCAAATTAAGTACTGTATATATATAATTAAATGCAATTCCAAACATTCAATCATTTTGCGCTAAATCGCTAAAAAACAAACAGATAAACTATAATAAGGAAATATCAACCAGCGAGTGAAATATCTGGTACCAATGTCATATGGCGTGTGGCTTTGGAACATGGCGCTTTCTACAAACAACATGGCGGCAAACGCTTTCTACAAACAATTTTCTGCAAAGGTAGCATGGCACTTTCTTCTTAAGGAACGAGCCCAGAACGATGCTGACCATAAGCTGCATACAGTTATAACATAGCCTACTGTATATCCAATAACAGGCTTCAGAACTAAGTAATGTAGCAAAATCGAGGAGACCCAAATAACTCACTTGGCAAATAAAGCAAGAATTGGGGACGCAAAAGTTTCCATGTATGCAGTTGCAGGCTTATAACCTCTGTTTAACCGAGCACGAAATTCGTGTGGAAGTTCGTTAAAATGCCTGTCAAACGCGCAAATTAAACAAACAAAAACGACCACGGTGGTTACAAATGTTACTCTAAAGCCTGGTCTACACTACACAATATTTTGAGCTGAGCGTGGCGCATTCTTTGTTTATTTAAGACAAAGCTTCTCTCGGCTACAGCGCCGCCTTCGGCCTGAAAATGTCTGGTCATCGCGAGCTTTTTTTACGCTCTGGAGAGATTCGCTTGACCAAGGTTCTGGCTCAAAATTTAGTTTGAGCTCAGGTCTTGGCATTTTGTGGGACTTTGGCGGAAAGGCAGTTTCAGTTTTCTGGAAAGATGGTACTCTGTTTCAGTTAATAGGTTAGTTGGTGAGTGTAGATAAAAATTAAAAGGTTAGGTTTAAAAAGTCTTACATAGGCCTACTTAGCTGTTAGTTTGGTTAAGGTGGCACTTCACTAGGATGTTGGTATGATTAAAGTTGGCCTTCCAGCTAGTATGGTGGTCCTACCTCTTAGACGGATTCAAACTATCTTTAGCTGTTGGTCAGGTTCAGGTAGCACTTCACCAGGCTTTTGGTCAAACTTGGGTTGGCCTACCTGCTAGTCTTGCATTGATTGCAGTGTTCAACTGTACAAGTTAAAGGATTGCTGTAGGTCTACAATACTATTCTAGATTATTTTCAGTTGACCTATTACACTGTGTCAGTACAGCGATGGATGCGTTTGATTGATAAGTTTGAATCAATTGAAGGCGAATTTCCAGCCAGATGATGTAACCAAGCAGAAAGTGACGTTGTTAGCGCTTGAATGCACACGGTTGCAAGATCAAATTTGCCAGTGTAGACAATTTTTAGTCAGTCGAGGCTGGACAAGGCAGGCGTTTGCGCTTTTCGGGCTTGTAGTGTAGACCAGGCTTAAGTTCTAGGCTAGCTAGAAAAATCCAGTTTCATTCCACTACTGGTCACATCAAAATTTTATGAAAATTCAACTTGGAGCAAAAAAGGCATAGAAGATGAACTCGTAGCTTCAATGCAGACATATGTGAAGCTGAAGTAGAATTTATGCAAACCGATGTAATTTAACTGAAAACAATTTCAACCTTGTGGGACGGTTTACTGTAGATACTTAAATAAAACAGAACTTGCAATTTATCAAGCCAACAAAGCGTTTAGTCCGGAAGGTGGCTGTGTGATAACCATTTGAAAGCAAGTAGTGTGAATGCGAAGCATGCAAAATTTTTCTTACTACAATATAAGAAATATTTTAAAAGAAACTTAAACTTTTACCAACCCTGTTTTTTATAATGCAGCTGAAGGGCAACGAAACAAGAAAACTAAGGTTTTCAGCATTCAAAGCAATTGCATTTTCTCTTTTCATAGAAAACCACACACTCTTAAACCATTTAACTTATAAAACGTTAGCAGAAATTGAACTCACCGCATATACAAAAGACCATAGGCTGACCATTTTCTTGCTGTGAAAGCCCCTGGCTCTCTCTTCAACATGTCTGCATATCGGAAGAAAGTATAGAGGACTTGCCAGCCGCATATCAAAGGCATGAATAGAAGGTTGAACAACCCCAACACGAGGAGCTCGTTAGACAAACGGCTGGCCAGCTGCTCGCGCCTCGCTTTCACTTTGAATTCGTCCTGAAAAAGTCAGCAAAAAGTCGTTCGTTTTACATCGTATCAACATTGCAATTTTTCATTGTTGAGACTAAAAATTCAAGAAATCGTCTTCATCAAAGAGCAAATACACTGAAAACCACTGCAGATTGCATTAAAAATCAGGCAATGTTGATAAGCTTGTTGTCACTACCTTCATATGAAAGCTGCTTGCAAAGAAAAAGCGACGGCCCCAAAAAAACAGCCATTCGATGTTAACTTTGAGACCATCGGTGAAAAACACGACCTCTCCAAGAAATGGAAGATGGATGCGAGGAGGCAGCAATCCTTTATTTGACATAGCAACCATGTAGTTGTCGAACCTTAGGATTCTGAATAAACAATACCGGTAAGTCAATTTGAAGATATCACTGGTATTAATTAAGTGTTAAAAACAGTTCTTACGTTTTTTATTCCTTGCTGTTCTACATTTTTATTTATTTTTTATACTAGGCTATTTTGCAATCACTCGTACAGTTACAAAGCACCAGTGCTATACAATAGTCATCATAAAAAATTGTGGGATTGAAAATGAAAGCAAACCTACAAAGGTATGGTTGTTGATTTACTTGTAGCAAAACTAAGTTGAAACTAAACTCAGTGACTGAGGCATATCAATATCCATGGATAACTGGATATGCTGTTCTGCATTTATTTTCAATCCCACGGTCGTTTATCATAGGTACACATATATTGATAATTCTGAACCACCGTTACTTGAAAACTAAATAAAACGATTGCAAATAGCATAACAGTTAAAAAACGCAAAAAAAAGACGATAAAACGTTTTTTTTTAATTTGTAAGACAAAAAAACATCAACACAACGACAATTAACATTTCGAACATTTTAAAGTGATCAACAGAAACACATTAGTAATTTAAAGACAATATACCCCCATTTTAAGAGACGAACATGTCAGGACTTAACATCCATGTAAAAAAAGTGAAAAAAAACCTCTTAAATTATACAAAAAAAAAAATAATACGTAAAAAGGCAATTACGTCAATACATCTACGTACATACATCAGTCAGATCATGATTTATCTTTCTCACACCGGCGGCAATATTGTTTTGAAACGTAAAACAGAACATAGTTTACGATGAATGTACTCTACTTTGCAAGTCGCAAAAAAAAATGAAGTATTAGACCTTCATAATTTTCTATCTATGATTAATTGATTATGCATGCACAATCTACCACAAAAACGGGTCGTAAGCTGTTGAAAGAAGATGTTTGATCTTTGTTTACAAAAATAGACACGTCTTCTTGAGTACTGGGCAGCCTTGCTTAATCTTTTGATATCAATACAATGTGTAGAACAAGATATTTAGCTATTTACCTGTTGTAAATGTCCAATTCTGTTAGCGTTTGCTTATGAATGCACATCTGCTGGTCTTTCTGCACCATCATCAGCCGTTGCTGAACTTCTTGCCACGATAAGTCGCTCAACTCGTTCTGAATTGAAAAAAAAATGACATCTGATCAATGTAAACATCTCAACAAGGCAAAATACAAAACCAGCAAATCTGAACCAGTTTGAAGCTAAAATCTCGGCACCATCTTCTGGACACGATTTCACAAAAAAAAACAGCTTTGCAGGAATGTTGTCGGAACTTAAACATGTTTTCTTACCGGTTTAATACGTAAAGCTGTAGTGTAAAAACGTTTTATCTCCATCAAATGAAAATAATCGAAAATGAACTTGGCTGTTTTCACAACCAATACGAAGGCAGCAATAACAAGCAAAACAACGACGATAGCGCTTCCAGATATCCTGCAAAGAAAATCGATGCACTGGTGAGTGTGGAAAAGGTGGAAAAACAGTTTCAATAAAAGAACTGATTACATTCAATCTTAGTACATGATCAAAACTTTATGTAAGTTAAATTAAAGTGAATTCAGAACACTATGACCATTACGGTGAGGTCTATGAAAAACCTTTCATGTAGCCCATTCAATAAACTATATATATAATTAGTTAGAGTGCAATTATAAAATTTGTTTAGAAAGTGGTGCTAATTTGATAACTTAACGTCTGCTTCAGTTTCTCTGCTTACATCTGTCTCATGACAGCACGACATGTTACTGTGACATTCCATGTAATAGCTCATACCTTGCTGAACATTCTCTGCCAGAGTACATTACATCCTTGAAGTAAAGCTTTGAGGATGAATTGAAACCAGGGGGTAAAGTGTTTGCGTACAAGATATCGAAGTTGACACAGCGAACCAACACAGTTGTAAAAACGGTGAGAAAAGTATATTTGCTGAAAAAAAGTTCAGTCAATCCTTAAACAAGCTACTACATAACTTTGTTGCAAATAAGTTCCTTCACGTCATTTCTGAGAAGCCTTTTAATGCAAAAAAAACTTTATACACACTGCAGTCTATATTTGTTTAAAGACTATATATACTGTTTAGATTGCAAAAGTACAAGAGAGTGACAATACAAAAAACATTTAAAAATATATTTATATTATATACGCCAAAGCACACAAGGTAATTTTCACTAATAAATTATTTTATAGAAAATGGAATCGAAAACTTACAGTAATTTAATACCGTATATATACAATAAAGCCTGTTTACAAATTTTAAACCACATATACAAATACGTATACGGCCGCTACGGTGTATATACCAATAATTTTAAAATTGTATCATATATATATATATAATTAGCTTTATATGAATCTGCAGAATAGATTCGATTTACAAAATCTTTTTATTTAGTTTACATGTGAGATGATATTACGACACTGTAAAAGTTAAGTGATGATGATACCAGTACTAACAACAATTAAATGAAATTTTGATCCAAGATTATATATTTGATGAAGCTGTTCCATGACTATGATACTAGCAACTCAAAGGTAACTTCTATTCATTCAAAATACATTTTCAGACCGACAAAGCTTGTTAAGAACGTAAACTTTCACATTTAAGCAGACACTTCAAAATCACAGAGGCAGGTTCAGCCACTGATGAAATATGGACAGAATTATGATGAAACCTGGTAAGTGCTAAGCAAGTCAATTGTGACAACTTACAATTCCCTGATATGATACTCACACAAGTTGAAGGAATTTGTCAAAGAATGAATAAAGAAATCCATGGTTTTGATGATATTTATATACTCTTGTGAAGAACCCATCGAGGTCTTCAATATGATGCCATAAAGCTGGAATGAAGTGTTGTTCACATGTTATTTATTCTTTACACTAATTTTGTAATGTCCCATTTCATGCAAACAAATATCTTAAACTAACAATAGGATACCAAACTAAAAACCAATGATCCGTACATTATTTACTCATAGTTTATTGCAATAAAACATAAATTAATAGGTAATTGTGCATAACAAATATAAAATAAAAGAACATACATAAAACCTGAACTGTAAAAACATCTTAGGTCTTAATTGGGAACAGCTAAAAACACTGGATGTTCTGTTGTCATACATATCATAGTTTGGGGTCTGCTACTATTCGGTGAGTCCGATTCGGTGAGTCTGATTCGGTGAGTTCCTAACCTCTAACCCCTAACCCTAAAACGGCAATAATAATTAGGCTACGGTACCCGATAATTTAAAAAAAAAATTGAAAAAATCCCCCGTTAAGGGATCGGACTCACCGAATCGGACTCACCGAAACGGGCCATTCCGCATAGTTTGGATGGATCAAAGAATATTTATTGCATTTTTTTGATTTAGCTATTAGCTATGAGGTCACTTTTTGTCTCATGATATCACTAAATTGTAATTTTTTTACAATTTCAATCAGGGAGGCAACATTTACAACTTTGTAATTGAAAGCATTTTGTTTAGTACTGATAGGAGAAAAGGTTTGAGACCAAATTGACTAGCAAAGCAGCATGGCCTTGTCTTAGCTAATCGAGTTTGGCAAAACGATTAAGTAAGTGTATGCACTTGTCACATAGAATGCAACAGTGCAACAGCCAACAAGCAACTTTAAAAATTTTGGACTTAAGTTAAATAGTTTATACATACGGTACCACTTTAGTTTTCAACCTAACATAGCAAGTTTAAACACACAAATTGAAATTTCAAATGCAAATCTTTAGCTTTCTTGAAGTGCAGGCACATGCATTATGCAATCATGTAAAAAAAAATATATTAACCTTTGTTTTTGTCAGGTACATGCATCAGATATGTAACTTCATCATCATGGACATCTTCATCATTCGGAGAATCAAACTTGTAGTAACTTGTCTGATATTCACTCATTTTTAGGATTTGCTCTTATTATTCTTTTGTGGTAAGGACAAAATTACGTAAACAAGTAGTTTGGAGACAGACAAACACACACCAAGTATAAATTAAAAACTCTAAGCAAATTTCCTTATATACATTTTAAGACTGTGAAATATACTTTGTTAAAAATTGCTACCAGACTTTCATTGATTAGGAACAACACTAAACTCATCACTCCAAACCACAGGTTTTTTATCCCCAAATCCAATGTAGCTAGCCACATGGTCAAGTGTTGAAAAATCCTACACAAATCTCACAAGCATTAGATAACACAAGCCAACACACTTTTTGTGTCAGCATAGTAAATGTCATTCCAGGGTATATTTTGGGTGCTGAATTCAAAAATCACATCAGATTTTTTGTATCACATCAGGATTTTATGATATCTGAACGCTGTTTTGATAAAATTGGTAAAATCGACTCCTGATCTATATTGGTAGATTATGGCGTTTCATGGAATTTGAACTCTTTTTTGTCAACAAGGTCTGCGATAAAGTCTAAATTCATCACGATAAAGTCTAAAGTCTACACAAGAGATACAAACATAATATTAATGAAAACATTGAGGTATTTCAAGACCTGTTTTATTTTTTTTTTATGTTTTATTTTATTGAAGTGTGGTAACTTGAACCCAATTCTTCAAAGTTTATCTGCTAACACTAAACGTTCAACGTCATTCTTTTTACAATAGTAGGCTACATTGTTATTTTTTCGTGTTAAGAAGTAGGTTCAGTGGCTTTGCAAATCCCAAATACATATTTTAAACCTTTTGGTTTTGCCATATTTTCCTTTTGTAGGTGCTACAGTTGGTGTTTGTAATGTCATTCGCTATTATGTTTGCGCCAGCAAAGAAAAATAAAATTGAAGAAATTGAATAGAATAGACACTTAAAAATAGGTTCAATTCTACAGAAAAAAGGAAATTTGCATGCACATTTGGGAAACGTTACTCTGGACAAACTTTCGCTTACCGTACATGATTTTTGTGAATGTTGTGAGTAGATTTAAGATTTCCATTAATCTATCGTCTTAGCTTTTCCACACAAGCTTTACATGCAGCATGTGTGGAGGCAGTGGAGCCAATGATTTGTCCTGATCACCTAGGCGAATTTTAAAGTATGCAAGATATGCTTGTTTCACAAAAGTTGTTATGGTTTGCCTTTGGTTAGGAACAGTAGCCTATAACTGCCACATATGTAACAAAGAACATCAGGGTAATTTTCACACTTTCTCCTCGAAGATGCCATTCTGCTACTTATTCACACCACAAACAGAATTAACTCCTTGCTAATATGAAAAAATCTGAATACATGAAAATTCAAATAAGAATGAGTCATAGACAAGTTTCACATAAGCTTAAATCTCCACGTTCAGCAAAAAAGATAAAACCGATGTTATATATCAAAAATTAGAATGGTACTAAGCATTCAGGCGAAAGTGAATGTAACCCTGGCTGTAAGAGGTGGTTTATGGACAGTTCTCAGAAGGTACATAAATTGGATAATCTACCATAGACAGATGGTTCACTAGCCAGATGGTCTAAGTGACTCTTTTGACCAGTGAACCATCTAGCTAGGGAGGCTTCTGACTAGTGTACCTTCTGAAGATAGGTCGGTCACTCCAATGGTCATGGTGTCATCATACATCTCCAAATGTTACAAAATGACATCATTTCCATGAATATAACAAATTTTCAAACACTATTGGCTCATAAGGTCTTTATAAAACGGTAACAGTAAGAGAAATTCGGCCAAAAAGCCAATATTATGAGAAAAAATATCATGCAAAAATCTCAAAAACCTGATGTGATGGGTAAAATCTGATGTGATTTTTGAAATCAGCAGCCTCAACATACCCCAAATGACATCTTACATTGCAGACACAAAATTTTTTATCTTTTTTGTTGGACTGTGAATCAACGCAGCAATGCTAAAGAAAACGTAGAGCAGTGGTTTTCAACATTCTTGCAGAAGATAAGAGGAATCAATGTAGCATTGTGACCCCCATAAAAATATTCAACAAATACCAAAGCATATTTAATGCAAAATTTAGCCAAGTTTTGATTTATGCTAACATCTAAGTCTCTGTCTCGGCTCCGCTGTTTTAATGTAAACTTCTGAAATCAAAAACGTCTTTTTGCAATGTCATTAGTGCTTTTATTGCATTTCCTCTGATTTATTATTTCCATTTCCTATTAAGGCTGACTAGATTAAGTGAGACTCAATTTGTTTGTCGAGATAGCTGCTCAGACCGGACATGTTTGTGTGAGCGCTGTCAACAAAATCAAAATTCTAGGCCTGCAACCTATTTCGTCCCCTGAAATAATCAAGATAAATTTTGAAATGTTTGCGAAAACTTTGATCAGCGACTTTGGCTCTGTTGTATTTGTTTCTGGATCTTTTCAGGGTACAAAATGGGGGTGCGAAGTGTTTAGGGGACGAAATAGGTTGCACCTGTCATAAATGTAGCTACTTTGTTGTTATTTTGCATCAATTGTGACAACATGCTGTACACTGAAAATCATATATATGCAATACAACAGACAACTGGAAGAACATGTATATAGTTATTAATTTAGTTGTACCCTTATGTTAACATTAGCATTAAGTATCTTGCACTCTTGCAGTTATGCGCCTTGCGCCTAGAAGCACTATCAAAACCGAAATCTTTTTAAGTGTCACATAAGCACTTTTACAAGTTGGCTACACAGCTGATTAAGTCTCGACAGCTTGTTGCTTAGAACTATGCTTGACCAAATCTACTGTATATTGCATAAATATATAGATGGCCCCATAATCAATTACTGATAAAAATTACATTCTAAAGTTCTCATTGTACACAATCCTTCACAGTAAAAAAGCAGTAGGGTCAGTTTCTTTTTCTCAATTGCCACATTTTTCACTGGATGAGTGGTGGTTTTATATACAAGTTTTTTCTTACATGACCCAGAAGTTTGTACATATTGTCCAAATTTTAAGTTTACATTAATGCCTAGTGCCTCTTACACAATCCTTTTTCATTGCCATTACTTTACCTGACTGTTTCATTTAACCAGATAGGCTAGCATTCAGTTCAACGTATAAACTTTACACACACATTCATTCATTCATTTTATTTTTCGTCATTAACGCATTCAAGACGTAAAAGATACTAGGGTACCAACTACAATAGTCGATATAGGCCCAGTGGCGTAGCTACCCATTGGATCTTGTGGATAAATCCAGGGGCGGCAGTAACTGCACGTTGCTGGGGGGCGGAAAAATGTGATAACGTTTTGAACGAACAAAGATTATTCTCAGAGAGAACTTAGACTTAAACAACCTAAGTTAACATTGATCTAAGTAAAACCAAAAACTCCTTATTGCGAAGTGACAGTATCGAAATAGATATGGACACATTTGAGAAAATGTGTGCTGATGACGTAAATTTTACTGAGTTCAGACTACAAATCTTTAGGTTTAATCGACTAGTACAATCCAACGGTTTTACATTTAAAAATGACGCTACAGCGCTTGACGTGCTGCAGTGGTTAAGCAAATATCGTTTATGTGAATCAACATCTTTTTTATTTATGAGTCTAAAACTTTACCTCACTGTTGTCGCTGTTAGCTGTGAAAGAAGTTTTCCAAAACTTAAGTTGATGAAATCTTATCGACTATGGGAGAAAGAAGGCTGTCTGCCTAGCAATACTGTCCATTGAAAGTGATTTTGTTGAGACATTAGCTTTTGACGATATAATTTCTGAATTTGCTTCAATGAAAGCTAGACGTACAGTAGGCTACCGTACCGGTATTGAATTTGAACATTTAATAAAATTAAACAAACGCTGCTTTAATTCTTCTATTGTGTGGAATTTTCATCAGATTTTAGGACGGTGTTAAAGGGGGCGGCATTTCGTGCAAAAACCCAAAGGGGTATATTGCGTTGCTACACCACTGTATAGGCCTACCAAGACCCTACCAGCAGACAAAGACTTTGAAACGATACATTGTTTCAATAGTTTTCTACAACATAATAGCCTACCATTTCTCCAATAACTTACAAATTTTCGTCTTTTCTAAACTTTCAAAAATGAATTTCTTTGTTGTTCCAGCCCTGCTCTGGCGTCTCCGCCTCGGAAGTCCATTACGCAGAACGAGAACAAAACCAGCCAACCAAACAGCTGTTCATTTCATTGTTTTGTTTTTGTTATTTTGTTTGACCTTTCAAGCAACGATGCGTGTCAGCCCCTTTTTAAGATTTATAAAATTAAAACAGAAATTTAGTAGAAAAGCATGTAAATGCAATGCAAAACAAATTGTCGTATAGTTAGATGTAACCATGGCATGCAGATATCGCCTACGATTACCCGCATTAGTAGGTTATATCAGCCTGGCATTTGCGGTATTTGAACTCAGCAAAAACAAACCGACTGAAACAGGGCCTCCGAGAGAAATCAGGGCTGGTCTGGAAATAATCAATCAATCAATCAATGTTTTATTTGTCAGTAACAGGAACATAGGTACATGTTTGAAATATGCAATATACACAGTACAAAAGTTACACAAGTTCCCATACCGACAGGGAGACAACGAGACGACCATACGGTCTACTAGTCAATTGCCACCCTACGGAAATTACGATTTTGCCATTTAAAATAAGCTTACAAGAGAAAAATAATAATTGAAACGTTCCCGCGATTCAACAACAGCATACCTGTAGGGTTTTAGCTTTCTTAAGTCCCCTAGTGTAGGGTTTTGCTGTCTAGTTGTCGTACTTTGTTATAAAAGGAAAATAAAAAGGATAATTTAAAAGAATATTGAGAGACTCTAAGTCTCTAATTAAAAAGGATAATTTAGGCTTCTGGCTGTCTAGTCTAGGGGTATGACTTCCTACAAAAAGTAAACCAATCGAATAGAATCATACATTTTATTATTTATCAATGTTACAAGTTTTAGTATTTGGGGAGTTGAGAAAATATATAACTAATTTAATTTATTGAGACGGGTGTCGGATGAGTGACATTCTCCCGGCGTGCATTTAACCTTCTCGTTCTAAAATTCAGTCCGTTCGTTTTGCCAGTCTAATTTCGAATGCCTGTCCTTTTCAATTCCCCGCTTACTTCATAATATACCGGTAGAGCCTTTTCATCAATAACAGCTATCGTAAGAATCAAGGGAAAAGCTATACCGGTTTCATAGTTATGTCGCTTTAGAAATACAGATGTGTTGAGCTAGATTCTGTGTGAGTGGCGTTTGTTAACAGGAAGCTTGACTTATGTTCTATGAGAACGTTAGGTTTTGAATTTGCAGCATTGAAATGCATTTTGCAATACTGATAATTTTCGGTTAAATGTTAAAATATAATTTTGTTAGTTAAAAACATGGTACATGTTACACACTTCCCTCCTTACGGCAAAATAACAGATAAATAATATTACAATAACTCGGTTATACATGATGCAATAATATATAGGTGTGTGGTTATAAGATATGTTTTTTACAAAGAAAATTGACAATTGTAGGCTAACAATTGCTAGGGGAAGACACATGACCCCCCTCCTTTCGTGGGATGAGGAGATTGGACGCACACATAAGTTAACAAGTAGTCGATAACGTGATTGCAGGGATAACAGTCGTTTATCATAAGAGATAAAGCGATGTCTTAAGTTCCCTGGAAGCCCTTTGGCTTGGTAGGCTACGATATAGGCTACAATAATTGCGGGACTGTAATAGGCTACAGTAGTTGCGGTTGCGGGGGTAACAGTCGGTTATCGTAAGAGATAAGGCGATGTCTTAGTTCCCTGGAAGCCCTTGGCTTAGTAGGCTACGATATAGGCTACAATAATTGCGGGACTGTAATAGGCTACAGTAGTTGCGGTTGCAGGGGTAACAGTCGGTTATCGTAAGAGATAAGGCGATGTCTTAGTTCCCTGGAAGCCCTTGGCTTAGTAGGCTACGATATAGGCTACAATAATTGCGGGACTGTAATAGGCTACAGTAGTTGCGGTTACAGGGGTAACAGTCGGTTATCATAAGAGATAAGGCGATGTCTTAGTTCCCTGGGAGCCCTTTTGGCTTAGTAGGCTACGATATACAATAATTGCAGGACTGTAATAGGCTACAGTAATTGCGGTTTGCAGGGGTAACAGTCGTTTATCATAAGAGATAAGGCGATGTCTTAAGTTCCCTGGGAGCCATTTTGGCTTAGGACGATATACACAAATATGGTAGGCTAGGCTATATAGGCAGGTGAGTGTCCTTGATTGTTCATGCCCCGCGTCCGGGGAGATAGGCTTGACACTCAAAAAACAATCATAATAATAATAGAATAGCGGTAAGCGGCGCGTGCGCGAAGATTGTACTAGCTAGACAAAGATGGCGTTTATGAGAGTAATGTCTTTGAGGACCAGTTATGCTATACAGTTCAAGCATGTTGAGTTCGAGACTATGACAAGCAGTGCTGATGAGCAGTTCAGTCTATGTCTGTTGACAAATGATAAGCACGACATGGGAGTGGCCAGCTTGTAAGGTCGCAAGCTGTAAAGCAGACGTTTTGGGCAGCTGGATGCTGGATAGACAGTGCAACTGTGGTGCACGTCGATGTGTCGCAAGCAGCAGTGCTTCTTGTGTGAAGAAGGCTTGGGTGCGTAACAATGCAACTACGCGTGGTGTCGCAATGCAGCAGTGGACATGGGATTGACCATGTTGAAAGGTAACGATGCAGCTTCGGTGCATGTTGGCGACTATGAGGTTAGCCGAGTTGACGTCGTCTGCGCAGAGCTTCTTTAAGTAAAGGCATCTCTGAATAGAGGCATCTCGCGTGGAGGTAAGTTGATGAGAGTCACCGTGTGGTGGCGATAGAGAACTCTGTCGTGTCATCTGTCGTTGTGCTGTAGTCTCTCAAGGTCTCTCGAGGTCTCTCGCATCTCATCTAGCAACAACCATGCGATAAGGTGGCGCATCTGCAAAATTCGATACAGAGTAGCATCCGCAAGATACATAATTACGGTATAATAAGTATTGTAAAGTATGTAGGCTACACGGTAGTATAACACAATAACAAAAATATAGCATAAAATTGTTAAAATCACTAGGCGACATGATTTAATTATGGCGGCAGATGCCACTGCCAGCTTATGAGATTCTAGAAGCTGTTCAAGTGTGAAAACAGGCAGGAAAAATCGGTAGACTGTAAGTATGTACAATGTCATACAATACAGGTGATACAATGTCAGTGAATGAGCGAAGTCATTGAGAACGAATAGCTTAGTTAACGTATAGGCTAGGTGAAATAATGAGCACCTAAAATTGTAATAAAATGCAGTGAAAAACAGGTGATGATGCGATATCAGTGAATGAACAATGTCAGTGAGACATGGCGTAGCTTGAAGTACGATATGTAAAAGCGGTAAATAATAACATAGGATAAATGGGAATACTACGTAACATGACAGTGTCATGGCGTAGGCTAAGCTTACGGCTAATAGAATTATGTAACAGGAAACAGTATTGGTTCAATAGAACATACCGAGATAAAATCGGTAGGCGTAAAACGTCTAGCATGTTTTGTAATGGTTAATCAACGTTTGAACGACGTGGGATGAATGGTGTTGTTTAATCGATTTTAGAACGTGGCAGCGCTCCTGCCTTATCAAGAAACAAAAGAAATTACATGGCCAAATGCCAACCAAGCTTTTGCACACAAAGTTCCATATTCAGGGTAAATAACTGTGCATATACTGCAATTCCAAACAAAAGAAAAACAGCGGCTAAAATAACTAAACAAAATTTCTCAAATCATGCTAGCTCCTAATAATACTAAAAAAATGGGGGGAACGATAACAACCTTATGTGTCCAGGCGGCTTCGCATGATTTCCCCTTTCCTTTGCCCCAGGGAGTTGCACGAACTGATAGCTTCAGCTGAGAACGTATAAGGGTACCAAAGTGTCTCCTAGCCGGAGTAAATAGACGCACAAAAATTACGATGGTTGCTTGGGAGCGAAACCACAACGCTTTGCAGAGCGGTGCCTGCACGTCTGTATAAAATAAGATTGGGACGGGGTGTCCTGCAATCTGCGATGCCGAGTAAGGCAAAATAAAAAGAATATTAAAATGAGCTAAAAATTTAAGTTACATTTGACACTGTGAATTTTAAACAAAAAATTACATGGTTATGTATCCCTGAAAAGGCAACTTGTTGGTAATTACTAATTAGTAAATCTAATTATTCTAATGTGAACGTTTAAAAATATTAAAAGTGGCAAATGGCGGTTTAGCATGTAAATAAATTGTTGACATCGGCGTCTAAATGGGCTGTCTGCCGCTGAACAATTCGCTTTATTACTTTCCATGAGCAAACAACAAAAATCAGTTACGTTTGACAAGCAATGAATTGCCGGCGTTGCGCTTAAAAAGTACAGTAGGCTACACAAAATTTATTGTCGAACTAACGTGTGAAATGTTATCAAGTAAGTTAACATGTTTTTAAAAGGTATTTATGATAAAAATTGTAGCATAGCGTACTTACCGGATTTTTTTATAGCTAGTTTGGAGAATATTTCTAAACTTACTTGTCTGAGTGTCACCAATGTGGTAGGCTAACATTTATATTACATATGTTAAATTAAAGGTTTAATAAGTTAATTATATTAAGACTGTCTGACTACCTGATAAATATTCTGTCTAATTTGGTTACACTAAAAAATTTTTCACAAACTAAAAATTTTTTACTTTGTTTGGACGAGCCCCCAATGTAGGGTTTTTACGTGTCTGAAGCCCCTAGTGTAGGGTTTTGCTGTCTAGTTGTCGTACTTTGTTATAAAAGGAAAATAAAAAGGATAATTTAAAAGAATATTGAGAGACTCTAAGTCTCTAATTAAAAAGGATAATTTAGGCTTCTGGCTGTCTAGTCTAGGGGTATGACTTCCTACAAAAAGTAAACCAATCGAATAGAATCATACATTTTATTATTTATCAATGTTACAAGTTTTAGTATTTGGGGAGTTGAGAAAATATATAACTAATTTAATTTATTGAGACGGGTGTCGGATGAGTGACATTCTCCCGGCGTGCATTTAACCTTCTCGTTCTAAAATTCAGTCCGTTCGTTTTGCCAGTCTAATTTCGAATGCCTGTCCTTTTCAATTCCCCGCTTACTTCATAATATACCGGTAGAGCCTTTTCATCAATAACAGCTATCGTAAGAATCAAGGGAAAAGCTAGACCGGTTTCATAGTTATGTCGCTTTAGAAATACAGATGTGTTGAGCTAGATTCTGTGTGAGTGGCGTTTGTTAACAGGAAGCTTGACTTATGTTCTATGAGAACGTTAGGTTTTGAATTTGCAGCATTGAAATGCATTTTGCAATACTGATAATTTTCGGTTAAATGTTAAAATATAATTTTGTTAGTTAAAAACATGGTACATGTTACATACCCACAAAAAAAAACATATTGATGATAACGTAGGCCAAAACACAAAATTCCATGAAGCAAGCAGAGAATAATAAAGTTTCCGAAGCAACTGACAAGTTGGTTTCCATAACATATCACTTACGATGCACTGTAGCTTTGTAAAATTAACGTTTTGATCTCTTTTTTGAAACAATGAAATGATAAGTTTTTTAGCCTACTTGGAACCTCTGACCAGAGCATTGGTCCCAATACCTGCATGGACTTCTTGCCAAATTCTGTGTTTGATCTGTTTATAAAATAATTGTTGCTTGTTTGATATCTTGTGTTATGCTGATGAATAGATGAAGCATTTGTGAATAAATCACAATGGTTGGTTTGATTTTGAATCTTTATCCTCGCTCGGACTGACAAAGCCTTGATAGGTTATTCATGGTAGTTTCGCATACTTGTACAGGCTCTTGAGGCAGGGCCGGTTACCGAGATTGACAAAGTGAAGTTTCCTATAATTGTTGAAGTGTTGTTACCGGACCGGGGAATTATTCAATTTATTAGGTGCCGCTGAATGGAGAGCAGTCCTGAAATGCGTTGCTCAAGCACACACCCCGAGAGTCGAACCAGTGCCGCGTGATCTTGAGCCGGGCGCGTAACCACTGAGCTAACGGGGTGGACCAGAAAAATGGGCTCTAAAAAAACAACAAAAATAAAAGCAACAAGTTTGTAGGCTATCATGCATTACATCATATGTCTTAGGCTGAACTTGTTCTACTTTCCTCAACGTGAAATTAAATTTCTTTGGAGTTTAGATTTTAACAACATATCGCTATGAAAAAAAAACTTCTTTCAAAATGGAAATCAATCAAAATCACTTGAATACACTAGCACCAAAAAAATGCCATTGTTCCTCACAATTTTGTCTAGAAAAAATTGTATGGTGTGCACATCTCATATGCGGTGCCTTTGACGCTTCAATCATTCTTTAAAAATATCGTCACGTGCATGTAGGCTAGGCTACTGCTCCATGACCACCTATCCGCCACTGATGTTGGTGGATGGGCGATCCTTGACCAGGTGATCTACGCTCTGAATGCTATATTTGTAATATGATCATTTAGGGCTTCTGACAGTGCCCAATCTATGTAGAGTTTGGGCAGTGCGAGCGTGTTTGCTAATGATCCTGTTAGCTGTTAGGCCTACGTATTCTTGTCGGTTTGTTGTTTGGAATTCTGGAAGAGCCGTTGTTTGATCGGCGATAACATCTCTTCCCGTTGACAAGTGTGCGTGCCAGGTCAATGCAGGGGTGTTAGTTTTTTTTTTTTTTTATAGGAAGTTTAATAACCCCAGATAACAGCAGAACCGCTGCTGGGGTAACTATGCTTCGATGACAGAGAGGTAACGCAATGAGCCTCAAGGAATTTCTTTATTCGTGAGTTCGAATTGCAGAATTTAGAACACCAATTTTTAAATTGGCGTATTTTAAAATGAATAGATTTTTAAATTAGAAAATAAAATAGTGTGATATCTTATATTATCTTTTACGGCAAAACTTTTTTGTGTGGAAGTATATAAAGCACTTTCAAAATAAAAGAAAAGGCAAGTAGTTACGTAATTTAAAATTGGAAAATTTCAATAATATGTTTACGATTGTGGAACAATAAGGGTGAACTCATGGTAACATTTCATCATAGAGGTGAACTGCGAAGATATTGAATAAGTTAGTTGTTACTTCACAGCAACTTGAAACTGACAAGGGCTCTATCCACTTTTATAATTCGGGGGGGAGGTGATTTATAGACAGTGGGCTAAAATCGTCTTAGTCGTTCCAAACCACTTCAATAAGTGGGGGGTGATCACTCTCCTCACCTCCCCTTGGATACAGCCCATGGAAACTGATGCTATCTCTTAAAAGTTATTGTTGATGAAATCACCGATTTGACATCATAATGCAACGTTTTTCTAAAACGGAGACAATTGGAAGCAATCAATTGCTATCGAACAGAACCCTGGTAAAAAGCTGCGGTTAAGTTATTAAGTGGAGAGAACGATTTATCAATTATTTTTCTTCACAACACGTGAGTTTTTAACAGACTCAAATATTATAGGAGAAAAACATTTTGCACAAGGTTGAAAACAATGAATTAATTATTATCTGTGAAAAGGTTTACTGTCATGGGAAACACATAACGGTGTACAGAAGTCCAATTGGCTCCATCAAGGCCTCATAGTTCAGTAAATTGTGGTTTAGAAAAATGATGGACCATTGAAATAAAACTACCAACTACTCAGTTACATTAAGTGCTTTGATAGCTGATTGGATGACTCGTAAGAGCAATTTTCTGCTACATATGTTGGTTAAACTTTTATTAATCATTTGTAAACAAAACTTTCTGCCATAACAAATTGATTTACATTTATCTTATTTTCAAGAAAAATAGCCTCAAGGCGAATAAAATAGGAACGTATTCGCTCAATAAAAAATTTGAAGATAATGAGCAGCGTGTCAAGAAACTCAGCGATGTGGTACGGAAAAAAAATCAATATTTGTGAACTTGTCGGCGTCTATCTTTCATTGAAAGTTGGTAGTTGATAGTTCATTAACTGATTAGCTCATAGTTCATTAATAAAACTAAATTAATTTAAAATGTTGTGTGTGTGTGTGTGTGTGTGTGTGTGTGTGTGTGTGTGTGTGTGCGTGTGTGTGTGTGTTTGTGTGTGTTTTGTGTGTGCGTGTGTGTGTTTACCAAGTTGCGATTATATGAATTTAAATAATATTGAAAGAATCGTTGTAAGGGCTTCATGAGTTAGGAAAAGTGTCTTTTTAAAGTAAAACTTCATTTAAAAAAATAAAAAAATTAGTGTCTTACCGGTTGTTATCTATTCATTGGTTATAGGCTAACTTTAAGTCATTAACCTAAGCAATTTCTCCTTTCTTTCACCTGGGATGACGTGACACACAGTCCGTTTATGGATGAGCTGAGCAAACAACTACTAAAATATTTGATCAACGATGAATCTGATGAAATCATTCGACAACCAGGTGGCGCTGTTCCAAAAGGTCAATTTTGAGTCAAACCTAATTTTGGAAATGCAGAGCATAAATAATAATATTTCAAATGAAATTTTAATTAAAGTTGAAACACATCAAATTTTAAGTATATTACTGTAAGATGCTAATGTTAAAACTTAAACTGCCCTTCGAAGTTATATTAAATCAGTTTAGGTCAATTGCCTTCTGGCACTTTTAATCCTTGGAAAACAACAAATTCGGATGAAGAGAGAAACTTCTGAAGACATCGAAACAAGCAATAACCCAGCTTCAAATATCTATTTATTTCCGCTTAGTCTTCTTAATATTTTTTTTTCTTTTTCCTTTTCCCTTTTTTTTTCTCCTTTTCATTTTCTTCTTTTACTTGCGACTCCACTGAATAGGGTTGCCGGTGCGCGTTTTCCATTCCTACAACGATCTGTGTTTAATCATTCTTTTCTTGAAACCCACAGCTTTTATTTCTTTATTTATCCAAACCCTCCATCTGAACCGTCCTCCGTTAGTGATATTGATCTCAGTAGCCTATTCTCAAGGCATGCACTGCAGGCGTGAATGCCAGGCTTAATCAAATTCAACCAAATGAATAAAACTTCCCAATAAATATTATGAACAATCGTTTGATTGAATTTAGTTCAATGCAAGGCATGCATTGCGTGCCTTGCATTTACGTCATGAAATTAGTGGTTGTGTTTGCAATATATAGCAAACGACTTACTTTTTAAAAAAATTAATTGATCATGCAGATGATGGGGATGACACAAATGAAGACTTGAATAATATGAAAAAAGATTTGAGAATACAAACAAAACAACAATTTCAGCAGCAATGTTTTTATCAATAGTCCAGCAACATTGTCAGAAGATTGTAATCAAGAAATGCGGTCTACATATTTACATTGAAACTTATTTGGTGTTTCAAAGTTTTTTGATTGTGTTGTGAATAAAACACAATTGCTAACTGCTTTTCTTTTCCAAAAAAGTTATTCTTTCATATTAGAAACAACCGACAATGCTTTGGGTGTTGGTGGGCATTCACAGTATTTCTTTCGTGAAGAATTTTTTTATGTGTATTCAACGATTAGGTAATAGCTTTAAATAATTGGATTTGTGACTCACTGATATATCGTCAACTTAATTGGCTGGTAAAGCGTGACGCTCAGACAAGAAAGCTCCTCTAAAAGTTTAATCCTGACAGTTTTGCATACTTGTGGAGGCTTTCCATCTTTGACTCATTCCTAGTCATCCAGACTGACAGTTTGAAGTTTTCTAGTCTTTATGAAGATTGCTCTTTTCATGGGATGCATCTAAAAGAGACTGCCATGGGTGTGTGTTGTTCAATACCAGAAGTTAATCAACGACAGAGGTTTGGTCTTGTCGTTTCTTCGCAAAGTCCAATGTTTATTCAGTTCGCTATCGGAACAGGCATTAATTTACGGCTAAAATAATTAGCTGATATTGTTCAATAAACTGTTTAAAAAAACAAAACAGAACAGCCGTCATATTTCTGCAATTGCGATGAACAAAAGCCTTCCGAGTTGTTAAAAAAAAAAAAAAATACAATCACATGGGTTGGGTATAAACCTACAGCAGTAGATTAAATAAACAACAATTTTGCAAACGTAAATATATCAAAATCAAGCTACTTCTAAAGTTTTGCTTGCTATTGCAGCAGTAGACTGACACTTACAAACGCTTTTTAATTGCTAATTAGAAGCCTAATTTTCACTAAACAAAGGTATTTTGCACAAAATCTATCGCAAATGCGCAATGACAATACAGACCCAGAAAGCAAATCAATATGAAAAAAACGGCTGGTTTGCTCTATGGGAAATGAAATGAATACTGAACTAGGGGACTAACCGATGATAAACACCAGGTCATGAACACAGCGCATGGAGCAAAAGCAGATAAGTTTTTCTGATAGCCAATGACAGTGGTGCACATAGAAAATTTCATGGAAAAAAATGTTTGAAAAAAATTCATTAGTTGCGTAAAAAACTTGGTTGAAACTAATAAAACTCAAGAAATAAAAAGTCAGTAGGATGTTTTCAGAAGTTAACAGTGATTCGTTTCTTCGAGCTTTATTGTCACTTCAAGTAGTGTTGCCACATTGGTTTGCAACCCTCCATATCATTGCCAGCAGCGTTTTCTTCTTTCGTTTTATTTTTTAACTTGTTATCACCACTTAGCGGCAAAAGTTCAACTCTCTGCATCGCAATGAATTTTGCTTTTATTTCACAAGGTAACCTAAAAAAAACAATTAAATCACATAAATATTTTCTGAATGTCCAGCTGTGGTCAATATCTTAAGCTTTCAAAGATAAACAAATCCATGTTAACACTAGTTTGATCTTTTACTTTACTTTACAAAGGTCACTCTGGATGAAATTTTGCTTTTTTAGTATTTTAATGTAATTTTGGTAACACGCATCTATTTTTGTGAAACCAGATTGGCATAACTCCCAACGACTTTACTTTACTTCAAAACTATAATATAAAATGGTAGCATTTTTTTTCTTAATTGAATAAGTGTTGCTCCAAAAGACAAGCGTTGGCCTATTGTTTATTGAAAAGACAACGAAACTTACCCAAACAGAAAATTTAATATGCCCTTTTTAAGCATGCTACATGTTTCAAGTAAGTATATGCTATGCTAAACTATCGCAGTTCATGCTTAAATATCAGCTGGAATTTATTCAAAAATACCATGTTATATCTTCACGAATTGTATGATAAACGTCGGAAATTTGGAATAATAGCAGGTTATTACATAAGAGCAGTCTACCATGTGTCCATTAAGTAACTTTATACTCAATGAAACACAAACTTAATATTTTATCAAACAGACAATTTGAGGAGACATAAACAGTTTTTGACGGGAAAAATATACAATCAACTGTAGCTGAGATAATACTTTGAGCAGTGACCACCAAAAAGAATGTAGGCTACCGATGCTTAAACATTATTTCTTGTGAAAGCATGATAACATTTTGGGAGCCAGCTGCCCCGGCCCGGCACCCTCTTACCGCTCTGTAGCGTTGACAGCGAGGTCCAAGTGGTACTCTTAGACCCATGCCCGGGATGATTTTAGGGGACCGAAACCTTGATATTATGCTTTTTTTTTTATAAATGCCTTAATTTGAGGCCCAAGGATCTCATTGTTACCTGGCCCAAATTATCCTGTCAACGGTTTTGCTTACCCCCTGAACATGCCCATCATGCTTTACAGTCCAGTGTTTCCTAATCTTGTTCACATCTGGCACCCCAATAAACACATTTCTAACAGTGTTGCACTACTAATTAGTGTTACAATCTGATTACAACAATGCTTGTTGTTTTAATGAAGTTCACCCAAATGCGAGTTCTCATTTTTTCCACGAGGACCTTCTGCTACTCCGGACATAATCATTCCAATTCTTATTCCACGAATCCATTTCATATTTGCATAAACTTAATACATTTATTTAATGTTTATTGTTTTTGTTAAAATGTAAGATGTAGAAGTTTTTTCTAGCTAATTTTTCGCTCTGCATGATAAAATGTAAATATTGATCTTGAATCACTTGATGATCCAAAGACAACAAGATGCCTTTCGCCAAAGAGATTTTTACTCAGCTGTTTTGATGTCAAAGCTCTATTTGAAAATTAAGAAAAAACAAACTTTGCCCACGTTATTTTCGATACTTTCAGAAGCGTACAGGCATCTTTGTGGTAGTATGTTTGTTTTTACATTAAAAAAGATATTTTTGCACAGCTGTTGACTCGAAATAAGCTGTGATAATCTGGTAAATTCTTGTAAATTCTTGATATGAGCAGAGTAAAAACAAGCACTCAATAACAACATCTAAGTCACGTTGTGACGTCATAACTTTGACTAAGATCTACAAAGAATTTGTTATCCTTGCTAACATCTTTACATTTTGCTGCAAAAAAACACAAAAAGCGTAGCAAGTGAAAAATAACGTTGTACGTTTTCTTTCTCTTCGATTTTCGGTAGGTTGCGGTTACCACTTTGCATAAGCAGACCTAAATTTATCTCCATTATTGTATGTAATCCATCGTAAGGCTAAAGTCCAGAATAATAATTAGCTTCAAAGTTGAACTGCGAACCATGTCACATTAAGTTTTAAAACAATCAAGTAAAATTTTGGCCACAAGAGCAAATCAATTTTATCATCTTTCTACATATTAAAAGTTTGGTAGAAAATTTACTTCATTATCTATCAACAGTAAAGTCGCAAACAATCGTCAACTTAAAAAGAAGCTGCCTGGTTGGAAAGCTTTGGCCAAAAAAATTTTTTTTTTTTGGTTTCTTTTTCTTTGACCACATATTTTAAGGTGCTATAATTTGTGAAAATTTTCATGACTTGTATTTGCTCCTTAAAAATTTGAAGCAATGTTTTGGACAGAGCATTATTGAAACCGACTAAAGAAGGTGGATCATAATTTTTGTTCAAGGCCTAGTTTTGACCAAAATTCCTTTGTTTTGGTTTCGTTTCAAAGTATACTTCTTAGAGAAGAATTTTGCTTCAAACCATTTCGGATTGAATAAAATTCCGTTTCGTACTTTCTTTAAAGCAAAATTCATTTCGATCATGCTTAGGTTGCTCTTGAGTCAAGCATGGCCACCTGAGTCAAGATATTACAAAACCTTTGCGAAGTTACAAATCTTTTTGCAAATTTTCTTCCACTTCGGGTCCATGGCGGGAAAGTGAATTCTCATTGTTTTCCCACATTTTGTTTGATTTCTAAGTTTCTTAAAAAAAAAAGAGCTAAAATGTGTCATTCGGTGATGTTTAGAAACCTGTCGCCATTTTCTTCTTTTAGGAAAATAAGATTTCTATTGATGGGATTAGAGGATTTCTTGCGTATCAACCGTTACGCTCCCACGACCCACAAGCCTTTGCCAGCAAGCAAAGGTTCCCGCTGTTCCATCGTTTTAACGTCGCTGAGTGTTTCGTGGCAAACAAAGCAGTGTGTTCTTGTAAGAAACGCAATACCCGGTCGACTCCTGTTTGCAATTGACCTCAGCTTTTTGCACGGTCTTGACAGCAGAAGTGCATTATGCCGGTTTAGGCAAATCGTCATCGCGGCTGGGGTAGCAATTCGAATTTATTTATTTGAAATGTTTAGTTAGACATTTGGGGTTTTAAAAACATGTTTTCAGCCTCAAAAATCCAACCGCAATTCACCCCAGTTCTTGACAATGCTTACAGTCATGTAGGCCAATCTTTTTTCTAAATTTTAACTAAACTTCGTAGAGTTTACTTCTTTAAAATTTAAAGTTGCTATTACATTTGTTTATGTCACACCTTCACATAAGTTTTACTGCTATCAATTCAAGCTGATACGTTATGTTTCTGGTCTATACGATCTTCAGTCCGAAAGAAGTATCACTGATTCTTTTTTTTTATTTGTGCATACCAAAAGTCACATTAGCTTATTTGAAAGTAGCAGTTTTAAAAGTTTTTTCGTCGAAATTAAACACAACAAAATGATACTAGATGAATTTCTCTTCTTCTTCAGGCTTTATTCTCACTTTAAGTATAAGGTCGACAGAGCAGTTTTCCACATCACTTTACAAACGAATCGAAGAAACAAAAACATTTTTAGTCAACAGTTATTTTGAAAACGTTTTGTTTTGAACAATCTTACTACGATTGCTTACCTTGTGGTGCTATTAAATTTAACAACATTTGGTTTCTTTATTACGTTTTAATGAAAATTGCAATCACTTTACAGTATCTTGCTTATAAGCACAATAAAAAACGAAGCGTTGTAAAACAAAGGGGATGCTGTGAGAAAGTACGCAATCTTTTTTGTCACATTAGCTAATTAGCAGTTTAATCTGTAAATGATATCACAATGTAATCAGGCACTTGTTAAAACAATTATAAATAGATCTGAAAATTTGTATACAATAGTTTGTAATTTATGTTATATTCTCATATCAGCGGTTTGTACATTGTAAAAGAACAGTAGGTCTATTGCAGATGAAAGTCTTGAGCTTTGCTAACTGAAAAACAATTGACCATTGTAGAGGTCCTGGGGTTACATCAGTCCTGAAATTATCAGAGTTGCAAAATCTCTTTCGTTCAACAAGCTACGTAAAAAAAATTGAAGATGCATAATTACAACAGTGGCTATACAATTATGTGTATAACTAAATTCAATACTAGAAAAACGAGCATTGCTTAAATTCCTTGCCTGCAATAAGGGATAATTCTCAATTTTTTTCACAAGTTTTTGCATACATCTGGCAACACTGTTGTCGTAAATGCAAGGAAACCTCTGACCTGGCGTAATTTCCAGAGCGCATATACGCATATCAAAAGTTGCAATAACTGCTAGGTCTGTAGTTTGCCCATGACCATGACTGATGTAACTCTTCGACCGTTACACCTAGAATGAGGTTTTAGCCGCATCAAGTACATCAGCTCATGACGCTACCACCCAGTGGTATATTTAGGGTGTTCAAGGTGTTCACTGAACATCCCAAGAAATCCAGAAAAAAAGAAACTTTCCATCGGTTGTCGATGTTCTTTACTTACATGATATTCTAACATCTTGCTGCATGCTGATTGCTTTCTTTTCAATTGCAAAACTCGTCCCCTTCTAATTTTAATACTCCAACGTTTGAGGTCATTGCCTTTAATTTTTTCGGTCATTACCTTTAAGCTGGGTGTGCACTGACAGCTTGGCGAGTGCTATTTAAAATAAACAATTAAGAAAAATGACGTCACAAGGCAGCGAAAACAGCAATGGTTTTAGTTCAGCCAGGCTGTTCACTCGCTGATCTGAACACCTTGGTGCGTCATTGGGGAAATCTAGGGGAATCCCAGCCAATAGCAAGTTTTAGCTTGTTGGATTAGAGTTTGAGGTGATCAGAGTTGGAAACAAGATAAGATAAAATGTTTTTTATGCACCAAGTGCCAGTAAATTAGGACTAGCTTGTCTGAATCTGCAACAAAGCTTATGGCAACAGCTTTATTTTCTTGTTTATTATCGAGTTGCTTTGCTACTGTTTTTTGTTTTAACTTTCACCTGTTTGTTTTTAATTCGCTTGTACATTTCTCAAGGTGTTGCGAGTTGCGACCGTGCCTAATCCTTGCATGAAGTAAATCATTTCCATCTCGAGCACGCTTTTAGTTTCGCGTTTTTTCAGACTCCTGCTGTGTTATGGCAAGTACTATTGTTCGTTTTGATGGTCGGAAATAAAAACTGAACTGAAGTATGTGACTTTAGAAATGCAACTTGATGTTTGATATTATTAAGTCTTTCATTCAATAGGCGCTGTCAAATAAATATCTATTTTGTAGGCTATTCTTCTCCATTCCAACAACATTATTTTTGTTAGTTCTGTTCATGTTCAGAATTTGTGCTGAAAATGCTCTCAGAACACACCAAATTCAATGTTAATTTTAAAAATTTTCTGGGGGAGGGCCGTCCAGACCCCCCGCTGTTGCTTTGCCGTCACTGAACACCCTGTCAAAGTGGTCACGGTACGCCACTGCTACCACCCAAACCTAGACATTCTTATAACTTTATTTTTCATACAAAATATGAGCAAAACCCATTTGTTGCCTGAAGACTCTTGGCTGCAATCTCATTGTAAATTGCGTCCAGTCCGGAAACGCTTGTAGATACATCCCGTTATAATAATGTATGTTTCTGTAATGTATGTTTCAACACTTCATTAAGAATTTGTACCAGACGGAATACTTTTCGTTTTCAAGAATAATATCTTCTTCACTTTGCATTGCTCTAGCTAGCGTTTATTCTCTGAAGGCACAAAACTCATGACTCGGCTACCTCAACAAATATCTTTCATGTAGCACTTCGGTTATCACAATTAAGAAAAAACAAAATGAAAATTGAAAGCTTAGAAGCAGTAGTCTATTGAACTGGTTGTGGCACCCTTTTAAACCTTCGAAAGAGTACTGACTGTTCATTGTTCAAAGCAATAAAGTTTAAAACTTTTGAAAGATTTTATTTTACTTTTTAGACAAACCTCGTCGCCTTGCTCTCGTGTTGCTTGGAAGTCAATCTTTTTGAAATGAACCGAGGAATTTTGTTTAATTTCGTTTTAAAAATCGATCAGTTTCTGTATATGGTGCATTCGAAACGAAGCGAACAAGAATCTCAGACAACAAAATAATTTCGTCTCGAAGAGCCCACCACGAAAGTCAAGTTCGTTAATCTGAAAATAGAAGTTGTTGAAAACTGTGACCATCAAGGCCTATGAGAGGGGGGTACGAAGGGTATGGCGTACCCTTGAGGGCCCAGGCCTGTGTTTGTTGGGGGGCCCGAAATTGTGGTTTTATAGTTTACGCGCAAAAATGTTTGGTTAAAACCATCATAAACGACTGATTTCAAGCTTAAAAGTTGTTATTCTTTAGTCGTGGGGGGGGGGGGGGGGCGTAATCTAGCAAAAGGACCCAGAAAGGTAATCGAGTGCTTTGCGAGCAAACTAGGGGCCCAAAGTGGTAATTTAATGCTTTACGTGCAAAAATGTTCTGTTAAAAGTACCCTAAATAAAATCATAAAAGTCAGTTATTCTCCTGTCCTGAGGGGGGGGGCATAGTGTAGTAAAAGCAGGTTTGAGAAAAACCCGGGCAAAAAGCCCGGGTGTTTTTGTTTTTTTGTGTGTTTTTTTAAAACTATTTGACAAAGGTAGTTTCACGCTTATTTCACTTCACAATGAATTTCGGAGTTAGAGCAGGAGCCGGAGAATACTTTCGGAGCCGGAGTCAAAAAAAGTGACTTCTTTCGTTCACCTCTGCTAGTGCTGGGCATGTGGTGAATGCAAAAGTTAATGAAGAAAGGTTAGGATTGGTCAGATGATTAACTTGATTATGTTTTAACAAAATGTTATGTTTGAGCCTTGTTAGAGAGCTATGCTTGTACCAGATACATATAACACTCAGTAACGTTAACGAATTTAACATTAAACACACAAAAAAAACATGAAAAAAAACTACTAAATCCAACGTTTTCGACACCACATAGTGTCCTCTTCAGAAATAATTATAAGCTGCATCTAAGAGAAATAAAAAATGAATTTAAAAATTTTACATTAAAGATGTACAATAATCGACACCTCTCTACAGCACCATCAACAACTGACACACGAATTCAATCCAGGATACACAAATTGGCGAGGGACAGATCACATGATATGCACATTGCACAACACAAAATAATAGTTTTATTGCAGCCTGATACTATTATTGCGCAGTGCGCACAGATTTCCAATTCTGCAGTAAAATGTTGTGTGGTGTGCAATACGCCTAAGCAAACATCACACTTTTTGCCCAAGACAATGGGGGCCCGGAATGACTCTTTGTACTCCTAGTGAAAACTTCTCTCAGAGGCCCTGGTAACCATGGCAACATATAAAGATGGTGTGACTTTGCAAAATAAGTCGAAATCTTTGAAGCAAACACAAAATATAAAATTCGTACCACGCTGCAGCGGAAGATGAATATGTGACCATGTTTTGTGTTTTTAGGTTCATTAATCAATGTATAACGAGGTCAAAGTGCTTGAAATGAATACACAAGAAGTTTGTATTGTCAATTTTTTTACTTGCGTTTATAAAAACAGTTTTCAAAAGTTTTATCACGTTTAGCCTAATTATTGGGTTGTTTTAGGAGATATTGGATCTTTCATGTTTGTAAAATGATACCACTGCTTCGTTGAAGTTTTTTTGTGCATAAATTTTTTGAAGGACACGATTATGACATTGTAGCCTGATGAAGGTGTATGGTCGATAATTTGCAGAAAACTGATCAATCTGGATGTCAAAAAGATCTTAAGAACTAGCTGTGTATTTCTGGTATGTAATTGCGTGCAGAAGTGTTTTTTTTTTCGATTAAACTCACCAAGGTTCAATTATCGTTGAAGTTTAATTTACTATATGTCAATGGCATTTCCTATTATTTGTGTTGCATGAAATGAATGTTCCGTTTTTCACATCAGGTATGATTTTAATTTGTTTTCGCCCTAAACGCTTTTATAAACTCGTGACAAAATTTTTATGCCACTTTGAGCATACAACAATAATGGGTGTTAGCTGGATTGCTGCCTCATAACCAAGGAGAAGAAATACGTAATCATAACATCTTTATTGCTTCAAAGTTGACTTATTTTTTAGGCAAACAGTTAAATAACTAGCCGTGTTTGAGTTCTCATCCAACTATTGTCCATTATGTTGTACGTTTCTATTTTACTTTTTAAGTTCAAATTTCAAACAATAAATACCAAAAATAATTTGATTTCAAGTAATAAAATTGTGAATTTTTTATGTATTTGAAAGCAACGTAGGTTAAAACATAAAACTTATTTTCGCCATGCAAACAATCCAACTCAAGCTGGAATTTTTATGCTAAATTGTAGATTTTAGTGTAAATTCACTTTTCCTTTTTTGCAACGTAGTTTGCAGTAGCCCAAACTTTATTTGAACGGAATCGACAGTGCTCAAAAAAGTTAGCTCACCATACAATTTGCTAAAAGTTAGCTGTTTTAGTGACCTTTGAACTTTTTAAAAATAGATGAAAGATAAAGTCGCAGAAAAAGGCTTTGACAAGTCAATCTTTCAAAGTTGCAGCAAGGGAAGTGAACTAGATTTGCTCTGAGCTTGCAGCATGAAAAAGGCCCAGTTGTGTTTTTGAAAGGACTTTGTTTGTTCTGACAACGTTCAAGTAATTAGATGCTTTGAACTGCTGTTGTGTCCCTGGGTGACCTCACTGTTAGAACTTTGGCTTGCTTGCATCCAATCAGCTGTTTTCAAATAGCCTGCAAAGCACGAGTACTTGAATTTGATACTTTCTCAAGCTTCTGGTTAAGCCACTTTCCGAAAAAATGGTAACCCATTGTAGTAACCTACAATTAAAAAGATTAAACTTATAAGTAGTTATTACTAATGTTTGTTAAATTAGATTAAATCATATCTTAAAAATTCAAGATAAAATCTAATGAGTTTTATTTCTGAAAAATAGTGCATCTTCTATAAATATCACTGTAGACATATTTATACAGGTCGCACTGTATTTTCACGTCTAATTAATTGTCTATTTGTTTTCACATTATTAATTTTATTATGATTTTGTGTTGGTGATTGCTTCATTAGCAAATCCTTGGCTTGGGTTGTCAAAAGCCTACACTACTTAACTACTTTCCGTCTTTTTCTCAGGACTTCGCTCCACTGCGAGCATGGCGGAAACTTGATTGAGCATTAATTGCGAAGCGAAGTCACAACTTTATATATTCTTTGCAAAACTCGTGAATAAATTCTCGTGCAAGTCGCAAAGAGAGTTCTTGTTCCCATTTGGCCGTTTCGTGAACATGCTTTTGTACAAAAATGTTTTGTGTCTCCCAGCCATAATTTGTATAGGCTCACAAGCTTCAATCGGAAAAGACATTAAATTGCGCCTTGTGGGAGACCATAGGTATTAGTTTGGTTGGATTTTAGGACAGCTTTGAATTATGACATTCTAGCAGTCTGTAACCAAACTGAACCAGAAAACTGTATAATATACTTTGTAATATTTGATATCATACTTTAGCGCAGGGGTCACCAACCCTTTTTGCGAGCGGGCCACTTTGGCACTAAAGAGAGCTGTGGCGGGCCGCACTAATAAAATGTTAGGTAGGTTGACTCTTATGCTAGAAAAGAACGCATTTCGGACCCAGTATTCAGCGTTACATGTTGTTCATATTTAATATGTTAGAATACCGCAGGAACAAAATTAATCGAATGACGCTACTGGCAGGCCAAGCTCCTTTTACAACACTTTTGACTTTTTAACAATGCCTAATAAACGAGGCCACTTGTTTTGCGCACTTATAGAGAGACGAGCCGCGGTTTCATCAGGCTGCATACAATAGTGACCTGCAAACATATCAGCGAAAAATAGGCTCCAATAACAGGAAAAAAGAAACCAGGCACCATGAAACAAACGCTTGTGGAAATCACCGAAAAATCGTAATTCATGAACAGTCTTCCCTCTAAAAAAGCAATGAGTTGGTTTTTCATCCTTTTTGTGAGAGTCTACAAAACCGTCTTTCTTTGACTATTAGACAACTGTCACTTGCGGTGCTTATCAGCGTGGCAAGAATTGTTGATTAACAACATTTTGCAGGACTTGCTTCGGCAGAACATATACTAAAATTGGAACGATACAGAGAAAATTAGCACGGTCCCTGCGCAAGGATGACACACAAAATCGTGAAACGTTCCATATTTCTTAAAAAAAAAAAAACATTTTGCAGTAGGCCTACTAAGCTAAATATTTTCATAATACAATCAGAAAAAGTCTTTCAATTTATATATAATATTTTGCCAATTTATTATAAATTGAGTTGGCACACCGACCTATTTTGCCAACAAAAACTTGCATAAAGAGAACACTGCTCGTGAAACACAATAACGGTGAAACGCACACTAGTGTTTACATGACATTTGCAAACTTAAAATAAGCAACCCTATGCTCACAGACAAATTCGAAAACAGACGTTTTAATCAACCACTGGATCAGTGTGGCTGGATCGCATTGGAATAACTTTAAGCAAACCCCACCGAGAACTATAATCTGATTGGTCGGTCGGTGGAATCGTATGCAAAACGAAAATATGCTTCCCGAAAAGTATTTTTTGCCTTCGTGCTGTTTAACTCCTCAAGAAAAGTATTTTGGGTTATACTTGTACGCTGATACCTTTCGCGGGCCGCAGCGATACAGCGTGGCGGGCCGCATGCGGCCCGCGGGCCGCCAGTTGGTGACCCCTGCTTTAGCGGATTACAAGTAACCAAAACTGTCAGGATTGACTTGCAAATTGACATTGAGCTTGCAAACGAAGCTTTTTTAGTTCAAGGATAAAGATTTCCATAATCTTTTAATCAATCTGGCCTAAGATTGGAAAAGGCTATGTGACTATTGAGTGGGATGTCAGCGTTTTTCAATGGCCAAACATTTCCCATTTTATCATATAAAGTCAGTATAGGTTGTGATGTGAATGATTAGTCGTTGTAAGGACATTACAATCAACTTGTTGTTGTGGATGGATTGTCAATTTATTGCTTGCATGTTTCATATTTGGTCAAAAATTTCCAGGCGAGTTTTTTTCAAACTTCTTGGCAAAGACGAATTATTATTTGATAAAAGCAATTCGTACAGATTATTAGGGTGTTCTCTTTTATGAGGAAGAGCCAAACAATTCAAATTTATTCTTATCTTAACAAATTCTGATACCAACCTGTGACAGTGTAGGCCTACAAACTGTTCCAATTAGGTTTTACTAAGCTGTTAAGATCAATCACCCACTTCCTTCAAAGTCATTCTTGCACTTGACATTGTCAAAAGAGAGCCTAAACATGGGAAATTGCTTCCGTACCAAGCACAAAGGCTGGGTCACAAAATTTATTGCCAAAACGCGGCACAAATCAACAACCAACACAATTGACAAAAAAGGAAACTGCTTTTAAAAGTTCTTTGGTGATGACATTGACATTTCACACTTGGCAATGCTCGTAAAAGATTATGATTTTAATGTAAGTAGCCGGAAAATTGGTTGGTCGGTGATCTCGAAAAGACATTGTCAGTCACAGAGTTGTTTTTTTTCTCAACTATTTTTAGTCTATTTGGGTGTGAAGATAATGAATAATTAAAGAAATGATCATTTTCGATATTTTTTACAATATTAGACCTATTGCTATAGAACCGGTTACGTGCCCATTAATTACTTTTAAGGTAAAGGCTTCATTCGCAAAATTATCTCCAAATATCGTTCTTTAGTTTTCAGAACGCTCTTATAACAATGGTGATAGCTGGGGAGGAAGTCTGACACAAGATATTATTCATACCGAAAACTCACTGTTTAATTACAGTAATACTCTTTCACGTGTATTAGACAGCAAATTTTGTTCAACAGTTAAAGGTTGTTTTTACGATTTTGTCAAATTGTTGACACAAAAAGGAACCTGCAATCTCGTTTTTGTCTTTTGACATTAAACAACTTTACCTGGTGTTTCAAAAATTTAAAAAAGTTTATTTTCAAAATTTCTACAGATTATAAAATTTAAAATAAAAAGAATCGGTGTTAAGAAGCATGTTCGGCCACCAAACTGAAAGCCTATAGTTTGTTGTTTGAGACATAGGAATGTTTCAAATAAGGCTTTTTTCTATTTATCTTTTTGCCGACAAATTAGTGTATATTTTGATTGATAGGTTTCTCTCTACGCTGCCAATTACAGCAAAAGCTTGTTGTGATCGAGTCAATTCTGACTAACCTAAGCGAAAAGCATGCGATTATGTAAGATTAAATAAACGCGTTTCGCTAATAAGAGCCCTACCCTATGGCACGAGCCTTTGACACGGGTCGATGCCAGAATTTCAAAGTGACGCCAGTCGTACGCCTTCTGTCTAAATTTGACGAACGCTGAAGCCGGCTCTGCTTCCTAAAACTTAAACTATTTCCCAATATTTATGTTGTCTTGGTAAACACGCCTACAAAATGCAAAGTGAAAAGAATGCCACAAAACAAATTGAAACTTAAAGTTCTTTAACGCGTAGCCATTAAACTAATGGAAATAGCAAGGGAAACAGTCGATGAAGAAGATGAAAATTGTGTGGTGGAAAAAGCATGCCTAAAGCCTGGGGTATGTCTTGATCAGGCTACACAGCGCTGCTACATTTGAAGGTTCTGACGTGGACCACGGTTCTGATGAATTAGCTTTGCACATAAATGCCATATGATATTTAAACATCCCCTTATTCAATGCTTCTGGGTAGACTAACCCCTCTGCAAAGTGAACACACACGTTTTATGGACCTTCATCTAAAGATGAAACCACATAAATTTATGTGTTGATTGCATACATAACATACCTCATTTGACAACTGCTTATTTGCACCTACAAAAACGTGAAACGCTTAGGCTACATGGATTTTACATTTCGAGAAATGAAACATTTTTTAGCAAACTATGCGTTGTAGGCTTTGGCTAGCCTACATAAATTAATATAGGCTACTTCAAAAATCATTTCGCCATTAGTTTCAAAGTCATTTTGTTTTGGAACTTATCAACACAAACACGTGCGATTTTTTTCAAGGCTTTTTGAACAAGTGATGTAAAACTGATAGAAAGGTAGTAGACAGCAACAAATCTTTTGCGCTTTGCAATGGCAAGAAATCACTGCTTAGATAAATAAGTTTTCCTACTTTAATGAGGTGCGACCGCTTTGTCCGCTCATCATTTGGTGAGAAAGTATTAATAACAAACGAAGCTGTGGACTTACTTCTGTTTAAGAAAGAATAATGACTGTTTTTTTAGAAGTCCAAAAATACATTTAGCTTGTCAACAGCAAGCCCGCTTTTAGAAAACAAAGCTTAAATCAAAAAATAAAAATAAAGAAAACGTAGAGAAAACGATGGAAGTAGGCTACACAGTGTCAATAAGATACTGAAAATCAATATTTCAACTTTTTATCTTGCAAATTATGTCATAGCAAAATCACTAGCACAACTGCAGGTTTACGCTATCAAGAGCAAGATTGACCAAACTACTTGAAAATTATGTTCATTGCGATAGCTAGCACCACATACTATAGCCATTTGTGATCTAGTTTTCCCTTTGCAATAGCGTTTTAGAGAAAACTTTCAAATCTCATCTGTCGTCCTCGGGGCTGAGGTACAAGAAAATGGCGTCATATGGTATTTGAATAGCTCCCAAATTTAATCGATTTGTCGTTTGCCTGTACTAGCTGCAACCCGGCTTGTTTTATGAAATGCAGCTTTGCCAAGTATTTCATCACAGAGAGTTTTTGCCCCACAGCTCAGTTGTTGAGCGCATGACTGCGTGACCGAAAAAGCTTCAAGATCAAGCGGCGCTGGTTCGACTCTCGGAGTGTGCGCTTGAGCAACGTATGTTAAGGACTGCTTACCATTCAGCGGTATCTAATGGATGGAATAATTCTTCAGCAACAACACTTTAACAACCAGAAACTTCACTCTATCAATCTCAGTGACCGAGCATGGGTCAGAGGTTCAAAGCCTGTACAGTCTACAAGTATGCGAAGCCGCCAGGATTAAGTTCTCAAAGAAGCTTTCCCAGTCCGAACATAAAGATTCAACCAATTATTCAAGTAAAAGTGATTCTTCTGCGATTGTAAAACGTAGTTTTCGTTTAGCTTTTCGATCTGCTACCAAGTAGTCAAAATACTAACTAGTTCTCAACACAACCTTTTTTCTAAACAAGCTTAAGGTACTTTCAAAAGCCGCTGTTAAACAGGTTTGCTGCTCGACAACTAATCTAGTCATTCGTGGTGCAGTTGTTTTCTCCACTCGATACATGAAACGAATTTTATTTTAAATGCATATACTGTAAAATAGCAGTGATCAATTCCACTGGCGTTTGAAGAAGTACTTTTAAAACTGAGTTAGTCTTGACCGCCATTTTTATCTAACGCTTTTGCGACCTGGTAAGAACCTGAGGTGCTGGGGTGTCGTTGATTTGGCAAGTCTGCACTCTCAGAGCCGGAGAAACTAAATGTTTTAAAAAAATAACAAAAGACCAAGTGATACTGGTGACGAGGCTACACTGTGGCTATTGCTCACCGTGTCACTATTGTACATACTACTCGGATTAGGAGACATAAAAAGAATTTCATTACAACTATTCTGTCCCGGCAAAACAATTTAATTTACAGCTCTATTTTTGAGCCGCAAGAAATAGTTTGTTCTCTTGTATGATTAATCGTTCACCTGCCAGGCTGACAAATTGCTACTTAGCTAATCGAATTTTCTTTTATTTAATCGTGTGAAGTATTTCCTTGCTTAAACTTGCACTTTCTGTTTAAAGCTTTTGCGATGATAATGCCCGGTTTTATTTGTATCTTTACAAAAGCTAAGATTACTTTTTGGGACTGCTTGCCTTTCAGTTCTGTGTTGTATACTGTATGTCTTGTGTCCCCACTCTGTTTCACCTTCACTGCTTTACTCTCGAAAAAAATTGCAAACGGTATCGTTTGTGGAATAATTGGGTTGATCCAAGTTGCCATCAAACTTAGATCTACAAGAGGCTGTGGGAAGACACTTGATCTGTTGACCAATCTAAGCTGACTGTGAGCTGTGGAGCAAATAAATTTTCATACAAATTAGTAAATTCTATTCATGATCTGCTTTTATTTCATAAAGCCACTTTAAGTTGCAAGCGCAAATCAGAAATCACAAGCAAATAAAGTTTGACTTCAAGCAAAGGTTTAATTCACAGCGTGTTGCAAAAACTTGCCAATGGCGTGAGCTGTTTTGAACGAACACGGTTGCTGATAGTCAAAATAGTATTATGAAAATAGCAAAAGCATTCAGGCTACATAGAAGCTAAGACGTTCGAAAATTATAGATTATAATGACGACTGCTACATGGCTGTACAATTTTTCGCTCCACATCTTGAGCGAATGCCAGGCGTCAGACCCCATAAGACAAATTCTATCTATTTGTGTTTTGCCAAGAATAATACGTTGCAAAGAAATGAGAAACGATTAATTCTTTCGGTTGAAATTCCAATTCCATTGGCAAGGAGAAGTTATATGCGATTGTAGGCTACAAAGTTCACACGCCAAATGAAAAAAGTTACAGTATTTGCATTGTTTCAACCTCGTCAGACATTAAAACCTTGCAAAAACAATATCTTTTGCTCGTTTGCATGTTCATGTACTTTCCAGAAGTGTGTTGCATTAACAACGGTAGAAATACTCAAACTAATAAAAAACGTTTAAAAATATGAAAGGGGTGGGTTGTGCTATAGTTAGCAATGATCTTTAGATACAAAAATAGAACCATTTTAACACAAGGGCAAGGCAGCACTGTCATATTGAAATACTGAATAACAGTTGACAGGCCTAGCCTACCATAGAACAAAAACAACCCACGAATGTGATAATGACGCATGCAAACGTGGCAAATTGTTATTGGCCATCAATTATTGCGGAACATTTTCCTTTCTGACACAAAGTTTAAAAATGACCAACGGTTATGAAAATACAACATTGCATTGGCGAGCAGGTTGCAAATCTTGTCGATTTAATGCACACAAAGACTTTAACGTGTGTTTTACTGAATACTGCTGAATAGCTGATAATACTGAGCAAGCACTTGTCTTGGTACCTTATGTTTCAAAAAGTGATAAAAGTCCAAGAGTTTAAGTAAATACAGGGGAGAAGTTATACGTGAAATGAAGGGTCATCAAACAGAAACAAGCATTTTGAGCAGACTCCCAAGCAAAAAAAAGAAAAAAAATGTTTTCGCAGTTGTATCGTAACAGGGGGACATTACGAAGCAAGGGATTGGTCGTTGGCTCCCAACTTTATCGTTTGCTTTAAATATTTCCCAATGCATGTTTCACGGCAATCACACTCTGTTTCAGTCTACGTTTCACTTTTTCAAAGGCAACTTCCCAACAGCAAATCAGTAGTTTTAAATCAGTCATCAACAAGACGTTGAATCAATGTAAAAAACGACTTATTTGATATCTGGGTTAACACAAGCTGCTGCGGTGCACAAACATTCAAAAGTGCATTAAAACCATCAGTTGACAATTTGCAAAATTAAAGTCTCGTTCATCGAAGAGTTTACTAGGGGGTAACCTGACAAGGGGCAGGCAAGCATCCCTTAGCTAGTTAACTGTTGATACTGGACCCCCAGTTGCCTACACGTTGAACCAAAAAAATCAAAAAATACTACAAATGCATTGAAAAATGTGACCCTTGGTTCGTTCATTGATGCTTGCCCCTTGGCACAAACCTTCAGATGCGTCACTAGTTTTCACCCATCCCATCATAAAAAAGCCCCGATTGCACATGTGGAACTTTTACAAAAAGCAAAACAAATGCAGCAAGAAAAACCCAAGTTTTGCCGGCTGGGTAGAACTCTTCATGATTGTCTTGTGAGGCCGACAATCAGTCAGAAAAATGTTATTTGTACGAACTACATCTTTCAACGGGTGCTGTGAAGAGTAAATGTACATATAAAAAACAAAAACTTGAAACACACACAAGCAATGAACTTTGGCAAACTACTTTAATTATACGCTTTGTTTCAACTGCACACGAGCAAAGGTTGCTATGACTTGGAACGGATTGAACAAAATGCACCAAAACAATGCGAATGAAGTGTAAGCATAGTAAAAAAAACTTGAGTGTAACAATTAATTACAGTAAATGCAGAGGTTCGGTTGGCAGTTTGCTGCGTTATGCCACTAACATACAAAACCAAGCGACACTACAAAATTTCGCACAGAGATTCCCAACCTTTTTATGTTTTTCATGAAAAACGATTTAACGTTTTCTCTCAACTCTCTTTAAGATACAGTATATCGTATGATGGTGCATAACATTTAGAGTTTAGACTTCACCGGTGTAATTCACGTGTTAATATAAAAGCGGTCAAGCTCTGTAATAAAGTATTTTTATTGCATTTAAAGTTTTGGCTACCGCAAAAGTAGCTTCACAAGTAATTTGTTCCGTAAACCAAATAAATCTAACACGTTGAAGGGGAGCTACACGTAATCTTTAGCCGCAATTAATTGTGTAGTAATTCATGCTATTCAGTTGCATTTGCACGACAAAATATTGACGTAAGTGTATTTGCGGTGACAAAAGTTTTAACTGCAAACAATCGTCACTAAATCGTGCCGTTTATTTTACTTCGAACCGCTAGGTTACGTCATATGTCTGTTGATTTTTATTTAATTGCTTGGTTTCCCAACAAATTGTTATACAGTTGTAGTCGCCGCTTATACGATTCACGAATATTGGATCCAACAGCTTATTGAAGCCAAATACCGTGGAGTGGAATTTCTACATATTAACGTAATGCAAAATATTTTGCTTAGTGTGTCTACGAGTTTGGTTAGTGGATCCACTCCCGGCTTCTGACCACGTAGTAAAATGCTTTCTCCCAGTTGTTGCAATGTCTTTTTTCACTTTGTTGCCTCTCCAGATGTACATTTTAAGAGCTTTCTTTGAATTCGTTTTAACAATTTATAAGTTATCTTAGTGTTTCTTGAGTTGTTTCTGAGGTTTATATTCATTACATGATTAACGACCATTCACAATGAGCTTATTTGGGCCATACGGAGATCTTAATCAGACTTTTTGCTTATAGGATCCATTCCTCCTGGAACGGAGGCGTTTCTTGTAGCCTATGTGGCGACTACTGGACTAAACGTTAAGCTGAGAGACACCATCGTGAACTTTGTCAATTAGTTTTATTTGTACTAATTTTTGAATGACACAAAAAGAAGAAAGAATACTGCCATATGAAATTCAACTAGTCACATTGATAATAAACGAAATTTAGAAGATCATTGCCAGTAAGTCAGCATTTTTTTGTAGGTTAAATTGCTAAATGCTTACTCCAAGCTCTTGCATAGCAAGGTGGGTGACCTCTGTTTAAAAACTCTTGGTTTAGCATTATTTTAATTTCATCGTTTTACTGAAGCCCAAAATTTCCAAATCTCTTTTTCTATGTTCTCTTCAGGTCAAACTAATGCTAAATCTTTGATGGTGGGCTGAGGCTATGTATGTTTTTCAGTGGCCTAAATATCACAACTATTGTGCAGTTGCTTATTTCAGGATCGTCGACCATAACAGAATTAACAACCTAGGCTACTGCAGTGACAGAGCCGTGAATTACATCAGGAATTTACTTCCAGTAGTGATGAGAATAAATGTTAATTTTTTTAAAGAAGGAAGTATATGAAATGCAAATCAAGAAGCATTAAATGGATAGCGTGTCGCAATCAATTTAGAGTTTGTTCCACTGAGTACGGTGGAACTGTACGGGTGAATACATGCAAATACAAACTGCATTTGCACGAATAAAAATCAATTCATTTTTATCAAAATTGCTTCTCCATTATTAAGGTGCTAATCATGTATATTTAAAAATCCCTATCTTAAATGTACGGCAGAAGTTTTAAGGATAAAATGATTTATTTCTACAAGGGCTTGATTTATCGAATATTTTGTAGAACCTTAAACGCTCAAGTTAAAGCAGACCAACCAACTCTCGTTAGCTGCTGAAATACATAATACTGAGACGTACAACGGCGGACAAATACTTTTGAACAAACACAAACACATATGGAATTAATGTAAATGATGAATTGTTGAAGTTACAGTAATAGTTTCGTCAATAAGTATAACATTTTTTGATCGTTTTAACAGCTATAAGTAATGAAAAAAAAGTATAAAAACTTTTTAAACTTTTGTTTCATAGGCAGCTGCTTCTTGATACGATGTTATAACTTGTGTGGAAAAACACTAATTATTACCAAAAGAAGATTATAGCAGGATGAGATGGAGTCACCTTGTACGCGGTCAAGCGATTGTTCAATACAACATAAAAATTTTGAGATGTTGTAATTTGAAACCTTGAGCTCAAAAAGCAGTATGTCTGTTTTTTGTTTACATTCTGTATATACTTTCATGCTTTTCTTTTACGGCAAAAAGAACAAACCTTTTAAAGACAGTCGCAGCTGTCAATCACCATCTGCGGGATCTCGTTGTAGATAATCGTAGACTGGTGATCGTAGTAGAGCATGCTCATTGGTGCGAGGGCATTTGGAACACAGCAAGTTTTTTTCTGTTCTGCGGTACCCACGTTAGTATGGCGAATAAAAGTGGCATGTGGGTTGCTGAGCTGGTTTACACCGCATTCTCCTCCGCAATATTTCAGGTTCATATGGCTGGGAGCAATGATCCATCCCCAACCAATTTCTTCAAAAGTGACGTCGAAGTCTCGGAGACAGCATAGGGTTTCGATCGAATTGCAGCCAAGAAGGGCAGATCGCTTTTTCCGCTGGCTGGCAGAGACCATAAGCTTTACGTTCAAATATGGCGTCTGTAAAAAAGATAATCTGTTAAGCTTCAAGTTCAGGAAGTGAAACGAGTCAGCGTATTTTTGATGATAGCAAGCTTGGTTTTAACTAACTAAACGATATACCTGAACAGTGAGCCAGAAAACTTGTAACGCAGCAGGCTTACTAGTTACTTAACGCTAATTTTAAACATTGTTTATGTTTAAAATAAACTTAACACTGAAAAAAGTTCTAAAAATAAACTACTTAGCTATAAATGCTGTATTCTTTGCCGGAAGAATCATAACGAAAGTCTTAACTACCAATGAAAATGGTGGATAACTATAAAAGTTGATAATAACTCGCTTGAGGTCTGTTGACGAATCAGAAAATTTCGAACTGGTCTTGAAAATATCAGAAACAAATATTTTACAAAAAAATAATATATTACGGTTAGTGGGATGTGTGAATTAAGAAACTTTCATTATATATCAATAAAACAAATTTGTAAAATTGTTATATGGTGCAACGATACTTTTATTAAGTGCAAAGCATCTCAATAGCTTAAACTACATAAGGTTTTTTTTACATTTCACTAAACAATATCTGCAGTAATCGTTTCCAAAGAAAACGTTTTTGTATTAAAAATAATCTATTAAAAAGTATTTTCTATAAGATTACTTCATCTTTTGCGTTTCATTCATGCAAACAGCAAATGTCTGAAAGCGAAGTTAGGTCACAAGCCCTGCCTTGAACTAAATTTTAAACCAAATTTGTAAAGGATTTTTTTCTTAAATATTTTGTTGGAGTTTCATTCATCGACTAATAAAGTTTCGATTAGGCTGCAGGGTAGGCTAGGGTAGCTTTGTAGTAGAAGCGACAGAACTGCCCTAGACTTACAAAGTTCTCTTTTTCAGGATCTCTTCCAGTAGCTATCAAGTCAGGAAGGTCTGTCGAAGATATGTCTACGCCAAAATTCTTAGTCGGATCTTGCACCCATCTTGTCACAATATCAGTCAAACGAATCTTTATCCAAAAGCCGTTCCAAACTTGTTTGTTCACTTCAACCTTCAGAGCTCGACGTTTATCACTGAAAACATCGACGTCTTCCACAGTCTCGTTGAATCCCATTCGATAATCTGTGACTTCCACCACTGCTCTTGTGGCGTTGGTTGTCTTTGGACGGACGTAGACCGACAGTGTTGCCGATTCAACTTCAAAATTTTCCGTTTCTTTTCTCGTGAATGGAAAGTAAAACCAGCTCACCGTGCTTTTCGGGGTATAAAAGGGAGCTGAAATAAATTTACAACGTTAAATTAGACATCATCATTAGGCTACTTCTTGATCATCACCAGTTTTTATAAAAAAAAAATTTAAGTAGTCTACTTCAATTTATGAGTAGATGATAAGGTACACCGAAAGGGACCGGTAAGAATAAAAAAAAATTATTCTGTTAAATTGGTTTAACCACAATTATATAAAGTTTGAAATAATATAGTTGACAGCGTACATGCCCCTTTGCGTTTAAATAAAGTTTTTACCTGCTGTTTGTGTTCATATATTTAAGCTTTTAAAATTAAAATGTACAAATATGTTAGACTACGGTGGTTTCTTTGTTTGTCTTTGAAAAATGAAGTGTAACTTTTAAAATCACGTTTACCGTAGCCTCTAATGATTTCTAGTCTTGTCTCTAACTAGAGTCGACAAGCAGTTTATTTGCTTTTACTTTGAACAATTTTATGAACTTTCGATTGCATTTCACCTATCTTCAACCTGTACGGATTAGATTACTTTTGGATTGATTTTCACAAGCAATTGAAATAGAAACTTGAAAATAAGAAGCTGGCAACAATGTTGGGCTTTGAAAACGCTCTGCTCTTTGTAGTTATCCACCATTTTCATTGGTAGTTAAAATTTTCGTTACAATTCTGCCCGCAAAGAAAAAGAGCATGTATTGCTAAATGACTTACTTTTAGAACGTTTTTCACTGCTTGTCTTATTTTAAACCGAAAAAAATTGCCTAAAATTTAGGTGTTAAGCAATTAGTACTGTAGCAGCTATTATCAAAAATACCCTTGGCTGATTTAATTTCCTGAAATTTGAAGCTTAACATATTTATATTCTTAGCGAAGCTTTGCGCTGTAGAATGAACAACACGATAACGCCACGAGATCATTTCTTTAGTTTCGGTTTTCTCTTTTGTGAAAGTTTTCACCAGCTTGCGCTATGCGAAGAAAAAATAAATTAACATTGAAACCACGACGCAATTGTGACAAAATTATAAAGTAAACTTAACAAAAAAACGGATTCAAATGATAATCCTTCTGATTGGAATTGTGACAGCACCCATTCAGTTCCAACGCAACTGAACCAACTTTTGTCACGAAACAAGATCAACATTTTTATTTGAAAACTCAAAATGTTTTTACTTGAAGGGAAGCCTAATTGGTAATGTTAAGGGCGTTTTACCCTGATTGGCGTCGGGAGAGGTCATAGCCTTGCGCATGCAAAAGTAGCTAAGTCGTTTGATACTTCAGTTAGCCTGGTTGTTTTGCAATGCAAAACGGTTTTGAAGCCTTCAGAATCAATCACGTTTTCGCAACGCTTAAACAACGTAAAAGCGTCAGAATCCGTTTCTTGTTTTGCAAAAAGAAAGTTTGAACAAGTTAGATAGGAGTGACGAAATATCCTGACGTCAAGGTAAATGAATGGCTGTTTGAGTAAGCAAAGGTGTTTACGAACTTGCAAAAGGTTTTTGTGCTGCAGCAAGTTTTCGTGCAAAGCTAGGCGCAGTGTTGTAAGCAAATTACCGCATGCTATCAAACACTTAATAACAAAGACCACAAGATCCAGACAGGCTGAGAAATTAATTATGAAACGCGAAAAACACCTTTGAGGGGTTTTTATACCTTGCCGTACGCTTATTACAAATAAATACAAAAATAAATTTGTAATGTAACAGCTGATTTTTGTTCACACACATCGAGTCTATGACAATGATATAATTCGAGCAATCGATAGTCAAAATTGTCCTCTCTTCAAATTTTTTCTGCCAAAACGTCAACAATTTAATTTTAAAGCTGATACGATGATGTGTTTCAAACTTATCAATTCAAAAAAGTCAAAAATCATCGTTTGACCAAAGTTTTTTGTTATTTTTGTTTTAGGAACGCCCAAGTGCTGTGCAATGAAGCTTCTCCATTTTTAAGAAAAAATTGGCAATAAAATAAAACTAAATTAACCAAAAGTCAATAAATTCATTTTACCTTGATCAAAGTTTATAAAATGATCATGAATTAGCTGAGGAATTACAATGAGAAACTACAAAAGTGTATATAAAAAACCAAAATTCAAAATATAAAAGTTCAACTTCAAGTTTTAAATCAAAACGTGGTTGTCCTATCTATAACTAATATTTAAAAAAATATGTAAGCGACACCGCATAACAGAATTAACCTTCTTGCTGAAATGGCATTAAAATTTGTTTCGAAATAGACAGTCTGTTGATGTAAAACTTACAACAAAACAGAATTCATTTAGTTTACATTTGGACGCGGTTTATCAAATGCAGCATAATAAGTTTGAAAAAACAGTACTTTTGTGTTATAAATTCACTTTGTTTTGAGAGTTTAATTTGCTTAATTTTACATATTAGTCCACGTTAAATTACTGGTGATCTATTGCACCAAAGGAAAAGGACATAACGCTTGGCTTGACTAGCGGTAATAGAGAAAGGAGCCGTTCAAAAACAGTTGGCTCGATCAATAACCGGTGACGCAAGCAAACGACTTCATGAAGGATGTGAAAAATTTCATGCAATATCTACTTTTTATTGTGATGAAGTCTTGGATTTGCATCGGCCGTGAGGTGTGTGGGGCTATTTGTCCAATTCCATTACAACTTTGGTAGAAAGTTTATCTCAGAAAGAAGACAAGTAAATTTATATCGTTAGAATAAAAAATGTAATAGATTGTAGATTTTTGTTATTACGTAGCAAGAAAATTATCTTCTCTTTCCAAACGGCTTTTTCAATTTGTCAAACCGAAAAGGTAGTACGGTAGTGTTAGTTCCAAGGCAGTAGTTCAATCATTTTTACTTCGATTTAACTTTTCAACAGTCACATTAATTCGACGTCTTTAAACATTGAATTAGGCTATAATGCAAAAAATAATAAATTTGCTACCGATACGTTAAATCAGGGGTGGGGAACCTTTTTAGTATTGCGGGCCACATAAAACGAGAAATAACACAGGAGGGCCACTAAAAATTTCGAAATTTTATTTAGCCTGCAGATAAAATGCAGCGAAGTAGACAATGATTTATTTCACTTTCACACCTAGTGGGATGGCTGAAAGTTTTTATTTTTGGGGAGTCGTGTGAGGTCTGCTGACACGGAAGATGTTGCAACTCTTAACTGCATCTCCACGTTTTTATCAGTCAGTCAGGAGCGAAGCCGACTTTTTGTTAGATTCAATTTGGAAAAAACTGCTCGCAACGGTAGGTGCTTCCAAACAGAGACACATATTTCAAAGCATGTTTCCGCGTGACAGGAAAATCATCAGCATTTATGTAGCGTTGACAAAAGTTGAGCAGTGGAATGTTTTGGTACATCGCTTTCAACGTACCGTCACTCTGGAGCACTACTATTTCATGTTGGAAGTTACTAGGAACATCAGTCGCGGGCCACATGGAACAGTCACGCGGCCGCATTTGGCCCGCGGGCCGCAGGTTCCCCACCCCTGCGTTAAATCGCCTGGAACAAAACATCATCAGTCCAAAGCCCAAATATCAGTACAGAAAAAGGCATTTTTTAAAAACATTGAAAAATATGAAGTTTTGAAACGTTCATTGCAAAACTTAGATTTTATTACATTGCGAAACTCAATTTTGTCAAATTTAGCCAAAAACTGAAAAACTAGGCTACTTCTTCTTTTTTCAAACTCCGGATGATGCAATGTGGACAAAATACTGGTGTAATGTTCGGCTTAAAAACCTAAACTTAAAAAACACTTTCAAATCACCTACAAAAAAGATGCAAACTTACGTGATATTGCAGTGTGCACGATTTGTTTCGTGCTGACCTTGTCCACATCAAGTTCTGCAATTTTCTTTGCATGGTCATATTTCTTAAACAACCCCTTAACAGCGGAGGAGTTTCTATTAATCGTTTGGTTGGTGATGTTAGGAGCCATGTCTAAACGGAGTTTTTTCAGAAGAGTTTTTTTTAATATTTCCACACGACGTGTTTTCTCTTCCGCTTTGTTTGCACATCTGTTTCCACGACCGCATGGATTCGCCATATCCGCGTCTCCATCATCTATCTCTGCATTCCTTGACATGTGTTCGTTTTGAGATGCTACGGCATTTTGATCCTGTGTTGTTCCAATTTCCTCACTAGGCTCTAAAATTGATCCTTCTTCAGACGCAGATGCAGTCTCTGGTTCTGGAGTAAAGATCATTTGGTAAATTGTGTCCGACCAACTTTGTTCATGGTCCTGCACGTTGTTATGCGTCTCATGAGATGGTGAAATGAGCCTTGGACTTTCGTGATAGGATTCTTCAACGGAAGCTTCTTCAACCTCTCGGAGTCGGTGTGAATCTATTCGATGTCTGCGGTGTGCTTCAGTACAGGATAAAACAAAGCAAATGGCAACATAAACAATACTTTTAAAAAACATTTTTGCTAGTGGTTGCGCTAAATATACAAAACGAATACATATTAAGAAATAGGTTTTCATGAAACTTACTGCTCACATGTTCTCACGTCCAAACTAGACTCAGGCTTTAACACTTTTATTGTGCTGTCAGGTAAAGCGAGACCTTTTTATATATTGAATGGCTACTGAGAAAAAAAAGAAACCTTCTTCATTTTTCAAGTTGCTTCAGCAATAAAGAGAAGAGATAAAATTGCTTTTTTAAAACCTAACCCAAGGGCGCATTGGGTGTTGCATATGCACGTGAAAGTAAAGTTATTATAGGCTATACAAAATTTATTAAGATACTTTGTTGCCTAATTTTTTTTTTTTTTTTTTTTGTAGAATCGTGGACAAACGGCATGTGCTGAAATTTTTTTCCCAGAGCATTAAAACTTCGAGAAACAGAAAAATATTTTAAACGCAGTGCAAAATTAAACAGTTCAATGTAGGTCAAACGCATTTGCAGATCTGGTGGGCACTTGGTGGTGTTCTCCGTCAAACATGCCATTTCTTTCCGTTTTGCTTGCTCATTAACATTTCAAACTTGACCAATTTCATCGGGAGCGAGCGGTTTCAGCAGAGGATTTGAATGATAAGTGTTTCATGTGCGCCTCGAAAACTGAGAAATGTAATGTAATATTCAGAAGTGAACACATCGCCCATTCAACTAGTACTAGTTACAATCAAATTAATCTATTCCAGTTATTGATATCCTTCTCCGGTCATGAAAACAAAATATAATAATTTGAAACTTAACTTAAATTGTGAACCAAACCTTGTAAGTCGTGTAATTTTTTTAAATACAATTTTCGCCAACGTAAAGCTTTACCAATATCTCATTTCAAACATTTTTATTCAACGTGGCTAATACCCCACCCGCTTGATTTTGTTTATATTATTTATTTAAAAATCTATCACCGGCAAAGTAGGCTACTATAGGCCTATAGTGTCGGCTAAGATAACCTACAGGTAAGGGGTTTGCAGTCAAGGGGATGTTGCAAATTGCAGATTTTTCTACGATACAGTGCGTAAAGTTTGCGGACATGAGGGAGGGGGTTCATTTTTTTGCAATTTTATGAAGACATTTTTATGGACAGCCCCTAATATTGTTTGGGCAACCACAAATAGGTCGATATAATTGCACGTGGTGTTTTAACTGCGATATAAATAGGCTGCATTTAGTGTATTGTTTTCAGCTGAGTGACAGGCTGCACTTTCTGGTAACAAAGTTCAAAAGGACTGATAATAATTTTCGACATTGGCTTGTTGACCTTTGCTTTTTGCTGCTTAAGGTTTCCATGCTGTAAACAAGTTCAACAACAGATAACTTGAGCTTATAAGTTCATGTTTGATTAGTTCTTTCAACAGCTAGGAATTCTGATCTTGACTACTCAGGGTTTGATAATGCGATCTTAGGCTTTGGCTACGTGCACGAGTTCTACTGTTTGTCACAAAGAATTGTTGTGAAACAAACGGAAAGAACACAAGCGAACTTTGAGCTTCTGATTGCGCAATAAAATGGTCTCATTTGATTGAATTTGGCATAAAGACATTCCGCTCCGCAGGCAGCATTCAATGCTGCAAATCGTTGCCTTGTCTTTACCTTAAAGCTGTCACAAAAAAAAACTGAATCATCCTCTTTAATTTATTGCTTTACAAATACTTTTGAACTTTGTTGCATTTGACATTAAACATCTCTTAAAATTCACTTGAGATATCGTGACAAGGAATTATTCAGGTCATTCAAACCAATGTTTAATTAATTATTAACCTTTGAAATTACAGTTATTCCATTCAGTTTCATCAGTGGTGGAGTCCTAAATTTCCACAGTCAGGTGTTAGGTCATCTCCAGAGAACTGCAATGGGTCTGCAACTGACCTAGAACTTGGTGTACTTTAGTAAACGCTCTGCTTATCTTTTGCAATGACTCAGTACAAACAAGCTCATCTGTTGCTACCACTGTAGGCTCTTCGGATAAAATGAGTAGGCTAAGTGAGAACCCAGGCATTTAAAAAGTCACCATTTTGACAAAGCAAGACAACGCGTTCATAAGAAATCCGCAAAAACAATACTAAAAGAAGTGAGCCTAGTAGAAGAAGTAAGCCTGGATGTGGCTTAACAATGTTGTGGTTTTATTTATTGTCGCTCTACAACAGCTAAGGCCTTCTAGGAACAGGACTCATTTTTCATCAACGATGTCATCACATTATTACACGACTTATTCTCACTGTGTTATGAAGGAAAGAACACAATCGGTACCGTTTATAAGGTATTCGGTTGGACCCAACGTGGAATCGATCTAAGATCTACCAGCACCAGAGCCGGAAGCGAAACCACCCGGCCATTGAGCTGGTTTGATTTTGCTTCTTCGTTCGAACCTTTGTTCTTTGCCATTCCAAAGGTTGAGGGGCTCTGCCTGTTACCACCCTTGAGTAGAGGCAGTGACTCGAGCTAGAGCAGAGGTGACGAACCTGCGGCCCGCGCAGGGGCGGATTTAGCTGATGGGGGGCCCGGGGCACTTTTAGATTGGGGGGCCCCCCTGCAAAAACCACCTCTGCGTCTACAGTAGCAACAATCCAGCACTGAACAGCATTTTGCAGAAACTTCAAAGGCTGAAAGGTAGAAAAAATAACACAAAATTGCATTTTTTCCACGTAGGGGGGCCCTTCAAAGGTCGGGGGGCCCGGGGCACCTGCCCCCTCGGCCCCCCCTAAATCCGGGCCTGGGCCCGCGGGCCGCATGCGGCCCGTAAAAGAATTTTGTGCGGCCCGCAAAACAATTTGACAATCGCTCATGCATTAAAGACAAATGACATCTCAAAGCTGTTTTATACCTTCACTGGTACACATTTCCTTTGCCATTTTCTTGCCCTGAACACTAACTTTCAGGGTTTAATGCTTCCAAATTATGTTTTAATATTTTATGCTTCAATGCTGCATTAGATAGCTTCAGCTGTATGATTCGCATGGGCTTTTGTTTGTTGTTTGAAAAATAAATTTCATTAACTGATTTCTTGTTTCGAAGCATAATGGTCGAAACATTTAGTCAACTTGAGCAAAAACGATAGAGCCAAACGAAGAAGAAATCATACTCATATGAAAGCAAACGCTTCGACAATTAAACTGTCTTCATTATCACTGCAAGTACTGTTGCTCTATCCTTTTTGCTCAAGTTAATTTGTTTTTATTTTTTACTGTTGTATGTTTCGATTCTGCGTGATATAATTTCAACTGTGAGGGTTTTACTACTTTCATCTGCCGTTTGTAACTTTTCATGAATAATATCTTGAGTCGCTTCTAAAAGATGTCGTAGTAGGTTACGATTAAAAAGTTGTGTGGCCCGAAAACTCATGTGTAATTGACAAAGTGGCCCACGACCGCAAAAAGGTTCGTCACCCCTGAGCTAGAGGTTTGAGCAGGTGTCGAGCAGCCACTGAATAGATTCATCATCCAGTTCGGGCAAACCACGCACACCATTTGGCGCATGATAGATGGCGCAGTTGCAGATGGTGTGGTCTTCGGTATGTACCTCCATGCCACACCAACAGATCGCGGATGGTGCCGTCCTCATAAATGACCATTGTTTTTATGTGTCATCCAGTGTTTTAAATTTTTAATTGGTTTTTCTATGTTTGTTTATGTCCATCATGCACTTGCATAGAATGCCCCTAAAAATGTCTCCAATGACAAACAAAATTTTTTCTTCTGCATAAGCCAATAAATTATCTTGCTTATCGCCTATAATGACATTTGCTTACGTATACGATGATCTGGAAAGTTGTTACGTGTTGTTAGGTTGTTGATAGGCGTACAATTGTTGCGCAAGGCCACCACATTTGCTTAGACAGCATAGGCCTACGATTTAATATCACCATTCACAAATAGTTGTAAAATTTCAAGATTTTTATACTTCAAGCAATGAATACCTATAAAAGTGTCAATCAATACCCATAAATATTAGCTGATTAATTTATATTAGCATTTGTTTTACTTTACAAACAATTCTTTTCCATAACAACAGTGTCACAATGGTGTCAAGATACACGAGGGGCTGTCAAGAGAATTAGTTGAACTCAGTAGCTTACCGAGAGAACATTTGGATTTCCTCTGGAAATACAAAGTAACTCTAAGAACTTATATCTGTTAAAAGCTAACGTACAAAACCAGAGCTTTCTAAGACAAGTCTTTCCAAGGAAAACATGTGCGACAAATGTTTCTTTCAAATGAAAGGACAGCTATACGCCAGATGTAAACAGAAACGCGGAGTTTTTCATCGTTTTCATTAAACAAAACTTCAAAACTTTACGGACATTCATGTATCCTGGTTCAGGGTTTAAACGCACAAGGTCAGTGCTAGAGGGTGTCACACTTCAAATCTGAATAAAAAAAAAAAAAAAAGAGAAAACAAGACAATTCAGACAATTCACAAAAATCAGGTTATATTCTGAGTAACAAATAAACTGCAAGTCGCAATGATAGCTCATTTCTAGTCGGAAATGGTTTAGGCAAGAAAAATTTAAATATTTTTACCATTATTATTTAGTCTAATATTATACTACCATGTCCAATTGTCCATTAATATGATGAATGAATGCTTTAATTACATTATTAAGATTACTACTGTAATAGCTTCCGTTTATGCACTAACCTACATGATTAGAAAGACGGTGGCATTTAATGTTTGTTCACTGACAGCTTATTTTTTTACTTTTGAAAAGAAGCGTTTTCTGACTACTCCCCCATTGCGACATAAACACATAGAGGTTAGCCACTGTTGAACAGCTGGGAAGTTTACGACTTGATTTACGGGAAACTATGATCATTAATAAAATTTTCGTAAACATAACCTCAATTTGGAACGTAGAGTGAAAAGACAATATTCTACCTGATGAGTGGTTTTCAACCGTTGTTTCGAGAAACACGAGTGTTCTGTGATATATCGTCAAGTGTTTCCTAGGAAGTTTTTTGACCTGACTATTGTTCATGGTACAGTGATCGAAAATGAATATCACAAGAGATTTGCGTTTGTCATCTGCAATTCCTGCCAGAATATCAACTTTGTGCTCATCCAAACAGGCACAGATGTCGCACTTGGAAAAACTGAAAGTGCATAAACTATTGTGTTGTTTATTTTATCGCATTATCAAAAAATTCTGTTTGGTGTTCTGCAAGGTTATTTTGATGCATGTAAGTGTCCCGCGGCTCAAAAAAGGTTGAAAAACACTGTCCTCAAGTTGTCAACCTCCTAGTAGTGAGCCTTGGTAATTTGCAATCAAGCGAATGACAACAAATAGAGACAGCAATTGTAGCTCACAGAGCTCCATGCAACGCCATCCTGTACAGAGTGATGCCGACCCAGAGCATGCGCCCTTCATTTCTAATAGCTGTTCAGGGCGGGCAGCTTCGGTTGTCGTATGGGAAGACATCGCCTTGCTGCAATTGAATGTGGAAGGCCTGATCAAGTGTAAAATCGACAACTTGATTTTTTTGTGAATAAACGCATACGGTATAGCAGTGGATCTGCAAAACTTGGAGGGGTGGGGCGCAATAGTTTTGTAGAATCAAGACAATTATGCCAGACAATAGAAAATCTAAAAGTTAAATGTTTTGAAAAAGAGTTCATATCAACCTTTTGCACAAAAACTGTTTGCTAGAAAGTTGATATGTGAAATTTTCGTGCTAAAAGTTGATAAGTCACAAATTGGAGGGAAAAGTTGAAATGTCCACGTTTTCTTTGTAGCCTATGTCAGAAGACCTACTGATTTTGCCAAACCCAAATTTATTTTTCGTAGACTAGCAGAGAATTGAATCTTGTAAAGAGGCAATTTTGCATACGTTTTAACCTTCGTTTACATTTGAAATTTTCTTGCACATTTGGCGTTTTCTTAATCGTTTAAGTTAAGGATATCTTCTTTTGAGTTGCCTCTTTCCTAATGGCTGCAAATTCTAACAACAACTTTGCAAAATTTGGAGGTAAAACCGCATCGAAGACAACCGCACGGTTTAAGAACCAACAGGGATTTGGTTTCCGCTTGTTTGTTTTTTCTGGTTCGAAAATAAATTCCGGGCCGAATTTGGATAAAATGTCCTCATGCCACTTTGCAAAAGTCTCTACCCTATCTGAAAAGCAAATAACAACTTTTTTCGGCGGATTAGCTTGTTTTCAGGATAGAAATGCTAATAACTTTGACACTGTAGATATGTAACGTTCCTTTGAAAGTCGAAAATCAATAACCAATCCGGGAACACTTTAATGTCTATACGCACGTTTTTCATTGTTACAAGTTTAATAAAAACAAAAATTAAATTAATGCTAAATACCGATGTGTCAAGGCGCAATAAACTAAGTTAGAACGCTGGGTGATTATTGTTTTAATGACTTCCTGTTGATCTCCACTTTACAGTGAAAAATTTGGAGAGAAAAATATTCATCGATTTCCGAAAACATATCCCTACAAGTTTAGCTATGTTTTCAAAAGTGTCTTTGCAGATGTGAGTTTTAAAGTTTATGAAGAAGTTCAACATTAATCTCTGTGGCGGCTGTGGCCTTCTTTACGTCACTTTTCTATTCATGCGATTGGTTAGTAATCTCTAATTAAATCCAATATGTTTTTCTTTCTTAAGTTGGGATTAATATGCAAAGACAAAAAATATTTTTCAACTGATGCAGTCTGTATTTTGGCCATTCCACTTTTTTAGTGAAACACCATGCAAATATTTTTTACACAAATCATATCTATACCTTTTTCGATGAAGTTCGCTTTTACTATAATTTGCTTGGTGTTCTGAAAGGGTGTCAGGTGGATCATCTTTGAAGATGTTCCAGTTACTCCCACCACTTCGCTAGAGAGGGTCTGGAAATTTTGTTTTAAAACTCTTATGCCGCTACTTTGGACGGATCTGGATGTCCTTGACACTGAAAGGTTCCAGAAAACGCTTTTTGTAATGAAGTTTAAACCTTTTACTGTAAGTTGAGTTATGAAGGTGCCTTGATTTCTTGTTATAATTAGAGGACCATTCTTGTGAAAGGACGATTGCCCAACTGTATTCATTTCAAGCATTACCTCATGAAATCGTGCAAGCCGTTTCAATTGAACCTGTAGCGTTTATTATGCCAAAGTGGTACATTGGGGCTCAAGGTTAAACGTGGCTGCTTTTATTAACAGAACTATATATTTTTAACTGTAGACTAGAGCAAACCCAATTAGCGGCGTCAGCTGAGGCAAGAATAAGATGACATGGAGGCTAATTAGTGACGCTAGATGAGTACATGTAGCCGAAGCGAAAATATAAGCAACTTTAAAGAGGCCGTTTATCTGTTTTCATGCCCCAGTATTTCACCCCAAACCAATTTAAAATGGAAAGTCTTAAAACTCAAACGATTATTTGTTTTGTTGCGACCAACTCCAGCGATTGCGCAATTTTCAATATTGTACTAGGGCGTTTTCTTTGGAGGGCTTGTTGGCGACGTATCAAACGTTTCCTTAAAATCAGCTTTAAAAACGACTGACCTTTTACCTCCTATATGGTATGGTAAAAATGTCTATTGAAGGAAGAGTTAAAAATATTTTTAAGACTTGGTTACTTTAGAAATGATGTAATTAGTGTTTAAGAGGAAGTGATGAAAAAATTTGTTGAAGAGTAGCTCTTGCTGTTTAATATATTTTATTTTTGTTGAAACAATTTAGTTTTTTACAGAAGTCACACACCTTTCAAAGTTATTGACAAAACATACGATCAACCATAAAAAATCGTGCCGGATTAGATAGGGAAGCATGTCACCAAAGGCACCGACCTTTTTGCGACATCCTTAACTTTTAGTTTTGTCAAACAATTTATAATTTCACGGTACTGTGAAAACAAATTGCCTTTCGCGTGGCACGTGGCTCTTTATTTGGAAATGCCGGTAGACAAATAGAGCCTTCAAATATGTTTTTGCACGCTCAATTAGCAGTATCACTTTCCAACTCACTTGCAGATCCTATTAACCCAAGTGAGCAACACTTCAGCAGCAACAAAAGCTCATCATTTGTGTTTATCCGTCGGCAATTGGCTTACAGCTAACGCTGCTAACGCTAGTTTAGCCTACTTTTGTAAAAATAAAATTTATTTTAAACTGTCAACCCATGGTCAACCTAATATGGCCGAAAGTTCATCATTTTTTGTTTTATATTTTTTTATAAACTTCATCTTGTTCTTGCTTGTCCTAACCACTTTCTTCCATAGTATAGATTGTATTTTGTTTCTTGAAGCAGTGCCTTTTTGTTTTTGAAAGTAACTTGTTTTGGGGTACCAGACATCTCATTTGCAGTCGACCCGACTTATCTCATCAACGGCCTTTGCCACACCGGACGGTGAGGGTCACATCACGCTACATTACATTCCACGCATGAAACTGTAAAATCGCGACTTGAGTGTTGCCAAAGTCGCTGAACTTCTAATAAATATCAACAGGTGCATTTCTCTATAATTGTTGTAAGTGTAAACTCGGCTGTATACACAACTTATAGCCTATAGAAACAACATCATCATCATTATGTTCCTTCCTCGTATTGAGGGTTGGATACAATGCGCCATTGTTCTCGATCATGAGAAATTCGACCATAGAAACATAGTTCTCGACCATAGAAACAACACTAATGCAAGTATCAACAGATTGCTTTGCGGTCTCGTTGGGCAAACAAACATCAGTAAGCTAATCACCCTTTAGACTACTTTCACAATACAAATGGTGATGATGTCTTGCATGATTCTTTAATGTTTTGAGTTTCAAATTTCGTGTTCCGCTTTAGATTTGCTGATTCATCATAAGTTGCAAATTCATTTGCGCAAAATAGCCTACTAAAGATTTATATTTTTCTAAAAGCAAATGATAAGCCATTAGCAGCGCAAAGCTAGTAGCTTATTCAGCAACCTCATAATTTTTCACACCAATTAATTTAAGATTATTATTTAGTTTGACGAGAAGAAGATTTTCAAACACATTTTTCAACCACAAAAATTTTCCATCCATTTGACCAACTACGATTGATTTATAAAAGTAAGGCAGCAAAAGATTATCTGCAACAAATTTTGACATTTACGAACAAAAAGTCGCAACTTCTTACATTTTGCACATAGCCCATTGTAAACACCGATACCTTATTATCAAATTCATTTCTTTTCTACATAATTATTTTACTTACACCAATTCGCTTTCGTCCAAACCATTTGCATGAGCGACTTGTTATTTTACCAAGGACAACACACATTTGATGCTACATCAATCTCAATTGATGAAATTAATTCTCGCATGAGCAGTTTAGTAAATGAGTTAAGTATGTGGACAGACCCTTGTCTCACCTAACGTAATCATTTTGAAACGGTTTTGTGCACTGTTTTTGAAATTTTCAACAAATCCAACCACTTTTAAACCTACAACAATTTGTCTTTCAAACAAACCATTATAATTGGTGAATAATAAACCTTTTCTGAGCTCACTTGGATTGCTTAAGTAAACTGGGTTTATGTACAAAACTTATTTAATGGCTTGCCTATCAATCAGTTGTGAAATAGAAATGGATAAAATCCTGGTAAAAATACTTTTTAGACGAGGACGAAACCTATTGAGTAATTTCAAAATTGAAGAGATTTTAATCTAAATTTGCTACCAACTCTAACGTTAGGCAAGTACAACCAGCAATGAGGAAAGACTAAGAGTCAATAAAAATAGACGCTTTTGACAAAAGTTGTTCATATAATAAAACGACTTGTTTGGTGTTTGTCCTTTTTGTCAGAGGTGATTCAAGGTTTGGGGTTAAAACGATTGAATGGGATTACCCTCGGTCATGGCCCTCGGTTTAAAGGTTCAAATTAAGTTGATGAAATAACAAGAAAGCCAATTTTCGTATTTCCCTCCGGTGTAGGCCATCATTAAGATTTTTGCCGAAACAAAACTAGTAAACCACGTGCTTTCAAAAACCACTTTTGCTCACGCAAACGCATTGGGAGTTCAAAAACCTGTGCTGGCTAAAGCACACTGATACGCATTCACAGTCGGGGTAAGTGTGTTAAAGTCATAGTAGATTCACAGTGTGGTAAAAGGAAAAGAATTAAGATCACGTGCCCTTAAAAAGGTGAAAAAATCGCAATGTCTTTAGGTAGATCCAGGGATATCAAAAGAAGGGGATATGAAGGCTATTAATACGTCTGACAATAGAAGGGTTACTGTTTAGCGTAAATAATCTCTGTTCACCGTAAAATGACAATAGGCACCGATAGTAGTTTAATAAATCTTGTTATGGTAACCTGCATTGCGCAATTAGCATCAGCCATTGATACTAATTGCATGCTCATGGTTACTTGTTAATTCAACTACCCATATACTTGCTTTACCTCTAGCCTACTGCAAAGGCTTTATTAAGAAAAACAGTTTACTGGTAACTTTTCAACTGTATTTTAAAAGAAGTATTCTTTGATTATGCTCTATGTAACATTTACTAACTGTCTTCTGTAGCTGACTGTACCAGCTACACTATAAAACTTTCTGCAATTTTGAGAAGAACTGCTTGTTTAACGCGCTACAAAATACCGCCCTGGTAGTGTCATAAGAATAATGCAATCGCTGTGAGCCTTCACACCCCCTTCTCTAGATATCCCTGGGTAGATCATTCTACTTTTTGTTGGAGGACTACAGTAACTTGTGTTTGTGGTAATAGAGGTAAGAGGTTGGGGATGCGGCTTGCAAACTACTGCAATTAAAATGACAGCTGGCTAACTCTTCTTGAAAAATAAATATTTAGAATACATCTGCCCACATAAAAAAATGGCTTTAAATTTAAGGTATTGTTGTTGCAATTAAAGCCGTTTGTGGCAAAAGTTGATGTCACAGTTTGGCGTTTTGAGAAAACGACGTCAGAAGTTTTCAAACTTATTATGCTAAAAATTTAAACATTAAAATATATTGCTGAGGTATGTGGGTTTGACGGAGATATTGATACATTCTAGGTGGGCAGCTACGTTTGAAACGAGACTGCTTCAATTTGTTTTTAGAGCTTTGTTCAGAAAGCAAGATAAAAGCGTTGTTTTAAGCTGCACTGACACCTACGACCATATCACGTTGAGAACACCCCATCTCGTCCGATCTGGGAAGTTAAGCAACGTCGAGCCTGATTAGTACTTGGATGGGTGACCGCCTGGGAATACCAGGTGCTGTAGGCTTTTTTCTTTTCTTTTGATGTTTAATGAAAGATATCTCGATACTATTACATTTAGAACAAAAAATTATGCTTTTTACGTCATGAAAAGAGACCATTTCGCGAAAAAATTGGCATCGAATCTCAGTCTGGGCAGCAGTGGCCTAGCAGCCAAGGTAGCGTAGCAGCCAGTGGCTCTGCGCCAGGGGCGGCAGGCTGCAAGGGGGCGGCAAAATGAGGCTGCACAGTGCACACAGCACGAGAAATGAAGTAATGCAAAAATAAATAAAAAGTAAAACAAGAAAATGATTTACAAAGAGACAGCTAGCACACCTTAAAAAATTTAAGGATAGAACAGCTAAATCACACCTACTTGATTCGACACCATATTTATCTTACCATTGGTGTTTCAATTGCGAGCTGTGAGAGAAGTTTCTCAAAGCTCAAAATGATAAAGTCGTATTTACGTTCTACCATGAATGATGATCGGCTATCAGCTCTATCGATTCTTTCTATAGAAAGAAACTACGTTCAAAAACTTGATTTTGAAACTATTATCGCTGATTTTGCTTCGGCGAAAGCTCGAAAAGTTCAATTTTGAGGCAGCTATTGATCTTTTATTTGCCTAATACATTTGTTGTCCATTTTTTGTCTTCTATTTTTGGCCTAAACGCTGAGACAGTGAGGCTTCTTTCTCAAGCAATATTCTGTAGAACTTCTGAGACGCGGCACATTATTCGTAATTATTTTTATTGAAAAGATTGCTTGAACATGAAACTATTCCAAAATTTGCTGCAGTTTACTTAGGGCGGCATTTTCAACGAAAGCCAGGGGCGGCAGCATATGCTCCTACGCCACTGATTCTAGGTATGTAACCTAAGTGTCATCTTACTAGGTTCTGTGGTTTTCTGTATTTAGGCTATATTACATTGTTGTGCCTGCCTGCTCTTCCAAACGGTCATGCTGTGGTTTCATTCAATTGGTAGTCTATATTACATGAGATCAACAGTATTCTCATTTTTACTTAAGAAATTTGGCACTAGATTCGGAACTTTATGCCTACTTTGGGACAAATTTTAAAAAATGAGCAATTTAGAGAATTTTTATGTTTTGATTCACTTGCTACACTGATTAAATGTAGTGTAGTTTGGACTGAAATGCATTTGATTTTGTAAATCATTTTAAATTGATCCATTCACCTCAACCTTCCGGATGCTCTATAAAATCCCTTGCGCAAAAATTTGGAATAATATACCAGTTGAAATTGAAACAATTTTTAAAACAATGTAAAAAAAGAAAATTATTGACACATATTAGGCAAATGCTAAATTACTAATCAGACTTGTAATTGTAACACAGGCTACGTTGGCCTACCTAAATTTTTAGTTTCCTATCATCTTGGACAGCTTCACTGTTATTTGTCTATTCTCATTTATTTGTCTCAATTAGCCAATTATAATTAATCATTGATGAGTTTAGGGGTGGCTGTTTGACTTGAAGACCTTGAATGGTCACTTCGCAGTCTCCCGTTGCTCTGATGGTAGTATCATTTTCTTTTTTTTAATTGTGATCTTTTTAACAGTTTTACTGCACATTGTGTTTTGATTTATCGTACATCTTTTTTTCGCAGTAGCTAATAAACATCTATTTATCTACCCACTGATGCGTTCATTATTTTCAGCTGGTGTAGCACTGGTAGGCTACGTGGACGTCGCGTGGTGTTGCGACTGTGCTATAATAGCATCTGGACTGGAATGCTAGGCCTCATCTTGGCAGCAAACAGGATTGCGATATTGGCGGTTTTAATGCCAGCTTTTAACAATTTGATGTTTTTTGAATAGATTCTCACTTTAAAATATGGCACGGTCGCAATACCTTAGGCTTAGTAACCATGCTGTTGAGAAAATCAGCTCAAAATGCAATATTATGAAAAGCGTCATTAAGATTCGGAAGAAGTTGCCTTTTTAAACGCTATGTTTTGTGCTGTACAATGTACATAGGCTACTGCGCATTGATAAAACAAAGTTTTTTAAAACTATTTACAATGGTAAAAAAAAACTAAAAAAAAAAACGCCAAAATAAGTTAGGCTATATCAAAATGCCAAACTCAAAACAGTCCAAACTCATTAAAAAACGCACAAATTTCTCAAATGTGGCGTTAAAATCGCCAATATCGCAATCCTGTTTGCTACCGAGATGAGGCCTATAGGCCTATGGCTTCCCGTCCAGATGCTATTACAGCGACGTTCATGACTGGTGTTATTATTGGTTATTGACTTTGTTGTGTGGTACCTAATTCTGTTTGTCTTTGCAGATTTAGGGAATTTTGATGCAATTTGGAAATTTTAAACATAATGTAGATTTAGGGATTTTTACGTTTGCTTTTTGTAACAACAAGAGTAGACGAGGTATCATGAAACTTTGGAAAGGTCGAAGGCAGTCGCTACGTCATAATTACGTTGAACTGGCGGAAGTCATCAGAGCTTCATACAATGGCTTGATAAGGCGGCGCGATAACGTCTCTGGCTGTTTACAACGTCATCCCAGGTTTCCAATACAGAGCGTGTAACATGCGATAAAAGGTTGGATTAAGGCCTCGTTGTCCTGCCTTGTTTTATTCCAAAACCCGACCAGATGACATGAAGAAAGCAACTGGTACTCTACCCAACTAAATAAAATTCATGAATGCTTTGTGCTCTAAAAATATTAAAATCGGCTACAGAAGACCTGTTTAAAAATCAAACATTTTCAAACCTTTTAGCTTCTCGTATTGTTTCCCATGCTTTTGACCATGAGAAATCCCGGAAATGACATCCATTTTGCTTTCATACAATGGGATACCTGCCTCATGAGTCATGAGGCCTAAATACTTTCATTTTTGCCAAAATCACCCATTCTCGACATGTTAAGCCATGATTCTGACGGTGGATGTCTTTATTTCAACTGAAAACTCTTTCATCCAAAGCCTCACTGATAGCTCACAAAGGAAAATCAACTTTCAGATATTTGGCATCATTTTGAGAAGTGTGGGGAGAATAAAAAGATTAGGAAGCAGCACTTAGCAGCACTAGTGGTGAAAAGGCATTTTACTTATTTCAAGCAACCAATACACCTCTTTTGAAATTTACCAATGGTTCTAGTCTGACAGAAACAGACCTCAGGTTTTTTGACGATGACGTCAAGGTGATGTCATAAAAGTCATGATGTCGTCATTCTGAAATTTTTAACTTGTGCTGCAATGATCTATTAAAGGGCAAGAGATCAGCTCATCATTCTGCATGACAAGACAGCAAAATCAGTAGGCTTCATTGTGGTATTGCTATTGCTCCTTTTTATCCAATCAAATTGCAAGAGTGAAAACAATTGAACTAAGCAAATAAGAAAAAACACACTCTGAAAAAAAAAACTGTTGCTGTAATATCGGTACTACCGTTTTTCAAAACAGACACAAAAATTTTGCACAAAAATAAAGCTCAGAAAATAAATTACAGATGAATATTACTAAAATGCAAATGCAAAAAGCAATGGTACTCAATAACCGTCAAGATGATTGTGTTGCATAATGCAGGCCACCAACTAGTTCAGAAACAATTGTATTGGCATTCACAAAAGCAATTATCACCCATGGAAACATTTGCTCATCTTTCGATGTCAAAACAGCAAATGGTAATGCACCTGAGCCAAGATTTTGGCCAGAGGCAAGATGCTCCCACCAGAGAACGTCAACGCCGGCCGGAGCTTCCGCCTTTGTTAATTATTTAGGCCTCATGAGGCAGGGTATCCCATTATCTGAGAACAAAATGGTTGTCATTTTTGGATATCGCATGGTCAAAATCATGGGAAACAATGCGAGAAGCTACAAAGTTTAAAAATGCTTGATTTTTGAACAGGTCTACGCCTGCAATGCATAGAAAGAGATACCGAAACCAATACGGGGTATTGGTTTCGGTATAAGTTTGAAGGTTGGGCCATGATGCACGCTATGCATTGATCAATGCGTTTCAAATCACTGCACTCGGAAATTGTACTTTGAACTGTTTGGACATTTGAGTGGTCTTGAATTTCTTTGACCTGGCACACCGGATAGAATTTTTTCAACTTGCTGAAGCTGAAATGAAATGCTGAAGAACACGAAAATTGCTGTTCGTTCAACGTAGCAACCGACGGTAGGCTACTTTTGAAACGCACTCCTTCCGGCTGTATGGCAATGCGATCAATATTGACATGCTAAGCTGCTTGTTGGAACCTTTAATTTACAGCACGGTATAAACATAGCCTGCATATAATTTTAAATGAAGAGGTGATAAGACTTTACTTTTTGCTATAAACACATATGATGATGTAGCTTTAACGTGTATCATTAAAATTGCTTTTCTTTAATGGGTGTAAAGCGAAACTTATACAACTGCAACTTATAATTTTGGGAAGGCTTTGCCCCTCTTGGCTAGGCTTATGCCTTCAGAGCTTTATTATATCCGGTATTGAAACGTGCCAACCAGAGTCTCAGGCGGAAAGTACAAAAAAAAGTTGGTGTTCAAAGATTGATTCAAAATCTGACGTGATGAAGATATTTTTCTCGCTCTTTCATTGCGTTTGATTGGCAATATTGTACTGAATAATAACTTTATTGTTTCCGCAGGCCGGTTTTGCTGTTGCAACGTTTTCTACCTAATGCACAATATCGTTTCCTTTTTTATAGTTTCCACGGTTTCTATGTTGCGTCAAAAAAGATCAAGGTCCATCAACAAGATTAACTTGACAAGCGTTTGGCTTCTCATGGGAATTTTACTCCTATCGATACAAGAATTGATGTGAACTTCCATGATTGATTGATTGAATCTTTATCCTCGGACTGGGAAAGCTTCTTGCAGAGCTTAATCCTGGCAGTTTCGCATACTTGGAGAGGCTTTGAATCACTGACGCAGGCTCGGTTACCGAGATTGGCAGAGTGGAGTTGCCGATTGTTGAAGTGTTGTTGTCAGGGAATTATTCCAACTATTAGATGCCGCTGAATGGAGACCAGTCCTTAACGTGCGTTGCACAATCTAACATCCCGATAGTCGAACCAGCGCCACTTGATCTTGAAGCTCCTCCGTTCCAGAAGTCACGTTCTAACCAACTAAGCTATCGGGGCTTACGGGGCATGAGCATTACCTATGAGCATATCTCATCTAAACTTTGTCTGCTTCTTATGTCTATAAAGTGTGACCGTACCAAGAACGAATTATCAGCTGCCTAACTTAAAAGGTCAATCAAAGAGAATAAGCCCTTTCATCCCCGAAAAGTTAGTCCAAAAGCTGTGATAATGATAGGACAACACAACCACCTTATCAGTTTCATGTTTTCGAAAGATTTGCACAGCTCTCTAGTGACGACTAGTAGTGTTCGGTATCTTGAAAGCAAAAAGCAAGCAGAGATTTAAACTGTCATTTGTATTGAGAGTTATGAAAATAAGTTTCCTTTTCCAAATCGAATTAATGTTATTTGAAACATCAAGTCCATTCAGAATTGGGGTGTTTATTTTACTGAAAAACTAAATGAAAGCAATAATAATAATAATAATGTACTTATTGATATCTTTTGTCTGAATCTCATACTTTTACAAGAATTTAAAAAAAAAGTTTTCGGCTTCACAGAACATTTCAAAAAACACGAAGTTAGCATATGGAAACACTGGAATGCAAAGATATTATTGCTTCAACTCAATAACACAAGGCAAATCATAATTAAAATGGAGCCACATATGAGGATATGTTAGATCTGTCTTGTCTATGTAAGGCAAAGCTTTCAAAAGATTAACCGTTTCTTTTAATTGTTTGGTGACAAAAATTATATCGATAAATTGAAGAGAATAGCAACTATTTTTATCAAGAACCACCTACCTAGCCTACAGAAGCTTTGACAAGTACACAGAACTCTTGGCTAAATAAACATTATCAGACTACGTGCTGTTCCATTCACTTTCGAACAAAACAGAAAACATACGATCAGAAACATTTAGCAAAAGTCAAACGAGATGAAAAGAAGTTGCGGTGCATCTTAAGCCGACATGGACGAAATGGTTTAATCGTTGCATCAAACACGTGAAATTTGAGTGACGTCATCACTTGCGTTATTTTCACGGAGTTACTAATACTCCCAAAGCGTCGACTTGTCCTTGGTGGTACCGCTGGCCTTTATGATCCCGACGTGGTCGCTGGTAATGTAGTCACCTCCTTCCTCTGGTTTCACAGCAATCCTGCTCCCTTTGACCAACTCAAGGAGGAAGTATTGAGGGGAATCCCCATTTGCTGCCAATTTCTTCTCGCCGTCAACCGTCCAATATTTGCCGCTGGGTGCTGTGAATGCGTATAAAATGTTGTTTGTACAGGATGTAGACTACAGTACAGTGCCAACCAGCTCAGTAAAAAACATCTGGGACTGCTTGATGTGATTCTTTTACACGCCAAAGTAAAACAAGTTGAAAGTACGTCTTGTCTAATGTTAAAGGAAAGTTTACGCGTGTTTTTAAAGTTCTAGCTGCAATTTTTACAACCAAAATGTAATTTTGTGTATTTCAAAAAAGTACCTTAGGTTATCTATAACGCTATGCTGGTGAGAGCGTAAACAACAAACAGAGTATTAAAACAAGTGAAAACAAAAAGATCAGCAACACCTTAGCTACATGTGCTTGAGATGTTGGTGATCTTTCGTTTTCGCTTGTTGAACTAATGTTGTCTTGGTGTATCCTTCTGTTCCATCAAGAGTCATTCCGACAGATATTTGTAGGTAGCCTACAGGCCCTCTTTTGCTTAGAGAATTTAAAACTGTTAAGTTTTTTGAAATATGAAAAGTTCGCTTCTAAATGAAGTCTACTCTGGACCCGGATTTTGCCAAAGCAGATTTACCAAAATTGGACGCATCAAGATTTTCATTCATGTGGTGTCGCGGCACCTTGGCTACATCTGAGAGATTTCCATGCTGTTTCAATCAAACAAACGAAATTTTGTGGTGGTTTGTTTAATAATTTGAAATCGATGATGCGTTGAAACGAGGATTTAGCCTTAGTCTGAATTACTGTACAAGACTTACATTTCAAAGCGTAAGCGCCCTCGTTTTCTTCCATCCGGTAGATGTCGTAAGTGGCACGATTTCCTTCAAGTTTGTCTCCTTTTCCACCAATGAAACCTTGATCCCCTCGGAAGACAATCAACGGTCTGGTGGAGGAACAAAAACAAAACATTATTCAATACTTCGATCCGAGTGACAAGTCGACTACCTGCTTACAGCAAGCTGGCTACCTACTGTACCTTGACATTTATGCAAAAGGGGAAAAAACGAATTAGCATTACGAGTATTGCTTTCGCTTTAATGGTCAAAATAAAATGGTAATGAATTGAAATTATATAGTAGGTATTTAATTTTAATGGCTTTCTCTATCAAAATATTGACAAAAAACATCTGTACGTGCAAAGTGTGGATCAGTCATAATAGCTCCGTCTCCATCAGTTTATCATCGTCACAGAATGGAATTGTTTGAACGAAATAATGAAAATATTTTGTTTCGTCTTATGTTGAGTTTGGCTTTTTTTTGTAAAACAATAATCTATTTTATTTCGTTTCTAACTGTAATAATTTCGTTTCGTAGTAAGCTAAATAAGTGAGTAAATAAAAGAAGCATAAAAGCATCATACAGCGAGGCATATTACAAATAAATTTTTGCTTCGTTTTGATGCGGAATTCCTTTACCTTGATTTCGTTTCAAATATTTTTTTACAAGCATAAGTTTGTTTTGAACAGCCATACCATGTCACAACAAAGCGATGACACACAAACAACCATGCGTGTGACGACGCAGGTAGGCTACTATTAGATTTGGCGAGGTTCACTCTACAGTCAATTTCAGAGCTGACATCAACTGAACAGAGTATTTGATCCTTATGGCCACAAACAAAGTTGACAGCTACGCAATTGAACACTACGAGTTGAATTCGGTAGAGATAAATAGCAGGTGTCAAACTTCAGGGCGCACTCTGTTCTAGCACCAGGAGCCTTGGTTGTTTCCGGCTGAACATTAGAGCTCACTCGCTTTGTAATAGCAGTTTTTAAGCTATTCAAAAAGGCAATTAGAGAGGGTAAAACTACAAGATAAAGCTTCAGAAACTTTTAACTTAAATATTCTAGTAACCAATCAGACTTATCATATCTCAAACCAAGTCTTTCTTTCTTCATCCATTCAGTCGTTTACGACTCTCGGTCACTCTATATGTCATCTTTCTCCACATCTCTCGATCCCACGCAGTCTCCTTCAATTCATGCACTCCCATACCACTGTCATTTACAATTGTGTCAAGCCATCTTGTTTTTGGGAGCCCCCTTCCTCTTCCTCCGCTGACAAAACCAGCATGATGTCTTTTTCCATTGATTTGCTTGTGATTATGTGGCCAAAATATGACAGTTTCTGCCTGATGATTCTAGCTTCTAGGGATATGTCCGGTTTAATTTGTTCGAGAATTTTCTCATTTGTTACTTTAGCTGTCCAAGGAACACGCAGTAACCTTCTCCAACACCACAATTCAAATGCGTCAATCTTTCTTCTGTCTGTTTTGTTCATTGTCCATGTTTCGCATCCATAAGTTGCAATTGGAAATACAGTGTAATAGTTTTGATCAGCTTCTTTTTTGTTTCTAATTTTACATCCTTGCTCTTCCAAATGCTATTCATTCCAACAAATGCATTTCTTCCCAGCGCTTTTCTTCTCCTTAACTCTGGTGAGTTATTAGAGTCCCAACCAAGTACAACACTACACATGCAGCATAGCAAAACTACTGTATTACAACAATAACATTTCTACTGCTACTGTGCGGTAATTCTTACCTGTTAGTCAGTCTCAGGATGAATTCTTCAGGGCCTTCACTGACCGCTAGGTGCCCCGAAGGAAGCACGCTAACGTACTTTCCGTTCGCAGCTTTCAAATGGATTGTTCTGCCTTGCCATTCAATTTGAAAGCACGCATCGGCTGTTCTGTAGTTTCAGAAACACTTTGTTTTGATAACAGAAAACGAAGTAGGTGTATACAGTACATCAATAATAAGATAGCTTTCAATTTTTGTTTGCGCCAATTGTGTATTAGGAAAGTAGATGTAAATAACAGGGTATTTGTTTTGCAACGTAGTAGTAACTAATGGGATAAAGTCGTTTTATTTCAGAACTGTCGTCTGTTGTTTTTGCCTTTAGTTCCTTCAATATCGATTGGTGCATCGATTTTAGGGCAGACACAGCGTTTTACTCTTATTTTGTCAAGGGCTTAAGAATAGATATTCTGATCATACCACGATTACGTTTTCAGGTTTTACTGTTTCTCCACATAGCCTACTTTTGGTGGTAGAATAAATTTTCAACAGTGGGCTTCCACAAGTTTATGTCAAATTAGTCGATAATTGAAATTCTTCTTTTGTTACATACAATATCAGCTAAACGCGTGATAATTTTTTTTACTTATTGAATGTTGAAGAAGGTTTTACTCAATTTTCGTAATTTAAAAGTGATTAAACTATAAAGAAACAGAGCACGCAGAAAAACATCCGTGAGTACGCTTAGTTACGAATCACAAAAATAAACCAGTTTTGACTGGTCTGCAGAAATAACTACATCATCCTCCTCGTTATCAGGTCAAAGCAAAGTGATCACCTTAATATCGATCAGTACGTGTTGCTAACCATGCTAAGTGCGGCATCAAGGCAAGCCATGCAATTATGAATATGCTTCTTTATCCCAGCCGTCAGTAGGGTAGCCAAACTGCCAGAGAGGGGTTTGTGAACCTCAACCCTTTTTGAGATGTACACATCACTACAAGTAGATTAACAATGCTATTCTGATTCAATTATTGTGAACGTGTCATTAACAGCCGTTTTGGCTACGCAACTGCCCGCTGTTGATCACCAATATAAATTTGACGAAACAAGTAAGGTAAGTCTTCGGTTTCCAAAAATAACTATCAAGAGCTTACACAGTCTCGATGTCCGCGCTTACACCTTGGCCAGTTACCCTCCAGTATTTGTCCTTGTTGTTCTTAAAGAAGGCGCCATCCGATTCAGGATCCATCTCCACTTGAAAAGTCTCAGTTTCTTCGGCTTCCCATTGGTTGGCTGACAGCTGAAGACCTGTCACGTCACGTTTTCAATCAACGAACGAGATTGTTACGTCATAGGCAAATGACCATATTTGGAGAGGTCGTGTGCCGGTTTTGGGCGTTGTTGATGTTAAAGAGAAATGCTCTAACTTGCTTCTTTATAAAACCAAACGCCCTTTTGCACAAAAGACTGTGATCATCAAATATGCATGAAAAGTAATTTCAAAAGTACACAACAACTTCAAGGAACATACTTTACGCTTGTTTATCTGTTGTTTTTATAATCCATGGTAATGTATTTGTATCAAGTTTTGACCGAGCAGTTCAAACACGTAAATATGAACTCATTAACATTTGAAGAAAAAACAGGCAAACTCACGGTTATGCAACTTTGTTTATTTATGTATATAGTACCATAAGCAAGCGCGGATTTATGGGAGGGGCCCAGGAGGCCCCCCCCCCCGAAATTTTGTGAAAAATTGTAGAAATTGTATGTTTCCGCATCAAATGGTTTGATAAGCTTCTAAACAGCTGATATTAGTCCCTCGGCATCACAATTGATGAAAATGGTTCTTTTAATGTCTATTTTATAGCATATCGTATATGTCGTAGTATCATTGTTCATATCTGTTTAGCCTTTTCTTTCTTTTTAATTGATTTTCAAATTTTCTGGCCCCCCCGAAAAAAACTCTTAGATTCGCGCCTGACCATAAGCATACGAAGTCGAGTAACGCAACAGGATTATTTACGTCTATGGTACGTATATGCTTATGGTACAACAAGACACTCTCTACCGAAGCTTTATATCTACAATATTTCAAAATATAGCTTATCTTTTAACGTGTTTGTGTAAAAATTGTTATGATTTGCAAAGTTTCTTTCATTGTGCGTTCGTAACATGATGAAAAAGAAAACGTAAGCAGAGTGGAAAGTTGGGACAGAAAAAATATAAACTGAACCGAAGACAGAATAAAAGAAAGGTTACATATTTGATAACTTGGAGATGATGTGATTGGGAGAGGTAGTGGACTTGGATGATGTACATGAAAAGAGCATGATCCGCGTCGGTGACCCCATGTTAAACGAGAGTGAGAAGCCAGAAGACTAGACAGAACGTGGCACTTCAAAAAATGGTTATTTTCACATTGGCAACCAGTCAGAAATGCAACTTTGTTACACTGAAACGAGGAAACTAATGGTGGGATGTTGAGTGATTGTTGCTCGTACGTTTTTGCACTTACAAACATGCTGACCACAAATGAAGTAGACTATACAGATTGCTAACACACTTCACTAGTAGCAGGCAGGCATTATTTTAATAGCCTCTCCCACAATTTTCCAAACATGGAACAAAGTTTTCCAAACATGAGTAATTTCAAAAATAATAAAGAATTAAAAGAGGACATTTTAAAGGATAACATTTACCCACTAATAGCTTATCCAAGTAATAAACTTTTGGAAAACAAAGAGCTAAAAAACATTTAAACAACTCATCAAACTGAGCAATCAGTACGTTAGTGAATTCAATTGTCTGAAAAAGCATTTCGGTGTCTCACAGCCATCAATCAGTGTCAATCTAATCAACGACTTTTAGATGAATCAAGCACAACACAGACAATGTAAATCTAGTCCGTCGATGCCTGACCAATGAGGTAAAAGATTCTAAGTGCCAATTTCTGAACAACTCTTAGACAGGTCAAGATATGTGAAGAGGAACAAATTAGTGTTTATGAAATATTAATATGTATGAGAAAACGCTTGTAGGCTTTATTTAGTAAAATGTGCAACTCGTTACTTCTCAAGTAGACTACATGTATACGCGCTTTAAAATACACTTGAAAATGAAACTTCTTTTTCAAATAGCAAGAAATGAGTGTAAGTCATTTCCATATTATTGGTTATGAACGATGCTCGTTTATTTACGGATACCGCACCTTGCTTTCCGGAAACATATTTGTTTTTGGTCTTCGAAAACAACGTCACTTGGGGATTTGAATCTGCCAGCGTAAAGAGTTCGTCTTTTTGGGCAGTGTCCTTGCGGCACTGTAGAGCCCCTTTTGGTCCTACTGGAGACAGATATCTAAAGCAAAAAGAAAGTTTCTTAACTTTTGGGACTCGGAATTCCAACCCTTAATGATCAAAAAGCTGTTTTGTTCATTTCACTTTTCGTTGGTAGAACGTAGAGAACTAGGGTAACATAGTGATAAACACAGTCAGCAAGAATCTTTTGTTTCAATAAACTGCTATCGTTGGCCAGTTGTGGGCGGTAAAATAGCTTCAGACATGGCCACCTGGAGATGCGGCCTGATTTGTCACATTTTGCAGATTTTGATTACAGCTACTGCTAGTGTTTGACTGACATTTTTTTAGATGTTTATACTTTTTGCGGTTTCCTAATGACATAAAACCTTTTTGTTGCTTTGGGGAAACAGTAGCAAATGAGAAAAAGTAAGTTGAAAAACGCAAAATCAGACTGTTATTGAAAATTAACAGTCTGACTAAAATCTTCGAAATCAAATTTTCTTTGTTTTTCAACATGTGAAACCTATTGTGTCATCTGGGGAAAAGAATAAAGAAAGCGTAAAAATCTAATTTTTAGAAAAATTTATTTAAACGTTTGCCCAAAGTTAGAAAAACCTGGAAATGTCTGCAAAATGTGACAAATCAGGCCGTATCTTTAGGTGGCCATGCTTCAGACTAAACCAGAGGTGCCCAAAGCTTTTAGCCACATGCCGCATTTCGCTTTTCGCGAGTCTTGGCGGCCGCAATAAAATTTTCACTCATATTTTGCTGAAAATTCGGCTAAAGATTGTATATTCTAGAGCTCAGGCGGGAGCCGCAGACAATGTAACCACTGGTGGCATGAGGCAGGCGGGCTGCACTTTGGGCACTGCTGGAATAAGCCGTTGTTTGCACAAACCTTCCATCAGCTAAAGATTTCAGTGCAATATTCCCGGCGTAAAACTCGACCAAGAACAAAGTTTCTTTCGATGATTCGTTTTTCAATGACCCATCGTTGGCAAGGTACCGGTTGTCAGAGGTTACCAGAGCGTAGCCTTTTCCTTGAAAGACTAAAGTGATCACAGTGTCTGTTCCCCATGGAGTCCTCTTGGTCATCTGCACTTCATCTGCATCCACGTTGACGTGGGCATAAGATTTGCGCCTGACGTTGTAAAGTGTTATCTGAAAAAAAAATAATTCATTGAAAACACAATACAAAACGTAAACGATGTTGCAGAAACAGTTGGCATAGCAAGCTTTTGAATGCAAGAAATTAATGCCATTAGCTCTGGGAATGAAAGTTTTTTAGTTCGGTCGAGCAGTCCTGCACACAAGGTAAGCTACAACCACAATACGTGATCTAGCAGCTTTAGTTAAACTTTAGCAGATCTAGCAGCGTCAGTTACACCTAACTTTAGTTACAAATCTATTGGTAGAAGCTCATAACCAGATTAATGCTCGAAAATCTAATCATAGGAACAACAGATTTGAAAGTTTAGCACAAAGCTAACTTTTCACAAATTGCACAGCTTAAATGAGTTCAATGCGCCTAAACTTCAAAGCGATGTGAAAATAACATTACAAAATTTCAACTATGTACTAATGCAAAAATACGTTTTAACACTTGGCTCCCATGCAATTGTCATGCATTGCGTTATCCACTGTTGTTTCTTCTTTTATTATTTTAACTAAATAATTGAAAAGGCACTTTGGAACAAGACAATAAATCACCACGCCTAGTCACGCATTCAGTCACGTGCAGAAGTGATGCACTAATCTCTGAGGATGTTGGAAAATATACTTATGTGCTCTACAAGATGAAAGATCCGAGTAGATGGAGAACTTTCTTGAGATCGATAGATGTTAAGTAGAGAACAAAAGATCGTGTTGATAAAAATTGGGTGATTTAAAACCAGTGCATAGATGACATGTAGACCACTCTTCTTAATTTTACAACGATAGATCGTTTAGTAAAGATATGCTTCAAAGCGGAAACAACTACAGTAGTAAAGCGAGACCTGCAGCCCTGAACATGGACTGTGCCAACCCAATGGACAGCAGGGTGTGAAGAGGAAGACTTCGCTCTCGACAGACAGGCATGCCACACCCTCAACATGAAAATTAATTTATGGCCTGAATGATGATGCTCAAGATGGAGAAAAAGGCACTATTTGCGTTATCTTAGAGCGAGTTCGAGAGAGTCTAATGGAAGTACCCAAAAGGAATTTTTGTAATTAAATTCAAGAGTACAAGAGAGAGGCGTAAATGGCCTGGAGAATTGAGCAACAAACCATACTCCCAGAAAGATACATGAGAAACCTACATAAGTCCTTTAGATTTTGTCAAACATATGGCTTCAACCCAGCTGGCTTAGTCCATTTTTTTACATTGATTTAACATCTGTCTTGCAAGGATTGTGGTTATGTGGCCAGTGGACCTATGGGGCGAAAATTGCCTCCCTGTCTCAAACCTTTAGTTAAGCTACTGGTGACAAAATACCAGCTTTTGAAATTTGTAACAAATCACAAAGTATCACAATGTTGACTGCACGGTAAGCAGAATAAAAGTCCCGCACTTTTCAGTTCAAAAGACTTCGGTACTACACGAGTTGTTAGCGCTTGGTCGTGTTTTGGCAAAATTCTCTGATTTAGTGACTTGTTTGAAGGTAAACAAGTAAATTCATTTTCGGTAACTTTACCAACACCTTTAATTACAAGACAAAGTCTAAATTCGGCCAAAAAGGGTTTTAATCAATTCCATCAGTTACAGAAATCAATTTCCTAGGGCCCAGATGATAGCAAAGCTGCACCCCAGTAAACTACGCAACAATGAAAGCGACACTTATGGCAGAGAAACATAGTGACGCGCTGATGTCGATCTGAGCCATTGTAGCAACGATAAAAGTAACGATACAAAAAAATCAATCAAGAACCTAAAAAAGATTTTAGTAAGCTGGGTAGTCTCCGTTTTATGAGAAACAATGTAGCATCCTCTGAGGAAGTGACAGAGACGAAAGCAGCAATTATACAAGCTCAACAGAAACCATCGGTGACCCAAACAGTGCTCAGACTGCTCATCAACTTTTTAATGACACAAACAAGCACTTATGAATCGTGTTTAAATTAACATTGTAAAACTTAATGTACGGTACCAATTGTCAAAAGGAAATGTTAAACTTGCCCATATCGATGAAGAGGTCCTTATATGTCTGTACCTTATTACATGTCTAGACAATACAACGTTAGCAATAACGTATTAATCACAAGGTTTTTACTGGTCGATCTATTGGGATTAACACCCAACACAAGAAAAAAGGGCTTAGCTTGAATGTCACCGCAGTTTGGAATTGAGGTACAATTATGGTTCACTCTTGTTACATTCAAGAAAACCTCTATTTAAAAGAAATAAAATTACATGACAATGGAATGCGAATCTATTACAAAACAGAAGGTTTTAAAGCGTTAAGGTAATGTTAATATTCGATTAAAATCCGCAGCTTGAAGATTATTTTTTATTTCTCCAGGATTTGATTGTTGTTTATTAGTGCCGTCAAGCTATAAAAGCCGTTCTAGATACATCTTTTCGACATCTGCAATTTAAAACGACGGGTTGTTTTACGTGGGTGGTGCCTAGTTATTCATCCCACACACATACAAAAAGCCTTCGTAACAATTCTGTAGCATAATCTCTGAAAAACTAGAAAATGTCAGTGAAGGTTGCTTGGTGTCACTCCAAATGTAAGCGGCCGCTGCTCTGATTGGGTAGCACCGCAAAAGTGCGTTGATGACAAATAGAGTGACAATTTTTCCTCGCATGAAAAAAATATTAGCTTACAAGTATGGATATATATGACTGAACAAAAGTACGTACTTTGGTGCAAGGTACACCAGCAACACATAATCTCAAACAAATAGCGGAAAAGGCGACAGGGTAGTGGTTTTAGATTTTCAATGATTTATTTTAGTCTATGACTTCATTTAGTCGCATCAATGACTGCAGAAATGTTGATGAAACTTATGCAAATCAGTTGATAAGAAGATATACAAGTAACTAAAAAGTAAAGATATATCCCCAGACGGCAAATCAAGTATTTTTTTCATTGATTCAACGTCTGCAAACATTGAATTACAAATTGCAATTTTGCAGATCACTGTAAATAGTGTAAAAAAACAGTTGATTTGTTGTCGAGTGCGACAAAGCTGTCAAGTTTGCTTAACCCCAATTGCAACACCATTTTGACAATTGTTGCAAATGTTTGAATTGTGTTGATAAATCGTTTGCTTTTATAACAGTACATGATGATTACACTCAAGACAAAGGGCAATGAACAACATATTTTGTCAAATCAGGGTAAACATTTCAAAGTTATATTTATTCTAGAGCTGCATGAAACAAAAAATATTTCGAAATTAATCGAAAATTTGTTTTGAAAGAAAATTTATTGATGGCGCTTTTTGTTTCAAAATAATTTTCCCAGTGAACCAAACAGCCAACAAACCAGTCATTTTTTGTTGAGTCAACGTCAGCAGACTTTGAATCAATAAAAAATCGCTGGTTTTTTGATGAAAATTTTGTTTTGTCAGCTTTAAATGGTAATTAAACGCACGAAAATCTTCAAACACGAAACCACTGTAAAACAACCGTACATGGTCTATTATATGCCTTGAAGTTTAACAATTGCAACTGTGTTCGAATAAAAACTATTTCGAAAAGTATTCCAAACCAAACAAAAAAATCGATTTGTTTCTGGTGAAGAAAAATTATTTTAAACAGCCAGCGTTTGTTTTGCAATATTCATTTAGCATTAACATCCTTGTGGACTCTTAAGCTGCCAAATTATCGTTTTATTATCCAAAGCCTTGGTTTCTCTTGCAGAAAACATATTGCAATGAAAAACAGATAAAATTCCATTCAAATTTAGAAGTTCAATAGTTAATTAAGACTATCATGTAACTTTAGTTGGAATCACAAGTTTTGGTCTTAGTAACTAAGGTATATCGAACTCCTCCATCATCGGAAGTAAATATTTGACAAATTCAGCAGGCTATTCAAGAGCAAAGCACACATGTTCGATTTACGTAAGCATCACAGTGAAAATGAAAGCGTTTAATTGCTGTAAATTATTTACTGATTAACATTGAAAATGAGAAAATGTCAATACAGCATGCTGATGATTGACAGCATACGACAGGCCATGATCGATCATCTATTACAAAGATTCTAATTGGGAGTGATAAAAAGTCTTCTGACTCCAACGCTGATAAATAGCAACACAGTCGTAAACCAGCTCTTAAGCTCTTATTTATATTGAATCAATTACCCATTAAACTAGACAGCAGCGACACTGACAATGAGTGCGTATTTTAGAATCTTGTTATTGTTTTTTCACTAAAAAATGCGATATTATTTGAACAGCCACTCATAATGCGACAGTTGGTATTTAGATGTCGATTGATTGCCATGTGACTGTAATTCAATAAAACGAAGTAAACATGCATAATATCAATACCCTCGACCTCATTAAAACACACTGTTGATCAAAAACCTTATTGTGATCGTGTGTGGATGAAACACACCGCAGTATGGTTTGTCATATCAAACATAGTTTGCATTTGTTTCTTGTGACTTTTCAATATTTTTAAGTATTTGTTATTTTATTAAACATTGCTACAAAAAATATCTAACTGATGGCTGCAAACATGGCCTCTTTTGCATTGATTAGGTTGTCCAATAAATTGGCTTCTTTTATATTGATTCCGTGTCTGCACAGGGGCGGATACAGCACGTAGATTTAGGGAGGGTGATTTCAACAAAGCATGATAAAGTATAGATCTACGTGTATATTAATCTAACCTTGCAAAACACTGTGAATACAGCTAATTTTCTGTTTTTAGGTGGGGCGATTGCCCCAATTTCCCAATTATCTCCCTGCGCCCGCCACTGTTGTCTGTGAGGTAGAAGAGACTGGTTTTCTGGTTGGATGATGGAAAATTTGTAGCAAACTGCAAGTTTCGTTGATTGAAACTTTATTTGACGAAATCTATCAAGTTGCCAGTTTGCGATCCAGCTGGCAAATTCAATCCTCGTTGAAATGATATGATGTCGGAAGACGTTGTGTGAATGTAAAAATAAAGAATAATGTTTGTCTGCTGGTAAACGTAGCAAATACTTACAATTTTATTTTTAATTTTAGACAAAATGGAAATAAACGTGTAGCATCAAATTTATCTCAAACTACAGCCTACCGTGTTGATTAAAAGTGAGAAATTTTACATGCATGTAGCAACATGCAAAAGATAACTTTTGCTTGCTGAAAAACAAGCAATCAAGCCAAAATTTGCAAACTAAGCTTCTTCATTTTGATACCAACGTAACAGCCAGTGATGTTATTTCTATTGATATTTCAATTTCATGGTACTCTATGATTGCTCAACATGAATCAACTAAAACAGAATCTTCGACTTTTCACATTACTTTTTAACTTTGCGTAGCCTATGTGTGTAAATTAACACAATCGCTCTTAAAATTATCTTGTTGTTGAGGGTTTAACAATAAAACTGCAAAGAAAGAAAGGCTGTCAAAAACAAATGAGACAAAAAACGGAAATGCACTGCTCTGAAAAAAACCCAAAGAGCCAGCACCTACCCCATCCTTACCCAAAATTCAATATCATTCAATCCTAGTATAAAACGTACTTCACATGAAAATACATTCATTCGCACGTGGCTGGTTAAAGCACGTAAGCGTTAATTTATGAAAGCAACTTCCTGTCTGGTGAAAGCTAAAAGCATCCTGTTACACTGAAATGCAAATGTCCAGGCTGACAGTTGATGTTAGTTAGTTGTTGCGTAACGGTGAATTTACGTACAAGAACAACTCAAACGGCTGGGAGGCAGTCTGGAACTGCGACCGCAAGCCAAAGCAATAAACGGTTAGTAAGCCTGTGTGTCTTTTTTGAGTATAGTAGCCTATATCTATTTAAAGCTTTTCATCTCGTCTTTTTTAGGTCCACATTTACTTTCAGTCCACCATACGTTTAAAAACTGAAACCACAGCTCTTATGGGAGGTTTCGAATCACAAAAGGAGAGTCAAAGATGCTATTCATAAGTGTGACAAAGACTACTTGGCCAAAATGCTTTATAGTGTTGCTTGCAGTTGCAGTCACTATGAATATCTACAATGTGCTTCGTCAATGACAAATCGTTTAATTAACCTCCTAATTTCCAAACTGTGGTATTTCCATTTTAGTAAGATAAGTTGATAATCGAAAAACGAAATTTTATTCTACTTGGAGTGTTTCATTTCGAGTCAATTTAGGTCACAAAACAAAAATGAACGTGATAGGGGTTGCAAATCAAAAAGGTTAATAATTCCTGCTGATGCCCAGTAGCCCACTATAATAGCTTGCTGGAATGTCGTAATCAGTAACCTATCAGTATGCATCAAGACTTCCCCGGTAAGTTACATGAATAATAGCTTCAGCGATGGGCATTTACGCATAATAGTTTGTTGCACAGCAAGTCTATTTTACTCGCTTAACATATATATATCAAATTGTTTCGGCGCCAAGGTGCAATCTTCAACTATTGAACAAATAGTTTTTCTTATCAGAAAAGAAAGGTCATTCGTTTTGTTTAGATGCGAAAAAACTTACACAAGGATCAAAAACATGCAGTGTGCATCCAATGAGTGCGAAAGGCCGTAGCCCTATAACGGCGTAGGAGATCGCCGAGGCTCCACTATTGGCTGTATTCAAACAGATACAGTATACAAAAGCAAGTATTGCGTTTTTAAATGGCAAATTGACACGAAAGAAGAAAAGCATTGTCACTAAAATAGTACATAAATATGTCGTGATTTGGTGCGAATTGACATAAAATTCCTGCCTTGCCTCAGTTTGGCGCTTGTATATTTTTGATTTGCATTAAATGGATTGCTTTGTTTTACAATTAAAAGCTTTTCCTTACCTGCGGATGCATTGCCAAATGCACCATCCACAGAAAGGCTGGACCTATGGTCTTTTCGTAGCAGGACAAATTGTCAGCGCTGCCACCAAAATATCGTCCGTACTTGGAGCTTTTGATAGCCCATCTTCCATCACTTGTAGCTTCGACTTGAAACGCGTTTTCCTCTCCCGGAGTTTCCGTGTCGCACGTTACTTTTCCGCTCTTGTCCGCCCCAAGATATCTTCCTAAGAAACTCTGCAAACCAATGTAAGTTTCTTTATTGAAGATATTTTTCCCTCGGAGCACTCAGAAAGTCCAACTAGTTTATGTTTGGCATTGAGATTTAACGTTTCACAATATTGTATAGGCTTTGCATCGCTAGTACGTTGATTCATGGTTGAGTGTTCACCACGAATCCAACCCTTAAATGACTTGAGTTGTTGATTTTTTTTTAAGTTGTTGATGTAGATTGTTTGTTTATATTACTATTTATATTATTATTATTTATATCTCCTGCTCGTTGGAAAATGTAAAGATTCCGCAATGCACATCGCAACCAACCGACTTTCTGAAATACTTGAAAATATAGCACGTTGAAATGCCAAATTTCCCTCGCCGTGTTGACAAGACGTTGAACTGAATTGATTCAACGTTGGTATACAGTTAGACTTGCAGGTGGCAAATCTGAAAGCAAGTTACCGGGAATGCACTAAACTCGAGAATGTTATTTGCTTATTAAAATTTAAAGTATTTCCAGTATGTGAAAAAAACATTGTTTTGTGGTAAAGTATGAAGAGGAAAGTGATAAAAACCGGTTAGCATATACTGCCAAGTGCTGAAAGTGAAGCATGGTGATCAGTGGGGTAATACTCAGGCTATATCCATGCAAGGAAACAAACAGTAAAACTAAGACCATCAGCCAAACTTTCATGCGTAATTTAGCTAATGGTATAAGCAAAAAAGGGAGCCCGGTTTTCAAATTTAGCTTGCCAAAGGACAGTTTCCCTGCCCCTTATCGGTTAATCCCCTGACAATGATAAGCAAGGCCGTGTCAAAACTAAATAGCTATTTGACACCGTTGCAGTGACTAAACAAATTTATCAAAGCAAAAAAAGCGGGGATTTGTTTGTCAAAGGACATGATCATGACCGGTACTACAAGTTTTGTTTCACGCAGTGATTTTAAGCAGGCTGGTCAAATGCGATGCAAAGAGAAGTGATCACGTGATCAGGAAACAGGAAATAGTGACTCGCAACCGAAATGGTTACATGTTAAACTACAAAGTTTAATCTTGTTTGCAAGCACGAAAAAGCAGCTATCACAGCACCGATCGAAGTTATGGACTTTACAAACAGCACAGTCTACTGCCTAATGTAGTCTATTTTATGAAAAATGTTCATTGCTCGGCGAACATTTAACGGAATTCAAGAGTAACTGCTGTGTTGATAACGCACCACTGAAAATCAAATGGGAAAAGTGCATTTATAGTTACCACATGCGAATTTTTGAACATTTACTGTGCGAGATAGTAGAACGACAAAACTTAAACCCCGACTAAAGCCAGAATTGGGACCTCATTCACTAGTGCGGTGTTTGACCAAATATATTCAAGTTTTCTTGTTGCTGATATTAATCGTGCTGATATTATTGCTGATATTATATCTTGCGGAATATTAATCTTGCTGATATTATAATCTTGTTGCTGATATTATAATACAGAACAATAACTATATTCAAGTTTGTTCTCTCTTTTTCCTGTAATTTCAAAATGAAACAAAACACAAGACATACAGTACAATTTTGCTTCAAAACAAAAGCATACTTAGAAAATTTGAAAGATTTACTTCGAACAGCCCTAAACCACCATCAAAATAGACATTTATCACATTGCTTCAGCATTTGTAGAAGTTGAATCAATCTCAAAAACGATTGGTGTGGTTCGTGCCTGCAACTACAAGAAGCAACCGCGAAGTTATACCGTCCCCGCTGAGTTGTGCTGTGGGCACGTTTGGTTTTCCAGATACCATTTCAGATACCATTTTCGTCGTCTCAGCGTCGCCAGACCTTAAAACGATGTAAACGAGGAAACCTTTGCTAGATGATCCAATTACAGTAGTTTGATTTTCTCAAGATACGAACATAGACAGTAAATGAACCGTTATTTACATTGATTTAACGTCTGTAGATGTATATAAATAACCGTTCATTTGCTGTCTGGGAAGAGGGTTGAACATGGATTGTGACTTGAACCGAAATCTTGTTGTGAATCGAATATTAATTATTTCTGTACGAGTGGATCAATCCAAATCGAAATCAACGCAACCAGATATTGAATCAACATCTGTCACTTCATAATAATTCATTTCACACCATATTGCCAACATCTGGCTGATGCTGGTAATTTGGTTTTCTTCGTTTCACGTATGTCAGTGTCTGTGGGAGGCTAAATTTCCAACTAGCAAATCAGTCATTTTGCGTTGATTTAACGTACGCTTAGTGAATGTAGCAGTAAATTTTTGCAAATTTGATCATAGTTCAATAAAACGAAATTATTTCCTCTTCTTAAAACTTCAAACTTTGAATTGAATAAAAAATACAGGTTTATAACGATATATCAGTTATATACTACTGTGGCTTCCTTGCGGCAACTCCAATATCAGACAGAAACATGTATTGACGAATTTTTGCCTACATTTTAACCACTGCGGCAACGTCTGATAAGGGATGTCGCATGATGTTGACAAAAGATTTCCCAAACCGCAAAAAAATCAGAAAAAGTTTAAAATAAACTTCAGGTATTGCATTTCTAAACAGCATTAACAAAAAGTTAAAAGCGGCATGAAATTAGCTTTATGAAACACAGCCACAAGTTCCAAAATTGAGCTTTGAATATGCAAAACCAACAGTAGTAATTTTTGTAAAATCACGAAATTGGTAGAAATTACATGCGTTTGAAAGAAATATTTTAGCTTATCCAATATCCATGTCTAGGGCCAGCCTGTAGAATACAGGTAATAGAAGCGTGAAGGAAGTCGCTGGCTGCATGTTTTGAAACACGTGAAAGTGGTCATGGATCCTCAAAGGTTTGTTTGAGAATTGGTACACGATCTAACCTCTGCACAACTTTACAACTTGCATTTTTCGTAAAGTAACTTTGTCAGCTCACCTTGAAGTACACATCTGTTCCGTTGGCTTGTTGTTCCAGAGCCCAGGTTTGTTTTTTCTTCAGGCTTGCCCCACTAGCAGCAATTTTAAAACCGAATGTTTCGGCTGTCAAATATTTGTTGCTGGAATTTATCAGCCCGAATGTAAACTGCAGGGCTTCGTTTAATTCACTCATAGCGCAAGATGTTGAGCAGCAAACTTGTATTTCACTACGCGCCTACAAAACAATTAGATCAAATTGTCAATTCGAAAACTAAATATTGCACTTGATTGCAGCGTTCAGGAAAATACTTCTTTAGAAAGCAGATTGTTTGAAAACACCTCAAAGGAAAAACGCAACGATTCCTGTTTACTCAGTGTGTCCGGTGCCTAGTCACTATTAATGCACTGATGAGGCCCTGAAGATCGGAGCACTGAAGCAGAGACCTCGTTTGCAGTTCTGCTTGAAACATAACTTCCTTCCACCAAATACTGCTAAATCAAGGACTGTCTCTGAACTTTGTTTTTACCCTAAAGTTTTATTAGGCTAAACTCGTCAAAGATTGAACCATTTGTAGTTTTTTAACGAAGGGCTACTGAAACTGAGATGTATTTGAACAACGTGTCTTTACATACTATGTTTTCACATCGGATAAGTACGAAATCAACGGCGACTTAGGTCCGAAGAAACTATAGCCCACAATTAAAATTTTAGTTCACAATCACCACCTTTGCTTTACGTCGTTCAAAATGTCTATTTTTAACAAAATTGTTGGTGACCTGACGCTCCACTTACAACCAAATCTCAACGCTTAATGCTAAGCATTTGTTTACCTGTTAGGCAAAGGCTAGTGCTTTCAATTCGACATGCAGGTTCACTAAACTGTTAGGCCTATCCTGAAGCTACACTAATACACTTCAGTCTTGTCGAGCTTGTTGTAGCAAAGAAAGTGGCTACTTTTTTCTCCAGACAAAAAGAACCAATGACATCATTTTTGTCTAAAAAACTCTGGCGGACTAAAACTCAACAGTCGGTTGCTGCCGGCTGGATTAAAAGCAACAAAAAAAATTAATAATTAAAACCCACTCGAAACATCATTTGATCCTAGTGTGCTAGAATGAAAGTATTTCCTACACGCTGTTGCATGATGCCTCTGTTTTGCATTATTTGCACTACCTTGTGCTGGGGAGTCAAACCCACAAAGGCTTCACAAACTACAAGCAAACCAGCACAAAAACTATTAGTAATAATATCAACAGAGCGGGTAATACAAAATAATCTGCTCAACCTGGCTAAAAGAAATTTCTTCTCACAACAAGCGTAATCCAAATATAATTACATGGTTGAGAAACCACAATCGTATTCAGATGCCAGTTGTGTTCATCTAGAATGGGTTATCATTAATTATCTAACGTCCGTTCAACAGTCAGCTTCGAAACAAAACTGATAACAACCAATTTTTTCTCACTGCTAAACTCAACCTTCTGCGAATTCCAGGATTGTTGAAGACCAAATCACTCGTAAGTAGCACTCAATAGCCATATTGCTGGCATTTGTTTTCAAGCGAATTATTTAAGCGTTTTTACGTTGACTAGATCAGTTGTAATGTTTAGATATTGCGTAGATGCCAAGTTGTCAATCGCTGACACAATCAAGTAATTTTAGCTCTTCAGGTCGGTGCAGACTACTACTGCCTCCATCCATGTCCCCTGAGGTAAGTAAACAGTGGAAATGCTTTTATCAGCAGAATGCAGAATATAGGCTGCCGATCACCAACGACTAAGTCTCTTTCCTACCGAAGCAGTTGAATATTATTTTATTGATTTGACGTCTAATTGCTGCACACTGATGTAACTTAATTACGTCAGTCACTGAAGACGTGGTGCGGTTTGACTGCGGCGCTTCACGTCAAATCATTTAACGTCAGATCGTCAAAACAAAGTAACGGAAGAGGCAGAAAGAAGCCTGTGCCACCAGTCACGATTTCTTGCGTGCGCAAACAGTTATAACCACATTTCAATGTTGTTTATTTCTTATCTGATGTTAAAATAGCACGGAAGGCTTAGTTGTCTGTGGCAGTATATTTTTCAGCTAACACGTTCACCAGAAATTTTCCAAAAATCTTTTGAACTTTGGCTCACGCCTTTCATAAAAGAGTGGCTGCAAAAACTACATAAGCTTCTATGGTATTTCGCACACCAAGCAAAAGCCCAACACAAACTTGAAAAATGACTTTGAACTCTTGTCTGACATCTGGTGTGCTGATGTACGAAAAAATTTGATCGCTGGTCGTTGCATTTTGTTGCCGGGAGTTTATTGAAACTCTCTATCATATTACTGCGGCTTACTCTGGCAATGTATGCAAAGATATTCAAAGAGATAATTCTTGGGCGAAACAAAAACACGAATAGGAATTTTACTTCAAAATATCTTGAAGCCATTTTCGTTTGAAAAATTCTTACCTTTAATGCTAATTGTTAAGTCTTCAAAGAAGGATGGAAAAAGGCGTAGCAAATTTTTAAATTTTATATAAGGTTGCGGCATTAGACAACCCTTTTCTAATATGACAGAATTTTAACTGTTTCTGGAAAATCTGAAACCTACATTTTCTTTCTAGAAATTTGCAAGCAAAGGTGAAATATCTTAGAAAAAAAATGGATGAAACCTCCATAACCAAATTTATCAATTTACGCATACGGTAACATGCTATGTCATCATCATCATCATCATCATCCGTTCAGTCGTTTACGACTCTCGGTCACTCTATACGTTATCTTTCTCCACATCTCTCGATCCCACGCAGCCTCCTTCAATTCATGCACTCCCATGCCACTGTCATTTACAATCGTGTCAAGCCATCTTGTTTTCGGGCTCGGAACAAGCTATGTCAGCTTTTATGTATTTTACTCAGAAAATTAGAAATCGTTTTAATGATAAGATTTTAAAACCTTTCGTATTTCCGTCAGTATTTCAAGATATCAACATGCCGTGTTAAAGTTCCAAGTGTTGCGGTTTTCATTTTCTCAAGTTCGTAATTCCGAAAAGCCTCAAGTGAGGCTGATCGAAAATAAAAATAAATGTTTTGTTTTGAGGTGGAGGTATATTGTGGTGATTTTGCACGTTTCAAATTTAAGCTTCGATTTTGTTTCGTTTTGACAAAGGTTTAATTCAAACAAGAACAGCCCGTATATACAATTATACATATGGCTACTTCAATTTTATAGGCAGCAGTGGCCGGCAGCTGTGACCGAGTGGTTAGCGCAGTCGAGAGCCTGCATGTTCGACTCCAGCCACCCGCACTTGCTGTTGTTTCTCTGGGCAAGAAACTTTACGATAATTGCCTCTACCCAATGATCAATTTCGAGCAATTACCAAATTTAAGTCATAAGTAGAGTAGACAACCGGATACAGACATTGCCGTCGGCTGCAGCGTGGGTCAGGTGTACGTCGGAAGGCGTACACCGCTCTCAATAGCGCTCAAGTCCGCTTTCCCGCAATGCAGGATAAAGATATAAAAAACAAACAAAACAAACTTTTTTATTTAATTCAAAGTTTGAAGTTTTATGAAGAGGAAATAATTTCGTTTTATTAAACTATGATCTTGAACTATGATATATGAACTATGATGCAATAGTGCTTGGACGTTGAGATAAAATTAAAAGGAAGAAACTTTTTTTGTTTCAAACAACTGTTCAACCGCTCAAGCAGCCAGTTTGCAATGATATATGGTGCACATAATTTGAGTCCTTCTTTCTGCCGGTTATTCTTGTTATAGATTGAATAATTGAATTCCATTTGCTGAAGTGCCGAAATGTTTTTGCAAAAATTACTTTTTTCACTTTTCAGAGCTTCTTAGTTGAAGAATAGGCTACAGCACAGAGAAGAAATGGCTTCAATCGAACATGTTTGCTCTGTGCATTTGCAAACGTTAGTGAGTAGCCTAGTCTTCAACATTTTTTTAATTTTTGCTTCACTCTAAAGTCTAACTCTAAATGATCACGCGACATTGACAGAATAAGGTAGGCCATGGCAGTAGCGTAGCCAGGAATTTTGAAAGGGGGGTTTTGACCACCCAACGGCGGGGGATCTGGGGGGGCCTCCCCCAGAAAATTTTGAAAAATTACTTTGAATTTGGTGCATTCTGAGAGCATTTTCAACAAAAATGTGGGTACGAATATTCCTGTAAAATGGTGCTGTCCGGTAGCATAGCAAAAGGATACGATCATGCTTTCTTCGGCATTTTTCGGAAAAAAAGCTAAGTCTCTGTGTTTTCTTGTTGCTAATTCCTGGCTGAGATGTTTGAATGTTTGGTATTGGCAAAACTCGCTCTTTTAATGCAATTTTGTTTAAAATTAGGCATTTTTTTTAGACTGAAAACATCATTCTCAATATCGTGACGTCACACGCGTGCCAAAGGGGGGGTTGTAACCCCCAATACCCCCCCCCCCCCTTGGCTACGCCACTGGGCCACGGTTCGTTTTTGTTGCTCTGTCGTTTTGTAAAAAAAAGTAACAAACAATAGTATCGCTAGATGGCAGCATGAATTAAATTTGCATACACAGCCAAACATGATTATATTTTATAATGATAATATTTTCGGGTATGGCTTGATTTGGTTTTAACAATAATACATAATGTGTAAGCAAAATATATGAACAGTATTGTTTTGGAAAAGCTTGAGCTAAATTTCAGACTGATATAATTGCTTGATACGTGTCGATTTGCAAGATAATAAACCAAAGTTCACTTCCTATTTGACTAAAAATACCTTTTTATTTCAAGCTCTAAGAAACCTAAACTCTGACCAGTTAAATCTGAAACTTAATTGAATCTAAAACGTAATAAAAAATTTGCACAAATCTAGTTTTTAAACGCGGACCTGTAGAGCAAAAATCTTGTGGTGAAGCCTTCATTCATTCATTTCATTTTTCGTCATTAACGCGTTCGGGACGAAAAATTAATTACTGGTGACGGCTCTTGCCATGGGGCTGCAGGGCTGCAGCCCCACCTAAAAGAAAGAGAAGAGGGAAAATATGTTTTCCGCTGTGTTTGTCCGACCCGGTTACTTTTTTCACTCAAGGATTGCAGATCGAAAATTTGAAATATTAGAAGTTTCGTTTGGCAACACGAATTTTGGGCACACTTCTCTGCAGCCCGAGATTTTGGATTTCAAGCGCCCTGGTTGGCTAAAAATTATCCTTGAAGCTCCACCTCTTTTGGTATTTTACAGTAAGTTACACAGAACAGCAATTTTTAAATCTGTTGAGGCTGCATGGCAAACAGCCCCCCCTAATTGAATAACTTTACAGACTTTTTAAAGTTAGTTTTTATATTGCAGAGTAGCGATGAGCCATGAATGTAGAAGTGTTAGCTTTAGAGTTAGGGTATTGAACACTAACAGGTTATAAGAAGTGCTAGTCAAGCCTAGGGCCTAGTCAGCCAAAATCACTTGAGCCTTGCATGTAACGGCTAGGCTAGTCAAGACTAAGCTAAAATAAGTTAGGCTCCATCAACTTTTCAACAAAGTTTGAATGCATTTTTCAAAATTTGGGGTAAAAACATGCTCAGAACGCACCAAATTTAATGTGACTTTTCAATTTTTTCTAGGGAGAGACTCTCCAGACCCCCACAAATTCGTTCGCCTTTGGCGAACTCAGAGGCGGGCTTCGCTCCCCGGAATATTTATCCCACTGCTCACAAACAGCACCAGCCCCACTGCTAACTACAATAGTCGATATACAGTAGGCCTATACCAGAATAAGTTTCTGGGCAGCCGATTGTAGCATCGAATAGACAGCGATAGACACGTGTTTCGCCCATGAGGCTGGGCTCATCAGTATCGCACCGTATATGTGTTAAACTGTTTTATTCGCATCAACAGCGCACGGTACAAATAATTGACACGGCGAGAGAGCACAAACAAGCATAGCCAGGTCGAAGACTTTTAGAAACCGGCCTGCCACACCCCGCGGCGGTGGGGAGCGGCGTGATTTAGGGGTGACGATGCACCCGGAGGGGTAAGTCCACCAGCTTAGGTCGCGGGGGCCAGGCTGGGGAGTCGAGGTACCTGTGGAGGGAGAGTGTGGATCGAAAACGTTAGGCCTACATGACCCGTCCGCGAATTTAGAATGGCGGAGCGGGTCAGGGAGACAGGCTCTTTCTGCATTGCCGAAAATCCTTGTGGAAAGAAAAGAGCCAACAAAACCAGCAGGTGCGAGGACATGTGAAGAAGGGGTGTTCTTCCCGGCCATCAGCACAAGGCTGATCACTCGCTAGTACAGCGAGCAGCAGTAACGCTTCGCTAACCATAACGGTGTAGCTTCCACGCTAGCCATAAAGACCTCCAATAAACGATAAGTTTCTGGGCAGCCGATTGTAGCATCGAATAGACAGCGATAGACACGTGTTTCGCCCATGAGGCTGGGCTCATCAGTATCGCACCGGCTGCCCAGAACTGCCAGAAACTTATCGTTTATTGGAGGTCTATATGGCTAGCGTGGAAGCTACACCGTTATGGTTAGCGAAGCGTTACTGCTGCTCGCTGTGCTAGCGAGTGATCAGCCTAGTGCTGATGGCCGGGAAGAACACCTCTTCTTCACACCTATTGGTCACAGCGGTAAACCATAATTTCTTCGTGGGAAAATTGTAACTTAAAGTTCCCGGATCCTTTCGTCTGCATATAATGACCGAAGAAACACACACTTGAACTTCTTTTCAAAAAGTGTATTTCTGTAAAAATTAGCCCACGGCTACCGAAAACGAGGGGGTGCAACGCGTACACCACTTAAACTGTCACTACACAACAGATTACTTGGATAAAAGACGGAACCTTTGTCCAGCTAGCAAGCACTAAGCCAACAGTTAAATGTGCGGCCAACTTTCAAACAATCATTTTACGAATGACCAGAATAGATAGCAATATCTCAAATTCACGTATGCAGTACTGTGACGCAATAATGAAAGACAATTATGAAGTCATTCCAACAGGTGTTTAAAGCTGATGTAATATTTCCTGTTTAAACAGGCCCAAACAAGTTTGACACAAGTCTATGAACGATGGTGCAATTTTGGCACATTTTCTAGCAACCTCCATGACGTAATATTCAGTAGACTTGAACGGTTTTATATGACGTTTGATTTGTACAGAGATTGGCCGTAACACCTATACCAGAATGTTAATAAACGGGAAAAGGTGGCAAAACCTTGAAAGTTCAGTCCGTTCAGTTGTTTTTATTTCTCACCGTCGTAGAAGCGACAAAACGCAAACGTTAAAACGTGCTTGTGAGTGACCGAAGTAAGTTATTGAGTTGAAAGAAATTTGGCACGGTCGCAACACCTTTAGAAAAATTTAAAATATAAAGGGAAAATAAAAAATAAAATGTTATAAACAAAAAAATAAACAAAAACAAATAAACAACATATATTTAGGCTAGGCCTATAGCTTTATTAGCCCATATAGCTTTAGCTGACATTTTTAAGATTTGTATGGACAGTTGCTATGAAGATTGGCCATGGTGCGTTATGAAGAGTGCTGATGGTCGTGAGGGGAACACGTCTTGATGCCAGGCCCGTAACTAAGGGGGGCGCAGGGGGGCGAAGCCCCCCTGCAATAATGTTGGCCCCCCTGGAAAAATGATTTTAATTAGCTCTGTTCGCTAACTTTTCAGTTTTACACCCAATTTTCTTGTGTTGTTTAATTTTAAACATTGTGTATCTAATGTTGTGGTCGAATGCTGTGCTAAACAGACAGACTCGAAATTTATTGCTGGTAAGATTCAGAGTAGGCCTGCACCAGTTTCCAACTGAGATAAGCAGTGTGATGGCCGATCAGCCTCCAGAATACTGTGCAGTTGACTGCCACTATAAGCGTTATTAAAGTAGGCTACCGGACAACCACCTTGGCATTTGCGTTCTAGTAGGTAGGCTAGCCTATATGCTTCTATACTTCTCTATCTGTTCGTGTCCTTTCAAGAAAAAATAAAAACTTCTTGGACCGTGAATTGCTTATTCCATTATATACGAAACTGAAGATAGATATTCCATCTGAGGCGGAATGGCAAGTCGAAAAACAGTTCCTACATGACCATGTGGAAGTTGCAGAACACCAGGATTCCAATATAGTAGGCTATAGCCTACTGAAAGAAATGTACAATCAACGACTGGCATTCCTGAATGTAGGCTATATAAGCTTGCCGCTACTGTGGCATCATTCGGGTCCAGTAGTGCGGTTTGTGAGAGTGGCTTCTCGGTCTTATCTCGGATAGACAAGCCTACACGCAGGTCTATGCTCCAAACGAACTTGGTTCTGTTGGCGTTTGAAAAGGAATTGACCGAGAAAATAGACGTGGACGTTTTTGTTAATAGATTCAGTGAAGTCCATCCATGCCTTCTGTTAAGGTAGGATCTAACCTATCTATGGCGAGGACACATTTCACTGATGGTGTGAAATAGATTCTCACTATTATCATTAAAGGATTGATCTTGAAGAGATGATTGTTGATTCTGAACTAGAAAAAATTAGGTGCATTGTACAATTATTTACAAAACGATGAGTGACTGGTGCAGCGGCTCCAACCCTATTATATCATAGTTCAAACAAACAACAAACGCTTATTTTCTATGTAGGCCTATAGGCCTAATATATTTTGTGTGATTTATGCAGCGCATTAGAGGAAAATGTAAATAAACTGAAACGAACTCAAAGTTTATGAAAGGCAATGGAATAACTAATAAAAGAATCAACTAACTTACAAAATCTTAAATTTTGCTGTGGTTTCTATGTCAATTTTTACGATTTTATCACTAGTTGATGGTCGGATCATCGGATGTTTTAAAAATGATTTTGCTTCTCACTTTCTATGCTGTCGTCATTATAATAACTGTTCAAGCTACAGCATGTAAGTTAATTCACTCTATGATGCCAGCTCACGCTGCTGTTTCTATGATAATCTATGCTAATGTAAATGCTGTAGGTTTCTCGGCAGCCGATTTGTAGCAAGAATTGACAGCGATAGACACGTGTTTCGCCCATGAGGCTGGGCTCATCAGTATCGCACCGTATTTGTGTTGAACTGTTTTATTCGCATCAGTAGCGCACGGTACAAAAGATTGACACGGTGAGAGAGTACAAACAAACATAGCCAGGTCGAAGACTTTCAGAAACCGGCCTGCCACACCCCGCGGCGGCGGGGAGCGGCGTGATTTATGGGGTGACGATGCACCCGGAGGGTTAAGTCCACCAGCTTAGGTCGCGAGGGCCAGGCTGGGGAGTCGAGGTACCTGTGGAGGGAGAGTGTGGATCGAAACACTATATGGCCCGTGCGCAAATTTAGAATGGCGGAGCGGGCCAGGGAGACAGGCTCTTTTGTGGAAAGAAAAGAGCCAACAAAACCAGCAGGCGCCAGGGCAGAGGACATTGTGAAGAAAGGGGCGTTCTTCCCGGCTATCAGCACAAGGCTGAGCACTCACTAGTACAGCGAGCAGTTGCGATTCGCTACACCGTTATGGTTAGCGAATCGCAACTGCTCGCTGTACTAGTGAGTGCTCAGCCTTGTGCTGATAGCCGGGAAGAACGCCCCTTTCTTCACAAAACGCTGTAGCCTATTACGATTAATTTTTTTGCGTAAATCTTACCCACATTGTGTACAAATACATGATACGGAAGGTAAAAGTTGGGCCCCCTTTAGAATACTTATTGCCCCCCCCCTAGTGCTCCAAGCTAGTTACAGGCCTGCTTGATGCGTATAGCTCATAGCAAAAAAGAGCAAGGCAAGCAGAGCAAACCCCACAGAAATCCTACCACGGGCAAAGCTATCTCAAGCGCAACGCACCAGACCTTGCACGATTCACAAAATAGATAGGCTATAACTTGACGACACGAAAACAATGATAAAAACAAATAAAACAAACTAGCAAAAACAACATCATCATCTTGCGGAAATCCAATTTTACCCAGGGAGTTATGTCTTGAAGATATCAAGCGTGCTTTGCTATAAAGTTGCGTCGATAAAGCAATACTTTTAGACCCCAGTCAGCTAAACTCGTCACCTCCACACCGATCCAACGTTAGCCAACGTTGAATCAATGCAAAAATGACAGGCATCGATACCTGGGATGTAGTAGTGGCATGTCGCAGTAACATGAGAAATTTGGGTTACCGTATGTTTTACACGTGAAACAGCAATAAAAGTAAAAAATCCAATTCGGCATAGGCCATTACGTTAGAAAAAGTAGAAAATTCTTAGATAAACAGACAATAGCATGACGATGAAAGGTTCAAAGTGTGCCTGAGTAGTAAATCATGTAGTAGGTTAGCCTATATGTCTAAAGTTAGCACCACAAAACCCAAAAAACAACCAGCAAAAAATAAAGCAAAAACAAAGAGAAGTAGGCCTACACCATGGGTTCCCAATTTTTTTTTTACCGTGGCTCTCTTTGAAAATTCTGAAAAATCAATGCCCCCCCCCTTATTTTTTTTCCTTTTGAAAAAATTAAGAAACGTCATTTCAATTAAAAAACTTGTTCATACAGTAACCGGCAGTTAGAATGATATAAATACAACACACAATAAACATGATAGTACACTAATTAGTTATTGCATATGCAGTTAATGTGATGGTTGAGCTTGTTTTCGCTCTGACAATGTCTTAATTGCTGGTTTGGTGGTGGAAAGAGCAAGCCGCATGTCATATTGAATATCCAAGACACTGCACTGCTTTGTCTTCAGAAGTACAAGCAGGCCCGGATTTAAGGGGGGGCAGAGGGGGCAGTTGCCCCGGGCCCCCCGACTTTTGAAGGGCCCCCCTATGTGGAAAAAATGTGATTTTGTGTTATTTTATTCTTTTTGACCTTTAAAGTTTCTGCAAAATGCTGTGCAGTACTGGACTGATGCTACTGTAGACATAGAGATGGTTTTTACGCGCCGTAGGCGCGAAAAATTTTTTTGCACGGGGCCCCCCGATCTAAAAGTGCCCCGGGCCCCCCATCAGCTAAATCCGGCCCTGAGTACAAGTAACATTGTTGAAAACCCACATTCAATTCAATTTAATTTTCTTTGTCAGAAAACAACAGCAATGATAAAGTTACCAACAGTTTATGGGAATAAAACCAACAAAAGGAAACGGCAGCAAAACCAAAGAAGTTTAAAACGTGCATGAGATGTAAATTTAAAGGATACGTCAATGAAAGTAAATTTAAGCACGGCCACCAAACCATAAACCTATTCACAACGATATGTTGATGGAAAAGGCAACAGCAATGGCATGACAATTTCAGCTTAGGGTACGATTTACTTAGTTTCGCCCATTATGTGGTCAAACTATCTTTCTCAAAGCTCAATCGGGTTGCGTCTCTTCTTGCAGCTTCAAGATTTCGCTTTGCACACCATCGTTTGTGTCTGGAAGATTAGTAACAGAACGATGCAAAGGATCTTTTACTAGTGTAGCAGCTTGATCTGGTATGTCAGGGACATACTTTGCCGTTCTGTACATGTTTGTGCCAGCAACAAAAAATAAATTGAATTGAATTCTTGCATCAAATCTCCCAAGTGGGCACTAATTAATTGTTTCAAGTCAGCAGACAGATCCACATCTCTGCCATCCAACACTGCTAATAACTTTGGAAACATTGCAAAATTGCCCGATTCTATTTTTCTTTGCCAACTGCGAAGTTTTCTGATGAATCCTTCAATAATGTCCTTGAAGTCTACGATTGTGCTGTCTCTTCCTTGTAGCTTAACGATAAATTGAGATGATTTGACTATGTAGCCTAAACATGTCAGTTAAATAGGCAAAATGTACTAGTGTTTTTATTAAATTTTAATTTATTTCTTTTGTTATATAGTGTTGGAGTGGACCAGTGGACTTAGAGATGATAAATTAAAAAAATTAATATTTTTAAATTTTTCCATGGCCCCCTTGAAAGAGGCTCATGGGGCTCCACTAGGGGGCCATGGCCTCCAGGTTGGGAACCCCTGGCCAACACAGTACACATATAGTAATTGGTTTCGTTTTGTGAATCTTTATCATCGGACGGTGACAAAGCCTTGATGGGTTATTCGTGGTAGTTTCGCATACTTGTAGAACCTCTTGACGCAGGGCCGGTTGCAACTTTCCAAAAGGTAGGCTACCATTAAAAAAACAACTTTTAAGCAACACAGGAAAAACGCAAATCCTAGCTGAATTAAGTCATAGGTTCGCCATGAGCTGATTTGGTGCAGAGGGTTAGGGCGATGGTAGTCATTTCATTGACGTGGGTTTGATCAACGGTTTGATTTCCACCACTGTTATTGCTCTTTTCTTCTGTAATTATCAAACACAATTTAAAGGGAATTTTTTAATGGTACTTTTTGGAAAGTTGCGGGCCGGTTACTGAGATTGGCAGAGTGAAGTTTTTCGATTGTTGAAGTGTTGTTGCAGGGTAATAAATGACAGCCTAATAAAAAGTGTTGTGGATTGAATTTGCCAGTTCCAATACTGATGTGGATGAGCACTGAGCAGTCATCATAATAATAATAGGATGAAGAAAATCGGACATGAAAACACATCCTCAGGCGAAAGCCCGATTCGATGTGATGTGGCCCAGGAGCATAGGCGTAGCCAGGGGGGGCGAAAGGGGCCATGGCCCCCCCCCCAAATTTTCAAAGTTTGGATTCCGAAGTTGAGCCCTTTGTTGAAAATATAATAAAATTTTTAGAAATTTATATTGTTTTCCAAGACATCTGGCTATTAACACCCCCCAGGACTTGTTTTAGACACACAAAAAGACACCAATAAATTTTTCAAATCGTAAATCGCGCAAAGTTTACGCGATTTACGCTTCTTTTAACTAATCTGTGGAAGCAATTTCAGAATCGCTTACTCTGTAGGGTTTTTGTGTAGCTGAGTTTTTTGTGTTCTCTAATTTTAGCCGCAGTTTTTGCCCGTTTGTGTGTAGATAAGAGCTACCTTTAATAAGTTAATAGCTGTTTATCTGCTAATAAGTTTCATACAAATATTACCCTGAAAGTGTTTCCAGAAAGCGTTATAATCCATTATTTAAGTGTAATTTTGCAAAAATTTTCCGGGGGAGCATGCCCCTGGACCCCCCTAGAATACGCGTGCCTTCGGCACGCTCTAACCCCCACCAGCTTTATTGCTTCCCTTGCTTAACCCACCAGGATACGCCACTGCACATCAGGTGGTGATGTCTTAAATCAAACATTTTGTCGTTCTCTTCAATTCATCAAATATTTGGCCCCCCCCAAAAATTTTTTCTGGCTACGCCACTGCCCAGGAGAGCTAAGTAAGAGGCTTATTTGTCTGAATACCGTGTTAGAAAGTTGATGATGGAATTGGGAGTGAATTAGCATATAGGCTACTGTTATCTTATCATCTTTCCATCTCATCATACAAATCTTCCATGCTTGACATTTTCTATCCCAAAATGTGCCTTCCACTCCATACCATTTTCTGCCCACCAGCCTCTCTAAACCGTAGGATTAAAGCTACAAAAAAATCGAAGATTGAGCCAAAAATACAGATCTTTGAAGACAGTAGGCTACCATTCTTTGGAAGTAAAACAGCTCAAGGCTAGGTCATACAATTAAATAAACGCCAGTCAACCTGTGCAGCAACTAGGCTATCCACCCACGTCATTTCGAAGAAATCATGGCCAAAGGGAAGGGTTGCCAGACTAAAATTTGCAAAAAAGGCCAAACTCACCAAAAAAAAAGGCCAACTTGAGGCCAAATAGGTAAAAAAAAAGGCCAAAAATAAGCCAAACTCAAACAAAATAAAATAAGCATTGTAAATAGTGATTAAATGTGCCAGAATCCGAGCTTGGATTTGTTTTTGTTGAATATCAGCATTCAGCAGCAGAATTGCCAGACTATGAAAAGGTCTTAACGCCAAAATAATACAAAAAAAAGGCCAAACAAGGAAAATATTAAATAAGTCAAGTCAATTTATTTTGTTTCAACGGCGCCATATATTAACCAACAAGTAGAGTAAATTTAATTGTCAAAACAATGCATTGTAGGCTACAACTGTTGGTTTTGGTTAGATCATGGCGCAATCAGGATGATAGCGAAAGACCATAAGCAGTCATCAGTCAGCCACAACCCCATAACAGTAAATCTAACTACACATTCATACTTCAATGCTACTTCAATGAATAAAAAAGGTTTGCCACTGAGATTGAGAAACAACTGCTTTTGGTTTGAATCTCCATTCTCAGACTGAGTAAGCCGAGGATGAAGACTCAAACCAGCGACCAAGAATTAACCAACGACCAATATGTGATTGTGTGCTAGAATAGGCTGGCGAAAGTTTTCCTGAAATGACGGGGATAAACGTAAATACCTCCACCGAATTGCAACAATTATTATGTAAAACATACAAAAACCTGACAATCTGATACTACTGTAGAGAACAAAGATTAAGAAGTACGATACGATGTTATACCGTACTGTAAAGGTAGGTGGTCATCCTTTGTATTGAGCACTTAAGGTACGCATGTATTGTATATCCATGTAACAGTGGGTTTTTGACATTTTTTTAAAACGATGGAACGGTAAAAAAGGCCAAATGGATATTTACCTGTTTCTATCAAAGTTATATCTATAATAGGCTATTCATATTTATTGATAGAGGATTTTAATAAATTGTAGCAAAAGTATGTCTGAAAGTAGCCCGAAGAATAACAAGTATAAAAGAACTGTAGGCCTAGAGGATGAGCTTTAATCCGCTACAGTGGTGACATCTGGCACCACTAGCTAGTTTAGAGGGTGAGCGCAGTCTGACTCGGCGCTGGCGTCACATTACGAGTATTGAACAAGACATTACGCCTATAGAACATGCATAGAACAATGGTGAATATGGTTTTCATCTGGTAAGATTACGATATACGAGAAATATTGATTTATATGCATTTTGAAGAATAAATTTAAAAAAGGCCAAATCTAGAAAAAGGCCAAATGTATAATTTCTAAGGCCAAAAGACTCTAAAAAAGGCCAAATTCGAGAAATTTGGCCTTAAAAAGGCCAATCTGGTAACCCTGCCAAAGGGCTTGCTCTTTGACCAGTTATGTAAAAATAGTGGAATACGCCCTCAGAAACTCCCATTGTGACACGGTGAGCTTACGTCACGATCACGCGCTGGTTGCGTGTTTTTCTTGATTATTGCATCAGCCAAAATCTATTGCTGAACTATTTACTTTGTAAATTATCATATTTTGCAAAAATTAATTTAGTGCTGTAGGTCATGGATTTTTTTTGATGCGTTTGTGAAAAATTAATTAGGTAGCTTCTTAACTATGTTTAATTGAAAAGCTTGTAAGAGATTTTTTGTCAATAGCGGATGAATAAATAGCGGTATCCTGGTAAACGATTCAATATCCTGTTTTCATTGCGCTGTGAATTTTTTACAAAATCATTTTCAGACATTTCCAGTTACAATCAAGGCTATATTATTTTGCTGTAGATTTTGGCCCAAAATGGCCGTTTAAACTGCAACATTATGCCCGCGTTTGTATCATTGCCGTGCACCAGCATGGAGTAAGTAATTGTTTTTTTATTCTGTTGTTGCTTTTTGATTTAATTTTTTAAAAATTGTCTAAACATTGACTAGGCTACTCAGCTACTGTACTAGCTGATCCAAATCGATTTTTAGCTGTTGATGATTGAACTGATTCGTGTGAAAATAAACTCGTTTGTATTACAAGACATGTAACCGAGTCGTTCATATCAAGCATTGTTGTGGGTTTGTCCCCTGTCAGAAGATATTTCATTTTCTTGATTGTCTGAAGAGTAGGCTATGCCTAAAAATGTGACTTGAAATTGCTGTAAATTTGTAAGTGGTTGTTAATGGTCTGAGAATATTTCACAATACGTTTTTGAGTGAAGTCATAAAAATGTTCCCAAACCTTGTTGTGGAAACCGTTTTTACATCACCAGACAATGAAACAAGAGCTTTTGCTGGCTATATTTTGTGAATTTGAGGAAATCACAGCTGTTCACTTTATTTCATTAAACTTAACATGGGCTAATCTACTTTTTACAGTTTTTTGCACCATGGACCAATCGCTGAGAAATCCAAAATTTCAAGCCAGATATTAGGCTCAATCCTAGAAAAAATAATACACGATGGAGTTGATGTATCCAGAAGTAGAAGCCTTGTTCGAGGGCAACTTGCTGGAGGGGGAGTCCCAAATGTGGGGACATGAAATGTCGTTATTTGGGGAAAAGGTGGATCAGGCATCCACCAGTTACTTGCCAGTAGCCCCCCAAAGCAAAGAGGAGGATGTGGACAAGTTTCAACTGAACTTCAATCATGGTAAGTAATGCAAACTATGGATATTTTGATGTATGTGTAGTAGTGTACCCTTGAAGCTTATCCAGAAAGTTTCAAGTCTTCAGGTTGTGTTAATGTTATTGATATGATGATTTTATATTATGCCTTTCTATGTAGGCTATATAAAACTTAAAGTGTTTGTGTACCTAATCTGTTAGTGCTGGTGTAAAAACCATATGCAATAGCTGGAAATGGGACACATCATTATTAGTCATTACCATTCTGGTATTCCCATTTTTAAATGTATTTCTTTTCTAGATGTGTCCACATCTACTGTAAATACAGATGAGTCTTACCTCAACATCTTTGAAGACCTTATAGAAGCATTTGACATGAATGGAAAAGATGTCTCCATGGGAATCAAAGTTGACAATAAACAAGTTATGCCATGGGTTATCAGTTGCAATAAGACTTTAGAACCATTATCACCAGCTGGAAGTTTTGACTCCGGAGTAGCATCTCCAGGAAGTGTAGATTCTAATATTTCCTGGTCATCTGAAAACATTTCTCTGGGTTTACCTGGAGATTCCTTACTGCCAGAAACGGCATTGTCACAGGATCACGACATTTCGGAAGACTTCCTTAATGAGTTAGGAATAGAACTTCTACCTGAAAAAGTCCAACCAGCTGCTGATATTCTTGTACCATCAATATCACTTAAAAATGTTTCCCTAAATTCATTTGAGAATGTATTAAGTTTTCCTCTCGAAACACATACATCAGAACTTTCCGTTATAATAAAGACTTCTCAGGATGCACTGTCTCAGACTGTTCCTGTGCCACAAGAGCCTGTTGCCATTCAAATTCCAGCAAAGCCACAATCAGGACGAAAAAGCAAAGTGACTAGCACCGAGGAAAAGAAACAGCGCAAACGAGCCCAAAACAAAAATGCTGCTACGAGGTACCGAGAAAGAAAACGTCAGGAAAATGATGAAAGAGAAGAAGAATTTAATGCTCTCGACAACAAAAACAAAGAACTCCAGGACAAAGCAACTCAGATTGCGAGAGAAATTGATTATCTGAAAGAACTCATGATTGAAGTTTACACGATCAAAGGACTAATATCGTAATTAAAACTTGTTTCCGTTGTTACTTTTTTATTTGTACAGCGTCTACTTCTACACTTTCTAAATAAAACTTTACTTGTGATGTGGACATATCGCATACATCCTCGAGTAAAGCCTCTATCTAATCTACTAGCAGTTGAATGTTTCGTAACCTGTGTAAGTGTGTATAAATGCAACCTTAAGCATCGAATTCGAGGACTATATTATTGGATACCAAGCATAAGCCGTTGGAAGCAGTTAAGCTGAGTTATGACGTGCTAAGATAATACAAACGTTTTCAAAAATTTAATCATGACTGAGTGAGGATGGAAGAAAATCTAAACTGCACCTTCTGACAGTAGAGCGATTATAAGGTGCGAATTAAGCGCTGGGACTGGACCAGTGGTTCTAAGACGTTTTAGCTTTGCGTACGCTGAAAGAAATTAGGGCACACTCACTAGAAAATAAAATAAAAAAATTAATACAGGTGTAGTGTAGCAGTTTAATTGCTTTTACTACACCGGCAAGGCAGTATTGTAGTCAAACATCATTAAAAAGAAACATTTTAATGCAGTGGTTTTCAAACTTTTTTGCACAACGGCGCACTGAAAGATTCGGAATCTACCGCTGCACATTGACTTACTAGGTTAATGTTTTTTCGAAAAATTGCTGTCACGGGGAACAAACTCGTCATGATAGAAGCAGTTACTGCAAGTCAACTTTGATTATAATCAATGTGCACCAGCAAAATCATTTAGTTTTACTGTATTGCAATGTGAAAGCAGTCTACTGTTGTGCACAAGCAGTCTTGACTCGATGCTTGATCAGTAAGAAAAAGCCGATTCGCATATGCAAGGTGTAGTCAGGGCAGGCCCGGATTTAGGGGGGGGCAGAGGGGGCAGTTGCCCCGGGCCCCCCGACTTTTGAAGGCCCCCTATGTGGAAAAAATGTGATTTTGTGTTATCTTATTCCCTTTGACCTTTAAAGTTTCTGCAAAATGCTGTGCAGTACTGGACTGATGCTACTGTAGACATAGAGATGGTTTTTACGCGCCGTAGGCGCGAAAAAATTTTTTTGCACGGGGGCCCCCCGATCTAAAAGTGCCCCGGGCCCCCCATCAGCTAAATCCGGCCCTGAGTCAGGGCCGTTGAGAGGACAGTTTGGGCCCGACACCAATGAGATCCTCGTGTCACCAAAACACACTATACCCAACAAAATAATACAAGATAGTTTCTTTAAGTTTCCCGACTCTTTGGAAAGGTTAGGCTACTGGCCCCTGAAACCATCCCGGGTCTAAAAGTACCGGTTGACCCTCTCTCCCCTGTCACCGCTACTGGCTTTGGTAAATGGTAATAGAATACAAATGGCTTGTCGAACAATATTATAATATTCTTAATCAGTAAATTCCAAAGGAGGGTAGGCTACTTTTAGATCCGGGCCTGGAGTGATTTTGGGGTCCTAGATCTTTCCATGCAAACTTAAAGAAATCACCGCGTATTCTTTGAATGTAATGCGTTTTTCTTAGCAGTGTCTAGGTTTTGTAGCCTACCCAAAGATCTCATTGGTACCTGGCCAAAATTATCTTCTCAACGGCCAGTTCTTGACGCATGTTTATCCAAAAACTATCAACGTCCATTACATTGTGTCTCGACTATAAGGAGCTATTCATGCTTAATTTGAACAGTTGTTTTTAGGCTGCCAATTTTAAGCTGGTGACATACGGAATAGCCTACAAGTAGCCTACAAACTATGCTGTTACGCAGTTTAATGTTGGGCGTTGGGAGTAGTCCTACGAGTCTACGTCCAAAAGATTTAGGCTGCTTATCTTAGTCTACTGTAAACAACGCTGTCCGCCCCGATAGCTCAATTGGTTAGCGCGTCAATTCTGGAACGAAGAAACTTCAAGGTCAATAGCGGCGTTGGTTCGATTTTCGGGGTGTGCGCTTGAGCAACGCACGTTAAGGACTGCTCTCCATTGAGCGGCATCTAGTGGATGGAATAATTCCCCGGCAACAAGACTTCAACAATCGGAAACTTCACTCTGTCAATCTCGGTAACCAGGCCTGCGTCAGTGATTCGAAGCCTCTACAAGTATGCGAAACTGCCAGGATTAAGCTATGCACGAAGCTTTCCCAGTCCGAGGATAAAGTTTCAATCAATCAACAAGGAACCAAATGGCCTATACGCTCTTTTAATTGTGTGCATTCAAGCCCTGAAAAACTTGCCCGCACGCCCAGAGATGGGCAAGATCACCTGTTTAGGTGATCTTGAAGATCAAGATCACTTTCAAGATCACTTTTTGGGGTACCGTAGAAAACAAAATTAAAAACTAGCGGTAGGCTATACAAAAAGGGATAACATCTATTTACACATTTTATGTATTATTTTTTTATTCTTAACCTATATATATCTTAAACAATTCTAAGTCTGGTTGGTTCACTGCAGTCTGCAGTAAGCCACTTCACATGACCAAAGTCGACTAGAGTCCATTTTTTAGCATCGCCAACCTAAACTTTTCAAATATCTAAGATAAAATCGACGTAAGAGAAAATTGGATCGACGAAAGCGAACAAATTTTTAGAATTCGCAAAACAGAAATGTAAACAAATTTTAGTCATTTCTTTTCATGTGTTGATATGCAGTGGTAAGCTGGTTACCACACAAAGCTTTTTCAATTTTGAAATGGCAACACTAACCAAACTCATTGAGATTTCAAACCAACTTTTATTAGACGCATGAGTCATATTAATAGTGGCTAAATGGTAGTAATTACCACTAATTAGGCTACTTTGCACAGTACCAGTTCAACAAAATGTCTCTATAGTATATAATTCGAAAATGTATAGTATATAATTCGAAAATGTCTCTATAGTATATCTTACGACATCTAGATGACGAAGAAGGCGTCTCTGTAGGCGGACAACACTTCAACAACATAAGATACGCAGACGACACAGTACTAATCGCCACATCAAACTTCAGTTTACAAAATTTACTCAACATAGTCATTAAGCAAAGTGAGAACCTTGGCCTTAATTTGAATGCAACAAAAACCTTCTGCATGACCATCTCATCAAAAGAAATAACTCCAGTATGCACTATCAAAATACAAAATACAACAGTCTCACAAGTAAATAGTTTCAACTATCTGGGTTCTATGGTCACTTCGAATGGTCGATGCTGGAGCGACGTAAAATCAAGAATTGCACAATCCAAACAAGCTTTCATCAAGATGGACAAAATACTGAAATCTAATTCAATCTCTCTAAACACTAGAATAAGAATTTTACATGTGTACATTTGGTCAGTTCTGCTATATGGCTGTGAATCCTGGACTGTATGCCCGAAGATAGAGAAGAAGATCAACAGTGCTGAAATTTGGTTCATTCGTAGAATGATGGGAATTAACTGGATGGATAAAATCACTAACGAAGAAGTGTGGAGACGCTCTGGGTGCACCCCTGGCGTCCTCATCACAACTATCAAAAAAAGGCAAATGACATTTATCGGGCATGTCTACCGCAAACGCGGAATTGAACACTCGGTAATGATGGGGCGATTTCCTGGTCAGAGGCACCGGGGACGTCCACCTTTGGAAATCTTCAAAAATCTTTCAACATGTACAAACCAAAATTTTGAAAACCTAATTAGAAGTATGGACAATTGATCGTTGTGGAAACTCACGGTAGCCGACGCCTTATTCAGGCATGGCCGATGATGATGATGAGTATATAATAGGTCAACTGAAATTTCAATGTGATCTTAATCTTAGTGACTTTCAAGATCACACAAAAAAAGTGATCTTAGATCAAGATCACCAAAATAAAAGTGATCTTGAAAATCAAGATCACTTGTGATCTTCAAGATCACTTGTGATCTTCAAGATCACGCCCATCTCTGCGCACGCCTCTTTATCAAACGATTTAGGTTATCTTCTCTAAAATTCAAAATAGTTTCGTGTCACACCTATGAAGGATCTGTAACTCAACCGCACACAGTGTGAGAAATACTGAACTGGGCAGTGGGAGTATTTTCAAAAATTAAAGCCAAGTTTCTGTCACCATTGTTTATGGTACCTATAGAGCCTAGGCTACTGATTTTAGTTTCGAAGAAAGCGGTTTCGTTGGTCTTCAAGTGATGTTTCAAAATAATTTCACAGTAGCCTAATAAAAAACATTTTGTAACGTCTGCGATAAAAAGTTTCATTTTTTGGAACTCAACTAGCCTAAGACGAATTTTTGTATTTGCACTTTCAAATATTCAGAGTATTACAATCAGACAAAACTAAGCAACAGCACGGAATATAACAATGTTTTATTGCTAAATGCAGTATTGTTGCTGAGTTTCGTCTGCTTAGCCTATGCCATAAGCCTCATAAGGCATAAACAGACGAAATAGCAATTTATGCACCTGATACACTCTAGCTATCTAGCAATATCGTATCTCGACAAATTGTGAATAATTCTCAACGAGTTGTTGCAAGCAACTTGTCTGCGATTTAAAGTACGGTACCGGTAGACTATAAGTTTTTATAATTGACAGAGGTGGACAGTAGCGCGTTACTTTTGTAGCGGCGCTACTAGCGGCGCTACTTTTTTGGTAAAAGTAGCGGTAGCGCTGCTACTTTTTGGTTGGAGTAGCGGCTGCAGTAGCGGCGCTATTTTTATTCCAAAGTAGCGGTAGCGGGAGAGGCGCTACTTTTTTTCAGTCGCACTCCCGCTACCCGCTACTTTTTAATTTAAATTGAAAAAAATGCTTGTTTTTTTTTGCAATACTGGCGTGGTCAAGCAGCTAGGCTATATAATCGGCTTGGTTGCAAAGTTTCGGTCTTTTCTGGCTGACGTCAACTTCTTCGGCGAATATCTCCGTGTGATGAAGCCTATCTGCCAGGCTTTAGACATTCTCCAGGGCGAGTCCAAGGCATAGGCTATTACGGAGTCTTGCTTCCAACCATCACAATTTGCCGGAAGAAGTTGACCGAGATCAGTGATCTTGTGACCTGTGAGGAGTTGAAAGTGAAAGTCCTTGAAGGGGTAAAGAAACGATTTAACAAGTGCTTCAACAACATGAAATGCGTTATGGCATCATGTCTTCATCCCTCCTTCAAGACGTTGTGGCTACAATTTCTGCACTACGTTTCCACGGATGATACTGACGCACTGCGAGAAAAAGTCCAGACAGATGTAGCCTAATTCCACTGTTGCGGGAGACATCAAGCCAGGTTGATACCGAGAAGAGTGACACCAACACCAGTCATGACTCCGAGGATGTATTTTTTGGAGTGTTTACGCCATCCCGTGAAACGTCGGTGCAGAAGGAAGCAACAATTGTGGACGACTTTTTTTCGGACAGGAGCAAGTCCTTGAGCTTTTCGAATACCGAGTTAAAACATCTGTTCATTAAATACAACACCCCCATTTCTTCCAGTGCTGCGGTGGAGAGACTTTTCTCTGTTGGAAAAGATGTGCTCAAGCGAAAGCGGGCCGGACTTAGTGACTCTCATTTTGAAATACTCGTGTTTTTGAAAGATGCGTAGCCTAACGATAAATTTCCTTTAGAATGTGTTTTCTATAACGACGTTAAAAAGACAGCGTAAACGAATGATAACATTCGTTTTCAAGGTCTTTTTTGCGTCACTAGGGACTTGAGTGTTTCCTAGTGTCATTATAGACAAAAGTAGCGGAAGAAGTAGCGGGAGCGCGCGCTACTTTGGCCCGAGTAGCGGTAGCGGGTAGCGCGCTACTTTTGTAAATTGGTAGCGGGTAGCGGTAGCACGCGCTACTTTGACCCAAGTAGCGGTAGCGGGTAACGGTAGCGGGTAGCGCGCTACTTTAAAAGTAGCGGGTGCCCACCTCTGATAATTAAACATATCAGCTAAAGCTCTGTGGGCTAGTAAAGCTATTGTCTGAATACAGTAGGTCGATCTATTGTTTTTATTTTTGTTTGTAACTTTTTTATTTTTTTATTTTCATCTTAAATTTTTCTGAAGGTGTTGCAACCGTGCCAAATTTCTTTCTACTTAAATTAATAACTTTTTTCGTTCACAATCACGTTTTAGCGTTCGCGATTTGTCGCTTCTACCTTTTTCTCGACCTTTGCTGTGTTGATGTGTATTGTTTTTCCTGTAATGGTCAGAAATAAAAACAACTGAACTAAGCTGCACCATAGCCAGTAGCCTACCGTAGACAGGGGTGTTCAAAGGGTAGCCTACGTTTAGACCTTTGCCCGAACTGAAACTAGGGCCCTGTAACCTTTTTAAGGGGCTCGGGAACTTAAAGAAACCACCGCATATTCCTTGGGTATAGCCTAGTCACTAGTGCATTTTTCTTCAAAGTGTCTTGGTTTGGGGTCTGATGATCTCATTGGTAGCCTACTGGGCCCTACTTATCCTCTCAACGGCCATGACCATAGCTGCGGAAAACCATACATTGGCATGCAATTGTTTGTTAGCCTATACCCATTTATGTACATTTTTAACTTCGGTAGAACAATATTCCTATACTTGGACCTAAGCCGATTTGCACCAACATAAAGAGGTCGCACTTGCCTTTTAATGTCAGCGTCATCACTGATGGTATTATCAATCAGTAGCCTATATCTAAATATTTCAGTTGTTTAACAAATTTAATTTGTGTATTGTACATGTACAGTCTCAAGTATGGAGAAGTCGTAACTTTAAATTTGCGACATAGATGAACCAATCTAACTGTTTTATTAGGCTATAGTTGAAAATAATGTCATGTCTGGAAGCACAAAAAGCACTCAAGTCATCTGCAAATATTAGGTGATTTAAGTGTGATAAACCAGTATACTATACATCCGACATCTCGGGAATTCAGTTCAGTTGATAAGTTATCTAATATACAAAAAAAAACAGGTAAGGACTGAAATCCCCTCCCTAAAGGACTTAAAGTTTGAACTGCTGTATTTTGAGAACTGTAGGCTTAACTGCCAAAAAAAATCAAAACATGAAAGTTGTTGTATTTTTAACAGTCTTTTAACATAAGTTTAAAAATTTTGTGTATTTTTTTCTGGAAAATGCCATAAATCACTAAAATTTTAGACAAACTATAAAAATTTTGCGTTTTCTTTCTTCGTTTCAGTTTGAAACTTTGAACATCTAGAAAACATCTTCAAACTGCGATGAACTTCACCGCTAGAAGTCAGGCAAGTGTCACGCTTTCCACACAAGCGTTGCCACAGTGGGAAGCATTTTTGTCACAGATTTTAGTGATCGCTTATCACATTGTTGTGGCCGACATGGCATTTGAAAGTCACGCACCAAATTTGATACTGATCGAAATTGGTTTTGCCTACCGACGTTTGGACTGAAAATTGACACTTGACGTCATTTTATGAGACTACTATGAAAGAACAATACTGCATAATATCTACGCCCTTGGCTCAATGCCAATCTGTACGCGTTTGCTTATTGTGGGCAACAATAATGTCAATGACTGCTGTAATATTATTTGACCTATCTCTTTCTGTTCGTTTCAGGCTGTTTTGTAAAATAGTCTACAGCCAGTGACATATGCAGGGGAGGGGCATTGGTCTTTGCATCCCGTTTTAATAAAAAGTTTCAGTAATTTAACAAAAATAGAGTACGGCATTCAATATGTTTTGGATTTCACTGTAAAAGCAATAACAATATTGCTATAGAGTAGACCAGGGCTACTCAACTGGTGGACCGTGGTCCGAATCCGGACCTTCTGGGTGTTCTGCGCAAGGTGGACCTCGGGCTTCTGGAAGAATAACCTCATTGCCATATTTTAGGGCCTCTTTAAACAGATTTCCATTAGGGAAAAGCAATTTTTTGTGAGTATCCAAAGAGCTGGGGGCTTCGCCCCCAGACCCCCCAACGCTTTGCCGTCTTCTCTGATGTGCGATCCACACAGCTACACTACAAAAGAAACACAATACATTTTTTCTCTTTTTTATGTCTTTGTTTGTGTCAGACAAAAATCCAAGTCGTGTTACATACTAGGCTAGCTGAAAAGTGTTTCGGTGCTCGTAGGCTACTGGTTGTTTAATTTTCGTGGTTGCATATGAAATATTCACCGGACCGCAAAAATATTCAACTTGTCAAAATGGACCTTTGCTAACATTAGTTGAGTAGCCCTGGAGTAGACAAACCAAATACGAAAGTTGGGCGAGCCCTATGAGATACGGAATTCCAATCAAAAACTGTTTTTCTTTGCGTTTTATTAGCTGCATTTTCACAAGGAGGGCAAGAGGGGATCAAGAAAGTGTACAGGATAGGGGGAAATTGCCTCTCTTGGTTACGCCCTATAGGTCAAATTCAATTGGGAAAACTTCAACGTACACTAAACGCTTTCGCTTTGCAAAGCGATCCAACAGGGATTTCCCTTACAAAACTGTTACTTTGTTTAAATCTATGTGATTGTTTTATCCAGGGCTGTTCAAAAGAAATATGTTTTTGGCCGAAACGAAACTTTTCATCAAGAAATTAATGAGAAATGGAGTCAAACCAATGACCTTTTGTAACAATATTATTTAGGTATTTATCTAGGTGCTTTTTTGACATATTTTTAACATTTTGTCGTCATGAAAAAGACTGCAAGCTACTTTGTAGCGTTTTAAACATTAAGGTCGTTTTCTGAGCACAAAGTTACTGTACACCTAAGTTGTTTTGACGTGAAACCGTTTTAAATGCTCTTTCAACGCATAATCCTGGGTAGCAAAGTTGTCCGTTCTGCATCGTTTCAACATCGTTGGACGTTGAAACGATGCAAAAATTGCAAGTTTTGCTGGCTAATGTACTTGTCTCCACTGGAAGTAGGTTGCTTTGGTCATACCAACAATTCATTTTATTACCGGGCCACAGATGTTTATAGTTTGTTTACTGCATGAAAAACACTCTGATAAACACACAATTTCAAACAGTTAGTGTTTTTGTTTTTGCAATATTTTTACTGTTCCAAGCAATGCAATATAACAAAGGTAGCTCAGGAAACACTTAGTGATATTGCTGCAACCAAAACAATACATAAAAATTTTAAAGCAGAGCAATTTTCTTTTGAAACCGGTTATTGAGACTTTTTATGAGGCAGTTTTTCACGGATAACAATGCCTTAGAGTTGAACTTTGGTAAACTATTACTGAATAAAAGTGGTTACCGTATAAAAGAAAAATGCAGTGCAATTTAGAATCAAAACCTTTCCAGCAGTCGAAATGCAATTTACTTTTTTGAAACTTTTTGTACCGGTAGCATCCTTGTTGCTGTATAAACCAATAGTCAACGGTAAGTCGTGTGTTACAGTAGCATACCATCATAAGTTTTCTACTTTCCATTAGGTTTAATGGCTAATAACTGTAAAATTTCCATTTGTTCTTTCTGTAAATATGAAGTTAGTGTTGCATATGGTTTATTTTCAAAGTCGGTGGCCTACCACCTTCGTATGAATTACCGAACCAAGTTTTGAATAAGTTAAGTTTTGTAACTTAGCCATTAGAGCCTTAGAAGCCATATCGTCGTGTTTTTTTTTTCTAGATTGTTTTTGTGTAGTTTTGAGGACGAGGGTAGACACTGCAAAAATCCAACTTAGTCAACACCTACCAAAAATATGACGCAGTGTGATGACAAGACAAGTTCAACTCATGTGTAAAAATTGACCGAATTTTGGGTTCTTGTAAATGTTATTTTTTTTATGTCTTTCATGTTTTAGGCTTGAAGTGTTTTACTTGTATTGATGCCGCATCCAACGAGGAATGCAATGATCAAGGAAAAATAATGACTTGCGCTCCAAATGAGGTAACTAATCTGCAATAACATAGGTATGCATATAAAATTGTCAAGATCAAGAACTGAATTTGATAATATCGTGTTTCTGAGCAAGAATTGCAATTACGGATTGCTAATAAGCCTACTGTGTATAAATAATAGCTAGCCTACATTAGGCTACCGTACCATATTTGTTTGCTAATTTGTTTAAGTTGCTTTATTTGTGACACATTCAACAACTTTCGAGGTCTAAAATCAATAATTTAATCTATAACCACATTTCTCAACAGGGGTCGTGTCAAAATGAAGTTCGACTTAGCGAAAACAGGTATCGAATCACTAAGCGATGCAAACAGTCTTTAGCATGCGAAAACAATCAGGCACAGAATGAAAGACCGGCTTGGGACCCAACCCAATGCAACCCCAAGTTCACCCTAAACAGCGTTTGCAAGTGTTGTTGTTATGGCGATTATTGCAACGAAAGAGCTATGCCCTGCGACAGTGAGTAAAAAAAAAGAATATTTTTTCATTCGATAAGCTATCGTACAGAGTAAATTACTTGCAGAGCTCAAAATAGACATAACTGACTAAAAGCAAAGTAGGCTATATTAACCCTTGTAAAGTTAGGCATGGTTGTTTCATGTTCAGAAGCAAACACATAGCGTAGCTTCAAATGGTGGTCAATGGCTGTCTGAGACTTCGTCAATCGTACACCAACATCTACTCTGACAGCTTAGATTTTTTAAACCTTATATTAGCAGATACCTGTCTATAACACACTAAAAATAAGTTTTATAAATACTAACAAAACGTTGGTGGCTACTTGTTACAGATAATCCTCAATGTCTTCCGGCACCAACACCAGTCGATGGAGGAATAGTGTGCACCAATATGACCTTTCCAGCAAGTGTTTGCAAGTATTAACATTAATAATAATTTAAGTGCTGTTGATTGTCCTATGGATTTTAAAAGTCGCTTACAATTTGATTGAACTTTTATCCTTGGATTGGGAAAGCTTCTTAGCCTAATCCTGGCAGTTTTGCATACTTGTAGAGGCTTTGAACTACTGACGCAAGCTCGGTCACAGATTGACAGAGTGAAGTCCAATTGTTGAAGTCTTGTTGGTGGGGAATTATTTCATCAATTGAATGCCGCTGAATGGACAGCAGTCCTTAACGTGCGTTGCTCAAGCGCACACCCCGAGAGTCGAACCAGCGCCGCTTGATCTTGAAGCTTCTTTCGCTCACGAAGTCACGTGCTATTCAACTGAGCTATCAGGGCGGACTTTGTTTAGCTGATTTTTTAAGGATGCTGCAAATGCATTCTATTCTTATCGTGTTTTTTAAACTATTGTTGTAAACTAACCAATAACTTATCGATCACCGGCCAGCGCTTTACTGTCGCTCCAATGTATTTTTATCGATCTTTTTTCTCATCTGAGAATCGGTTGTTGACTGGTTTGCGCCACTTAGCGGCGTTAAAAACGTTCAAAATAGGCACCACCTTTTAACGCTTTCAAGACTCAATTCAGATAAACAAGTAGCCTATCTGTAAAATCTTTAACTTGTGCAGAAGAATTGTTAGTATGTTGTTGTATTTCTTATATAGTAGCCTATATACTATGCACATAATAGTCTATTTATTACAGCAACAATTGTTGCCAGGTTAGTTGTTTTACACGTAATAACACGACTTTACAACTGAAAACCAAATTATCTTGACATCACTATCTAAAAATCTTTTGATGACGCATTTGGATGATTTTATTTGCAGGTAAAATAACATAACACTAATTCCAGTAGGCTTAATTTTTCAAAATTAAAGGAAAAACTTTCCTGAAATAAATGTGAGTTGTTTTATCCCGATTTAAAAAACAAGTCAAACACGCCTACAATCCTCTGAACACGGTTAATGGTTATGTTGTTTTTAGATTTTCTTGCAATGAAGGCTTTGAACTAATTGGTTCTGCGGAAACAGTCTGCACAGAATACGCTCGAGGGTTCAGTTGGAACGCAGATACTCCAACATGTACACGTAAGTGACCTGGTCAGTCGTCACACAATAATACAAATGTAGTCTATGCTTTAATATTCTCGTATGCAACATTATGCGTAGTCCTCAGCAAATTCCACTTCACTGCAGACAAGTTGAATACCTTACATCAGCACAAAATGGTGACTGAATACATTAGGCTGCTCTACAAATAATCTACAGTAAATCGACTCTTAAAGTATCAAGCGCAAAGCAAAAGCAAACTTAAGTTCTATTTTATACCACTCGAGATGATATCAAATCGAACCTACAACTTTTTACATCAAAGCCTAACATTTTTGCTAAATGGCGTTTAATGAAATGTGTTCGGTAATAATATAATCATATTCACAAGGTGCAAGATGTAGTCCTACGGAACCACAAGAACCTGAAAACGGCCAAATAAAATGTAGTGATTCGAGCAAGACCGGATCTCAATGTATTTTCGGTTGCAACCTGGGTTTTAAGCTTCAAGGTTCTTTTCAAGTATTTTGCGATGCAAATGGCGAATGGAGCGATTCATTTCCGCAATGCACGAGAGGTAAAGCTTGGCACAGCTTTTGTGCTTTTAAGGCTTCAGATGAGTTTCACTTACTGAAATTACTTCTGGGAATTCTCTGGCTGACTCTTACTATGTTACAGTATCCTATTTACTAATGTTTTTTTGATACCACGTCGGCCTAGTAGCGATTATACCCTAATATGCTGGCCATTGAAATGCTTATCTACAGTAGGTCAATTGGTTTTTGCTTTACACACCTTTGGTAAATGACAACTCAGTTTTGTTGGTTACCATTAAAACTAGCTCTTTATTTAAACAGTGGTTTGTGAGTCTGCAAATGTGGAAGCTTTGACCAACGGACAAGTTACTTGCAGTGATGGCGTTTACCATAATTCTATATGCGAATACTCCTGTTTTGAAGGATATAGATTGATAGGTAGCTATGACACAATGTGTCAGGACAACGGACAATGGACAAATGAAAAACCGAATTGTCAAAAAAGTAAGTTTCTGTCACTGTTTTTATATTTATTTTTACTTTATTTCTTGTGTTAAAAATTTTTTTTAATGTGCATTTCTTTACTCAGTTACATGTCCTGTTGATCTGACCAATGGCATTGAGTTTGGAAACACAACTTGCAGTGATAGCAATGACTTCTCATCTGTATGCTCTTTCGCGTGCAACAATGGCTTTTTCAAGACTGGTCCAGACAGAATAACATGTCAAGAAACAAGCCAGTGGTCTGACGTTGCAGCTGAATGTCAACCAAGTAAGTTGAAACATTAGAACCAAAGCTAAATCATGCACCACAGAATGCTCAGCTAGGTAGCCTACAGTATAGCCTACTGCCCCAAATAGCTCCTGAAGTTGAAAGGGCACATGTTTCTTTTATTTTGGAAAAGTTATTTTATTTGTTATCAGATAAGCTTTTATTTATATTTGATAGATTATACTACTACTTTTTGTCTAATTATGCACTAGATTATAAGTACAGTAAGTATGAAGCTAAGCTAGGTAAGTAAAGTACCCACGTGAGTAAATACCAAGCTCTGATGAACGTAGACCAAAGATGACCGTACAAACCTGAGTAAAAACTGGTTTCTAGATTGTATCTGTCAACAACAAAAACTAAATGCAGTGTATGTAAAGTTTTTCATAAGCTATAGCCTATCATTTAAAAAAATGAAAACCATATTGTATTAGTCTTTTTCATGCTCATGCAACTTGATTGAATTTTCAGTAACTTGTAACAGAGAAGAAATTCGAATAAACAATGGCGAGGTCTATTGCACAAAAGAAAACCTTTTCGGTTCCGAATGCTCTTTTGAATGTTTACCTGGATATTATCTGGAAGGAACACCTTCGACAGTTTGCCAGGATTTCCAGTGGTCAGATCCTTCTCCACTATGCTTGCGAGGTAATATCATCATCATTTGTTGTCGACTTTCGGTCATTCTATAAATCCTATCCCTCCACAGCTCTTGATTTCTCACAACCTTCTTCACTTCCTCCATGCCCATCTCGCTGTCATTCGTCATTCTATCAAGATATCTCTTTTGAGACGGCTCTTTCCACTTCCTCCACTGACCAAACTGAGCATAATGTCTTTTTCCAGTGACGTATATTTCTCATTATGTGGCCAAAATATGAAAGTTTCTGCTTTTTTTGCTTGGTCAGTAATGAAATACACGTAAATATATTGTAAAGTTTTGTTCACTCAGTCTATTCCAGCAAATAAATCGGTGAGTAGTGACCAAACCCTCTAAAGTCAGGAGGCCACAGTGAAGAACACCAAATTCAAGCTTGATCGCTATGCCATGAGGCCAGTATTCCTTGGTAACAAAAATAAAGTACCGTAAAATCTCACAGCAGTTTGTTTCAGGGTCCTGCCAACCTGACCTAGCGGGACCTGTTGATGGATCAATTGATTGCAACGAAGACAGTTTGTCATTTTCTCGCTGTCAATACACATGCGGTGATGGGTCAGATAAATGGGAGCTGTTTGGAGTTAAAGAAAGCTCTTGTCAATTCAATGCCGTTACCAGCGTCTTCGAATGGACCAATGCATCGACTCCGTGTTGTGCTAGTTAGTAAATACTTAGTTTTATTTATATGACTAAATAACTCATATAGAATACAAAAAAGGCGAAAGTATTTGTATTGTTTTGCTTAATACTATGACAATAAAACTCATCATAGAGAAAAGTTTTGCACTTTGTTATGTAGGACAAGATCCTATTGATGAAGTAAATGTTTTGTTACAATATCTCATTTTAAAGCAATGTGATAGTTTCAGGCTAAACCGAGGCATCACAAAGTAAACTGGTTAATTACGATGTGAAATGAATTCACAAATTTGACTCAAAGTTACGACAACTTCCTGGTTGTGATCATTTTTACAAGCAGCATATTCGTTTTTTTTTTATGTTTTTTTTTTCAGTTTTTCATTGCCCGTAACCAGGCAAAAGCAATCAAACATGATCTTTTGTGAAAAGGTTTAGACTGACCTATCACTTGGCTATGAAAATTTTTTTTGTGTTGAAGCTTATCAAGTGAAGTCTGCAGTATAAAAACTAATCACAATGCCATGTTACGGAATTGAGCGTATGGTCTGTATATTATCAACACCATGAGATACAACAGACATCATCAACTCAGTCTGACTAAGGAAATGCTTCCATTAAAAATCAGATTGCTATAATTATGATAGATTGGTTGATGTGAGAACCTGTATCCTTGGACAGAGAAAGCTTCTTTGAGAAGTAATCCTGCGCCGGTCACCGAGATTGACAAAATGAAATTTCTGATTATATTGAAGTGTTGCTGTCTGTGAATTATTCCGTTCACTCGGAGCCACTGAATGGAAAGCAGTCCTTAGAATGTGTTGCTCAAGCGCACACCACGAGAGTCAAACCAGCGCCGCTTGATCTTGAAGCCTTTTCGTTTGTGAATTCAGGCCCTTGACAAACTGAGCTATGACGCCTTCATTTGTCCACTGATGTATTTTCTTCATTTAGGGCGTTGTCCTCCTCATGGAAGAATCGATCTCTTTTTGGTTTTGGACTCAAGTAGTTCTGTAGGAAAAGAAAACTGGAACAAAACCGTCTATTTCATAAAGGATATTATAGATCAGTTTATCATATCTCCTGATGACGTGCTGGTGGCAGCCATTAGGTAATCACTAACATTTTGTGACGTTTCAAATACTTTGCTTTGTTAAAAAGTTATTCAGATAATTGCAAAAAGCTTGTCAAAATTCGTTTTCTATAGACTTTGTCAGCAGATGTTGAATCAATGTAAAAAACTATTGATTTGTTGTCTGGGTAGTAGAGTAACGATCAATCAAACCTTCTTCAACACCATATCTGAGGTTACAGCAGAAATATTTTAAAAATGGTGACTTTTTTATAACGTAAATAACATCGGCCGATATAGATTGCCGAGCATTTTGTCAATGAATAGACGGGCGCGCTACTGGAGGTCAGGAACATGGAAAGAAAAGTAATCTTCTGAAATGTCAAATACAAAAAACAAAAATCAAGCTTAATATAGCTTTTACTTGTTGTTATTCATTAAAAATGGGAACGATAGTTTCTATTCTGTTAAGCGTTCTTTTCCTGGCCCAATGTTCCAGTCACTTTTTGGTGACAAAACAGATCATTTGATGACTAGGCAAATATAGCATTGATTAAATCTTCATCTGTGTTTTCATCATAGTTATAAACAGGAGCTTCATAATAAACCTTTATGTATGTAGCAAAATTTTATTTCATTTCTTTCTTAAAATTGACAATAAAATTTTCAGTTTGTCTATTTTTTACTACCGTACTGCGAAAGTGGCGAGCAGGCTCTTCTGAAACTGCTTAATGATATTTCAGATACAATAGATTCGTTGACACTGCGAGCGAAATACAAATTGGACAATATACAACAAAAGAGGACATCACCAAGGCGATACTTGATCTGCCATATGACGGTTCCGGTAAGATTCCTGTAAACGTTGTTTCTATGATGGTCAAACTATGTTTTCGATATCTTCCTAACTATATAGCGATCGTGACATAATTACTGCAGAATGGTGGCAAACATGAGCCATCACGTTATTAACAACAACTGGAGGTAAAGCTTCAATCATGAAAGAAAACTCGTGAAGTTTGGAAAAATGAACAGATGTGTGAGAAATTATTCTCGCTATGAGTACTTTGACATCCTGCAAACATATGTACTTGTGCGACTAACTTCTCCAATCTGGGCCAAGATAAGATTACATAATTACCCAAATAGTTTCAACACGAGATAACACGTGGTTGGTGTTTTGTCCAAATTAATAATCATAAAATTTTGTTCTCAACATTCAACCTGCTGAGAATTTTTTTTCAAATAAAGCAGGTACTTTGGAAAGGGCTAGAACAGCGAGAACTACTTTTTTTGAATAGGTTTGATTGATTGAATCTTTATCCTCGGACTGGGAAAGCTTCCTGCAGAGCTTAATCCTGACAGTTTCTCATACTTGTAGAAGCTTTGAATCACTGACGCAGGCTCGGTCACCGAGATTGACAGAGTAAAGTTTCCAATTGTTGAAGTCTTGTTACCGGAGAAGTATTCCATCCATTAGATGCCGCTGAATGGAGAGCAGTCCTTAACGTGCGTTGCTCAAGCGCACACCCCGAGAATCGAACCAGCGCCGCTATTGCTCTTGAAGTTTCTTCGTTCCAGAAGTCACGCGCTAACCAACTGAACGATCAGGGCGGACTTTTTCAAAATTTTCACTGTTAGTGTGCCTAGATTGCACAAATGCACAATACACTGCATAACTAGCCTAAATTGGAAATGTAATTTATCACAATTTTATCGCACTTATTTAAAAATTAGGGTTTTTAGAACTTTACTTCTTATTTTAGATTTTATTAAAATTAACTATATTATACCAAAATTTAGACCAAAAGAAAAATTAGTTTCATTCTGTTTTTGCAATAACCTCAAATATCGCCATAAAATGCTGATAATCATATGCATAAGGCACGTAAAGGCACAATATGGGAAAATGTGTCTATTCTTCACAAAATATTTCGCTCTCTTACGGCTATGGCCCAAAAGGTCAATCGATGACGTGTGACAACAAAAAATAAGTTTAATGATTTAACCGATGCAAGTTTGAAGAATTTTGGATTCATGATAACTCCATTGGATATATCATACTCTTACTGTTATCATAATGCTATCATTAAATCATGAAATATCATTAACACCCCGTGAAAAAGCTTTGACGACAAGTATATTCTACAATCTATTGTACATCAATCAGAACATTTTACCCGCAAGGCCATCATGTACAGGTACTTTTACTGGCAACGCACTTGACTACGTTTCAAATGCGATGCTCAAAGCGCCCACAAACCGAGCTGGTATCGATGATCTGGTCCTTGTTGTGACGGATGGGATTTCCAACGATGATGTTCTGACGCCTGCCCGCAAGCTGAGAGAAGCTGGTATAAATGTGAGTTCTAAATCGAACAAACTGTGGAGTTGTAATTCCATTTTACATAATACTGGATTTTTCGGTACCAATGTTGTTTAAAATAATTTTAATTATTACACTTGATTTTGACAATAGCTCGACTTGAACTATAACTTCACTTCCTAGTATAAATAATAATAGTAGTATCTTCGAATTCAAACCCTACTCAAGTCAAAATTACGGATTTGCTTAATAGGCTACAGTACAGTCCCACATCATAAAACGTTTTTTCTAATCTCTAGAACAGTTGAAACCTTTTGGAAACTTTTGCTTACGCTCATACTATTTTTTCCGTGCATGAGATTTTCATGAGAGGCCGACAGTGAGCTTATCAATACTACTGTACATTTTACTTTAGACAGTGTCTATTGTCTATGCTTGCCATTTCACATTTTAAGTTTTTTTAAAAAAAGCTCAGTTGCCTTGCTTTCAACTATTTGCACATGACGTAAATTGTTTCAAACAGCAGCACAGTGATCTCTATTACTGGGCGAAAGTCAATGGTATCTACAAGTCTGCAAATACAAGAAACTTTAAATTTTTGATAAAAAGAAGCATTTTCCAATTCAACGATAGCTATTTCCTCTAGAAAGCAATTGTAACTTAAATGCTATATTTTCACGCAATGACAAAGAGTCTTTAATGTTCACAACTTGATAGATTTTAGCTCTTGGAGTCGTGAACGAAGGAGGAACGTTGGAGAGAGACTACATTGTTGACATCGCCGGTGACGCGCAGAACGCAGTCCTCATTGAAAGCGGATTTGAAGGGTTGTCACTCAATGTTACCGGGTTAATCCAGAAGAAAATATGCGGCAGCAATCCTTGCCAGCAGCTGCAATAACTGTTTAATGACGTTCGACCACACCTAGCAAAAACCAGCTTTTCTTACACAAACCACGACGACGGTTAAGATACTGCAATGCGTTCTGTGATAGGCTACATCATAAAAAAGTTGAAGCTTAAAATTACGACTCTATTGCAATATGTTTTTCATCATTAACTGTGAAGGAAAAGAGGAAAGGTTTGACTGTTTTCATATGATTAAAAATGGTAAACTTTGTAGTTAAAAACTTAACACTCAATAGAAACTAGTAACTTTAGTTTGTTGCACGCAGTTATCTCACCATGATTTGTACATATACTGTATCATTTGTTTTCTTTTTATCATGATATTCATAAATCAACAATAAAATGCATGATTTAAAACATGGTACTGCTATTTTGCTTTCATCAAATGCTGGCATTTGCACAACAATCTAACCTCTTAGTGTAATTTATTAAGTTAAAAATCGATTTCGCTATAGTAATAGCATCTTCAGCTAGCACATGTATAAAAGAAAAATTTGAAAAATACGTAAAACGAACAAGCAAACTCCGGTAGGCTATTATCAACATGCATAAAAATTCTATTTCAAATAGATAGTTACATAATATTAAAATCAAAAGCTGCAAGCCTAAATCTGAAACTGGTGTTCTGCCACGATTTTTAACTATGTACTGTAAAAATGTTATTATTGCTCATCCCTCGGAATTTTGCCAAGGCTTTTTTGATAAGAGCATCTAATGAAGATAGTTCTGTTTCATCTCATCATATGCAGCCCGGATAACATGCCGAAAACCAAATCAACAATTTTTAACATGACACAAAAACTTGAAATACCTAAGTTTGTTTTTGTGTGAACGCCTATGGAGCGTCTGCAAAGGCTAAATCAATGTAAAAAAGAACGGATTTGCTAGCTTTGCGGAATGAATGTGTAATCAAAAAGTAATTTACAAAGTTTTATCTGAACTTTTTAACCAGCGCTGGTTCAATGTAAAAGTTTTTGTCTCTGAACGTTGGATTTACTGTGTGTTTCGTTTCATAGTAGCGCACTTCAAACCAATTATTTTTAGTAAGTTTTTGTTTCAATCAAAAAAATATTTGTTTCACTTTTCCTTACAACAACTAAAATAACACAGAAAAAAATAGAGCAGAATAGTTTTAAAAACCCAACATTGTTGCTCGTTTTTTTTAGTATTCAGCGTTGCCCAGTTATTTTTCAACATGATCTAGAAAAAAAAAAGGAGAAGTTGTGATTTAATGAGTTGATTCAAGCGATAATTCCCTTATGACTCTATTGTTAAAAGTAATTGGAAAGATAAGGCCAAGCAGCCGGACACGATGTAATGGCAAAGTGGGCGCCAATATATCTTTAAAGCAAACATGCATCTAATAATATTCTACTGTGCTCTTTATTAATAGTCTGCAACTTTTCGCCAAACTTTTTTTCATTTGCCATCTGGTATACGAACTTTTAATTACTCTCTGATTTGCGAAGTTTTTTAAGTTGCCCCTCAAAGGCGCCAAAAATCTCGTCTCGGTCGCTAAAGTAAAGTTGGCTAAACGGAACCTTTTTTTAATTGGCAAAACAATAAAATCATATCTCTAAAACTTGGTAAATCTGGCTCTTCAAAGTCCACTGAAACAAGACTGTATGAAAGCGAAATCAAAATGTTCAATATGGTTGTTTCATTTTGGTGACATCTATCGGTAGTCAATACAGAGTTGCGATTTTCCAACAGTTTACGCCATTATGTAACAAGATGATCTCAGACCACATAAAAATCACACCCAACTAATGATTTCCTAAACCTAAAAATCTTGCACAACAGTCTGCAATACCGCTGCAGAGCTTTCAAATTATTATTTTTTTCATTATTGAAATGTTTGTTGAACTTCACATTAAAAGAGCAACATAGTGAACAATAGCCAACAGCTTCAAGAAAAAATGACACAAAACAATAATCAACAAAATCATCAAATACCGATACAGAAGTTGAAAATGTGGATTTGATATATCAAGTAAATATAATTAGCCTTGTTACGAAACTTGTATCATTTATTGATGAGCTTGAAAACGCTTTCTTTAGTCCCTTATTCAAATGTAATTAAATGAGAAACGACAAAAAGATGCTGAAAATATGCTACTCAAAAATTCATGCATGTATTTTACTTCATAGCTAACATTGTACTTTGTGCTGTTCTAATACCATTTGCACTAATACACTATGGCGTGAATGTACTGGAAACTGGACCAAAAAAAAAATTAAATATCCAATTTTGTAATTACGTTTGGGCTACTTGATCTAATGAAATAAAAAATTATGGTGAAAGAAAAAATAAACAGATGCTTAGTAGACGCACTTGACTGACCTTTTGTACACGGCACAAGAACAACTATAAGAAACTGAGTGAATAAAAACCTGATGAGATAATCATGATAGCCTTTCTTCCGACAATGTTTTATCCGTCTGGCCCTTCTATTTGTTCAACGATATGCATTATCAAGCACAAGCGGTCGTGTGCGCATCTCAGTGTCATCAAGAAAGTATAACAAAGTTGACTTTAAGTCACCAAATAAACATTTGATATTTCTGTATACAACAGAACAATAGCTTCAAGTCAGAAGTGTGGTATTCGCGTGGCAAGTGTGATAAGCAATACAAGTCCAGACGTTTTAATCTTTATCGACGCCTTATTGATGGACGGTCAGCCAAAAGCAAATATGCATTTTTAAAACGTGGCTTTTTTGCAGCAACAAAAGTTTGGAAAACCGAAATGCTGTCAAACTTTTATAACAACATCCCTTGGCAAATAAATATTCTAAAGAAGGTGTCTGTGAAAGCAGCAACGTTGACAGGGGGGGGAGTCCAAGGTTTACTTTTGGACCGTTCCGGAATCTTTCCGACAAAAACAAAAAAAAATACATATTCTTCGGAGTCCTATTGCTTTCTTTGAAAGTATCTTGTTTTGGGAGCCCTGACTTTTTATTGGTAACGGACCAAATTACTTTCTCAACTGCCCTGTATGGAAGAATACCTCTTTTCATTTCATCGTTGTAAAGCGATCACACGAGCTTCATTTGTGAAAAACGTAATTTGATAAGCTGGTTATAGCATTTGTTTTAATTCGAAAGCCAGTATTTTTTATTCAGTTGCTGCTGAATACAACTTCAGCTCATCTTAACCGGAACTGAAGACGGTAAATTAATTACTGTACTTAAACGCTTGTTAAACAATTGATAGAATTTTTTTCCAGTGTACTGATATCAAGGCTGTGGAGTCGTGCAAAAAGTATACGACCCCGACTCCTCCATTTACAGTGTAACTGGCCGACTTTGATTCCGAGTTCAGTGTTGCCAGATTTTGAGGGTTGCAAAATATTTTGAAGTTTTTGTTTTTTTTCATTTTTTTGAAATTTAATTTCAATAACGTTGCGACCGAAATTGAAACGGCGACTTTCACAAAAACTGACAAGAACAAACATGTATTTTCCTGGAAAATTTTTACAACGCAATACGGAGAACAAGAACAATAGAACAAGACAAAAAAACATTGCAAACAAAAATGTTATTGTTCTTCGTTTTGTATTAAATCGGAGTCGAAATCGGCTTATTTTTAACGACTGCGACTTCGGACATTCTGAAGTCCTTCGACTTTTCAGCCCTACTGCACAGTAGGGGAAGGCGGGGCAAGTTGTGCAACGGGGCAAGTTGTGCAAGTTCCCGTTTGAAAGGAAATAAATAGCGTAACGAATCTTTAACGCCATTATTATATTTTACCTATAATGCCTTTGAAGCACGTGAATCGCAGTTATCAGCTTTTGGGCAGGTTATAGGCTTGATCAACGATATAAGGTGTTTAGGTCTTGAGATCTAAATTCGGATGCAAACAAAATTTTGATTTTTTGGATACACAGTAGAACTAGTCAAACTTTAGCAGTAGGGGTCAGTAGACATAATTATGATGTAGTTGTATTTTCGCAGGTAAAGTTTTTTCGTACATTTGTTAGTTATCTTGAAATTTTTTGTTCTTTAAAAAAGTGTGAATGGGGCAAGTTGTGCAATTGATGACGGGGCAAGTTGTGCAACTGTTCCTGTAAACCGCCTTTGTTAATTTACAAATGTTCTAGCCTATTAGCCATTTTTACATAGTTTCAAAGTCTTCCACATAAATGAATGTAAAAAATGGCTAGTGAATGAATGTAAAAATAGCTAATTTGTTAAATTGTCTGTACTTTTGCTGGTTGTAATATGTTGCTCAACTTGCCCCTAGTCAAAACGAACGATTGTTGTTGCTCAACTTACCCCATGGTGCTACACTGCTTGCCCCATGGTGCTGCACAACTTGCCCCGGAAAAATAATCCGGGGCAAGTTGTGCAATCGTTACTTAAACTTGAATACAGTGCAAAATCATAAATAAAACCAACCAGTTTTTGTCTAAAAACTTGGCTTATTAGCATGTTTTTGAAATGCAATACTTGAGTCTTCGAAAAAGTTAGTGAAATAAAAAAAAAAGATTTAAAAAACCTGCTCAACTTGCCCCGCCTTCCCCTATACACTTACATTCTTTGCACATGTTCGGCGAATCGGGTGAACTAACCTCGCTGGGCGAATCTGACCCCTTGGATCTTGGTTTGTGACTCAAATGATTGGTGACCCAATCTAATGCATTAATCTACTGAATCAATGACCATTTTTTTTTATTCCTTTGCAAACAAAAGAGGAGAATTGTTTTGTTTGCAAATTTCTTTTTGCTTTTACTTTGACATGCAAACTGCCTATTGCTTTTACTTTGCAATGAATGAAAATTTTCAGATATCAAAATTTCATTGACCACCCAGTTAACTCTAAGTTACAATGAGCTAACTGGTCAACTCATCTCTCAAACATTTGATGAGGCCTTGAAAAGATTCCGAATCTGTAAGTACATCGACAGTTCCATGCCAATGTCAATGCACAGTTCCATTGGGAACCTCTAAAGATTGCATTTGAAATTTAATCTTTCCGGCCGGCACTCGTCAACAAAGATATATAAAAATAAATCAGTGGCAATTTTTATATAATTATCGTTTTTTTTTTTGTTTTTTTTTCAGATTGATCACACGTGTTTTTGAAGAATAACTTTGACCATTACATCTTATCCACTAAAGTTGCAAAGTCTTCCACCAACAACAATGATAAAGCGGATATTTTTTTCTATTTACTTTTAACCAAGCCACAGCCTAAGCGAAGTGTGACTGCATTAATTGACGTTTGGAACTGCCAGTAAGTAAATTTAGTAGCATGAGCAAACATCACCACGGAAAACGTCGATTCCAGAATTCCAACTTCCAGCGAAGAACTCCGGCGCCGCTCTGACGTCACAAGGCTTCCACGCGACTGGACACGTTCCTAAATTGGAAAATAAACACGTGCATGCTTCTCACGTCCAAGATAAACTAATAGATCATCAAATCGATATAAAAACATCAACTTATCACTCGGATGTCACTTTGCCAACAAGTGGCCTAACGCAGTGAAAGCTGATAAGTAGTTCAAGTAGTTAGCTTAATCAAATTGAAAATTATTAAAACTTTGTCTGCCATTTTAAAATTCAAAAAGAATAAATAAAAATTAATTTCTACAAAGTAAAATACAAAATACAAATCGAAAAAATGTTTTTGTTTTGAAATGGTGAAAACGCTACGTGTCATTATTTGTAAACTAAAAGTATGGATATAGATATATTGTTATTGGCAGATGACTAAACTTGAGGGTAGCTTTAATGGAAAAAAGATTTGCAACGGAATAAATGTTACTTAGTATTAGTGACATAAGAGAAAAAAAAAAGTCTGAAGATGTGGTACTTTTCCGTGTAGGCTTCTTGCAGTTTTCATGTTTAAACTAGATTCTTAAAATTAAGATGTTATTCATACACGCAACAGAGTTCTCCCAACTCATTTATCATTGAAATAAAGGTTGAAATTTCGTATTATAAATGAAAACAACTTTTGTATGCTGCTATTTTTTGTAGACCACAGAGCGTGTTGGTTGCATAACTTCATTTTCAATATACGATGTTTCATTTTACTTTAAACTGTAAAGATTGGTTCAAACATCTATTCTTTTATTAACCCGCTGTAATTTCTAGCGTTTGCTTTGTAATGTGTCGTTTGCTTTCCAGAGTTACAAAAAACTGAGGTACAACTACCCATAAAGGTAAAGAAAAATGAATGAGTTTTTGAATGCGGAAAGAAGCTTTGGCTCTGGATCCACGGCTTTCGATCAAGTGATGACCCCTTTGGACTCTCATCTATCTCGTCCACTTTGTCTCAGTCCTTTGTCGGAGTTTTTTATTGCTTCTTCTTTAAAACCTTTAGACGTTCAAATGGACTTACATAACACCACGTCTCCAATTCCTTTAGTTGAACAAACCGCAAAGCATTTTCAGGACATTTCCGGTTCTGCTGAAGATGTTTACAGCGCTTCCAAGTACTCGGAGACATCTTACGAACAGTTCTACTCGTCGACAGATCAGAATTTCTCACCTGATGGAGGTTTTACTCCCTACTGCTCCACATCTTTTGGAAGACTTGAAGAAGAAAAGGATGTAACGTATACTTCTTTAACAAACACCTTTTCCGATCATCACGAAAATGCTTTTTTGGACTACTGTGGTGATAAATCAGAAACATTTTCCGATACCAACGATATGACCATGTCTGGGCAAAATGATTTAGATATTGATGAAAGCGACTTGTTCAAGTGTGACGACAATTGTCCTTTGGATGACATCACCAATGAAATCATGATGCTTGATGGCGAATTTTCTGCAGGTAGCGTTGGTGGATGAATGAGATTTTTCAAATAAATTGTGTAGCTTATAAACATAAACAATTTTTCATGATATTTTTTTCAGATTCATTTATACCGTACTTGAACAATTAGGTCTATTCCCTCTTTTATTACAAAAGTTAATATAATTTTAATGCCGTATTTTTTTTATGTTGTTCCCTTTGTTAACAGTTGTCTTCGAATTTAAGCGTGGGTTTTTAGATCAAAAGCCTTTATGTAAATTTTAGGGTTCTTCGCAAATGAAGCCTGAGCAAGATTTCATTTTAAGCATTAGACCACTTATAGTTATTGTCCTAATCTACATTTTCAAACTGATTTTTATAACATTGTCAAGAAACAATAAAAAAAACTTTTTCCCCTGTTTTTTAAACTGTGGTTCAAAGCCCCTACTAACGCCAATGTCAGTTGTTCAAAGCCTCTACAAGTATGCAAAACAGCCAAGATTAAGCTCTCAAAGAAGCTTTCTCAGTCCTAAGATAAACAATTTTCACATTTTTTGAAAATAGTGCATTTTATTTATTTCATGAAGTCATTGCCACACAATTAGGCTAGGTTTACATTGCACTTTCTAAAAATCTTTGTTGCACATATGTAACGTAGGGCCCTGCGGGAAACAGTTTTACTTTTTTAAAGACTTACTTAGGCTAATTCACTTAATTCAGTTGTATTTCTCTCACTATGTTCTTCTTTCTATTCAGATGAATTAAAATGTCTAAGAGGAGACTCAGAAACCACGTGGTCTCAAAGGCCCCATAAGCATGGTCAACGTCGGGCTGCAAACCAACGAGAGCGTCGCAGGATGCAAGTCATTAATGACGGATTCGAGAAGCTGAGAAAGCACGTGCCCTGCGTCCCTTATGAGAAAAAGCTTTCAAAGGTTTGTGAAACGGACTATGTTTATTTGTAATGTAATTCTGTTACTTTGACTAAACGAGTTGAAAAACGTGAGCAACCTAAACCTGAAGATTGTCACATTAGTCTATGCCTTGCCACTTCTGAAACTAACATCCCAATGATGCAACATAGCCCATTTGTGATATTTGTCAATTCCCAAAATTTGTAGGCACTTTTTTCAATATTTTATGACACATTTAAGAATTTGATACAAACGAATTTATTTTCACACAAGTTAGTTCAATCATAAACAGCTAGAAATTGGTTTCGATCAGCTAGCAGCTAGATCATCTTCAGTTAAGCTTATTCAAATAGAATCAAGCTGTTCATTCAAATTATCGCGTCAAATTACCGCGTCCGGGACAAAAAAAATACTATACTAACTACTATAGTCGAAATAGGCCTACCAGCACGTTAATGAATGGAAAAAGATGGCAAAACCTTGAACGGTTTAAAACGTGCCTGTAGAGTAAATCATGTAGTAGGCTTAATTATGATTATGATTAAACTGACTTGTGTGAAAACAAATTCGTTTGTATTTCAAGGCATGTAACCGAGTCGTTATATCAAGCGCTGTTGTTGGTTTGTCACCTGTCAGAAGATATTTCATTCTCTTGTTAGTGAACCTAATTAATTTATTGTGCTAACGTGTGATGAAGATAGCATTATGAATGCTATGCATTGCAAGATACGAAGCAATTTTGTAAGAGTTTTCGACTTGTATGTGTATTTATGGTAATCTAATTGTCTTCCAAAAACGATAAGACTAATGCAACTTACCTTAATTAATTCTTTAGCTTCATTTCATTTCAGTGTTAAAAATTTACACAAAATCATAACTTATCCATGATTTGTGTATTAAACTAGGTTGACACTTTAAGAGCAGCCATCGACTACATCGACTTTATGAGCAAGCTACTGAACGCTGGAGAGGAAAACGGAAGCCATCAACCCAAAGAAAAGATTGTGATGTATTGCAAGAGTGAAGGTAATTTATTTACACCGTTTACACATTTTGGTAAATTTACTTTTAAAAAATTTAATCTTGGTTTGTAAAGGATTCTATATAAAAAAATGTTTAAATTGGACGAGTGTAGCTTTTTGTATGTGGTGTCATTGTTACTGATCTACGCATCGGGCAGAACACAATCGCCATTTTGTATGGTAGGCTACCTAGAAACACATTGCCTAACTTTTATAAACTATAATACAAGTAAACCAATTCAGCAAACGATTGACCTAGTAAAGTAGGCCATGTGTATTTTTGAGAGGCCCATATGTTTTTCTTTGTTGTTTTTTAAACAAATTATATTATAGTTATCTCTCACACCAAACGAGCTTCCGATTGGGAAAAAAATCTTTCTTGTAATTCTTCTGACTATATTCTACTTGCAGTAGTCTAAGTCAAATTCTAGCGAAATAGATTTTGACAATAGTATGTTAGGTTTAAGAATGGATTCAGGGCAGTAGTGTACTCGGCTGCGCTGGCACTGTCTGCTTTGTAAAGCGCTGAGAACAACGTAATGTGCGATGTATATAGCGCTATACAAAAACACATTGTTACTACGTTTGCTTTACAGTAGTTAGCAAATTTGCAACACCCAGAATCAGTGGCGCGAGAACTATTTTTCTCTAGGGGGGCTGAAGCTGCCGTAGTGTTTTAAGCTTCTGGGGGGCTTCGCCCCCCAGACCCCCCTTATGTGGGAGAACGTTTAAAACTGTTAGTTACTGTTATAGGTCCCTCCTGTGTGAAAAAAGACGCCAAAACACACACCTTGTAAGTTGAGTTGTAAGAAACGAAGAACGGCAACGACAAAGCAGCTGTTCACGAAATTAAAATGAAAACAAACAAATTAGAAAGTGATATGAAAACGACAGCATAGGCCTATGTGGAAATGAGTTCTCACACGCTTCCGAAGATTGCTTTTCGCTCAGGTTTTTCTCTATGAACTGTGTCATGAGTTTTTTGACATCGACAGTGTTCAAAATGTTTTGGTGTACATACATCAACGCAAGATAGGTAAGTCTTTATTGTGTCATTGAGCTTTTCAACCACGTTTTCAGGCGTCTTAGAGCAGAAAAAGAACGTTCTGATGATGCAGCTGAAACTGGGAGGCAAAGACAGAGCTCCACGAATTTTCACGTTTCTTTGAAAAGATCTAGTGTTTGAGGGTTTGGTTGCGATAGGAGCTATCTCAGCAACCTTTTGAACGGAGTTTGCGGTTTTTCCACTTATGCAACATCTCTGAGCAAGGTAAGTTCCGTTTTTAGGCGATCTTTTCTGATGGCATCGGGTAAGCTGATCTCAGTATCAGATCCTTTCTCACCGTTTGCACAGCTCAGAAGGGTCTTCTGTCTGTTGGCTGCTGTAAGAAGATCTATCTGGTCGGATCTTCGATCAAGCTCAGCTTTAACCAAATCAATGGCTTCGATGTATTGCCGTTTCCACGCTCCTTCTCCCGCAGACGACAAAGCATCCGATTCCTCTGTGTTTCGAAATTTTGCTGGAGTTTTGCTCACTCGGGGATTCTTTGGCGTCTTTAGGTTATTGTTCCGGACAATGGTTCACCAAATCAAACGTCATATAAAAACCGTTCAGGTCTACTGAATCTTAGCGTATTAGGCTACGTCATGGAATTTTTCCTAAAAATGAGCCAAGATTGCAGCATCGTTCGTAAGACTTGTATCACACCTGTTGAGAATTACTTCACAATGTTTGACTATTACGTCACAGTAACTGCGTACGTGAGTTTGAGATATTGCAATCTATTCTGATCATTTGTAAAATTGTTGCTTGAAAGTTAGTCGCATATTTAACTGTTTGCTTAGTGCTTGCCAGCTGGACGAAAGTTCCGTCTTTATCTAAGTAGTTTGTATCGTAGTTCGTAGTGACAAGTTTTCAGTGGTGTACGGTGTTGCATCCCAATTTCGACAGCCAGGTGGCTAATTTTACAGAAATACAATTTTGAATAGACGTTTTTCAAAGGAGTGTTTCTTTCGGTCATTACATACAGACGAACGGATCCGGAAATCTTATGTTACAATTTTCCCACGAAGAGATTATGGTTTACCGCTGTGACCAGTTATTGGCAGACGCAAAGACGTTCGCTGCTTCCACAACTACAAGCTTGGAAACGGATTGATCTTTTCTGAGATTTTTGATCCGTTCACGGAAAATGGTGATGGATTAAAAGCTGAAGAAGCAGAGATCTTCTTGTTTTGGAGCTGTCATGGGGCGGCTTCTGCATGCTGAAAAACTTCACCTCTGCAGGTAATCGCAAAATAAAGCCGCATCGTGCGTGCTTATTTTACCAAGCTGAATATCTTTGCACGTGCGTCTCCTTCCATCACTATCTTCCGTCATGTCGGTTAAACATTGCAACAGGGTAGGGTAGCACTTAACAACACGAGCGAGGGCATAAGCACGAACGCACTAAAGAGCAGGACACAAACCCAGCAAATTGCAGGCAACTTCATCGGAACCAAAAAACGACATGAACAAAGATTTACGTTTAGACGATTCACGAATTACAACTGCAACACCTTGAACGAAATGTAAGGCATTGGCAATAAGCCTCACCTCCTTTACAACGTCTTGCAAAACCAAATCGAGAGCATTATTACTGCAGTGAATGTATTACGACCCAGGGCATAATACTTTAAGTTTGGCCCGCACTGCGTTATAACAACCAGATCTCTTGCTGTTCTATGCTGTAAGTGTAAAGTGAATATTGCAGAATGATGTCCAATAAACGATGGATCGCCGTGTTAGTAAGGAGGGTGGCTGGAACCGCTACTGCGAGGTATCCCTGTGATTGACGACTTTTTATTGCGAATGATGAGCGCGATCACACGTAATAGGAACTCGATTAGATTCATCGTAGCAATTATTGCTCGAATAATTTTCTGAAAATATGTTATGTACCTTAAATTGTCAGAATTTTTTAGGGGGGGCTGAAGCAATTATCGAAAATTCCAGGGGGGGGCTGAATTAGCTCTAGGGGAGGCTGAAGCCCCTTGAGCACCCCCTACTTCTCGCGCCCCTGCCCAGAATAAACATGTGCTTTAAAAAAAATCATGAGACAATTCGTGACGTTCAGAAATGCTTAGAATTATTCATATTTGTCTACTAGGATGTATTTCTGTGCCGCAAGATTTTTATGTTAACAATAAATTTCAGATAATAAATCAGAAAAGAAAGATGCAGACGCACCATCACACGACGTCATCGGATACTCCCTTTCTTGGTCTTGGGAGGAGAGCGATCTGTCGTGGAGCCCAACATATCCGGAAGATATAAACAACGAAGATACTCAAGATGCCACAATGCAGTCACAACTAACATTTCATCAAAGATTGGGAAAGAGGAAGAAAACCGTCCGAGCACGTGTCTGGGAACCTAAATTTCCGGGAGAAAAGGACACCTACGAGGAGGGAAAAAGAGATGGTATTCTGTCCGCAGGCTTTGAAGGAAACCATTCAGTACCTGTCCAAAAACCCTCTAATGTTGAAAACAGTACCAGGTATCAATATTTCGAAGAACCAGCCTTATTTTCAAATGAGGAACCATTAGCTCATTTTTACACAGATTTTATCTCGCCCGAAAGAAATGAAACTACTCTTGATCCTCATCCACAACATCTCTTTAACGCTCAAGACTCTGTTCTTCCTCCTGTTTCGTCCTTATTCAGCCGAATTGAAAACCAAGAGCAGCCGCCATCCAATCCCTTCTACCCGAACGAAATGTATTACGACCACGACGTTGCGTATACCACCGACAACACGCTACCTTATCGCGTCATGCCTCACGAAAACGAATGGAATGACGTTGTTGTGACGTCACCACATAGCAACATGATTTGTGCGTGATGTTATGTGATTGCAGTAATGATTGATAATAATAAACACCCGATAATTGAATAAATGTCTTTTAAGTTGACAATATGACATTTTTAAAACAAAAGATTCATTAAGAAAACAATTATTTTGTTCAGAGCAGCAATTTGCGTTGAAACTTATAGTAGGCCTATGCTAAAAGAGACAAAAAAGCAAACTTGAACTGCAAAGAAAAAGTATCTATGCATAAGCAGCGGCTTCAACACGAACCTGTTTCTATATAGTTAGGATGAAAACCTCAAACTTGTTTGCTTGAAGCAGCGCAATTTGATTTGAAATGTTGTGCATTTTTATTGAATGTTTTCTCGTTGAATCAATGTGTTTTCTCGTTCCTGCAATGGTAAAACGAGTTCTTTATTGCATTTTGACTTTACCAGTGAATTCAAGAAAAAAAAGAATTTTTGTGCATTAAGCAATTACAAGAATTATGAGTCAGATAATTAATATTTAACAAGGGAGTCATCAAGTAGTTACGACCATTTCTGCGATATAAGCAAACTGTTTGTCGTCGAGTTCTGAGAATGAACGTTGGTATAGTAAGTCCAAGAAGACATCATGTTTAAAAAACATTTAATAATGTGTCAAGCTCAATAACTATTGGATAAAAAAATCCCTGCAGAAAGTTAATTAGATTGGTCAATAGATGATTCAACACAAATATTGTTCAGTGGTTATTGCTCGAAAATCTCATTTTTTATCAAAAGTTTGCTTTTTCTTGGTTTTTAAAGATGATAGTGGTAGTTTGTAGGCTACACAACAAGTAACTACAAGTAACTACACAACAAGTAACCGCTAGGTGGTGTATGAGAGTTAAAATCTTCATTGTTAGTGCTTAGCGAAAATATATAAATGGTATCATGTGATAAAACAAATGCAAACAATAGATAAACAATAACAGCATTATCCAAACAAAGTGGACAAACTACAAAAAAAAATTTGGATCGCTATTATGTCGTCGGACCAGCAAACGATGTAAATATGACAATTTTTTTCCCTTGAACAGCTGTTTTGCTGTAATGCAGCAAAATCGATATTTTGTTACTTAAATGATTGACTTCTTTTTGTAGGATGGACTATTTGCTTGCTTAAACTAGAGGTCAGAAACCTTACTTTCGTCTGTAGCTATTGTTCCAGTATCTTGCTGGTTCAAGCTGCGAAATTTTAACAAACGAAGAAATTACTTTCGATTTCTAGCAACTTTAACGTCAGAGCCAGGCGCGGATTTATGGGGGGGGCCCAGGGGGCCCGGGCCCCCCCGAAATTTTGTGCAAAATTGTATGTTTCCGCATCAAATGGTTTGATATGCTTCTAAACAGCTGATATTAGTCCCTCGGCATCACAATTGATGAAAATGGTTGTTTTAATGTCTATTTTCTAGCATATCGTATATGTCGTAGTATCATTGTTCATATCTGTTTAGCTTTTTCTTTCTTTTTAATTGAGTTTCAAATTTTCTGGCCCCCCCCCCAGAAAAAAACTCTTAGATTCGCGCCTGGTCAGAGCTAACCTTAGAATTCAATTAAAATTATGTGACAATAAGCCAATAACGTGTTCATTATGTAAACTACTGGACTGTTTAAACCAAACCTGTTGAAGTTAAATGATTATTATGTTTACAGGATTACAATTTTGTAGATTTTATTGTTCTTCTGACCGAGGTTTCGAGACTTAAGCTGTGCTCTTAGTTTAATTAGAATCCCCAATCACTCACTCAGGGGCTCTATCCACTTTTAAAATTCGGGGGAGTGATTTTTGAACTGTGGGCTAAAATCGTCTTAATAACTTCAAAAACTCCAATGAGTGGGGGGGTGATCACCCCCCTCACCCCCCTTGGATAGAGCCCATGCACTCACTCATATTATATGAAAAGTCACCTTGAGTTGAAAATGCACAAGCTTTCGACAAGGTGGTGATAATAATTAATTGAAAGGCATGCAATTGTGCGTCTGTAAAGGTCTATAGAATTTCAAAAAAGCTCGTTATCGATTGATCAGATTTCAGAATCAGGAAGACAGTTGTCAGCGCAGGCAAAAAAGGTCTGCGGTCAATGAAGTTCAACCTGACTGATGGTCGGCATTTGTTTGCATCAGATCGCTTTGCAGCTGCAAAGAATGATGTGTGTCGTGTGCAAAGTTAAGGACTACTTTACTGCGATAAAGGGCTGGCCTACACCCGTTGGTTGCAGTCAGTTAGTTGTTAATGCTTGCCGGTCTGCGAGGCTGCCTGCAGGTAGGCTAGTAGCCTACACTTGTCAGCCTTCGGTGTTTGACCTGGTATTGTAAGTCCCTTTTGTCTCTCTTCAGGAATCGCAGAGGGAAAACACACTGCGTTCGGTGCCTGGCATGCACATCACTGCACTAATGAACTTAATCAGGTATGATTAAAAACGGCTTATTTTGGTCTTCTTTTTTTAATTGTTTTTTTTTTGTTTTTTATCCAATTTATTTTTTTTATTCTTTTTTCAATCGTTTCATAATTTTTTTTGAAGCAACAACTGTTTTCATTTATCATAACAAAGAATTGCAAACAGCGTTAAATTATAGCCGATGAATAGCTTATTATAAATTAGTTTGATGCAGTTTTGATTTAAATTAGCAGTAAATTCTGTAGGTCAGAAGTGTGGTCACATGCTCAGCAAGTGGTAGGCTGTCAATGAACCACCCAACTTCAAGTGCTACCATTAATGAGGACTGTTGGGTCCCAGTTTCTTTCATTAGTTTGTTTCATTTCGGTCATTTCTTTCATTGCACACAGCCTATTATAATGAGTAGGCCAATTATATGAAGTATCAGTGGCGTAGCCAAGGGGGGGGGGGGTGGGGGTTACAACCCCCCCTTGGCACGCGTGTGACGTCACGATATTGAGAATGATGCTTTCAGTCTAAAAAAAAATTGCCTAATTTTATACAAAACTGCATTAAAAAGAGCGAGTTTTGCCAATACCAAACATTCAAACATCTCAGCCAGGAATTAGCAATAAGAAAACATAGAGACTTCGCTTTATTTTCGAAAAATGCCGAAGAAAACATGATTTTATCCTTTTGCTATGCCACCGGCCAGCACCATTTCACAGGAATATTCATACCCACATTTTTGTTGAAAATGCTCTCAGAATGCACCAAATTCAAAGTAATTTTTCAAAATTTTCTAGGGCAGGCCCCCCAGACCCCCCGCCGCTGGGTCGTCAACCCCCCCTTTCAAAATTCCTGGCTACGCTACTGTAAAGTATTATGATGTTCTTTAAAGTCTAATTGGTGAATGTGCAGTAGGCTACAAGTCGACTGATAGAAGTTAACTTATCGACAAAATAAATAAAGAGTTCCACACTAAATTGACAAATTCAAGTTCTTTCAATTTAAATTAAACTTAAATTTGACAATTTAAAAGTGATATCTGTACGTTTTTAAATTATTTAATCACACTGCCATTTTCGTGAGTCATTGGAAAATCAAAACAAGATTTCAATGAAGAGTTTAGTGACAAAGTTTTATTTTGGTAACTTATCGATGTCTTGATTATTTCAAAAGAAAATATTTCAGAGAATCAAAAGTACAAATGTTGATTCAACATTTAAATTTTAAACAGAGATTAAATCAATTTAGGAAGTTGGTGGCTTAAGATAATGCAAGCAAAGATATTGCTCAAACGATCATGTTAAACTCTTTGAAACTTAGTTAAGTGAGTAAAGAAAATTACTCTTTTCGAGAATCAACCCAACCTATGATATATATAAGCTATGGAACTGGTGTCCAAGCCTAAGATATTGTGACTTGTCTTCTAACTCACAGATTTACATCTCTGACGTATTTACAAAGATTAGCTGGGTTGTTTTCAAATCACGTTTCTGAAATTCTAACACACTGAAAACAAAAACAGATTCTGGTGTCAACCTTTTTTATTGGGTGTATTCATTAACCGTTTGAACGACCCGTGGACCATGAAAGTTAAAATTGTTGGTTTACATTCTTCAATATAGTACAACATTGAAGAAGATGATTTATCTATTCGTTATATTATCGTTTCGTAACACCCAAAGTCTAGAGGTAGAAAAACGGAGATTACCACCGTAGCGCATAAAACTGAAGTTGAAAGTATGAATCCAGAGGCAATCAAGGATTTGCTTTAATCCCCATAACCACTCACACATGCCTGAACCTCACAAAAAGATTTAGTCATTCATTAGTCAAACGGTCGATAAAACACCAAATCACTGCGCAGAACAGCAGCAAGCAAGCATTGGCAGCAAGCCGCTGAATAGTGAGGACTTACTTTACACAGCTTGCGAGAAAGAACAGCAGTTATCACAACAATATCACGTTTATAGTAAACAAAGTTAACTAAAGTTTGAAAGTACCTGAATTTTATTACTTTTTTCTAACTTTATAGTGTTTATTGAACCCTCAAACTTTCCACCGACCTCTTTTGAATGTCTGTGGGTTTCAAGTTAAGAGACACTATTTTAGTCTCAAACGGATCAGAAAAGGTTATCAAGACAATTTTTAAATAATATGTTTGATACCAAAGCAGCTATAGCTACTATACTTTCCTAAAATGTTTTTGGAGAGCAGTAACTATATTTAAGTCAATTCGTTCTGCTTGAGTGTTTACTTGGTTTCAAACGCCGGGTTTGTGATATTAAAGCAGGATTTAGTTTCATGAATTTTTTTTATCACTATTATGATTGGCCAAAACACGCAGTTTTCGTGAAAATTAAATTAATAAATTTTGATTAAGTGAATCGTTCCATAGCGTATTTTTCATATAAAAGTATAAGCAAGGTTTATTTTTTTAAGGTTTTTTTGTTCAATCCAAACTTGTATTCTTCTTTTCAAACTTAGGCTGAATATGTATTACGGCAAAGGTAACAATGCAATGCTGCACTGTATGTTGAACAATACTAGTCAATATTTAACGTATGATAGGTTTGTGAATTAACATTTTGATAGGCACAATCCATTGAAACGATTGCTTATAAAGCACCATATGTTAGCATACATTCCAATAAACTACATGGTTTGCTTAACATATTAGTTATATTGTAGTTTATAATTATTTACAGATTCCTGATGAGGACTTAAGTTAAGTCGAAAACGTTTGAATGTTGAACTATTTGTAAATATGTAATATACTGTTGTAATGCTCAACCCTGTGTTATTGTTGTGTCTTGCCTGTCTTTGGTATATTCCATAAACCAATTGTCTAACAGGTTTAGGCAGAAACCATAAAATTGTTTAAGCTTTGAAAGTGCAACAAGAACAATTAATATCATTGATACAATGTCATCCGTTGGTTTTTTTCCCCTTTCGGAAGGAGTTGGGCAAAGTCAACATAACAGCAACTTTATTGACACACAAACACCACCAACCAGTGATCAACACGCAGTCATGGGATATGCTGTTTCCCAGAGAGCAAAAGTTGCCATTTTTACATCATTTTAACGTTGCCAGTTTTTGACAAAATGTAAAAATGGCAACTTTTGCTGTTTGAGTTTTAAACGCTACAAAAAGTTTGCAATGGCAAAACAGGAACTGTTTTTTCTTGGCTGTTGACATGCATGGGAAAAATAATTGTTTTTTACATTCTCTTCGATTCACGATTTTTTATGCTTAGGCTACCCTCAGATTTTCCGTAGTTGTGAGCTTCGAATCTTTTACTAACACGGACATTGCACATGCTTGATATATAGTTTTAAAGTGCGGGATTGGCAGTAAACCTCCACTCATGAGTTTTATTAGGTTGTATCCAAATGTTTACGCAAAATCGTCATCAATTTGTAACCGTCTTGTTGCTGTTTGCACAAACGTGCACATCTGTCTTCCTTCTTGTTACAAAGAGGCTAGCTTATACAGCTGCAATAAAACAATAACGTAATTGCTTCGACAAATCTTCGGTAATTCTATGTTGGGTTGTTCATTTTCGAAGAGTCGTTGTGCATCTGAAGGAGACTTTGACAATGATATGTAAGTTTTCTATGTTAATTTGTCAAAACTAATGTGTATTGTGTAGTTCTGTTTCAGGGTTTTATTTGTTGGAAATTAAATGTTCCTTTGAAAAAAGTTTATATCATTGCTCTTGTAAGGGGTTATTCGTTATTTTGGAAAAGTTTTGTTTTTCTTTCATTTTCTTAACCCATGTTGACTTATCTAGTTCAAATAAAAGTTTACTAAAAACAGCATGTACATAATTCAGTCTAAATCTAAAATTGTGCCTACTGCATACGTTAAATTGCGTTGCACTTGTAGTTCTTATAGCAAGCCTAAAGTTAATAAACTTGGGCAAGTCTATCAATTATTCAAACTTTTTCCCGTTACAAAACATCACAAAACTAAATTTAGACTGCACCTACATTAACTACACAGACTAACTCTGGAACGAATTGACAAGGCAAAGCATTTGACCACCAAAGAGCAAAGAATAGTCCTGCAGTTGATTGGTATTTATTTGTTTCGCAAGTAGAACTTGGCTGAATCCTTGAAAACATTAACGAAAACATCTGTGCTTTGAAAGATTGATAGCTCAATATGCGAATGGGTTCAGCATAGTCTGCTATGAGGTGTAAGTTGAGACTGGTTTGAAAAGGGCATGTCAAACTGCTGACATGCCAAGTTTTGACTTGCTCGGCGGTTACTTTTTCAGTTTCATCAGTTGCAAACTTCAATCACCTGTTAAAATGTTGCAAGCTCAGTTGTCGCTTGCTCAACTGCCATTTGCTCAATTCACAACTGATGACTTGTAGGAGACTCGAAGACAAGCTGTCACTGCGATCTTCTTAGTCAATAAGGCTAGGACAGTGCTTCAATAAGAAAATAAAATCAACTTTCTTCTAGTAATACAGTAGATGCAGGTGAATTTTAGAAAGTTTTACTAAGGTGTTGCGACAGTGCCATATTTTAAACTGATTGTATTGCTTTGATATCATGCACGTTATAACGTCCGTGTTTTGTCACTTTTACTTTTTTCTACACCCCTGCTGTGTTTGGCATATATTGTTTTTCGTTGTAATAGTCAGAAAAAAAATGCTGAACTGATAAGTTGAGATAAAAAGCAAGCGTTATTGAAATATGATATTGTAATTGAACTTTGCAAATTGCAATATAGTATACATTTGGTGCTATTGAGGAAATAAAATCTATTAAATATGAGATATATTTGTCTCAGCGTTATACTGCTACATGTCGTACTAATGTATATCTTTAGAAAGAAGTTCAGGCTGTATAGGTATGATTTGGAAAAGATAGCCTGTACCCAAATATGCTTGATGGTTGTTCATCCCTGTATTTCTTCCCATCTTTACGTTAGCGTGGTCATTTTGAAAGGTCTGCGCCATAATTTGTCATTGTGAACACTCTATAGAAAAGATTGTTATTTGTGGAGTGCAGCTAATTATGTTGCCTCTCGGCCAATATTTACTCTGTCAAAGGAGCTTATAAATGCATAGATTTTGCAAATGAAAAAATTTCCTTAAATTTTTTTCAATAGTAATAGGAAACGTGTTTTTCAAAAGCATTCTTTCTTCTATTTTTGTACTTGCCCACCGTTGTTGCTGGTACCAGGACAAAAGCAAATCATCTCGAGTTTGTACATGATTCATGATTTCACAATCAAACGTTGTTTTGCACATTTTGAAAACATCTTACCAGTCGCAACGTTATTTTCATCGCAACTTAGCGTCAAAGAACTTTACTAAATGACCATACCATTCATTCACGTATTTTATATAACTTATAAACTCATGATGCGTTTAGCATGTTGGTAAAACATCACTCCAATATGCTGTTATAGATCAAAAAGTAATATAAACATCAGCATATCAGGAGAGCACTGGAAAATTCCTCCTGAGTTAATTGACATTTGGACACCAAAATTTAGCACCTGCAGGCTGAACAATCATTTTAATTGGTAAGAGTTGTCTGCCCGGTTGCAATAAATCATCAGTGCCGTGCAATAAGGGAGCAAACTGTCCCCGAGTTCACATAATATACCCGTTTTTATTTCCATAGCTAGTTGTTTTATTTAGTTGCTATAGTTCGCTGCGGATATGCGCGAAAAATGATTTTTTTGCATTATTGCAGTCTTCCAAGCGCACTTAAGATCCATAAAGGCCTAAATGGCTTTGTACATGATATTTTCTTTTTGGTAAATCAAAGTTTACATGGCAAAATATGATTTCTTCCCACGTCAATGATTCAGTTCGAGCAACTTGAGTTTTTTGTATTTTGGTAGGTTTCAAAATAACTTCGTACTTAAGTTAGCATTACGTAGGAATGTAAAAATAACATCGTTTTCTTAATATTTCTTATACGTACCATGGAAACGAGCACAAAGAAAGATAAAGCAAAACCCGAAGTCAGTCCCTTGAAAGTTCCTGGGCCTTCCATCAATGGAAGCTCACCTTGCTCAAGCCCTTACTTCCAAAAGCTGCCACCTCTGTCTCCACGTACAATGAAAGGATTGGACCCAAACTACAGATTGTCGCCCGACCACAGAAGCTTAAGTCCCGCTCTTCAAGTTGGTCGCGGCTCAACCTGCTCGACTGAATCGGCTTCTTTATCTTTGGAGTCCGAGAGTTTATCTATTGCAACAGATGGAAAAATTTGCTTTGATTTCCAAAGAAAACCATCCGAAGTTTTGGAGTCAAACATTGATGACATAGTAAGTACGTAGCCTATTTACATTCTACTGTATATGCTCTATTGGACTTTACAACAGAAATTATAAGTAAAATTACTATACAAAAAGAATGCTTGACGCACAGCATAATACTATCCAGAGAACAATTGTGCTGGCTAATGAAAATCACTATCATTGAAACAATTCTTTCACCCTATATACTCTTAAAATGAAGTCTTCGAAAGATGGTTGCATAAGAATAAGAGCTTTCTGAAAATACCATTTTGAGTAAAACATATTGCTAGATATCTTAAGAAACGCAACCTATAATAGTAGTGCTCTTCTTTTTAAACTGAGTTGGCGGCATGATATGGGCCTTTTTCAATTGGCTTCAAGCTCTCAAGCCAAGTATGAAATACCTAAATGTCAGTTCAAAGCTTCCGTACAGTGCTGTTTCAAAACTGATTTGGGTCAAGATAAACAAACTTTAGTGTTTATTACTAAGAAAAAATCTTTAGAAGAAGAATATACAGTAGGCCTACTGTACAATGTAGGCCTACATGCCAACTATTTCAGTTTTGACATAAATAATTCAAAAAGCAATTAAATTGGTTGTTTTTTGGCGATTTTGCATCACAGCTTTGTTTTTTCTTTCAAAATCACAAATGTTAATAACGTTTGGATAAGTCGTAATGCTTACAAATTTTTTTCTACGTCCAAAAAGGTTGACAAAACGTAAGAATGTTATGTCCATGATAAATCAATACTGGACACATGAGATAAGCATCACGTCAACGTGTTAAGCAAACTTGCCGAGAATCAAAGCTAAGAAAGAGCGGCTTTACAACAATCAGCAAACCTCTTTAAAAATTAAACAGATAGGGCACTGTCAGAGCAGTGAAAAGGTAAACATTTTTTACAACTTTGACATCGCTTTAACGCTCTATTACAAAAAACTTTTATTCCTTTTTATACACGTCGTGTTGAGTGGCGAGTTTCATAGAAAATGTTATCAAATAAAAGTTTATGGTTTACGTCATGCCTGCAGGCTACTTTTTATGGCAATTGTCCAAATTACACAAACCTGGTCGCAATTGGTTTGCCAAAACTTTTGGAAAGCTTGTATATAAAGGAAAATTATCAGTTCAAACTGTGAGCTATACGAATCCTTGAGAAAACTGCTACCATGCTTTCATTTTGACAGACATTATCAATGATCGTATTTGACGTAGAATGCATCCGTGTGGTGATAAGTATTTTTTTTCTTATCTCTTAGTATTCAAAAATGTCAATCAATGGCTAGGATTTTCTTTCGTATTTTGGCCTCGGTGACTCTGTGGATGAAAGCTCCAGTTTTGTGAAAGAAAGCAGTGGCGGATCCAGAAGGGTTTGGAGCGATCTCTTTCCTTAAAACACAGAAAAGTAACTTTATTCATGTTGCAACGTTGGATGAATGTAGACCAACACATTACTATACTTTGTTAAAATCACCCCCCCCCCCCCCCCGCCCCCCCGAGGCTTCTTGCTGGAATGGATTCTCCCTGCAAGACCAAGAAACGATGGTTCAGCCATGGACTTCTAAATAGTAGCATCTGGACTGGACACTCAGTGGGCAACATGAGGCCAAACAGTTGGTACAACGGTTGGCCAACAGTGGGCCAACAGCCAAGTAACTAACCCTGTTGGCCCACTGTTAGCCAACTGTTGTACCAACTGTTTGGCCTCATGTTGACCACTGAGTGTCCAGTCCAGATGCTACTATTTAGAAGTCCATGGTTCAGCCCATGGTGAGAGTGTCCGCAAGCAGTCATTTTGTGAATAATGTCCATTTAGCAAAAACCAGGGAATTAATGTTCAAGCAACAATACATCCCCGAATGGAAAGTCACTTGATCGACCTGAGGAAATTTCAATCGGCCCTGCATCAGTAGTTCAACGCCCTGTTTACAAACAAGGGAAAATTGCAGTAACTTTTCAATAAGGTTTCTTCAGTCTGAGAATAGGCATACACGGTTCTCACGTATTGCTAATGCGATTCTTGACTTCAATTCTATCAGGATTTCTTCCTTCAAGTTGTCGGTGTGTTTCAAGAATACGTTAATGATCAAATTCTTTTTTTGGAAGCCCAATTTGTCGAGAATCAAAAAAATCAAGTTTGTCTCCAAAAAGAGCGAAAGAAAGTAGAGGTAGGATTTCATAGGCTACGTACATTGTTGCTGCAAAGAACAACACAAATTAAATTTTCTAGACCTAGGCCTTCTACAGTATTTTCTTCTATATATTTAATAATAATTTCATCACAATAAAGATTCCCTGCATAAGATGTGCCGTGATCTTAAAGTTGTTATTTTATCTGTGACAATATTTGTTTATGTATTTTTGTTAAGGTATTTAAATAAAGATATCCTAAGTTTTAAAATATCAGTTTAAAAAAGTAAGCCTAGTTATACAGTTTATGAACAAGACTGAAGATAAATCATTATTTGCCTCGGCTTGACAAAAGAGTTTTTTTGTTTTATTATCTTTATCCTGCATTGCGGAAAGCGGACTTGAGCGCTATACATCGGTGTACGCCTTCCGACGTACACCTGACCCACGCTGCAGCCGACTGCAATGTCTGTTTCCGGTTGTCTACTCTACTTATGACTTAAATTTGGTACTACCCATTACTCGAATTGGATCACTGGGTAGAGGCAATTATCGTAAAGTTTCTTGCCCAGAGAAACAACAGCAAGTGCGAGTGGCTGGAGTCGAACATGCAGGCTCTCGACTGCGAGCCCAACGCGCTAACCACTCGGCCACTGCTGCCGGCAGTTGATAAGCAATATGACTCTTTGCCCAAAATCTTTCCTCGCCGCTACTAACAAACACTTTTTATGTTAATATTGTTCACATAGGCCTATATGCTCTTATACGTATAAAAGTTGTGGCCGTGATAATGCGTTTATTTTAACTTGCGTCTGTTTTAAAGGTATCATATTTAACACTCATCTTACTTTACGCTTCAGAATGAAGGCACTCAACAAGAAGGACAACTTTCCAGAGACATTGGGTACCTTGTCTCGTTGCTACATCAGAAGCAACTGGAGCTGAAGGACAAGATCAAGGTAACATGCATCGATTTTTATCATAAAATAAAATAGGCAACATTTATGACTACCATTGTCAAAAAAGAAAGTGTGGATTTGAGGCCTTTAAAACAACTTGCTGTTAAGTAACTGGAAGGCAAGAAAGTTAATATCCGTTCCTTTCTCAAGCGTAGCCTATGATTAAACATCTTTCCAAGACACGTTCATGGAGCAACGTAACAGCAGGGTTGAAATAACAACAAAACGTACATCAAGCAAGAACTCGGCAATTCACCAACGACAAAATAGCTGTAAAGTGGCATTAACGTATAGCTTTTAGTTTCTAACTACTGTGATAAAATAAAAATATTAAACAATTCAGCAAATGTCATCGTCGCCATGTGCTTTCAAGTTTAAGAAATAACAATTTTTCCATTGAAGCTAATGAATCGCGTCTATACTTTTGAAATCAACAACATTGGCAATGTTGTGAGAAACCATTTTCATCATAAATAAACTTATCAATTGCAAGTTTGTTTGCAAACCTTTTTATCGCGAAATCGAATCTGCTTTTGAAACTGTGTCAAGTGAGAGATGGTTGTCCACAAAATGTGAAAAATTACAGATGCTATATTATAATAGAGAAAAAGATAATATTTGAACGGATGTAGTCTACAATATGTAAAATTTTATTATTGATCTAGTCTTCATATAGACTACATGAAAAAAGTAGGCCTGCTCCATTAGTAACAAAGTAGATTTAACCCACCTTTTGAATATATACAATATTGCATTCACACCTAGCCTATCCTCTTATGTGCTAACAAAACATCACAAATATAATTTTTTTAAAGTTTGTTCATTTGGCAAGTACAGTAGGCGAATAACATTAAACCAATTAATTGAACAAACCGTTCGCCCCTTTGATTTAATACAAGTTAGACGAAATTTCCAACTTTCGAGCGTTCACCTCGACGCGATGTAGAGAAAAAGCAATTTAGTGATTTAACTATTAGCCTACATTGTTTGTAATAACCTTTATATAAAAGCACGGTACTTCTGTACATTTATCTACTTCTTTAATTCTGCATATTTTCTTCCCTTCAGAAAGAAGCTCTGGATGCTGGCAACAAGATCAGGGAACAAGAGGAGCAATGTAGGAGAAATATGAAGTTGATTTCCGGGATTTTGTGCTTTGCAAAGCAACTGAAAAACCAATCAGGAGAATCTTTAAAAGAGAATGCGATTCGAGAATTAAAATGTCGGTGAGTGATTGACTGAATGGTATTCTATCAAACCAGAGTTGCCATTTCTACACTGTTTTAACATCTGGCGATAAAAAAGTGGTTGCGGTTTGGTGCCTAAGATTACTTTTATTCCAAACGTTTATTTAAAGCTAGATGCCATCGAGGTTCTACTTTGAGATTTGAGAAAAAGTACCCTACATCAAAGATAAAAGTTGATTTAAGTTACATAAGTTTAAAGTTTTTTATTCCACAAAATTAAAACCAACAAACGCAGGTGTATTCAAATGAGCGAGTCGGCCATGGCTAAATCTCAAAACTCAAAGTAGCAAAAAAAAGATCACAAAATTTAATCTATTTTTAAAGAGCAGTAGCTCGTATTGAATAAATGTCAAATATGGCTAGAAATCGAAAGTTTTGATGATTGCAGAGAGATATTTTAGGACGCTTAAATAACTCGCGATTGTCAGATAGACTTCATTTTTTACTTACGTCTGGAATTTGCACGCTTTCATTATTTTATTATTATCTTTGATTTCAAAATTTGATAAGAAAATAAGATGAAATCTAGTCTAGAACAGGAAGACAGTTATAAAACGTATATTAATTATTATTTTGCCGTGCTGTTGTTATATTCATGGTTAAAACTTCTTGTTTCAAAGAGTCATTGTAGCCACGTTTCTCCGGGCACAACCACGAATAGCCTGTATTAGTGTATATGCCACTGTTTCTAGCATTCTTGATCTTTGGATTGAAACTCTATGATATTTCGCATCCTGCCTATCTGTACATACCACATGATGTAATCTGTAGCGTCGTTTAATGCAGTTACTTTTAAACTTTTGAGTATATTGTTGAGTATTGAGCTAGTCAGAAGCACTGTGCAGTTATTGTTTTTTCCTGTTGATAAATTTAATACCTTGATAAACCTCTTCTTGAAAAATCTTGATAATACTTTGATAGTTGATAAATTTAATTTAATATCAATGGGCCACGTAAGGAGCATGCGTGGGTGAAAAGCGATTAGAATAGTTATTTATAACTTACCGAAGCTATATACAGTATGATTACCATTGGTCACATTTCACATTTTAGGAATTTTCAATGTCTTTGACACAAAATAGGAACATGTAAGCACCAGGTTTGCACTTGGCTTACCAGACGGTTGTTTGCTACATTTGCTTCTTGCCTGTTTCATTCCGGACGACAATGTGTACATATGGCTGCGCAAACAAGAAAACAAAAATAGCTAACGCAAACATGAGTGCTGTGCTTTATCAGTTAATTTAATCAACTAAATTATTAATAGCGTGCCAACTTTTCTTTGCTTTCAAAGGCTGTCCAGTATCAGCAACATGAACCCTCCTGAATTAATACGTCATCTTAATTATTCTACACGAATCGATGTGGATTCTGTTGCAAGTTATCTTCAATCTCTTCAATTTGTTTCTGACAATGGTGAGTAGACCACATTCTCATATGCGTGGTTGTGTAATTTCAAGTTCGTACTGTAATGGTAATGTAGCTGAATGGGAAGATTTTTCTACTTTTTTTGAGATAATGTAGTAATTTTAATACCAACTACAGTCTACAGTACAAGCAAAATTGGACCCAGTATCTACATTCAGATCGCTAGAGTTTGGGCTGTTCATTTTAGTATCTCTCTTCAACAACACGTCTAATTGAGTTGTTACCCTGAAAAAAGTGGCGGCGCTTTTTTTCATAACTTCTAATTATCAAGACGAGTAATTCCGTCAATAATTATGCAATCAACAAAAAATGTGTTCACATGAAATTTTTATGACTTAGGCTATATTTACATTATAAATGACTGTGAAGAAAGGCGTTCTTCCCGGCTATCAGCACAAGGCTGATTACTCACTAGCACAGCGAGCTGCAGTGACGCTTCGCTAACCAGAACGGTGTAGCTTCCACGCCAGCCATTGAGACCTCCAATTAAACGTTTAAGTTATTTTGGTAAAGCGGCGGTCGATTACTCAAGTGGCAAGAATACGGTGCGATACTGATGAGCCCAGCCTCATGGGCGAAACACGTGTCTATCGCTGTCTATTCGATGCTACAATCGGCTGCCAAAATAACTTATAAATGACTGTTACAAATATTAAAATCACGGTAAAAATTGTCGTTTTTCTTCAAAAAGTGTTACTTATCCACGTCTGCAGCTTAAGGGTCTTCCAAGCAGGCCTAATGCAGGCTGCAGGCAATGTTTGTTAATATACAACGTATTTTTACGTTAATTATAACATCTTTTACTGAGTTTAAAATTGGCCATTCAGCTTTGGTTTTGGGTCGTGTTCCTTTTTCTCGTTTTGTCTCTTGGGAGAAAAAATTATTTTTGTTCTCCAAATTGCTGAGTGATTTAGAAAGCGTGCATTTTCAACTTGCCCTCTTCTCCAGATCAAAGTATTGATTTTGTTTGTTCGGTCTAAATTTATATATCGATTTTCTAGAAGCATTGATAGGAAACCTGAATCAAAAGTACGACATTATGAACAATCTGAATCGATATTATATTTTAAGCTATTCAACGTTTTTAACCGTGTGTTGTATCAGTGTCATAAAGTCAATTGGCAGATTTACAGTGAAGTGTTGTCTTTGCAGACACGTTTGCAATTAGTATACATAAAAGAGACACTCAATTATTATTGCAACAAACTACTGAATGATTGTTGCGATTGATTCATGTTAAAGCTTTATTGCTTTGAAACTGTCATCTTTAAATAGGCCCGTGGGGAAGTAGCGTAGCCAGGAATTTTGAAAGGGGGGGGTTTAACGACCCAGCGGCGGGGGGTCTGGGGGGCCTCTCCCAGAAATTTTTGAAAAATTACTTTGAATTTGGTGCATTCTGAGAGCATTTTTAACAAAAATGTGGTTACGAATATTCCTGTAAAATGGTGGTGTCCGGTGGCATAGCAAAAGGATAAGATCATGTTTTCTTCGGCATTTTTCGGAAATAAAGCTAAGTTTCTATGTTTTCTTGTTGCTAATTCCTGGCTGAGATGTTTGGTATTGGCAAAACTTGCTCTTTTAATGCAATTTTGTTTAAAATTAGGCAATTTTTTTTAGACTGAAAGCATCATTCTCAATATCGTGACGTCACACGCATGCCAAAGGGGGGGTTGTAACCCCCAGCCCCCCCCCCCCCCTTTGGCTACGCCACTGCCGTGGGGTGCATACTTAATTGTGACTGTTGTAGTAGTTTGTTCAGTATTTGCTAAATGTTGCTCTGTTTATGATATGCCATATTCACAAACGACGCTAATTTAGTAAGTAACAACTGGTGTAGTTTTGCTCGTAATCTTATTCTAAAAGTACTCGTCTGCCTATGAAACAGCAGTGCCATATTTTTTGCAAGAAGAAGTGACAGCTTAATCTTTTTAATGATCAAATAATGTTACCAGTAACTATTTTATTTGCCTTGTTTTGCTAAATTGCAAGCTTACTGAATAACCTGCATCTTGCTCTACTTAGTTAATAAGTACATCTCTATTACGCATGTGTGAGACATTGAAATTCCAATCAGTTTTATCTAAACGTTTCTGCCTAGTTTTGAGTCATTGGGCAGAAGAACAACTGTAATTTCAATTCATTTTTTTTTCCAACCGCTTTTGCCCAGCTTTGAGTCGTTGAGTAAAGCAATATTCGTGAATACACATTATTGAGTTTTTGCTTTACAACAATTTTGTTTTGTAAAGATGATCCCTTGTTGATTTCATAAAAATGATATCAAAGTTTAAGTTGGGTTGGGTTCAAGCTTGCGTTGAAAACATATTTAGGTTTGAATTCCGTAAACTTCCTACATCTTTATTTGCATCAGATTGCTTTTGCGAATTCAGAAAACATTTTTCATTTAAAAAAATAAAAATAAATCTCATCTGGGAGCTTCAAATGGGTAAATTTCTGAGCTATTACATGCTTCCAATATTTTGTATAACTTGTGATTGTGACCGCTGGTTCTGCTCTTGCCTAAAATACAAGGCACTCTTACAACACTAAATTGTGTTTGGGCTACCTGTACTCGCATAGACTGGACTAAACTCCAAAGAGGGTAAACAATATTTCAATTTAAAATTTTAAGTTTATAAATTTATTTGTTGCTATAACGTAGCAAGTTATTTTTTATATTTACCCCTTGTGTAGCGTGTCTTCTATTGGTTTTCATCCTGTTTTCTAATTTAGATGACAACTTTCCAAAATCAGAAAAGGCAAAAGAAAATGCTGGTAAGTCGTTGCAAAGTTTCTCTTGTGTTGGAAATAAAAATAAATAGAAAGTACAGAGTGAAAATTAAAACTGTCAAAAACATGATATGCACCTTTGAACCATGCCGTTCCCTAACCTGCTCATTGATTCAAGTTGTTTTCTTTTTAGTGTTAATTTTAGCACCGCGCTCTAGTGGCGACATAAGTACATCAACAGTCACCGTCAGATGGTTCTCTATTGCTACAAGAAAATGTTCGTTCGAGATAAAATGGAAGTATGCGGAGCAAGGCAAACCCATCGAAAAGTATGTCAGAAAATAGAGCATTAGAAGGTTTCAAGATGATTCAGTTTCCGTAGATTTTAAAATTAAGCAATTAACTTAACAACACATGTAAAAGTTGCATAGAGGCTCGGCCTACAACTTGTTCACACAACAATGAAAACTCTTATTTTTCATCACATTTATTTTATTTTTCAACAATGCGCACCTTATGGCATAGAAAGCGTAAACTGAAACATATGAAAGTTTTAATGATTCATTGATCCCCTGAGTTCAAAGTTCAATGGCAAGGGAAGAAATTTATCTCAACTTTAAATCCGTGAAAGGTCACAAACGTTTCTGGAAAATGTCAGTTTAGAAAATCAAATGCTGTGCTTGTCAAGAAATTGACTCCTTTTTTCCCATTGCAGAACGAAGACCGACATCTCAGATTTCCAATACGTCATAGAAAATCTTCCTCCAAGCAGTGACGTCATAGTTACAGTACGGAACACACTGGAAACTTGCCAATGGAGCACTCTTGCTCACTTTCGAACCAGTCCCGGTAAAATCATTTCATTTAAGATCGATTTTAATTTATTCATCTTATTTAGGTAGTTTTTGATGCCGGTGCTTGATTACCATTGTTAATCGATATTTGAACGCACATAGGCAAAAGATGATTAATTAGGTGGAACGCAGAAGCTGAACTCATGGTTTCATCAAAGTCTCGAGAACAATGCTGGTTTATCTTTACACTAAAATTATGATACAAGTGAAAACCGGGATGTTGTAGTTGCGTTAAAATGCAATTTTGCAATGTTTGAGTTGTTACAATATGCTTATCAATGTTTGATCAACCGTATAGCCTACAGAAAATACGATGATAGATTTAAGTAACATTTTCATAGACTTTTATGTCTTCGTTTATCAGCCAAATGCTTTAAGATCTTTATCATAAGATTGGTTAAAAGCTTGTATAGTCTGACGAAGCTAGGATTTATTTTTTAAACAGAGAAAGAGATGTAGAAACAACAATTAGGCTACAAACCTTTCTGAACTCATAGAATCGATTCCATATGCCCAATCGATTTATACTCCTGGCTCAATTCAGCTTATCATTCTTTCCCAAACTGCACGATGTCTTTTATCTAAATTTTACAATGTAACTTATACAAAACAAGGCATACGTTCTGTTATTTTTACCATTTTTATGCGTTCAGCATAAATTTAAATACAATTGCGGATATTTAACCGTTTTTTTCGCGTCTTCTCATATGTTTTTTAAGTACTTTCAAAATCCAATATTTTTATGCTTGTAGCCCCGGTTAAGTTCGCCTTCGACCCCAACACAGCAAATATAAAGTTAAAATTGACTCCTGATAACAAAACAGTCTTCTATGGTGGAGATAAATCTCTCAGTCCAAGATCTCCTTCCAGATTTTCTTTTGCTTTAAATGTTCTTGGAAACACGACATTTTATTCAGGACGGTGAGGAACCTTTTAGCTACAGCTTACTTACGTCACTTTATGCAATTGTGTGATTTTTACCACAAACAGCTTAACTTTTTACGATAGAAAATTCGTTGCAAAGAAATAAAGTTTACAAGAATGTTACAATTTTTTTAATAAAAAAAATATATATCGTTGATTTATCTATCAAGCTACTACACGCTTTGAATGGCTGTATTGGGAAATAACACTGGTTTTTATTTTTAATCTACTAGCACTTAGTAGCTTACTGCTAGGGTGTTTTGTAAACGTATAATTTTTATAAAGTATTATTTGCTAAAGATATATAACCATATAAAAACCTTTCTTGACACTTAGTATTGATGTTCAGTCTCAAGATAGGCTTGTTGAGTTGAGTATTTTGAGTATTTTGATTGATACAGGCACTACTGGGAGTTGAAAGTAAACAGAAACGGCTGGACCGCAGGGGTGGCTTATTTAAACACACCTCGAAATGGATATTTAGGAAGTAACGAATCTTCATGGATTTTGCATCATATTCCGGACAAGTTTGAATATAAGGTGAATTTTATACTTTTTTGAACCTAACCGTTTGTGTTTATATTTTGAAATAAGCTACGACCCTTCGTGACAACGTTGGAGCCCTTGGATATATTGGGCACTAGATATAACTTATTCACACATAAAACTCTTTTTTCCAAAATTATATTATAAACAAGCTGCTGGTTTGAAAGGTCAGATGTATTTATAACTTTCTCGGACACGGGTTTCCAATTTATTTTTGTAATCACGGTCCCCTTTCAAAAAATGCATTAAACATACAGAATTCTAAACTTCTGAAAGTGTCACTACATAAAATTTTGCAAAGTTGCTTATTAGGTATATTATATTAATTTTTGTTCTTAAATTTTCCAGTCCCAATGCAGCAATGGGTCAGACATTATAAACGAGTAAGAACAAGTCTGTACGCCTACTAGTGTTCATAATTTTTCAAATTCAAACCCGCAACATGGCGCACCAATCTTCGAACCAGGCCTTGCGATTGACCAATTTAATTTTCATTCTGTTCCATTGATTATTAGGTGCGACATTCCGGTGAATCAAGTGAAGTTGAAATGGACTTCGCGTCTCCTAGTGACTACCTGAAAAGATTAGGAATATACCTTGATATTGAAGGAGGTAATATATTGTTTTAAAAAAACATGTTTTTGTAAATAAAAATAAAAAAATAGAAAAGAAAAAAAAACGATCGTTTTGTTTTGCACCAACTATCTGTCTAAATTGTAAATGTTGGAACAAAATTTGTACTTTTACTTCTCTGAAATATTTTTTCTGAAATAATCAAGACATCGATAAATTTTCAAAACACTATTTCCAGAATGTTGCCAGAGGACCAGATTCAGGTACGTTTGCCTCTTTCTGTGGTAGTATGAGACAGCCCATAAGACGCTTCCAATCATATGATCTTGGTTCGACCCCAGGCTTAAGGTGGTTTTTGAAGTAACACCGCGCAGCTCTCCCCAAAGTAACACATTGGGTGCCGAAAGACCTACTCCTCGTGCAATGCGAGCTACCACATCTTCTCATCTCGTAGGTCCACGTCCACGTTTACCTTGCCTAGTTTGCACAGGACTTTAATGACATAGCTGTTGGTCATGTTTTATTTCAGAGCTCCAGTTTTAGTTGAAATTAATATTTTACCTTTTCATTATACAGGTATTATTTGTTTTGTCGATCCAGAAAAAAAGAAAATACTCTTTACTTACACGGAAGATCGGTTCGAACAAGCCATGTGTGCAGCAGTAAACCCTTTCTATCACGGTAATCCTCTTACCTTAATCACCGGGCTCGAACCACCCAAGTTTTTGAACCAAGAAGAATAAAGCACCCAACCTGACACCTTTGACACTTTCAAATATTGATAGGCCTAAAAAAAATCAAAGACCCGTTAATAGTTTTGTTAGCGTGTTTTGAGAACAATCAAGCTTAATGAGAAGATTGAAAATGCAGATCACTTCTTTGCTTCTGAACTCTAGTTTCATTTAAATAAAAGTGTTGTAGAGATGTGAAAATCGCTTGGTATAAAAGTCAGCAGAACTGAAAAAATGATAAACTTACACTAACAGGTTGTTTTTCCATCATAATTCAGTGTTAAATTTTGCAAGATTTTATTAGGTCAGTTCAAATTGTTCATCTCAAACTTTTGGAATGATCACACACGGCAATACCATGACTACAAGTAAAACTAACGCTTTTTAATGTAGCCTATTTGACAACTTGCCCTCAAGTTTTACGCTTGAGTTCTTCTTTTTAAATCACCACTGGTGAAAGTTTAACTTAACCGGGAACAAGCAGTAGGCCACTAAGTTGTGTCGGCTGCGCCATAGTCGATTGGCAACAATTAGTTCAGATTAAATGCACATTGAAGTAACGCGCAATGACGCAAAATAAGCAGATGAAACACGAGAGTCGTTCAACTATTTGTTTTCCGATTGGAATGACGATTTTCCCATATAATCTAAACTAGCTAGCACATAGGCTACAGCCTACAAGAAACTTCAGTAAAATCAATTCAATGATAGACGTTCGTTTTGTTTTATATTTTTTCAGAATTTATTGAGTCTGTTCTTAATTAAACTATTGTCATTGTTAAAGCAATAGCCTACCTAAGTCAATGGTGACTATTTCTTTAAAAGCTTGGTGGTCTTGAAACGATGATTTTGCAAATAAATGTTTTCAGTTAATGCAACGCCTCATGATCGTGGCGAGTTTTGAAACAGCGTAACTCTTGCGACACTTTGTGCAAAGTTATGCAAGTTCCAAGACATATAAACGTAATTGAGTACTTTAGCTATTATCATGGGTTTGCCGGTGTCAGAACTAACTGCCCATGTTTATTTTTGTTGTTTGTTTATTTTAATCTTACATCATCAGCTCATTGTTCATCGGTATCCAATGTATGTTTGGAGATAAAAATAAAACGTGTATGGTTTCTTTATTTGTAGTACCGTCTGTTGTGTCGCATTCCGACATTGAAACATTGCAATACCAGAATAGAAACATTGATTGAATACAATTTAACAAATTACAACAATTGCTTAAAAAAATTAATATCCGATTCTTCGAAGAAGACTTATCAAACACATATACTTTAATCAACAAACAAAAGCAGTTTGAAGTGGCAGCAGTTTAACTGAGTTCTTTCCATTATTTAAAGCAGCGATTCCCAACCGGAGGTCCATGGACCTCCAAAGGGTCCGCGAAAGGTTTTCATGAGGTCTGTAAAAGTTTTCGAATATTTAGCATGATTGATAAATTTCGACATTTAAAAGTCGGTTGTGCTTTATTTGTGCATTGCAGTGATTCTCAAACTGTGAGTCGTAACGCTCTGGTGCGTCGTTTGAAACTTTAAAGGGTGTCGCACAAAGGTTCGGTTTTCTATCTAAAAAAATGTCATATAAAAGAGTTCATTATTTTTATAAGGCTATGTATGTTAAACTTCATCTTTTTGAGGCAGCAGATTGTTGATCAATGCTTAATTTAACAATCTAAATGTTAGTCAGCAGCTTATTAGCACCGACAGTTTTGTCATGACTGTGATTACAATGAAACATTGATTACAAATAAAAATGGAGAAATTCTTCGTCAAGGTCGCAAAAATTATGTGGCACTAATATCATTTAATCCACATGGTGAATGATTAAATGGATCAAACATGACGTTGATGCACGTATGCAGCACTTGACTGAGCTTTTCAGTTTATTGCGACTTGAAAATTTATCTGGAGATTTTTTGAAAGATGTTGTTAGCCAAGAGGAATTGATCATGAATAGTTAATGCTTGCTTCACAACGTGTTTTCAATCAACTCTTTCTAGATTTCTAGTTCAACAACACAATCTTGACATTGTTGAACAGCTAAATAATACAAATCATTATTTTGTTGCTATAGGTAGGCGTCCAATATGGAAATATAATGTCATTAGAAAAGAAATCTGCCTCTTGCCAATAGAATTGTAGGAATATAGCGAAGGATCAGCTGTAACTTACAAAAGGAAAGTTTATGTGATAAGTAGATATGACACCAATGCAGTAGCAAGATTTGACTTGGACGAACAGTCCTCAGAATGGGAAGAATTAGCTTCTACAAATGAAAACAGAGATGATGGTGCTTCTGTTGTTTTCAATAGTTGAGTTTATAATTGTCGTGGATGGGATGGATTACGATCTGGGCAGTGTTAAGATATTGCTGAAAACAAATGGAACAAGAGTGATGACATGAAGAAAGGACGTTCTCACTCTTCCTTGGTTTCTACCTGCGGAAGAATATATGCAATCGGTGGCCGGAACAGCGATTGCTTGACGTCAGTGAAAGATCACGATCATCGCCAACGTGGTTGGAATATTGCTCCTTCAATGACAGTTGCAAGGCAAATTGTGAGAGGTGTTGTTCTCAATGATCAAATATATGCAATGTGTGGAAACAAGGATTATGAAAACTTTAAATCAGTCGAACGATTTGATCCACGAAACTAAACTGGGTGCAACGTTGCAAAGATGAATTTTGCAAGATCTTTTCATGGAGCTTGTGTTTTAAATGGGAAAATATACGTAGCTAGAAGACAGTCAGATGTCATTGAGGCAGGGGCGGATTTAACTATGGCGCCGGGGCGCCGAGGCGCCCCCTAAAATTCCAATTTATTTTTTTATTTCTGCATGCAAATTTCCTTTTTATGCTACACTTTAACTTGTAAATTTCCATTTTACTAACGTAAAACAATGCGTGATATTTAGTCTCGGCAAGTAGCCTAGACCTACCAACCGCTAATAACCTTTTATTGTGTGAGTAACAATGACCTTTCATCACCTGATTTAAAATAATAGGTTCCTCAATTCAAAAAATATATGAAAGAACATTTGTAGCCTACTTTGAAAAATTGAGATTTACAACTGCCAGACAAATCGCTAATTAGGTTGGTGATTTATTGGAATGGATTTTGGTAGTTACCCCTTTTCATTCATTTGGAGCAATCACTGTTGTATAGCCTAAAGTTTTAATGGAAAATAGGCTACCTAAATTATCATTTCACGTTCGTTATTGCTTTTAATTGCCACGAGCGGCATTATGGCATCATTGCCTCAACTTTATAACTGCATGATTATCACTTGTGTTGATTTGTGATGTGGGAATGACTGGTAGCCTACCTGACTTAGATAGGCAATTTTATTGATAAAAACGCAAAAATTTTTCCCAAGCCATTTTCGGCGAAGTTGTTCCATACTTCTTTGGCGCCCCCTAAAATTTGCCCTAAATCCGCCACTGCCGGTAGGCTATGACTATTTGCCTATCCCTATAAGTTATAAATGTTTTAATTTGATTTGTCTTTCCTTTGTGAAGTTTTATCGTTAAACTTTCGCCATGTAAAAGCTTGCCACAATTGTGCTGGTTCGAGTCTCGTGGTGTGCGATTGAGCACACGCATTCTAAGGACTGCTCTCCATTCACGGGCACCTAATGGATAGAATAATTCCCCGGTAACAAAACACTACAGCAACCGGAAACTTCACTCTGCCAATCTCGTTAACCGTCCCTGCGTCAAAAGCCTCTACAAGTATGCGAAACTACCAGGAATAACCTATCAAGGTTTTGTAAGTCCGAGGATAAAGATTCAAAACCAGCCAACCATTTAGGCTACAAGCTTTATGTATTATTATTATCTTTATTCTTGAACTTCTCAATTATTAAATTTGCAATTCTTAAATTCTGCAATTTAAACTCACAAATAAAGAAATTCCTCGACGCTCACAAACTACTTCTGTGTCATTGAAGCATAGTCACGTCAGCAGCGATAGGTCAACCAACTAAGGCTGTTTGCTGTTTTCAGGGTGTTCAAAATCAACAACATAAAATCTAAAACCCTACATTGGTTTTTTTATAAATAATAAATATTTAACATAAAAGCCTGGAACCCCACAAAGATACCCACAAAGCGTTAACCAAATTCATTGAGGTGCATTAGATAAAAATATGAAAACCCCTGGCCTATGTCAAAATTTTGTTTTTTATTTTCAAAACAACTAAATTTTATATGTGGAAGCGCTGTTGTTGATATCCGTATTCCGTTTCGCGGGAAAACCGAGAACGAGAATTTAGTCTGTGGTCTCGGCCCTTTGGGGGTTTCAGTAATTTTGTTTCACCAACCAGTTAAAGTTCAACGATCAGCGGCGTGTTTTTATGTAATATGTACCGTAGTTACTTTTATTGATACTGAATCAGTATTACTAATTCTTTGGTTATTCAGTCACAGATTTGCTTCTGTAGCTCAGTTATTTGGCGCCGACTTAGTGCACAAGGAAATCTTAAAATCAAGCAAGGCTGATTGGCTCTCAGTCGGAGTGATGAGCTTTAGCAAGTCAGTTTGATGCTATTATGTGCTTGTGTTGATTGAATTAAGGCAATCACTTCAGTTTTGTACCGTACCATAGAACTTTTGGGTTGAATGAAAATAATTAATATAAAGACTTCATGCAGTTCTTTTTTTGGACATTTTTGATCACCAGTGCCGTATAATACTATTGGATTTGGTCATGCTTTCCATGAACCTGATTACCTGATCGTACAACTGTAGTGTTTATTTGAGTCATCACAGATTCTCAAACCCTATGGAAAAGCTATATGTTTGAAGACAAACTTATGCTTTTTTAACTTGAGAGCTGCAAAGGCTATGCTTACCTTTTAGCAGTAGCTTTAGCAACAACTTTAGCATTTGCAGAATGGATTTAGAATTTATGTTACTTGATCTTAAATTAAAGCTGAAGAAATGGGAGGTTGATTTCATGAAATGCAGTGGACACAGACCAACTCAACAAGATATCTCTCTTGATGAAGAGGCAAAGCAGCTTTATCTTAGATATGCTAGGTATGGAATTATAACAACATGATAACAGCATCTTTATGACTGAAGATCAATTTTGTCCTGTGTTTCTTGTACAAAATTATTTTTTTTAAGTTAAACAAAGATTACAGGTCATAATGTGATAACAATACTTAAAATATTTCTGCTTTTACTTCATCACTTTTGTCCAAAAGATCTGAATTTTTTTTGTCAAATAAGAATTGATTTCATTATGATAATACTGTTTTCAGGTAATACATATCAAAATATAACGCTTAGCATTGAGAAGAGTCATGTAACACCATGTATTTTCAGATTAAAAAAGAACAGGTCATCCTCATCAACTGTTAAACATTCAATTTCTAAATCCAATTCTTCATCCAACGTATGGGGAGATAATTTGCTGAAAGCAAACTCAACCCATGCTTGCGTTGAAGATCATTTAGAAGAACCAAAGCAAGGAAATAAGTATGAAGACAAAAACGAAGAAAAACCTTGTCCGACTTATCGTGAGAAAATTCGAAAAAATATCAGTTTAACATCTTTAAAACCAAGCCTTTCAAGCTTAAAAAAAGAAAAAAGAACTATTAACAAAGTTATTGAAAAAACTGAAGAAATCTTGCAATCGGGATTAAGTCATAGTGAACTGATGGAAGACCATGCTGATGAAAGCATAAAGTGTGTCTCCAAAGTATCTCGTATAGCTGCTAGTGTTTCATCAATGAAAGTCATGCAAAGAAAAGTATTGTGCTCACGGAATATTATGAAGCCACATACTAACTTAATCAATAAATATTCAAAACCTTCCTGGATAAAAGAAAATAGTGATGATTTGTCCGATTTGATAAATTTACAAAACAAAATAAAATCTGAAGAAACTGAAATCACGTTTGCTGGCGATGAGTCGAACATCACAAAAACACCTGTGAGTGAAAGCAAAGCAAAGGAAACTAAAATTGTGCCAATATCTGGCTCAACTACTGCACTTCCTCATATCTGTGTTATGAAAACACTTCCAAACTCTGATCAGTGTGAAGTTGTGAAAACCAAATGCGTTGTTGATGAAATCAAAACAAAACAGTTAGAAACATCACAAAATACACCAGGTAATGTATTATTTGATTCAAGTTCTTCAAAGTCATCTCATGCTGAGAAAGCACAGATAGATAATGCAGGAACATCAATCACCGTTGAAAGATCAGATGTTATTTCTTCAACAGATGCTCAAACATCAGGTATTGCATGTTAAAGTTGAAAAAAGCACTTTCCAATAATGTTATTCATAAAATAGAATCAGTTTGTGTTGCGACATTCTACAATTCATAACCAAAATTTGGGGTGAGGATTTATAAATATAGTTAATCAGCAAACATTTAAACTTCTTAGTTTAGTACATTTTCTTTTCATTAATCATTACTAGTTTTTTCTTTTGAAATTGACAAGGGCACAGTGTTGCACTATAATTGCTTTGGTTTTGTTTTAGTTTTTTTTTTTTTTTAAATCCGTTTACTATGTTGTTGAATGGTGCAGCAAAATCACTTCACTCCTAAAGTTTTATTAAATGTATTTACTCAGTAAAGTGTCCAAGTTGTCATTGTATATCAGTAGAAGTTTGGAATCAATAGACTTCCTTGTCTGTGAAGAATAAAATGAAAGAAAGTAGTAGTACTTTTATGTGTAATTTAAATTGCTGTGGTTTTAAGAAAACAAAAGCTACATTTTTTTTGCAAAATGTTGAATCTTCTAATGGAATAAATTGCTATTACAGTCAAACTTCGATACTATGCCACCCCGCTACTATAGGCTACCACTTTTGATCGTCAGTCGTCACCAACTAAATTCAATAGAAAATATATTTACTATGCCACCCCTTACCCTTGCTAGTATGCCACATGAGAGTACAGTATTAACGAAACAACAAACGCTACGAACAAAACGATTAAACGGCTGTAAAATGGAAAAAGTATATGTATGTGCAATTGTGCATGTAATGTGTTCTCTCAAGTTATCTACTGTAGTTCAGCCTAAAACTCTGAGGAATCGTCAGCTGGCGCATGTTCTTTCGTGCACCTTGTCGTCTAGCCGATTGCATGCTTGCATCACACTGGGCTTCCCGGTTCTCTGCTGCATGAACTTCCGGACAGTGCTCCATGCCCACTGGGCTTCTTCGAATGAAACGATTTCCTCAACAGTTATCTCATCATCTTCGCTTTCAATCGGCTCCTTGTGGAGCAACATCTCCTTCGCAATCTCATCCAGTGTGAAAGACCCATCAGTCTCAAGGCGCTCATCAGCTTCAAGAAAGTCACAGCTCGATCTCCTCGTTTTCGTGCATCTTTTTCTCGACAGGCAGCGCTTTCCAGATCTCGAGCAAATTTAACATCGTCTGGCTCAGACTTGATTTCCTCTTACAATTATAATCGTACAACACAACATGGCATTACATTGTCACGTCACATGACTGTTTTTACAAACTCTCGGTACTATGCCACTTTCTCTCGGTCCCAAAGGGTGGCATAGTATCGAAGTTTAACTGTATATTGACAGATATGTTTGCTTTGTTTGTTCATTATGGTATTACCAAAGATACAGCTCAAGCAGATATGCAATGTCACAGTACTCACTAATCAATGCACCATTGCGGCAATGCGGCTACTTAACTTTGTTCCCACGAGTAGTTATTTATTTGGCGCCGACTTTAAGTAAGTTAATTTCCCACAAGTAAGTCTTTGTTCCCACGAGTAAGTTATTTATTTGGCGCTGACTATCCCTTTAAAACTATCATTTTAAAGGGATACATATAAAGTGAAATTAGCTTAGATTTCAAAATCAAAATTACATCGGCTTTCAGTCAGGCCTCCACTTCGTACGTTGTCAAGGCCTGTGTGTATGGATCGCTATAATATGTATCCTAATATTTTTTTTTTAACTGGTTCTTTACATATTACATGGTTTTATGCAACTCTATTGTCAATTCAGAAACTGCTGTTCGTGTAAAAAGAAACTCCTCACTTGTGAGCACAAACTTCGTCCGTATCAACATGCAACAGAAGAAGTTCTGCAACAAACGAGGGAAAGGGAGATTCTTGAGGAAACAAGTAAACACATATTTGTCGAGAAAAATTGATTGAACTAAATACAACAAAGTGTTTCAATATTTTTATTCGAGTTGGGCACAATCATAGCTGTTTATTAGATTTTTTTTAAACATAATAATCTGGGCATTTTTCTGTTTATTTCGTGTGAGTATGATTGGTTAATTGGTCACAAAGTACTGTAGCAGCACTTTGCAAAGATGAGTGCTGAACCATCTGACGGTCAACTCACTAGATTGTGCCACCGCTGTAGGGATTTTTCATTTTTATCAATACAGTAGTAGGCCTATAAAAGAAACACATTTTAATTTGTAATTCTGTCCCAGCTTGTCCTGGCTCTTCTTTTGACAAACAAATGAATGAGTTTAAAAGCTACATTATTTTAATTTTATGTTTTTTTTTAAGTTTTGTGTATTTTTTTCAATTTCAGGTGTTGCGTGAGAAACTAGCTAAGAAAGGGTACTCATACCGCAGCGGGTGGAAAGGAAGAAGTGGGGGATCTAGTAAAAGTGGTTTCATGGACAGAAGTGGTGACAAGTGCTTTAAGTGTGGTGAAGTTGGTCATTGGGCAGGCAAATGCAAAAACAAAGGTATCGTACCGTACGTGTAACTGTGTTGTTTCTGTCTTAATTTTGATGATATTTTGCGTAAAGCGCCGAGAATAACGTAGTACTGCAATGCATAGTTTACAACGCTCTGTAAAAACACATTATTATTATGCCGAAAATACAATTCTCTTTTAGGATTGTATTAATCTTTGTCATGAAGTAGGAAGTTGCTTCAAAACTGTTCCAACAAATGAGATAAATTATCGGCAGTGTTTGCTGTATATCTCTTTTTTATCATTTATTGTCCTTAATATAACCCCGGTTGTAACGATGCTTTTGCATATTTTGTGAAGAATGACTTCTGTAAATTTTGTGGAAGAACGCCATCTCACAACAAAAGATTTTTGTATCATACAATATTATGTAACCTTAATATATAATACTGTTTTTTAGCAAAACTTCAACTTAAGTCGGACCCAACATCGGAAGAAACAGAAAATACAGGTGAACGATAAAAAATTCATTTTGCCTCGGATTTATATTCACTTTCTGTGACTTAATTTAGTCATTGCACTCTTTATAGTGCTACTGCTACTACTACTGTTATTGTACTCTACTACTACCCTTTATAGTACCGTAGGCGTAGATGTTTTGTTTTCGTGCACAGCCGTAGAGTATGTTGAGCTTAACTGGATTGAATCATCAAAATTTAGTCTGGATTTGATTCAAAGTGGTCCACAGTCGGCTATCTTCAGTTTTTGGTTCTTGTCAATTTCCCTTGAAGTGACCACTGTGATTGAAATGAAAACCGATGACTTTACTCAGCCAGAAAATCACTGCTGTTTATGTTAATTCAATATCTGCAAACCTTAAATCAAGGTGGAAACGACTGGTGAAATGGAGTACGGTATTCGTAAAAATGACGCGTTGTATGACGAATAACAATGTGTGTTTTTATATAATGCTGTAACCAGCGCTCGCCAGTGCTGCATTACTTCCCAGACATCGAAATCTGTCATGGGCAATGACGGAGTTTCTCAGGCCATATAGCCTGTGGTATTTTTATGTTGCAAATTTATTAACCCCGAGTTTGTAACTTGTGCTTTGATATTGCCAAATTTTACTTAAGAGTGGTAAACTCATAGTACCGGGTGCATTGAGCATTATCTGGCGCAAACAGGCAATTTCTTTGTGGGATTAAAACATGTAACATACAATTGCAGCAGAATCAGTGGATGAAATTCTTCAGAGTTATCATTCTCTTGATTGCAATGATCAACAGTTACCACCGCCATGCCCAAATATGATCGGTATAACCATGAAACAGGTCGATCCTGTTTACCTTCACGACGAATATGATGAATCTGAAGTAATTTCAACGTTAAAAAAATTTGGCTACTCTCAATTCCGAGCGGGACAAGAAAAAGCGATTAAACGGATTTTGTGTGGTAAGTAAAGTTGCAATTTCTCTAAAATTGCGATTTTTTTTTTGCTGGAATCTTTCAAAGCGGTATTCATGTCTATGGTGATCCATATTCCATAAGTTTAAAGAAAGCTGAGCTTTCAATTTTGAATTTAAGTGCATGCTGTTTTTCTGCATGATCAGTTAATTAGGAGTAGTGTGATTAAAAAGGTATTGTAAAAACTATTGGAAACACCATTGATGACATGTAATATGTCTTGAAAATATAATATCTTATAAATATCTTATCCCTGACTTCACTTTCCTTTAGCATAAAGGAAAACCGCAGTCCAATTCATTCCAAGTTTTCAGTGCTTTTTTATATTTTCATTTCTATCATACTATAGCTTGATCTGGGAACACTACCACAGACTCTCGAGGTCTATTGGTGAACTGACCACTTTAAGGTCCTTTAGTCAACGGATTATCTGGTGGTGAAAACCGAATTAATTGTGGGTATGCCTTGATGTCCTGGGAACCTGGTTTTACAACGTCCTTTGATAATCCTCCAGCCAGTTAGTCATATTCTACATTGACTCAACATCTGCAAAACTGTTGCCTAGGTAGAGACACTTCTCAATTTTTGTAGTTTCAATTTCACGCAATGCTCTTTCTATGAAACGCAGGTGAACCGACATTGATCGTCCTTTCAACTGGACTGGGCAAGTCACTGTGTTACCAGCTTCCTGCTTATCTTTATTCCACGAAACGCAAAAGCATCACCCTTGTCATTTCACCTCTCGTCTCACTTATGGACGATCAGGTATATTGATCTCATGTTGTTAGACAGTATTTACTCAATCATTTTTTTCTGTGCATTTTGTGTTACGCAGCATAACAATAGCCAGACAAGAAATAAGATTGCGTTAATGCCACAGTTGGCTGTGGGCCATTCGCGTGATCAGAGCAAGTTCAGTTTATTTTGTTTGGTTGGCGGATAAACAAAAATATACAAGAGACTGACAAACATAATCGTAGTCTACAAGTATGATACAGGATATTGGTAGCGCTGGTGTGAAAAATGCAAAAAAAAAACGTTGCATTGTTCTTTATACTAAATTCATTCATTTCTTATGCAAAAGTAGTTTTCATCAACCATTGTGAAAATGAAAGCAGAGCTGCAAAAGTTCGACTGCTGAGTGCTGATCAGCCTATTCTAATCTAGATTAGATTTAACTAAGTGTATGTGAACATGAGCACTGGCACTGTGTTTCCTTTGTTTCATTCATTTACTGCTCAGGTGTCAGGCTTGCCCAAATTTCTGAACGCAAAATGTGTCCATTCTGGATTGGCGAAAGAGCAAAAGGATAAAATCCTCCTTGAAGTGGAAGATGAAAAGGTAATTAAATTATCATTATACACGTAATTCTGTATTTTCGAAAATCAACTTTTTTCGTGTGTTTTTTTGTATTTTAGCGAAAAATATAAAGAAAAGGGTATCAATCGATCAAGATATTTTAATTTTGTTTTTGGTAGACTGTATTGCGTAGTATTGTAAGTTTTTATGATAACATTTTTGTTTACATTGAGTTTACAAGTGTTTACATTTTTGCTAATTTTTGCAGGTCGACATCCTCCTTGTCTCCCCTGAAACGCTTATATCATGGGCCGGACTTTCCCCCCATATCAGCCCCCTTGCAAAGCTCCCCCCTGTGTCGTTTGTGTGTGTCGATGAGTGTCATTGTCTGGCCGAATGGTCTCATAGTTTCCGGCCATCTTACCTTCGAATTTGTCAGGTATATTTAGATTTGACTTTGGTATAATAGTTTGTATTATTCTGTTCTACATGGTTTCATGTGATTTCAATACTACACTATTTTACATACGTCTGTCTTGAGCCAAAGTTATCCTTCCCAAAAAAACGCCAGATTTTACAATAAGTGACTAAAATTCCTAATGCTGCTGTTTTCAAAATATTTTTCTAGATTTCACTTGGATATTTTTACAGAATAAAATTGTAGCACCAGTCACAATGCACAACAAAAACAGCATGTAGAAAAATTACTTGAAACTTGACGACATACGAATTTTGCTTCTTTCTTTGCAGGTCCTGAAGGAACATCTTGGCATCAGTTGCCTGGTCGGCCTCACAGCTACAGCAACGTACACATCTTGCAAGTCAATTGCGAAGCAGCTTGGTGTGTATGCTATTTTAAGGGTTCTTAATACTTTGTTGCCTGTCTCGGGCGATGAAACGAAAGACTGTCTTCTCTTCTGTAACCTTTTGGTGTAGTTCGGGAAAACATCGCATGGAGCAGTGAAAGGGTATAACTTCGGTCTCAAAGGCTTAAACAACGATGACGATTTTCGTGTGGTTGTCTTTAGAAAACCATAAAAATGTTCTGGAATGCTTAACCCAGGGAACGAAGTGCAGTATTCAGGAATCAGGACCTGGTTGAATGTTGCAGTTGAGCAGGGGCTTGGTCGACGCTCTGTGCATTGGGAACATGGGAAGAAGATTGCCTGGCGCACGTTATTTTCTCACAAGTTTTTATTATACGCGTAAAACCAGCGTGCAAATTGTTGTCATTTTTGCATCGTTCAATTTGCTGGAATGAATGTATCAAACAGTTATTCTCAATTTAGTTTTTTTTCTAACCATCACAACGAAAAGCAGATCTACTTAGTATTTTTTATGTAACTTTCTTAATTGTAATATTATGTTTACCTTTTTTCACTCGTTGGGTGATAGGAATTGGTGATCACGAGGAAGGAGTTATCATGGATATGTGTTTGCCTGAAAACCTCGTTCTTTCTGTATCAAGCGACACTTACAAGGATGAGGTAATGATTGTGTTCTGCTTGTCAGAAATTTACACAGTTCCAAATTTTTCCACCCTTAGTAAAACTTTTAGCGTGTATCTCACAGTCGTTCCCAATTTGTATGATACTACAAATTTACGATGTACCTTAAAATAGTGCCTCTGTTTTAATGTTAGCCTGCTTAGTGTGATGTAACATTCAAAAAGATACGGAGTCGTAGTTTTTGTGAATACGTTCACTGACGCGTTATCTGGAATTAGTATATTGTCCTAGATTAAACAGATATCTCAAAACTCAAGCCTTGATAGATAAACCGAGTTAAAGCGTGCGACTCCGTTGCAGTTTTGAAACTACTGCATATAAGATTTACTTATTTCTTTTTAAACATTTCGAACAACTATCCATTCATCCAGGCACTATGCTCCCTTCTGATCGGTGAGAGATTCAAAGCCCTGAATTCCATCATAGTCTACTGCACACGTAGAGACGAAGCCGCCAGGTTGTCTTCTTACTTGAGAACGCGTCTCCATCACGAGTCGACAGAAAACGAGGTGGTTGTCCTATTAAGTTGTGCTCAATGCCTTATGATTACTTTCGAAAATACAATCCAATACCAAAATTATAAATAGCAGGGTTTCGGGATCGGAAGGATTTGGCGCGTCCGGAGTCGGAGGCGTTGAAAAAAGGGTCGACTCCAGCTTGATACAAAACGTTCAACAATACAATTTTTGTTTACAATCTTTTTTCAAAATATTGTTTTCTTTTCTCCGTATTGCACTGTAAACCTTTTCCAGAAAATAAAAGTGTTTGTTGTTAGTTTTTGTGACATTCGCCGTTTCAATTTCGATCACAAATGAAAGTTGAAATTAATTTTTAAAAATAAAAAAGTACAAAATATAAAAAAATATCTGGCAACACTGTAGTTGGAGTCGTATGTTTTTCGCCCGACTCCACAGCCCTGATAAGAAGGTCATCATTTTGAACAAGCGCCGATTGCAATACATTGGTTCAGGCCTTGATGAATGTTGGTTTTGGAAACAAATGCTTGAGTGAGAAGTGACTGTGAAGTTTTTAAAGAAGTCTCTATTCTAGAAAAAGTTGACGGCTTTTGTAATAAAGTGTTTTACATTGACCACTTCAGCGATCGGTTTTCGGAAGAAAATGTTAAGCGTATTTTCTTGCATTTAGAATATCTTTCCTGACGAGTTTATTGAAGAACTAGGCACGAAGAAGAGAAAAAGAAATTCTACCACAAAAAGTAAATTATATTGGAAATTAATCCTTTTTCTATTAATTAACTTTAAGCAATGTTGCAATACTCAAACTGCAAAGACTTACGGAATAAGGTCAAATAACGTTGCGAAATGAATTTAGTTTCCCTGGATTTATTCTTTCAATCTTGACTTTCAATGACTTGACTGTTGCAGGCAAAAGAACAAAACTTGTGGCGTGGGAAGTGGACTGCTACCATGCGGGTATTGTTTGCACTAAGTAGCGTGTTTTTTCCCTTTAACACTTACTTGATTTTTTTCTGTCGCTGAATTGCATGTATTTTTGCATGAACGCTTGTGCAGATTGCAAAGGTATCGTTATGTGTCCCATACACAGTTCAGTTTTTCTTGCTGTTGAAACTGTTCGTCAATTTCAAGACTTCCTTTTTAATTTAAAAAATCTGGCTTTATTCTACGTTAAAAAAATTAATTTGGAACCCCAACTCTTTGGAAACACTGGAACATAATTCCTACGGTTGCTCTACATTCCCAAAGAGATCAGTATTTCAAATCGACAAAACTTTAGAAATTGTATTGTTTAAGTGCTATTCAAAGTGTTCTGTCTTACTAAAAGACTATATCTTTCTGTGAACTTATAAAAAATAAATCAATCACCTGATTAGAATGATACTATCCAGGGATGTCAACTGCCCAACGAAGAAGAGTTCAAAACAAGTTCATGAAAGGAAATTTACGCATCGTAGTCGCTACCATAGCCTTTGGGATGGGAATAGACAAACAAGACGTCAGAGCTGTCATTCACTACAACATGCCTAGGTGACGAGTTATTCATCCACATCACTTTATTTATCGTATCCAGGCTTGCGCCAAGTGGTTGAAGAGTTAAATCAAGTAGACGGGAAGGCAAGGAAGCCAATCTTCCTGTCCACTTTCTGGCATGCCATTATGTGCCTTGGCAAAGACACAGTCGCATGCTCTTGAACGGTGTCGAACCGGCGCTATATCGAGTGCCGTGCCAAGGCTACCACCACTCGGCTATACAGCCGGCACTTCACTTTATTTTTTGGTATTGGAAGGGTTTTCACAGCGTTTAGAAACAACTTTAAAAGTTCTCAATTCTGGATTTTTAGCAGCTTCTAACATTTAACAGCTAACTTTAGCAAGTATGTATCATGACTGAATTTGGTCGAAATGATTTTCGTTTGTGGTTGAAAAAAATTTTCTCCTTACCAAAAACGGTTCTAATTGAAATGAAAAACAAATCTTCACAAGAGAAATACGTGGAAGCGAAAGTTTGTGTCGAAATAGTTTTATTTTGAACCATAACAGCCTGATTTGGTTCCATAACTGATAGTTCCTTGAAGGAAACGGCACAAATCTACTCGATGTGAGTTTTTGGTTGCATTACATGTTTGGAGATTTTGTTACGAAATAGTTTGAAACATTTTTGTCTCGCACAGCCCAAAAATTTAACAAATAAATCTTGAGTTGGAAAACTCTGAGAATGCCCAGCCAACGAACCAGGTTTTTTTTACGTTGTACTTACATCAACAGGCATTGAATCAACGTAAAAAAGAACTAGTATGTCTAATTGTCTAATTAAAGCTTTTCTTATCGCGAAGGATGGCGTTTATATTTGGGTTCTTGCAAACAGCTGTCTACTTATTTGTACTCTTTACGGATTACAGATCATTCGAGAGGTACGTACAAGAGGTTGGAAGGGCGGGGAGAGATGGACAGACAGCACATTGCCATTTATTTCTTGATCCTGAGGTGAGCATTAGCAAGGAAATTGTTACCAATAATGATCATGATAACTGATAAGTTTCTCATTTTGCTCATTGCTTTAGCATTTCAAAAGGATCAAGATTTTCCTTGTGTCCACACTCTTTTAAAGTTATTACAATCACAACCAGCAAAAGCAACGTTGCAGCGATGTAAAAACGGCAGATTTCAGTGGCTAAGATACAAGGAGTGGCCAATATTTTATCATCTTTTGAATTTCAGCTAATTTATTCTACTCTAAGCATCAAAGTCTAACTTTCCATCTCCTTTGAGAGGCTTTTTGGACTTAGATACTTTCGAATCTAAATTTAGTTTTGTCGATATGGTGATGCACATAGGGAGGTGACATCTTCGAGCTCGGGAGGCATTCGTACGGGAAGACCGTGGATCGCTACGTTGTTCAGCAACTCGTTCGCAAAGTGTTTCCTGCCTGTTCTTGCTCAAGGTAGGAGAAGTAGTAATCAAAAAAACGCTTTACAAATTTGAATGAGAGTCCTGATTGAGTCTAGTTTCTTTGATTTAATGCAAAAAAAAAACTACTGTTGGACGGTGCCAGATATGCTTTATCATAACGCTTCAGATTAATTTTGCAAGGAGTAATCGTTGATATTTTTTTAATGGAGTATACGTAAAAATGACGCGTTGTATGACGAATAACAATGTGTGTTTTTATATGATGCTGAAACCAGCGCTTGTCAATGCTGCGTTACTTCCCAGACATCGAAATCTGTCATTTTTACAAATCCATCATTATTACAATATAAAAACGACGGATTTTGTAATCTGGTTTAGTGCTTTGCAGTACGTGCAGTTTAAGCGATGCCGTTTTAATCGCCACCTGAAATTGTTCTCTCAATAGCAAACTGTCAACATTTTCTTGTTTCCTGCAGCGATGGACAGAACTGTTGCGGACATCTATCAGCCATTCCCATAGAATCCACTGTTGAAGAATTGGACTTCTCAAGAGAAGGTGACAGGTTGTAAACATATGTCTGGTAATGTAAGTAACTACTGTAAAGTAAAGCTCCCATACTCAGTTTCTGAGCTTTGGGGAATGAGAAGATAAGGTTCTCATCATATTAGGCCTTCGGCACCAACGAGAGTAGGGTGGCCAGTTCCTTTCTCTCGGCCGCCGTTCTTTCAGCAACTATTCCCACCCAACTTATTATACCTTGGGTAGAGGTGAGCGGTGTTTATCAACAACTCGCTTGGGTGTCGAACCAGGTTCGTATTATTGGAAATCCAGCGCCTTATCCACTGATAGTGTAAAAATGCTGGCTTAATAACCATTTGAATTGAGGAATCGATTGAAATATCAATGTGCTTATTTTCATACTTTTCATATAATGTGCAACGTAGATTTCGTAACTCGGTTTGTTTTATGTGAACAATACATATAATATGTATGAAAAAGCGAGATATAAACGTTTCATTTCAATGTAAACAGCTCGAAGTACAAGAACAAAAAAGCAACATCAAATGCAGGGATATCTTTTACCGTAATTATAAATGTCAAATATCAATCAACGAACTTTTTCTCGTCGAAGATACACACAATTGAATAGATGCAATTCCTTTTTAAAGGTTAAGTTTACTTATTTAGCGTTTTGACTATTTAGAGCCTTTTTGATCGTCAGTGACTCAACCGATAGCAAAATCTGTCATTTTACATTAATTCAACGTTTACATACGTTGAATCAACTGTCTTGGTCATAGCCAATTAGTCACCGTCGTTTCTTGTTTCTAAAAATATATATATATCGAAGAAAAATGCGTTTGAAAACGATTTTAAAACGTCCAACCGTGCTTTTCAATCATGGTTGGACAATTAGACACGTTAAGTAGCACGTAGCAACAACAGAAAGTTAGAAAAAAACAACTAAACATTCGTTTTTTCATCATTCGAAATACACGGCATGGACGACAACAACAACAAAATGTTTATCGGTCTGATGCTCCACGGTCACACTTCCATCTGTATCCGTGCTCCACAGGCCTCTGCTGGCTATCCTGAGTCCTTGACCGCGCTTGTCTCCAACGAACGCGTTAACCACAAACTTGTAGCTAAGAGAAACGTTTTTTTGCATTTTTGTTAATGAAATAATTGTTTACTTAGTTTCGGCCAAAAATTGTTTACTTAATTTCACGGTCAACACAAACGTGATCCTCGTTTGTCACACAAAACCACACATGCCGGCCAACATGCTCTTCCATCAGGGCAGCCTGGCCCATCTGGTGGTTTTTTAATTTTATTTTTCAGGTACTCACCGCTTCATGCCCAGTTCTTTCAACCTATCCTTTACTTCGGTGACCAAGTGCTTGGCAAGACTTGCGCCTTCCTTCCCCGTGCTTTGTATCCCTGAAAGTTTAGTTCAATGTTACTGATTCTTACCCCTGGTGGGTGACGATTAATGCCTCTCCCCACACTCATTAGTATTCTAAAAATAAGGGAGGAGTAAGTCAGGATTTCAATATTGTTCTGCCGATGCTTTTTCACTTTTTTTTTTTGATAAAACTGTTTGCAAACGTTGGTTCAATTTAAAAGGGCCCGATTTTTCTACCTGGGCAATTGCTAATTAGTTCAACAGTGTTTGAAAGACTATTGCAACAACACCGAAAAAAATTTATCCTTGCATAATATTTCAACCATTGTTATGTTCAAAAAGTTTATAGATTTAAGCATGGATTGTAAATTTAGTTCATGACCTATCATCGTATCATCAAAATTGGTTGATGGTGATGATGAAATGAATGAAGATGCCACAATTCCAAAACAGCGTAATAAGCAGACAACAACACCAAAGCATATATTTCAAGCAGTTCTTCAAAAAGTTTGAGTTTTCATACATTGCTTATCAATGTCAAAATGTTTTTTCAGTCTTCACCAACCTTTGCGTAACCTTGACCGAGGAGCGTCTGTAATGTAGGAACTTTCTTCTAAGACGTCATCCATGACCTAGTTCATTATATTTTTTTAGAATATCGTTGCAATTTATGCGTTTTAGGTTGCATACAGTAAACGTTGCAATCTTATGTTGAACCCACCACCTATGAACGTACAACTAAGCCTTCCATTTAATTTGTAGTTTGGAGAGTTTATCACATTCGCTTATTTTGAGTGAAAGTTAATCTTTGTTTGTCAGACCGTACGCAAACTCCTGTCAGAAAATCTGGTGGAGCGGTTACGAACCAGTCACTGGTTAGCAGTTGGTGTGATTTTCTAAAGTGGGTTGCTTGATTAACATACATTGATTGTCAGACTGAAACCTCTCCAGATTTGAATACTCACAGCGATTTTGAACCTCTGACATACGTGCGGTCACCTAGGTTGACAGTTTGAGGTTTTCATCGATCAAGTTATTGGGGCAAAATACAGTATCATGGTTGAATCATATCTAACTTAGCAATCGTTATTGCACATCGACGGATCAGGCACCCTCGTTTTACCTTTTTCGTCTCTTCCTTCACAATATGTGCTTTGAACTCGGTGCCTTCATCGGGCCTAAGTTTGTATGTGTTTTCTTGCTTCTCTTCTGGCTGGATCATTGGCAGTCCGCTAAACGTTGTGGTGCCAAAGCTCTGAAAAGTCGTGCTGCTGTAAGTCTCATGTTAACACAAAGTAGCCATTTCGATTGAAGAATGAAACAGCAGGAACTACTGAGGTCAAAACCTACCTCAAATTTGAAATTACGTTCGGAGACTACCCAACATGCAACGGTTCATAATGTGCAACGTCAAGAATTTAATGTCGTGTTGGGATAAGGAATCTTCTCATATTGACGATGATTGTAGAGTCATCAATAATTAACGTTTTAACTTCAAACAACTGTATTTAACAAATGGTAGACAATTTTTGAGTAATAAACATATTATTATTGTCAAATAAATAAATATTTAGGAAAACCAACTTTTACTCAATGTGTCCGCCATTTGCGTCGACAACAAGTCGGAGACGCTTCGAAAAGGACCTGCAAGAGTCAAGAATAACTCTGTGAAGTATTTTGGACCATTCTTTTTTCAGATTAGCCTTCAGAGCTTCCAAACTTAGGTGGTGTTTAGTCGAAATCTTGCTCTCCAGGTAACCCCAGATGCCAAAGTCTAGGAGGTTCAGGTCTGGGGATGAAGGAGTCCATTCTTCCTTGGAAATGAAGAACGGCTCATTGGCTGAAAGCCAGTTTTGCGTTCTCTTAGCTCCATGTGAAGGGGTAGAATCTTGTTGGAATGTTGAGTCTTGTTGGAACCAATTACGTTTTTTTAAGTGTTTCTTTGCCCAAGGCAACAATGAACCCTCAAGAATATCATTTCGGTAGTTTTCTTGGTTCAATTTCACTCCTTGGTCCACAAAAATCAATGGACTCATTCCTGATTCGTTAACTGCAGCCCACTCTATCACTGATGCCGCCCCTTGTCTCCGACTACCCGGGGTTCCACGTCACCATCTCTTGACCAAAATGATGTTGGACATCAAATTTCTTCTCATCGCTGAACACAAGGTTTGGCAGCGTGCCTCCTCCTTCAATGCGTGAGAGCAGAATTCTGGCTCTGGAGAGACGTTTCTCAATGGTATTCATTGGCATTTAGCAACTGTTTCTTCATGTGTTTGAATGGGCTCATCTTCAAATCTTTGAGAACTGTGAACATGGTTCCATAGGCCACGTTCGTCTCCTTTGCCAGTTTTTGAATTGGATCTCTTGTAATGTTAATTATAATTACTGATGACCCTGTATGTGCTTGATCTGATACAGACTGGTCTTCCAAAGCTCTGTCATTTGATATTCGTGTACAATCGTTGGTTTGGACTCTTATGTTAGTTTCCCATTGATTCAGGGTGTTTAAATATGTTAATCTTTGTTGCACCATGCTCCTAATAGTACCAGAAAAAGCTAATAAAACTGTAACGTTGCATCTGCTTGCCACATATGGTTCAAAAAGTAAGAGTTAGTCTACGATTTAATCACAATCTTACCGATAGTATAGAGAAGGCTCTGCTCTGTCGTCTTCCTGTTCTCGGGTCGATTGACATGCGTCTGAATGGCTGAGATGCTATCATAACAGAATGCCTCCTGCTTTGTGGCTGCAAAAAGTTTAAGTCACATCTCCTACCGCATCACACCGGCGCATGTGAAACGGCTCCCAAACCATTTACCTCGCCGGTATACTAATACCTAACTTTCTTACATAATATTGCGACAGTTTAATCTACTTTGAAAATAGGAGCACTTATAATCCTATCAACTTCATTAATGCATGTTTTCAAGCATGGTGAAGAAATGAAGCCTTGTTTTCTAATGCAGTATTTTGATATTTAGCTGCTGAGAGTGTGAACCACTGCTAGAAAGTAAGCTCCATACGATTCCTGGTACAAATCGTTTTTATGGCCATGCTTAACCAAATCAACAAAAGTCGTTTTTTTACGTTGATTCAACTAGCTACAATAATAATTCCATCAACGAGAAAAAGTTTTTGTTGACTCTTGTTTCTAGTTTTTCTAATTATCAAAAGCAACTTGCAACAACGCTTCCATCAATAATATCTAAATCAAATTCGTTGAAATATGAAGTTTGCAATAAGACTAAACCTGTAGAGGTGCCAATTCCGCTTGCCCACTGAAAGATACTCTTCTGGATTGTCTTGCCATATCTGTTTGTAGAATATTGTGAAAACATGTCAATCTATCAACCATGCAAGTCAAAAGTTAAGAAACTGTGTTACTTTTGCGTTGGCCGACCGTCACATGATGACGTTAGTTGTTGATGCAAACCAGTAATTATTTTCAAAATTTCAATACTCTTTGTTGTTGGTAAACTGTCCGAGAATTGCAACGTGCAATTGCCATGAAAATTCACAAGGTTTATATTACAGCTGTGTCATTCACAGCTTGTTTGGTTTCATTTTGCGACGAAAAAGGTTCAATTTGTAGACAAGGAATCTTATGTTGGACTCTTCACTTGAAACATACTGCTACTGAACGTTCTAAGCCAGAGCTGCATGTATCCTTTTGCTGGGCCTCTCAAAATAATTCGATTTATTTTTAAACTTATCAAATGACCCGTGTGAGCCTTGTAAACTTTCAGTTTAAATTTTAATTTTTTTATTGTCAAAGTTTTGTATTCGTAATTCGTATTAATGAACAACTCACTTGCTAGAGCTACTGCGTCTATGCTGTGTCTTCTGCTATTGAATCTGTTGTACTTGTCCATGTTTAGGTATTAAACTTCAACTTGGCGAAAATGTCAGTGACGTGACCTAGCCGTGAACCTGTGGAAAAATTTGTGTATTTTTGACATCGATTTAACGTTTTTTAATGTCCTGCTTGTGCAAAAGTTGAGCTTTTGGTTTTGTCCTCCTTTTGGTTAGAGCTGAATCGTCAAGCATCATTGCCTGATTTTTTTCAGGAAAGGTTTTATTGTAAATTAAATTGTGTCAATGTCTCATCGGTGAACCGCTGTCTAAAAAAACATTCTTAATTTCAAAAGGCCCCTATTTGCTGACATGCTACTAACCAGGGCCAAGCAATATGTTGCTCAACATTTTAAAAAAATTTGATTTTACTGAAGTGAGTTTTTATGCTTTTCAACTCGACATAAAATTTGTATTATTTTTACTCTTTGCCCATTATCAGCCCAATCTTCACAACAACAAAAGTAAATGGCGATTGCAAATTTGTGCGCTTCCTGCGCAAAAAATAACTAATGTCAAAACTAAAAAAAAAATTTCTTTAGCCATTACACCAACGGTCTCTTCTGCAATTTCGCGAATCTCTAATTTATACTTCAAAACAACTTAATTATACAGCTGATTGCACAGATCCCTTTATTTAATGTAAGTAAAGCTTGACATTCGGTTAACTTTGTCTTGGGAAAGGTCACTACTATTACAACTATGACATACGAGCTAAAACTTTCGTGTGATTTATATCTAAAGGCATTGACTACGAGATAGATTATCCACTGTGGCTGCTTTGGAATGGCATTTATTCTATCTAAGATATCGTCAAATAATTTTTCCGTGAAAAGATATCTTCACACATTTGTTTTTTCTAAAGTACCAATGAACCTTTATTTCCTACGAAGTACACGATAGTGTTAATCCACATCAGCTGAAGAACACTGACAGGCAGGCTGCTGGTAACCAGGCTGTTGCCTTGCCAAAAGTCGTTAAGTTTTTGGCTTTTACCCGTTGTTTAATCTAATTGTTTGACCAACAATGTTTTATAACTTTGTTAAATACCACGAGAACTTCGCGTCTTTCGGGCCCAACTGACATGTTTATGACCTACCGACGTATGGCTATTTCTAACGTTGTTTGAGGATAAAACGATGTAAGAATTAACAGTAAACCATGTTTAATTAACCAAGTTTTTTTTGTGCAAGCTTGATTGCAAGTGCTAGATTTTTTTAATATTCTATTTGCATAAACAAGCGTTGTTTCGACATCACTTTGAAACATTTTCTTTTGATGCCATTCGTCAATTCCTGGCTTGGTAGCGGAGGTTTGGACGCAGTAAATGGAATGCAACTAAGCTAACTTATAATTTTATTTTTCGAGTATACACTGGGGCGTTCTGAAAGTTATAATATGAGATTGTGCAATCAGGCGATCATTGCCCTCATGGTGTTAATTTGTGAATGTCTGATTCATCCCATGAAGAACTCTCCAGTGTGATCACACACGTAGTTTAACTACACATCAGCTTTTAGCAAGATTTTTTTGCTGGTTACCAATACCAGCATAAGGCCGAGTGCTCTTTAACACAGCGAGATTGCATTTCGCCAACTATAACGGTGTAGCCCACTCGCTAACCATTCAGACTATCCAGTTAACAATACGTTTCTCAGCTGCCAAAAAATATCAGCACCTTCTCACCTATCAAATGCTCTCCCGTCGTCATCTGACCCTGCTAAGTAATCGCCCCTTAGGTTCACTGTCGTTTTTTTATAATTTTGACTGAGTGGAAAAGTAGATATTTACCGTTTCATTTCTCCGGATTGTATTTGCGCTAGAATCAACATAGGCAGCACCTACAACGTGCGCATGAACGGGAGTATAATATACAATGCAACGAAAAATATCTATACCATTTTAAGTAATAAAATATGTACCATTTTATATACCAGTAATGTAGTAAACCATTTCACAAAATACACAATCTCACATCCTAATTTTCCAAACTCTGAAGCTGCTTTAGGCACTGTCAGCGCTCAATAAATAGCAAATACACTGATGTAAACCACAAGGTTGAAGACTTAGTACACCCCCTGTGGGGAGACGGTCATTCACACACTTTATTTTATTTTTCCAGTTTATTTGTTCCTGTTCATCGAACAAAAGAATCATTTTTAAAAGGATTTTGTACGTTGTAAAAACTGAACAATAAATCACTCTTATGAAAATTAGCTGTAAAAAGTCTTATCTTTGCTCACTTTAACGCCTTTGTAAACAAAAATAACGAACTAGAGTGCTCAGCGTTATTGCTTCACACCACACGGGTTATGTTGGTCGTTTTGAGAACAGTATATACCTGAGAGAAAATAGCTACCTTGTCAGAAAATCAGTCCTTTATACATTGATTCAACGTCAACAAACACTGAATCAATTTATAAAAAAAAAGACATTTGCTGACTGGGTTCAGAGTCAACGACGATGAAAAATGCTTTTTTTCGTCCTTTCCACGTTGCTAGACTAAACTCGAAGCTGCAAACAACCTCAATGTTGGCAAACGTTTTTCTTGTGACATATTTCAATGTCCGGCGAAGTTGAAACGACAACTTTTGCTAGGTTACAATTTAAAGGTGATTGCCTGTAGTGATTTTCCAATACCATGCGATTACTTGCTCCCACCTGCCTATTAGCGCCCTTCTCTATTGTTGCCTACGTTGGAATCGATTTTAGTTACTTTTGAAAGCGTATTTACGATCCGTCAGCAATCGATTTTTTAAATAAATTTCCAGTGACTTTGTGACAGATAAATAGTAAGTTTTCTCTTCATTTTTGTTCTTAATTTTTAGATACGGTTTGGTAGAAAAAAAAAAAAAAAAGTAGAGAGGTAACCTTGTTGAACTTTGAGAAATTAATACTAAGCAACGCTTCAGCATTTAACATAATATGCAAACATAAAATTGCCAACGTTTTCCCCATTGCAACACGTTAGCTCTTGTCAAGCATCTAAACAACTGAATTACTACGCATGAAATGACACACCAAACGCTTAAGACGTCGGAAAATAATTTCACTTAGGTGTCTAACTGTCTATCATCGTTACTCAAACGCTTCACAAGCGTGTTTTCATAGCGCCAGTTTTATGCTGAAATTAAACTGCCACAATTATAAAATTAAAAACGTACTGCCGAACAACTTCACCGAGATTCACAATCTTCTTTATTGAATATTTGAACATCGCTCCGAAACAATGTTTATCCTGCAAACAACTATCAGTCTATCACCTTCAACGTACGACTGTATTGAGCCTGTCTTACTCAAGTTCTCATCATTTTCACTCAAGGCCTTTGTTGTCCAGGAATCGAAACCTTGCTGTGCTATTTGGAGATGGAGATTCTGATCAAAGTCTATCTGCCAACGTCAAGCAAATGCTACCTCCATTGTTACGAGGGAAACCAACAAATGCAAAAAGCTGCTAAAAAAAGCCACGCGGTTGCTCTTGCATTAGCCAGCGAAGGTGACATGATGTTTGCTTTCAAACTTAGGTGCATCGATACAAACTTTTGTAAATTTAGTTCGCACATGGTTTCTTTTGCTCATTTTATTCCTTCATTATTTATTTTTCTAAAACTAACTTATGTAGTTGCGTATATTTTTAGCGTGGCAACAAGTCTATTCTTGACCGGCATTCCAAATAAATGGAAATTTTTCATGTGAAAATAATTGCAGCGATTCAACTTCTTTGTATTTTTATTCGTGATGCTTCTTTATTTTTTTAATTATTTTCTTGCACGATTTAACATCAACTTTACTTCAATCACAGGCAAAAATGAAAACTACAGCAATGAGATTGAATTTTCTCTAGTCAAGGTAGGTGTCTTCAGACTCAAGGAACATTGTTCTTTGGCAACGCATGTCCATTGTTATTGTTTTCTGTTAAGCGTTGTACAAATATGTAAAAGAAAGTACCTGTGCAACTTTGCATTTTTTAATATTATACAACATATCTTGGCTCTGTTGAATCAGTTTGTTCAGAAATGTTTAATTTCGTATTAAAAATCAGTTTAATTCAATTTAAAAACAAACACCATCGCGTTTTTGTTAATAACCTCAGCAAAGCGTTCACTTCTTTAACAGGTCGCCAATCAACTTGGTCTCGAGCTGTCGGCAGTAAAAAGAACTTTTCGAAGTTTGGTTTGGGATACCACTTTGTCTATCAGTGAGCAAAACATTTTTATTATCAACGATTTCATGTCTTGATGATTTTGTTATTAAAAATTAACCTCTTCAGTCTCCAATTACCAAATGATGTTTTTATATGGTTAAATTAGTAGACCTCAATAGTACATCTCAAATGCGTTGTTCAAACTGCCGTTTTTGATGCTTTGAGACTTTGTTATTCTTACACGGTTGTAATTTGCGCATTTGTTCTCATTCGTTTAGCTAAGGATTCCGGAAAAAGCGGAATTACCGTCGATTTTCGTGATCCGTCATTCCTTGTCCGCTCGACCCGGCCAATGACGGATGAGGATCTTGACGGAATATCAGCGTTTCTTCACAAACGGATGGTTGAGCAAGAACAGAAGGAGTTAGCCCAACTTCAAGTGTGCTTTGATACAATGCAAAGGTATGCTGGCCTTCGCTTAGCTACATCAATAAGACGCGTGTTTTAGATTTGAACAGAAAATGTGACGTTTTTTTATAACAACGTTTTATTTTGAGCTTATTGCCACAACATACAGTACACTACGATCACAGATTCGGTAATGCAGCCACGAAATGACATATTAATCTTCAAGTCAGATGCACCCGTTATGTTGGCATGCCATGAAATGCCTTTGCCGAGACACAGCCGCGTGCTTTGGAGCGGTATCAAACCCACGTCCTTTCGAACGTCGCGCAGACGTTCTCACCACAGTTGATTAAACGTTAATGAGTGGTACTTTTCGCCCATTTGTATCGATAACTATGTTCAATTAAGCAAGAAAAACGTCATTCAGGAGCCTTAGGAGAAAGTCTACTAGCCAGAAAAGTCGCCATTTTGACTCGTCGTAGACTACATTGTTGATTTGTCTTAACATTTAACCTTTCAAGAAACAACAGTGAAGCGTCCTAGTGTTATCAGTTTGATGCGAGCGTTTAATGTGAGTGATGGCTATTTGTCTTCGAGGATGATTGTCTTCGCAATAAAGCGTTTAATAGTGCTCATTTTGATAACGTTAAACTATATATAACTAACTTCATCTTATAAACGCATTCAGATTTTCACACGGTAGTGTCAACCGTTGTCTTGATGGTCATGATGACGAGAAGAGCTGCGCTTTGAAGCATTCCATCAATCAATATTTTAAAGAAGACGACGATATACCAAAGCTTGTTAATAATAGTCAGGTACGAATGCGAACACAGCTTTGTTAATAAAATTTTGGCATTTTTGAAAATAATAGGCCTAATATTATGTATAAACGTTTTAATGATATATTTCAGCTTGATTCTTCCAGTGAAGCGGATGTACGGACAATGGTCCAACAGTTCATTTGTGTTCATGGTATGTTAACATTATCACCTGAGAATTTTTTTCGTTTTCCGATCTGAGTTGTGCTTTTAGTGGAGTTTTTGGCAGATGATGATTGTGAAGGACTTTTGCAATTTGAGTGTAGTGCTTTTGCTAGAATCTGAGCAAAGTGGTTGTTTTAGTAATACAATAATGCTTGTTTTTATATAGCGCTGTATCCATCGCAGAATGCGTTGCTTCTTGCTCCTCAGCGCTTTACAAAGCAGACAGTGTCAATGCAGCCGTATAGAGGCGCAACTGAGTACATTATTAGTTACCCGAGTCCATTCTAGTGCTCAGTGCCAAGTAGGAAGTAGATTCAATATCATTTTTTAAAAGTCTGGTATGACCCAACAGGGTATCGGACCCATGCCTACCGATTCAGAGGCGGGCGCACCAAGTCATCAAGCCAGTTTTGGGCATTGCTTGTTGTTTCAACAGATTTATTTTATGCCCAACAAGCTCCTAAGAGAATAGCTGTCTACCCCAATCACATTATTCATAAAAAAAAATAAGTTACTTTACAGTTGTTTCCAAAAATTTTTTTCAAAGTGCCCTCATGAACCTGACAACAATTAAGAATTTTTTTAGGCGCAGACCTTGATCTCACCTTATCTGGTCGTGCCATCGCTCGTATTTTCCATGGTATTGAGAGTCCCAGATTTCCAGCCAAGTCTTGGGGTCGAGCAAGAAGATTTTGGCGATCAATGATCCACATTGACTTCAACTCCATAATTCGAATAGCTACAGAAGAATTGATAAGATTTCGTTGAATGCATCGCTATTTTTACCTTACCTTTACACTTCTTTTTATGCTGATTTTCTCACAATGAGATTTTTAGTTATAATAAATTTAAATCTGTCAACCGAGCCTGTTGTAGACTGCAATGGAAGAGTTGCTAAAAGTTCACAGTTGAAAGATATAATTTACAATCAGAGGTGAGCTGTAGCGCGCTTTTGTTAGCCTAGGCTACTGTCAAATTGTGAAAAAAATGAATGCATTTTTAATGGAAACATTAAAAATGCCTCTACAAGTGGGTAGCCACTTTGACAAGTCGAAATTCTGCCACTGCGAATGACTACAATGCTACCGCCAACCAATCAGAACATGTTATAAGAGGCTACCGTCCAATTGTGACTCATCCAGAGAGTGAATGCTTGTTTGGAACTTTATTTGGCAATTACAGAAGAAAAAGAGCAATAACAGTAGTGGGAATCGAACCCGCGTCAATGAAATGACTACTTTCTAGCCCTAACCTCTAAGCCAACCAGCTGACAAAAAAACCATCACTTAATTTGCTTTCTATCATCTTTTTTCGCCATTTTTTACGTCACTTAAATCGTAGCTTATGATTGGTTGGCGGTTTCATTCTAGTCAATTTCGACTTGTTAAAGTGGCTACCCTACAAGTGTGCTAAACTACCAGGAATAACTTATCAAGGCTTTGTCAGTTCGAAGATGAAGATTCAAAAACCAACCATTTGAACAGTTTTGTTGCAGTGACCTATGCTTTCAATCAGTGATTGTTTGGGCAGTCAGCTTGGCATCCCGGTAGCGAGGCTAGGCTACTTTTGAGCCCGTGGTAATTTTTGGGAGCACGGTAACTTGATAAAACCACCAAGTAGCACTTGAATGTTGTGCGTCAGCATCAACCGCTTTTTTGGGAAAAGCAGTGATGTACGCGCATACAAAAAATGTTGACGCTGTCAACGCAAACGTTCGAAAAACCATACGCCGTATGCGTCAACGTAGGCTAACTTGTAAAAAAAGTTGTCAGCGCATAGGCTACACTAGCGTAAACTCATTTTGTTTGCTAGGTGCCAAACATTCACAAGGTATAAATCACTCGAAACAAACAAGTTTTATTTTGAATTTCCACGAAGAAGCACAAGCATCTGAAAGTGTTTATCTGACATTTTGCTGCGTTTTGGTTTCAATATGTATTTGCCCATTAAAAACATTCTTTTAACTTATGCAATGGTTTGGGACGCTGCATGCGTCACCTGCGCATCCCAAGAATCTGGAGAAGAGCCCTAGTGGTTGCAGTCCCAAAGCCGAAGAAGCCCCCAGGGGATCCGAAGAGCTACCGCCCCATCTCTCTGCTCTGTATCCCCTTCAAGATACTCGAAAGACTTAATTTACGCCCGTGTCGAACCGATAATAGACCCTCAGCTCCCTCGGGAACAAGCCGGCTTTCGCCACGGAAGATCAACTGTAGACCAGGTCACTCTGATGACCCAAGACATCGAGGACAGCTTCTCGGCAAAAAAGAAGGCTGGCGCCGTGTTTGTCGATCTCACGGCTGCCTACGACACTGTATGGCACAGCGGCCTTACCTGCAAACTACTCCGTCTCCTTCCTGACAGGCACATGGTCCATATGATTATGGAACTTGTGCAAAACCGCAGCTTTACCCTTTCCACCGGTAGCGGCCGACGAAGTAGACTACGTCGACTCAGGAACGGCGTCTCACAGGGCTCTGTCCTGGCTCCCCTCCTCTTTAACACTTACATCTATGACCTGCCTCAGTGGCGTAGCCAAGGGGGGGGGGTTTTGAGGGTTACAACCTCCCCCCCTTTGGCACGCGTGTGACGTCACGATATTGAGAATGATGCTTTCAGTCTAAAAAAAATTTGCCTAATTTTAAACAAATCTGCATTAAAAGAGCGAGTTTTGCCAATACCAAACACTCAAATATCTCAGTCTGGAAGTAGCAACAAGAAAACATAGAGACTTAGCTTTATTTCCGAAAAATGCCGAAAAAAAAATGATCTAATGCTTTTGCTATGCCACCGGACAGCACCATTTTACAGGAATATTCATACCCACATTTTTGTTGAAAATGCTCTCAAAATGCACCAAATTCAATGTAATTTTTCAAAATTTTCTGGGAGAGGCCCCCAGACCCCCCGCCGCTGGGTGTCGTCTTAGGCGAACCCCCCCCTTTTAAAATTCCTGGCTACGCTACTGACCTGCCTGACACCATCTCCAGGAAGTATGCTTACGCAGACGATCTGGCTCTCCTGCATCCAGCCGGAGATAGGTTCCTCTCCATTGACTGCCAAAGCCAGGACATGTCAACTATATCAACATATCTCCAGAAATGGAAGCTACAGCTCAGCAAGGCAAAGACAGTGTCGGCGGCCTTCCACCTAAACACCAAGGAAGCAAAACGTGAGATCAACATTACCACCGATGACGAAAACCTCCCCTACTGCGCCGAACCCACCTACCTCGGCGTAACCCTGGACAGGTCACTCACGTACCGACGACACCTGGAGTCACTGCGCAAAAAACTATCTGAGCGCGTTGCACTTTTGAGGCGGCTGGCGGGTTCCGGCTGGGGAGCTGATGCGAAAACCCTTCGCACAGCTACCTTGGCCCTTGTCCATTCTACCGCTGAGTAGGCTACTGCGCACCAGTGTGGTGCCGCAGCTCTCACACCCGCCACATTGACACCGCCATCAATGACGCACTACGCACTGTGACTGGATGCCTGCGTCCCACTCCAACGCACTGCCTAATTCCAACCCTTGCAGGCATCCAACCTGCTGAGCTTCGCCGTAAAGGGGCCATGATTTCCCTTGCTCGTCGCGCACTGGACCCCGATCACCTCCTCCACAGTACATTCCAGCGCCTGCCTGGAGGACAGCAGCGACTGAAATCAAGACGCCCATTTGTGCCCGCCGCACGACAGCTTCTGAACAACATTGAAGATCTTGGAATAAGTGCGGCACACTGGACGAACTACACATGGAACATGGAGTGGCAAAACAACACCTCCCGACTCCGTGATTTCCTACCCGACGTCGATCCCCACCCTCCGGGAATGTCCCTCGCAAGACTTGCGTGGGTCCGGCTTAACTGCCTACGAACCGGCGTCGGTCGCTTTCAGTGGCGCGGGAACTATTTTTCTCTAGGGGGGGCTGAAGCTGTCGTAGTGGTATCAGCTTCTGGGGGGCTTCGCCCCCCAGACCCCCCCTTGTGTGCGAGTACATTCATAAAACTGGGAGTGGCCATCCTGGCGCCTCCTGTATAAGATAAACAACGCCAAAACACACACATTAAAATCGAACAAATTAAAAAGTTATATGAAATCGACAGTTTGTGGAAATGAGCTCTCACACGCTTCCGAAGATTGATTTTCGCTCAGATGTCGTTTTGTCTATGAACTGTGTCATGAGTTCTTTGACATCGACAGTGTCCAAAATGTTTTGGTGAACATGCATTACCGCAAGATGAGTAGCCTAACGTGAGTCTTTTTTTGTGTCATTGAGCTTCTCAACCACATTTTCAGGCGTCTTAGAGCAGAAAAAGAACATTGTGATGATGCAGCTGAAACCCAAAGGTAAAGGCAGAGCACGAATTTTCGCGTTTGTTTGAAAAGATCTAGTGTTTGAGGGTTTAGTTGCGATAATAGCTCAGCAACCTTTCGAACGGAGTTTGCGGTTTTTTCACTTACAACATCGCTGAGCAAAGTAAGTTTCGTTTTTAGGCGATGGCATCGGGTAAGCTGATCTCAGTATCAGATCTTTCCTCACCGTTTACACAGCTCAAAAGAGCCTTTTCTCTGTTGGCTGCTGTAAGCAGATCCGCCTGGCCGAATCTTCGATCAAGCTCAGCTTGAACCAAATCATGGGCTTCGATGTATTGCCGTTTCCAAGCTCCTTCTCCCGCAGACGACAAACTATCCGATTCCTCTGTGTTTGAAATCTTGCTGGAGTTTTGCTCACTCGGGGACCTTTTGGCGTCTTTAGGTTATTAGCAGACGCAAATACGTTTGCTGCTTCCATAAGCTTGGAAACGAATTCATCTTTTCTGAGATTTCTGATCCGTTGGCGGAGAATGGTGATTGATTCCAAAGTTGAAGAAGCAAAGATCTTGTTTTGGAGCTGTCTTGCGATGGCTTCTGCAGGCTGAAAAACTTCACCGCTGCAGGTAATCGCAAAATAAAGCCGCATAGTGCGTGCTTGTTTTACCAAGCCGAATATGTTTGCATGTGCGTCTCCTCTCATTGCACTATCTTCTGTCATGTCGGTCAGATAGCTCAATAGCTCAATTGGTTAGCGCGATAGCTCAATTGGTTAGCGCTTCACTTCTGGAACGAAGAAGCTTCAAGATCAAGCTGCGCTGGTTCGACTCTCGGGGTGTGCGCTTGAGCAACGCACGTTAAGGACTGCTCTCCATTCAGCGGCATCTAATGGATGGAATAGTTCCTCAGCAACAAGACTTCAACAATCGGAAACTTCACTCTGTCAATCTCGGTGACCGGGCCTGCGTTAGTGATTCAAAGCCTCTACAAGTATGCGAAACTGCCAGGATTAAGCTCTGCAAGAAGCTTTCCCAGTCCGAGGATAAAGATTCAATCAATCAATCAAAGCAATATCATATATTATTGTAATGTTCAGAAGTAGCCTACAGCATGAAATGTAAATATTGCAGAATGATGTCCAATAAACGATGGACCGCCGTGTTAGTAGGGAGGGTGGCTAGTACCGCTACTGCGAGGCAGCCTATATAGCTCCCTATGATTGACGACTCTTTATTGCAAATGATGAGCGCGACCACACGTGACAAGAACTCGATTCATCGTAGCAATATTATTGTTCAAAAAAATTTCTGAACATATGATTTAGGCCTACCTTAAATTGTCAGAATTTTCTAGGGGGGGCTGAAGCAATTATTGAAAATTCCAGGGGGGGCTGAGTTTGTTCTAGGGGGGGCTGCAGCCCCTTGAGCACCCCTACTTCCCGCGCCCTTGGTCGCTTTCGTTCAGACATGCGCAAATGGGGCCTGCATGGCTCCTTCACCGGGATGCGAGTGTGGCGCCACAGACCAGACAGTAGATCATGTCGTCCATGACTGCCCAATCCATCAACCACCACATGGAGCGCTTGGACTGAAGGCCCTGGATGACGAGACTGTCGAGTGGCTGATGACATCATGCCCAAACATATAGTCCAGAACAGAAGAACAGCTTATACGACGAAGAAGAACTTATGCAAATTTGGAAAGTTCGATAAAAAAAAATGCAAACAACAATTAAGACATTAAAAAGTATGCGTTGACGTTATGCGTTAAAAATCCGCAAAAACTTTACGGCGTAGCCTCAAGCGACAACTATCCAAAAAAATGTGGCCGCAAGCGTTAGCGCAAACAAAAAGTCTGCGGCGTAGAATTTGCGGCCTAGTATAGGCTACGTAGGCTACATCTCTGGGGAAAAACCATCTTTTTGTAGGTTGACTGAAACGAAATCTGCCACACTGAAATCGAACAGACCAATTGCCCAGCAGCCACTACACTTACGATTTTTTTTTTCGCTAATAAGGGAAAGCTAAAATGTTTTGGTTGTTTAAAACTTCAAAACTCCATCTAGCAGTAGCAGATGTAAAATTTCTGGCTCCAGAGATTATAAATAGTTTTTGTTGTTTCTCTGTAGTTCGGTGATGCATGTAGGCTACTAGTCAGTCATTGGCAAGAAAGCTTGAAATGGAGCACAAGAAAGTTCAGTTTGTTTTTATTTCTGACCATGACAGCAAAAACAAATATACTTATACGGCCTACCTTTTTTTAAACTGTGATTATTTTTGTATTGTAATGTTTTTACTCGTAGCCTTGTACTATTTATTGGCTTGAACTTTTCTTGGTTGCACTGAAGTTTAAATGCCCTTGCTACAAGAGTTTATTGATTTCAAAAGTTTTTCCTATTTTTAATCACCTGGAATAAAGTTTATATTTGAATAAAACCACAGGACTTCACTTGAGGATCGCAGCAGCACATGATTTCTTTTCTTTCATTAATAGGCTACTGTATTACTGAACATCAGCCTATCTTGTTTCAACGTAATTTGCCGATGCTTGACATTTGTCACATTAAGAACTGGGAAGCAGCTGACTCGATGACTGATATAGTCTTTCGCTGCTTCCTGTCTGTTGTGGTATTTAGATAGCTATGGTACTATTTTATTCGTATTGTGTATAATTGTACCGTACTATTGTCGCAACAGACAAAATAAAAGGGATCTCTCTCTCTCTGTACAGTATGCCAAACATGGCAGAGGTCTATAAAGGGTAGAACTAGAAGCAACAAAACGTGCATATTGCCAAAGCAGGACAATCAGTTTAAAATATGTCATGGCCGCAACACCTTAGTAAAGTTTAAAAAAAAAAAACGAAGAGTGAAAATAGACAAGTAAATTTTTTTTTAGTTGATGAGTAAAAATAAATAAAAGTAATTAAACAAAAAGCAAGATAAAATAGACAGTTGCTATGATGAACAGCCTTGGTGCATTATTTATCAAAAGTACTGATGGTCTTGAGGGAAACTTTCTTGATGCGTTAGCTCATCATCATGAAGAGCAAGGTAGGCAAAGAAAAATCTATTTGTTAATGTGCCATCTACTGATTGATATCGGTTGCTGAAGGTCTTTAGTGCTTCCTTTTTTTAAAGGAAGTGGCTATTTTTCCACAATCTGGTGTTGCCAGAGTTAAGATTAAAGTTAGGAAAGGTTAGAGTTAGGAATAAGATTAGCGTTTTGATCTTCCCAGGACTAAAAAAAATTTCCAAAATGCAAGTTTTTGTTTTCAACAGCTTTAAACTTTTCTCAAATTAGGGTAAAATTCCTTATCTGGCAACACTATTCAGGCTATTATTACAGTATGTTGTAGTGTAAATATAGCCACAGCCTTTTTTAAAATGGGAGTGACTTTTCCCACTTTCAGTGAACTGATAAATTTTCCATTTAATAAAGACAAGTTAAATACATGTGTTAATACATTTGTCTGTCAGAGCTAATTTGTCTACAATTGATGGTATTTCATCTATGCCACTACTTAGTTTTTCTTCCATGCTATGCATGATTTCTTTTATTTCCCTTGGGTTTGTGTAGTAAATGTATATTGATTCTTTTGGATATTGTGAACTGAGATAAGAGCTGAAGTGAACATCAGATTTAGGAATCTTTTGCTTTAAACTGTGTGCAATATTAGTAAAGTGATCGTTAAAGTGGTTAGCAATGATTAGACTATCAGTTGTCATACAAGTCAAATATCTGTAATAATGGAAAGTATTTTGCTTAAAGTGACAATTTGTTATGTTTTGTACGAATTTCTAATGACAGCATGAAGGTCTAAAATTTAAACACTTCAATTCATTTCTTTTTTTAGCTTTACTGGTTCTAAAAATATCTTCCTTGTGTTATGAGATTGGTTGTCACAAGTGAACGAATATATGACAAAGTGAGGTTTTGTTATGACAACAAACTTCAAACTGCTTGTAGATTGATTGTTTTCAAATTAAAGCATTTGATTTTTAAAAGAATATCATGTTCAATTCAGCTTGCATCATTAGAAGGCTGCTCAGTTACCATTCCAAGCCAGTGGAGGCAAAATTTGAACAGATTAAAGTGAAAATAATTCCTGCATTAGAAGACAACTATATGTACTTGTTAGTAGATAATGCCACTAATACAGCAGCAGCTGTCGACCCAGTGGAGCCAGACAAAATTATCGAAGCAGCAAAAGAAGAAAACGTAAACCTTACAACTGTTTTGACAACCCATCATCATTGGGACCATGCTGGTGGCAATAAAGATTTAATTTCTAAAGTTGGTGGATTGACTGTGTATGGAGGAGATGATAGAATAGATGGTCTCACAAAAAAAGTTTCTCATAATACCAGATGTGATTTTGGCTCATTATCAATTACAAGTCTATATACTCCTGGTCACACAAATGGCCATTTTACTTATTTTGTTAATTCTTCTAAGGACGATGTAGCTTTCACCGGTGATGCGTTATTTGTTGCTGGTTGTGGTAGGTTATTTGAGGGTACACCTCAACAGATGTACCATTCTGTTGTTGATGTTATTTCAAAACTGCCATTAAATACCAAGTTTTTTTGCGGTCATGAATACACAGTCAGCAACTTAAAATTTGCAGAATCTGTGGAATCAAAAAATGTTGATGTCAAAAATAAGCTTTGCTGGGCAAAGGAACAGCGAGAAAGGAATGTTCCTACAGTACCTTCTACTATTGCTGATGAGCTTTTGTTTAATCCATTTTTAAGAGTTGACAAAAAGTCATTGCAAGAACGGTGTAGGACCATAAATGACATTGACACATTTGCATATTTACGTAATGAGAAAGATCATTTTTGAGTTTCTTGTCTGAGGCCTATAAGCTGAGAGTTTTCCAGTTAAAATGCATATACTATGGACAGCCTCCTTAGACAATATGGTTTATATTATATTAACCTAGTCTAAGTAGAAAAAAGATTGTATTAAAAATAAGTTGCCATATATGTATCATAACTGATGTGGCCTTTGATTAAAGATGATGCTAAGCTTGTATTATACATTTATCCAGCTCTTCCTATAACTTATCTCTTGAAACTTCTAATGTTGTGTTTTTGCATTTGTAAATGTGACTCTTGTAGGCTACTTGTGTGGTTCCAAAATTTGATAAATATACTGAATTTATATCAGACAAGGCTGGATTTTTTTTTCTTTAACTACTTGTGGATAGGTGATGTATACATATTACATAGGCGTCGATTTTTTCTTAGAAGAGAGGAATTCTGAGTGGGCGAGAGTTTTCAAACAGATTTCATTGAATCTGTATGTTCGCAATTGTCGCGCGGTGCCCCAATTTATATCCAGCAACAAGTTTGTGAGGAAAGATTTGTAAAAAGCGATTGTTTCAGTACGTCTTGTATTGGTTATTTTATTGTCATGTTCATTATGATGTCATATTCATATTCCCTTACGCCAGGGGTCACCAACTGAAGGGCCGCAAGCAGCCCGCCACGCTGTTATGTGCGGCCCGCGGAAGGTATCAGCGCACAAGTATAACCATAAAGACTTTTCTTGAGGAGTTAAACAGCATGAAGGCAAAAAATACTTTCCGGATAGCATATTTTCGCTCTGCATACGATTCCACCGACCGACCAATCAGATTGTAGTTCTAGGTAGGGATCGTTTAAAGTTATTCCAATGCGATGTTCAGCCACACTGTTCCAGCGGTTGATTATAACGTCTGTTTTTGAATTTCGAAAATGTCTGTAAGCATAGGGTTGCTTATTTTAAGTTTGCAAATGTCATGTAAACACTAGTGTTAGTTTCACCGTTATTGTGTTTCACGAGCAGTGTTCCTTTATGCAAGTTTTTGTTGGCAAAATAGGTTGATGTGCCAACTCAATTTATAATAAATTGGAATAAAATTATATATAAATTTAAAGACTTTTTCTGGTATAATGGAAATATTTAGCTTAGTACTGCAAAATGTTGTTAATCAACAATTCTTGCCATGCTTATAAGCACTGCAAGTGACATTTATCTAATAATGAATGTCACGATTTCTTTCTATCTCTTACCAGGAAAAAGACTTGGAAAGGTTCAATGACGTAGTTTAATGGGTCAAACCGAAAAGCAGTCAATTAAATGTCGAATGGTTCTACTAGTGAAATGATAATCTAACTTCTTGAAGGACTTTAACGAACGGCTTCTCAAATAACTCTAATTTCGAACACAATTTATATCAGCACCAATTCTCATCTACTTGTATTCGATTACTTCAACTCTCAATCAACAATAATTTCTGCACCAACTACCAATCCACAACCCATAACACAACTCTCATAATCAACTCATAATAATCATTACGCAAACTACACCACTATTTATAGAAAGTTGTTTCGGTCTAGTAACATCGAGAAGGTTACGCAATGTCACATTGTTCTGTCAGGTTGCAATAAATGTCAACAAGCAGAAGCTTAAAGAAGTCTAAAGAATGTCACGTAGGGTATAAGATTCTTACATAATAAATATTTCGCAATCGGACATTTACTGATAAACATCCTTATGACGTCATGACAAACGACGCTCAGAAATCATGAAAAACAACAGAACATTCCAGAGTTGCATACTTACAGACGATTCTAGAAATACGTTACATAATACAGATTTCTCATTCAACGGTTACTTCAGGTCAATACCCGATAATAACACATCGCTCAAAATTCCATAATGAAAACAGCACATTCTGTCAAGATGCAAAGCAGCCTGACGCAAGGCCTTGCACATTGATTGTGACAATGAAAGAAAGACGGTTTTATAGACTCTCACAAAAAGGATGAAAAACCTACTCATTGCTTTTTTAGAGGGAACACTGTTCATGAGTTATGATAGAAACGTTTTTTCGGTGATTTTCACAAGCGTTTGTTTCATGGTGCCTGATTTCTTTCTCCCTGTTATTGGAGCCTATTTTTCGCTGATATGTTTGCAGGTCACTATTGTTGCCTGTATTGCTATGTGTCAAATATTTTCTTGTTTACTGAAACTGTTAATTGCAAGATATTTTTTGTGAAGCGAAGTGAAAACACCACTCTTTGCTTGGCAATGAATATTCGATGAAACCGCTCGCCTCGCTATAAGTGCGCAAAACACGTGGCCTCGTTTATTAGGTAATGTTAAAGAAGTCAAACGTGTTGTTAAAGGAGCTTGGCCTGGCAGTAGCGTTGTTCGACTAATTTTTTTGCTGCGATATTCTAAGATAAATATTAACAACAAGTAACGCTGGATACTGGGTACGAAATGCGTTCTTTTCTAGCATAAGAGTCAACCTACCTAAAATTATATTAGTGCAGCCCGCCACAGCTCTTCGAAGTGCCAAAGTGGCCCGCATACAAAAAAGGTTGGTGACCTCTGCCTTACGCTGACCCGGAGCTGAAGTTTGATTGTGACGTAACGAAAGTGAGACCATTCGGAGAAAAGATTAAACGTGGCTTTCTCTCACCAGGAATTGCCAGCGTGTGGCAGTTGCCGTAGCAGCAACAATGCAGTGAGTACCGTCTTTTTTTTTCAACGCAGTGTTGTTGCGGAATTGCTTTGTTCTGTCGGATATCTAGCGAGAAACATAGCGTAAAACAAGAAGTTGCGCTGCGGTTGGTTGGATAATCCAGCATTCCAGCGTTTAACAAAAATGGAAATAATTCAAAAACGGAAATAATTGTAACGAACATTTCATAAGTGTCATGAAAACAGGGTGGGCGAAACATTTTTTGCCCACCCTCGTTTCACGGCGGTGCACGGTCGATTGGTCGACAGACATTTGGTCGACAGGACAATTGGTCGACAAGACAGTTGGTCGACAGGACGTTAGGTCGACAGAACGATTCATTTTAGGGTTAGAGTTAGGATTAGGTTAGGGTTAAGGTTAGTTAACTAACCCTAAAATAAATCGTTCTGTCGACCTAACGTCCTGTCGACCAACTGTCTTGTCGACCAAATGTCTGTCGACCAATTGTCCTGTCGACCAACTGACCGGGTACCTTTCACGGCAGGGTGGGCGCTGCCCACCCGGCCCACCCTATTTCAACGCCTATGGATGTATATATACTGTACATGCAAGAAATTTTTTGCAATAAGACAAATGACGTAAATATATGCATTTTGACTATTGACAAAAAGACGCGTGCTGTTTATATGTAATACGCAAGACTTTTAGCAATTCTTTATTTTAATATAAATTTGCAACATTATTATGTTGTGCACTGGGGAAACCACCAAACTGAAAAAACATTCAGAAACAAAATCACAGAAAAAATGAAAAGTTTCTCTGAAATTTGTTCCTGTCTCGTAGGCTAAGCAAAATTAAAATAACCACTGTCCTCAAGTGGTTAATTTGAGTTACTCATCAAAGCTATCGTATTGTATCATCAATTTACCATTTCTTTGTTTATTGGAAGCTGTAAAAGTTGTGATGTGTCTAAATCAGCCCATGGTTTGCTAATTTGCCAGGTTATATTGCATAAATTTGCTAAGTTGTATTGCATATACATCACATTCAATGCTTCAATATACAGTATGGTATTGCATAGACCTATGTTAAGATAACATCAAAGATTACATGAAAGCAAGATGAGCTTGGTACTATATGTATATGCTCTCTATTTCATTCAAATGCTGTTTGCCAGTCTTAAAGTGTAGATAGATTTATTTCAGTTGTGCAAAGAATGCGATCTTGGAATTCCAGTGTTTTTTTAACATTGCTGCCAATCATGTCTGAAGCTTGTCTTATTTTGTGATCAAATTAAGTACATCAATAAACATGGTGCGCAAATATTTAACCTGAGATATAACTCATAGATGCACTATATGATTTATTTTTTAATTTTTCTTTATTTAGGTTTTGTGGTATTTATCAACTGGTTTACCACACGCTTTGTGATTTCACAACATTTGGGTTATGTTGTAAATTGCGTTATTGATCATTTTATTGAGCTCAAAAATTAGCAAAAGTGCTCTAATCTGAAAACAATTAACTGTCGTTGAGAAGCAGATATATAGTCTGTGATTGTGAAAGTAGTCACAGTCAGTTGATGTAATGTATTTCAACAAATAATTGTCATTGGCCTATGGCTACTTTTGTAATGAGAATGGCATTTGCCACTTTCAGTTGAATTGATTAAAATTAGAAAAAATTTTTTTCTTGGTTTCAGAATTTCGACAGTACCGTGATAATTTATGCAGCATACTTTATAAATATGAGAGTCAGACACATCCCAGCATTAGAAGATAACTACATGTACTTACTGATTGATGATGCTACAAATCAAGCAGCTGCTGTTGACCCAGTGGAACCCGACAAAATAATCAAAGCAGTGAAAGAAGAAAACATAAACCTTACAACTGTCTTAATAACACACCATCATTGGGACCATGCTGGTGGCAATAAAGAATTGATTTCCAAAGTTGGTGGGTTGACTGTGTATGGAGGAGATGATAGAATAGATGGTCTAACAAAAAAAGTTTCTCACAACTTCCAGTTCAAGCTTGGCTCTTTGTCGATCAATTGCTTGTTTACACCTTGTCATACATCCGGTCATATTTGCTACTTTGTGGAGAGCTCAAATGAAGCCCCAGTAGTTTTTACTGGGGACACTTTGTTTATTGCCGGCTGCGGAAAATTTTTTGAAGGCTCACCAGATCAAATGTATCGAGCTTTAGTGGAAATCCTTGGTTCTCTTCCACCTCAAACAGAAGTGTTCTGCGGCCATGAATACACAGTCAGTAACTTAAAATTTGCAGAGTTTGCTGATCGAGGTAACAATGATGTCATCAGCAAATTGACGTGGGCGAAAGAACAAAGAGAAAGGGGCAAAGTAACTATACCTTCCACGATTGCAGATGAATTAAAATTTAATCCCTTTATGAGAGTCAATGAGCCATCTATGCAAACAAGATGTGGTACTTCCACTGGTGCTGAGACAATGGGGTATCTGCGGCGTGAAAAAGATAATTTTAAGCCTCGTGGATGATTAATGCATAGTACCCAGTTGGATGAGAAACATTCAAGAGTAGTGGCTTGAAACTGAAAAGTATATATGAATTTGCATTCATCAAATGCTGGCATTTGCACAATCTAACCTCTTAGTGTAATTTATTAAGAATCGATTTCGCTTTTTTTCGAATTGAAATCCTCACTATAAAGTTACACGAAACAACGTTTCGTAGACGTTGTTTAATTTTTTCTACATTGCAATTTATTGGTATTGTTGAAACAGTATGCAGCTTTTGGTACGTTTTTGTGTTGTGTGTGCTTTCTTTCTATGTCATAGGCCTATGTTACAATCTTTGTAACCCGCCAGAAATATTGGGATTATTGTGAGGACTGCTATCGGTACAGTAGCAGTACACTTGTAGCTTGTGATAGACCTCCAATCAACTCTGATCAATGTTTATTGTTTACCAATAATTGAGTGGAAAAAGTATATACATATATGCTCAGGGTTGGAAGTCGTTAGTCAAAAAGCAATGACTATTTCACTATTCGATAGTGCCCAAAAAAGCAATGACTTTCCGCTATCGATACTTAAAAAAAGCAACGAATAGCAATTACTAAAAATTGACTGGCCAAAAAAAGCCCAAAAACAAGCAATCCACAAACTCAAAAAAGGGACCAAAACTCAAAAAGAAAACAATCCCAAACTTGCGGGAAAACCGCAAGGTTTGCAACACCGTTAACGGCTTTCACTGGCATGGTTTTTCTGAACTGTGTTGCCGAAAAATTTTCCTTAAAGGGGACTAGGTCGGATAGTAATCCGAAAATCAAATCTCGTAAATTCGTTTGGACGACAAAGTAAGTGAACAACAAAAAATGATTCAGCAGTTCTCCTAAATATCGATTACCGGTAGTGAAAAACGAATAATGATTTCGTTGCTTACATAAAAAAGCAGTGAATAACGCGCATTAGATATTTATTTTTAAAAGGAATGGGTATAAGCATTCGATATTCAGAAAGCAACGAATAACGCTATCGAATAGTGACAACTAGTCGTTACTTCCAACCCTGTATATGCTTTAAAATGTTTAAAAGTTGAGGCAAACGTGTTACCTGTACCATTCTACAACATCATGATCAGTAGCGTTGACACGGGGCCCAGGATGAATTTTGGAGCCAAAACCTTTCCAAGGGGTTGGAAACTTGAAGAAGCCACTGTATGTTCTTTAGATATACTGCTCCTAAGGATCTCATTGGTACCGGACCGTAATTGTCCTCTCAAAGACCCTGATTATGATAATGTAATATAATTAGCTGAATCCAACAGTTGTCAAGCGTTTACAGCCCAACCCTCTCCCCAAATTGTGAGACCAATTCTTCATTGTAAGGAGCTTTCCCTGTTGATTTTAAGTCACCTAGATCTTTAAATATCAAGGATAAAATGTGTCATTAATTGTGCTTCACCGTTAGTTTGTCGTAATTACTATCAAAGTGAAGAGAAATCATGAAAGTGAGTTACTTGTGTGATTCGCATTTTATTATCGTATCTTTTTGAGTAGCCTAAACCTTGATAATTAAATGAGTTAATATTGCCAAAATCTATTAAAAAAATATATATATGTGGAAAAAAAAACTGTTAAAATCATTGACGACGTAGGTGAGCAAATTCTGGTTTGGTTGCCTACTTTGTTGTTTGGTTTTGAATAGAGATGTACCGATATATCGGTATCGGTGATATCGGCCATTTTTTGAGTATCGGTATCGGCAAAATTTGGCCGATACTGTGGCCGATACTAAACACGTAGAAAAAGGCGTTTGCTGGGGATTTTCTACAAAAGCAAAGATATAATTTTTTTAATGTTGTAACTAACGTTACATTGATGTAGAAAAATAACAACCTGTTCAACATTGGTTGCTTAGAGTGATTCTTTCACTTAAACAAAACATTTTGTTTCAGCAGTTTTGCGTTGTTCGATTTTTAAGTTGTGTAAGGAGACTCAATTTCTCCAATATTTATCATTTGTGTTTCTTTTTTACTCTCAGCAGAGTATAAAACTTGTAAAAGTTTTTCATCCATACAACGTCATGAATTAAATTATTATATCACAAATCGGCATAATAACGTGACATCATCTAAACGTAACAGAAATAGCGAAGAGCAAGTATCACTATAAAAAAAAAACAGAAAAATGCAACGCAAATAGGCAATATCAAAAGACATAGATGTTCTTTGACTTGTCAGCAGCAAGTGGTGATAACTGTGGCTGTGGGAGTTTGTTGCGCAGCCTACTTACTCTGACATTGTTTAAGCTTGATGAGTTTATTACAACGAAAGGTGGAAATTAAATCACAAACTGATAGAATCAGCTTAATAAAAACAACCAAGTTACATGGGTTTTTTAAACGTTTAGCAACGTAAAAACGATGCAAAATTATACATTTTTGCTACCTTGGTAATCTTGGCCTGGCAAAAGCTTCTCAACCAAACGACAAGCGCCCTTAGGGGTAGGACCTTTGACATACTGATATCCAATTGAACGAACCCGAACCATCAGATGTTAGGTTGTCCGTCCAATTGTGGCCATTTCAGCATTCAGCCAGAGAGTTCATTATTACTTTAAACTTTTTTTGGTAATTACACAACAAACGAGCAATAGCAGTGGTGGGAAGTTGCATTTTTCCTTTGTTCCGAGAAACACAACCTTGATGACGTCATGAACAGCGAAGCTTCTGATTGGTTGATGGTTCGTGGTTCAATGGGATATCAGTATGTTAAAGTGCCTACCGCCCTTAGGTTGCACATTACTTGTCGAATAGTTTTTGTACGACTACACAAATGACTTGGTTTACATTTTACATCTTATTATCAATTATGATTGCTTATTTGGAGAGTTTGCGCAAACCCTTTATTAATTTTTCAGAAACCCCAATTATGATGTAATGTTTCTTCCCTTATACCCCAGTTCTCAATCACGGTGGCCTTTCATTACTAAAACCTACTATTATGCAACAACATTGAGTTGGGATTGGATTCTTGAATCTTCAAGTGCCAAGGACTTCCAAATCCGTCCATTGTCACTCATAATGACGTAATAATGCCCCCTTTGGCACCTAATGTTGCCCATTTGAAGTTCCCCTTGCTGCTCTATAAATTTCAAAATTTGGTTGGTTTTGTGGCGTATTTTGGAATTTATTTATTGTAAGCGCCAAACTTGAACACAACTAATTCTGAATTTAGGGGATTTTTTCGTTTTAAACTAATTTGTCACTGTGTCAGTCGCGGTGGTGCCAGCCACGGCTTGTGTTTTAGCACAAGATCTTGTGGTTTTACTTTTGATCTTGTGCTTTAAGTTTTACCTTATTTGCATAAAACTATTAAAAAAACTTTGAATTGGTATAATATGCCAATTCGAAGCTTTTTTAATAGTTTTATGCAAATAAGGTAAAACTTAGCATTTGATATAATTACTTGCAAATACCAAAATTGCTTCTTTTTGTAACACTAAAGTATCGGCCAAAATATCGGTATCGGCCTAAAAAAGTGATATCGGTATCGGCCAAAATATTGGTATCGGTACATCTCTAGTTTTGAATCTTTATCCTCGGACTGACAAAGCCTTAATTGGTTATTCCTGGCAGTTTCGCATACTTGTAGACTGTGGACTTGCAGAGGCTCTTGACGCAGGGCCGGTTCCCGAGATTGGCAGAGTGAAATTTTCCGATTATTGAAGTATTGTTGCCGGGAAATTATTCCGTTTACTAGGTGCCGCTGAATGGAGAGCAGTCCTGAAATGCGTTGCTCAAGTGCACACCCCGAGAGTCGAACTTGCGTCTTGAGCTGGGCCTGGGCGGCGAAATTTTTTTCCCACAAACTTTCTGTTACTTCGCGTAGAGTTTGTACTGTAGCCTATTTATAGCGTGTGAATGCAAACGCTGTTTGGTTCAGTGGTTTCGTCTTTTACCTTGCATTTGTGAGGACATCGGTTCGACGCCCGTCCAAGTCTATGTGGGCTAATAAAGCTATAGCCTAAATATATGTTGTTTTTGTTTTAAAACATTTTATTTTTTTATTTTTCCTTTATATCTTAAATTTTTCTGAAGGTGTTGCGACCGTGCCAAATTTCTTTCAACTCAATAACTTACTTCGGTCTCAAGCACGTTTTAACGTTCGCGTTTTGTCGCTGCTACCCTTTTCTCGACCTTTGATATGATGATCAGAAATAAAAACAACTGAACTGAACTTTTTTTTTCTTTACGTTAGTTTTTTCGGTGCACGAAAGCTGTTCATAAAAAGTAACGTTAGGTTTAATACGTTAGGGTTAATTCTTAATCAATTCGGAAAATCTTACTTTTAGACTAGTGATCAATTTCTTTTTAACTTAGGTGTGTCTCCAGCTCCAGGCTACGTTTTTTTTTCAAGTTCAATGTTTAAATTTGGAGCGTGAGTATCGGCTGCTGTGAAAGCGAAAATCGGTAAAAAAGTTTCGCGCGGTCAGTAGCGTAGCCAGGAATTTTGAAAGGGGGGGTTTGATGACCGGCGGGTGAAGCCCGACGGCGTGTTGACAAAGGCGAAACCCAGTGTCTGGGGGGCCTCCCCCGGAAAGTTTGAAAAATTAGTTTGAATTTGGTGCATTCTGAGAGCATTTTCAACAAAAATGTGAGTATAAAAATTCTTGTAAAATGGTGCTGTCCGGTGGCATAGCAAAAGGGTAGGATCATGTTTTCTTGGGCATTTTTTGGTAAAAGAGCTAAGTCTCTATGTTTTCTTGTTGCTAATTCCTGGCTGAGATATTTGAATGTTTGGTATTTAATGCAGTTTCGTTTAAAATTAGGCAAACTTTGTTTTAGAGACATAAAGACTGAAAACATCATTCTCAATATCATGACGTCACACGCGTGCCAAGGAGGGGACAGGGCTGATTAACCATTAGGCACACAAGGCAAAGGCCTCAGGCCCCCTGGTTTTGGGGGCCCCCAATTTTTTTTACATTAGTAGCCTGGCGTAGGTAGTGAAAATTGTTGTGCCAGTGTGTGCAGTGTGCACAGTTGCTATTTTGGAGTAAAACGATTTCAAATTGTGTAACAATTTTGCAGTAACCGTTGAGCACTCCTGATTCTGCATCGAAAACGATTTCCAATAGAGGCTCCTAAATTTAGCTGTGCCTCGGGCCCCCGGGAGCCTTAATCAGGCCCTGGGGGGAGGGGTTGTAACCCCCAACCCCCCCCCCCCCCCCTTCCTTGGCTACGCCACTGCGCGCGGTAACCAGTAAAGGCTACACTTACACAAATGAGACAGAAAGTTCGTGGGGAAAAAAATTCGCGCCCGTTAGCTTAGTGGTTAGGCTCCCGGCTCAAGATCACGCGGCGCTGGTTCGACTCTCGGGGTGTGCGCTTTAGCAACGCACTTTCAGGACTGCTCTCCATTCAGCAGCACTTTGTAAATGGAATAATTTCCCGGCAACAACAATCGAAAAACTTTACGTACTCTGTCAATCTCATTAACCGGCCCTGTGTCAAGAGCCTCTTGCAAGTAGGCTATGCGAAACTACCAGGAATAACCTATCAAGGCTTTGTCAGTCCGAGGATAAAGAATCAAAAACCAAACTAGATTGTCGGATCACGTGACACCATATTTCAAGCAACTAACTGTTCTTAAAATAAAAGATTTGTTTAAACTCGAAACTGCAAACATAATGATAAATATGAAAACAACTCACTAGACAGGCCTGCGTGTAGGCTACTTTTTCTAATTATTTTAAAAACACAAAACATATTCATTTTCGAAATACTAAAAATGCAATTGACATGGATAATTTTAATGCTCCTCAATACTCATCTTCAAAACTTCAACGTAGCTTCAAATATAAAGGTGTGGAAAATTGGAAGTCAATCCCGTTGAAAATAAGAAAAAAAATCATCTAGCTCATTTAAAAATCATTACATGAAAACCTTGTGGTCTACTGTACTATCGTATTACGAATGTTGATAGCAGTAGGCTATGCTTATGTAGATCCATGGATGACATCATCTATGATTGATCTCATATTTTTAATGTTGTAGGGTAGGGGAGTGTGGGGCTGGTCGGAAAGTCTTTTTTTTTAAGTAAAATTTAAAAAAAAATTGGAGCATAACCTGACAACTTGAAGCGGCTTAAATTATTTTCATCTATGGTGTCCTCTATCATACATCCAAAAATAAGTATTGAGTCGATTAAGCTTTTAATGAAAATTTAAGATAAACTAACTGTTCCCGACAATTTTCATCAAATCAAACGTCATATAAAAACCGTTATGGTCTACTTAACCTAGCTGGCATCTTACGTCATGGAAATTGCTAGAAAATGTCCAAATATTGCACCATCGGTCGTAAGACCTGATCAAATATTGCATTAGCCGCTTGAACACCTGTTTGAATGACTTCATAATTGTCTTTCATTATTGCGTCACAGTTACTGTCTACGTGCATTTGAGATATCGCAAATTATTCTAGTCATTCGTAAATTGTTTGTTGGAAGTCAGTCGCAAGTTTAACTGTTTGCTTGGTGCTTGCTAGCTGGACAAAATTTCCGTCTTTTATCCAAGTAATCTGTTCTGTAGTGACAGTTTTAGAGGCGTACGGTGTTGCGTTCCATTTTCGATAGCCGCGGGCTAATTTTACAGGAATACACTTTTGAATAGACGTTTCAAAAGAGTGTTTATTTTTCGGTCATTACATGCAGACGAACGGATTTGAGAATCTTATGTTACAATTTTCCCACGAAGAGATTATGGTTTACCGCTGTGACCACTAACATACAATGGATTTATCAACTAACCCCATGCCTGGAGTTAGTTGAAAAACGTCAGTTTAATGCTCACCAATGAACTGGATACTCTTTTGAACCTACAAACATTTACATGGGTCTGTAAGTAAATATGCTTACTTGCTTTAAAATCAAAATGCAATGAATTGTAGCCTACACCTGATCATCGTAAAAACATTTTTTAATAACGCATTAATAAAACTTGTGATGCCACATATATAGCACTTTCCAAGTTATTCAAATTAAAATTTTACAATGTAGGCTATGTTTGCTTAAAACAAGTAGGCTACATTGGAGCTTCACTTATTTATTATCATACCACGACGATATACTCATATATATCATACTACATATAGTCATACCGTCATCAAAACATTTTCCAACTAACCCCACCAACAATTTTCCAATTAGCCCTATTAGCATATGACAAACTATTTTCCTAAAATCTTCAAGCATGGTGCATTGGACTAAATTTTTTTCTTTCTTAGTGTTGTAGAACACCTAGGCTACAGATGACACACACGAAAAAACTTCTGCCTATCTTTAACGGTATCGACGCATAAGATGTTTTTTAATACGCCAAAATTTTACTTCGAAAATAAGAAAATGCAAACTTGTCAGCCAAACAGGTATATCTTGACTTAACAATTCGAAACTAACATGGATTAGCCTATGTGTTTTTATAAACTAGGCTACTTCACATGTTGGCAGTAAATAGCCTATTTAAAAAAGTTATCGAGAGTTAAAAAAATGATCATTTTTTAACTAACCCCACTCTCCCCACTATGCATGCATAGGCTATTTGCAGAGATGTACGTAGGCCTATACGCCGCAAATTCTACGCCGTAGACTTGCGGCGTAAACTTTTTGTTTGCGCTAACGCTTGCGGCCACGTTTTTTTGGATAGTTGTCGCTTGAGGATACGCCGTAAAGTTTTCGCAGTTTTTTAGCGCATAGCGTCAACGCATACTTTTTAATGTCTTTTTTCGCTACAACACGCCAATAGCCCTACCTTCCAGCGCTGCAGTTGAAAGAATGTTTTCAATGGGCAAAGACATATTGAAACCAAAACGCAGCAAAACGTCAGATAAACACTTTCAGATGCTTGTGTTTCTTCGTGGAAGTTCAAAATAAAACTTGTTTGTTTCGAGTGGTTTACACCGTGTGAATGTTTGGCACCTATATAGCCTATACTATGAATCCCCTGCACCTAGCAAACAAAATGAGTTTACGCTAGTGTATGCGCTGACGCCGCCAAATTTTTTTACAAGTTACGTTGACGCATACTGCGTATTGTTTTTCGAACGTTTGCGTTTGCGCTGACGGCGTCAATATTTTTTGTATGCGCGTACATCACTGGCTATTTATCACTGTTTTAGTCACCTAGTGAAACTTGTTTGTTTGTTTGTTTGTTTATCTTTATCCTGCATTGCGGGAAAGCGGACTTGAGCGCTATGCATCGGTGTACGCCTTCCGACGTACACCTGACCCACGCTGCAGCCGACGGCAATGTCTGTTTCCGGTTGTTTACTCTGCTTATGACTTAAATTTGGTACTACCCATTACTCGAAATCGATCACTGGGTAGAGGCAATTATCGTAAAGTTTCTTGCCCAGAGAAACAACAGCAGTGCGGGTGGCTGGAATCGAACATGCAGGCTCTCGACTGCGAGCCCAACGCGCTAGCCACTCGGCCACTGCTGAGCGTCAGATATTCAGCTGACGCGTATTGTGTTCATTCAAGCAGCTATAATCTATTGTAAACTTATGTTTCATTTTTATTAACTTTGTGTCAATTAGAATTTGTTTGCGTTATTTCGCCTGGCCGCGCATAGAGCGCGGTAATATCTTATACACATGCTTCTTTTATGTTTAATTTGTCACCTTTTCTTTTGTTTAGGGTAGACTAGAAGATCTTCCAGGTCACTTCGCAGCCCCTGTTGCAGTACCCACGCATTCTACGTGATCGTTTGTTTTATTTGACTTTGCTTTATGGATGTATGTTATTTATACTCGCAACAAAATAAACATCAATCAACCAATTTGCTATGATGGTTATAAATAAAAACAAACTGAACTTTCTATAGAAAAAACGTTATTTTCCAAAGTTGTGGGGAAACATAAATTCTTCCATGGCTGATTGATGATAGAAAATTAGAATTTAGAAATCCTGGAAATGATTGAACGTTTGAGCCTTTGAGGACGGTTCCCGACCCGAATTTCCATAATCAAAGAGTCAAATACTGTTGTTTGACTTCAGGAATGTAGGAAGCAAACTTTTTTATTGTTGGAATTGGAAACGTTTATTTTTTAACCCCAATAGCTGTTGTCTTTTTGCAGATTTTTTTTGCTTCTTTTTTCCATATTGAGTCAAATATACCTCCTAATCCTATTACGTAGCTACATTGGATCTTTTTTCAATCTTGCCTTTAAACAATGGAACATTTGCTGTCTTTTACTTTCCGTAATCTATAGGAATGTCAGTGTTATCTATATCTTTGATGAATAAAGGAATATGAATGATAGGAAGTATAAATTTAGGTTTAAACTAGCCCAGAAGGAGCAGTCAGACTTAGCCTACTAATTTGACAAAATTGCAATTACTTGCCAGTAATAGTTTACGCTAGCTCAGCCTAATTTTATTATCAATTTGTAATATTTTAAATTGGCAATGTTTTGCATGGTACCAGTACACAACCAAATGCTGCTGTCCGCCCCGATACCTCAGTTGGTTAGTGCGTGACTTCGTGAATAAAGAAACTTCAAAATCAAGCGGTGCTGGTTTGACTCTTCGGGTTTGTGTTTGAGCACCGCATTTTGAGGACTGCTTACCATTCAGCGGCATCTAATGGATGGTATAATTACCCGGCAACAACACTTCAACAATCTGAAACTTCACTCTGTCAATCTCAGTAGGCTAACTGTGCTTGCGAAACTACCAGGAATAACCTATCAAGGCTTTGTCAGTCCAAGGATAAAGATTCAAAACTAACTAACCATGCTGCAAGACCCAAATGTCATAAGACACAAATGCCGCAATACCGGTGTAGTGGTCCAGAAGTTACTCATTTTTTTTGTAAAAATAGTTATATTTCTAACTCCTCAAAAAGTTAAAATGACAATATTAAGCATTGATTAATCTTAACTGAAAGATCATGCATTAGTTTAAGATCAACAAGTTTATTGAACTCAGTTATAAAATTTGCGTTTTTATATTGTGTGCGGACACGCCTGGCAGTTCCTGTAACTTCTGGTCTGGCTGTAATTTCTAAACTGCAACTCGGCGGCTTCAGTGTAGAAGTTACTGCTATTGTATATAAGTGGGCATGCTATTTCAAAAATTGATTTGAGAAAACTTGCAAATGGGTAGAATATTATGTAGTTGAAACTTTGTTTTTGCATATTTTAGAACTAGACTGTAGAGTGATCTGTAAAACTATGGCTGATAAAGTAATTATTGGCAATGCAAAAAAGTTTAAAGATTTTGCAGAGACGTTTTTTCAACAGACTTGTTAAAAATTTAAATGAGTTATGTTCTCATACTTTGTCGATAAGCATAGGCGTCATTTCAGGGGTGCGAAGGGTGCTTGAGCACCCCAAAATGAAAATCTGAGATAACAACATAAATGCGAGAGCACCCCTGGGCCCTGGTTTGCATACAAAATACACCGATTCAAATGGAAATTTGCATTGCTAAATAACGTTTTTTTTCTTTCTCGAAAGTCGTTTCACCAAAGTGCAATATTTTCAGTGTTTTACATTTGTGTGTGGCACGCAGCGCCACACCGCAGCGCCACACATATCAAGGGCAGACATGATTGTACTATTGCGTAACAATTAAGCACAAACACGCGCACTGCGTCAAGAAGTGCCGTTCGAGAGAAAACAATTTGTCTGGCTCGAAGAAAATTGCTGTTTTCTACTCAAACGTCTACAAAAACATTCTGCAAACGGCGTCAGATGCAATCGTTAGCCGTTTCCCTTCTTCATCATACCGAATGGCAGACTTGCTACTAGAGCTGCTAAAGAATCCCACAATGAAAGACAACGAAATTGCTGAAGACGAAATTGCTGTTTTCTACTCAAACGTCTACAAAAACATTCTGCAAACGGCGTCAGATGCAATCGTTAGCCGTTTCCTTTCTTTATCACACCGATTACCGAATGGCAGACTTGCTACGAGAGCTGCTAGAGAATCCCACAATGAAAGAAGCCGATGTTACCAAAATAAGCAAATTTTATGATGGTGACTGGGAACGCAAGGATTTGCTGCGTAAACGCAAACAGTGGTTCGCTTGTTGCAAACGTGACGGTGATGTTGTGACAGTGAATACGCTACGTCAGAAATTCATTGCACAGCCGTCAATGGTCGATATAATGCCAAATATACGCAGCTTTGGTAACTTACATTGTTATGCCGACTTCTTCCTGTGAAGCCGAATGTTCCTTTTCGTTATTACGACGCTTGAAGACCTACTTTCGCAGCACTCAAACGCAACAACGACTGAACAATTTGGCCGTTATAGGTAGTCATCGCGAATTGGCGGAGAAATTAAACATGGAAGAACTTGTCACGGAGTTTGTTTCCAAGACAACGACCCGCATAAACAAATTTGGATGTGATTAATTTATAGCAAGCCGCATTATAAGGTAGACGTGAACAAATTAAAGTCGAATATATTTCAATATTCAATGTAAGATCACTTTCGCCTCGCATGTAATACTTGTTTTCATTTCTATCTGATCGTTTGACATACCGCTGCAGTCTATTCGATTACACATATGACAAAATTATCTTCTTTTATGTTGATTCGACGTTTCATGACGTAGGCTAAACATGGTTGAATTTGCTATTAGATTGAGTCATTTGTTTTAACATTTTCCATCGGTCAGGTTTTCAATTGATTAGCCTATATTGACAATTTTCATAAGATAACTTAGAGCACCCCTAATTTCGACAAATTTTTAAAAAAAATTACGCCAATGTCGATAAGTATATACCGTACCTTGTCTTTGCACATGATAAAAGGCAAAATTGATTGAGTATAATCTACTACTACAGTATCACAGCCAATGCGGCCTTTGATGAACTAGATCAGGGTTACTCAACTAATGTTAATAAGGGTCCAGTGTGACAAATTGAATGCTTTTACAGGCCTCGAAATTCACGGCGGACACGGCGGTCATGTCCGCCGTCACAGCATGTGATGTCCGCGGGAAGTACCATCTAGATCGGTCATATTTGTCCGCCGAGAAATAGAGATACAAATCGTCATTGCATAGCACGAACAATTGTTGCGACTTACGAATATATTATTTCCCGCGGATGCTAGCGCGCATCTAGAAAATGTGAATACTGTATCCCTTAGCTTTCATTCAAGCAGGAAAAGTTTCGATTTTGACGTTGCTTCAACGATTGGTGACATTGAATCAACGTAACAAAGATGAATTCTTCGCTAAGAACCGATAGGAGTTACCGGTACTTTTACACTTATCACGCGCAACTTAATTCAAGTCTTACGTCACAATGTCTGGATTTGATCTCCGAGTAATATTGATAAGGCAAGGTTGGTTACAAAATTAGATTAAAATACGAGTAGGCTATTACAGCAAGATCCAACAAAATTTGTTGAGTTAAGTTTAATAGTAGCTTTAGTGTAGAAGTTTTCCGACTCGTGCCCAGAGCATTGTGACGCAAGAAGCCACACGACCTCGTTCGGTGGAAGTTAATCAGTTATGCGGCGTATTAAGCAGCTACACGGCGCTTTGACTCTTCAAGCGCACGTCATTGGTCTAATGAAAGCTTTTCAGAGTCAGTAACTTTGCTGAAATTTTAAAAAGCCTTCTAAACCGTAGCTATAGTTCTCAAATGGCGAAGAATTGTCAAGATAAAGTGATTAGGCATGACGATCGACGCTAAAACTGGTGTGTCCGCCGTGAGACTTAATTTGTCCGCCGAGATAGCTGTTCAGACCGGACACGTTTGTCCGCCGTCAACAAAAACGAATTTCGAGGCCTGCTTTTAGCGGTCCGATGAATGAATTATTTCACACGCAGCCACGGAAGTTAAAGTATCAATGATAGTAACAAACCATTTTGTTAGGTAAAATGTAACTTCTGTAGGATTTTTGACAAAGTATTGGGGGCCTCATCCCCAGTTACTAGGATAATCACAGAAAAAATGCTTTCTCTCGGTAGAAATCTGTTTGAAGAAGCCGTGAAACGTGGCAATGAGGTTTAACTTCCATAAGCTCAAGGTCCACCATTAACACCCAGGAGGTCCGGATTCGGACCGCGGTCCGCCAGTTGAGTAGCCCTGAACTATATATATGCTCAGTTCGTAAGTTCTTCCAATGTTCCCTTAGTCGTGCAGTGTCCCAAAGTGTTCTTGCTTGGCTGATTGATGTTTTTCGTTGAAAATTATACAGCCTACAAATGTTGTTCGTTGCCTGCCACGAGCACGTCTCCCGAGAAGGCAACCGCTTAAAGACAAAGATTTTTAAATTTTTCTTTTCTGATGATGTAACCAAGAAATTTGAGTTGCCTTTGAGTTATGTTGTTCAATAGTTCCTTATCTTGATGTACTTAGGGATGCACAATACAGAATATCAAATCTTAGAGATTCAAATCTCAATGTTTTCAAATCGCATTTGCAGTTTCTTTTCGGATATCAGGATTCGAAAATAAATCTGTTAAATGAACAGTGTGCGACGTTGACCAAATGTAAAGTTGATATTTTCCGTCTTACGCGCCAACTTTTTTCTTCATGGACTGTTTGTTTCAAGCGACTTTTTTCTTCCTTCATAGGGTTTGCGCAGTTATCAGAAGTGCAGACACGCAGTGCGTTTCCATGTGACCGTATGATGATGCATCGTATGATGCTTGATTTATAATGTGTTGTACACTGTTTGACATGTGATACTAATACAATTCAAAATAAAGTACAAGTATTTTTGCTTTTGGTTCGATATTGTTTGGAAAAAATTGCCATGTAATTTCAGAATAGATTCGAAATTCTAGATTCAAAATTAAGTATTCTAGAATAGCTAGGTATTCTGTATTGTGCATCCCTAGATGTACTTGGTTTAAAACTTCTGCATTTGTGATGTGATCAGTATACGGTATACAGAGTTCGATCTTAACGCTAGTCTGCTAGCCAATGGCTAGTAAAAATTTGCACGGACTAGTAGAAATGTTGCAGTACTAGTCCGATTGGCTAGTGAAACTATTCGCCGGTGAAAAGTTTTGGTTTACAAAATGGCAATTGGCGACGTCACTCTGAAATACTGCAAAAATACTTCTTTTGACAGTGAACGAATATTATGTATTATACCACCCAGGCGAGTGGCGTATCATCTCGTACTACAGATGCACACAATGTAATATTAAAACATAAATAAATATATACTAAGCACACCGCATGCCACATTTATTTTTTATGTTTTAAAATTGCATTGTTTGCGTCTGTAGTACGAGCAGGTGTTTTTGTGCGTATTGTTGCTCTCTTGTGCGTACTGAAATCTGAAAGCCTTTACTTTCAATTTTAGTTAGTTTCAGTCTAAGCCAAAACACTTATCTTAATACGTCATCAGACAAGTGGAAAGTCAGTAAACTGTTCGGACTAGTGAAATATCGTGCGGGCTAGTGAAAACGGGGAGCAACTAGTCCGATGGGCTAGTGAAAAAAAGTTAAGATCGACCCCTGATATATCATATATGAAATCCTGGGTATTCTTCTCTAAAACCACATTTCCGCTGCTTCAATGTTACGTCTAGTTTCTGTGTTGAATGTCCGTGTTTCACAACCATACTGGAGCATAATCTAAAGCTTCACAAAAAAAATTGTTTGTACCAGTGTTGCCAGGTTATCTGGCAAGATATAAAATGTAGTTGAGATTTTGCATGTTGTCACTTGGCAAAAAGTAGCACAAAGTTATGTAATAGTCAAACTATGTTTATTCACTAAAACTCAGACAAGCAGATTACTTTGCAACTTAGTGTGCTATTAAACGTAAACAAGTCTGCATTGAATCAAATTCAAAGCTTGCACGATGTATATCGATGTATCGTCATATGACTCAAATATCAACCAAACTCTGTAGTCAAACATAGCAATGATTTTTTTCACAAGATTTTGTTTCAAGTTATTTTTGTTAATACTACTGCACTGCAACATTAGGGTCTTGTGTCCTTGCAGTATGGCAACATTCTGCACTGCAACATTTGTACTACTGCACTGCAACATTCGGGTCTTGTGTCCTTGCAGTTGGCAACTTGGCAACATTCGGGTCGTACGGTGTAAAGATTGCAGCACTGGGTCATATATCTGTTTTGCAACAGTTGCTATCGTTTTTAACAATCTTTATTTTTACATCACTTTTAAGTTTGAAATATAAAATGGTTAAATTGCCACTTTTTTATTGGCAGAAACTGTATTTACCACGTATGGTGACAATAGCCCCTAAGGGTAATTACAAGTCCCAAAGCATGACATCATACTCTCAAGCACATTTTTTTATAGAAAGTAAAAATTACGCTATAAAATGATTTTTTTAAATTGTATATTACTGTATCATTAATGTTTGCAGTCACTAAATGTTCTCTCAGTGAAAATGTCCATATACCATTATTCATCTCTCTAAACGTGGACTTCGCTGTAGTAGCATCTGGACTGGAAGTCAAATACTGCTGCCCAAAATTTGACTTAAACAAAATTGCCGTATTGGCAGATTTATATAATTCCAAGTTTATGAAATTTTGTGTTTTTTTTAAATTTTCATGTTAAAATATGGCATGATCACAACACCTTTAGTCCTTAGGCTATGGTAGTGATCATGCTGTTGACAAAATCAGCCCAAAATGCAATATTATAAAAATCATCATCAAGATTCCAGAAAAGTTGCAAATTTTCTGATCAAGAGCTTGCTGCAGGCCTCGAAATTCGTTTTTGTTGACGGCGGACAAACGTTTCCGGTCTGAGCAGCTATCTCGGCGGACAAACTAAGTTTCACGGCGGACACACCAGCTTTAGCGTCCATCGTCAACCTTAATCACTTTATCTTGATAATTCTTTACCATTTGAGAACTATGGCTAAGGTTTAGAAGGCTTTTTAAAATTTCAGTGAAGTCACTCTGAAAGGCTTTCATCAGATCAACGACGTGCGCTTGAAGAGTCAAAGCGCCGTGTAGCTGCTTAATACGCCGCATAACTGAACTTGCACCGAACGAGGTCGTGTGGCTTCTTACATCATAATGATCTCGGCACGAGTCGGAAAACTTCTACACTAACGCTACTATTTTCTGCTGTGCAAAGTTTCACTGGGCTTTTTTCTTTAGGTTCATTTTTGCGTGTCATGTGAGCAAAAGTGAATTTTTCCTGGGCCTTTTCTTTTTTACTGTAATACCAAAGCTTAACAAGTTTTGTAACCAAACTTGCCTTATCAATTTTACTCGGAGATCAAAGCTAGACGTTGTGACATAAGACTTGAACTAACTTGCGCGGATCAGTGTAGAAGCAGGCTACTGGACTGGTACTCCCATCGATTTTTGGCGAAAAATTCACCTTTGCTACGCTGATTCAATGTCATCAATTGTTGAAGCAATGTAAAAATCGGAAATTTTCCTGCTTGAATGGAAGGTAAGGGATACGATACAGTATTTACATTTTCTAGATGCGCGTTAGAATGCGCAGGAAATTATATTCTCGAAACAATTGTTTGTGCTATGCAATGACGATTTGTATCGCTAGTTCCTGTGCTATTTCTCGGCGGACAAGTATGACCGATCTAAATGGTACTTCCTGCGGATATCACATGCTGTGACGGCGGACAATTCGGACATGACCGCCGTGTCCGCAGCGAATTTCGAGGCCTGTGCTGATAATGTATAAAGTAGTCAGACCTGTAAAAATAATCAGAAGTCATCAAAGATGTTATTAGACTATTGCCGGAATTAGTACAACGTTGTATGAAAAAATATGTTCTTTTTCAATAATGCATTCAAAGTGATTGAAATCAACTTGGTGCTAACATGGACTGACTCACATAACCTGGTAGTTTGCGGTATGCAGGACTCTAACGAGTCATTGTAAGCCACTCAAAAACAATTGAGACAAGAAAGACAATATTTATGTGAGGCATGACATAAAACTGAATTGTGAGGCATAAAACAACATACAATACAAGCAAAAAAACAAATTTTTTTTATAATTGTTGAACGTTTCTGAAATTGCAGTTTTAATTTTATTGCAATGCAGTATGTATAGTAAGAGCACTTGTGGCAAGATATCCAGTGCCAATGTATCTATGGTGCCATACATAATATATATATTGCCATTCCATACAAGCAATTTGATATTTATGTTGCATTTGTGAGAATTCATGCACACAATCACGATGATTAATTTGAATCCAATCGGAAAAAAAGTGGGAAAAGTGCAGTGTTTCCGCATATTAAGCTTTGTCCCAACTTCAAGGTTGTTGAGGTCAAGGAATAATGATTGGGAAAATTTTAAAACTCATGGCAGAAAGCAATCTTGGCCTAGATATCAGAGATGTTGCTGTTGTAGGAACGAAGACCTTTTTTACAAGTCTTTTTTCCTGGAAAAAAACTACCCAAAATGTGGGATACTTTTGTTTCTTAAGGATCCAGTGCAATGACAAAATGCTTGTGAAATGTTTGCAAGTGAGCTTGCACATTTTTTAAGTGAACTGAAAGGTGACTCGGGTTGCATAAAATCATTTGTAGTTACGAATTTGCATTGTTTTTCTATGAAATACATGGAAAAACTGTGTGCAGTTGTTTTATGATGCACTTTTAATTTTTACACTTTATCAAAGTGACAGGTTGGTGACTGAGAGAGCCAGTACCAGTAACAAACTTATTTAGGACTAAACCTCAAGTCAAAGCTATTTTCACATTGCTTGTAACAAGCATGGTGGCCTTCTCAATTTTTGAATTTTTTTATTTATGATGGATGATACAGTACTTTCAATACTATACTTACATTAAGTAGGCTAGTAAAAACTTTTTTTATTTATTGTTGCAAAAATTTCTGTTTATGGCCTGTTTCTTTGCTTGCATTGCATTTTTATTGCAACTTATTGGAGAAGTAGTGATTGCAGTATTATATTACAGGGTTGATTAGGCTGGGTGATGTGTTTTCATTAACTGCAGTTCCAATTTTAGTTGCATAGCTAGCACTTGTCAGTGAGAATCATTGGCTAGTGGTAAGCAATAGTAAACAGAAAAGTGGTGTCAATTTGAAAGTACCATGGGGTCCAAAGATGAGGCTGCAGAGTGCAGTATAAAGGTGAGTCAAATCGATTTTAATTTCATTTACAAGTAAACCTTTGCCGGTCAATAACATTTGCCTTTATTCCAGACTACAATCCCCAATCATTAATTTTATTAAACTTTAAGTGAACTATATACCTTTGATAAGTCCTAAACTTTGCAATTTTGTTTACCAATGAAACAGGCATTGGTAACTCAAAATCCAGAGAGAACCCAAATAAACGAATGTCATTTTCGGAATTAGCCAGCCAAAACTACCCAAAAACAATTAAAATGTTTTCACTCAAAAAAATTGGGTTTGTTGGCTGATGTGATTTTACGTGCAATGTAGCCAGCCAACATTTCTAAATGCAATTTATGCCTAGAAAAGTTTGGGCAAACCTTGCAAATATATATAAGCCAAAGCGTTTTACAAAATCATTGATAGACATGCATTAATAACTCTGGTATACAAAACTTGAACACCATGGCAACGCATTAACAAAATTGAAATATGCACCTCAACCATAGCAGATTTGATGCATGATGCTACATTGCAAGATATTCGATGTCTCTTTTAGGTACTGCATGAGATAGATGTCATGCAAGTTAAATGCCATGATAGTACCTTTTCCTAAAGATGCAGGGATCAGTTGACCTAACCTACAATAGCTACAGCAGCAAAGATGGTTGAACATGTAAAGTTAAAAAGTTTTTTTTATTATGTCAGGTTATGTGTCGTTTTCGACCTCTCAACCAATCCGAAAAAGACAGGGGCGATGATTTCCTTCCAAAATTTCCATCCAAGGAACAAGTCACATTTGGCCAGCCAGTAAGTGAAGCTCCTTTTGAACTTTTCTTGTACACCTTTGTCGTTGTTTTTCTGTTTACATATAATATATGGCCAACCACAATATGGTTTTTGTGTTTTCTTTGAAACGAGCCTTTCATGAAATAGGAAAGTTATTGATTGAACACTGAACAGGTAGCCTAGTAATGAGTGATTAACAGATTGACTCTACTTTTTTAACTTGTTGGTGGCTTTGTGTGTAGTGTCAACTGTTGACCCATGTATATTGTATAAACAATGTTACAAACACGTATAAACAAATCTTGCCAATGTGCGAACCTGTAATGATGACTGGAGGCTGATCTAACTGAGTCATACCATAAAATAAGAATTTAAAATGTTTCAATTCGTTTTTATGACTAGAATTGCTTCATATTTTGGCACTTGAGCAGTTACAATACAATGGTTTTAAAAGAGAATTGTTTCCATAAAGCGTAACAATGACAAATGCTAAGACTGACTTGCTAATTCATAGTGCTGCTATTACGTTCATATGGTATGCAGTTGCTAAATTGATACTCTTGATGATTAAGTACAAATTTAAACTTGGCTATTTTCTCTGCAGTCGAAGACGTATTCTTTTGACCGCGTTTTTGCGGCTTCAACGACACAGGAACAAGTCTACATGGCTGGGGCAAAACCGATTGTGAAAGGTTTGTCATTATGAGAATTATAACAGAACGTGTTTATAACTTGTTGATTCGATTTACATTAGTCGAGTGGGCACAAGTCGAAAAGTTACGTAGCTATGTTTAAGCAGATTGCACCTAAATTACCGTATGAAGCAATTGCAGTGTTATGGTCAAAATACAATATTTTACCTAAAAGATGGCCGTTTTATGGGACACTGTGACATGCAATTATTACAACCACCATGTTTTGTATTGATGGCATAAGCTTTAGTATTGATCAACATTCAACAATCAAAAAGTACACCTATAATGTCTTTGGGTCGGAAGTAAAGTTTTTTAACTTGTCATACTACTTTTCAGCCACAAAGTCTATTTGTAAGGGTTCTTACACCCGCGTGCAGGCCCATCTTGAACTTGTAGTCTTATGTATATGTTGCTAAATCTAATTCGTAGCCTAATCGGTGTAATCCATAAGAATTTATTGCCCAGTGTAATAATCAAACGGTGTACGGTACCGTTGGTTGTGTGGACAAGTTTAGTTTGTTTTTCTTTCGTTTTTATCTGGATTTATTTTTCAAAGAAAGCATAAATTTCCATATAAGTTACAGTGGCGTACCGTGACCACTTTGACAGGGTGTTCAGTGACGACAAAGCAAAAGCAGAAAAATTTTAAAATTAACATTGAATTTGGTGCGTTCTGAGAGCATTTTCAGCACAAATTCTGAACGTGAACAGAACTGACAAAAATAATGTTGTCGGAATGGAGAAGAATACAAAATAGATATTTATTTGACAACGCCTATTGAACGGCAACGCCTATTGAATACATAATTAAGGTGTTTCAGCAATAAGGTACAATACCAGTAACATACAAACACTCTAATTACAAAACGATTAGATGTGTTGTTTTAGAATGCTGCATCAATGATATTGGCTGTTGCCATAAGCTTTGTTGCAGATTCAGACAAGCTAGTCCTAATTTACTGGCACTTGGTGCCTAAAAAACATTTTATCTTATCTTGTTTCCAACTCTGATCACCTCAAACTCTAATCCAACAAGCTAAAAGTTGCTATTGCCTGGGATTCCCCCAATGACGCGCCAAGGTGTTCAGATCAGCGAGTGCACAGCCTGGCTGAACTAAAACCATTGCTGTTTTCGCTGCCTTGTGACGTCATTTTTCTTAATTGTTTATTTTAAATAGCACTCGCCAAGCTGTCAGTGCACACCCAGCCTAAAGGTAATGACCGAAAAAAATTAAAGGCAATGACCTCAAACGTTGAAGTATTAAAATTAGAAGGGGACGAGTTTTGCAATTGAAAAGAAAGCAATCAGCATGCAGCAAGATGTTAGAATATCATGAAAGTAAAGAACATCGACAACCGATGGAAATTTTCTTTTTTTCTGGATTTCTTGGGGTGTTCAGTGAACACCTTGAACACCCTAAATATACGCCACTGATAAGTTATCCCATTCCGTCTCTTTCAGTTTTTTTATATTTCTATTTGTGAGAAAGTCGAAGTTCTTTTGCGATCGTACCGGATATAATGGACGCTTTACAGAATAAAACAATCGCTTTTTTCATTGGCGATTTTTGCGTATGAGAGGTTTACTTGGTTGGCCTTCACCAGTTCACATCACTTTTTGAACTGGTTCTTCTACCGGGCAGACACTTTACCGCCGTGGACACTGGACAGTGTTTCGGTTTGAAAGATTGTTTTGGTTTTAAATGGAAAGCAGTGCTGGTCTCTAAGCCAAGATACTCTGCTGTAACGCAACATTGCTTCTACAGCCGCTATTTTCACCCATTCACCCGATACACGTTGTGACTGTTTTACTGTTTATAATTCGCAAAAAAGATGTTACCAATTACAGGATTGATTCTTGTTAGGATGTACCAGCAAGTCCTTCACTTCGGTTAAGTGCAATTTACCATTTGTGCTCTCACGTACGTTCTGTACTGCTTCTACTGGCAACTTGAAAGAGCTATGATCGATAAGCGAGCGTCTTTTTGCACACTTGTCAATTATTTATGGACCTGATCAATACGTTGCATGGACAATGCAATAAATGGTCCTCATTCGGCTAACTTGTTTTATTACTATTAGCTTTATTTTTATTTCTTGAAATGTTAGCCTTACATTGTTACCGGCTGGTATTGTAATAGTTTCGTTTGTGTTGTTTTGTGGAAAACTTGTACAGAAATTTCTTTTAAGGATCCAAGAAAACTGTTTTCATAGTAAAAACGTAATCCAAACTGCTTGCTTACATTACAGTAGTAAATGAAGAGTTGGCTTTTTGGTAATGCACACATAGCACAGTATAGGACCACATGGTTTCATACTGCAGTTTTGAATTTGCAAATTTTTTATCATTATTAATCGTTTTAGACTTCCTTGGAGCCGCCGTCGTAAGTATAAAAACGGCATGTAACAAAGCCTTGTAATTGAGAAAAAAAATTGAGGAAAACACATTAGAAGCAAATGGTATTTATAAGTGTGTGGTATGTTTTCTTGAAACATTAAATGAAGTACGGTAACATTTTCTTGCCTTTTTTTTTCTCATTGGTGGATTTTGGACTCTTAAACTAGCATTGTCCCAACAACACTTTGATGTTGAGATGTATTGCTAACAATACACATATCTACCTTCAGATGTCTTGGATGGTTACAATGGAACTATATTTGCGTACGGCCAAACGTCAAGTGGTAAAACACACACAATGGAGGTATGATTTGGCATAATATCAATTTAACAGCAAACTGTAATACAGCGGGGTAAGAGTAGAAAAATCTCAGTTACTCTGCCTTAAGTTCACGTGTTTTGTCACTGCCTGCCACTGCCAACGAATCTGAAGTCCGTTATCTGTGTAAAATTAGTGAAAACTGTTGTTTGGGTTGATAAAACGTTTAGTGTCTCTTCTCCGTGAGTATAATGAAAGAAATCTCAACCTGACAGTAGATAATACTACGTAGGGATGATGTCACCGATGCATCGGGTGCCCAGCATGGTGTGAGATGTCAATCGCAAGACTTCAGTTACCAAACCACCAAATAACACAGTTGCAAAAATAGCAACTTATACCTTGCAGGGAAAGTGCTACAGTACCGGTAGAGTGGTGCTTGTATTTTTTTGGTATAAAATTCAGTTGCTCAGACTAGGTTTGCATTGAACGAGACCTACCTTACACGCAATCACTAACTTGCATAATCTTTATTGCCGTAAAATTCCAGTCACTCTTTTCACATTGCACATGTTTACATTTGCTAATTGGTTCCTGTATTTTCAAGGGTGTGCTGCATGATGATAACTTGCGGGGAATAATTCCACGAATTATAGATGATATTTTCAACCACATATATACAATGGACGAAAACCTTGAGTTTCATATAAAAATATCTTATTTTGAAATTTACATGGACAAAATCAAAGATCTCCTTGACGGTAAGAGGTTCTGTAGGGTTGTCACGTGTTACGTCATAATGAGTTATCGTACAGTTACAGTAAGTTATTCCCCACAAACAAGAATGTTTGAAATTGAAATAGACATAAGTCTTTTTGCGAATTTTTTATTTACCAATTTTACAAAGTACATTTAAAACTGTATATATACATTTCTTTTTCACGAAGCCAACATTGTTGTAAACGCATATTAACTTTCTTCTCGTAGATTTAGTATAATAATAGTAAAAGAATATGTGTAGTGTCACATCTATGATTTAAGCTATGATGATGGTGAGAAAATCATTCGTTCAGTAAAATAGAACGTTTTCAGGCGAGTTTTGGATTCGCTTAAAATTCCTCCTTAATTTTGAACACGTTCGAAATATCAAAATCTTTCGCGTGTTTCATGTTTGTTGTCTTTGTATCTTTATGAAGTTTACTTCCAGTTTCGAAGACGAATCTCTCCGTCCATGAGGATAAAAACAGAGTCCCGTATGTGAAAGGATGCACGGAGAGATTCGTTGCTTCTCCCGATGAGGTCATGGAGACAATAGACGAAGGGAAAGCGAATCGCCACGTTGCTGTCACAAGTCAGTACAATTTTAATTCACTGCTCTTCAAGTATTGCAGCAACTGATATACTCGAACCATTGGAAAATGAAATGATTTAAACGACGAATCTATTTTTTTTAGACGTTTGAATTCTTAGTTCAAAATTAAAGAGTTTGCACCCTTTCATGTCTTCGCCTTGGATATTTTAAAATACCGTAGGCTGGTCTGGTCGAAGAAAGATTCCCACACCATGAGTAATTGCCTAATTGGGAATGCGTTTTTGTAAAGCAACTACTGCTTCGGGATAGATTGGACAACACACCAGCATTTCTGTAATTTACCTGTTTAATCGATACTGACTTTTTGTTATGTAATAAAATACACTTTAATAAATTAGTCATGCTGTCGGTGTTCATTATTGTTACTGCACCTCTTGGTTTTTAATCTTTCCTTCCACTTGTAAGGTTATACCAAAACAATCAAACATTTTGCTAAAGCGCAAGCTTGTATGACTTATGTTACAAATTAAGGTCTAACGTTAGGCATGAATGTCATCACGAGGTCCCACAACGTAACACTTTACAAGTCGAGTGTTTTTAATTTCAAGTCATTTGGTTTTATTATTTTTTTTTTAAAGAAGATTCTTTTTTATTTTGTTTCCTTCATTTAAATGTCGATTCAATGTAAACTAGAACCCAACAATTCGATATTTATCACGAAATTGTATTGGACGGCAGTGACTTTATTTTCAGACATGAATGAGCACAGTTCTCGTAGCCACAGCATCTTCCTCATTAACGTAAAACAGGAGAACACAATCACCGAAACGAAATTGACTGGGAAGCTCTACCTCGTTGATTTGGCAGGAAGTGAAAAGGTGCGTTGAATCTTTTGACCTTTCTGACCACACAAGGCGAACTTCTGCTCCATTATAGAAAAACTGTTGCAATATTATCTGCTGGTTACGTGAACGATTTCTAATCACAGTGAAGTCTTCCACTACTTTCTGCATTCTTGATATTATTTTGAATCAATAAATTCATATGCATTTGTTCGAATTGTTTTTAAGCCACGAGATCTTCGTTTTTCTTTTCAGATTTAAGCTAAATAATGTTTTCAATGCGATTTTTGTTTACACATAAAGTGGAAAGTCTGTGAGTCAGTTGCTTTCGTATTTTTAGTGTTATTCTGCATTTCTAGTATGATTTACATGTATCTTACAACTGGCAAAGCTGAGCTTACCAGTTTGCGGATTTCTTTCGTGCCATGTTGTCATCGTATTTTGTGGATGACTAAATCGACAGTCGATAGTTTAGTTTCGTTTCAAGCTTTCGCCTAAGTTGTACAGTATCTTCAGTCCTTCACAAATGACATTTTGAATGACGACGGAGCCACCTTTACGGCGACTGCTGTATAGCTGTAATTCAGGATCAATTTTCCTGGTTTCTGAACACACTCGTTTTGATACGATAGAAAGGAAAGCTTGAATTATTTATCTGTCGTGCAGTTGAGAGATAGGCCTACCGTAATTGAGATGTCTTATTCCGAGTCCACTGATAGTGATGGCTGCCTTGAGAAGTATGGTGGTTGTACCTTGTACTTTGCCACTGTTTGCGTTTTTTTCTAGCCGGGCGAGAAAGCTTTGACCATGCGCATATAAGTTATGATAATAAATTATTCGAACAGTATAATTTGAACCTTTCACACAATTACACTTTTGTGCGTTTTATGTTGTAGTTAATTAAGGCGTATCCTCTGCGGTCAAATTTGCCATGTCCAATCTTTTCTTTGTTTTTATCTCTTATACACGCGCTCCCAAACAGCAAGTCAGTCGTCTTTTACATTGATTCAACGTCTGCAGACGTTGAATCAATGTAAAAAACGACTGATTTGCTGCCTGGGTGAAGTCTAGCTGCATTGATGCAATGCAAATGTCCAACCATTACGATTCTAAGCGGATAACCCTTTAGGCACTTACAACCCTTGATCAATGTAAACATTAATCTACGGCTATTTTTCAAGATTTGCTTGACCTCGAATACTCCGAGATCGAACTGTAACGGTTGTTGTTGAAACGTCGAACTAATGTTAAAATGCATAACTTTGCAATTCAAATATGGATTTTAGGTCGGAAAAACCGGCGCCGAGGGCACAGTATTAGTGGAAGCGATGAACATCAATAAATCTTTATCTGCACTTGGCAACGTCATTTCTGCACTGGCTGATGGAAAGGTAATGTAATGTAGAGTGAAATCTTTTGAAAACGCTTGGAACTTTTTCCCTCATTTTGTAGATTAGAAAATGTCTATTAATAAGCAAAGGCCTTTTTCTATTTTCTTTTAATTATTTCAACAAAGTTTCAAAAAAAAAACTTTTCCAAAGCTGATTAAAGTAGAAACAGAGCACTTCTGCGCACTCTTTCACCTAACCGAGTCCTAAGAGCGTTTCGATATGAATAAAATCAGCCGATCTACTTAATCGGTGAATAGTTCACTGTTTGTGCTTTCAAGCCTAAAACTTTAAATTGTTGTTGACGATTGTGACGTACATGTATTATTCTTTGTCGTTCCAGAAAACTCATATACCCTACCGCGACAGTAAGATGACCCGCATATTACAAGACAGCTTGGGAGGGAATTGTAGGACCACGATATTTATCTGCTGCTCTCCGGCAAATTATAATGAGCCCGAAACAAAGTCCACGTTAATGTTTGGAGTCAGGTGAGACTTGGTAACTTTCTGCATCGTTAGCATGCACGTTGAGCAAGGGATGCCCAACATTGAGCATGAGGTGCACTGCTTCTTCTGCTAACGTATTTGATGCATTTCAAGATAATAGAAAAGAACTTTTCCAAAGCATCAGGTTACTTCAAATTAATGCGGTTCGACATATTTTCCGGAGAAGTTTAAAGGAGTAGACTAGAGTGATTTTCTTAAAAAGCACCTTGAAGAATGAATTTTCATTCACAATGCGAATAAATGACATCGTCTCACATTTAATCTTACCATTTGATATTTATACACGATTAAAATGTTGACTTTCTGCCGCCCCTTTGTAATTCATTGTCATATCGCATGTTGCAGCTGGGTAGCTGGTACGACATGCGTTCAGTCACAAATGGATCGATGAGAAAGTTTATGGTGAAAAGTGTGAACAAAACATCGCAAAAAATGGTTTTCAGTTGCTTGTTAGTTTTGGTCGAGCCTAACACACCTTACTTCCAATGCGGTATCTATTTTATCGATTTGTACACATTTTGCTTGAAGAGTTTCGCAAAGTGATTAAAACTAACGTCATTTGGCACAAAACTATTAATATTTTTCATTGAAATTGCATCAAGTTTCGTTCTATTATTGTTGTATCACCTGTAAAAAAAACATTGCAAAGTTTTCTAAGTTTCCTCTCTGATGAAAATCTTCCTCCTCCTAGAGCAAAAACTATCAAGAACTCCGTGCAAGCCAACGTGGAGTTGACTGCGGAACAGTGGAGGAAGAAATACGAGAAGGAGAGAGACAAGAGCAAGCAATTCTTCATCACAATCGCCCATCTCGAAAAGGAACTGGCGAGATGGAGAAATGGTGTGCATCATGTTTTGATTAGTTGTAAAAAAAATAAAATTGTAGAGACACAATAATTTTATTTGGCTCGATCCTGCGTGCTTTAGACTAGATTAAAATGTTGGTATCTTGTTTCTTCACATTATCATAAATAAAACATCATCGAAAGCTTTTTCACTGAACTACGACATCCTCTTGTACTCTTAGCCCCATTGTTTCATCACCTTGTTAATATGCTATGCCGTTTCATAAGAGTCTTGCAACATTTTAAAGAGTCTCTTCACTTCAAAAACAAACAATTTTCATTAAATACTTTGTCTTTGTTTTTCGCTTGCTTGAAGATGAGAATTGCAATCAAATCAGTAAGTAAATCCGTTAGAGACCGTTTCATGTGGGCTTTGTGTTACTGCATACCAGTAGAGGTAAAGTCTTCCTTTAGTCTGTGTTCTGCATGTCTAACTGTGATGTACGGTTTTATTTTATTTGCAGTATTTGTATGACGCCTTTTGAATTGCGCTATGTGAGCATTACGTCTTTGTTTCTTGTGGCTTGTGGGCCAAAGTTGTACAATGGAAGCCAATTTACAAGACAATTTTTTGATAGACTATCTTTCATTCACATGTAAATAAACACCTTTGCAAAACAAGAAAGCATTAAAAGCATCAAGACCATCGTTCCTTAAAAGTAATGCTAGTTGAATCAAGATTTATATAATCATAATATAAGCTATATATATGTATATTGTATATTTATAAAGCTCTTCTGTTAACAACAGTTCATCTGTTTATAAGGAAACATGAAAGATATTATCAACAACCACTGTCATCATATTTTTCCAACTTCATCAAGGCCCTTTATTTTTAACATCACGACTCTGTATTGAATGTCGCACGTTGCTCATGCATTTGAGTCTCTTCCCAGACATCAAAATCCGTTATTTTTACATTGATTCGGCATCCGCAGAAGGTGAATCACTGCAAAAATTGACGGATTTTCCTACCATTTTTTGTTGTTTTTGGCGCTGTTAGGCGACGTTTAAACAATGTAAAAAGATTTTGCATTTCCAAACCGTCTAATTTCTGAACGCTTTATTGATTAAATTTCTTTTTCAAGGTGAAACTGTTCCCACTGAAGAAAGGGTGGACACGAAGAATAGAAACTCTCTCATGCCTCTAGTGGACAACCAGCCCGCCGTAGCTGCTCTTATAGGAAACGCAACGCAATCGGTAAGCCGAAGTTGACAAGTTTTGTTGCACATCTTGCATGTAGTTCATAAGGCTGAATTCTATAATTTTTTTTAAACTATGTATTCAGATATTCAGCACTGTTATTTTCCAATGCGGTATTTTCAGTACAGTTTTTTTCTCAATAATATTTTGTATTGGCCAGCGGTTCAGGTGCTCTGCTTCCCATCACACGATCTTGGTTCGACTTCCAGATGAACCAGAGGTTGAAAAACACCGCTCACTTTGTCTAGACTGGAACGAATTGTTAAGTTGTGTCGGCGTAGTTGTTGATGGATCGGCTGTCGAGATTAAGTTCTTTATTTTTTCACAATGTTGAATCATAAGTTTGAAAAGCTTCCTATATATTTTGTTGATTCAACGTCTTGAAAAAGGTTACTTTTATTTTTATAACAATGAAATTCGGCTCTTATCTGTAACTACATCTTTTCCAGATTGCCAGTGTTCAGTCAAGCGATTCACTGGTTACCTCGGCAACCACAGATTCCCTTGATGATGAAAGAAACAATCTTTACAAGATGCTTGACGACAAGGTGGGAGGATAACAGCACGTGTGATAATTCTCATTAATTCAATGTTGAAAGCTCCTGACTAGACGTCAAAATTGATTGATGAAAAACATTTATTTAATTAAAAGAAAAATTAAAATGAATCTATGTCTCATAATTTCGAAATATTTTCAAAACTTTTTTGACATTTCAAGTGCATTGAAGTGCTTTTATCAAGTTGATCTGCTTTCAGTTTGGCATATAACTGATTTTTAGTTATTTTATATCAGAAACGAGAGCTGCGCGAAGAACTCCAGTTAAAAAAGTTTGTAAGATTCTTTCGAGAATTAAAAACAACAATTTCCAAATTTTTAAAGTATTTAAAACCTCCATCACACTGTTCACACATATGCTTTTTATCATTTTCATATCAAACTCGTCATTTTTTTAATCTTTCCCATTTTATCATAATATTCACTGGGTAGTTTTACTCAGCTATGACTCATGAAAAATTGTTTCCAGGATGAAGAAATAAATCAAACTTCCCAATTAGTCGAGAGCCTTAAGGCCCAGATACTGGAACAGGAAGAAATGATAGCCCAGACCAGATCGGACTATGATGGGGTGCAGGAAGACATGACACGACTACAGGTATGTGGTTACACCTTCTAGACATATTGTAATTAAAGGAAGAGTGGTTATTTCAACGTGTAGTGCAACTGGGATTGCTCGCTTTGCGTTATGAAAAAGAAGTTTTGCTTTCCAGGGTAGAAAAGTTCAATTTCGAATATAAGTTCGAAATAATTTTCTTAGTTTATTAAAAATATTTTTGTTGCAAAGGTGATCGGTTTTCATTAATCTACCCCCATGTTTTTGCTGCAGAAATTTTAATCTTTATAGTAGCAATTTGTTGTTGAATGATTTTGTTTTAAGGTTTAGTTATTGCAGGAACGTTTTTAGTGAACCTATTACACAAGGTTTGCTGATAAAATATAAAACGTCTCAAGAAACAGTTTTTTTTTTACATTTCGTTAATATACCTTTTCTATTCATTTGAAATTTGTTTTTCCACACCAAACTACTTTAACAACTTCATGTCTAATTCAATTTATGAAAATTGCAAAAGGCAACAGTCAACAAATTTTGACTTCACTTTCTTGTCATGTTCAGTCTGAGAATGAAGCCGCCAAGGAGGAGGTGCAGGATGTGTTGCAAGCTCTGGAAGAGCTAGCTCTCAACTACGATCGGAAGGTACAGATTGCCGAAGAGAAAGGAAAGGAACTGAACCAGATAAATGAAGAAATGACTGAGAAAACGGTAATTGTTTCGACAGTGAAGCCTGTATGGGCTAGTAGAGCCTCTACAAATACGTGAATCTGCCAAAAATAATCTTTAGAAAATGAGTATTCTTTGCAATTAACAAGCAGTATCTGAACAAGCATGGCCATTGGCCACCTGGAGATGCGGCCTGATTTGTCACATTTTGCAGATTTTGATAACCGCTACTGCTAGTGTCTGACTGAAATTTTCTGAGATTTTGGTACTTTTTGCTGTCTTTTAATGAAAGAAGAGCTTATTGTTACCTTGGGAAGCAGTAGCAAATGAGAAAAAGTAAGTTAAAAAACGCTCAATCTGAAGGCTATTGAAAAATTAACAGTCTGATTAAAATTTTCGAAATCAAATTGTCTTTTTTTTTCAACATCGATGATGTTAAAGCTTATTGTGTCATCTGGGGGAAAACAGTAAAGCAGGAGAAAATATACAATTTTTAGAAAAATTTATTTTAACAGTCGCCAAAAGTTGGCAAAATTAAAAAATTTCTGCAAAATATGACAAATCAGGCCGCAAATTTTGGTGTTATGCAATTGTCAGGATAAGTAACGTATTTTCGTAATTTCATCTTAAATTCACCCTTTGATTTTCTATGAGTTACGTCGCTTGATGTAACCAAGTCCGTGTGTTGTTTTGTAGAAAAACCTCCACACAGTTGAAGCCGAACTGACGCACGTCAAGGAGGTCAACGAGCTCCACAAACGACGCATCTATGACGTCATGACGTCCGTGCTCAAAGACCTGAACGAGATCGGAGTCGCTCTTGGAAACAAAGAACAGGTTTTGATTGAATTCGATAATTTTCTATGCTTTGCAGTTTTATTAAATACGTAACGTTTAAATTTGCCTATTTAGATTTTTTCAAATACATATTTTTTGTTCTCACAGTACGAGAGTTAGTGTTACCACATTCATCGAACGTGTTATATCGCAGATTATTTGCCAGAACGAATTAAATTTATTCATACAAAACAGCGACTTCATGGTGTTACATAATATTTTCGTGTTTCAAGAAAGACCTCGCTTTTTGCAAATAAAATTATCTCTTATACATTGGTTGCAGGCTGCATCATTTAGTCCCGCTTTTTCAAGAAAGGAAAGTTTGTATTCTTACGTCAAATGATGTTGTTTCGCAGCAAATTCCTGATTCATTCGGCGACAAATTCGAGGAGGAGATCACAATGACGCGGCTCTACGTGTCCCGGATGAAGTCGGAGGTTAAACAGCTGGCAACTAAATGCTCCACTCTCAAGTCCCTGCAGGAAGAAGGGAGTAAGAAGTTGGAGGAAAGTGAGCAAGAGCTTGCTGCTTCCCAGCTCCTCATCCAGCAGGTCGGTCACGCTTCTAAATTCTTTGAGGATATATTTTTGCAACATCACCAATTATCTTATTCAAGTGAAGTTTGGTGCGTGGTTGCTCAAAAATTTGAAAAAGCATTGTTTTTGCTACTTGAAAATATAAGATCAACAGAGAAACCAACAGATCCAACCATCAACAGATCCGTCAGCATCAACAGATTTAAGTGTATTTTGATACTTTCATTGTTCACTTGACCATAAGTTGTCAGCTGTATCCTGAAGCCTTTCTCTCTGAGGTGGTCATGGTCATTGTGGTATCCAGTCATCGATCTGCCAGGGTGTCGAATGTCCGCTATCTTGTTTGTTTGGACAAAAAATTGATGTTTAAAGAAATATCTTTCTCCAGACGTTGAATCAATGTAAAAATAACGGATTTTGCTGTCTGAGTTTGAGAACATTGAACGCAAAGCATAGAATACACATGTTTTTCTGCTTCAAAAGTAGTAAAAAATATTTTTAAATCGCATGTCATGTTTATGTAACTACTACGTGATTCAACGTCTATTTGTCAAAGCTACGTCACTTGAGACAAACCGTTAAATTTTTCATGTTGCTATGAAACACTAAAGAGAACCTGCAATACCTCAGCCAGCCAACTTTGTGTTTGTCTCGAACGCAAAGGGTAGAATTGTTTAAATTATTCATAAACCAACCATCTCTATGTTTAATTTCTTAGCAGCCTCACCTAACGGTATTGTTGCCGATTGCATAATGCATAAGTTTTAGAAGATTTATCCTTCAGATAGTAACTTTTTACGTTGTATAAGAAGGATATATTGACGTTTTATTGACCACATTTGCCGCACTGACGTAGAAATAAAGCGTTTTTAAGTAGGCAAGTTATTACTCACGAAGCAGTGGCCATGGAAAAGTTTTCGAGTATACTATTGCGTTGAGACGTTTTGGTTGATGTGTTATTTTTGTTTGCTTTTGCTCTTTGAGGCAAATTCAACACATGTCATGCATTTTATTGTGGATCCCTGAACTTTGACCTTTTTTGTTCTTGTTTCGAATCACCAACACAAAGCACTGTTAATTCAGTGGATTTAATATCAATATCATGTGCAAACAACAGATGTCATGCAAAGAGTAACAACTTCGCGGTTTCAATGGAGATATCATTCTAGCATCAAATGTAACAATCTAATATGTGTGGTAGAGAGTTTGCTATGCCGTACAAAACATTTTATTTATTCAGTGTTATGTTCTAGTAATAATGATAATACAAATAATAATATGTGTAGCGCTGTATATGCTTACTTGCTCTAAAGCGCTTCACAATATAAAGAAACAGTAGATCTGAATGTAAAAGCAATAAAAACAAAAACTATTCCTTGTTAAAAGACACACTAAAATATATCTTCTTTTCCAGCATGAAGCTAAAATGAAGTCCCTGGTGGAATACATGAAAGATGTTGAGAACAAGAAGAGGAGCTTGGAGGAGGAAGTTGACAAACTCAATGAAGAAATCGCCCAGCTTAAATCCAAGGAGCTGATCCACAACGTGAGCATCAAGGATGAGAAGCCAACAGTAAGATCCGTTGTCACGTTGATCACGTTTTATCTCCTATTTTGTGTGTCGCTTGATCTAAATCTTTCGCAGTTAATTTTTCACGACTTGAAGAGTGACAGCTGAAATTGCAACGTGAGATGGTGAGCATCTGTCAGTCTCAGTGACCGCCTGACTGAACTTACGTCACTAGTTCAAAATCTCTACCACCAGCAGAAGGCTGTGCTCAGCGAAACTGTCAACATTGTAGTCCAGATAAAGGATGAATAACTAAGGATGAAAGTTAACTGAGGATTGAACTCAACTAAGGAATATGATGAATCTTGAATATTCAGCTAACTAAGCCTGACTACTGACCAGTGACCACACCTTAATATTGTTGTATATATCGTTTGTTTTTCATTAAAAAACTGTCGTTTGAAGACTGATGTACGTCAAACATCATAAGTTTCCTTTGCTCTTCAAGGGTGAAAAGGAAGCTTCAAAAGAGACAAAACAAGTTCCAAACGAAGCTGCGGATACGCACATCAGTAGCCACCATCAACAAGTATCTCGACTTCGCGATGAAGTGGATGAAAAGATGAAGATGATCGAAGGACTCAAGGAGTAAGTGCGACTGACAATAGTATGCCTCTTTCGCCTTCCATTCTCCTAAGTAAAAGCACACCGTTCCTTGTTTGAAAGTCTGTGGTAGTTTTGCATTGATTAAATGTGTTTAAAACATTGAAACAGCGTCAAAGTTGCTATTAAGTTCACATAACCATTAACCATACAACACTTCACTGTTTTTTTTACATTGATTCAACGTGAACAGACGTCAAATCATGTATAAAACGACTTAAACGCTGTCTGAGCACTCAAACGACTTTTGAATTTGATTTATGCAATGTCCATCTTTCAATAAAGCAGTTTTTGACGCCCTTGAGCGTTTTGAAACGAGTTGCGCATTTATTTTGTTTCCTTGGTATCCTAGCAACTATCAGAAGTTGTTTCTGGAACACGAGAAGCTCCAATCAGACTACGAGAAGCTGCGTAAAGAGGAGCGGGAGAAAGAGCTGAAACTACGAGACCTCCATTCTAAGTTTGACCGCCGAGAACAAGCGAGACAAGATTTGAAGGTAAGAGCAATGTTGAGGTGTTGAGCTCACATAGCCTATGTTAAGGTGACATAACCTAAACACAAGTACTTAGTTTTTTAAACTTTGGGTAATATCTCACATAACGTTAATATACTATTTTGCCTCTCAATTGTTTTTTTCATCATTCTTTGTCACAGTGTTATTTTTTCGAGTGTCCCTGGAGGTGTAGTGGCACAATTCTGCGATTGTTATTTAATTAAAAGTCAGTATAAGGTGTTCACTGTTGAAGCTCTCTCGGTAGCTTGTGATACAACAACAGCTCGTAACAGCACTTTAAGTTAAACTTGGTATCTTGGGCTGTGTCTATAATGCGCAAAGCGTTTGCATGCACCTGAAGCTCACAGGATCAAGCTTCAGAAAAGACTCCTGTAGTCCGAAAATGACTATGATCTCTTCATGCAGTTCAACTGCTTGTACTCGAGAGACATAGACCGTAGCGACTTATCGGTCGCCATGATAGACCATTGACTTGACTCGACTGTTTCAGGGTCTTGAGGAGACTGTGAGCAAAGAACTTCAAACTCTTCACAATCTACGAAAACTCTTTGTTCGCGATCTCAACGCCAAAGTGAAGAAGGTGAAGGTTGCACGTCTTTCACTTCTGTTGCTGTTTTGTGTTTTGGTATCGACTGACGAATGTATTTGACCGAGAGGTTGACTTATTTGCTAAACTTGTTTCTTTAAAAAACAAGCTAATTGTTGTTTAATTGCAGCTTTGCGTTTTTTTAAGACAGGATTCAGGTTATCATGGAGTAAGCCTAATAATCCAGCTTATTGTGGCTTAGGTAGACGAAGTAACGCATTCCTATCCGTATTTTAAAGCGCTGAGAAAACGCATGTATGCAATAGATTTATCGCTCTGAATAAAGCACGCTTTATTGCTACTCCTGTAATAATTTAATCGGTGGAGCATGTCGTTTCAGCAATTGGCAGGCGATGACGTTGATGACTTGGGAGGTTCCATCGTGCAGAAGCAGAAGATAACCTTCCTTGAAGGAAACCTGGACCAACTGACGAAAGTGCACAAGCAGGTGAAACCATCATCCGTTTTTATAGAACAAAGGTTATTTCAACTTTGAACATCTAATTTTATTCCTATACTTAGCACATGTTCAAGGCAGTGTCAAATGTTTTAGATTATATTCATGGCGCCTCGTTTTTTGCCATTTTCTCCCTACTATAGTGATTTTAACAAAGGCCGTAAACTGAAATTTTTTCACAGTTGGTTCGTGACAATGCCGACCTACGTTGCGAGTTGCCCAAGTTGGAAAAGCGACTCCGGGCCACAGCGGAGCGTGTCAAAGCCCTGGAGCAGGCCCTGAAAGATGCCAAGGAAGGGGCGTCACGGGACAGAAAACGGTTTGTATTTTTTGAAACGCGATTTGATCAAAAAAAAGATTTTTTATTTGTTAAATAGCAATTTGTCTTTTTCTTTCAATCCACCTCAGCAGGAGCAAGCTTTTTTCTTTTCGTTCGAATCCCACAAAATCGTGTTATATTTTACATTGTAGGTATTGAGCGCGTTAACACGACCACTTTGTATTTTTCAGGTACCAGCACGAAGTCGATAGAATCAAGGAAGCTGTTCGTGCCAAGAACATGACCAGGCGGCCACATTCTGCACAAATCGGTAAGCGGACCACATTTTTTTTTATAATATTGACTTAAAAACTATGCAAAACTAAGTCAATTTTAATTTTTTGTTATCGCTTAATATTAAAATTGTGCTTGCGCATGCATGTTTAAATTTTATTTTAAATTTCACTCTTTTTTACAGCAAAGCCAATCCGTCCAGGGCAAAGTACCCCCCATGCATCGCTCCGTGGAGGAGGTCAACCTGTTGTTGCTATCCGAGGGGGTGGCAAGTAAGCACAATACTAAACTATCTTCTACACCACCGTGCCTGTTGTGAGAATAGATTATTTTCTTTGGTAACTGCTCTGGAAAACCCAAGGTTTAAGGCAATCTGTTTGTAATTGCTTTTGTTCGACTGATTATTATGGAAACACTCTCCTTCCAATCAGAAAACTTTGTTGGAAGATCAATTCTTATGTATCTTGTGTAGCTTGTGTATCCTTGTAAAAGCTTTGAATAACGCAAGCCCAGTGACCGAGATTAGCGGCATAAAATCACTGCTTGTAATTCCCTGCAAGACTTCCACGAGCTAGTTGCCGCTGAATGAAGAGTTGTCTTTGACGTGCGATGCTTAATCGCACACGTCGAGCATTGAGCCAAGATTATTATCAATTAAGCTTTATTCGATAAACAACAAATCTTTTCATCTTTAGAAATCGATCTCCTAACACAAGATATGATGACGTGGCAGGTGGCGATGGCAATAGGAAAGCGATATCATCCAACACTACCGGTATGTGTGACAAGTTTCTTGGTCAAAAGTTGCTGTTCTTAATGTAAAGTGATTAAAATGCACCGCGACTTTAGGTTAACGTTGAAGTTATTTAATATTTATTGTGTTACCTGACTTGTTCCGAGCGAAAACGGGCTTTTACTTTGAAGTGTCACATTAAATGCAACTAAACGTTTTGTATACAATTCATATATAAGGCTGCGAAATTAAAAATTCGGCTTTCATTTAACAAAACGTATGACGCTTAAATAGTTTACCGGCACAGTGATGATCACGTGCCTCATCTGGTACAAAATATGCCGATCTTTGTCTTCTCAATTTCTATTTGTTTAACTTTTTTGCTTGACTAGCTGAATATTGAAGTAGAAACGTTTGTAATCTCTAATATCTATTACTTCTCACAAAAGTTCGGGTATAACATACGGTAAGAAAGTGCGGGTTTTTTTATATTTTTCTTTTAAAGTGACATTTTTTTCGCTTTCTTTGTTTGCAGAAACTGAAGAAAATTAAACCCGGGTAATCCCCCGCACTATTCATGTTTGAATTGCTTACAATAATTTGATTTGCTGTTTCATAAAAGCAATCTTGATACTTTCCCAAATCATTTACGATTTTAACAGCTTGAAATCAAGTTCTCTGTGTGGGCTAAACCCTGATTTAAAAAAAAAGATTATAACGCCGCCGACATACGTCGGGCATACTCTTTACAAAAATTTGAGTTGTACTTGTGATTACAATTTTTGCTTGCTTTTAAAAAATCACAAAATACTTTTTTTTACTTCGACTTGCACTGAGACATTGATGATCGATAGGTGCGTGGTTCGATGCCTTCTGACAGTATGTCGCTTGAAACCCAACCCATAAAAGTAACACAAAGACCCTTCTCATTAAACAAACGAATCGATTAATCCTCACCAATTTTACATTAGTTTTGAGTATGGGGCATGTTTTCTGCAGTGCTTCGTATGTAAAAAATGCAATATGAACACATCTTTAAAATCTGTCTTTTTTTCTGCCTACTTTGTAGCATGGGAGTGAAAAGGTGACCTTATTGTACTGTGTGGTGTTTGTTTGTAATTTTATTTAATTTGGGGATGAAAATATTTTGAATAAACAATCACCAATACGCTTATTTAATTATTAATGGCATAATATTAAGATTAATTGTATATTCAATGCATAATTGCATTTACATCAAATAATTCTTCAGTTTAACTATCTGTTGTAATTTGATATTTGATGACGTTTACACAAGCTTAACGGCTTGCAATGAGAATAATTAACAACTGTTATAGGCAAGCATTTCGGTCTTGACAATTCTGTTCTGTCTAATCCACATCTCATAAACGCACATAATAATTGTTATTTGTAATTACATCACTTTTTTAAATGTTAGTAGGTAGTTTTCTTCATATTTTGTAGTTTTTTTCTTTATTTTTCTGCTGATTTAATAACTATGCATGAATAGAGTAAACAGGATTATGACATCATTGTAGCCTACTATTTTTACTGTAGCCTATAATATTTTTGTTTCATGAACAGAAACAGTATTCTAAATTATTATTGGTTTTGTTTGACATAAATATGAAGTAAATGTTGATAAAATTTTAACTGAAATGGGTAAAGTTGCTCGTTTGAATAGTAGTTTTCCAGAAAGCAAATAAGTCTTTTTTACATTGATTCAACGTTTACAGACGTTTTGAGCGACTGATTTGCTGAGTTAATCTATTCTAAGTTCAACTCTTTATAAAAATTACTTTTCATGAATTTAGGTTTCACTACAGTGGAGGTTATTGAAATGAAGAAATTAAGGCAACAACAATTATCCTCCCAGCAGAAGCCTCCGCATCAAAGATACCAGTCTAATGCATAGTTTTACTTGGCTCCTAACGTTAACCTAACAATCAGATTGCGTTGATTTATCATCATACCACGATTTATCAACGCAAAGCTTTGCTGCAAATACCGAATATTTTTCTTTACTGTTCTTTCTCGTAACTAGGAATGTTTTCTACTTTAAAGCAATAAAGTGAATCAGGTTACAATCTCAACAATTCTTTGATACCATTTCGAATTCTGCAAACAAAAGTAAACGTCCAAGAAAATATCTCTGATAAACAAGTCTTCATGATTTACCGGCTGATAAAAGTAACCAGCTTTGGTTTGAAACCAAAGTTTTACTAGGTTTGCTTCAAAACCGTCTTGTTTCCTGATACTTTCTAAGGGAATGGCAACATAGGTTCAAGAAAATAAGGCGCTTCCCGTTTCCCGCTCCCCAGCAAAAGTTGCCGTTTTCACATGGTCTAAAGACAACTTTTTCTGGCCTAATTTCTAACATCAGAACACTGTTTGCCAATGTTACACTAAAATAACCTAGCCCGCAATCCAGTCCTTTTTTACATGGATTCAGAGTCTGCAGACGTTGAAACAATGTAAAAGGACTGACTTGCCGACTTGGAAAGTATGCAAACGAGCAGAATGTAGTTGCTCAAATTTGCATTTTTTGTAAAAAAAATGTAATTTTTCAAGTGATTGTATACGTGTTTTCTAACTGACAAAATTGATCGTTTATATGCTGATTCAACGTAAACAAACGTTGAAGCAATGTACAAAGTTTATGATTTTGTGAATTAAATGATTAATATATTTTCCCTGTGCAACCTAGGTAGTTTTTACATTGACAAACTTCAAACTAGACTCTTTGTCAAGGATAGCACGTCACATCAACCGGTTTTACGTCGGTTTAACGTCTGTAGACGTTTAAATACGAATGTAAAATGAACTGGTGTTGTTTTCTTTGCTGAGGTCCATTTATAGCAAAGAATTCTTTCCATTTTTACATGGAAATAGAACTATTTTTTTGCTGGGCTGCGTAGTGTTAGTTAGGCCAATTCAGCCTTGTGTAGATTTATGTTGAATTTAACATTTCTTTATTTAAAAGCAACGTACAATCACAACGCCAACCACATCAGTTGTAATTATTATTTTCATCAAATGAAGAATATACTTTCTTTTTGCCAACATCAACAGTATCACTTTGTGGTGCACACTACTATGTTGTTGACCCCACCGGATTTTTAATTAGGGGTTTCCACATGGAGTAGCACGTTTGATCACCGGCAAAAGCCATACCTGCCAAGATATATTATTTTTTTGGAGATTGTTTTGTTTTGGTCTCACCATGTCACGAACAAGCAAATAAGAATGACATGATCAGATGCATGCAAGCAAAATTTCATTAAAGTTTTTGCAGATCATTACTGGTTTGCAAATTACACAGTGGTTTATTTTCTTACATTGGTTATATTCACGGGCGGCGGAAAGTTCCCTGCTTTCTTATTGGAATTTTGTAAACACTTATCGTCAGGAATAGCTAACTTACGTTTTCTTAGTATTTTCTGTTTCCCGGAAAGAGAAATTGTCTGCAATCGTTGAATCAATGCAAAACGAACATTGCTTGCTGGTTGATGAGGTTCTGCATACATCTCAACGGCTTCTGGTTAACGTTGTTGTTGCATTTATTTATTTTTGTGGTGAAATATTGTCTTATTTTCTTTTTATCCCAGCAACCATACATGCCACGTTAATGCGAAATCAACCTCATTTGCATTAGACTTTCGAACGTAACACAATGGTACATTTCGTTCCTTTTTTTAAAAGCTGGGACGTTTCGTGTAAACCAAAATTGGAGGTCAAAGTGTTGCACGAAAATCAAATTATATTTTCAGTATAATGTTGAATTACTTGTTTTATTTTATGGTTTAGGGGTTTTTTCTCAGATTGCGGTGGTTTAATAATAAGTCAATGTGGTTATAAGTCACATTCTGAATAATTTGTTAAAATTTTTGCATTCTTTAATACCGACTGAACGATTTGCAAAGACTTACAACAAAACGGTTTGCACCGTTTTAAAACGTCGCATTTCTACGGGAAGGCTTGCAAACTGGAGACATAAATTCTTTCATAGTTGCGCCTTTTTTTGCGTCTCGTAAAAATACCAATTTGGTTGGAAAACGTACAAACAATCTCACGACCTTCAAGAATAGAGGCCATCGAAAACTGACTCATGAGCGCTCAACATTTTCTGCCATTTCTTATATTGGCAGGGGAATAAGGTGACATCTTGTTATTTGAATATTACTGAGTGAGAAGTTGTATTTTGCTAAGTCATCACTTGCGATGTTTAGCTTATCGAAAATAAAGTCTCTTTTTTGCCTTGATGACGTCTGCAGTCGTTGAATCGATGCAAAATGGACAACTTTTGCAAGCTGGGATCTGACCGAGCAAACAAAAGTTCTCTTTGACATTGCTCTTACGTATTGAAACGTAAAAAGAGCAACTTGTGTCTTCTGCTTATGGGTAGCACTAACTCAGCAAAGAATCGTTTCACACGTAAATCTAACGTTATAAGTTGTCGAATTTGTGAAATAATTTTTGACCAAGTTGATTTAGTTTTTGTTGACTGAGTCTTCATCTGCATGTTCATCGTATGCACGAGCGCTACAACCTATTTGCTATCAAGTGATCGTTGCGTTGATTTAACGTTGGAAGATGTTGAATTAGCGTGAAATGGTGTAATTTATCAGCTATTGATACATTTCTAGCTTAATTGTAATTGACTGTCCCTTCTCGCTGCTTTGTTGATGTGGAATGTGTAAGCACTGTCTAGAATAAATGATATTTGATGTGCGCGATTCTGTTTTCTTGCAGTACCGTTTTAGGATGCTGGTTAGATTGAGAAACTCGGAATAGTTGTCAAGAATTTTTTGGTTAGCAAATTTTTGAGGCAATAAAGCAGTTACGTTCTAGCATAGTCGCAGGTGAGTAAAACGTTTTGAGGGAGCGAACAACACCTGCCCAAATTTTGTCTTTGCGAATATAACCTACTTTCAAAAACGCAACATTACTCACAATCTCTGAGGTGGTGTGTAGTCTAATACAGGGGTCGAGAACCTTTTTAGAGGAGAGAGTACATTTCTGTTTTTGGAAATGTATTTCCTTTAGAACCATACAATGCTTTAACAGTTAATACAATTAACATGTAGTGGCAGGTGATGAGTTGTAGAAGTGGGGCCATGTGTTTACTGAAAATGAGAAAAACAGCTGGGGGAACCCCAGAAAATTTTGAAAAAATGCGTTTAATTTGGTGCAATCTGAGCGTATTTTCAGCTTTAAATTGTAGTGAAAAGTTAAGATAAAACTTTCTGTGAGCCAGATGTAGTCACAAAGAGCCATGTATGGCTTACGAGCCATGGGTTTCAGACCCCTGGTCTAATAACTCCAGTCATTAACTTGACAGTGTACGAAAACATATATAGGCAGCAAAACGTTCCTTAGGTAAAGAAGGGTGACTTAACTTTGTACTGTATTACACTCACAGATCTGTCTGTGTTCCAATTACCGTAAATAAACCATCAAATTGAATCTTTCTTGCATCAAACTTCCACCTTTGAATAAAACTACTTTTAGTATTTGATGTAATATTATAATGAAATCATAGTCAATGTTATTTTAGTACCATCGTTACGTTAATAACTGGACATTTTTGCCCAAATATTTTTACAAGTAACTGCATTAGTAGGATATGGACAAAAAGCTTAAACAAGTTTCCGATGCGTAAACAGAAGTTACCAGTGAGCTACTCAAATTATACCGATGAAGAAATGTAGGCTGATATCCTAATGAATATCTGAAATAAGCTTACATCTGCTTACCAATTGCATTCTTTTACATTTAATTTCTACAGATACTGAATCGAAGCTTAACATTCAGCCCAAATTGCAATACCAAATGCAAAAGCCTCCAAAATTGATGATGCTACCGTTTGCATTCATTGAAGGCCTACTTCAAAATACAACACTACCTACAAAGTTCCTAAACTAGTAAAATGTTGAAAACTCATGGTGAAAATTGATTTGTCCAAATAACTACACATTTTTGTGTAAATGATTTTATTAATAACTGCATTAATAACTTTCATCATCCTCGAAAACGAGGGATAGCCATTGTAGCGGACGGCGAGTGGTCTGAACATCCGCCCATACCTAGCTGTTGCTGCTACAGCAACATCCCGGGTACCAGCGTGTAGCGGGGATGATCTCGAGAATAATACCTTGCTTCTTTTGCGAGTATGAGTTTATTGCAAAGAAATGAATGAACTTCCACGTCGGAACGTTGTAGCCAAATAATGCCTTGAATTCAAATAGAACGAGCTAAACCAATTCAGAGCATAAAAACTACACTACAACCATTAGGGTTGGGATTTCGGGATCAAATTTGAAATCCCGGGATTTTTACTCCTTAATCCCGGGATTTCTCGGGATTAGCAAAGTAGGAAAATACACATGCAAGCTACACAAACCACATTTATTTATGGTAATACTGACGCAAAAACATGAAAGCATCGAGAGTATCATCGTTAAGACGATTTCTGATTTTGCTTGCAAAATATCCAAGAGCTGAAAATGCACGTTCAGCCTCAACAGATGTTGGCTTAATACTTTTGAATGCCTCAGCCTCATATATATTGTTCAGGTTTTCTGGCCTTTTTTGCTTGCTTCATATAGCAGCATTTCTTTTTGCATTACTGGAGCGCCGACATCACAGTTTTGTGCCTCTTTACTTTCATCTTCCATGCGACTCTTGAGGTAAAGTCATTTCAGTGTCATGGCTGCTATCTTCTGTAATGGCATTTTCATGCTGTTCAGTAGAGCCTCGATCCAATTCAACAGTTGGGCTTGGGAACAATCTTTGAAGAAGGTTTGTGGCCAGGGCAGCGAGTTTCTGACGCTTTATTTTATGACCAAGCTGATCCTGCGGTTGATCAATGTAGAAAGGTTTCTTGGGGTACCCAAAAACGTGAACCAGTTCAGCATTCCGACGTTCGTCGATTCGAAACCTAAAGCTTTTCTTCAAGTCCTTTCTAATTTTCAAATTTAGTTATTAGTCCCTTTGTACTGGACGCTGAAGCTTCTTTTAAAACGACTTGACAGAAGTTACATTTTGCTTTTTTTCTGTAGATTTACAACACAAAAAGTTTTGCCACACCTCGAATTTTCTCTTTGAACTTACATCTTCAAAATTTGCCATTCTGAGCTAAATTTTAATTTCTCCTTTGTAAAAAGATAGGGAATAATTAACAAAAACTGTCCTAACAGCACAATGGCACAACCGTCTTTCTAACGCTAAAGTACCCAGTTGCATTTATGCTACGACTGAAGCGATTGCCTAGTTCATTGTTATACCATGGTTGTTATTATTATCACACTAATGTGGAGTGTTCGACTGATATTGTAAAGCTGCTTTAAAACCAAAATAATATGAGCGTCAAGCGATATGGCAGCTTTTGTAGATGTTTTCTGGAAATCCCGGGATGTTTAGATTTTTGTTTAGATAGATGTTTAGACACATCAGCTTTTGTTAGATGTTTTCTAGAAATCCCAGGATTTTAATAAAATTAATCCCGGGATCAGAAAAACGGGTTAAAATCCCGGGATCGGGATTTCCCGGGGTCCCAACCCTAACAACCATAATTAAACTAATATTGTGATTTCCAAGAAAGGAATCTGTGGCAAACTAAGGCACCACACAACTGGCCGACAAAAACCATACTGAAAACTCACAAACTGAACTGAATTGTGTTTCACGCTGAACGATTGATTTTAAAGGGGCTTATTGCTTCCAGCAATACAGCATGTGTCAAGTGGTCAAATGCGCAACGCTACAACAACGTAAAACTACGTATGTAAATCAAACCGAGGAAACGCCCTAATCTTCAACCAGCGTTCCAAATTCCTAACAAGTACAATTTTCACAATGGCAATTATACTAAGGTAAACACGAAAAGGGCCGCAGGCGCTACACCATCATCATCATCATCAGTAGGACATAGAGAAAAAAACTCCTAAGGTTACCAATACCCAGCAGGCGTTTGAATTCTACCCATGGCCACCTAAAGATACGGCCTGATTTGTCACATTTTGCAGAAATTTCCAGGTTTTTCTAACTTTGGGCAAACGTTTAAATAATTTTTTCTAAAAATTAGATTTTTACGCTTTCTTTACTCTTTTCCCCAGGTGACACAATAGGTTTTAACATCCTCACATGTTGAAAAACAAAGAAAATTTGATTTCGAAGATTTTAGTCAGACTGTTAATTTTAAATAACAGTCCGATTTTGCGTTTTTTAACTTACTTTTTCTCATTTGCTACTGCTTCCCCAAGGCAACAAAAAAGTTTTATGTCATAAAGAAACTGCAAAAAGTAAAAACATCTCAAAAAATGTCAGTCAAGCACTACCAGTAGCTGTAATCAAAATCTGCAAAATGTGACAAATCAGGCCGCATCTCCAGGTGGCCATGTTCTACCCTTGAAGAAATGTAGCCTACTTGCTAGTGAATAAGCTGACGTCCGCTCGCCCATTGTGCTCTTTTACACTTACTTTTTTCAAATGTTGAATCGAAACTTAGCCTATCATTCTGCCCAAATTGTAATAACACATGTAATAGTTTCCAAAATCGATGCTAATACATTTTACATTCATAGGAAAATATTATCAATGTAGGCCTCATAAATTATAACAATTAGCCTACATAAAGTTTGTAAACTGGTGAGATGTCGAAACATCATGGTAAGATTGACTTGGCCAAACAACTTGACATTTTTGCCCAAATTCGCGACGTTTTTTTCAGCGAGGGAGCGACCGTCTCCGCTGTCCACTCAATCTCCTACGGCTGTGCGTTCCAATGATCGTGTTCGTTCAGTATGGTGGTCAGGGAGTTCCGTTCGATGATAAGATTTTTCACAACAACTTTGGATGCTTGGAGCACCAGGTCTTTGCACGATCCACTGAGAGCTCTGACCCAAAAGTCAGTGTGTTATTCAAGGTTAAAAAACGCTAGTTGACAAATCATTTTTAAGAATATGACCCCAAGGTCTCGCACTATTCTTTTTGCCAAAATGGTTTAATCCAGGGTTCGAAATTTGATGGCTGGGAGAGTATCGGTAGGCCTAATCTTTAAAACTATCAAGCAGAGTGTGCAAATGAGAGCTTGCTACTTTAATAAAACGCTGCTCAAGATTCTGGTTTGTTTCTTCCCGTCTACATGTAGACTAGGCATAGCCGTACGAGCCAGGGGGGGCAGCCTCCCCCCCCTGTTGTTTCAAAACGTCGCTAATTCGGGCAAAATCTTGCAATTATTAGGGCAAAAATTGCGATATGAAAAGCTACAAAATTGCATGAATTAAGAAAAACTATAAATTAATATCTTTTACCTATCAAACTAAGTACAGCCTCTTATTTGCACAAGAAATGTGCCGCAAAATTTTCATTTGGCACACCCGTATTGATGTATTGCATTGCATGGTGATCAAACTGTAGTACGAAATGCATTTAACCAACTGCATCATGCCAATTTGGGCAGCCACCAAAATATGTGTCTAATACTTTTGTGAAACTGCCCAAATCAAAACGCAAAATTTGCTATATAGGCTAGCTAATTTTATTAATTTTCACAAATGCATCGTGTTGATTTAGGCAGCTGAAAACATGAAGTTATCTGATGAAACTGATTAGTCTGTTTATGCAACTGCCCAAATTAGCGTGAGGCAGTTCCCAAAATGAACAAATTCATTAATTTTTCCCATTTACATAACTGTATCGTTTAGATTTGGGCAACAACAAAAATATGAAATTATATAAATCTGGTGAGTACTTTTATAAAACAATTTGGGTGGAGAGGTTACTGTACTTTTTCAACCATAAACAGACAAAGCTAAGCAACACCACAACATTTAACAAAAAAATGTTATAGGCTACCTGTTAAATGTAATGTTAATGTTGTGGTGTTGCTTAGCTTTGTTTGGTTACTTTTATGAAACTACCCAAGTTAAATGATACAGTTGCGCCCCAAAATAAATAAAAAATATTTAGGCTAGTTTGTTTATGCAACTGTGTCATGTTAATTTCACCAACATTTAAAATGTTACTGCTGAAATATATAATCTCATAATATATTCATTTATTTCAAAGCTTTCCAAACTCAAAACCTGTCATGCAAGCTGGCAAAATATTTGCTTTGCAAGATCTTGTGTGAAACATGGCAGCTCCACTTTTTTTCATTAATATCTTGACTTCTCTTGATGTCTGCAAAACCTTTTGTACCAAGCTAAAGATTGAAAATTTGTTTGATTAGTAGGCCCACTGCCGTTGCATTGCGATGCTGCTTATCGTGTAGGCGTATATAGCCTAATATGCTGCCATAAATTTAATTGTATTTTTTCAAGTGCAAGCATTTCAGTTATTTCATTTTTATATTGGTCATGATTGTATTGTAAACATCAATGCACTACAAACAATTTGGCTTGTTAGTGTATATTTTTAGTGGTTAGTTATTGTTTTGCTGTTTGTTATCTTGCTGTTGCTGTTAGTTACTGTCTTCTTGTTAAACAGTGCTTATATTTTAGTGATTATACTTACTTACACATTCTTTTACCATTTGATATTCACTAGTCACCTTGTAACAATTTCTGATGATTGATATTAGGATAATTTATTATTATCAACAATGAAAATCATCTGCGTTATATATCTGATCAATTTCACGCGAAAAGAGTTGCGAACAAGCCCAGGATCAACATTTTCGAATATTTGACAATTAAATCTATTCTAGAATAGTCATGGAGAATCCAGAATATCGATTATGATTTAGTTCTATTAACTAAAGAAAAGTGAAACAAAACCAAAACAATGACAAGGTTTGCTTTTTGGCAACACATTATACCCAACTGCAGTACAGAGGTATCACAGTGCTTTTCATATTTCCACCTGCTAAATATCACCACAATTTGATGACAGTTAGCTCTGCATTGGAAAATAACTTCTGCGTGGACTTCTCAATACAGGCGTACCAATACATACCAAAGTCGTAAAGTTCAATCCGCTGCCTGTCTCAAGCAGGATTTTATTTTGTCGCCGTTGAGCAATTTGTTTCAATGCAAAATAAAACAGGCATAGGCTACAATAGAAAATTTTAAATGCGCAATATTATAAACTGCTTGTGCTGCATTGCAATACAAAATTTAATAATTTTCTGATCTTATTTTTGATTGAATAAATAAGAGTGGCTGGACTATGAAATCGATGTAGTTGCAGTGACGTTGCCGTTTTTATGAACATTTACCCAGCTACTAAAATAATGTTTTTTTAGTACCTACTGAGAAAAAAGTCTACAGACATTGAATCAATGCACAAAGCACAATTTTTTCTTGTCGAGTAGTGCTAGGCAAGTCGGTATGAACATTGCCGTCGTTACAATGTTCAATAAAATCAAAAACAAATATTTTCATTCTGGTGAGGTGAACGAACTGCAAGACGTTTTTTATAAAAAAAAAAAAAGTGCCCAGAGTGTCTTGAAGACCGGTTTGACTCGCATAGAATAAGATACTTCTCAACAATACAAAATTGTGTGAACCATACATATATGAAACAGCTTGAATTGTTTCTGTGCATTCGCTTTTTGACTATCTTGAAAGACAACCGTGAAACCTTTTCAGGAAAAGCGTTACTTCTATTGCGTTACTCAAAATCAGACTAACGTCTTCGGACGTTAAAACTTTGTAAAATCAACAGCTCGTGACCATTACCCTGAGCGCTGACAAATAGAAAACCGCAGACAGTAAAATTTTAAAATCGTTTATCAGCAATCAATCCCTCGAGAGTATAGAAACCGCAAACGGTGATGACGTAAAAAGTGAAAAAAAAAAAAAAAGAGTGAGAAAAAACGAACATTGCAGTGTTTCTTTATTTTAAATGTGGTAAAAAAAAACACTGTTTGTGTATTGTTTTGAAGCAAGGGTTTTTTAAGCAACTGAATAACAATTTTCGTAACCCCAGATAAATTTTCTATCTTTTGTCAAAAGATGAAAATGATGAGACTTGTAATAAAAGAGTTATCAGCGCTTAAACTGGGTGCTGAATCAGCACCACCTGGGAATTCGGTGGAAATAAAAACCTAGGGATAATAGGGTTAATTGTACAATTCTTATACGATATGTTATTGTCGGTTACTGTCCTATATGGACCTCTGATTGCGAAATCTTTATTATGTGACGTATTTCCAGAACATTTTGTGTACCGGTACGTGCAAGCCTGGAATATTCTTTGCTTGACTTGCCAGGACTTGTTGTGACGTCATAAAGATGTTTAAGTGTAGTAAAACTTGACCAGAACAAAGATTTCTTATGATATAACATTATCGTGCCTTCTCGAAGTTACTACTGTAGACCAAACAAACCTGCTATAAATAGTAGCGTAAATTATTACACTGCCGACACAATTGTAGGTGCCGGCAGTTTTTGAATTTATTTAGACTAACTTTGGGGCGCTGATTCCGAAAATGCAATCATTTTTTTTCCATCAGGTCAACTTTTTAAGTTACAGTGATTTTGACTTTTTTACAATTGCCCTACAAAAGTAGCACAAATACAATAGTTTTAATGCTGTCATTATGGGATTACAACCTTTATTATTACTCTTGCATTACATTCTAAAGCAAACAATGAAAGCAGATAATGCCAAGACAATTGTTTTCTGTGTTAAATGCTAGTAGGTGCAAATCAAGACAGCATAATGGTACTTTTTTGGGGGGAGAATCTAGCGCGCTTATGGCTACAACATCTAGAAGACGTTGTCTCAATAACACAAATATTTTCTGCTACATCTGTGGTGATTACACACTAGAGCAGTGGTTCCCAACCGGGGTGCCGCGGCACCCTAAATGCTCAAGGGTGCCGCGAGATATTGAGATATTGCAATACTGCGGCCCATTCTTTATATTAACTTTAACCCATTATGTGTGGAATTTATTTATTTCTAATCAAGTTTCAGTGCGTATTAAGTTTTGCGTCTCGCAGTTATGCCCGTCTCCTTTCTGGAGAATTGCTTATTAGTGAGGAAGTCTCTGGCGGTAAGCAGATAATCCGCGGGATGCGTTTGTTTTCTCGCCCAGGAAAAACAGCGTGAAAGAGATTTTGACTCGTTGCTGTTCTAAGTAAGATGGTTGTCGTGTGGAAAAGCATTGTCACGAGTATATGAGTTGAAGGATGAAATGCTCTCTTTTTTCAGTCTTGAAACGCAAGAGGAATTTTGTGAATTGCTTTGCGATTACAATTGGCTCTCCAAATTAGCGTATTTAGTAGATATCTTCGACCATTTAAATAACATGAATGCCAAAATTCAGGGCAAAAATGAAACTCTCTTAACTTCAACCGATAAAATGAAAGCACTGAGGGAAAAACTGCAAATGTGGTCCTTAAAAGTGGAGAAGGGAAACTTTGACATGCTTTCACATTTCTCTGAAATGAAAAACAAAGAAGTTGTCTCATTAATAACTCAGCACCTAAAATCATTGGAAGAAAAAAATGAGAAGGATTTTCCCAGTTTGTCCACGGAAAATTACGCATGGGTAAAAAATTCATTTTTACTGGACTATCATATTGTTTTGAATCTTAAAGAAGAAGAATTAATTGACATTCGTAACGACGAAAGTTTTAAGCTTATGCACAAGCAGATGCCTCTCGATGAGTTCTGGATAAAAATTCAAAATGAATATCCTTGCGTTGGAAAGAAAGCTATTGTGCTTTTGCTGCAGTTTTTCACGTCATACCTATGTGAGAGTGGATTTTCCGTATTAACGAACATAAAAACTAAAAGACGAGAACGACTGATTATATCGAGGAAGAAATGCGGATAGCTTTATCGAATGTGCCCCCAGATATTAAGGGACTTTGTGCAAGAAGTCAAGCCCAAATTTCACCCTGACTTTTGAATAAATACATTTATTTACGCGCGCTATACTGTACAACTCATTCTGTGTTATTTCATACAGTTATTTGAAAATACAGAAATCGCATAAAATTGATTCCGTTTTGCCAGGGTGCCGCAAACTATTTATCTCTTTGATAGGGTGCGGCAAGATCAAAGAGGTTGGGAACCACTGCACTAGAGCCTAACAGAGAACCAATCGATGATTTTGTAAAGCGTGCTTATCTTGCTTACTTTAAAGTGATGTTGGGGGATCAAGATAAGTCTTGGGCTCCCCACATTGTTTGCAAAACTTGCAAAGAACATTTAAGTCAATAGACGAACAAAAGAAGAAAAGGATTAAGGTTTGCTATTCCGATAGTGTGGCGTGAACCAAAAGATCATAATTGCGACTGCTATTTTTGTGCAGTAAACATTTTTAAGAGGAGAAATAAATTTACAATTAAAACTGAGACTTCTATCTTGTTACATCAAACCAGTCATGTCATATGGAAGTGAAAGTTGGACCTACAGCAAAGAAATTCACAAAAAAATTAATGCTTTTCAACTCTGGTGCTACAGAAGAATATTAAAAATATCATATAAAAACACATTACAAACGAAGCAATTAGGAAAAGAACTGGAGTGCAAGATAGATGGGCAAACGACTTAGCAAAACAAAAGATGAAATTTGCGAGACATATTTTGAGAGGATCGGCAGGACAGCTACATCAATTGGTTATTGAAGGTATGGTGGAAGGAAAGAGGTGCAGGGGAAGAAGGAGACGAACATGGGGAGATGACGTAATACCCTGGGCTGATTTGACAAGCATTGGAGAAACAAAAAGAGTAGCGGAAGAACGTGACTTGTGGAAGAAAATGACAGCCAACCTTCGGATCGGAGACGGCACGTGATGATGATGAAACATAAAAGGCATAAACATAAAAAGTAGGACTTCCTTGCAATATCCAAACCTAGCTTAAGCAATCAGGCCAGTGCTACACAGAGAAGAACTTCCTGTTACTTATTTTGATGGGTTGCCACAATTGGATTTACTACCTGACAGTGAAGACGAGCAAGCTTCCACTGACAGCGATTCCACCCTTACTGAAATCAAATTTCTTCCTACTATTTTACCTTGTCAACTTTTTTCTCAGGGAGAACTCAATGACTTGGCGAGGGATTTAAATTTATCAAAGGAATTTTCTGAGTTACTGGCTTCAAGCCTCAAAGAAAAAAATATTTTTGAACTAAGTAGGCTACTGTAATCACTTTTTATCGGAAACGCCATGTCGAATTTTTGCCCCATTTTTATCAGGAAAAGGATATTGTTATACTGTACCGATGTGGAAGGTCTTCTTAAAAGTTTGGTGTAGTAGAATACAATCCTCAAGATTGGGCATTTTTTATTGACAGCTGTAAACGAAGTCTACATGTGTTTTACTGCATAATGGAAGCGTTTATGGATCTGTACCACTTGGACATTCAACAACTCTCAAAGAAAAGTATAACGAAGTCAAACTTGTTTTTGAAAAAAATTCATATTATTAACACAATTGGACTTTCGCGTTGATTTGAAAATGGTTGGATTTCTGCTTGGAATGCAAGGTGGATACACAAAGTTTCCTTGTTTTCTCTGTTTGTGGGACAGCAGGGAAAGAGATCAGCATTAGAAAAGGAAACATTGGCCTATGAAAAGTGAAATGATTCCTGGCGAGAAAAATGTTCAAGCTCATTCTCTGGTGGAACGATCAAAATTGTGTTACCTTCTCTTCACATTAATAATGAAGCAACTTGTAAAAGCACTCGATAAAGATGGAAATTGTTTCAGATATATTTGCACAAAATTTCCAGGATCAACAATTGAAAACTTAAAAGCCGGCATATTTGATGGGCCTCAAATCAGAAAATTAATCAATGATCCAAACTTCCCATCTTCCATGAATGAAAAAGAACTGAGTGCCTGGGATGCTTTTGTGAAAGCTGTTAAGAATTTTTTGGGAAATAAAAAGGCATCCAGTTACAAAGAGCTCGTGTCTAACTTACTCAGAAGACTCCGAATATTGATGTTAACATGAGCATTAAACTTCATTTTCTGCACAATCATCTAGATTACTTTCCTGATAATCTTGGCGATTTGAGTGACGAGCAAGGGGAGCGATTTCATCAAGACATTAGTGAGATGGAAGTCAGATGTCAAGGGAGATGGGATGCTACTGTGCTAGCTGACTATTGCTGATCTATCAAACGCGATGATGCTTTTGCAGTTCACACTCGCAGATCTCTTAAGGGCAAGTTTATGGCAGACACTTAAGCAAGAGGAAGAATAAGAAGCTACCATAATCCTATGTTTGTGTGTACGTTTTTAAGTTCTTTGTTTGCTTGCTGAAATTGATTTATGTCTTTTGACAATACGTTTGACTCGTGAATAGATTTCACAAGAGCAATTATGCATAAGTGCACTCATGCAGTGGAATCACCGTAACTAAAAAACTAGACCTGATAGACAAAAACTAACTGCATTTTCGAAATCAGCGACAACAAATTAGGTAAAACACTTGAAATATCTTCGGCACCACAATTTTTTTTTGTCTAGTGTTATTAGATTGTAGATGATAGTTGTAGTTGCTAATAGAGGTAGAGAGCAGACCCGGATTTAAGGGGGGCAGAGGGTGCAGGTGCTCCGGGCCCCCCGACATTTGAAGGGTCCCCCTACTTGGAAAAAATGTGTTTTTATGTTGTTATTTTTCCTTTCAGTCTTTAAAGTTTCTGCAAAATGCTGTGCAGTGCTGGATTAATGCTGCTGTAGACGTAGAGGTGGTTTTTCGCGCCGTAGGCTTGAAAAAAAATTTTGCACGGGGGCCCCCTGATCTAAAAGTGCCCCGGGCCCCCCATCAGCTAAATCCGGCCCTGGTAGAGAGTATAGTGAATGAATGTTGATTGAGAGTTGAATTTATTGAATACGTGTAGATGAGAGTTGGTGCTATTATAAGTTGTGACTAAGATTAAAGTTATATGAGAAGCTGTGAGTGAATTACGTTAAAGTCGATTATAAGAGTTACAAGCATTGGAATCTATTGCTGTTCACTGTTACTTTGATTATACCATGTAACAAAAATTAGTTGTGTTAAGTTTTTAGTAGTTTTTGAAAGATATTGCTGATTAAAACATGCTCCTAGCAATTTTTTTCCACAAGTGTCTTTAAAAAATATTTATTCAAGGTTTTTGAACTTTTAGTTTTCTGAAGCTCTTATTCTAAATTCCTTATAAGGTCGATCAAGTGTGACGTCATAGTGGCTATCATTTTAGCTTCATAATTGTAGCTTGTATTATAACAAGGATCTTTGTTTTGTCATAGTCGCGGAATAGAGCAAGTGCAGAAATTTCAAATTGTTTTTATTTACTATCAATGTAATCAGAAAATATGGAACTTAAAATGTTTCAATCATTCATTGTTTCTGACTGTGTTCTGTAAAAAGCTCTAGCCTAAATTGCAGATAAGTTGGGAATTGGATCATCACGTTAATGCAAACTTTCCACTGATTGTTTTTGAAATTTTTGTTATGTCTGTGGTCACTCTACACCAGTAACCATATCAGACTAACAAGTGAAATGTGCAGTGAAACAAAGCCAGAAGCAAAGCTTTTATACTTATGAAATGTATTAATTTCGGTATGGAAATTAGAGACCAAGTTAAAAGCTGTGCACCTTATGTGATCTGCAGAACACATTGGTCCAATTTAGATGGCTGACTAAGGGAAAACGACAAATTTTGATACTACAATATTTGCTATTTCAAGAGTTTGGAGAGAACCCCGAAACCATGCAGAAGGCCGTTGTTTCTATATGGTTGACAGTCCATGGTTTAGAAAAACAAAAAAACGACATGACATTGCAATGCATATTCTTCCATATTATGTTCTATTGCACCTGTTTCGCATAGCACTCAGCAGCTGAGTTGCCGCTTCTCAAACCCTCGAGCAAAAAAGCTGCATAAGACACGGTGGTGTCTCAAGATATAGAAAAATTCTCTCATGACGAATTCAACATACCTAATATATACAGACATAAATTCAAAATTTTTGTAACAGGCTAAATGAAGCAATAATTATCAACTTTTGGAAACAATGTGATGAAAGAATATGAAAAATGGTGTGTTTCATGTCCATAAAAATCCATTTCCTGCACTCCCATCTTGATTGTTTTGATCCTTGTATGAGTGATTGGTGGAAGGGGAAAACGTGGTGAGAGGCTTCATCTTATATGGAAAGAAAATATCAAGGGCGGTGGATTTGCAACATGAAAAAGGGGGGATGTTTGGTCCGTAATACGAGAAGAGTTCTCAGTGTGTAGATGTAAGTCACACAAATGTGATCACTTTTGAAGTGTTTTCATCTTTGCATGATGCATATATGGCTTATAGGCTATTTGCATAATATTTCTTTGTGTTTGCATGTTTACACGTTTAATAGAAAACTATGCTGGTTAATATAGAAAATCTTTGAGTAAAACTAACAATCAGAAAAAGTGACATTTTATCAAAAGTAAGGACACTTCAAATTTTTTTTTGCTATTTTGGTGATTAGTTTGAAGTAACAGAACACAATACATAAAATTTTTTCTGCAACTAAAACTTTTGCGAAATTTTGTTACATGGTGTTACAAATAATTATTTGTTGGAAGTGTTGAACCATTTGTTGAAGTCCTTCAAGAATTTTTATTTATCATTTCACTAGTAGAACTATTCGATCATTTAATTGACTTCTTTTCGGTAATATCCCATTAAACTAGGTCATTAATCCTTTCCAAGTCTCTTTCCTGGTAAGAGATAGAAAGAATCGTGGCATCCTGCAATGCTTGCTGTTATCGATAAATATTACCGAAATCAAACTAATAGCCTATCTGCCTTCGAATATATCTAAAAACTAATATTCGAAATAAATGGTCTCCCAATAACTTTGCTTTAAGCTAATATAAAAGGGATATCTAAAGAAGATATCTTTAGATATTCTTTAGACATCCCTGGACTTTGAGAACACAAATTTTGCTTAGGCTACCGTAGTGTTATTTACTATTGTACCCTAACTTATGTAAAATTTGTTTGTTTGTTTGTTTGTTTGTTTATCTTTATCCTGCATTGCGGGAAAGCGGACTTGAGCGCTATGCATCGGTGTACGCCTTCCGACATACACCTGACCCACGCTGCAGCCGACGGCAATGTCTATTTTCCGGTTGTCTACTTTACTTATGACTATTTGGTACTACCCATTACTCGAAATCGATCACTAGGTAGAGGCAATTATCGTTAAGTTTCTTGCCCAGAGAAACAACAGCAAGTGCGGGTGGCTGGAGTCGAACATGCAGGCTCTCGACTGCGAGCCCAACGCGCTAACCACTCGGCCCTCGGCCACGGCTACTTTATTGCAGTAAAAGTTAGTTTAAAAACAAGTGAATATTATTAATAACTATATTGTGTAAACTTGAAATATGTACCGATAATTAAAATACGCCTGATTTTATTTCTAGCTTTCTAATATTTATTTGTACCGGTAACGGTAGATATTTAGTGAACTCTTAAACTGACGACATCCAAAGTGGCTCTCTGTGACCTTTGTGCATTTGCAGTGTGTGCATTATTTCGTTGTTTTGTTTTGGATATGGACCAATTTTTCTGACGCAAATAAATAATAATAATAACATTTGACAATATTTAGAAACAATTCACTGTGTCAAGGTACTATCACACCAATTTTAATTGGTAGGTTTTGCCTGATAAGGATAAAGTTATAAAGGAGCTGGTGTAGCCTACAGGAATCCGCCCTGCTATAATTTTTTTTTTTTTTATCATCTTTATCCTGCATTGCGGAAAAGCGGACTTGAGCGCTATGCATCGGTGTACGCCTTCCGACGTACATCTGACCCACGTTGCAGCCGACTGCTATGTCTGTTTCCGGTTGTCTACTTTACTTATGACTTAAATTGGGTACTACCCATTACTCGAAATCGATCACTGGGTAGAGGCAATTATCGTAAAGTTTCTTGCCCAGAGAAACAACAGCAAGTGCGGGTGGCTGGAGTCGAACATGCAGGCTCTGGACTGCGAGCCCAACGCGCTAACCACTCGGCCACTGCTGCCGAGTGGTTGCTGCCTAAAATACCACGATGTCGTAGACGGAAATCGACCAAGACATGGGTTGAAGTGTGTGAGCAGTAAAGCAAAGGTAAAGTAGTTTCACTCTATATGTTTGGTCGATTCCTGTCTATGACATGATATTTTTTACCACGGCGGAGACTGGTTCACCAGCTCCAATTTATGGAGGCATAGTAGCCTAAATCAGCACTTAAGTTTGTCTGGTCAATTTTGTCACTACTGGTAGTTTAAACACCATCTGTTCTATGCTATGTCTACTCATTAAGGCCCGGACCGAACAAAAATGAGATTCATGTGTCTTGAGCAGAAATCGAACTTCCAACTTGATGGAAATTATGGACATCTCCGACTTGAATGTGATTAGGGTTAGGGTGTCTACTCTTTGTTGTTATGTAGTGTAGGATGTAGGACGTAGGTACTATTTTTATTTATTTATTTGCATCAGACTCCAGATGGTCCATATTACAATCAAACATACAAAAGTAAATACTCAACTCCGAAGAGCTGAGTCGTAATGTACCAAACACAGATTGATAGTAACAGTCCGTATGCATTAGTTCATAAACCCATTGGTTGGAAGACAAGTTAGCCTACAACGGGTTACAAATTGATATAATTTTTACAAAATTGATATAAATTTTACAAATGAGAGCTTGAAAAGTAGTGATATTGTTATCAACAAATGCAGAGGTGATGCTGCATCGTCTCTGCAGATTAAACAACATTCTGTAACAATTATTATATCCAACACGTAAGCGATTAATTACGACTGGATAGAAGATAGTTACACCATAGCGAACATTTGGACAACCTTGCTTTTAACATGTTTCCAGAACAATACAACGACCGTAATTGTCGTTTCATGTTTCATTATCAGATAGCAAGTCGTTAATTATTAACTTACTCCTAAATATTTCACAGAGGTCTCAAAGCAAATACGTTTTTCATTTAAATACATGATCGGATTAAAGTCAAGTTTCAACATCTTGGACTTAAATAAAACACCAACAGTTTTGTTGCAATTAAATATAATGTCGTGGGAAATGGCATATTTTTGACATACATTGATAAGTTTCTGGAGACCCTTGACACTTGATGCAAAACGACACAAGTCATCAACATACATTAAATGATTAAGACACGAATTACCAATGCAGCAACCAACAGAAAGACCGTTTAATTCAGAAGATAAATCATTCATGTAGCCTACAATGTAAAAAAGTGAGGGCTTAATACCCCTCCCCCCCTTGTCTTACCCCATTTAAAACATGGAAATACTGGCTGTAGTGACAACCCCACTTCACGGCCATAGATTGATGTGGATACCAATAACATAATAATCGTACAAATATCATTTAGATATAATGGTGGCAATTGCGATCGGTCTATAGTTACCAGTAGCTAGGCCTATTACTTATGTCGCCATTGTTGTTTTTTACAGCAGGTAGGCTACAATCACTGTATGCAAGGCTGCGATTTTTTATTTCTTGTCGAACGACCAAAAGTTCTGCGTTTGTTTGTCAAAGAGTAATATGACGTCACAAGAGTCAGATAAGCGTTTGGCCGCAAATTACCGCACAAGTTGTGCGGATGTACGTCAGAGTCACTTACTAAGTTTTCAATTGCATGCTGGTTGAGTGACTGCAAAGGAGTATCAAGCGCAAAGTTGTGTAGCCTACCTACCGGGCGTGTATATTTGTTTTGCTTCAGGAAGAAAATTGTTGTAAACGCGAAACTGATGAGGATCGCAAAAGAAAAAAGCCCTTAGGCTATACCACTAGCGTAACCTAACTGCGTGAGAGAGATTTTTTCCTTTGGCATCTCTTTAGTCTCAAGTCTCGCTTAGTACGTAAATGGTTGTGCACGTACCCGAACGCAAACACAGTTAGGAGAGAAATATGTTACCAAGTTACCAAGAAACACAGCGAAGATAAAGCGAAAAATGAACTGCAGATAAAAGAAAACGGAACAATACTATGATAATACGAAACAACGGCGCAATGCTACAGCGTTTAAAGTGTGCCGAGCTGGCAAACACGCCTTTTCGTACTAGGCTACACTGCAACAAACTAAATGCAATCATATAAAAGTAACACAAGAACGAATTAATTAATGAATAATAACAGTGAAAGGAACGAACATTAGTAACAAGCCAAATATTAATGCCAGGGTATGCTTGCTGCTAGATCTTGATTTTGCTGCCTCTGTATGACTTTAGACGGGAGATTTCCGAAAGTTTTTTTTTAAGATAGAAATGCCAACCACTTGGGAAGTAGGGTATTTTCTGGATGTAAAAAATCTTGCGTAGTAAGTATCCCACAGAGTCAGTTTTGTTAATTGGCTCATACGACGCAATACAAACTGGCATAGACATTTACAACTAAAAGTAGCCTAGGTTATTTTATCTATAAAAGAAACCCGTTGTGTCGAATAGCACGAAACATGTGTGGTGCCAGGCGTTAGAACTTCGATCAAAGCATTTTCTAGCAGTGTTCAAAATAGCGGCGCTGACGTCTTGGAAATTTCTCGCGTAAAGCGTCGCTTTTAGACCTTGCCTTGAAGTACCTGGCGTACCTGGCGCAAGAAAATTAACGTAAGTCGGCACTCTTATGATTGCATCACGTGATGCCCCCCCCTTAATTGTTCCTTGACCTGACTTGACGTCCTCTCTCAGTTTTTTTTCTTAAGGCACGGCGTTTGTCGAATAGTGACGGCGCGTGTCGAGCGGCATTGCTGCCGAAAAAGGCAAAAATAGCAGCCCTGACTGTATGCATACAATAGCTAGGTAGCATACGCATCGGTGATACAGACACATGTTAAATAATAAGCTAAGATAGAAGTAAACTACAGGATGAGAGAACAAGACGTGTTCAGCTGAAAGCTTGTCGTCCCCAGCTGAATTGTAAACAGACGTAACCCAGCAACAACACTAAATTTAACATAATAAAAACAAAAAACAATAAGCTAACGCTTTCGGCCAATCATACAGCCCTTTTCAAGTCTATAAGAAAAATATTTTTAAAAGAAATACTAAAGAATAATACACTATCGCAAACAAAATATGGATAAATCTAAACATTTGAGAAACTTGCTTCACTAGCTCACACAAACTGACAACTAAAAATTACGCAGCACAACGGGTCAAGTATTTGAGAGGTGAAATTAATTAATTGTTCAGAAAAGGACTAAAGCAGATTACGCAAAATGGACAGAAGCACAGCACGACAGACAGAATGTTGTTGCTGGGTTACGTCTGTTTATGGTTCAAAAAAGTTACCTCTCTACCCAAATTGTATTATAAAGCCAGCTGAATTGAAACACAAATTTTCTTACACAGTGTTTCTAGCATATTAACATTGCAACAATACTGGTCAAGATCAAGATAATTACATTTGTTATTAATATTGTTGATCACTATACACCCTCCCCATGGCACTGAGGTTTCATTGCGTTTAAGAGCAGGTTATAATGGTTCTCTCACATGTCACTGTCAGCAATATCAGTCTCACCAGTCGCTATAAAAAAATAAATTATATATGGGCTATTGTTTATGACACTAATTTGTTTGTGACCCAAATTTTACATTATTTTTTATCAGGATAAAGTGGTTTGGACAAGCTTTGGCAATGGACCAAGCCAATCCAGTTGCAAGTATAATCCTATCTGGCGCCCCGAAAGATTGTAAACCCATATACATCAAAAATCGACTTGTTGAAGTTTTGGAAAGGAAAGGATCTATAAATAATGTGAAAGTATGTAGGAGACCTGATGGTTCTGTTGTTGGTGGAGAGTTCGTAATTAGTTTGGAAAGTGCAAAAGGTATAAGTTAATTCATGTAAGCCTACATTATGTTTGATTTAAACTTATAGGCCTACCAGTGAGAACCAATCTCCTATTATCACGATTGTGCAGATTCGTTAGCAAATATTTATTTTTTAATGACAAATATGGTTTGGTACAGCGAAGTACCATGGGAGTTTTATGTAGCCTACTAGCAGAGTATTGAAACAGTACCACAAGAAATTTAACTTTTACATCACACAACTGTTTTATGTAAATTAAGAACATCTTCCTCTATGTGGTGCAACGACCAAATTTAATAATTGAATAATAAATAAATGCTTGTGCAATTTTTAGATAAGTGTTGAAATAGAATATTAAACAAATTTCTCAAATGGGAAATGGACATGTAAGCATCTATTTTAAAGTTATCCATCAGCAGGGTATATGGGATGGAATGGAATGGAAGACGTTTTTTCCATCTTCCATCCTGAGATTTTCTTCCATTCCATCTTAGAAATCTTCCATTCCATCTTCCATTCTATCTCAGAAATCTTTTCCATCTTCCATCTTCACATTTTGTGATCTCCGCGTTGAATATGCCACAAATAAACCTAAAAACCATAGCTTTCTGATTGGTCAATTCTGCCTAACAACAGTAGGTTTGACAAATACGCGTCAGGCAACAGTCCCGTTGGTTTAATACGAACCGAAAATCGAATTATTTCAGCAAGCAACGTAATATTTTGCATGTCTTGATGAAGCGTTAGAAAGTTAATGATGAAATTGGGATGGAATGATGGAAGATTTTCTTCCATCCCATCATCAAGGTCTTCCATTCCTTTCCATCCTTGACATTTTCCATCTTCCATCCCAAAATCTGTCTTCCATTCCATCCCATCCCATTCCCTTTCCATCAGTGTTCAATGTTGATTAGGTTTAGAAAAGTGCATTTTTAAAATGGCCATAGTTCTTTTATCAAAACAGAAATAACAATGAGATATGATGAGAAATAACAGCTTCGTTATAATACCGTAATTAATTTGTGGTTTTAGTAATTGCTCAACTTAACTTGATCATAACACAACAACAATTTATTTTTTGTGATTTGCGTGTGTTAGTACAACAAGCTGTGTCCTTTGCAACTGAACGTCAACTGATATTTTTTAATCTGAATGCTCTAGACCAGTGGTTCTCAACCTTTTCTGAGTCATGGCCCCCCAGACTGTGGCTCTAAAAGACCGTGGCCCCCTTGAGTGAAATAAAAATGTATTTGTTTAAAGAACAACGAACGAAACGAAATCAATGAAAACAGTTAACGAGTGATTAAATGATTTATACCTCAGTGCGAAACTTGCGCAAACAGTGAGATAGAACATACGATGAAAAAACATGCTTTTAGCTAGCTTTACGATCGATACTAACATCTACATGAGTGCTTTTTGTGTCACAATTCTACGTTTCTGTCAATTAATACATGTTATAATTCATTAATGAAGCCATTTATCGTGGCCCCCCTGAGAATGCTCTGTGGCTCCTTGGGGGGCCGAGGGCCACGGTTGAGAACCCCTGCTCTAGACGCTGCGTAGGCGCATCAACAGTTTACAGAACACATTGTGACTGACAGTCATTACATTTTAAGACTTGAAGTCACACGGAATCAGAACTTCGCAGTGGTTGCCGGATGATTCTGCTGCTGTCGCTTATACCGAAAAATGTTTCAACAGAATGCACCATCAACATCGGTATTCGGTACTGCGACTGACAAGTTTCGAAAACGGTTAGGAAGCGTTCATAACTGACGTCAACCACTTTTTGGCCATTTGTTTGTTTCTTTTTTGAGAGATTTCTCTTAAGCTTTACGATAAACCGTGACGCCGCAAAGCAACTAGATAAATTATATAGGTCACCACCGTTCCGAACGGCTAAACTTTCGCTACCGTCGCCCACGTTGACGGTCGCCCACATGTTCCGTTGCCCACTTGGGTCGTCGCTCAAATGGTCTCGCTCAAGTGGGTTTCGCCCAGTTGGGTTCGCCGTGTCGTGTATCGCTTTTGACAGAGCGATGGTAAGATGGACCTGCCTCATGGCTTATTATGACCTGCCTGGTTAAGCCTGGCAGTCAGTTCGAGACCCTTTTATCCAGGCTTAAAATAAGAGACATTGGTTAAGTCCTTAAATTGAGCAGAATAAGATGGCTTGGGCACGTTAAGCGCAGCACTAGCTGGATCTCTCAGGTCAGATGCGTCAGCATTGCAGCACAGCGGGGTCAAGGTAGACCAAAACTTTCTTGGGAAGAAGTTGTGAATCGTGACTTTTTAGCCCTGAACATGGATTCTGCCAACCCAACAGACAGCAAGATGTGGAGAGAAAAGGAAGGCTTCGCTTTTGACAGACAGACAGGCCACACCCTCAACATGAGGATGAAGTCATGGCCTGTATAATCAAAATTAATGATGATGAAACTTTTATCAGATTTTACCAATTTTTGGAACTTGATGTTTTTGTCATGAAATTGACAAACGAAAGGCGTTTGTTAAAAATGAAAAAAATTATTGCTGGAAATCTTATTGCTGGAAATCTTTAAAAAAATTATTGCTGGAAACATTCATTTAAAAGTTAACTGACAATCTAGTCGCATGCTTTCACTTCTACACCAAAATCCACATGATGATATAATACCGGTACTTTAATAGTTTAGCAGTTAAATTCACTGAAGTTGTTTGTTTCAGATGTTGAGAGATTGGTTGCTGAAGTTGAGATTGACTTGGAATATCACGATGATTTATATACTTTAAAGGTCACAAGATCCCGACCAAGTCTTAGTCTACCTGCTCAACAGTCATCATCTAATAAGAGAAGTACAAACACAACATTTTCTTGCTATTTTTTTGAAACACATGCTTAATGCAGAAACATTGAAACTTTGTAAATGATGTATCTCTCCTGAGAAATGGACAAAAAAGTTACATTACAATTTTGCATGGCCTAGAAAAGCCTTGCTTGCAAAAATGTACGTACAGTTGAATTTGTCTAATTTCTCACCTCAAGGGTTGAGAAAAAGTGACAGATCATGAGAATTAGCCAATGCCCTTTGGACTGAGTTGTGGACAATAGCTTGCCATGTGTTAATTTTTCACCAAAACTATTGGATTTATATATAAACCACTATCTTCCACATGCAGGCAACAAATGTACGACTGCATGTGTGCCAACAGTCCCAGCACATTACTTTTTCTTCAGACTTACCGATGTTGAATACTACAGATGTGATTTTGCATTTAGGTTTTACTCCACGTCCTTCACCAAGATACGATGCTCATGCAAGCGAGAAAAAGAAAGGTAGCCCACTGTTCTAGTCTATATTAACTGCATTGTCAGTTACATTATTGGAAACTTTATTTGCACATGATGAAATTATTTGCTTTTGTTGATGACATACTTATATCAATATCTAAAAAGCTAGATCTTTTTAAAGACAAAATCAGTTGTTGTATATAGACTATTGCTTAATGTAATAGTCTACCAATCGTTTTATTGCATCGAACCCAAACCACATTCTGTCGAAATTCTGTCGAATGTTGAGAAAAACCATTGACCATTTTTAATTACATATTATTTAATGGAATAAATTGGATGGTTATTACTTACTTCATTAATTTAATCAAATAATTGTCTTTGACCAGATGTTTGTGAGCAAAGAAAATGATTTTCGTTCCAAAGGTTTATTGGTAAAAGCAAAAGGAGAAAGTCCCTTTCTTTTTTTTGCATAATTGCCTGTGACATTTAAAAGTGATGTGAAGGACATAATGTTACCGGACAGATGCATGCAGTAAAAAAAAAACATGAAATGTAATTCAATGTGATAATCTCATGCACAAGACACCACACTGCAAATATCAATCGGATAATTGTCTGGCAAATGGGATAACCTATATTATTGGTCGGTTTTGTCTGTGTATAATGTTTACAGCAATTGATGCTAATAGTAGTATTTGTCGAAAAATGAAAATAAAATGGAAAAAATTATGAGTAAACTTGACCATGACTTCACGTATTTCTTTTCAATGACAGAGTTATTTCAAGATAATAGTAAAACAAATTAGACTCATTTAATTTACTCAACACAGAGTTTTGCTGTAAATTGTTGTATTTTATTGATCAATTCTACAAAGATTACTAAACTACCGCACACTATATGTTTGTATGTGTACATTTACTTACAAATAAATTTTGACAAGGTTAAAATTTCAGCAATACACTTTTTCAATCAATTTTCAGTTTCAACGTTAAGACGAGAATTGCAATCAAATCAGTAAGTAAATTCGTAAGAGACTGTTTCATGTGGGCTTTGTGTTACTCTATGCCAGTAAAGGTCAAGTCTTCCTTTGGTCTGTGTTCTGCATGCCTAACAATGATGTACTGTTTCATTTCATTTGCAATAGTTGTATGATGCCTTTTCAATTGCGCTATGTGAGCATTACGTCTTTGTTTCTTGTGACTTGTGGCCAAAGTCGTAGAATTGAAGCCAATTCACAAGACAATTTTTGAAAGACTAACTGTCATTCACATGTAAATAAACACCTTTGCGAAACAAGAAAGCATCAAGACCATCGTTGCTTAAAAGTAATGGTAGTTGATTCAAGATTTATATATCATAACGGCATTTATAAAGCTCTTCTGTGAGCACCAGTTGATTTTATCAGTCATTATAAAACGAACATGTGATTTATAAGGAAAAATGAAAGATATTATCGAAACTACCGTCATCATATTTTGCCAACTTCATCAAGGCTCTTTACTTTTAACATCACGACTCTGTGTTCAATGTCGCACGTTGCTCGTGCATTGAAGTCTCTTTCCAGACAGCAGAATCCGTCATTTTTGATTTCAGAAGTTTGCAGAAGTTGAATCAATGTAAAAATTGACGGGTTTTGCTACCTGGATTTTTTGTTGTTTGCGCGCTGTTAGGCGACGTTTAAACAATGTAAAAAGATTTTGCATTTCCAAACCATCTAATTTCTGAACGCTTTATTGATTAAATTTCTTCTTCAAGGTGAAACTATTCCCACTGAAGAAAGGGTGGACACGAAGAGTAGAAACTCTCTCATGCCTCTAGTGGACAACCAGCCCGCCGTAGCCGCTCTTACAGGAAACGCAACGCAATCGGTAAGTTTTTTCTCAATAATATTTTGTATTGGCCAGTGGTTCAGGCGCTCTGCTTCCCATCACACGATCTTGGTTCGACCCCCAGGATAAACCAGAGGTTGAAAAACACCGCTCACTTTGTCTAGACTGGAACGAATTGTTAAGTTGTGTCGGCGTAGTTGTTGATGAATCGGCTGTCGAGATTAACTTCTTTTTTACTTCACAATATTGAATTATAAGCTTGAAAAGCTTTCTATGTATTTTGTTGATTCAACGTCTTGAAAAAGGTTAATTTTATTTTTATAAAGATGAAATGCGGCTCTTATCTGTAATTACATCTTTCCAGATTGCCAGTGTTCAGCCAAGCGATTCACTGGTTACCTCGGCAACCACAGATTCCCTTGATGATGAAAGAAACAATCTTTACAAGATGCTTGACGACAAGGTGGGAGGATAACACGTGTGATATTTCACATTTATTCAACGTTGAAAGCTCCTATCTAGACGTCAAGATTGAATGATCGAAATATTTATTTAATTAAAAGAAAAATTAAAATGAACCTATGTCTCTCATAATTTCGAAAAATACAACGCAAAGCGAAATCATGTATCTGTATTTCGATATTTCAAGTGCATTGAAGTGCTTTTATCAAGTTGATCTGCTTTTAGTTTGGCATATCGCTGATCTTTAGTTAATTTACTGTGTATCAGAAACGAGAGCTGTGCGAAGAACTAGAGTTAAAAACAGTTTTTAAGATTCTTTTGAGAATTAAAAACAACAATTTACAAATTGTGAAAAGTATTTAAAACCTCCATCACACGTTATACTTTTTTCATTTTCATATCAAACTTGTCATTTTTTTTAATCTTTTCTATTTTGTTATAATATTCATTGAGTAGTTTTATTTAGCTATGACTCATGAAAAATTGTTTCCAGGATGAAAAAATAAATCAAACTTCCCAATTAGTCGAGAGCCTTAAGGCCCAGATACTGAAACAGGAAGAAATAATAGCCCAGGCCAGATCGGACTATGATGGGGTGCAGGAAGACATGACACGACTACAGGTATGTGGTTACACCTAGACATATTGTAATTAAAGAGAGAGTAGTTATTCAACGTGTAGTGCAGTTCAGGGCCGGATTAAGGGTTTATGGGGCCCTGGGCTGAGCTGAAAGTGGGGGCCCTTATCAGGTGACATTTTTCTTTAAAAAAGTTATCGATCAATGACGCTAAAGGCATTTCTCAGCAGCTGGGGGCTCCGCCTTCAAACCCCGAGTTGTGTGTATTGTGTAGTTGGCACTGTGCTTTTGCTGCGATTGGGATCGAAAAAAGCGATTAAACAGGAACATTATTTTTAGAACAACAAAATGACATACAATTCGTTTAATGCTGACTTTATTAGAGGGGCGCAAACTCTCAAGCTTACCGGAGCGACGCCACTACTCTATAGGTACGCCACTGTTCTCTAGTTGTCTTTTTAAAAGCAAAACCAATTATTTTAGAGCAGATCAACAAACGTATCCATTTGTGAAATAGGCATTTATGAAATAGGCTATCACTGTTCTTCTTCTTCTTGCTTATGAGGCAGCAATTCAGGTAACATCTCCCAATTGTTGCAACCAGAGCAGTGTCTTCATATCAGGGTCTATGAGATTCACATGTTCTTCAGGTCGAAATACTGGACAGTGATTTATGATGTGCTGTGCTGTTTGACAGTCACCACAAATACAGGCTGGTGAGTCACACAGTCCCCAGGTAAACATATTGTGCTTGAAGCAACCAACACCAGGACGGAGGCGATTCAGAGTTACCCATTCTTTTCTTGGAAGGTCTGAGCCAGGTGGTACCGTAGTGTCTGGTGTGACTTGGAACTGGTTGGGCCGTGAGATGGTTTCCCAGCGGTCTCTCCATGACTTATAATATCACTGTTCAAAGTGAACTCGATCCTTTCTCCACAATTTTTAGTGGCAACACTTTCAATACAAATTGCTTATAGGCGATTATTGATATACTGTACGATAACATGTTCATTTTTTGCAATACTGTAGCCCAGGGGTCCGCAAATACTGGGTCGCGACCCAAATTTGGGTCGCAAGACCATTCACAGTGGGTCGCAAACGGTTTAAAATTACCATAAATATAACTTGTATGGCAAAAATAAATACAATCATATAGTCTTTGATGTGCTGAGTTTCGTACAATTTGGTAGGCTACAAGAAAATTTATACTTTCGATTGTAGTACAGTAGTTAAGCCCACGGTTATATATATAGCCTGGAAAACAGCTTGAGCCAGGGCATGAAAACTCTCTCAGCTTAGGCTATCTCCAGAAATGGCGACTGAAACTTAGCGAAAACAAAACTTTGGCGGCAGCTTTCCACCTATAACCTACAGTCGGGAAGTTGATCGTGAGCTACATGTTCAGAACAATGGAAAACCTCTGACCTTCTGCCCCGAACCAGAATATCTTGGGGTGACACTAGACAGATCGTACACATACCGCCACCATTTGGTGTCACTGCGCAAGAAAATGACATCCCACGCTGCACTACTCAACCGCCTGGCAAGACACAGCTGGGGGGCGAGGGCTGACACTTTGCGTATAGCAGCCTTAGCCCTTGTCTACTCTGCAGCAGAGTACCGTGTACCTGTTTGGTGCTGCAGTGCACCCTGCCATAACATCGGCACTGCCATAAACAGCGCCCTGCGCACAGTTACCGGATGCATGCGTCCCACACCATTGGATAATTTTGCCATTCTTACTGGCATCCAACTTTCTGAGCTTCGTCACGAAGAAGCCACTCTGTTTCTTAGCCGACGGGCACTAAAGCCTAACCATCTTCTCCACCACAAGATCTCTGCTTCCCCAAACCAGCACCCCAGTCGACTGAAGTCAAGACAACCATTCGTGCCAGCCGCTCAACTTCTGATCAACGCAGCAGATGAACTTCATCTCTGCGGCTACTTGGGCGGACTATAAATGGAATTCTGAAAGGAAGTCAAGTACCACCGGACTTCATTCGTTCATCCCCAACGCCGACACATGCCCCATCGGCCTGACACTACAAAGACAAGCATGGGTGCGCCTCAACCGTCTTCGTACGGGCGTCGGGCTTTTCCGCTCAACCATGCGCCATTGGAGAATTGGCCTCTTCCTCCTCCTGTAAATGTGGTGCCGAGGAACAGACTGCAGACCACATCGTCAATAACTGTACCATCTTCAAGCCACCTAACGGAGTGGAAGGTCTGCGTGTCATGGATGATGCAACTAAATACTGGCTGCTCTCTATAATAGCCTTCCAGTGTAGTCCAGGAACATCTTGAGTCTGGGCTAGTAAAAGGATAGAGTAGACCCTCGGCCCTAGAGGCTTGCACGACGACGAAGCGCACGGTTAATCGGTCCACCCGCTTATTAAGCCCAATTTGGTCCATTCCGGAATTAGGAGTGGTAGAAAATTGTCTCCCGCAGCCAAAATCGTCCGGTCCCGATGTGGCTTTAATAAGTGGGGACGACCGTATTGGAATTGATATTAATTTGCAAAGTGTTTTGCGCAAAATTATATGCTTCCGAAACGTTTGGGTCGCGAAGACTTCGAACGATTGCTTTTTGGGTCGCACCAAAAAGTATTTGCGGACCCCTGCAGTGTAGCCTACGGTTCAAAACAAACAATTTTGCCCCAAGAATATTGTGAGGAAAAACCTGGTTAATTTTTAACAGTATTTCTTCGGAAAAGATTCGTTTTCTGGTTGAAAAGCAGATTTAGCAATGATAATAATCTTTTCGTGCTTGGTGTGAATGGTGTCGAATACTTCAACACAAAACTGTTGAGATACAGAGCGATCAAAGTAAGCTTCATCGTTTCTCAAAAAACTAAACGTTTGTTTTTGGCCGCAACTTTATGTATGAACTGTGAATTGTTTGTCAGCTTCACACGATAAAAATAGAATCATATTCATAGGAGTAGGCTATAGGCCGTAAATCAAAAATGAAACTGCAAACTGGTAGGCGGTACCGGTATTCATTTTGTTTGCTGCCCTAAAAAATTGTTCGTATCAACTCAAAATGGACGCTTTCTTGCTTTTCTCGTGGCAAAATCGCTGATCAATTTTTCAAAATTCAATGAATTTAAAATATCGTGCTCAATGCTTAGAAGCGAAAGCTCTTGCCGCGAAGAATTTCGAACTTCGTTTTTGATTCTCTTTAATTTTGAAAAAGATGTTTCTTCCCTGCAGTTGGAGACCATCATACACAAATACATTCGCAGAGCAACGAAGACATTGGGAAAGGTTTCAACGCACCTGTTTTGCCTTAGAAGTAAGAACATGTTGAGCTCCACACTGTCTTCCACTTTGTGCTTATTAGGTTTTCTGAGGCTTCTTTTCCACCATCAGCAGTTTTTACTTTGAAAAATTCTGCAAAATGAACTGTTTCAGTTGGAAAATTGGCTTCGAAATCCATGGGATATTCCTTCATCAATGCAACACTAGCTTGATGAATCTTGTTAGGGCTAAGATCCGTCAGTTTTGAAATGAAACCAAACTTACTTTCGACGTCATGGTATGCTTTCAAACGCTTATCCAGTTCTGCAGATAGTTTGTCAATTATGGCAAGATGCACTTCAACTCTAAATTTATCTCTTGGGGAAAAAATCGTTGGCTCTGTAGAGGGCTCATCAAAATGCCTATAACGTTGCGTTTGAATTCGTTTTGAAGAACCTGCCGAGGTGTTGGATCCACATTTCTTCTTACCTTTTTCTTCATACGTTTTAAAGTTGGATTATTCGCTTTTGACAAAGCTCATGAGACGTTGTAACAACTGTAGCCTACTGCATTGTTCAAACACAATCCACTTTTTTGAAGCCACAGGTTTGTTTTTGAAACCTTTCCAAAATTGCACTCCACATTTCAAGCAAAATAGCTGTCTCCAGTTGTTTCAACTTGTTTACAAATCCTTCTCTTTCGACTTTGCTCTCTCCTCTCTCGAGATTGAACATCATCAGAGGCCAATTCTTCAAGCGCTAAAATGGTCTCACTGTATCCTTTGTTTAATGCACTGACTGCATCATATCTAGCTGACCATCTTTTATCAGATAATGTCTTTAAAACAGGCAAACCATCTAGAAATTTTCGATGGACTTGCGAACGATGAATAGACAAGACGAGCCATGAATAAAGACTTTGCAACAATTCAAAAAGCTCAGCGGCAGAACGGCATGTTTCTACAGCACATTTACCGATTAAATTAAGTGAATGTGCTGTGCAAGGCACATAATGAGCTACACTACATTTCTCGCGCAGAAGAGCTTGAAGACCATTATACTTGCCACTCATCTTGGAAGCATTATCATAACTTTGACCGCGACAGTCTTCAGTGTTGATATTAAACTTTTCCAAAAACTCCAAAACAATTTTGGTGATTTCTGCTCCTGTATGAGAGTGCATTAATTGGTACAAAATTTCAAAATCGCTCGATTGGACCTTGTTTCGAAACGTAGGCTATCGCATATCACTGTCAGTTGGTCAACATGTTCTAAATCCGGTGTTGAATCTACAGATATAGAAAAGTACTTTGCTGCTTTGATGTCATCAACTATCACAGATAAAACGTTTGGCCCATTGGCTCAATCAGCTCTTCACAGATAGTAGATGGAATGTATGATGGATGGCCGCGTCCTTTGTTAGCATGCAACCGCAAATGTTCCGCCAGAAACGCATCGTAGGCCTATTCACTATAAGTACTAATTCAAGTACTGTATTCCTAAAAAATTGCCATTACTTAATTGGTGAGCCAACCAACTCGTCACTACCTCGAAAAGGCAAACCTCTAACGCACAGAAACTTCACAACGCTGATAACTCTTCGTAGAACATCTTTCCAATATTGTATTACTGAAGAACTAAATTTCTATCAATTTACATTCCTGATTTTCTAGCCGCTCTAGCGCACATAGCATTAAAATGTGGTTATGTTTGCAATATTGAAATTTTTTTCAAAAAAAATCCGTAGGCCTACCATTTCCGGATATGGAAGTAGCAAATAAAAAAAAAAGAAATTGAATAACTGGGGCGAGGCAGGGGTGCTGCAGCACATATGGGCGAGCCGCCCCTGCTTGTTTGAGATACGAATTAAAGCAGCAATCTCCAGCTGTGCAACTAAAATAATTAGGTTAATAGATTTTTTTCTTTGAGGTGGGGGCCCCCAAAAGTGGGGGCCCTTGGCTTCAGCCCAGTCCGCCCCCCCCCCCCCCCCCCCTTAATCCGGCACTGGTGCAGTTGGCATTGCTCGATTAGCGTTATGGAAGAGATTTTGCTTTGGGCAGAAAAATTCCATTTTGAATATAAGTTCGAAATAATTTTCTTAATTTATTAAAAGTATTTTTGTTGCAAAGGTGATCGGTTTTCATTAATGCAGCCCATGTTTTTGCTGCAGAAAATTTAATCTTTATAGTAGCAATTTGTTGTTGAATGATTTTGTTTAAAGTTTAGTTGTTGCAGGAAAGTTTTTAGTGAAACCCAGACGCACAAGATTTGCTGATAAAATGTAAAGCGTCTCAAGAAACATTTTTTTTTTTACATTTTGTTGGTTTATACCTTTCCTATTCTTTTAAAATTGTTTTTCCATACCAAACTACTTCTACAACTTTATGTGTAATTCAATTTATGAAAATTGCAAAAGGCGACTGTCAAAAAATTTTGACTTCACTTTCTTGTCATGTTCAGTCTGAAAAAGAAGCCGCTGAGGAGGTGCAGGATGTTGCATATTGCAAGATTATTGCATAATGCATAGGTTTTAGAAGATTTGCCTTCAGATACTAACTTTTTACGTTATATAGGAAAGATATATTGACGTTTTATTGACCACATTTGCCGCACTGACGTAGAAATTAAGCGTTTTAAGTGGGCGAGTTATTACTCACAAAGCAGTGGCCATGGAAAACTATTCGAGCATACAATTGCGCAGAAACGTTTTGGTTGATGTGTTTTATTTTGTTTGCTTTTTCTCTTTGAGGCAAATTCAACATATGTCATGCATTTTATTGTGGAATGTGGATCCTTGAACTTTGACCTTTTTTGTTCTTGTTTCGAATCACCAACACAAAGCACTGTTAAATCAGTGGATATCATCTCATGTGCAAACAACAGCTGTCATGCAAAGAGTTACAACTTCACCGTTTCAATAAAGATATCATTACTCAATAAAACATCATTCTAACATCAAATGTAACAATCTAATAGGCGTGTTAGAGAGTTTGCTATGCCGTACAAAAACATTTAATTTATTCATAGTGTCATATTATAATAATAATGATAATTCAAATAATAATCTGTGCAGTGCTTCATCTAACTACTTGATCTAAAGCGCTTGACAACATAAAGAAACAGTAGACCTGAGTGTGAAAAAACACACTAAAATATATCTTTTCCAGCATGAAGCTAAGATGAAGTCCCTGGTGGAATATATGAAAGAAGTTGAGAACAAGAAGAGGAGCTTGGAGGAGGAAGTTGACAAACTCAATGAAGAAATCACCCAGCTTAAATCTAAGGAGCTGATCCACAACGTGAGCATCAAGGATGAGAAGCCAACAGTAAGATCCGCTGTCACGTTTATCACGTTTTATCTCCTATCTTGTGTGTCGCTTGTTCTAAATCTTTCGCAGTTAATTCTTCACAACTTGAACAGTGATAGCTCAAGCTGCATTGTGAGATGGTGAGCATCTGTCAGTCGCAGTAACCGCCTGACTGAACTTACGTCACTGGTTCACAACCTCTACCACCAGCAGAAGGCTGTGCTCAGCAAAACTGTCAACATTGTAGTCCAGATGAAGGATGAATAACTAATGATTGAACTCAACTAAGGATGAATAATGAATATTCAGCTAACTAAGCCTGACCACATGTTAATATTTTTGTATATAACGTTTGTTTTTCTTTAAAAAAGCTGTCATTTGAAGACTGATGTACGTCAAACAGCATAAGTTTCTTTTGCTTTTCAAGGATGAAAAGGAAGCTTCAGAAGAGACAAAACAAGTTCCAAACGAACCTGCGGATACACACATCAGTAGCCACCATCAACAAGTATCTCGACTCCGCGATGAAGTGGATGAGAAGATGAAGATGATCGAAGGACTTAAGGAGTAAGTGCGACTGACAATAATATTCCTCTTTTGCCTCCCACTCTCCTGATTAAAAGCACATCCCGCCTTGTTTGAAAGTTTAGTCTGTGGTAGTTTTGCGTTGATTCAACGTGTTTACAACATTGAAACAGTGTCAAAGTTGCTTTTGTTAAGTTCACACAACCGTACAGCAATTCACTGTTTTTTTTTACATTGATTCAACGTGAACAGACGTTAAATCATGTATAAAACGACTTATACGCTGTCTGAGCACTCAAACGACTTTTGAATTTGATTTATGCAATGTCCATCTTTCAATAAAGCAGTTTTTGACGCCTCTGAGCGTTTTGAAACGAGTTGCATGTTTATTTTGTTTCCTTGGTATCCTAGCAACTATCAGAAGTTGTTTCTGGAACACGAGAAGCTCCAATCAGACTACGAGAAGCTGCGTAAAGAGGAGTGGGAGAAAGAGCTGAAACTACGAGACCTCCATTCTAAGTTTGACCGCCGAGAACAAGCGAGACAGGATTTGAAGGTAAGAACAATTTGATAATATCTTTAATTTAACAACTTTATTGATTTCTTGCTCTGCGCAAGCTGTGACTGTTAAGTTAGCCCACGTTGAAGTCGCATAGTCTAAACACAAGTATTGAGTTTTTTTTAACTTCGGGTAATATTTCACATAACGTTAATATACTATTTTACCTCTCAATTGATTTTTTATTATTCTTTGTCACAATGTTGTTTTTCGAGTGTTCTTGAAGGTGCAGTGGCACAATTTTTGCGACTGGTAATTAATTGAAAGTCGGTGTAAGGTGTTCAGTGTTCACTGTTGAAGCTCTCTCGGTAGCTTGTGATACAACAACAACTCGTAACAACACTTTAAGTTAAACTTGGTATCAATAATGCGTAAAGCCTTTGCATGCATGTGAAGCGCACTGGATCAAGCTTCAGAAAAGACTTTTTTGTCCGAAAATGAATATGATGTCTTCATGCAGTTCAACTGCTTGTACTCTAGAGATATAGAAATAGACCGTAGCGACCTATATCGGTCGCCATAATAGACCATTGACTTGACTCGACTGTTTCAGGGTTTCGAGGAGACTGTGAGCAAAGAACTTCAAACTTTTCACAATCTACGAAAACTCTTTGTTCGCGATCTCAACGCCAAAGTGAAGAAGGTGAGGGTTGCATGTCTTTCATTTCTGTTGTTGTTTTGTGTTTTGGTATCGACTGACGAATGTATTAAACCAGTGGTTCCCAACCGGGGTGCCGCGGCACCCTGGGGTGCCAATTACAATGCTCAAGGGTGCCGCGAGATATTGCAATACTGCCGCCCATTTTTTATTTTAACTTTAACCCGTTAAGTGCGTAAGTTATTTATTTATTTTAACTCTAATCCACTGTAAGCCTTTGTTTTCTCGCCTAGGAAAAACAGTGCAAAAATGATTTTTACTCGTTGCTGTTCTTTCCATAAAAACACTTGAAACGCATCATTATTGCCAGGTTTTATGATATTATTTTGCGCTTCATGGCGCACAAAGTCAAATTGCAGTGATGGATTATTGAATTGTGTGACGCAGCACGACTATAAAATTGCACGATTGTTTGCGAACCATTATAAAATTGGAAACTTTTGTGGGATAAAAATTTGACAAGTTTCAGGATAAAAATTCAAAATGAATTGAATATCCTTGCGTTGGAAAGAAAGCTATTATGCTTTTGCTGCAGTTTTCCACGTCATACCTATGTGAGAGTGGATTTTCCGTATAAACGAACAAAAAACTAAAAAACGAGAACGACTGCTTATAGTCGAGGAAGAAATGCGGGTGGCTTTATCGAATAGTACCCCCAAATATTAAGGGACTTTGTGCAAGAAGTCAAGCCCAAATTTCACACTGACTTTTGAATAAATACATTTATTTACGCTCGCTATACTGTAGAACTGATTCTGTGCTATTTTATACAGATATTTGAAATACAGAGACCTCATAAAATTGATCCAGTTTTGCCAGGGTGCCGCAAACTATTTATCTCTTTGATAGGGTGCCGCAAGGTCAAAAAGGTTGGGAACCACTGTATTAAACTAAGAGGTTGATTTTATTCGCTTAACTTGTTTCTTTGAAAAAAGAAGCTATTGTTTTTTGATTGCAGTTGCAGCTTTACGTTGTTTTTAAAGGCGGGATTCAGGTCATCATGGGTAAGCCTAATAATCCAGGTTTTTGTGGCTTTAGTTTAGGTAGAGTGTAGACCAGTGGTTCTCAACTGGGGGTCCGCGGACCCCTTGGGGTCCGCGAAGCGATTTCAGGGGGTCCGTGAAAGCTTGCGAGTTTGCAGCATGATTGATAAATTACGAAATGTAAAAATTGGTTGGTTGTGCTTTATTTGTGTATTAGGCTACCGTGATTTTCAAACTGTACTTCCCAACGAACCGGTGCGATGTCCTTTGAAAGTTTAAAGGTTTGGTTTCTAACTAAAAAAATATCATATATATAAATGAATTAATTTTTTAATAAGGCTATGTTCAACTTAATTTTTTTGAGACAGTAGTCTACTGGTCAATGCTTAACTTAGAAATACAAACGTTGGTCAGCAGTCTATCACCACTCACAGTTTTGCGATGACAAAGATTATAACGAATTAATATTGATTAGAAACGAAAAAAGGAAGAAATTGTTTCTAACGGTCGCCAAATTCTATTGGTTTTTGATAAAATTTATAGAAAAACATCAAATCAACATAATTATAGATTATATAGCCTACTGATTTTTGATGTGCCAACAAAAGCTCATAACGTAATTTCTCTAATGTCATCAATAGTCATAAGTGTGTCGCGAGTTCACCAAATTCTTTTAAGTGTGTCGTTTCGAAACTCATAAAACATAAAACTGTGCAGTACGCACAGCTCATGGTCGAGAACAATGGCGCATTGTATCCAACCCTCCATACGAGGAAGGAACAAAATGATGATGATGAAAACATTTGATTCCATTACAATTATAGGAAAAGCGATATACCAAAATTTCAGATAAAATGTTTTTGGGGGTCCGCGACCGCTTTGAAGGTACCAAAAGGGGTCCGCCAAAACAAAAAGGTTGAGAACCACTGGTGTAGACGAAGTAACGCATTCCTATCTGTATTTTAAAGCGCTGAGAAAAACGCATGTATGCAATAGATTTATCCCTCTGAATATAGACACGCTTTATTGCTACTCCTTAAATAATTAATCGGTGGAGCGTGTCGTTTCAGCAATTGGCAGGCGATGACGTTGATGACATGGGAGGTTACATCGTGCAAAAGCAGAAGATAACCTTCCTTGAGGGAAACCTTGACAAACTGACAAAAACGCACAAGCAGGTGAAACCATCATCCATTTTTATGGAACAAATATCGCAATTTAGATTTGAAAAAACATAAAAATGTTTGGTATTTCTCAATGTTTCAAGTAAAACATAAAAGCTATGTCAACTCTGAACATTTAATGTTATTCATATAATTGGCCCATGTTCAAGGCAGTGTCAAATGTTTTAGACTATGTTTATGCCGCCTAGTTTTTGCCATTTTCTCCTTGCTATTGTGACTTTAACAAAGGCCGTAAACTGACAGTTTTTCACAGTTGGTTCGCGACAATGCTGACCTTCGTTGCGAGTTGCCCAAGTTGGAAAAGCAACTTCAAGCCACAGCGGAGCGTGTCAAAGCCCTGGAGCAGGCCCTGAAAGAGGCCAAGGAAGGGGCATCACGGGACAGAAAACGGTTTGCATTTTTTTAAACACGATTTGATCAACAAAAGGATTTTTTATTTGGTAAAAAGCCATTTGTCTTTTTCTTCCAATCCACCTCAGCAGGAGCAAGCTTTTTTTCTTTCTTTCAAAGCCCATAAGATCGTGTTATATTTTACATCGTAGGTATTGAGCCAATGTTAACACGACCACTTTGTATTTTTCAGATACCAGCACGAAGTCGATAGAATCAAGGAAACTGTTTGTGCCAAGAACATGACCAGGCGGCCACATTCTGCACAAATCAGTAAGCGGACCACATTTTTTTATAATATTGACTCAAAAACTATGCAAAATTAAGTCAATTTTAATGTTTGGTTATCGCTTACATTAAAATTGTGCTTGCGCATGCATGTTTTAGTTTCATTTTATATTTCACTCTTTTTTCCAGCAAAGCCAATCCGTCCAGGGCAAAGTACCCCCCATGCATCGCTCCGTGGAGGAGGTAAACCTGTTGTTGTTATCCGAGGGGGTGGCAAGTAAGCACAACACTAAACTCTTTTCTACACCACCGTGCCTGTTTAAGAATAGATTATTTTCTTTGGTAACTGCTCTGGCAAACCCAAGGTTTAAGCCAATCTGTTTGTAATTGCTTTTGTTCGACTGATCAAGGGAACACTCTATTCCCAGAAAACCTTTTCGGTAGATCAATGCTAAAAGCTTGTGTATCCTTGTATAAGCTTTGAACAACGTAAGCCGAGTGACCGAGATTGGCGGCATAAAATTTCCACTGTAATTGCCTGCAAGATTATTCCATGGCTAGTTGCCGCTGAATGAGGAGTTATCTTTGACGTGCTTTGATTTAACAGCTTGAAATCAAGTTCTGTGTTTTGGCTAAACACTGATTTTAAAGAAAAGATTATAACGCCGCAGACATGCGTCGGACATGCTCTTTTCAGAAATTTGAGTTGTACTTTTGATTACAATTTTTGCTTACTTTTAAAAACTTACAAAATAGTTTTATTTCTTTGACTCAACCAGGACTGGACACGCAGTGATCAACTTGAGGCCAAACAGTTGGTACAACGGTTGACCAACAGTGGGCCAACAGCCAAGTAACTAACCCTGTTGGCCCACTGTTGGCCAACTGTTGTACCAACTGTTTGGCCACATGTTGGCCACTGCGTGTCCAGTCCAGGTGCTACTATTTAGAAGTCTATGACTCAACGTTCGTGTGAACAGTTGCACAGAGATTAGGTTTCACGACAGTGGAGGTTATTGAAATAAAGAAATTTAAGACAACGACAACTATCCTCCCAGCAGAAGCCTCCACATCAAAGATACCAGTCTAATGCATAGTTTTACTTGAATCCTAACGTTAACCTAACAATCAGATAGCGTTGATTTATCATTATACCACGCTTTATCAACGCAAATAGCTGCAAATACCGAATGTTTTTCTTTACTGTTCTTTCTCGTAACTTGAAATGTTTTCTACTTTAAAGCAATAAAGTGAATCAGGTTACAATCTCAACAATTCTTTAATACCATTTCGAATTCTTCAAACAAAGGTAAATGTCTAAGGAAATATCTCTGATTGTTAAACGAGTCTTAGGTTTAAGAAAATAAGACGCTTTCCGTTTCCCGTTCTCCAGCAAAAGTTGCCGTTTTCACATGGTCTAAAGACAACTTTTTCTGGTCTAATTTCTAACATCAGAACACTGTTTTTAAAATTACCCAGCTCGCAATCCAGTCTTTTTTTACATGGATTCAGAGTCTGCAGACGTTGAAACAATGTAAAAGAACTGACCTGCCGACTTGGAAAGTATGCAAACGAGCAGAATGTAGTTGCTCAAATTTGCATTTTTGTAAGAAAATGTAATTTTTCAAGTGGTTAGTTGGTTGGTTTTGAATCTTTATCCTCGGACTGACAAAGCCTTGATTGGTTACTCCTTGTAGTTTTGCATACTTGCAGAGGCTCTTGACGCATGGCCGGTTACCGAAATTGGCAGTGTGAAGTTTTCCGATTGTTGAAGTGTTGTTGCCGGAAAATTATTCCATTCATTATGTGCCGCTGAATGGAGAGCAGTCCTGAAATGCGTTGCTCAAGCGCACACCCCGAGAGTCGAACCAGCGCCGCGTGATCTTGAGCCGGGCGTGTAACCACTGAGCTAACGGGGCGGACATTGAGTGATTGTATGTGTTTTCAGATTGACAAAATCAATCGTTTATATGCTGATTCAACGTAAACAAAATGTTGAAGCAATGTACAAAGTTTATGATTTTGTGAAATAAAGGGTTAATATATTTTCCCTGTGCAAGCCAGGTGGTTTTTACATTGACAAGCGTTCAAACTAGTCCTTTTGTCAAAGACAGCACGTCACATCAACCGGTTTAACGTCGGTAGATGTTTGAATATGAATGTAAAAAGAACTGGTGTTGTTTTCTTTTGCCGAGATCCATTTACAGTAAGTAATTCAGTAAGTAAGCAACTTGAGTCTTCTGGGTAGCACCAACTCAGCAAAAAATTATATTGTTTTACACGTAAATCTAACGTTGTAAGTTGTCGAATTTGTGAAATAATTTTTGACCAATTTCATTTAGTTTTTCGTTGACTGAGTCTTCATCTGCATGTTCATCGTATGCACGAGCGCTACAACCCATTTGCTATCAAGTGATCGTTGCGTTGATTTAACGTTGGAAGATGTTGAATTAGCGTGAAATGGTATAATTTATCAACTATTGATACATTTCTAGCTTAATTGTAATTGACTGTCCCTTCTCGCTGCTTTGTTGTTGTTGAATGTGTAAGCACTGTCTAGAATAAATGATACTTGATGTGCGCGATTCTGTTTTCTTGTGGTACCGTTTAGGATGCTGGTTGGATTGAGAAACTAGGAATAGTTGTCAAGAATTTTTTGGTTAGCAAATTTTGAGGCAATAAAGCAGTTACGCTCTAGCATGGCCGTAGGTGAGGAAAACATTTTAAAAAACGAACAAAACCTGCCCAAATTTTGTCTTTGCAAATATACTTTCAAAAACTCAACATTGCTCACAATCTCTGAGGTGGTGGAGAGTCTAATACAAAGATCAAGAACCTTTTTAGGTGAGAGAGTACATTTCTGTTTTTGGAAATGTGTTTCCGAAAGAATCATACAATGCTTCAACACTTAATAACTTACAACTAACATGTAGTGGCAGGTGATGAGTTATAGAAAGTGGGGCCATGTGTTTACTAAAAATGAGAAAAACAGTTGGGGACCCCCCATAAAATTTTGAAAAAATGCATTTAATTTGGTGCCATCTGAGCGTATTTTCAGCTTTAAATTGTAATGAAAAGTTGAGATAAAACTTTCTGTGAGCCAGATGTAGTCACAAAGAGCCATGTAGGCTTATGGCTTACGAGCAATTAGTTCCCGACCCTTGGTGTGAGATCTGCAATGCTGTACGGAAGTGAGACATGGTGCTTACGGGAAAACGAATTGGCGATTTTAAGAAGAACTGAGAGAGCGGTGGTGAGAGCAATGTGTGGTGTGAAGCTGATGGACAAAAGGAATACTGAAGAACTTATGAACTTGCTTGGGTTGAACGAAAATGTTGATAAGTTGGCGAAAGCGAATGGAGTGAGGTGGTATGGGTGGGCATGTTTTGAGAAGGGATGAAGATGATGTTTTGAGAAGAGCGCTGGAGTTGCGAGTGGAGGGTCGTAGAAAACAAGGAAGACCCAAGAAAACGTGGAAAAGGCAAGTTGAGGAAGACAACAGCAAGGTGGGCTTAAAAAGAGAGGACGCGTTAGACAGATCGATGTGGAGGCAGGGTGTGAAGGCGATTGCGGCATTTGGAGGTGAATCCGGCCACCCTCGGTAACGGGGACTAGTCCAGTAGCGTAGCCAGAAATTGTAAAGGGGGGGATTTTGACGGCATTTTCGCCAAAAGCGATACCCAGCGGCGGGGGGTCTGGGGGGCCTCCCCCAGAAAATTTTGAAAAATTACTTTGAATTTGGTGCATTCTGAGAGCATTTTCAACAAAAATGTGGGTAAAAATATTCCGGTAAAATGGTGCTGTCCGGTGGCATGGCAAAAGGATAAGATCATGTTTACTTGGGCATTTTTCGGAAATAAAGCTAAGTTGCTATGTTTTCTTGTTGCTAAATCATGACTGAGTTACTTGAATGTTTGGTATTGGCAAAACTCGCTTTTTTAATGCAGTTTCGTTTAAAATTAGGCAAACTTTGTTTTAGAGACATAGAGACTGAAAGCATCATTCTCAATATTATGACGTCACATGCGTGCCAAAGGGGGGGGGGTTGTAACCCCCAAAACCCCCTACTTGGCTACTCCACTGGAGACCACTACTCTAATAACAGCGTTGTAGCCTACGCGTCAATGAAATAAATTGACGGCGTCAGCGCGAATTGCCTGAGAACTTCATGGCGTAAAGTACTGCGTCAGCTCGTAAGAAATTGACAGCGTCAGCGCGAATTTCTAGCGCTATCTTAGCCATCTCACAAAACGGAAGTATTTCAACCAAGTTTAGGCTAACAATAGCTATAAATAAAGAGGAGGTATGTTTTGAGACTGGATTGTAATTAGCTGCTTAGCCTATTAGTTATTTCCTTGTAGAAACACAAGCATTTCAAAACGTTTGTCTGACAATCTGCTGCGTTTGGGACGCATAATGTCTTTTCCAAGTGAAAACATGCGTTTCACAGCAGCGCTGGATGGTATTGGTGTGTTGTGTTTCAAAAACAAGCCTTGAAAACGTTTACTCGGAAAAGAATCAATGTTTCAAGCGTGCTGTGATGGTTTAGCATAGGCTATAGATTTTTTAACGAGGTCCACTGCACCAACATCGCTCTTTTCAGGAGCATAGAAATAAAGTGTCTTCAACTTCCGCGATGGCGTTCATTGATTTTTCGCTTTCTCTCTCTGATCCCTCGTTCTCGATACTGCTTACGATATTAGTGATCAGTTGATCACCACTTGGCGTGCTTCTTCCGATTGTATTCCAGGGAGCCGTTCCAACCAATTCGATTTTCCATGAAAACAAAAAATTGCGCGTGACGCATAATATCGGCAAAATAGTTGACGGCGCTATCACTTCCGTCAACTAAAAAATAAATTGACGGCGCTAGCCTTAGCATCAACAAAAAGTTGGCGCCGTTAAATAACGCCGTCAAATTGACGAAGCCAACATTTTTGTTTATGTGTTTAGGCTACGTTTATGTCCAATTTTGCTTGTTTATGTGTTGCTTTCACAGGAAACTCGGTGCAAAACTAATATAAGAAGCTAGCTAAACGGTTGAAATTTGAAATCGCAGAGTGAAAACCTCGACCTAGTAAACTGACTGCAAATAAGACACAATGCTTTTTCAATGGCGAAAATCATAGTCGAGACTCGAGCGGGCTACAGGAGTAGTAAAACCATGATAAGTGGTCTGCAATGTAGGCTTATACAGCATGGAACAGACGCAATAAAGACCGGCTTAACCGACCTTCTGCTCATAAAATGTTAAAAATACAATTATTGACAGTTGGGGGGCCATGCCCCCCTGGCTACACCTATGTTCTGGAAACCTCTAAATACTCAGTCAGGCATTGTTAGTGTTGCAGGATGGTTTTTAAAGTAAAAGTAGTGTTTATTATATTGAAGTCGATTCGAAATAATAGGAAATCAATAGAATCAACAACAATGTAGGCCTGTAGCCTATATCCAACAATATCACAAACTGCAACCTTGCTTGTGAATCGAATTAAATTTTTTCCATTAGAAATGACAAAAATTACTGCATTTTCTGAGTAAATTGCGGGCCCTTTGTGATCGCACGGTTTGCACAATGCTCACCCCAAAGACTGGCACTGCTGCTAAAAATTTCCTGCAACTAGGAAGCAAACTAGCTCAGTTTGGTGGGCAAGGCTCATAGATCTGGAAACTCCAGAAAATTATTAGGCATTGCTGGGAATTTTCGGCATTTTCAGGAATTGGTAGACATTCTAAACTAAAGAATTGTCGGACCATAATCTTAACCCTAACCCCCCAATCGCAAACTATAATCCGCAAATCTGGTCCAATTGGAGCTGGCAACTCTGACAATGCTCTATAAAAGGTAACAATGCCTGACAATGGGTATTTAGAAGCACTGTGAATTCTAAATCACATTAACATGTCATTTAGACGTGACATTTTTTTTCAAAGCATTAAGAGCTGTGTATTAAGGTTGCCAGGAAGTAGAGATGTCCACAAAATCATTGAAAACTGCCATGATCAGGAAAGGATCTTTAAACTTCGTCAGGATCTTTAAACTTGTCTTTCTCCAGAGAAAGTTTAAACTTTAAACTTTCTCCAGGCCTTAAAAAAAATTAAGGCCTGGAGAAAAGCTAATTCTAGAAGAAACAAGAAGAAAATTTGATTGTAGTCATATCAACACCAAAATAATCAAAATTAACCAGGAAGTTGCAGAGATAATTAAACTTGAAAACACCTTCAGTTAGGCTAACTAACAAGTCAGCAGTCATTGTTTGTTTTGCATTTACGAAGATAAATCACTGCTGCCAGTGAAATCACCAAGTTTAGAAGACAAAGCATTAAAGCAAAGTAAGTTAAAAGGACTCAGTTTGACATTCTTTACATTTTCTCAATCGAGCCATTATTTTTCACCCAACCGTAAGTAGGCCTAACCTTCAACCCAACCAAGACCAATTTCAGCACAAGCTCAACCATCAACACCAAAGAGGTTCATTTATTGGAAACAAATCAAATTTCAGAAGAAAAGAAAAAATATCAAATCTGGACAGTTAATTATTGTACGTTACCACTCCATTTTTTGTTTAATTTTAGTTTGTTATTTTATTAATTTGTAGTTCTGCACAATTTTGAAGTAACCAGCTAGGTCAAGACTGCCGAATATTTTTTTTTTTTTCTAAGTTTCATACTTTGTGACGTAACAATAATATTTTTGAAATCTTTACCTATTCCGACATTGATCGATATCATAAACCGACTAAATTAGGCTACGTCTACGTAATCCTCGCCAGGCTTAATTCTCTTTTTGAGCTGCATATTTTTAATCAGGTATCATTTTAACTCAATTCATTCGATTTTATATCACTGCTTGACGCAATTTTGCCCTGAGTTACCTTTCATCAACTAAAATAAGTATCGTAATTTAATTTAGTTCCTAGTTTCAAATTTAAATTATTACTTGCAGTGCCTAGTCAATCTCCAAAATCCTTGCTAAATTAAATATTTCATAACTCAATAATAGTGTTTTGTTTATTTTCCAAAGTATTTCTCGCATGCTCACACTACTTAAACCAGACTTGTTTTTTGTTCTTTTTCGACGCTTACTGGTCGCCGTCCTATTTCGTTACACAAAAGTGGATTCTTTGATTATCCTGACTACAAGTTATAAATGCAGGTGTTGGTGATTTTTCTTTTTATCTGTTTTGTTGCAAAGTCATTTTGTAACCTTTCGTGTCCTGCGTTATTGGTTGTGTATTCATCTGTTAGTCATACTTTGTTTGTTGCAATGTCTGCGGATTGTAAAAATTTGTATTCAAAAAACTCCTTCTCTTTAACTAACAATATTAATAGGAACCAGCTATCGATTTTACATGTAAACATGAGAAGCCTAGTTGGCAACTTTGAAAAATTAGAATCATTGCTTGTCGAAATGCAAGAAGCACCGGACCTTATTGCTGTGTCAGAAACCTGGCTAAATGAAAATCGATTGCATTTTGTTAGCTTGCAAGGCTATAATTTTGTCCACTTTAATAACAAACAAACTGATGCTAAAATACAAGCAGGTGGTGTCGGGCTATACGTAAGCAGTTCAATAAAGTATAATCAAATTAATAATTTAAGTCTAAACTTACAGGAATGTGAAGATCTCTGGGTGGATATTACTTTATCAAACAATAGACAGTGCACAGTTGGTGTAGTATACAGGCATCCCAAAAATAAGTTAATTGAGTTTCAAACCAAATTCTGTGAGTGCATTGATTCGTTAAATAATTTCAAAAAACAATATTACATTTGTGGTGATTTTAATATTGATATGTTAGCAAAGACAAAAAATTCTGCTGTAAAAAATTACTGTGATGCGTTTCTCTCTTTAGGCTGCAATCAATTAGTACAATCCCCAACCCGTGTAACTTCCACAAGTTCAACTTTAATCGATCATGTATACAGCAACGACCAATCAAATAAAATTCAATGCCATGTTCTTATTCACGATGTTTCTGACCACTTTCCTATTGTAGTTGTGATAAACTCTGTAAAACCAAAACAAGAAAAATATACACAAAAAGTAAGGAACATGAAAAACTTTGTTGCTGATGAATTCGTTTGTGATCTGGAAAATAGCTTGACCAACCAATAGGCTACACAGAAAGGAATGATTCAGTTCATAGCAAATTTAATCATTTCATCGACACTTTTAATGACACTTTAAACAAGCATGCACCTTTACGATTGTTGTCTCGAAGAGAAAGAAAACTCAAGACCAAACCATGGCTAACAAAAGGAATTTTGAACTCCATCAAAACTAAAAACAGACTATATCACTTAAAAATAAAAGACCCAACAAACACTTCTGCACAAGCAACATACAAAAAGTACAGAAATGTACTTACTCATACCAAAGAGCAAGCAAAAAAAATGCATTACAGTTTTCTTATTACGCAAAGCAAGCACAACACTGGAAAAATATGGAAAACCATAAATGACATCATCAAGTACAAACATAAGCACACAGCTCACATACCAGAAGAAATAATTAGCACTGACAATGAAAAAATATCTGACCCTGCACAAATAAGTAACTGTTTTAATGATTATTTCACAGAAATTGGTCCTTCCATGGCATCTAAAATCCCTCTACCGTCTCCTGGCTCATTATTGAAATTGCAAAGTGTCCCATTCTCCTTTTTCCTAAAACCTGTCAATCAAGAAGAAGTATTAAAACATCTTAATAATCTTTCTGTCTCTAAAAGTACAGGACATGATGGAATACCTATAAGATTTGTCAAACTATCCTCACCAATAATCGCCCCTTTCCTCACCAACTTATTCAATGAGTGTATCGATAAAGGTGTATATCCTGATGTACTAAAGGTCGCTCAAGTTACCCCAATCTTCAAAAGTGGCTCCAGGAAAAATTGTTCCAACTATAGGCCCATATCACTATTGTCCCCCTTCACCAAAATATTCGAAAAATGCCTGTATGAACAAATGTACAATTATCTAACAAAAAAAGACCTTATCACACCACATCAGTATGGATTTAGACCACAATATTCCACTTCGTTAGCTGTGTCAAACGTTTGTGATAACATCTTAACTAACCTAGATAATAAAGATACAACTTGCTCTGTATTTCTTGATTTAGCTAAAGCCTTCGACACAGTTGATCACACTATTCTCATACAGAAACTGCAAACATACGGTTTTCGGGGCCTTCCATTACAATTGTTAAAAAGCTATATCAGCAATCGTCTACAGCACACGGTCGTCAATGGAATCTCTTCAAACTCAAGACAGGTTACCTGCGGTGTGCCCCAAGGATCGACATTGGGACCCCTTCTTTTCTTACTCTATATAAATGACTTACCAAATTCAACAAACATGAATGTTAAACTATTTGCTGACGACACCAATCTTACGATGAGCGACAAATGTGAAATAAATTTGCAGAACAATGTGAATGCCGAAATGCAAAAAGTTTACAACTGGTTGAAGCTTAATAGATTATCATTAAATTTCTCAAAAACTGAATACATGCTAATAACAAATAAAAAACACATAAAAAATTTTAACATTAACATTGGTAACACAAGCATTCAACAAAAAGATCAAATAAAATACCTTGGCGTTTACATAGATAACAAATTAACATGGAAATATCACATAGATAAAATTTGCGGAAAAGTAGCAAAAGGTTCATGGGCGTTGCTTAAACTCAGAAATTATGTCAACACAGACACTTTAAAAGATGTGTATCACGCTTTGATTTACTGTCATTTGCAATATTGTATTTCAAGCTGGGGAAAGGCCTGTGACAGTGCACTGGATCCATTAATAAAATTACAAAAAAAGGTTATAAGAATAATTACGAAACAAAATTACTATGCTCACACTAATTTTTTATTTTTCAAAATGAACATCTTGAAACTAAAAGACATACATAACATTGAAATAAAAAAACATATGTACAAAGTTCATATGAATGAGTATCCATCTACGTATTGTGATTTATTTACAAATGCTTCATCTATTCATCAGCATAACACAAGATATCAAACAGGCAACAATTATTTTATAAACAGATCAAACACAGAATTTGGCAAGAAGTCCATGCAGGTATTGGGACCAATGCTCTGGTCAGAGGTTCCAAGCAGGCTAAAAAACTTATCATTTCATTGTTTCAAAAAAGAGATCAAAACGTTAATTTTACAAAGCTACAGTGCATCGTAAGTGATATGTTATGGAAACCAACTTGTCAGTTGCTTCGGAAACTTTATTATTCTCTGCTTGCTTCATGGAATTTTGTGTTTTGGCCTACGTTATCATCAATATGTTTTTTTTTTGTGCGTATGCTGTTGTTGAAGCGCGGGAACGTTTCAATTATTATTTTTCTCTTGTAAGCTTATTTTAAATGGCAAAATCGTAATTTCCGTAGGGTGGCAATTGACTAGTAGACCGTATGGTCGTCTCGTTGTCTCCCTGTCGGTATGGGAACTTGTGTAACTTTTGTACTGTGTATATTGCATATTTCAAACATGTACCTATGTTCCTGTTACTGACAAATAAAACATTGATTGATTGATTGATTGTCGGATTAGGACTGGAGCAGCAGGATCTTAGAAAATGTAGATCCGAACATCTCTGTCAGTGTCACCTTACTAGTTATTGTCTAATAAGACCTTTCAGTTTTTGTAAACCAACCCATCTAACTGATCACTTGAAGCCGTTGACTGTATCGCATAAAAAAAAAAAACTGTCTCGTATAATTAGTAGCCTACGTGTAAGACTTGTTAAACAAACAATTTACTAGTCTCATTTTTTTAATCACAAATTGATTTCGCCATCACAGCATCTTCAATTTGATCATGTCAAGAACTTGTTAGCTCGTGGGGTGTGCGCTTGAGCGACGCATTCTAAAGACTGCTCTCCATTCAGTGGCACCTAGTGGATGGAATTATTTCCCCAGCATCAAGACTTCAGCAAACGGAAATTTCACTCTATCAATCTCGGTACCCGGCCCTGCACCAAAAGCCTCTACAAGTACGCGAAACTACCAGGAATAGCATGTCAAGGCTTTGTCAGTCCGATGATAAAGATTCAAAACCAAACCAAGAGCTATTTGACCAAACCAAGAATTAAGCAAACAACCAAATTGGCAACTCTGTGTAGTAGTTTGACGTCACGAATTTCCCGGCATTGCGTGTTCCAGCAAAGTTACGCAACATTTGTCAGAGTTGCCAAATTAATAAAGTAATTTTTAAATTACTAATTTTCTTATGATTTGCAAGTTTTAATTCATCCTATCTGTTTTTACATGGCCATTACTTTGTAAAATTTTAAATTTAAATTTCTTTTTTATTGAGCAGAAACTAAAATAACACCTTTCTATTGTTGTAATTAGTTTAATGTTTGCTTTACTTTGAATACTTGCCTGGCAACTCTATTTTTTTATTTCCACTTGCTTGAATTGAAGTTGTTTAGCTCACGACCATTTTACTGTTACACTTTACTTTACAGCACTTGTTGCGCGAAACAAATAGAGTGTTTGCTTCAAGCGCCAATTAACAAACAAGCAAAATAACGGAAATTGTCAAAACAATGCATTGTATAACTGTAGGTTACCTGTATAGTGCAATCAGAATTGTACCGGTACTGTAGGCTACTTAGCAAAAGTCCATAAACAATCATCTAGTCAGTTTCATGGTTTAAATCCGATCATCAAAACAAAAAAGCAACAGCACCTGCCATAACACAGCAGGGGTCTGAAAAAAGGTAGAAGCGACAGCCCAGCTCTTTATGACAATAAATCTAATTAAACATTCAAACATACAGGTGAGAAAAGATGGGCACATACCGTACGTGGAGTTAATACAAGAAAATGTGCCAAACAATGAAACAAGAGAGATACTCGCAGTGCCGTGGGTACACAACACTGCCAGGATTAACCTGTCAGTCCTAGGATAAAGATTCAAAATCAATTGACTATCCCTTTAAGTGTATTTTAATACTCTATAATAATGGAGGAAAATTGTTTAAATTTGTTTTAGACTGACATAATTATGCAATGTTGAAAAATTACATTTACGGTATTTGCTTACAAAGAACAGCAAAGAAATTAGGTAGGCTATATGATTATTTAGGAAGTGGCTATTTTTCAACACTTAATGCCACAGTTACAATCAAGTGTTGCCAGAGTTAGGATTAAAGATAGGAAGAGTTAAGGTAAGGGTTAGAGTTAGGAATAAAGTTCGGGTTTTGATGTTTGCCCATGACTAAAAACATTTCCAAAATACTGCTGTAGTTTTTGTTTTCAACAACTTTAAACTTTTCTCAAATTATGGCAGAATTTCTTATCTGGCAACACTGTTGAGACTATTATTACACTATATAGTGTAAATGTAGCCACAGCCGATTATTTAAGTGTGATCAGCTGATAGTTTTCATAAAAAAATCTTTAGATTATGATGCAACACGATACTATCACACAGATTTTTTTAAATTTATGCTTACGGAAAAAATGGAAAAGCATTGTAATATTTTGAATGTACTTGCTTTGATAGATAAGTAGATAAACTTTTGACATTGCAAACAAAGGAAATGGCTCTATCAAGCTGGGGGTTTTTTCAGTCATTTATCGGTCATTGACTGATTTTTTAGCAAAATGTCCGAAAAAATATAGGTAGCCAATTCGGTCAAAAAGGAAATACTTTCGTCACAAAAAATGACCAAATTTTTTCAAGTCATTTCGGACAAATGACTGAAATGTCTCAGCAAAAAAAAAAACAGCTATCAAGGAACGTTGATTCCACAATAAGGGAGTGTGTTAAGGCAGAACGGATGCAACCTAGTTCGTACTCTGAACAGTTCGTACCCTCAGCTCGTACCCTGAAAAGATCAAGAGAAAAAATTAAAAAAAGCCAAAGTCGCTGATCGCAGCTTTCGCAAACATTTTAAAATTTTCTCCCTGAAAAGATCGAGAGAAAGATAGCACAAAACCGAAGTCGCTGATCGCAGTTTTCGCAAACATTTTTCCGCAGTTTCCGCTAACCCTAACCATAGACTAATCTATGCTCTAACCCTAACCTTCGCTGATTGCAGTTTCCGCAAACACTTTTCCGTAGTTTCCGCTAACCTTTACCCTAACTCTAACCATAAAGTAATCTATGCTCTAACCCTAACCCTCGCTGATTGCAGTTTTTGCAAACATTTTTCTGCAGTTTCCGCTAACCTTTACCCTAACTCTAACCATAAAGTAATCTATGCTCTAACCCTCATTGATTGCAGTTTCCGCAAATATATTTCCGCAGTTTCCGCTAACCCTAACTCTAATAGTCGAATAATCTATGCTCTTTAACCCTAACCCTCGCTGATCGCAGTTTCCGCAAACATTTTTCCGCAGTTTTGGCTAACCTTTACCTTAACCATAATCTATGCTCTAACCCTATTTTTTGCAGCAGACAAAATAAAAGGTTGCTCTCTCTCTCCTCACTGATCGCAGTTTCCGCAAATATTTTTCCGCAGTTTCCACTAACCCTAACCTTTGAGTTTGTTTGCGGAAACTCCGATCAGCAAGTTCTGCTTTGTGCTATTAAATTGCGATCAGCGACTTCCGCTTTTTTTAATTTTTCTCTCGATCTTTTCGGGGTACGAACTGTTCAGGGTACGAACTAGGTTGCACCCAGGCAGAACACTAAAGATAGATTTCTATTTCAGTAAATGAAATAATTAACACGCAACCTAAACTGTCACATTTAGCGACCAACTTGCATCAGTGGTGTAAAACCTCTACAAGTACACTACGCAAAAGAGCCTTTTTCCTCTAAGAATATGATTTGCTTGTACATTTAAAATGTGTATGGGACATCTAGGCTTATTCAACGACATTGAGCTAAACGCTGCTGCTAAATTTATTACTGTGTTACCTGCTACAGGCTAGGGTGGCAGCTGACATAGATGACCTTACAGGTCTTTCGTTGTCATCCGGTTGTGCTGATAGACACTCAATTTGTATGTACTTTTTGTTTGTTTATTGCCAACAAAACAATAAATTGAAATGAATTAAACATGTTCAATAAATGTTTAAATGAAGAACAATGAAATCATAGGGGTTTTCAAGTAGGCCTACACATGATTTTTTAAGCTGTTGTATCATACTATGTATCAGTATCATATTAATGGCAGCAATGGTGATTTTATTCCATACATTTATGAATGCATCCATTCTAATTCTATTGTTAGAACTGCCGCATATTTGAAAAGTACTTTTGTACATTAGAGATAGGTACCCATTGTCAAAAATGCCACTTATATTATACATACCTTGTAATTTACAGGAGCACGTCTTGTATTTTTTATTAGATTAATTGTAAATAATTTGCGGTACCTGATATAGCTATATAAAATGGGTAAAGAAGGTAACTATGAAAAAGGAAAGAGCATTTTCAAGCAAAAGTGTTCACAATGTCATACTTATAATAAAGGAGGAGGCAACAAAACAGGTATAATTATGAAAAAAATATTGTACAGACAAAATCTGTTATTGTATTAGCCACTAGCCAGGCTACTGCTTAATCTAATCCCAATCTTTTTTGCATCGAAATCCCTAACCATCGAAAATATAATGTTAAGTAAAACCATTGGTTAATTATAATACATATTATTAAATGGAATAAATTGGATGGCTATTACTTACTTCATTAATTTAATTGTATAATTGTCTTTGACCAGTTGTTTGTATGCAAAGAAAATTATTTTCATTACAAAGTTTCCTTGGTAAAAACAAAAGGAGAATGTCCCTTTTTTATACAAAATTGTCTGTGACATTCAAAAGTGATGTGAAGGACATAATGTTACCGGACAGATGTATGCAGTAAAAAAAAGCAATAAAATGTAATCCTTTCTTTGTGGTAACCTCATGCACAAGGCACCACACTGCAAATACCAATCGGATAATTGTCTGGCAAATGGGATAAATTATATAATTGATCGGTTTTGTCTGTATATAATATTTATAGCAATTAATGCTAGTAGTCATAATATGAAAACAAAATGGAAAAAATTATGAGTAAACTTAACATATTTCTTTTCAATGACAGAGTTATTTCAAGATAATAGTAAAACAAATTACAGTAGAACTCGGTTAATCCGGATTTGGTTAATCCGGATCTTTGCCTAATCCGGATAAAACTGGAAGTACAAATGATTTGTAATCTTTTTCTTGAGATACAGCTTTGGATTATCTGGATTATTTAATCCGGATCTTTGCCTATTCCGGACAAAAGTTGCGCTTTCTCTATCGCTTTATCCGGATTTGCCCGATTTTTTCTAAGTTTTCCATAGAAACTCGTCTTCGCTAACTGTTTTCAAAAGTTTTGAGTGACTACAGATTATTCCGACGCACATGTCTGAAGATGTAACTTTTGCCAGTGTGTTCTTACGTTAGACGCAGAGTCTACAAATACATTCATTTTACATGCATACTGCATTTCAAAAGAACTCTATCACTGGGTCGCTAATGTGGTGATCGCGCGTCTCGGAATTGGCAGATGACCACACTAATACGTTCAATTTCGGTGATTTTTACCGATACCCTTCTATCTAGGTAACGTCAGGCTTGATAGAACCGTCATCGGTTAATCCGGATCTTCGCCTAATCCGGATGGAATCGCCGGTCAAATCGAATTAACCGAGTTCTACTGTAGATCCATTTAATTTACTCGGCAGAGTTTTGCTGAAAATTGTTATATTTTATTGATCAATTCTACAAAGATGAAACTACAGCACACCATGTATTTCTATGTGTACGGTACATTTACTTACAAATCAATTTTGAAAAGGTTAAAATCTGAGCTATACACAAGGTTTCAACAATCTGCTTGTCATTGAGCACTTTTTGTAGTATGATACGGTATTAATAGTATTTATTCAATAAATTTTCAGTTTCAATATTATGTTCTTATAATTGTCTTGAAATTTTAATTGTATCCATGTAGGGTCAGTTGACATCGTAGGATCGTGACATCGTGACATCATTTTAATTGTATCCATGTAGGATCAGTTGACATGGTCATTCCATGTCAACTGATCCAAAAAAAAGTGATTTCGTCACCCACCCTCTCAGATTTTGTTCATACTTACCATATTTGTAGAACTTTCTTTCCTGATCACAAAAAACTAAATATTTTGAAAATCGGTCAACCAGAACATAAGTTACAGCCATTTGAACATGGCCACTTTTGTGATCATTCAAGCGGAACAATCAGCTTCTGGTTCAAATGTGAAACTTTGAGTTAACGTATCTTTGCTTGTATGCATCTGTAACCAATGTTGTTTTCAGACATTGTTGTTCGTACAATAACTAAATCATAGCAACAATCACCAACCACATCAATTGTGACCTTTGACCTTTAACCCTCAGTTGATTAGGAGTAGTCTTTGTGTTCAGTGATGCGGAACACAATTTTTGATCTTGCATAGCTCGATGCGGGTACCACCGACATAGACAAGTGATATATCATTGGAAAGGTCTTTTCAAGGAGATTTAGAATCAGAAATAAAATTAATGGCTTATTGACTATTGCTACTAAAATTTTAGATATGAATTTGACATCTGAAACTATCTAAACATTTTTTCTAAATACCAAATTTTCCACATATTTTTCCTATTCATGAAAATTTTGATATATTCTCATTTTGCAATAATCACAAATTTGCAGGTGTGCAAACATGTTGTCAGAAAAAATAGCTCCTGCAAATTTTTTTTAATTTGAAGTTGATTTAGGGGTGGCCCCCCCCCCTAAAGTTCTGTGCCTTCCCTCGAAATACTAAATGTACGTATCTCAAAAACCACTTGAGCTAGAGATACGGTTTTGTGTGTCAAAATATGCAGAAAATATGATTTCCTATCTGCTTTCTGAACATTGAATGCATCTATCTTATGTAGAAAAGCAGTTATTATATTTAGAAAAAACACATCTTAATACAAAATGTATGGTACGGTAGCTCTATAAAAAATATGTGACGATCACTGTTCCCTCCAAGAAATCAGCACTCGTGATATCTGTCCAAATCTTGGTTTCACAATTTTTTTTGTGACGACGAATCAGTCTACAGAAATGCTTCTTTTCTCTCTGTTTTTGCACCTTTGAGGGAACACTGGTGATGATATTCAAACTAAAATGTAATTCTGGTCGGTACTGCGAAAAGCGATATTATCGACAATATTTTACATATTGTCTTGCGTATTGTGACAGGATGCCTGCGACCTACACCATCAGACAATCTTCCTGTCCTTGCAGGCATCCAACCAGCTGAGCTTCGTCACAAAGAAGCCATCCTGTCTCTTTCTCGCCGAGCTATGAACCCCAACCACTTGCTCCACTCAAGTCTCTACGAGTCTGTGAGCGAGCAACCTCGGCGACTGAAATTGAGACACCTATTTGTTTGTGCTGCACAACTCCTGATGAAAACCGCTGAAGACCAATCCATCAGTGCGGCTACCTGGGAAGACCACCAATGGAGCTCGGAGTGGAAGAAGAACTCCTCAAGAATCCAAAGTTTCATCTCTGACACCACTCCCCACCCAACCCAAATGCATTTGCCAAGGAAGGCCTGGGTGAGGCTCAACCGCCTGCGTACTGGCGTCGGACTATTCCGCTCCAACATGCGCAAATGGGGGATGGCTCCATCCGTGATCTGTGAGTGTGGTAAGGAGGAACATTGGAACAATCTGCAGACTACACCATCTGAAACTGCGCAATCTACCACGCGCCAAATGGTGTGCGTGGTCTGCGTGAACTGAATGACGAATCAATTCAATGGCTGCTTGACACCTGCCCAAGCATCTAGACCGTGTCGCCGCCACTGCCCAACAGGGGTAAAGGCAGAGCCCCTGGAGTAGCGAAGAAGGTTCAAACGAAGAAGAAGAATTGACAATATTGTTCTTGTTGCAATATGGAAACAGCTTCCTGTGTTCAGTAACAACTTGCAAAAGAAACTGAAGTTGGTCCTCATCTTTAATTAAGAGTTTGTTAAAATCCTGGATTACAGCAACTCCTCTATCTGCTGAAAGTCCCCTCACTATGTGTAAAGCTTGTATAAATGCACCATCTTCAGTCCAATGAGCAGGATCCTTTGAAAGTATGGCTTAATCTACACCCTGCAGCTGAAGAAGCCGTTTTGAATTGGAGGCGCAAAACTGTTCTAGAGTCTACACCCTTATTGTCAAGAAATCTACTTTGACGCTTAGTCACCTTGGTGGACGTTCTGCTGTTTCATCTAACATGGTTATTAGCTTTTTACTTTCCACAGACAATATAGAGTTAAACAAGGCTAGTCCAACCATCTCTTCAGACAGATACCATAAATGCAGACCAAGTTTTTTACTAGTTGCAGCAGAAATAGTTGTATGCGGATAATTAAGAAGTTGATCCATGAGTCTGAAATCATTTAGTGGTTCTTCTATATAACATTGGGTGATGTTATCCAATATCCATGCTTTCAGATGAATCGCACAGAAAAGGTGGCTAATTCTCAAATGCCTTGTGCTTCTTTCTTTAACATATTAAACTGATGACAAAACATCCAAATTTTGTTGGCATTAATCGCCTTCGCCATCCAGCGAGCGCGATGCATGGTACCTGGAGCTTGAAAGCGGATTCCACGCTCAGGAGTTTCTCCAAGGAATATGACAAAAACAGGGGAATTTTAGCTACGTATGAATGCAAAAAATTTTAGGATCACTTCTTTTGTTTATTGCTTTACCAGTTTTACAGGTTAGTTTATGAACTTTGTTTATTGAATAGCTTGGGCCACAATACTTGTTCAGCGCTCTTTTGTGCTAGAATACCCAAAACAGGGTTTTTCTAAATTGCTGCTTTTCTACTCAAGATAGGCACAATCATTGTTCAGAAAGCAGATAGGAAATCATCTTTTTTGCATCTTTTGACACATCTCTAGCTCAAGCAGTTTTTATGATATGCAGATTTAGTATTTTGGATGAGGGCGCAAAACTTTAGGGGGGAGGGCCATTCCTAAATCAATTTCAAATTCCAAAAATTTTTCAAAAGTTATTTTTTCTGACAACCTCACCATTTAAAAAGGTGTCCTAAGCAAAATTCAATAAAATTTCTTTTTTTTGCCAAATAAGAGACACCCTACTCCTTATGCAAAGCAGACCGTGCTTTTGAGATGAACGGTACCTTTTTAGTGTTGCTTTTTAGTACATAAACTGTTCAACAATAAGCCTATGCTACATTGATCCATTATATAATATAATGCCTACAAAACAATAACGCAGACTTTAGAGTTATTTGCATACATTATATGTAATAAAACTACATCCAATCCTTGACAAATAAACAAGCTTTGACAGACCCAACGCATACTACATAATATATAGTATGCGTTGGGTCTGTCTAAGCTTGTTTGTCTGTCAAACCATTTTGAATAAAAAGATTCATTGTAACAGAAGAACTGTATATTTTTTGTATATTTATATCATATACTAACAATATACAGCCAAAATAATGGGAACAGCTGACTCGAAGACTATATGTCCCTTCGCTGCTTCCTGTCGTCTGTTGTATCGCATCTGTGATCGCAGTGTACTGTATGATATCGCAATAGGCACAAATAAAAACACGAGCATTATTATTATTGTAGTTCTTCTGTTACAAGGAATCTTTTTGTCCAAAATGGTTTGAAATGCAAGGAAAAAATTGGTAGGTCTTCATGCATAATGTTGTTATTTTTAAGTTAAGAAGAGTAAAACTTTCTACCAGTTTTAGAAGTTGAATACTCAATAAGCCATTAATTTTATTTCTGATTCTAAATCTCCTTGAAAAGACCTTTCCAATGATATATCACTTGTCTATGTCGGTGGTACCCGCATCGAGCTATGCAAAATCAAAAATTGTGTTCCGCATCACTGAACACAAAGACTACTCCTAATCAACTGAGGGTTAAAGGTCAAAGGTCACAATTGATGTGGTTGGTGATTGTTGCTATGATTTAGTTATTGTATGAACAACAATGTCTGAAAACAACATTGGTTGCAGATGCATACAAGCAAAGATATGTTAACTCAAAGTTTCACATTTGAATCAGAAGCTGATTGTTCCGCTTGAATGATCACAAAAGTGGCCATGTTCAAATGGCTGCAACTTATGTTCTGGCTGACCGATTTTCAAAATATTTATTTTTTTGTGATCAGGAAAGAAAGTTCTACAAATATGGTAAGTATGAACAAAATCTGAGAGGTTGGGTGACAGGTCCTGGATCAGTTGACATGGAATGACCCTGTAGTGATGTAACATAGGCTATCAAATTTGTCTAAAATCACCTGATTGTTGTTGTACACATAATATGTTCTGTATTTTTAGTTTTCAAATGACTTTGATTAACAGTACTTTATTTGTGAATGTTTTTAAGGACCAAATCTTCATGGGCTGATTGGCAGGAAGACTGGGTCAGTGTCTAGTTTTGAATATACAGAGGCAAATAAAAATAAAGGTATGACAGTATAAATACTAAATATGAGAAAGTTAATTTAGTCTGATGAAGATCATAAATCTAACCACAGATCTCAAACTGATGCACACCTCAAACCTGAATTAGGCGACCAAAACAACATCATTTGTTCTGGTATTAAATCTTATTTTCATGCACAGTTCAGTTCAGTTGTTTACAACTTTCGTGGTTGCAAATATGAATTTTTTTTACAAAAAAATAGCTTAAAAAAACTAGTGTAAACATTCTATATTCACATGGCCCGCCGGTCACTTTTTTGGCCTGAGTCGAAAAGTTTGCCTAGCCCTGATCTAAAATAAGTTTTCTTATCGAGCTATTTCTGTAGCACTTAAGCTAATTACAACTTATGTTTTCAGGAATTACTTGGGGTGCAGATACCTTGGAAGTTTACTTGACCAATCCAAAGAAATATATTCCAGGTGAATGGTAATAATGTAGTGCAATGCTACTCATACTGTTGCATTAAAAATATTTTAAACTGCACTGTTACTGGTTACTTTTGAGGAGGTAGACTAAAAATTTGGGATTCGGAACTTACACTTGCATGTCGTTGCAGGTACCAAAATGATCTTTGCTGGCATAAAGAAGAAAACCGAGCGAGCGGATCTCATAGCGTTTTTACTCAAGGCCACTAACGAATAAGTTCTAAGATTCTTCTTGGCAGTATTTATTAGTCTATAACTAGAAAATCAATCAAGACTTGGGCTTGTGGTTCAAATATATTAAAATTTTACCAAGCACTTCCACGCAATTTATTGTCAGGGCTTGTGTAAACGCTTCAAATTACAATCCTACTGACATTGCCAATGTACATCGCCAATTGTAAATATTTTATTTTGAGACTGCATTCAATGTAACGGTTGTATCGTTTTCTGCCTGCACAACAGATTTTTAGGTGAAGTGTTTAATCAAAAGCGTTCCGAAACGCGTTTCTTAAATTCAAAACTTTTTTCTCGGTTGTAATATTGCTTGTATCATCTTGCTTAAACTGAATCACTGGCTTTCTGAGGAGTAGCTGCGAAATAGAAATCCAGCATTGTTTTTCAATATGTTTTTATTTGTTTGACAACATTAACGATGACAGGACATGCAGTTTGCGAACGTTATCGGAATTGGAAGACTTCTGCAAAAAAATAACAACAATGTTATATGAAAATCGTTTCATGTAATTATATATTTTTAATTACTTTTCTTGATCGTGATTGCAATATTGCAGTGAAATGTGTGCTTAATCGAATATTATCAACATGTTTTACTTCACCAATACGACAACCACTAAATAAAACAGTTATACATCAAAGTTACGGATTATCCTAAATTTTAAAACAGAATGCGAGGAATGAACCGGCATTACTAGGTTACCCAAAAGGTACACATGGAGATGTTCAGGGTTGGAAGTGGACATTTGCTGCGTCGTGCCCCATACTCACCCGGAAGATAATTTGCGAATATAATTTGCTACTAAGCTCTCTTCAACAGCCTGAGTCTTCTGCACTCTGCAGTTTGTGGTCCTCCTTTAACCTCAAATACGTTTTAACATTAGCGCTTTGCTGTGTTTGGCATGTATCGGTGCGATGGCCAGACATAAGCTACACGAAGGGTACGCGGTGCAGGAGAAATTGGTAAAACGTTTAAGTTTTGACCATGAGCTTCGACGCCGGTTTGCACACTGCTGCATAATTCAAACGGGCCATATGTTAAATGCAGTCAAAAACAATACGGTACGATATTTGATTTCTTTTGAATCAATGGCAGTTTAAGAAAGAATGCGGTATTTTACATTCACAGGACAGTCAATTCAGAACTTGACTAAAATCGAATTTCAAAGGACGCTCACCTCCAAAGATGCAACGAATTGCGTAAACAACGTGGAATGATTGATACAATTTTCTTGTAATTCACCTATTCTTAGCACCTTTGTTACAGCAACAATATTTTCTGCCGATTCTGCAACAAAATTTAAAAGCTGTGGTTAAACGCAAAAAGTATTTTAGGATAATGTGAAGTTATATCACAATCTAAGTAAGGCCTTTGCGATAGTACGATTAAGAATGCATGCACTGTAAGTTAACGCGACAAAACCACAATGAAACTACACTGATGCAGTGTTGCTGCAACCAAATTACTGAGGAACATCAAGCAAAATGGCTGGCTATTCTTGACATATCTCATCCGAGTTTGGAGCACATCGGTTTTCAATTTTCTGACATTTCACTTTAATACTGAGATTTGTGATGATCTTGATGGAAACTGTTACGCGACAACATACCTGCATCGGTTAAGCGCTTTAGGCAATGCTCCATGACAGAAGGCCTTTTAAGAAGCAAAATGACGTAATTGAAGACATCGTCATTAACCGCGTCATCGTTTTCCCTGCAACTCTGAATTAAGAGCTCGGACAGAAACTTTCCAATGTGAGCGTGATCTAAAACAAGTTTAAAATAATGTTCGCGATTACTAGAAATAGTTGCGACCAAGCATGAAAATTACAGTAGGTAGGCTATGTTACAAAGTTAACTTATACATAAAAATTGGCCACTACAAGTACAAGCACAGTCGGAAGAGTCCGGCGCAAACCATGCTTCCTCTCACAAAAACATGTTATTTGTTTAAAAGCGGCATCAGAATAACAAATTTCCGACTACCAAACGAAAAGTAATTTTAGCCAGACTGCCATTACGAATTATACAGGTCATGTCTCAAACAACAACGAAGCCTCACCGATTGAAACCAGTTCCTCAGCACAAAGAAGTTGGCTCAACCTCAGCATTCCCATTTTGGCTTTGTTTCTGCTTGGCTGTTTCTGTAACATTAGCATCAGTACCATTACAGCGAGCATTTTATGCACAAGGACGTTTACTCTTTCTGTCACAACATGGCAAACAGACATGACTGGTTTCTGAAAGGCGTGGGGTTCTATTTCGCGTTGTCCAATTTTGATTTTACTTTTTGGCTTTCATTGCAACGGCCTCTCCTTGAAGAAGTAAGTCGTGTCTGGTTGACAAAACGTTTACATAATTGAATAGTCACAAATTTTTACAACACCACAAAAAATAAATAGTTATGTCTACAGGCTTTGTAGTAAAACGGGGTAGGCCACGGTACACAAGGTCGTGAACTTTTCGAACGTGACCCACGCATTTTTATGCCTCAAATTATCCAACCACATCAAACAAATTTATGTAGAAGCACTGTCATCGATATTTAGAAACAACGTTTGCGTTACGGTACTAAAGGTAAAAATTTTGTAAAAAGAAAACTAATTTTCAAATAATGTTAATGACTGAAAACCAAAAAAAAACAGTTGCAAACTTACACAAATTTTTTTAGTCAAAAATGCATCCAATACAATCCACAAATCAGAAGCTGATGCACAAAAGGTATTCAAAATGCGTATGATGTAATCACATATTTGAGTGTGCTTCTTCAATTCGACTGGTGTCTCTTTGCAACTTGAGTCATCACCAGCGCCTGTAGAGAAAGCGATCGATAATTTTGCAATTTATGCGCCCTGATCAGTCTCATAATTACAGCAGCGGTGAGCGCATCTCAAGACATTCAGGTCCAACAACCTGTTGGGTCCCATAAAAACGCATCACTGTATTTTCATTTAATCTCTAATACAGTACGAAGCAAATACGTCATGCCAGATAATTAACTGTGTTAGAAACGTTTACACGATTTATTAAGAGTAATAAAAGAAAAAATAACGTCTCCCGACCTCTGTTCCGACTTCTCGGTATCAGGGATTACACACCAGTTCCACATGACAAATAAACAATTTTTATCACTTACCTAGCAAAACAGAGAGCAAAAACTTCAGAACAAGAACGCATTCTTGACTTCGTGGAACACAGTTATTGGTAACTGCAGGATCAATCCTTTGCACCAAAATATCGATGAGGAATGATATGCTTTCGAAAGGCATATGCTCACTTGCGCAAAGTGAAGACAAAGCTTTGAAATTTTCTTCAGACAAAGATTTCAATTGCGGTATGATACAGCTAAATATTGACATCTGTAAAAGATGTAATATGTAGCTTACGTGGTTAATTTAAAGTTGTAACTTTGATGTCATGTAATGCTGCAACAAACATTTGTCGATTGTCAAAATCATTGCAGCAATAAATACTGCGTCGCTTAAACTTTCAAACAAGTAACAGAATGCAAAGAAACCAAAAAAAAAGGAAGGCTTGAAAACTTGTTGATAATAATCCATGATTGCATCCGACTGAGCTCACACGTCAACGTGTTGATATCGCTCGCCAAATAAGCTTTCTTACCTGGAAATTGGGGCAATGGCAGCATTGCGAGTGGGAGCAAAATAAATCGGCATATTTTTCACTAAATGTGTCAATAACTGCAGATAACTGGGTCGCAACGCTTGTCAAAAAGTTTTGGTTTTTTCTTCTTGTAGCGAATTGCATACATTTCACAATCGATTTGAGATTTTCTGACAGGGAGTCACTCAGTGCTGAAATGACAATGGTGGTTATGAGGTGATCGCCAACCAATACACGAGCATTTAGCACGGAATCGACAGTTTCAACCAGGGCTTTGGAGCAGGCATAAATTAAAATTGCTCCAGCTCCGGACCTGTCTATCAAACAACTGGCTCCAGCTCCACCTCAGTTTTACATACAGTAGTTCCTTTTGAAAATGCAAAGCTCTGATTTCAACTACACTGAAGCAAACTGCCGAGTGCAACTTTTCAAGGTCTAGTACAAGACAATTTACATTCAATAAATCAAATGATACTAATTGGAATTTTCATCATGGGATGGTATATAAAATACAACAGTCTGCTTGACTTTGCCATCAATTACCTGGGTTCATTTTGCAAGGTTCTCTTTTCCGTTTTGCAATTTCAGTTAGAACTGACACAAAGTGCGACGGTAAATTGCTCAGCATCTTTTGAACACTGGAATTTCTGTGCAAAAAAATTCACCTTGCTGTTAATCTATAAAAAAATTAATGCAATCTCCATTTGGATTACTTCAAGGCTGTTGTAATTTTCTTCAAAACCCTAAGTGACAGACATCATGTAGAACTTAATGCTGTGTAATTATACTTCCAATATTCTAATGCAGGGTTGCCCAGTTTTTTAGCCACATGCCGCATTTTGCGAGTCTTGGCGGCCGCATTAAAGCTTTCACTCATTTTTTCCTTGAAATTTGGTCTAAGCTAAAAGATTGTATATTCTACACCCGAGAGGGACGGCCCCAAATGACGTACTCTATCTGCGTGCCGGATACGGCCCACACTTTCGGCACCGCTGTTCTCATTTGTTTATCATATCAAATGAGAGTTGGTTTGGTGCGTGATCTCATTCGTACAATCATTAATTGGGGTCTAGTGTTTTTCGAGGCAGAGCTGTTTAGCGATGAACGCAAGTGAAGAAATGTTTCGGAAGGGTAACACTCTAATCCAGTTCAACACCTTTCTTTCTAGATGTCAACACAAACAAGCAAGGTAGACCGTGTTCTGGCACACACGGGTTCTAATTACACGCCTCTGCTCTAACAAACCGCAGTCACGCAAACAAATCTAAACTTTTCAAAACACACTGCAACTCAGATCGCACGTCAAATTAGCAATATCTTACGTCACATGCCACAAATAAAATGCTTAGTTAGCACGACAAACACATAATTTCGTATTTTTCGTGTATATTTTGTGATGAATACTCACACAGATGAAGTCTCCGCATCTGCATACATTTCCATCATGAAGCTACGTATCTTAACGGCGTGTGAACGGTTGCATCTGGGCTGGCGACTGTATTGGTACAAAGAAGAAGCCAGTTCTTCTTGGTAGTCTGAGCACAGAAAGATGGTAGTTATAAATACAATTTACACAATTGAGCACCGGGGTTGTATAATAAATCATTGAGCGAATAGCTACAACTGTCATAGCAGAGTGCATCGTAACAATGATGTGATCATACGCACTACGCAGTTCCAAGCACGAAAAACCACAAAAAAGATGTTCACACTACCTTATTATACCTGTTCACAAGCCAAGGCCGGTCATTCGTTAAAGCAAAATTACAACACCAGGGCATCAAAATGCTAGAAGACAACGATATAGGCCACAGAAACAATTACTCAACGATAAAAAACGACGGATTGATTATAAATTGCACAGTGCACACACAGACATCCATGTCTTACCTCCAGAAAAGCGTAAAAGCGTCAACTTCTTGACGCAGTTCATAACCAGTGTAAAATACTCGTCGTTCAACGCGGGTGAAGATGACAGGCTCATTAAGAAATCAACTAGATATTGTGTGAAGTCCGGAAGGTGTGAATCACATTCTTTAATCAAATGATTAGATGCCAATAATGCAAAGAGATTGCAAATTAGTAAATTCACTTTGCTGATATCATCTGCCTAAAAAAAAAATAATCATGAAAATTTCAAGGGTAGAAAAATTACATACTGTTTATTAATATAATGAAGTTTTTATTTTATTCAAAAACAACAGATTAGAAATAGAATCTAAAGCATGGTCGATTCTTTGGATGTGATATTAAACTTTCTTCAATTTATTGAACTTAGATTCTGCACAACTAAGCTCCTGTACAGAGTGAGGGTTTGAGTAATTGCAACAAAAAGTTTGTTTGTTGCTTCGGCAATTTTTTTTCCGAAACGATGGCTTGAAATTATATGCCACAACCGGTCAACCGCTACCTTCTCTGATTCGGCAAGCTTTTTTTTCTTCTTCTTCGAGGCAATTCCATGTCCCTGCCCTTGGACATTCATTTGTGGAATGGGAAAGATCTTGAAAAAATATCTGTCAAACGACGACATGTACATTTTTTGCAACCAGTCCATCTGTAAATAAAAACAAAACAAATGTACAGCAGCCATGGAGGTTTAGTTTGATAGCTACATGATATCGAGAGGAGTCTTTGTAGATCCCAGCCATTCTACAACAAATGTAACTTCTTTGAAATGGTCTCAAGCAAATACTTTATACCAGGGCTTCCCAAAGTGGGGGTCGCGTAACGAACTTCGGGGGTCGCAGAAAGTATACAAATTTTAGACAAAGCACTGCATATTAACACTTAAGTTCAAGATGCTGTGAAAGTTATTAACTTTATTAAGAGTTGCGCACTCAATAGGCTACTTGTATTTTGTAAGTTTATAGGCTACAGTGAAATATGGAATAAGAGTTTAAAACCCTCTTTGCTGCATTGTAAACGTGGATTTCAAAACTAAAGCTAATGCTTTAAAAATTTATTAGTGTTAAAAAATTAAGTCGTGATTTTTTCAACGAAAAACAGTTTAGACTTTGTCAGCCGTGTTTGTAAAGACTTTCTTGGAAAGGCTTTTTTCTAATCATGCTATTTGTTAGGTTTGCTTGAAAAAGGGGAACGAATTTAATTTGTCCTTCCAAAGAGAAAACATGTATGTTTTTACATTGATATCTAAAGTTGGAACGTTCATCAAAAAATTACACATTTAGAAGTAAAACATTGAAAATGATTTATCTGAACTGAAATATTATCATTTACTGAAAAGTTTTTGGCTAACAATGGCGTGGAATCAAACGTTATTAAGCCTCTGGTTATCGACACTTGTCAAGTCTCCTAGAATTGGACAATACCAATTTAGATTGGATCCAAAACCCATTTGCAACGCAAAAACAAAGTACCGAGCACCTCTCTTTAAAATCTCAAGAAAAATTTGCAAATTTATCTTTTGACTCTTGAATTTTCTGGAAAAATTTTCACACTTTTTGCCTAAGCCGAACATTAGAGCGGAATATTCACCATTATGGCTTAGCAGTAACCGCGCTCCGGCCATTTGTCTCCACGTATATGTGCATGTTAGTGTTTTCAATGTTGATAAAATATCGCTCCAGCGTAAGTAACATTGAAACCGCCCTGGGACCAGCATTGACAAACATCGAGTTTTGTTTCCAGCAGGCTACAGGTGGTAGGCTTCGAGTACAGATAGCTTGTTTTTAGTTTTCGTTTTAATTATATCTTTCAATAAATATAACAAACGTATATTTCGCATTGCTTATTCTTTTAACCGTAAAGGAGGTCGCAGAAAATTTTAAAAGATTAAAAGGGGTTGCGAGCAAAAAGTTTGGGAAGCCCTGCTTTATACAATTGCATTTGTGGAACTATATTTGGCAGAAAACCTTGAAACAACAAAAATTTGTAGGCACGCCTATTTTGTTAACAATAAAGAATTTTCAGCATTCTTCTAATTTAATGGAATCATCAATATTTGTTTTTAGTGTTTATTTACAAACGTTAGTTAAGCTACTTAATGGCATTAAAAAAAAAAAAAAACACTACATAAAAATTTTCTATGAAAAAAAGTATCTAAAAAGTCACTACACTATATAGAGAAGAGTGAAAGGAATTTTATAAATAGTTGTGTTTGTTACATTTCTATTGGGAATGAATCAAACTTACTGAGGCAATTTTATCATTAGATGACATTAAGAACCGGGAGCACAAAGAGATAGTTATTGATATAACATGAACCATTGTGTTAATAGTCTCAGCATCTTTTGAGAAAATTCCACTTCCCGAAACTTCAACCCAACATTGAAGCAATAAAGGAAGAATTGCAGCCACTAAATCTTGAGATGATGGTTCAGAAGATGACACCACATTCGACTGCTGAAAGTGCCTGAATAAACATGTTTAAATCACATTGAGAAATAAACACACTTTAATTATGCTAACAAGAATGCACATACAAAAATCCATTGCAAGAAATAAGTAGTGTTCGGTTCGTGTTGAACACTTCTTAAGTTTCACTGCGAAAATTTGTCAAACGAGTTTCCTTATAAATAAAACTTCCGCGAAGGGGAATTAATGAAGATTTGCCAACAATCATGTAACACTGAAAATAAATGTGCACGTACATGGCCACCTAAAGATACGGCCTGATTTGTCACATTTTGCAGAAATTTCCAGATTTTGCTAACTTTGGGCGAATGTTTACATAAATTTTTCTAAAAGTTATATATTTTTAGGCTTTCTTTACTGTTTTTCCCAGATGACAAAATAGGTTTAACATCCTCACTCATGTTGAAAAACATAGAAAATTTGATTTTGAAGATTTTAGTCAGACTGTTAATTTTTCAATAACAGTCTGATTCAGCGATTTTCAACTTACTTTTTCTCATTTGCTATTGCTTCTCCAAGGCAACAAAAAGCTTATTATATCATTAGGAAACAGCAAAAAGTAAACACAAATCTCAGAAAATGTCAGTTAAACACCAGCAGTAGCTGTAAACAAAATCTGCAAAATGTGACAAATCAGGCCGCGTTTTCAGGTGGCCATGACACGCATAATGACGAGTTGAACAATGTCCTTGTGCAATCTTTGAGCAACATATTTGTGCAAATTGCTTTTTGTTGAATCCTCCAGAATAATTAAACAAATTTATTCGTCAATGCTATTGTCGGCTAATCTGTTTTTCTTTTTTGGTCATTAACCGATTTTTTAGCAAAATGTCCGAAAAAATATAATAGTCAATTTGGGCAAAATGTCCGAAAAAATATAATAGTCAATTTGGGCAAATGTCCGAAAAAATATATAGTCAATTTGGGCAAAATGTCCGAAAAAATATATAGTCAATTCGGGAAAAATGTCCGAAAAAATATATACAGTAGTCAATTTGGGCAAAATGTCCGAAGAAAAAACATTTCTCAGCGAAACTTAATGTTGTAGCTAGACAGCAAGTGCAAATTTTGGTTTGTGTCAGCTACTTGAAAGGAAATATTTTCATCAGAAAAAATGACCGAATTTTTTCAAGTCATTTCGGACAAATGACCGAAAAGTCTTAGCAAAAAAAAACCACTCGGCTTATATATAAAATCTGAAATCTTATTATTTTGATGAGTATAAACCTTATCCAACCACATTGAGATAAAACCAATCCCAGTGTTTATCTACCTATTGACACTGTGTAAGAGTCTTCTTGAAACAACTGAACATTTCTTAAGCAAAGAAATAAATATACGGAGCATTTAAGCATTTTCACAGGCAAAGATTCCACCATGCAACTGCTTAATCAAAGTATATCTTTAGTGGAGCAGGCAAACAAAAAAAGCTACGTTTTTTTAGCAATAGCTACCTTAGTAACAGGGCCTGGTTTTTGAAACAGTTTGAAAACAACATATTTCCAACTCTTTCAGAATTCCATGGACATGACTTTGAGTCAACTTTTCGAGCAGATACAACCGGGGTAGACAATACTTGGAGCAAGGAATAGATGCGAGATAAAACTCGAAGTCTCCACTCAACAGCAGATTCTTTCTTTAAGGAAAGTTTTATGTCTAGCACCCGTCCTTTGTTTGAGACACCACTTTCTTTCATGGATATTAATTCAAGGAAATATTGCAACAATTTTGTATTCCCATGATGAGAGACAAGATTTGGATAATGTTCCAAAAACAAGTCAACAACCTGAAAATTTTAAAAACAATTTGAGCATATCAAGCAAAAATAAAAATCTTTATCAAGTAATTTCAGTGTTAACGTTTTACACATTTACATACCTTCAACGAATCTTTTTGTACATTAGTAGCAAGATGAGACATGGCGCAGTACAAATGAGAAAGGACCAAAGGAAAAAATGGAGACATCTTCAATTCAGGCAGTTCAGTAAAAATCAACTGTAGAGTTGAAATACAAGCATTCCTTTGACAACAAAATAGCCACAATTAAAACGAAGAAAGATCATGTCTTCTTAAATATGAAAACAACTACAATTCAATAACGAACACGACTGCACCTTTTTAAAGAAGGTTAAAAAAAGATTAAAAAAAGATAGGCTAGTGCGTTTAAGAAAGACAACAATTGGACTTTTGAAGAAATGATTTTTAAAAACAAATATAATTTTAAAAATAAGACAGTTTTCAAAATAATTGTAAGGCAAGATCAATGAAAATAGGCAGCAGCTACAGCTGGGTCTGCTACTATTCGGCGAGTTCGATTCGGCGAGTTCCCTATTCGGCGAGAGCCTTTTTCGGCGAGTGCCCTATTCGGCGAGTTTTTGACATTTTTGAAAGGAAATTATCGGGTACCAAAGCCTAATTATAATTGCCGTTTTTACATCGTTTTAACGTCGCTAAACGTTGAAATCGTGCAGAAAGGAATAAATATAAAATGTTTGAACTATATATTAAATTAAAATTCGTCATGTCAGTTCAGTTGTTTTTATTTCTGATCATGATATCAAAAACAATGCACGTCAACATAGCAAAGGTAGAAGCGACAAAACGCGAAAGTTAAAACGTGCTTGTGACCGAAGTAACTTATTGAGTTGAAAAAAATTTGGTACGGTTGCAACACCTTCAGAAAATTTTAAGATATGAAGGGAAAATAAAACAAAGAAAATGTTACAAAAAATAAATAAAATAAATCATGTTTATGTCTATAAGTTAGTACTTTGGAATAGTTAAAATGATTAGTTTGGATCAACAAATGTGTGGTCTACAGCTTGGATTGAAAGGAAATTATCGGGTACCGTAGCCTAGTTATCCCGACCAGCAAAAATTGCCGTTTTTACATCGTTTTAACGTCGCTAAATGTTGAAATCGTGTAGAAAAGAGAACTTTGCTGACTAGGATACGTTGAAGCTGAGAAACATTTACAGAAGCCCTGCGATTTGTTTTAAGAACCCATTTAGCATAACATTTCATTTGTACATTGATCCAACGTCTGAATACATTATCTTAAAAATGCAACGAATCATAGGGCTTCTGTGAATGTTTCTCAGTTTCAACGTATCCTAGTCAGCAAAGTTCTCTTTTCTACACGATTTCAACGTTTAGCGACGTTAAAACGATAGGCCACACATTTGGTTGGCCTTTTCATTCTGTTACTACAATGTAAAAATGAGCTGTTAGGCTAACTGGGTTCTTGGAACAAATTTTTGCTGGTCGGGATAACTAGGCTGTGATGGTACCCGATAATTTCCTTTCAATCTAAGCTGTAAGTCACACTCACACATTTGTTGATCCAAACTAATCATTTTAACTATTCCAAAGTACAAACTTATAGACATAAACATGATTTTCTTTTGTAACATTTTCTTTGTTTTATTTTTCCTTCATATCTTAAATTTCTCTGAAGGTGTTGCGACGTGCCAAATTTCTTTCAACTCAATAACTTACTTCGGTCACAAGCACGTTTTAACGTTCGCGTTTTGTCGCTTCTACCTTTTTCTACACCTTTGCTATGTTGACGTGAATTGTTTTTGATATCATGATCAGAAATAAAAACAACTGAAGTGACATGACGAATTCAAGGACGTTTTAACGTTCGCGTTTTGTCGCTGCTACCTTTGCTATGTTGACGTGTATTGTTTTTGATATGATGGTCAAAAATAAAAATAACTGAACTGACATGACGAATTTTAATTTAATGGTTCAAACATTTTAAAAACGGCAATTGTAATTAGGTTACGGTACCCGATAATTTCCTTTTAAAAATTTCAAAAACTTGCCGAATAGGGCACTCGCCGAAAAAGGCTCTCGTCGAATAGGGAACTCGCCGAATCGGACTCGCCGAAACGGGCCATTCCGCTACAGTTAGGCCTACTACAAAAACTGTGTGGTTTTGAATGCACTAAATACTTACACATGTGCAAAACCCAGTGGAAACCAATGCAGCTTTTAAGGTAACAACAACTTTCAAACAAATGTGCATAAAACCTTGGGCTTGGAAATGTAATGTATGACACACAAGCAACAGAAACTTCTCGTTAAACACAAATGTCTGACTGGTATTCCCTCTGCTGAACATTCTGATGGCACTTTAATGGAGATAGCCTACTTTGGTTATCCGGAAAAACATGTTTACTCATTCGGAAACATTCGTTATTTAAAGTACGATACAAAAAAGATTACAATGCAATATATATATACACAAACAACAAAATAATCAAAGTATATGCAAAAACGTTTAAAATCTTGTAAATTATTTTAAAAGAGTAAAAAGTAAATCGCTTCTGAAGCGGAACACAACTTTTAAGTGCAGTCAGTTAGGTGCCTGCCAAATAAGTGTGCACACTGCATGGCATCAGGATATTTAGGTGTGGCACCCAGTCATTTAGGTGCTTTTCTCAGTAAAGTCTATTTTATTAAGTGCTTGATGGTGATACTGCAGACAGTGGGGTATGCAGGATTTTATCACAAGGGAGGGACATTCAAAATGCTTTTCAAATCGAAAATGAATTTTAAAAAAACGCTCATTTGCTAATTATTAATATATAACTCAGCAAGTATGTTTCAAACTAACATTCACTTTGTGGCACAGTGGGGAGAACTGTCGCAGAATCAAGCATTTCTAATAAATGATTATGAATGTAATTTGACACACCGAATTGCACCCAAATGACAGGGCACCACACCTAAATATCCTGGCGCCACAGTGCACACACCTATTTGGCAGGTAAGGTATCTAACTGTCTGCACCTAAAAAATGTGGACCCCTTCCGAAGTGCTAAGAAGAATAATTGTAACCCTAGTTCATAGTTGGTATACCTGACTTCTGTATCATCATCAATCATGCATTTAGAAACTTTTTCAATGATGCTTCCTGGATCCACTTTTTTGTCATCAGCCTCATTTGATAAAATTTCTTTGATACCATTCAGTGCTCGAAGCCGAAATGCAGGGTTGAAGTGATTTAAATGGCTTAAAAGATCGCCAATGTTTAGATTTTTATAAGTTGCAGTATCATTCTGTAAAACACAAATTAAGGCTAGATGCACTAACAATAAATCTTATAAGCAGCCAATCAAGCTAACCACCTGATCAGTTAATCGAGCATCACTTTGCGCAAAGTTGATTTGTGGATCAGTAGTCGGTGATTCTAATCAGCCGATTACAGTTGGTGCATAAGAGAACAAAACAGGGCATAAATTAAAGTTCTTGATTGGTTGATTTGCTTAATCCATGAGTGATCCACTGCAGGTGCAACCAACACTACAACTGTTAATGCAAGTGCAACAATCTGATGAATTTATATACCCTGTATGACACCAGATTTTATTTATTAAAGATGGGACAAATGAATTATGAAAATGTTGTTTAAACTTTAGTCATGAACAGAGACAAGATGTTAAATTTTTCCAAGACTTAGGTAACATATTATAAACTTGGGTTTTTTTTTTGCTGAGACTTTTTGGTCACTTGTCCGAAATGACTTAAAAAAAATCGGTCATTTTTTATTTATTTTGGTCATTTTTTCTGATGAAAATATTTCCTTTTAAGTAGCTGATACAAACCATAATTTGCACTTCCTGACTAGCTACATGATTAAGTTTCGCTGAGAAACGTTGTCGTGTTTTATCTGAGAAAAGTTAGAACAGACAAACGTTTCTTCAACGTTCATCAGTGAAACTCAACCTTGCAACACTTTTTTCGGACATTTTGACTGAATTGACTATATTTTTTTCGGACATTTTGCAAAAAAATTAGTCAATGACCGATTAATGACCGAAAAAAAAAACACAGTTATAAACAATAAAATTTAAGCTCACAAGAGTGAGCAATATTTAAAAAATTAATGAAAATTATAAAGAAAAGTTGGCTGAATAATCCCAAAGAGCGATCAAAGATGGCGTAAGTTAGTACATTATGACATATATAACTGTTTCTTTTGTTGTCTTACATTTGTTAAAGGTAAAATAAGTGTTGTAAAAAATTTAATTGGGCATTTAATACAGCTAAAGGGAATATTCCCAATTCACATACCTGACTTGAATTTTTCATCTGTTGACTGATGTATATTGACTGAGATTTGAATGATGTCACAGTAGCATTAGCTGCAAGTGGTTTCTTTTTCCCCACTTTTAACTTGACTTTGTTAAAATCACTTTTTTTAGCTTTCGTCTTTCGACTTGTCTTTCCCATTTTTGCATAAAATAATTAGTAAACTACAAAATGTAAAATAATTAAGTATACAGCACATAAAATACAGTCTACATAATGACAAAAGGCTAATGTTAAAAAATTAAAATAAAAGGAATCTCAGTTTCGGATGAATTATGAATCATACTGTAGCGAGAATTGCACGTTCTTGTAACACAGATTTTTAATTTGCAAGGCTAATACCATAAAATAGGTTCGGTTTTGAATCTTCATCTTCGAACTGGCAAAACCTTGATAAATTATTCCTGGTAGTTCCGCATACTTGTTTGTAGAGGCTTTTGACAGAGGGCCGGTTATCGAGATTGACAGAGTGAAGTGATTGTTGAAGTGTTGTTGCTGGGGAATTACTTCATCCATTAGGTGCCGTTGAATGGAAAGCAGTCCTTAGAATGAGTTGCTCAAGCGCACACCCCAAGAGTCAAACCAGCGCCGCTTGATCTTTAAGCTTCTTTCTTCTAGAAGTCACGCACTAACCAACTGAACTGTCATGTAATGGGTACATATGGAATGCATCTCACAATACTGGGTATGCATCTCATACCGTTACGGTAGGCCTACTTGGTATATTACTCTTGTTTAAAATGGTTTTTATCACAGTATTGGAAATTACTTCACCATAATGGTTCCGATTTGTATTTCAGACAGTCAGACCAAAGGTTTAAGAAAGTGTGTTACCTTTTGTAATATGTAACCAAATCAGTCAGGTTGGGAGGATGCAACCTAGTTCGAACCCTAAACAGTTTGTACCCTCACTTCGTACCCTGAAAAGATCAAGAGAAAAAATTTAAAAAAAGCGGAAGTCGCTGATCACAGTTTCCGCAAACATTTTAAAATTTTCCCCCTGAAAAGATCGAGAGAAAGATAGCACAAAGCCGAAGTCGCTGATTGCAGTTTCCGCTAACCCTAACCCTCGCTGATCGCAGATTCCGCTAACCCTAACTCTAACCATAGACTAATCTATGCTCTAACCCTAACCCTCGCTGATCGCAGTTTTCGCAAACATTTTTCTGTAGTTTCCGCTAACCCTTACCCTAACCTTAGAATAATCTATTCTCTAACCCTCGTTGATCGCAGCTTCCGCAAACATTTTTTCGCAGTTTCCGCTAACCTTTAAACCCTAACTCTAACCATAGAGTAATCTATGCTCTAACCCTCGCTGATCGCAGTTTCCGCAAATATTTTTCTGTAGTTTCCACTAACTGCAGTTTCCGCTTACCCTAACTCTAACCATCGAGTAATCTACCTATGCTCTCTAATCCTAACCATGCCCTAACCCTCGCTGATCGCAGTTTTCGCAAATATTTTTCTGCAGTTTCCGCTAAGGAAACTCCGATCAGCGACTCCGGCTTTGTGCTATTAAACTGCAATCAGCGACTTCGGTTTTTTTTAATTTTTTCTCGATCTTTTCAGGGTACGCACTGTTCAGGGTACAAACTAGGTTGCACCCAGGTTGGGAAACGATCAGCGACTCCGGCTTTGTGCTATTAAACTGCAATCAGCGACTTCGGTTTTTTTTAATTTTTTTTCTCGATCTTTTCAGGGTACGAACTGTTCAGGGTACAAACTAGGTTGCACCCAGGTTGGGAAACATCCATAATTTATTGATAAAGCCTTCGCCAGTGCGTAAAGGCAGATTTTTCAGTATCTTATTCAAATAAAATGTAATGTTGTAAAAAATGTTTTGTAACTTCAATAACAGGCTACAGTAAGCTAACTACCGTAGCCTACTTAGATTTTTTCAGGCAAAACTCGTTATTTGTAGCCTACATGTTACGACATGTGTAGTGTAGACAGTAGAGCCTAGTATGTATACTAGTATGCTACAGCTATAAGTCAAAACAACCTAGCTTCCCATCAGGCGGAAGGTGGAACAACGCGATGAGTAAACACCATTAGGATTTAGGAGAGTATGATGACAGATGCAACCTAATTCGTACCGTACCATGAACAATTCGTACCGTCAGTTTGTACCTTGAAAAGATCGAGAGAAAAAAATTAAAAAAGGCTGAAGTCGCTGATCGCAGTTTCCGCAAACATTTTAAAATTTTCCGCAAACAATAACTCTTAGGATCATTACCAGAAATTTTAAAATGTTTGCAGAAACTCCGATCAACCCTAACCCATTTAAAATGTTTGCGGAAACTCCAATCAACTTTAACCCCTAACCCTTTTAAAATGTTTGCGGAAACTGCGATCAGCGACTTTGGCAAACCCTTAGGATCATTACCGAAAATTTTAAATTTTTGGCGGAAACTGCGGGAAAATGGACACTGCAATCAGCGACTTCGGCTTTGGGAGCTGGTATACAAGTCCCCCCCCCCCCCCCCTGGTAACTCATGACAAAGAGGAATTGACCAAAACATGTGGATTGAAGTGTGTGAACAGTAAAGCAAAGGTAAAGTAGTTTCACCCTATATGTTTGGTCGAGTCCTGTCTTTGTCATGAGTTACCAAAGGGGGGGGGGGGGGGACTTGTATACCAGCTCCGGCTTTGTTCTATTTTTTTTCTTTTGATCTTTTCAGTTTGTTTTGTTTGCGGGAACACCCTAACCCTTTTAAAATGTTTGCGGAAATTCCGATCAACCCTAACCCTTTCAAAATGTTTGCAGAAACTGCGACAGGCCCGTAACTAGGGGGGGCGCAGGGGGGGCGAAGCCCCCCCTGCAAAAATGTTGGCACCCCCTGGAAAAAATTATGTTAATTTGCTCTGTCGCTGACTTTTCAGTTTTATACTCAATTTTCTTGTGTTGTTTAATTGTACGGTAAACATTGTGTGTTTATATTTAATGATGTGGTAGAATGTTGTCTCTAAAACAAAGTTTGCCTAATTTTAAACGAAACTGCATTAAAAGAGCGAGTTTTGCCAATACCAAACATTCAAATATCTCAGCCAGGAATTAGCAACAAGAAAACATAGAGACTTAGCTTTATTACCAAGAAATGCCCAAGAAAACATGATCTTATCCTTTTGCTATACCACCGGACAGCACCATTTTACAGGAATATTCATACCCATATTTTTGTTGAAATTGCTCTCAGAATGCACCAAATTCAAAGTAATTTTTCAAAATTTTCTAGGGGTGGCCCCCCAGACCCCCCGCTGCTGGGTGTCGCTTTTGGCGAAAACGCCGTCGGGCTTCGCCCGCTAGCCGTTAACCTCCCCCCCCTTTTAAAATTCCTGGCTACGCCACTGACTGTTTGTCTGTTTCTATAATAAACTATTCTAATATAAACGTTGTATTAAGCCTACGATGAATGTTCTTGCGTAAATATAGCCTACCCACATTGTGTACAAACGTCGTTTTCATACATGATACGGAAGGTAAAAGTTGGGCCCCCTCTACAATACTTTTTGCCCCCCCTGCTGCTCCAAGCTAGTTACGGGCCTGAACTGCGATCAGCGACTTCGGCAAACTCTTAGGATCATTACAGGAAATTTTAAAATGTTTGCGAAAACTGCGGAAAAACAGAAATTGCAATCAGCGATGTTCTATGTTTTCCTCTCGATCTTTTCAGTTTGTTTGCGAATACCGATACCTAACCGATACTCCGATACCCTAACCCTTTTAAAGTGTTTGCGGAAACTGCGATCAGCGACTTCGACTTTTTTAATTTTTTTTCAAAAAAATATGGACTTAATACACCACCCTGTCTCACCCCATTAGACACATGGAATGGCTGGGAGAATTGACCTCCCCACTTTACTGTCATACATTGATTGGCGTACCAGAATAACAATAGACGTACAAACAATATGGGAACAGACCGTTCAATCAGCTTTGAAAACAGCAAAGAGTGATTCACTCTGTCAAACGCTTTGGACGAGTCTAAAAATACAGAATACACAGGGGTTCCATGCTTAACATACTGAGAAATGGTCTGCTTTAGCAGGTAAACACACATATCTGTGCTATGCTTAGCCTTAAAACCAAATTGGTTGTCAGAACTACTCAACAGTGGCTCGATACAATGAAGAATAAAATACTCAAAAATCTTTGATATGATTGTAGCAATTGCAATTGGTCTATAGTTGGCAGTGCTAGTAATGTCTCCTTTGTTACTTTTTACCATAGGCAAAATCACAGTACGGTATACATGAAATTGTTAGGCACAAATCCATGAAAAATACACATATTGAAGAAGAGACTGAGATACAGGAAAATTACAGGATGAGAATAGAGAATATGTTCAGCAGAAATCTTATCATGGCCAGTAGATTTATTTAAACATAGCTTCTTGCACAGCATTTTAACCACATCCACATTACACAAGTACTGATTACAGTCAACATATTTACAGGTATTTGTTATGTTACTTTCAACTAAATTTTTAGCATGGTATTGAGGCTGCACAGAGTTGAGGTGCTTGCTGTAATGATTTCCCCACATACTGGCAATATCAGCACTGCCTGTTGCCCCACCAACTGTTAAATAAAGTAGTCCTACATTTAACCCGTAAGTGAAAACTAATGTGACCAACGAAAACGAAAGAATAAAATAATAATTTCTAAAATAATAGTTTCTCTTTATATTCCATATATTTTTGCAAACCATAGGCTATTGTTTTTTTCTCACCTCCCATGTTTTTCTTTGTTAAATCCAGGGAGTCGAACCGTTTAATTTTTCCGGTTCGGGTCCGGTTCTGGTTCAAAGATTGTTTCAAAATTTGGTTCAGTTCCGGTTTGGGTTCAAAGAAACTTAAGAGTTCCGGTTTAGCTCCGGTTCAACAACAATGATTTGTGGTTCGGGTACGGTTCGGTTTCGACAAAAATAGTCTTAACACCGGTTTTATCAGTTCCGGTTCGGGTCCGATAAAATTAGGCCTAGACCTAGCCTACTATTGAAATCCAACACTGGTCAAAAAATTCCTCTCCAAAGCATCGATGATAGTGGATCGTGTGTTACGGAATAGGCTATAATTCATCCGTACAATGTGGCCTCCAAGATAACAACATGCTACGTACAATGTGAAGAAATTGTGAAGAAAGAGGCGTTCTTCCCGGCTATCAGCACAAGGCTGAGCACTCACTAGTACAACTTCACTTACCACAATGCGAACAATGACGTAATGCTGGAGTGAACCGCTTTTTTCCACCGGTTCGGGTTCGGTTAGGGTTTAAGCTAACTCAAATTTTTGGTTCAGTTCCAGTTAAGGTTCAAACAAAATCGCACCAAAACCGGTTTACAAAAATCCGGTTCGGGTTCGGTTCGACTCCCTGGTTAAATCTAGTTTTACTCTCTGCTTTTGTTTTATTTTTTGCTATTTGTTTTTTGTGGCCATGCTAACTACTGACATATAGCCTACTTGTTACATGATTTTCATTCAAGCACGTTTTAAACCTTTCAACGTTTTGCCACTTTTTCCCGTTCATTAACGTTCTGGTAGATCTATATCGATTTTTTTAGCTAGTATCTTCTTCCTCCCGGACGCGTTAATGACGAAAATAAAATGATTGAGGATTGATCAATGACCATTGACCAACCAAGTTAAAGTTTTACAGCAGTAACGGCACCGGCTACTCGGCGGTAGGCACTTTTACGTATTACACTGCCCGAAGAGGTAACCGCAACCACGCGTATCGTATATGACATTACTCGTGTTTTAGTCACAACTTTTCTCATAAACTCCATTGTTTGCAGTCACTACGATTCTTCTTGCACTCAGTTCAGTTGAAGAAAAAATAGGGAATCAAACCCACGCAATCGAAATTACTACTCTTCTGCCCTAACCATTAGGCAACGTTCATTGTGGCGATCAGTGGCGTAGCCAAGGGGGGGGGTTTTGGGGGTTACAACCCCCCCTTTGGCACGCGTGTGACGTCACGATATTGAGATTGATGCTTTCAGTCTAAAAAAAAATGGCCTAATTTTAAACAAAATTGCATTAAAAGAGCAAGTTTTGCCAATACCAAACATCTCAGCCAGGAATTAGCAACAAGAAAACATAGAGACTTAGCTTTATTTCCGAAAAATGCCGAAGAAAACATGATCTTATCCTTTTGCTATGCCACCAGACACCACCATTTTACAGGAATATTTGTAACCACATTTTTGTTGAAAATGCTCTCAGAATGCACCAAATTCAAAGTAATTTTTCAAAATTTTTTGGGGGAGGCCCCCCAGACCCCCCGCCGCTGGGTCGTCAAAACCCTCCCCCTTTCAAAATTCCTGGCTACGCTACTGGACTGGCGATGCATTCAGTTAAATTTCTTTGTATCAAAATCTTTCGATAAAGACGACCAGTTAATCACGTGTTGAGTCATGTCACGCATGATAGCGCTACCAACATTAGCGACGTCGTATGTCACGCATGGTTGCGGTTACCTTTTCGGGCAGTGTAATACCCGTAAAAGTGCCTACCCTACTCGGCAAGCAAATAACAAGTGTTGCCAGATTCTCAAATAGGTTTGTCATCATGACATGGTTAGTTGGTTTTGAATCTTTATTCTTATACCGACAAAGCTTTAATAGGTTATTCCCGGTAGTTTCGCATGCTTGTAGAAACTCTTGACGCAGGCCCTGTTACCGATATCGGCAGAGTAAAGTTTTCCGATTGCTGTTGCCGAAGAATTACTTCATTCACTAATTGCCGCTGAAGGTAGAGCAGTCTTGAAATGCGTTGCTCAAACGCACAACCCGAGAGTCGATCCAGGCTCCAGTGCCGCTTGATTTTGAGCTAACTGACTAATAAATAGCCTAATCTTTAAATAATAAAAAGTAATTTTATGAAATTTTACCAGATGCCAAAAATATTTACAATCGACCAAGCACAATAAGATTTTATTAATAATATTTAGAGTAGCCTTTAGCCTATACCTGTCCGCAGCCCTACTACTTCAAAAAAACATTAAAAATACGTTAAGGAAAACTTTTGTCACAAATAAAGAAATGATTGTTTTTTATTTTGGTTGTCTACAGCAGGGGCGGATCTACCGGGTGGGCCTGATTGGTACAGGCCCACCCAGATTGACAGTGGGCCCACCCAAAATCAGATTCATGAAAAAAAGGAATATCAGAGAAAATTCTGAAGGTGCTTCAACCACTAGCATTGGATCCTGCTTTCTGTGTCGGGTTCTGTTTCGATGGAGCATCGGTCATGTCGGGGCACACGAGAAAGGTTTAGGTTGTTTTGAAAGAAACATTTCCAAAAGCCATCTATGTAGGCTACCCTGCAACTCGCATCGGCTTAATTTAGTGCTTTGCACCGCTGCTAAAGCGTCCGGACATGTGAGCACTTTTTTGACATTGTTAATCAAATACATAGCTTTTTTACCGGGGCCCACCGGCACTCTCGCTTGATGGAAATACAAATTAAAAGAAATGCATCCCAACCGACAGACTATGCAGCTGGAGCGCTCATGTGACACCAGGTAGAGTTCAAAATCAGGGTCAGTGCATAAGATATTGCAGTTGCTTGATGCATTACTGGAGGCTCTGGCTGGCTTTTCCAAAACCAGTGGACAAACGAAAATAGAAACAAAGCAGCTCTTGCAGCAGATGCAAACGAAAAAGTTCGTTTTCATCCTTGTGGCTTTTTGCAAACTGTTTGAAAACAGCGATTTTGCCACCAAGTGCCTGCAAAGCTCAACACTTTGTGTGACACACTGTATATCACTGATTGAAACACTGAAAGCTACATATGCAACTTTCCGCGAGGATTAGAAAGGTGACTTTGGTGACGTGCTCCAACTAACAGAAGAACTGATGGTTGTCACAATCAATGTGCGAGGTCTCGCGACGGGCTGCTTTGTATCTTGACAGAACGTGCTGTTTTAATTATGGAATTCTTGAGCGGTATGTTATTATCGGTCAATGACCAGTAGTAACCTTTGATTGTGAAATCGTTGTTTTGTAGCGTAATTCTAGATCATTCTGTAAGATGCGAATCTCGAACATTCTGTTGTTTTCCTCAATCACCAAATATCGTTTGTCATGATGTCACAAGGATGTTTACCAATGGATCTCTGATTGCGAAATCATTATTATGCAATGTATTTTCTAGAATCGACTGCTTTTCGGTTATACCCATTAACCGTATTAAGACTGGGCTCTCAAGGGATTCCCTGAGTTGGGGGGGGCATAATGTGCCCACGGTTTTGAGCGTTTATTACGCCTTTGATATGCATACTGTCAGTTAGATATTTTACCAAGTGAAAGAAAATTTATCTGACTTTCCAAAAAATTTAAACGTGTCTACGAATCATGTGTATATCTATAGCTATAATAGATTTATTAGACAGTCATCAATTCGCAAAAGTTAGATGTAAATTATAATAAAGAAACAAGGCTTGCTCTGCTTGAGATAATAACGTCACTGTAATCCCGCGTCACACTTTGCGTTCTGTCTCTCACGCTAACAACCGTAACGGCTCATCAACTTCTGAGAATCTATTTGTTCTGTAATTATCCAGCCGGCAAAAGTGCGACATTATTATATCGACTCAACGTTTGACCACAGTGCTTAGACGTGAAAATTGTTTATATGACTTCAGTTTGTTTGGAAAGATGCGAAGATCGGAAACAAGCGTTGCTAGAGATATAGGCAGATTTGGCTACAAGCCGCAAAAATATATATTCTTACACAGCTAACAATTCCACTCTTATTGCCAAGCTGGAAATAATTCACATCGATTGGGCGTAAAATGGGCGATTTTTTAGCTGAAAAGCAACGGTGAATGTAAATAACCGTCAATAAACGCGGATTCAATGCAGTTAATTATAATTTATCCATTGACATTCCATGTTCCAATTTTGTATGGTTTAGTGAAGCGTAGAGTGGTAGTTTCACTGCAAGCCGTTTCAGCAATTAGGGGTCCAAAAGGCTTTGCCCTATTCGCGGCATTAGTACTTGAGTTCATTTGACCTTCTCTTTGCTCTTCTCCAGTAGCTTGATTGGTACCGTCCAGCCTGGAGGTTCCACTTTCTGGTACCATTTCGTCTCCACTTTTTCGTTTTGTCATCATAGAGTATTTTGGCAAAAGTTCTGGGGTAGGTTGCCAGGTCTTTCCCAGCGGAGGAAGAGGAAGGGGGCGCCCAAAAACAAGATGGCTGGACACAATTGTAAATGACAGTGGTGTGGGAGTGCATGAATTGAAGGAGGCTGCGTGGGATCGAGAGATGTGGAGTGACGTATAGAGTGACCGAGAGTCGTAAACGACTGAACGGATGATGATGATGATGATGAATTATAATTACATTATAAAATATCGTCATGTGATTAAGTGTTTCTCATTACAATACGCGTATTGTGCAGTAAATAGCGTTTCTGCTTCAATAATATTTTAGTGAGAACTCGCATGTAAAAGTTATTTTGTTTGTATTTACTGGACTACCTTGTTGTAAACAAGTATTAGCACGTTTGATTATGCGTGATGACGGCTGAAATAGTAGGCTATGCGTGTAGCCTACATCTTGTATGCAAGGCTAGAGTTATGGCGTGCTGTGCTTTATTTACTATTTTGTTGATTTGCAACGTTGAATGGGCACAGTTTCGAAAATCGAAGTAATTTCAAAGCAAACATTTCTATCTTTGGTGTTTTACAACTACAAATATCATTCGTAGAACTGAATGATGGGTTAATAAATTATGCCATTATCATTAACTTATTGCCTGATTATAATGTAAACAACAGGATGTAAGAACAATTAAGTAGAAGAGCTGTCGAAATATGTCAACCAACCTACAGAGAAAAATTGACCATTTGTACGTCGACTCAACGTCTTTAGTTGTTGAATCCACGTAAAAATGGCCGATTTGTCAGTGAAGAACAAGCACATGGAAATGGTTTTATTTCTGTTTGTTTCAATCGCAGCAACGTTTTTACGTCGTTTGACGTTGGATCTGCGTAACAATGGTGGGATTTGAAAACAGGAAAACACGATCAAATGCAAATAAAAGCAGAAGACGTTGATTCTATTCAATACCGTATTACAGCGAGCGAGTTATATCGATTGAACATCTGCGTTACATCAAAATCATTGAAAAAAACCACGGTTTGTCTTGTATGTTTGCTAGTGGCATGATACAAGCTAATAGAGCAAAATAGAGTCGGTTTACGATGATGCGTAGCGCCGCCCGTGCTGTGAAATCTTTTATTTGGCATCACAACACTCGACTAAATTAATTTTGCTGGTTGTTCTTGCGCGCCAATGTAAACCAGCTTATCCTTATGCATGGCTTCCAAGCGAGCAAAACTGGTCCTTTTTACATTGATTCATCGTTTGCAGACGTTGAATCAATGTAAAAAGGACTAGCGTTGCTGAATGGGTTGTGTACCGTAGCTGTTATGGCTGAGGGTGAACTTCTTTGAGGCTTCAAAAAAAAAAATGCGCCACTGTTACATTATTGCAATGTTGCTTCAAATAAGAAGGTTCCATTACCAATATACTGTATATGCATTTCAGAGTGAAAAACGAAACAAATCACGCTGTTACTCAGTTTACACGCTGATACACAGCTCGTACAATCTGTCATATCATGGTCATATTTATGTTGATTCAACGTCTAGCAACGTAGAACTAATGTCAAACTTACCGAGTTTTTGAGCTGGGTATAAATTGCAACGGTTTGCCGATGTTTAGAACAATCCAATTAGCGAAATCAGGAATTGTTTATTTACCACGTTTCTGCAGAAACAGATGCAAAACAAAAACGTAGTGCGAAAATATAAAATTACAGACTTTTCGCATTCTATATATACCCAGGAGTTACGTCATTTTACATTGGTTCAACCATGATGATAATAAATCAAAGCTGAAACAGCAATGTGCTGCTGTAACACTTATCTTTTGAAACATAACAATAAGCGTTGTCCACTTGTGCAGTCATTGGAGGCAGGCAGCCAATTTTACGATAAATCAAACTCGTCTAACGTTGCTTCGATGTAAGAATCCTATAGTATAGGCGATCGTGTGCAAGCATTCTCTCATCGCAAACTTGTCGATTATTAAATCGATTCAACAACTGATGATATTGAATCGATGAAAACATGGCACTTGCTGCCATCAGGCTTGTATGAGCTTAGAGATATATCATTCATAGCATTATATACCATTCCCCAATTAGAAAAGTGATGCATTTGACTTGTATTATACAACTTATCTAGTTCGAAATTCCTTCATATACATATGCGAATTCATTTTCAAAATACATTCCATCAACACATTGTTGTTTTTTTCTGTCGATATCTGCTTCATTTCGTCAATTTCACATTAGAGGGACATCTAAAGACTTCTTCTTCGTCGTATGAGCTGTTCTTCCGGACTATATGTTTGGGCATGATGTCATCAGCCACTCGACAGTTTCGTCATCCAGGGCCTTCAGTCCAAGCGTTCCATGTGGTGGTTGATGGATTGGGCAGTCATGGACGACATGATCTACTGTTTGGTCTGTGGCGCCACACTCGCATCGCGGTGAGGGAGCCAGACCCCATCTGCACATGTCTGAACGAAAGCGACCGACGCCGGTTCGTAGGCGGTTAAGCCGGACCCACGCAAGTCTTGCGAGGGACATTCCCGGAGGGTGGGGATCGACGTCGGGTAGGAAATCACGGAGTCGGGAGGTGTTGTTTTGCCACTCCATGCTCCATGTGTAGTTCGTCCAGTGTGCCGCACTTATTCCAAGATCTTCAACGTTGTTCAGAAGCTGTCGTGCGGCGGGCACAAATGGGCGTCTTGATTTCAGTCGCTGCTGTCCTCCAGGTAGGCGCTGGAGTGCACTGTGGAGGAGGTGGTCGGGGTCCAGTGCGCGACGAGCAAGGGAAATCATGGCTCCTTTACGGCGAAGCTCAGCAGGTTGGATGCCTGCAAGGATGGGAAGGCAGTCCGTTGGAGTGGGACGCAGGCATCCAGTCACAGTGCGTAGTGCGTCATTGATGGCGGTGTCAATGTGGCGGGTGTGAGAGCTGCGGCACCACACTGGTGCGCAGTACTCAGCGGCAGAATGGACGAGGGCCAAGGCAGCTGTGCGAAGGGTTTTCGCATCAGCCCCCCAGCCGGAACCCGCCAGCCGCCTCAAAAGTGCAACGCGCGCAGATAGTTTTTTGCGCAGTGACTCCAGGTGTCGTCGGTACGTGAGTGACCCGTCCAGGACCACGCCGAGGCAGGTAGGCCCGGCGCAGCAGGGGAGGCGCCCGCCACCGGCGGCAACGTTGATCCCACGCCTTGCCTCCCCGCCGCCTAAATGGAAGGCCGCCGACACTGTCTTTGCCTTGCTGAGCTGTAGCTTCCATTTCTGGAGATATGTTGATATAGTTGACATGTCCTGGCTTAGGTTCCTCTCCATTGACTGCCAATCTCCGGCTGGATGCAGGAGAGCCAGATCGTCTGCATAAGCATACTTCCTGGAGATGGTGTCAGGCAGGTCGTAGATGTAAGTGTTAAAGAGGAGGGGAGCCAGGACAGAGCCCTGTGGGACGCCGTTCCTGAGTCGACAAAGTCTACTTCGTCGGCCGCTACCGGTGGAAAGGGTAAAACTGCGGTTTTGCACAAGTTCCATAATCATATGGACCATGTGCCTGTCAGGAAGGAGACGGAGTAGTTTGCAGGTAAGGCCGCTGTGCCATACAGTGTCGTAGGCAGCCGTGAGATTGACAAACACGGCGCCAGCCTTCTTTTTTGCCGAGAAGCTGTCCTCGATGTCTTGGGTCATCAAAGTGACCTGGTCTACGGTTGATCTTCCGTGGCGAAAGCCGGCTTGTTCCCGAGGGAGCTGAGGGTCTATTATCGGTTCGACACGGGCGTAGATAAGTCTCTCGAGTATCTTGAAGGGGATACAGAGCAGAGAGATGGAGCGGTAGCTCTTCGGATCCCCTGGGGGCTTCTTCGGCTTTGGGACTGCAACCACTAGGGCTCTTCTCCAGATTCTTGGGATGCTCAAGTGACGCAAGCAGCAGGAAAGGAATTCTTTTAACCAGGACCTCATAGAGGGGGCAGCTTGAAGTATTACTGTAGTTCCTGGCATAGGTGGTCAAGGCCCGGGGATTTGCCTGGCTTTAGGTGCTGGAGGGCGGAGGCAAATTCTTCTGGGGTAAACTCACCAGAGATGTTGCCCTCGACAGGTGTTGGGACCTTCCAGAGGTCCGTCATTTCCTTGAGGACGGACTTGTCTAATTCACGGTCTCTCGTTCTGTGCACTCCATTTTTCACAAGTTGTGAGGCGATGGAATTTGCTGAGATGGGGCATTGGCGACGAGAGGCACGTGATCTGCCAGTGAGGTTGTTGAGTGTACTCCATGCTGTGCGGCTGGAGTGCGTGAAGTCGATTGAGTCTATGGCTTCTGTCCAGCGCTTCTTCCTCTTTGAATCCAGTCTTGCCAGCAGGGCTGTTGCTGAGTTGGTGGTGGCGGTGCCCTGGGGGGAACGGAGGAAGTCGCGGTAGAGCCTGTCGCACTCCACATCCCAGCAAGGTATGTAGTTTTTCCGTCGACCTCGCGGGATGGAGTCTTTTGCCGCAGATATGATTGCATCACAGAAGTCCTGGTAGGCTTCATCCACTTTGATGGTGTGTGGGGATGGGAGGTACTACGTAGCTTCGTTTGTGAGGAAGCTGTAGTATTCCCAATCGGCCTTTCTGAAGTTCCATCGCTTGACAGGCTTGCTCAGAATAGGTGTGGCGAGCAAGGGGGCCGTGATTAGCGAGGGTCGGTGTTGAGACCTTAGGAACTTCTCTAGCACACGTCTGTCCGGCTGGCGATCATCGGGGTCATCACTTTTGAAAGCCAGGTCTGGGTTCGTGCCAGTGTTCCAACGACCGGAGTGGAAGCTCGGTGCGCCCTTGGGATCGTATAAGAGGGCGAGGTTGTTGTTGGTTGCCCAAGCGGCCAGACTTTCTCCGTCGTTGTTGATGGAGTTGTAGCCCCAGTCAGTGTGGTGGCAGTTAAAATCGCCAGCGTAGAGGCTGGGGTGGGGGAACACTGGGATGGCTGTTGATGTTATCCGCGAAGGTGGGGGCTTGTAGACATTGACGATGTTGTAGCCTGCTACATCTACACAAAGCCACTCGATCTCCGATTGAGCTTGGGATTGGTCAACCAAGGACCAGCTCAGCCGGTCATGGACAAACGTGGCGAGGCCGTGTTTCCTGCTGCATGTTGCGCCTGCGAGTGTGAAGTTGGTTATTACCAACTTATTCACAGATGTACAGTGAGTCTCCTGGAGGAGGATGATGAGGGCTTGATGCTTGGTGGCCAGGTGCTCGATGATGTTGAGCTTGCTGGCCGTGATGCCCTCGGTGTTCAGCTGCAGTACGGTGGGTCGTCGGTACTTTTCGACAGTGCGAGCACTGCCGTGCCTTGAAAAGGGCATTTCCCTACCCACCCTGCGCTGAACAGTCTCATTAGCTCTTGTTTGACAAGCTTCGTTTCGCATACGTATTTTGTATAATTTCGTATGTTACTGACGGGGGGGACCACGTGAAGGTGCTTGTCTTCCTCCCCTAAGGATCCATCTAAAGACTAAAAACTGATAAAGGCAAAGCAACCAAACTTTGAAGTAGGTTATTCCAAGAAGAATATATCCGTTGCGTAAAATGAATGGTTTTGTTTCAGTCACAGACAGAAGTAACTGTATGCAATTTATGCCAGACGCAAATCATCACGCAATGTCTTCTTCACAACTAATCAAATTACACGCGCGATAAGCTCATTAGGCGACTCGGCTTGGCGGCTTGGCGCCTTTGAATAAACGATCGATGATCTGTCACTCTTTTTATAAAAGAAACCAACCAAGCGCAATCTGCTCTCACTCCAGGAGCAAATCAATGAAACATTTCAAGGTACATGCTAAAAACAGTAGAATATCTCCCAAACCGAATAAGGTATAGCCAAGACACTTTAAATACATTTAGCCAAGTAATATTTAGGAAAAGTCAAGAAATTTCAGCTTATTAGCACATATGCCCATTAAAATACAATCGTTTGAAATTGGGGTGGGCACATTATGCCCAACCCCAGTCTTAATACGGTTAAACTACGTCATTGAACCTTTCCAAGTCTTTTTCCTGGTAAGAGATAGAAAGAAATCGTGACAATGGTAAAACATGAGATAACTAACTGGGACGTGGTTGCTTCTCATGAACGCAAGCTGCCTTCGAAGTTTCACGTGTCTGTTGTCACCACAACGCTGGAAAAAACGTCGGCTGTCAAGAGCAATGAGGATTTAAGGGCGCTGTGGAACTGTATTCTTGACAGGCAGATAACGGAGTTAAACTTCCGCTTTATGGATGACACGTATGAATTAATGAGAACAGCGGCCTCTGTCGCACCTGGATCTGCCACTTTTGGCGAAAAAAAAAACATTCTGAATGGTCCGTGTGCACTGTATGGCATTGAGATCGCAGATGCTGAACATGCTGTTTTCATTCAACAGATCAGAAGGGAAATAGATCGGGAAAACTTTCCTACATTAATGGAAGTAGGCTACTGGACAGCTGCCCTGCTGACATTTTCCCGAATATGAACAGTGTTTTAAGGACCATCATAACACTGCCTTCCACATCCTGCAGCGTTGAGAGACTTTTCTCCGCAGCAACCAGGATCCAAACGCGCTTGAGATCATCCATGCTGACTGGACGCCTTAACAACTTGACACTTTTGCATTTTGAAAGACACCTCATTGACAGCTCGGATTATGATGACATAATCAACTTTTTTAACTCGAAACTTAGGAGACTCCGCCTTGTGTAGACTGTAGAAGCTCCGATAACACTATTTTTTGTATGCTGGCTCGCCGTGGCATTATTGGTAAAGGCCCACTAAGATCTTTCCTAGGCCCACCCATAAATTACGTTCTGAATCCGCTACTGGTCTACAGACTACAATGCATGAAGTCAATGGTAAATCGTTTGTGTTGAGCAGCAACTATCCATATCTTTACAAATTGTACCCCCGCTGCGGTTGCCTTGTAAAAAACTACGACATAATTTTTAAATGCTACCTTAGCCTACTGTTGTTGATTATGTCAGATAGCCTAACTTTTTCTATTGCCATCACAGAACTTATGTACGGTAATTAAGAAAATCCCACCGGTTAACCGCAAAAAAAGCTATTCTTTACATTACCTCATCTAACAAGACCAGTGGTGCCGAAGTTAGTTGAGAATTGGGGGGGATAAATCAACATTTTATCAAATTTTAGACAATTTTGAACATTGGGGGGATGCATATTTTTATACACAATTTTAGTGGTACCGGTATTAAGTTTATTAAACAATCACCGGACCTCGGTATATTAGCTGCTAACAGCATAATATACAGATAAGAAATCATGGAAATAAATGTGCTACCAGTGCTCATTGTGAATGACTGCTGCAAGATTAAGAAACAAGCAAAGAAAAATTGGTACCTCCAGCGGGATTCGAACCTATGACCTTCCAATGAATACTTAGTTTTTCAAAAAAAAACAAACAAACAGAAGTTATACTTTTCTTGTCCTCTCCTTTACTAGAATCACTACAGTTAGTGCACTATAGGATAAAGTCACCAGTCAGGAAACTGAAAACAATCGAAGCGACAGAAGAACATCTGCAAATTTATGACACAAAAGTAATAACTTTCAAGCATATCACAAGAACTTGTTGCAAGTTGCAACCAGGGCTTTGGAGCCGGAGCCTTGCGTTTTCAACGGAGCCTGTTGTGAAATTCAAGTGGAGCTGGAGCCAGTTGTATGAAAAGTAGCTCCGGCTCCGATGCATTTCATAAGATGCTTTTACTATTGGCTGAATTCACATAATTTAACAGCAACCCTTCACAAAATTAAGAAATTATTGGCGTAATCAGACGTCGAATTAACGAATATGTTTTGAAACGCAGTTCCGCATGACATTTTGATGAAAGTACCTTAAATTTTATAAAGTTGTGCCATTTTTTTTTAGCAACTGCAGGCAATTTTAAGCTTTAGAAATTAAATTGATATGTCATTATTTTAATGAAACCACTTTTTGGAGCCCGTTTGACTTTGAAGAACACACTTCAAGAACAGAAGTCAAACCCGTTGCAACAGGTTTGGATCGAGTTTGTGCAGGGATATCTAAACTAAAATATATCCGTAATTCCGTGAATATCCTTCATTTCACAGAGACGAAACTTTTCGTTTTGTTTTATTATCTTTATCCTGCATTGCGGGAAAGCGGACTTGAACGCTATGCATTGGTGTACGCCTTCCGACGTACACCTGACCCACGCTGCAGCCGACTGCAATGTCTGTTTCCGGTTGTCTACTTCTACTCTACTTATGACTTAAATTTGGTACTACCCATTACTCGAAATCGATCACTGGGTAGAGGCAATTATCGTAAAGTTTCTTGCCCAGAGAAACAACAGCAAGTGCGGGTGGCTGGAGTCGAACATGCAGGCTCTTGACTGCGAGCCCAACGCGCTAACCACTCGGCCACTGCTGCCGAGTGGTTAACTGCTGGAGGAACTAAAAGTACCGGCAGTCTATTTTATTTGAATCGAAAATTGCCAACAACATTAATTCAACAAAAGTTGTTAAGGACTTTTTCATTCTCATTATTTATTTGTTTTGTGGTTTAATTGTTGCTTGATTGATCGACGAATTTGATTCTGAACCAACGACATTCACTGCGTTGTATTTAATTAAGACATGCATAAACGTGTTAGAGTTTTTGCTGTACGTCTTCCAGGGCGTTCGGTTAACGTTAGCCTTCGCAATTACAGCAAAACTACATTACAGCCACGGTGAGCAAAATGATGCAGTATAATTGCGACAGACTAACATGTGGATCCACAAACAGCTAGTAGCCCACATTATGATCGTCAAAGCATAAAACTTCAGGAAATCGCTTTTAAAATTCTCACCTCCCTGAAATTACAATACGAGCCTACTTCAGTAAAAAATCGACGCCAATGCCGACAAGTGAACTAACTCGCGTCATTTAGAAACTAAATTTTGCTACATTTGCACTGCCTGCGATACCTCTGACCAGCACAATCTCAACAACAGAGACATTAAATAACAAAGTCTCGTGTTATTCAGATTGAGGCATAAGGTCGTAGACTTATAACAAATCATTTAATATCAGTCGGTGCATTTTGCACTTCACGCTATTTTCTGCGTTGTAAGAATCTCATGCATTTCGTATTTGTTTCAAGTGCAAACGAAATCAAATTGCTAAACCAAAATCTTCAAATATCAAGCTCAATTGGGGGAATGTCCACCCATACTCAGTAAGCAACCGCACAAGTTAAATTTCATCTTTTATTTCCAACACTTCATTACTTAGCCCACACGTGGCAGACTTTCTCAATAACGGAAATCAAGGGAGTAAACTGCAAAGGTAGCTTATGCTTCTTTGCAACAATAATAAGCAGCCTACCAACAGGTGGTTTATAGACTAATCGCTTTGTATGATACGACTATGTTGAGGTTATTACTGACCAGGTAATGAAACGAAAAGTAAAAATTTTACTTCAACTATTGTACTCTGATCAACAAAGAAGTCCACTGAAGCCTAGTTTCGCATAAACTAAAGTTGTGAACAGGCCATTTCAGCTGGATTTGAAAGCGCTTCTGATGCTGCGTCTATAACCGCCTGTAAAGAAAATGACTTTTACATACCGGTATATAAAAGTAGGCCTACTCAAATAAAGATTCGGGAACCATGATTTAAAAATTGCAGTCAGTAATAGCAAAAAGTTTATCAATAAATTATACAAGTTTCCAAACCGGACTGATTTTGTTTACCTATCGCAGTGATTCTCAACTGCGCCCTCAACCATTCTTCCTGCAGCCCTCAGAAGAACTTTCCAAAATGGCAAAAAAACACGGACCTTGTCACATAACGTATGTATTAGTAAAAAATGTCTCATGACTACTTTTCTTCACACTACGGATACCGAGCAATTTCTCACTTTGCGTTCCATTGACGGAACAATAAGCGGGATTTTTCGTAGCCTAAATTTCGTTCAAGTCTTCTAGAAGCACATTTGGATCCTTCAAAGCTGTGTTTAGTTGCAACAGATGGGTGTCCTTCCAAGTTGGGAAAAAATTAAGGTCTTCATGGACTCGTTTACAGATGGCGTGAAGAGGATAATCTTACCCTATAATGTGGCACCAATGCATTTTACACCAAGAAAATATCGTTACTAAACCACTGAAGATGTCTAATGCGATAGAAATTGAACATCAACTGCAAACTGGATTCGTGCAAATGTGCTTAATCATCACAAACTGAAGTATTTCTGGCAGATATTGATGCTGACTATGGAGAGGTGCTCAGAGCACAAAGTCAACAGATCATTCGAAACTAAAACGTGGGCAACACTAGGCCAATTAGCTATATCATTTGATGAATTTGAAAGTCGCATTAACGGTAACAATTCTTTCCGGCCCCTGATGAAAATATTTGCAACACCTAAGGCAATAGACGCAGAAACCGCCTTCAGATTATATTCAGCCGTAGCTGCTAGATTTTCAGTCACATGTGGAGTAGACACAAGCATTCAAACGTGTTGTGATCATCTATTTCACTTCTAGAGTCGAGTCCAGGAGGAAAAGCATCTTAACTTGATGGCCAATGCATTGAAAAATGCCTCTGTATTTAGTTCAACATAACTTTCGTGTGTGAAGCACTCTTCAGCAAAATGATTGGAATTAAAACCAAATATCACAACCGATTGACAAACCATCATTTTAACCAGCTTTTGAGTACTGCATCTTTTACGTTTATATACCCTAGTTTTAGGAAACTTTTTAAAAGTCAAACACAAAATCAAGTTTCACATTTAATTGCTTTGTATGCGTTTGATTTTTATAGTATAGGTGTTCTTTTATGACTTTTTGTTGTTGCGGCCTTTTACAATTAACTGAGATTTGAATTTGACCCCTGTGTCGAAAAGGGTTGAGAACCACTGACCTATTGAGTATTGTATCATCCTGTTTTGTTGAAATCGCCTTTCCTCTCCCCCCCCGGCTACGTGCTGTATCCGCCCCTGACAATCAGTAGTGTGCAAGTGCTACACGGATTTATTGCAGTGTCGGCGTATTGCGAAACTTTAGTCGATAATAAATCTGTTCCCAAGGCTCTAAAATGAGAATTTGCAACACTTTCTGGCTTGCAATGTACGACTTTTGATGTGGAATTGTTTTCCGTTCATCACGTAATTACGAAGCTGAGATAGAGAGATTACAATAGCACATAAAGGAGTAATAGGGGTTAGACTTGTTTGTCCAAGGGTCACGCTGGTTCGGCCAGTTGCACACCAAAGTGTCTGAAAGCAGAGTAAACTAAAGTGAATAAATGGTTTCACACTGATAACGCATATCCGCTTTCAAAGTAAATAAACACAAAACATAGCAAAATGAAAATTGAATCAACGCAAAATCAAAATAGCACGCTAAACCACTCATCAAAAAGTAATTTCGAAAACATTCAAATTGCTTTTTATACAAGTTTTGTCTTAGCGACTTAGTTAGGTAAAAGATACATATGTTTAAGATGTACCATGCAAATCACCGCTTATCAAACACACCCTTATTTGCATGATATAGGACGAAGAAGTCAGATTTTAACATTGGTTGCTCAGCAGTCAGCACATAAAATGCCGTATTGTAGTTTAAAATGGAAATTAATATGCTGTCAATTGATAAATCAAACTGATTGCCAGCAGTCCACAACGAAAAAGCGAGTTGGTTTATCGCATGCAGATTAGGTTGGGTTGCTTTATATCGAGTGAAGCAAAATGCAAAGTACAATATTCCCGTTTTAAAATCAATAGGCCTGGTTACATATTAAAAACATCAATATGGGAAAATATACGTGTGTAATTCGTATGTAGTATCAGCACTTGGGAGAGTGTGGTACTGTGGTATGGAAGTGTTTTATGCATTTGATTAGAATTTAATTATTTGTGCACCAGTGAACGGTCATACCTAGAATTTGGAAAAGTGCCTAGCGGCAGTTTGATAAATGCTACGTACAAAGCGATAATTTTCCTCCACAAAATGATTAGCTAGACATTTTCTCGCTTCAATGCGCACGATTGAAAGACAAAGATATCACAATAATTTTCTAACTAATCAGATTTGGGAAACACATCATCCAATTGCCCCACCTTAAGTAGAGAAACGGGTGGTTTGCCTCTTCTAGCACGGAATGGCCCGTTTCGGTGAGTCCGATTCGGTGAGTCCGATCCCTTAACGAGGGATTTTTTCAATTTTTTTTTTAAATTATTGGGTACCGTAGCCTAATTATCATTGCCGTTTTAGGGTTCGGGGTTAGAGGTTAGGAACTCACCGAATCGGACTCACCGAATAGTAGCAGACCCCTTCTAGCAAGAGTCCGCCAGATTTGTATCCATTTCACTAGGCTTCCCGTCTTTTTGGGTAAAACCACGGCGACTTGAACTCGCTTACTTTCCTTACCTTAACTTCATCTTTTATCATTTTTCAAACATCCCTTCTTTTTCCACTTAAAGCAAAGAAGTATCCAAAAAACTATAAATCCGATGCTTTTCGTCATAATACGCAGGTTGTGAAAGCGCGGATGGAATGAAAAATTACACTATCCACAGTCGACACTAAAAGTTGACATATTATTGCACTTGCAATATTACACAGAAAGAAAAACCTGTCATGTCACATCAAGTTTGTTTTTTTGTCTTAATCTGCGTTTTACACAGTTATTATTAGAACTTGGCGGTTGCCCGAGGAAATATAAATATTTGCTTACCTTTCAGTTGCTGATCCATCAGTTTCCGTGTCTACATTTGGTGTGGCTTAGCTGATTTCTTTACCGCATTTTGTTTCCTTTGTCAATAGTTTTCATCTGTAACAAGACAATCAGCATACATTATTGCAAAAAAGCACACAACTCGCGAAACTGACACTATGTTGGTGTATGTCAATATTGTTTTTTTTGTTAGTGATAGCTTTCGCCTGGTTAGCATTAAAACAATGTTTACTGTCACTTCCGTACTATTATGTACACTGGCCTTGTATATGTCATGTCTGTAAGCTGGACTATGAACGCTCCGTTTTCTTGGGAGTTTTCAAAAAGGCAGCACTTCATATCAAGCTAAGTTTAAATTCTATACCAGAATAGTTTCCTTAAAGTAGTGTATTGCAACAAAAGCTGTGGGTAGGACTAATCAACCACGTCAGCATTTAAACAGAAAATGGTTTCGTTGTTGTCGCATCACAACATCATGATAATGTGTTTACGCAGAAACAAGATGTTTTAAATTGAAGTATTCGAAGTATTTATGAAGAATGTGCAAAACCGATTTAACTCTTCACACAACAATGTAACTTTGTGTTTCGTCAATCAACAATCGCCTCTATTGTTAAGGTAGCTGGAAATCTGCATGTGTTTACAAAAACGCAATGACACACATTTTCTCTTGAAAACTTTGTTAAAAAAAGGCCAAAGTGACTGAAAATAAAACAACAAAAGATTACATTTCTAAATTCTATCTTCAAAAGAAAGTAATCTTTGAAAATAAGTGAAGAGAAAGAAATACACACAATGTTGATAAAACACAAAAGCCTTGTGAAAGTCTTTTGTAGAAACAACACTGACAGTTTACATTACCTTGCCAAACGTTTTATCAGTCAAAGTGACATCATTGTTGTGAAAAGCTACTTCAAAAGAATGGTAAAATAGCACAAGTATTGTGATTCCTTATAAATTCTTTACGTTTTAAGTAAATGTAATACTGTGTTAACAGACGCAAAACTAGGAAACTAAGAACCCTTTTTACAGGCTTTGATAGTGGTTCACTTTATCAAAAGTTTATGCAATGCGTATTAGTGACTTGCTGTGATCTCACTCCCAATGCGTTCGCAGTTGATTTTGTGCGTGACGATAGATGACTCAATGTAACCCGAAACACAAAAAAGGCTTAAAATTGCCTTCAACTGGCCTTACATTTGGTAACGGTACAGGTAGATTCATCTTCTTTTGTTCATTTCTAATTTTCCAGATTTGTTTAGAAAGTTTTCCATTATACTTCTTTGGAGATGAACTGTATGGCAGTTGCAGTCATCATAAAACTAATTACAAAGAGCGTGTTCAGAGGTTAAAAAAATTTTCATGATAATATCTGTAAAAGAAACATTACGATAAGAAAAATATCACAAGAAGCAGTAGTAGAGTAGTGCATTAAAAACAAAACACGGTAATGTTTACCACACACGAAATCAATTATTACTATTATTACCGTATTCTTAAAGGTGACAGCAAAACTAGTTTTAAGCCAAATGGTTCAAATTCTATACAATATACATTTACAACTTACAAGTATTATGGTGGTTAAGCAATTAACACATTTACAAGCAAACATTTGCAATTAATTTAAAGTCTGTCAAACAAGATACGATTCAGCACTTCTAAAGTCAATTCTGAAGCTTCAAAATGAGTTGGTCAATGCAAAAAGTTGCAAACTATATTCAAATCTAGCACCACAAAACTATACATTGACTATTCCTAAATGTGAAAACCCAGCCATCTAGTACATTTAAGACAAGTTAATTGGTAATCTACTTTATTGGTACCGTGCACACACAATCTAGCTATCAGGATAGAAAGGTTTTCTGTTCAACGGGTTTTTTTTTTTGCAAATTTGTTGACTATGTAAGGTAGTAGCACCTCAGTAGTATTTTAAATTAAAGCACATAAACAATTGACATTTTCTTAAATCCCTAACTAAAGCTGTTTTATTTCTTGAGTAATAGTGAGCAGACCTTTCTGATGTAAAACTGACCCCATTTGTATTAGATCATTTATTTGGGTGTAATTTTGTACATTTCAGTTATAACCCTCGGAGAATCAATAATTTATGAAAAAAAATTCGGTTAGTCTTCATTCTTAAGTTTAATAACAACCCAAAGTGTATATAATACTGTATAATCCTTTGTATATGAAAACATGCAGATGCACCATAATCATTGCTAACTTAATCCTTTGCGAAATGATGATCACATATGCTTTGATCATAATTCAATTTATCATTTATTTTAAGCATGATAAGTCATTGTCACAAAAAGGTAACACTAAAATGTCATGTTCTGCAGAAATCCTTTGTCAAACGACTGATAGACTTATTAACCCTTTCTTACAGGGTTTCCTAACTAGAAGTATGGCATCTTTGCAGCATATTATGCAAAAAGTACGGAACAGAAAGTATAAACAAGACATACTATTCTACTGTTACAAAAGTCACTTTGTATACATACTGAAGCTACCTAACCTATTGAAAACTGCTACGAAAAGAAAACGTTTTCTAATTTTTTAAACTTTTCATTTCACGCAGTTGTGGCAACACTGGTGTCCAACCAAACGCATTTCATATATGAAACAATAATACTTCACTACATAAACTACTTACACTCCAAACGAACATGCTACAGTACAGTAAAAATTATATATATAGTTACTTTTGCACCAACAAAGTACCGTAGCTTGAAACATACAAATCCCAAAACAGCCCGTTTTAGAGAACTCAATTCGGAAAACTTGATTCGGAGAAATCCCAATTCGGTGAGTTCTTAAATCCAGCGAGGCTTCTGTTTATTTACATAATTTGTAGGGATCATTTGGGTAAGGAGTTTGTATTTACCTTCCCATAAAAATGCAAACGAGAAAGTTATTGTTTCAGTGAGGTATATAAATGTAAATTAGCTGATATCTTGCGAGTATAGGCTATAGCAATATTTAGCAACTATTATATAGTTGAGACATTTTCGCTGAAATTTTATGTGATTAACCACTACTATCAATCACGATACGCCGTTTGACAACTGTTTCAATTTGTTCGATGAGACTTTAGTTAAGATTTTTTGCTGAAACTTTATGTATTTGATTTACCTCTATAAGGTAATAATTTGAACAAACAGTTGTCGCTGTGAGACTTTAAAAATCTCCGAGAGGCTTTCTCCGAAAAAGGTTATCTCCGAATTAAATTCTTTGAATTGGATTCTCCAATTAGTAGCAGACTGTCAAAATCCAAATCCATGTACAGAAGATGAGATGTACCATGTAAAGTAGTCGTCAAATTAAAAATATCGCACAAAATACAGCAAATGAAATGGCCAAGAAAAACTGTACGATTCCAATTACGCACAGCATGGATCAGTCTCTTGAAAGCACTTATAAAAATATTGTCAGTTTGATTGTGGCTTAAACAAAATTTGATTTCCCTAGAATTATAAATCAAATACATTGTTCATTCATAAAACAATGATAGTTATCAGGAATTTAAAAAAAAAAATCAATATGAGATTACAATCAGTATATACATAATCAAAATATGTGTTTATGTCCAATTTTATTACAAAACAAAGCAAAAAAATTAAAATTGTGACTTCAAAAAATATTTATAGCAAATCACTGTCCATTTTATGAAATGTATGTATCGCGACGCATAGAATTAAAAACATATGCAAAGTCCTATAAGTTGATATCTTAACACCCTTAGTACCGGTACAAGATTCTTTACCAATTTCAGACAAAAGTGTCTCGATAAACATCTGAAAATTTAAACATTTGTTACTATTAAAAATGCCGCTAACTTTCAAGCCTACAACAGAAATACAATATACGGTACCATACATAAAATTGGAAACACTTGATGCATAAATTAAAAACACAAACATTTTGTTCTCTCTATTAACTTAGTCTATCGAGTTATCACTGCCAGGCAACAGAAGGGGAGATAAGATTGTGAAAAACAAAAAATATGCATCTTAAAGTCAAACCATGATACAGAACTGTACACTTGAACACAAATATATAATAAAACAACACAGCACCAAAATGATAACAATCCGTGGGTTTATATCATGTTTTAAATTAGTAAATGGAACAATAACATTACAGCGTAAAAAAACACCAACATGGCTACATGAATTGAGACCAAGCTTAGCAAAGGTTATTTCTAAGATAACTGCCAAAGTATGTGACTGCATGTAGAAAAGAATGCAAAAATAAGTGTCTGTATTTAGCTTTTAAACTTAGCAAAAATTATATAATTAGTCTTCATTTAATCGGTTAAATCATCTAATTTCCTGTTTTTTAGTCACAGCATAACTCTTTTTTCTCATATTTACATCAGCTTTAAAAAATTTCATTAAATTAAAAAATTAGAAATCCAATAGCTTAGCATTTTTACCCAAACACTTCACAAAAAAATACTGTATAAAACATATCATCGATTATATACTTCATTCACCTTAAGTGTTTCAATGATTGTTAAGTTGGTGGAATTTAGTATGTGAGTCTTTAAGAAACTTAGATTTGTCAAACTTTTACTCTCTATGTATCAACAAAAACATACTTTGCTCAAAACATGTTACACATTGAGGGTCTGCTACTATTCGGTGAGTCCTATTCGGTGAGTCCGATTCGGTGAGTTCCTAACCTCTAACCCTAAAACGGCAATGATAATTAGGCTACGGTACCCAATAATTTAAAAAAAAAATTGAAAAAATCCCCTGTTAAGGGACCGGACTCACCGAAACGGGCTATTCCGCACATTGACAACAGACAAGATATAAAACGCTTGCGGAACCATCTCAGTTGTTTTTACAAGGGCCTATAATCCCTCTTTCTGTATGTACAAGATTTAAACTCAAAACTCTTCCACTCATCTGTAAAGTTAACGTAATCTGATAAAACACCTATAAAAGTCTGGTGAATTGATTGTAAATTGAATGAATTGATGATTTGTGAATTAAACAAACTGGTATATATGTGAAACAACAAAAATTGTACAAAGACTAGAACAGTAATTGAGAAAACAGTACCACGTAAAAAGCTCTTGCACCATTTATCAAAACATGAAAAAAGATCTAATCACAAAAATAGATGCAATGCATTCCAGCAAAAGTCAAGCACTTTAAACTCCGGATGTTATATTGGAGAGTGTAAGTCTCATTTGATGTGCAGAAGTGGCAATTTCAAACATTTTATCAACCATATCCTGAACGGCCGTTACAGAAGGCCACTGCAAAGCTGCAAGCTTGATTATAACAACAGTTCTTTTCAAAACAGAACACATTGAACCACATTGCTCTTTGATGGCAGTTTTAGCAAGATTTTGAGATATGTGTTGATGAATACAATCACCAACAAACACCAATTTGTGAGCACACAAAATAACATGTTTACCAAGTGCTACAAAAGAATGAGGTGGTTTTCCACCGTCTATGGCATTAATAAACCTATCAATTGCCTGAGATAAGCAATGAACTAAATCGGGAATGTCTAATTCTAAATTTTTCAAAGCATCTTTGTCTTGTGATGTCAAAATGTATACTGTAGTTCGAGGTTGGGCTATTTCTTTTTCTAATGCTAAGAGCTGAGTTTTTCGTTTATTCAAACCAGAGATAGGGTTCTGGTTGTTTTTTGTCTCCTTTTTATTTTCGTGCAATTCTTGTTTACCAGGAAGGGCAACATAATCATAATCATCAAGCCAACCATCTTCATCAACAGACATAGCACTTACAGTAGGTTGTATGGATGTATTTTGAGTTGGTGGAACTGCAGGTAGTGGGCGGGCTTGCAAAGCCTGGATTTCTTGTACTGGTCTGGATATAACTTCAGCATTTGCAGATTTAGATGAAGTGGTGTCTACATTTGGTTCCACACTTTTTTTAAATATGTATACAGCATGAGTGTGTACGTAGATCGCCATTTGGGCAGCATCATCTGAAACAGCTCTTGAAGTCATAACAAAACTGTCAACTGCATCTAAAATAGTTCCATCTTCATTGTTGGTGTCAACTGCTAACTTTTTTACATCCCACTGGCACTCATCTAATTCTCCTAATGCACGTTTTAGCATCTCCAAATCTTCTTCAAGAGGTATCAGTAATTTACGAAGCCCCAACTGAATTTCTTTTGGAGCTCGTTTTGTTGCAGAATTATTGTCTTTAGCAAAACAAGCATTTGCAGTTGCACCCCTTGCATACACCACAAATTGATTAACAGCAACCAAAACCTCCAAGAAAGATTTTTGAACATCCAGTGCTTTTCCAGCTATGTTTTCCAATTTTCTCCAATTTTCCTTTACCAATGTAAGTAGATGTGACACAGCATCTTCTAGTGATTGCTTTAACATTATTAATTGATTTAAAGCTTCATCTAAACATACATTCAACTCATTATATTGTGAAGGATTGTCATCAATATAGCTGCTATACGAATCCCGTGAAGTTGTGGACATCCGGTTGCTTCTGAGGTTAGTGTCATTCGGAGCACTAGATACCGACAATCGTTCAAGCAAACTGTCAACAACATCATCAGCAGAAGGTTGAGATGAATTTTGATTCAGGTCCCTTGTCACTTGTGGAGGAACATCATAAACATATTCAAGATTCTTGAATTCTTTTACACTGCGATCAGTTAATCTTGTTGACTCCTTCATTTCTTTTCGCATTCTCCTTAAGCTGCTTAATCCAGAAGATATAACTCTTCTTTCACTGACCGTTTTATTTGATTGAGGAATGTCATAAACAACATCCGATTCGGTTGACCCTTGTCTGAAAGATGAAAATTCTCTTGCTCGACCATCATGCCGGAGAGAAAGTGGAACATCATATAACTCCATTGGATCTTGTACTGAAATCATTTCGCTTGAACCTGGTTGATCAGCTCTTCTTGGTGGAACATCATACACATCTTCAGGATGAAGCAACTTTCTTTGAGGATCACGAGAGACCAGGGGTGGAACATCATACAATTCTCGAGGATCTGGAGCAGCACTCAAACTGTTCGGAACATTGTAAACATCTTGCAATTCATCAATAGAATTGCTTAAAGGTACAGCTACAGGTGGTATATCATATACTTCATCTTCAACATTAACTTGAGCTGCACCCCAAGCACTGGCTCTTGGAACATCATAAACTTCAGTTGGAGAATCAATACTTTGAGATGAATCATTATAGCTAATTTGAAGCTGTCGCCGTGGAACATCATATTCTTCTTCCTGTACACTATCAGCTGGTTTACTCATCCATGAATGGGATGGTGGAACATCGTACGTGTCTTCAGATGTTTGCCGTTGTCTTACTCCATACATAGCAGGAAGCAACATCAGCCTGTTTCCTGGAGCAATACCTTGGCGACCGCCAAACGAACACAACCACCATCCTTCCAACCCAGCAGTATTCTGTTCAAGCACAGTTACAATGTCACCTCTGTGAAATTCCAGCTCATCTTTTGTTTCAGCAATATTGTCATACGTAGCTTTAGCAAGAATAGTGCCTTCCATTGCCAAGCTACAAATTCAATGTAAAGACCCCGACCTAATGTAACATGAAGTGAACAAAAAAGCAATGAAACAAACTATAAACCTAATTCATAATCTAAACATAAAAGAAAAAAATGGAGGAGTCAGAAAAGTAATGATAATGTTCACTTTTGACTCAGCTTACTTGAATCTAACCAATAGGTAGACAAAGCATAAACCAGAACCCAAAATGGTAGTTACCGGTACTATGAAAGCAAAAACATGCTTGCAATTTCAGTCAAGACCTTTAAACTTTTCACACTCTTAAAAATTTACTTGCACATTCAAAAGATTTTTCACTATTATGTAAACACTTGTCTTTTATTGATTTCAATAGCTACAGAAGATAGCAAGCAAGATAAAAATTATGCTGCTTGTTCAAATGTTCATCTTTTTTACAACAGTAATATTTGTGAGATGTCAGATATACCATAGCTCATCATATTATTTTAAAAAACTGCACTTACCACTGTCAATTTTTTACTTCATTTTTGTTCCACTCATTATCACAAAAACATTTTCATTACAAATAAGCCAAACCTCGGTGGCAACAATAAACCAATTACAGTACATATTTTACTCAGAAACTGCTCATGCATGGAGGCATAAATTGTTAAAGCAAAAAATTGCACTTGCCACAATATAGCATGAGTCTTGAAAAATATGGAAACCATAAAAAGAAAGCAGTGGCTATTTGACCGGCGCCGGTCTTTGAGTCTGAAACACTATTTGACCGTCATTACATCATTATACAGTCACTTTTTTTCTTTTTCTCTTTCAAAGCAAAAGACGAGAAGCGCGTATATAACTTCTAATCCGACCATCTTATTCAACTCGTTACGTGGCGCGTGCGATACGTCGCTGGCTCCTTAACTAGAGGGACTGAGTTCGATACTATGCGGAAGCGTTCCTTTTTTTTATTTATTTTTTTTAACTACATTTTTACCCGAAGTGCATTTTTGTAGTCAATTTTTAATTTGAGTTGCATTACATTTACATACCATTACCATTTTTTTAAAAGTAGCATTGTATATAACTACTTGTTGTTGAGAGCAAAAATGTAATGCTTCGTTCGGCAAACACGGTCACATCAATCAATCAAACATTTTATTTTTCGTCATTAACGCGTCCGGGACGAAAAAGATACTAACTACAAAAATCGATATAGACCTACCAGCACGTTAATGAACGGGAAAAGGTGGCAAAACCTTGAAAGGTTTACAACGTGCCTGAATGAAAAATTATGTAATTAGGCTATAGTTAGCACGGCTCCAAACGGAAAATTACCCAGAGAAATTCTCAAATTCCAGCAAATTAAAAAAACTCTAACTTTATTACTCACATTTAAAAAGACATAAAAAATTGGGCTGTAGACTACTTAAATTAAAAATTAACTACAAAAATGCACTTCGGGTCAAAATTTAGTTAAAAAAAAAAATAATAATAAAATAAGGAACGCTTCCGCGTAGTATCGAACTCAGTCCCTCTAGAACAGAAGCCGGCGACGTAACGCACGCGCCAAGTAACGAGTCGAATAAAATGGTCGGATTTAGAACTTATATATAGCCTACATGCTTCTCGTCTTTTGCTTTGAAAGAGAAAAAAAAAAAAAGTGACTGTATAGTGACATCATGACCGGTCAAATAGTGTTTCAGATTCAAAGACCGGCGCCGGTCAAATAGCCACTGCCTAAAAAGAAAGGCTATGGCTATATTTACACTACATAGTGAAAAAATAGCCTCAATAGTGTTGCCAGATAAGGAATTGTGCCCCTTTTTGAGAAAAGTTTAAAGCTGTTGAAAACAAAAACTTGTACCGTATATATATATATATATTAGAATTTTTTTTAGTCCTGGACAAAGATCAAAACCCTAACCCTATTCCTAATTCTAACCCTTACCTTAACCCTTCCCAACCTTAATCCTAACTCTGGCAACACCTGATTGTAACCATGGCAACAAGTGGGTAAAAATAGCCACTTTCAAAAAGAAAACTTTAAAGCGTGTTCAAGACCGAAATCATTTCCTAAATGCAAAGGTTTTGTGCGGTTACGTGTTTTGAGACGGAATTAAATATAAAATACGCTATGGAAAGAGAGTGCCAGATAAAATATAGAAAAATGGTAAGGAAAATTGTAGCCTACAAAGTACAAACATCCCGACGAAGCTTCAAATACCGTACCAAACTAATTTCCACACTAAACGAATAATTACTGTAAAATCAAACATTTGAGGAGGATATCAGTAAAAACTATTGCTTGATCAACTCGTTTCATGTTCATCAAATTGATCTAACAGAAATTGCAGCAACTGGAAGAAACCACAAAATGACAAACGATGATTCTGCTTGTTTGACTGACATAGACAAGACATGACTTTTTTTTGTAAAAATTTTGCTTCACAGAGGCTGCTGCCGGAAGTGTTGCCCCACTCACTGCTGAGTTGAACAAGAAAATGGAAGACGCTCTCAAGGAACGTAAACAACCAATTTTGCACCTAGAAGAACAAGTGGATTGGTTACCACATTCAATACAAGTATGCTTTTGAACAATGCGTCAAAGATAGACACACCGCTTACCTCAAAAGTTTGAGACGACGATTCTTTTATTGGTAAGTAAAACCTTAAACTTTAACAAATAAAAATGAAATTATTATCAATTAAAATGAAAGTATTTTCAGTTGTTTTTCCTTTCAATTAAATTATTGTGCAATATTATGTTTCGTGTTTGATTTTAGTAATTTCCACAAATGTAATAAAAACATTTTTACATTGTAACTTTAATCTTAATTTAAATCGTAGCCCAGTGAGGACGTTTTTCTATTCGTAAAGCGGAAACATTGGATTATAATTGGAAATTTTGGTGCAGCAAATGTTGATGCTATTTCAATAAAACTTAAAACTTTCATTTTGTTTATTTGCTAATCAGTTTTATCTAATCATATGAGTTACTTGCTTCAGCTCCAGCTCTCTTACTGCTTATCAAATCGCTAGCTAGAGTGAAGAAAGCACTTGAACTAGTTCGAGAAGAAGCTTGCTCAAAGTATTGGACCCAACTAGGTCGACGGATTACTGATTGCTACATGAAGCACCAAAAGTCACAAGCTGCTTACAGAAAGGCATTCGAAGCTTACATCAACAAGATCACAGCCATGTTTAATGCTTGCATTGCCAAAAGACAGGTTGCCATCGCTGACTAGGCTATGAGAAGAAACTCAGAGAATCTGTTACCAAGACACGAGGTTACCTTTCCAAAAAAAAAAAGAAATTGATGCCGTAAGTAGCCTATATCTTGTTACTGGTTATTAGGCTACCGCTTGAAATTATTTGCGATAGTTCAATTGCGGATGTATGCATTAATCCCTAATTAAGATCGTATAAGCAAGTTAATTGTGCTTCTGTGGCACTTTGACAAATTGTGAAGTTTGAAAATAATAGCCTACGGTACCAAGATATTTTTACTTTTTTCAGACCAAATCATGCCACTACGGTCTACGACCAATAAGCTACCGTACAAGAAAATGCTTCGATCTTACTTCAGCAAATATTAGGCCTACACTTGCTACAGCTGGGGTGCATAGGCTGCATGTCTCAATGTTACATTGACCTTCGTCTTAGACGATGCAACGGCTACATGCGTGAATTCGATAACCACTAGAATGTTCTTATTCCCAAGCTTGTCCAAAACTTCGCTTGCAGTTACACTTCCAAAGTGAGAGCCACATGCGCTCCTGTTTATCATTGTGGCAGCTTCAACAGTTGGGTCTACAGAGCTCATAGCCTACTCTACTACATGATTTTCCATTCAGGCACGTTTTAAACCTTTAAAGGTTTTGCCACCTTTTCCCATTCATAAACGTGCTGGTAGATCTAGGCCTACGGTATATCGATTTTTGTAGTTAGTATAGTATCTTTTTCGTCCCGGACGCGTTAATGACGAAAAATAAAATGATTGGTGATTGATTGATGATAAATTCATCATTCCTTTTAAGCGTTAGGACCTACAAAAATTGGAGCACAGCATATTAAAGAAATGCCTCGTCAAAATTTAGCCTGTTCAAATGTTTTACGGTTCAGACTTGAGAAAAAAAGCTATCGATTGGTTTTCTTAGTGATTGCTTTCTGTGTTAGGTAGATCGACCATTTGAGGTAGTATCATAGTACCAAATCACCTTTTCCGGTTGGTTTGTCCCACTTTGGATAATAACAAAGTATTTCACCGCAAGATAAGGATTGTTTCGTTCAAACCCACAGTTTGAACAATCAAGCAAATGGTGCTACTGACGGGTAGAAAGAAATGATTGATATAAATTATATAGGCTTATTGTGTTTTATTTTGTAGAAAAGACTTAAAAAAGTATGCAAGGAGTGCACTGCCACCTTTTCCCGTTCGTTAACGTGCTGGTAGGTTTACATCGATTTTTGTAGTTAGTATCTTTTTCGTCCCGGACGCGTTAATGACGAATAATAAAATGATTGATTGATTGAATGTTTATTTGACACATTTTCTTTCCATTCTTCAAATTGTGTTGCCATAGTTCAAAGATGAAATCAAATAAAGGCAATTTTGAGAAAGTTAGGCGAAAAAAGGAAATGCAAATATTTTCTAAATTTTGAAATTAACAATGACAATACCGTCGTTTAAATAAAACAATGTCTATAAATATGTTGCTCTGTGGTAGCACAACTCGAAAAGATTTTAATTTAAAGGAAATGTAACGAAAGTCGTTACAATGAAACACATTTGAAACTAAACAAGATGAAGATATCTTTCATCGAAACGAGAATCGATTTTTGTTTTAAGAGATTTTTGTATTGAAACAGTTGCAGTATAGGCTACTGTATAAGACTGGATAGGCTTATGAACACTCAGGTCAGTTCATTGTATGTCAGATCAAAAAATAATGGTAAAAGCAAAAGATAATATGTGCTCGATACTAAAATGATTTGCCGAATAGAAATGATTTGATTGATTGATTACGCAGCCTTTATCTTCGGACTGAGAAAGCTTTTTTGAGAGTTTTATTTTGGCAGTTTTGTATTCTTGTAGGGCTGTAGGCTATAGGCCTAGATATTGAGGCTTTTTCTAATAGGCCTACATTAGTTCCGCTTGTGTAAACTTCTTTTTTGTTGGTTCTGCCAATCTCAAAAAATTATAAGCTTTACATAATTCTACAGAACGCATTTATTGTCCTCTACAATTTACATTGCGTTGAAACTATCAAAATTACTCATTGTTTTCTCGCAATGTGATGAGATTTCTCTTGTTGTTTGCAGCAGCAACAAAGCTTGTTGCGCTGTAGCAACCTCTTCACAATATAATGATAACATAAAACACTTATCAAAACTGAAAGGTAAGGAACACACCCCAAGCAAACATTTAAAACATTCAAAAAAATGCACAATCCCACAAAGACTATATTCATTAGGGTTACCATATGTCCGCTTTTTGAAGGATTGTACTTTTTTCTCTAGAAAAACAAATTGTCCTCAGAGTAGGCTACACCCAAAAATATTTTTTTTATTTGAATTCTCTTGCTTATATTTTCAACAAGGTTATACATTCATGTGACTTTTCGGCGAAGGCTTGTGTTTAATTTCCAAAAATTATTGCACGAATATAACTTAATAGGCTATGTTAATATTAATATCTACATTCTCCAATAAATTGGTATAATTGTTGAACGTCGAGGCCAGTTATTTAGACTTAGGCTACCAGTCAGGGATATGGATAACCAAGTTACAGATACAATGGTGAAAGATAATAGACAGCTTTTAGTTGAGTCCATTTATAGCATTTTAACGGTTGTGTACAATTTCAATAACATTTTGTGCAAGCAATTTTATGATCTTGTGGTGATCCTTCCTTATTGAAAATAGTGAGGAAACGCAAAATATTCATGGTCTGAATCTGACAAACTGTTTTGTCTTGTTTTTTTAGCCGTAACTTTTGTTGCATCAGTCTCTTGTCATCTAAGAAGATGTAAAAAATTCTTCAAACATAAAACTCCACTTGCATTTTACTTGGTGACGATACTTGAACTCTTTTTGGGCGATAAAAATGTGGTAGCCTTATTATATTATTATACTGTATTAATTAATTAAACCACCATTCAACGTTTTATAGGCAGAGAAAACTTTTACTCGAACCGTAGAAAATTTCATTATCAGATCACCGCTTCAATGCGTGATGGAAATCTACAGATAAATCTGCATCAAGCATTGCAGAGTGCAAAAAACAGTGTTGCAGAACGCGTTTTCGAATATTAAATTCTCATCAGTGCAACTACGTTTATGAACGCAATAACAACGGTTAAATTTAAACTCAATACAATACATTACAAACTTTATAAGGACATATTCTCAGTGTTCAATTAAATATTAATAAATCCAGAGACATCAGAAAATCACTTCCCGCATGCAATTCCAGACCGACATTACTCGCTTAAGGTTTTTTTTGTTTTCTCTGCCTATAAAACGTTGAATGGTAGTTTAATTAATTATTTCTGAAAGTTCCTTGGTTTCATGTTATCTGAATATACTGTATTAACATAACACGCTGTACAAACTTCAGGACAATTATCTTCACGCTTAGGCTATACAACAATATACATAATTTTGAAATTAGTTGACCATGTGCCCCATCAAGGTAAGGACCAAATTTTCACAAAACGTAATTGACATGGAGTGAAGTTTCCTCGATAGATGTCGATCTTTCTCGCATCTGTGCTTTTTCTAAGGCGCTTTTGTATCCAGGAAAAAATGGAATATTTTTGTTGCAACATCTGAAAACAATATAGGCTAAAGTACTTTTGGTTTAATAGTTGGTAGGCTATTTGTAACCAAATTCAATATTTTAATAAAATTAATTCAAGAATAGGTTGTTAAAACAGTAAATTAACTTGAAGCGATCTCCATGAGTGTATTTAAATTAGGCATAAATTTGCTAATTTCGTTTGATGCTGAAGCGGAGTGTGAGAAAAGAAATAATGAACATCGAGACAACGTTTTAAAGTTTTCAGGTTGTCCCAACGTCCATGTACAAGTACAAGTACAATCAATGAAACCCAGTCAAGACATCTTTTTTGCTTCGTAGGTAGGTAAAGTTACCATCAATTCTATTATTTCTAAATCTTTAAATTTATTTGCAAACATCAAAAATAAATTTAAATTATAATCGTGCAGTTATTTTCTTGGTTTTAATTTTCGGTTGTTAAAGCCCCGAGTGGAGAGCTTTCATCAGTCATAAGTCTAACTACTTTTAGATTTTGTTCCTTATTTCTTTTTTTGTTGTTTTGTTATATCACCGTAAGTAGCCTACGATAGTTAGTTTCAAACAACTATACTTATCAACTTGAACAGAGCTTACCCAATGCACTTTGTTGGAAACGGAAAATCGTAGCTTTCTTTAACATTTTCTTCAGTAAACTCTGCTCCTCCTGCGTTGTCTCTCTTGCCAATCCACGCGTCGATTCCTCGCTCCTTTCTGGTGCCTAGAACAACCGACAATTGACACTTAATAATTTTGACGCTTGCAGCTGCGCTGCAGTAACATTTAAATTGAGGTAGGCATTTAAATCGATTTTTCAAGTAGTAGGCCTATGCTTTACAACAGGCACAAATAATTTTGAAATATAAAACTTTTTGTTTCTATTTCAATATTTCTCTTGGTCTTTTGTCATAGATTGTGTTACAAAGACTGGACTTAATTTGTAAAAGAATAAAATGAGGATTTTCTCACCTGGCATAGTATTGTCCAAAAAAATTGCCAAACTGCTACCTATGAATACAGAAGATTGCAACAGCACCGTGATGACTTGATTGACAATAGGAATTCCAGTTTGAACTATTCTTGGATTGGCCTCACTCCATTGGGATACAGTCAAGGATAGAAATATACTCGACCCAATAATGAACATGTTTCTGGGTGTAAACGGAGGAATACATTAAAGCTGGGAAGTTTTCAATTAACCGCTTATCCACAACACAAACGCAAGTATAGGCTGCAAGAGAAAAAATAGTAAGTAAGTTGAAAAATATTACACTTTATTCTTGGATTGACAAAGCGTTTGAAAGGCTATTGCTGGCAGTTTCGCATACTTGTAAAGGCTTTGAACCAATCTTAGAAAACTAGAATTTTTTTAGCTTTCCTAATATAATTTAGAATTGTAATTAGAGGTAGCCTACGCAAGTTTTTACAAATTAGATTGGAATTTAAATTAAGTTAGAATTGGTTAGACGCACTTGTCAATTGATGTACTTTTTATTCCGACAAACTTTGATCAATTAATTTCAGTTTAAAACAGTGGTATTAAAACAAATGAATTAGGTTAAAATGCTACGCAATTAAAAATGTGCAGCTTTGAAAAGAAAATGAAATAAAAAACATACTTTCAATTTACCCTTGATAGCCCAATGTTGCAAATTTTCAACAAGTTGTACGGCTAACTAATCTGTGTTGGTTGTATTACACCTTTAAAATAAAATTCTAAAAATCTGATTTTTTTTTTAATAATGAACTGGCTAGCTTTTTATAGTTTTTAATTAAAAATCTACACTTGAATAAAAGTGAAACTAATTGTAGTGCGATTACATGACTTACCGCTTCGAATTTAAGTCAATGTAAGAAAGACTTTGTAGTGCCACACCAATAACTGTGCCAAAAGTAACCATGAGAAGACCTCCAACAATGGGATCTGGGATCGTCACAAACAAGCTTCCAATTTTTGGTATCAGGCCAAAAATAATAAAAATGATACTAGCTCCTATCAGAACCTATTTGAAGAAAAAAGATAAACTCCTTCAATCAAAGGTTAAAAACAATATTGTAATTAGCTGTACGTGGAAAATGTAACTGATGGTAGTGAAAAGCGGCCAAAGCAAGACTCTAAATTAAACTCACAGTTCATAAATCTATATAGACATAAGGTCAATTTTCTCTCCGGTTTAATTGAACGACATTGCTAGTTTGAATTTACATGACCGGTCAAAATAATGCAACTAGACCTACAACCAATATAGTAGCATTAACAGGGAAATTCAGGGGGTAGTTGTGGATCGCCCGAATGATTTTAGTGCCCCTTAAATTTTCCAATTCTTTGGGTATAGTGAGTTTTTCTAATATGTGTCTTGATTTAGGGCCCGAAGATCTCATTGGCACTCGGCCCAATTTTTTTCAACGGTCCTGCATCCATGACTTACAATTCTACTTCCAACTCTTGTGATGTTAATCGCAGCAACTCCTGTCAGAAATGACGTAGATGAAGCTCCATTTCCTATCACTCCTGCCAAGACAGATCCAATCCCTTCGATCATTATACCTCTGAAGTTAGTAAATGGATTACTTTTGCAACAAGATGGGTAGCCTATTCCAATTAGTAAAAAAAAATTTACATTGTAAGTTACCTGCAGTCGTTGAAAACGACAGATTTTGTTAGCGATGTATACATTAGGTAAGGCTACTGAATAAAAATTCAAAGGGTAACACGAAGATTAGCTACCTTGTCTTTTCGTCTGACCTAAGTCGTCAGCTAGCAGCCATAGCCTACGTTGGATATGACCAAAAATGTTTCTTTTATCAAGCGTTCCGTCACTAGCCTATGTATGTAACAAACTTTAAACAAGAATAAATAATAATTTACTCATATGACATACAGTACCAAGCAAAACAACCAAAACTAAACTTTAGATTTCTAATAATTTTTTTGTTGAATTAAACTGCAGGTAGAGGTAGACTTGCTGAATGAAAGCATGCCAATATCTGTTGACTGACACATATTATTATTTTATTTGCATCAGACCAATAGCCCACCAAAAATAATAGACTACCGTACCAATTTAAATTTACTTTGTAAATAGCGCCTTCTGTGTGCTTTTTAGGCACTGTGCTAAATGCAAGATCACAAACATTTTTAGTGACATGACTTAAATTTGTAGCATAAAAACGATACCTGTTGACGGCGTGTGCTGGAGGGGGTGGAGCACCACACGCTTTGGCGCATGCGTAGTAATCACCGATTGAATCTATAATACTTGCAATGACAGCTGATAACATAGCAGAAAATCCTGCGATGGAGATTGTCGGCAAACCCCATTGGCCTGGATAAGGAAAACGAAACCTACAAAAAATTTAATCGTCACGTACATACTGCATACATACACCAAGGACGTAGCCACGGGAAGCTTGGGGGATCAATCGCTCCCCTAAATGTTACCTTGCACCTCCCTCAAAATGTTATAATACTATTAGGATGTTTTAATACCATTGTAATTCATTTTGAGTAACATTTTCTCCTCCAACAGTTGCTTTTGCCCCCTAAATTTTTCTTTGCTGTTAGGCCTATTTCGCTGACATACACCATTAGAAATTGCTTTGCGTATTTACAGTACAATAGGTAAAGTCCTACAAATAGCTTTAATAGTACAATAAGTAACAACCTCAAAAAAGTGCTCAATTCAAGGCTGAGCATAATTTTTTGATGAATTAAATCACTTAAAATAATATTGTAACTTCAACTAAGTTTTTTGCTTTGATACTTGGAAATAAAACATGAAGCGTAGCATCGTAATAATTAGTAGAAATGACAAAAGCTTCTAACTTAAATTTAAGTACTAGTTCACAACAGATTAAGCTACATAAAATCAAATTTTTAAGTGTTGATGTTAATTATGTTATTTTTTTCGAGTTTAGTCGTGTAAACGAAAGAGCCTTCATATATACGCTACGGTACTTGAAACAATGCGATGGTACAAGTAAAGACAGCGACTGTCGGCCATTGAGCTGCTAAAAATACAAATTGTTTGAGGCGTTCAATCAATAATTATTAATATTGCTGCAATCATATTAGGTTACTATTAATTACAGGCCGACAATAAGCAATACAAAATGCACATGGCAGTTGACAATGCGCAAGCCATCAATCTAGAGTAGACGAATTAACGTTGCCTTACCAAGGGGTAGGTTCGATCACAGATCCTTTGAAGTCTGTTCTAGCTTCGTGTGCATGGTGACTTGGATCGTTGGGAATGGCGTCAGTGTAAGTCAATATAACGCACAAAACATAAGACACTACCAAGGCTATCAGAATCTAAATAAGACCAACAATTAGAGGCTACTCACTGTTTGTATTTTTAGTCGTATGTAGTAGCAGATGTAGGCAGTAACGTTGACAGGAGATCTAAGGGCCACTTCTGGACCCGGACCCGAGATGATTTTAGGCCTAGGGGCCGGTATCTTTTCGATTGGGGCCGGAAACTTGATGAAATCACAGTGTATTCTTTGGATACATGGCGGAATTCAGATTTGCGTCTCAAAATACGTCAGGCTTTTGCTTAAGTCAGACTTATATAGGCCAGGCTTATACGAGAACCTTATTTGCGATGCAGAATCTCGACTTGGGCACGACTGATATAAGACCTTATTAAGCCTCTGTTTTTTGGCGCGAAAAAGAAATTGCTATAGCAACTCGTCGGTTGAAGTAATGAAGCGTAAAACTGAGGTAACGACTAGAACATCATACAACTCAGGCGAAAGAGAAAATTGAAAAAAGAAAATTAATCGGGAAAAATGATGGTTTGCGAAAATGAAAGAATTGAAAGTACTGTAGTTACTTTTAGCGCCAAAAAACTCTCTTTCGCAAACCATAATTTTTTCCCGATTAGTTTTTTTTTTCAACTTTCTCTTTCGCCTGAGTTGTGTGATGTTTTAGTTGTTACCTAAAACTGAAGGCTGTATTGCTGAGCTACATTCATGCTGAATCAACAAATAAGGCAATGCTGTGCTTTAACCTCACAACTAGAAAAAGGTCCTTTTTTGTGATGTTGAAATACGTTATAGTTGCATCAGTAAGTCGTTTGTTAATTATCCTAGATGCCAAGTAATCCATGACGCAACAGATCTGGCACAAAAAGTATATTCCCTAGCAAGTAATACCCATTTAACAATGAAACAACGTAAAACAACGTTACGCCAATATGCACATGGCTTTCGTTTACAATAATTTATCAATTTGAAAGAATCAGGTAACTCAAGCTATTTTTCACAGCCTAAATAGGAAAGTTTTGACTTCACTTGCACAATTTTATATTTACAAAAGTGATGTTACAAGCAATAATATTAACCTTAAACTTCCTGAAGTCCAAACAATATTATGTTGAGGCAAAATGAAAGATTATAATTAGGCTAAAAGCGAATAACAGAAATTGTTATATTGCAAAATGTGCAGTATAGTTTACATGACCTTAAAAAGGCACCATTGCCCCCTGCCCCTCATTCCACACAAAAATTGAAGGCAGGAGGCATCCATCCCAGGCGCCAACTTTTCAAAAAACTTTGGGGGGCGAGAAAGGTGATGACGTCATAACTATAACGCTATTTTACTCAATTAAAATAGTCTATGATTAAGCTTACTGTCTTGTTTATATTGACACCTAGGTCGCAAACCGAATTGATTAGAACCTTGAAACGGTTAGTCTTACGCATGCAGTACGCCCAGTCGTAAAAAATTTGATATTGTTAGTTCATAATGGGAATATTTGGAAAACAAGCCTATTCATTTCCTTTTCGTGCGACTGAATAACAACGATCACGACAGTGAAGTTATCGAAATAAAGCGCAAAAAATCATGATCTCAAGCAGAGTGGAAACCCGCTATCAGTTTTATTTAACCTCGTTTCGCTCGTTTTGCTAATTACTTATTTTCAAAGCATTAACAACGGCGAAGTGTTTTCTGTTTTTTATCGAAAGTCTTTATAGTTTTTTATCGAATACCGTATATACTCGAGCATAGGTCGAGATGTTCGCATTTCGCAAGTGATTTTCACCTCAAAAAGACAGGTTCAACTTATACACGGGACAAGCTGTTGTCTCCAGCTCGGCAGTTTTCAAAATGAACGCTTTTTGCTGTGCCAAAATCATTACCGACGTAGATTACGGAGTGTGGAATAGCGTCGGCCGAAGTAAAAATTTTGAATGCGTTTATTTAATGATTTCTTGTCAACTCAATTCTAAACTTTATGTACTTGTTGAGCAACATACAAAGCTCACGAGACAAAACAGCAGAGAGAGCTGTTTTAAGAGATCTATTTTTTATTTTTGCGTGTAGGATAATTATAATTGTTCTTACTACGTAACATACGATGATCGTTGAAGACGATGTCAAACCTTAGCGGCCGCATAAAACAATGATGTCAAGTTGGCTAGGTGATAATAGCGGTAGGCCTGAGAGACGTCGTTAATGCAAGTAATATCTGCCACCTTTTATTTTATCGGTTTTTGATTTAATTCTCACACTTCAAACAATGCATTTTGTATCAAAAAAGTCTCGTGCTTTTGCACCAGATAGTCTATTTAAAAAAAAATGCTGTAACAAACCTCCTACTTTTAATACCTCTAGCATTAGCCAAACACTTTTTCTTTCAACAGAGGCTTAAACCACCTCCGCAGGTGGCTTACATCTTTCGGCTTATAAGCCAAGTATAAGCCTTGCTAAAGCATAAGTCTGCTTTCTGAATTGCAAAGACGTTTGTTCAGACAGACTTAAGTCGCCTTAAGTCTGGTTTCTAAATTCTGCCCATAGTGTTTTTTGTTCGACCTAATTTGATTTAAAGCGGAAAGATCTCATTAATTCAAGCCCAAATTATTATATTGACGGCCCTGGTTGCAAGTAGTCTAGTGTTGTTACGTTCCACACTTCCCAAGATACCTTCGAAACAGATTTTTTTGTTTGCAATGTAATGTTTACATTTATTTAATTAACCTAAGTACTTTTGCGGGCTTATCTTGATTACTTCATTACATTGTGCTCTGCATAATGCTAAATTTTTCCTAGAACAAAATAATGGTATAAACCAAACAGGGGCGCCGGAAGCGGGGGGGCAGGGGGGGGCGGCCGCCCCCCTGCCCTCAATTTTTCTGCAGATGGGAGGGGCAGGGGGGGCAATGGTGCCCTTTTAAATTCATGTAACCTACTGCACATTTTGCAATATAACAATTTGTGCTATTCGCTTCAGTACAGGCCTTAAAACTCGTTTTTTTTTTCGGCAGCCATGTGGCCTACCGGGAGCTCCTTCTCGGCGGCCAAATCTGTGTGCTTGGAGGTCAAAATACAAAATAAAAATAACGATAGCACAAGTAGGCCTAAATAGAATTAAACTTGAAACAATGCAAAAATGATCACTTAGCGTTGTTGAAGTCTGGGCCTGGGCGACGTCCTACAATAGAATCGTTGCACCACGCAATAACTGCTTTATCGGGATTGTAATCCAGTACTGCGGGACCATCTAACCGTCTAACGACACTCGCACGAGTGTCTCCAATGTGGCTGATTTTAAAAAAGTTCGCCACTCCCCTAGAATTCTGTTTAGCAACGAAAAATAACGTTCGACATGTGTTGACGATGACGGCAAGGTAATAAAATAAGTATTTCAATGATGTGAAGGACATTACTAAAAGAAGCATAATTTTTGCAAAATATGATCAAAAAATGTTTTCCCCTCGGATGTCAACTAACCTAGTTCTCCTTTTTAATGTCCGACAACATCAAATAGACATAAAAACGACAATATTGCCAGCCGATGTAAATTAGCACTTCGGATTAAGACTTTGTTAAAATTAACGTCGGGAATTACAAACAAGACTTACAGCGCTGGTGATCGCAAATGGATATATTCCATCAATAACAAATATTCCCGCACAATGCAACAGTGGCGATTATGACGCGCTGACCTAATTTTGCGTCACTCTTTGATACTACATATTTTCGACAGTTAATCTACGATCATTCTATTGCGAAATTAAATAATTGGCTAGAAGAGACCGGCGGCCAAACTTGGCCGATTGAGGAGGTAGCACCGGCGGCCATTCAAGCACTACTTAGCGGCCATGGCCGCAGGCTACTTTAAGGCTTGACAGTAGGTTACATCATTATAACATAGCATGATGCCCTTTTTTGTATACCGGACACTTGTAGGCTATCATTAACCTACTCATGGCCACCTAAAGATACGGCCTGATTTGTCACATTTTGCAGAAATTTCCAGGTTTTTCTTACTTTGGGCGAACGTTTAAATAATTTTTTCTAAAAGTTAGATTTTTACGCTTTCTTTATTCTTTTCCCCAGATGACACAATAGGTTTTAACATCCCCACATGTTGAAAAACAAAGAAAATTTGATTTCGCGTTTTTCAACTTACTTTTTCTCATTTGCTACTGCTTCCCAAGGCAACAAAAAGTTTTTTGTCATCAGGAAACAGCAAAAAGTAAAAACATCTCCAAAAATGTCAGTCAAGCACTAGCAGTAGCTGTAATCAAAATGTGCAAAATGTGACAAATCAGGCCACATCTCCAGGTGGCCATGGCCCAGGCGCGAATCTAAGAGTTTTTTTTGGGGGGGGGGCCAGAAAATTTGAAAATCAATTAAAAAGAAAGAAAAAGCTAAACAGATATGAACAACGATACTACGACATATACGATATGCTATAAAATAGACATTAAAACAACCATTTTCATCAATTGTGATGCCGAGGGACTAATATCAGCTGTTTAGAAGCATATCAAACCATTTGATGCGGAAACATACAATTTCTACAATTTTTCACAAAATTTCGGGGGGGCCCGGGCCCCCTGGGCCCCCCCATAAATCCGCGCCTGCGCATGGCCTACTCAATACATAGTGAGCTGATAGATTAGCATTGTCGTTACGGTATATCTTATCTTAAAACTTGAAAAAAAATTTGGCCTTTTAGTAAACAAAAGTGCCCTTTTTTCGTAATCTTGCCCCCCCAGTCAAAAATCGTTCCGGCGCCCCTGAAACCAAATCCAATTAAAGATAGCTTTTGCTTACCGAAAACATCTTGAATAGTGGCAACCCCACCATTTTCCATTTTTTTGCTCTCCTGCTGTAATACGGCAACTGAACCGAAATGTTTGTCAAGTACTGTGAACAGATTGTGACGACAGAAAAGACCCTGAACAAATCTAACGGTAAATTTTGTGGAAACAGCTACAAGCATCATTGTGGGTAAAACATCAGCACAGCATTGAATAACTTGGTTGTGTTTTCATACACTCAGAATGTAGTTAAAGAAATTGTGACACTATAAACAAAAACTCATGTTCAGCAAACGTTTAGATAGACTGTTTACATCTTCGGAGCTATTGAATAAGAGACTACTATGAGACTAATTTTCAAAGATGCAAAACATTTTTGAGGCTGCAGTTTTAATCGATCGAGTCGGTCAAAATATACTCACAGAAGCGCTACTCCCCATTGCCCTTCAGCAAAATCGGATGTTAACTTTGCCAATGGCAATACACTAAGCAAAATGGTTGGAGCCACTGTAACAGGACCAATAAATTTCAAAAGAAATCCAACAAGTCCAAATGCTCCGATAAGCACTTCCACGACACTTGAAAGAGCTATAGCTCCTTGAACCTGCAAGCAATGTTTAGTGTTGTTGGATTTAAATCCCAAGTTTGAGAGAGATGGAGAGAGTGAAAGGGAGAGGAAGAAAAAAAATAAACGTGGCTTTCAAAAAAAGTTATTAATTTTTTTGCGATGTGTTACTTTGCTTGTAGGCTAAATGTGTAAAGTGATTAGGCACAGAAACAAGCATAAACTGTTTAGATGTATTCTGGCGATGTTTAAGGCCTTAAGCCCAAGGGAGTTAGCCTATCTAGCACGTTGGAATGATCTTGTGTTAAAGAACACAGAGTTGTTGAAAACTTTAAACTTTTTTTTCACAGTATTGACACCAGAATTGACACAAGCACAAAACAACATCATAAGCAATATGTCCATTGTCAATACTTCACATTAAAAACTATGTTTTTCTACGCAAGTTCTTAAATAAACTAATAATTTTGACCATTATTTTTTTAGTATGAAGATCCTCGAAATGAAAACACCCGATCAACTTTTTTTATCATCATATCAACTAAAGGCCAAAGATAATAGTGCACCATGTTCAATAGTTTTTATATCACCTTAGTTGGTGCATCTGTAAAAATAGTGCAACTGTTCCTTTCATTCATTCTGAGGCCACGTCAGCACCTCTCAAAATGTGTTTATAATTTTTATCTGTCAGGTAGTAGTAAAACAAAGAATATTACTTCTCTCATTCGTCTTTGCCACAGTTCTGTCCCATCAACAATTGTGCCATCTGTATCGTTGTATAAGGTCACATTGGAGTTCATAAACCCCTGTGGCAAAGGCGGAACGCAACGATTGTGAGGGAGAGCCAACAATGCAAACGTAGCAGGTATGTGGGCTCCTGACATCCCCTGCAGTATCGGCAACCTAAGCATTCAATAAGCCAGTTGTTTATTATAGGTTAAGAAATGTCCTTTAGTTTTCTTACGTAATTTTCCTAATGTTTTGTGTGAAAAGTAGTTAATGTTACAGTAGGCCAAACTTTAGGTTGTTTATTAATAATGTATTGACAAAAGAAGAGTTAAGGGATTTCCACAAATAAGCAGTGATGTACGCGTATACAAAAAATATTGACGCAGTCAGCGTAAACGCAAATGTTCGAAAAACCATACGCCGTGTGCGTCAACGTAACTTGTAAAAAAAGTTGGCGGCGTCAGCGCATACACTAGCGTAAACTCATTTTGTTTGATAGGTGCCAAACATTCACACGGTATAAACCACTCGAAACAAACAAGTTTTATTTTGAATTTCCACGAAGAAACACAAGCATGTGAAAGTGTTCATCTGACATTTTGCTGCGTTTTGGTTTCAATATGTCTTTGCCCATTGAAAACATTTTTTCAACTGCAGTGCTGGAAGGTATTGGCGTGTTGTAGCGAAAAAAAGTATTTTGGAAAGCTAAAACAACAGCTAAAACATTAAAAAGTATACGTTGATGCTAAAACTTTACGGCGTAGCTTCAAGCGACAACTATCCAAAAAAATGTGGCCGTAAGCGTTAGCGTAAACAAGAAGTCTACGCCGCAAGTCTACGCGTAGAATTTGCGGCGTATAGGCCTACGTACATCTCTGTAAATAAGGTACATCCAACTCACTGCCAGGATTAGGGTGGGTTAAGCAAAACAACAATCAAATCTTTTCAAATTTACAGAATAAATTATGCTTTTAATGTAGGGGTAACTCAAGGCTTGATGGTTTTGGACCAGCGCGAAACCTGCAAAAAGTTGTACTGAATTATAAAGGCTCTATTGAAGCCACTTTTTATCAAGTAGCCTAATAATAATGCTGTGGTTTTATTTAGCTACTGTCGCTGTACAACAACTAAGGTATTTTAGCGACAGAGCTCAATTTTAGTGTTTATTTCATGTTTACGATGTAACTCACATTATTACTCGACCTATTCTCGTTGCAATATTGAAACAACACAATTTGTACCGTTTTTAAAGTCTTCGGTTTTAACTGACCTGGAATCGATCTTGGATCTACCAGCACGAGAGCTGGCGAAATCGCTCGGCCACCGAGCTGGTTTCTTATCAAGTCATCCATGCGATAGCGCATGCAAGTTTATTTGTAGGCAAAACTTGAAGGGATTACACGTTTGTCAATTGTTGCATTTACACTTGAGACACGGCGCATCAGTTTAATGTCAATATCCGAAATTTTCTGGTGCAAATTGCTGCAATAATTGATATAGGCTAAGTTGTCTGTCATGTCTCTCCAAATTACAAAATTTGCAATATCAGTGCATAGATGGATTAATAACAAGTCGTTTTGGATTGACTTGTAAATTTTCGGCTGCTTTTGTTGGTGATAATTTGAAGAATTTCTGCAGACGTTGAATCGGTGTAAAACAATCAGTAGATTTTTGTTTATAAAGTGTGTATTAGAGCCTATGGCCTGGTAGCCCGGAGGCCATAAATCTTAGCTTATAAGTGCTCTTGCCTGTTTGTCACGTAATTTACAAAACACATGATTTCCAAGAATATGGCAAATCCAAAATTAATTCAAAAGATCGTCTTAAGCAAATTTTGAGCATAACATGCTGGTGATTTCGGAAATAAAAACATTGAATATTGACAATTTTTCATGTGAAGAAAACACGCGTATTGTTTGCCAAACAATTTTTTGCTATTATCTGCTTATAGGATTTAGAAAGCATGCTAACATGGATTCTGTATAAATCTTACTAAAGTATTGTTTTGTAAATTGCAAAATAAAAACAGATATATGGCATGTTCGCTCTGGTAATAGCTTACGTTCTTATTAGACTGCAACTAATGCAGAGGACATCTGCCATGTGTAGCGCCCTGCGTTTCACCTTAGGTCTTTTCAACGTTTGTTACCGTCGTGAAATTGTCGCTTTTTTATAACGTTACCCAGTAATTCAAGGAAGTTTGCAGTTGTGCTTCGGGATTTTGAAGCGTGATTAGGAATTTGCGTGCCTTTCAAGAAATCGCATGCCAATAAGGAATAAGCTAAACGCATTCTTGCAATCGGCAGTTTAATCACTTAGGCTATGCGTAGTTTTTTATCTCTTCAACGTTTTAGCCTACAGATGCTTGATGCCTCAACGACTATGCATACCGCATCTAGCGTTCAATTCTACCAGTAACAGTATAATTTTTGGTGCAGTAGAGATGTTATTTTGGTGAGATTGGAAGACCAGGTTTGGTCCAGTAGTGATATAATTTCTAGTATGTTCTAATTTGTAATCAAGTTCTTTTTGCTGGGATCTAATTCTAAGCCATGGCCCAGTTTGGTTATGGTGATTTGAATTGTGTTCGATTATAATCAAGATGGTTGCAACCTCCTAAGTTATATGGTGACGTGAAATTCCTTTCTACAATAAAAGCATACTTATAACCAAGAAGTCTAGACGTTGTGTTCGATCATTCCCAGCGATTACTGCGCTCGGAATGTCGCTGTAGCTTAAGCTTCCACAGCTAGGTATGGGCGGATAAGCTAAACTATATACTGTCAGCTACACCATGCAAAATCGCGAGCCATCAAGCCTACAGTGGAAGTGCTGCTTTTTTAAGTGAAGCTCAGTTGAAAAACAGTTTTGGCTTTGCGTTGTCATCACCAACCATCATCACTGGACAGTTTTTAATAAAATACAAAAATAACACTACTAGACTATATTTTTAAAAATTTTGATTGCATTAGCACTTTTGGATGAATGCTCACCAGATACTCACAGGTTTGGAGATAACAATAGCGTCCTCAAAAGGGGTTGGAGATTAACTCCTCTATTGAGCTTGATATCAAAATAGTTATTTTTTCTTATCATGGCTTTATTTTATGTGTTATGCTCAAATATTTTTTCGCCAACGCAACTTATTAATGTTTTTGTGTAAATCGAATTTAGTAGCCTAAACACGTATTTTTGTTGAAATATTGCACTTACACACTAGCCAAGAAATTATCCGTGACAAAACAAAAAATAAAAAAAATGAGCAGTTGATATCAAAACAGTTTGCTTGCTTGGAAGGTATGCTTTTGTTGCTTATAAGCGCTTGAAGCAAAACTGGACAATTGTGGACCCAGGGTAACTACCTGCAAGTAACCGGTCTGTTTTTCGCTGGTGACTAGTATAATTTTCAGTAGACAACAGTTTCCACTGTTTGTTGAGACATTTCGCTAACATGAGCAATTTCAATTTTATGTTGAAACGTTTTTAAAACACAATCTTATTTCATTTTGACTGAAAATTCTTTTGTCTTGTTTCATTTCGAGATGGTAGCAATTTGATTTCCTTATTTATGCGCTTAATAGAAGTATAAAATGATCGTATGATGCTAAAAGCGTCATAGCCTAATACAGCGTGGTCCAACTACTTTTAACTTACGGGCCACTTTACAAAAACGTGACAACTTGCGGGCCATTTCCAATAAAATGATAGTGAGTGCGTAATCGAAATTGTTAAAATTAATAGCAAATTGGCATTTATTGCAAAGCTCTATCAGTGAGACGCCTGTGGTCGAGGTTTCTCTGATACTATCGTTTCTACATCAATTTCAATGTTAGTGATAACAAGTCGGAGACTATCTTCCAGTGTTTCGTCTATCATTCGATTTCTGTTTTTAGACTTGACTTACTTCATTCCAGAAAATGTACTCTCACACATGTATGTGCTTCCAAACATTGAGTGCATTTTTAATGCAAAATTTTCAGTTTGGGAAATCTATCCTTGCTGACTAATTTCCAGAAGCACTCTGAGGTTTCATTTTGCCCCTGCAAATTTAGGTTTAACACATTCATGTGCATTGCCATGTCTATAAGGAAAGCAAGATTGCACAGGAAGTTTAGGTACATATCAGCCTTTAACACTAGGTACATATCAGCCTTTAAGAAGCCCAGTTGTACTGACGAGACCTGATAGGTTGAAACAGTATAGGCCCTGCTGTCTACAACTTTGAATTAAATTTTTGACACTTTTTGTCCAAATGCTATAATTGTTCTAATTAAAATTACTTTCTGTAACATAAATACAAATTAAATCAATACTGTGAAAGCTCGCGGGCCGCAAAAATTTTATCCGCGGGCCGCATGCGGCCCGCGGGCCTGTAGTTGGACCACGCTGGCCTAATATATAGGCTATGACGTCATAGCATAATATATAGGCTAGTAGCCTAAACAACAAAATGCGCGGGCTTGCGTGAAAAGTATTCATTCAGGATATAATGACAACTTTTGCTAAGAGATGTTTCAAACAAACACAACGCATTTCAAAATTTTGTTTTGTTAGATTTTTGTAATCTGTTATCTAGCTACCTTTTTCTGTCTCAGAGTAAATTCAAACCACCACAGCAGCGTTTAAAATACTCTTTTGTAAAAAGATAGAATCTTTAACGTAACTAAGGTGCAATATTTGTGAACAGTGGATTGTATTTACAATTTAGATAGCAATTTGTTAGTTTAAGCGGGTAGTGCAAACAAAAAAGCATATTAGCAAAGCTTACTCGACTTTCCTGTACCGTACCTCTCATTATTAGCGCATTTACAGGCCAACGTTTTGTGACGTGCATAGGGCAACTTTTGTTTGCCATAAAGTTTATGTAAAGTACCATAGTTTAACATGGTTTTATGCTTTTTTAACTTCTCCATAAAACTTTTTGCGCACACCACTGGTTCCAACTTCAAATGGAAAACTAAGATAAAAATTCGCAGTTTGAAAAAGCTAACAAATTGCTACCACTTTCACCAACCTTACTCCAAGTACTGCTTGCAAAGCAGTGGTTAGTCCAATGACGAAGAACATGGTGCCAACAAGGTTTGACTTTGCAATATTGCCTTCTTCGTCGTTAGGAACGCACAGTTTCGGTGCCAGAAAAAGCGGAAATGCAAACAGATTTATAGCAATCAGGCACACCTGTTTCGATAAAATAAGTTTTATGTTGGAATAGCCTAATTACCACAAACTGGGCTTACAAATGGCTTGCTATTCTAGCTGTCGCAATCAATATGCGTAGCTCCGCGGCAGGCTGCATTATTTTCCTAGTAGGCTATAGGCAGTGCCGGTCTTTGGGGTGTGCAAACCGTGCGATCGCACAGGGCCCGCAAATTAGGGGGCCCGCAATTTACTCAGAAAATGCAGTAATTTTGTCATTTCCAATGGAAAAATTTAACAAGTGCATTCAACAAAGGAATTAGCAGCAAGAAAACATAGAGACTCAATGGGTGCAACATATTTCGTTCCCTGAAAAGATCGAGAAAAAAAGACAACAGAGCAAAAGTCGCTGATCGGAGTTGCCGCAAACATTTCAAAATTTCTCTCGATCTTTTCGGGGGACGAAATAGGTCGAAATTTGATTTTGTTACACAATTTCAGGGTACGAATTTTTCAGGGTACAAAATAGGTTGCATCCAGACTCAACATAAAAACATAGCTTTATTTCCGAAAAATGCCAAAGAAAGCACGATCTTATCCTTTTGCTATGCCACCGGACAGCACCATTTTACAGTAATATTCACACCCAAATTTTTGTTGAACATGCTCTCAGAATGCCCCAAATTCAAAGTAATTTTTCAAAATTTTCTGGGTGAGGCCCCCCACACCCCTGGGTGTCGCCTTCAACGATCACGCTTCGCCCGCTGACCGTCAAACCACCCCCTCTCAAAATACCTAGCTACGCTACTGAATTGGATCATTGTTATTGGGGCCCGCAAAACATATTCCGCACAGGGCCCGAAATACCCTAAGACCGGCACTGCTATAGGTGAACTATTTTATTGTGTAATTCTGTTGTGGTGTTTCGTCAATTACTGTCCTACAGTAACCTTTAATTAAGCAATTTTTATTGCGAAACTTCTAGAAGATTTTGTGTTTGTGCGATTTTCAAAACATCTTTTGACTTGTTGTCCAGAAGAATGAGTTTTTATGATGTAATATTACCCTAGTCTTTGGAAGCTTTTGGTTAAGCAAATCGGTAATAAGTAGCTGCGTGACTGGAGTATGATTGCAGAGTTCTAATCAAAGTTGTGTATCATGAGGATTAGAAGTTGTAACAAAAAGTATGTTGAAAATGATTGTAGAGTTCTAGCCGATACTGAATAGATTGTGAAAGTACAAGTTATTGCCAATTGCAAAGTACCTGTTGCAACTTGCAAGTGGGTAGTGTATACTTATTTTGTTCAAAATTTGATTTTTTGCGTGCTGGAAGTAGTAAACCATTCGCTATTTCAAAGACTCCATCTATCATTTCACAAGTAGAACTACCGTATTTGACTATTCATCTGACTGTTTAACGTTTGATTATCACAATAAACTACGTCATCAATTTTTCCAAAGTTTCTACGTATAAGAGATAGAAACAATTGTGACACTATAGATGACCATTCAAATGACACGTAAGCTACAAATTTTACGAAATCCCTTTTACTGGTGACATTGTAGTATCATTTGTCTTTTTTTTTGTGGAATTTTGAAGGCTTTTTGTCCGCTGAATAGAAATGGGTCGCATTTGCCAAGAGCAAAATTTTTTAACAGTTTTGGTATTGTATCAACAAATGACGAAGGTCATTACCTGAAAACTGCAAAATAAAGTGGTGTACCAAGGAGGGGTGCTGTTCAATGTATATAACAGGTCATCGTGATTTTGAGCTATTTCATTGTTGGTATTATTGTTGTTGTTTGCATTATGTTTACTTTCTTTTAAAGTTCCGCTTTTCACTGAGCTGTTGGTGTTTTGACTAGTTTCATCGTCTTCAAAGCAACAAGCTTCAGAAACTTTGGATTTCTATTAAGTAAACAAAATAATAATTAAGCTAGTGTTAGCTCTTTCGTTAAACTTCTTGCACTACGATAAACTACACGTTAAACACACAAATTAACAAAGCAGACAAGTTATCCGTCTGTTGATGTACATAACTATAGAGCCACACCAGGCCCGTAGCCAGACATTTTCAAGGGGGGTTCCCAAATCCAAAAATGTGGACCTTTTGAAAACGCTTTCTTCTTGGTGTGTCCACAAGCTAGCAAAAACATAAGAAGCGGCAGTACATGTACCAACAAACAAAACAAACTTCAAATTGTCAATTACAAAAAAACAACATAAATAAATACCGGTACAAACAATTTTCCCATTAACAATAACACATCTACAGTGGAACCGACAGGGGCGCCGGAAGCGGGAGAGGGCAGATGCCCTTATAAGGTCATGTAAGCTACTGCACAATTTGCAATATAACAATTTGCGCCACTGGTGGTCCACCTGGAATTTTTAGTGGTCCAAAGAGAATTTTATTGGTTCACATAATGGACATCAATTGCCAATGGTCTACGGATTTTTTTTCTTAAAAACATGGTCCATGGGACAACGGCACAAATACATGTAAGCTTTAGCGAATTTCACTGTAATTCAGCTTAAAGTATATCTCACACTATCCATTAAACCAGTGGTTCCAAACCTGGGGTCTGCGGAGTGCGGACCCCTTAGGGTCCGTGATTACCTTGATGAATTTTGGAAAAAAAATGAAAAGCAATCTTTTTACTTTCATTTCTTTCATTAAATTTGCTTACGTTGAAAAAGTTTCGGCCTGGCACTTTGGGTCACCTTAATAATCAAATACTGCTGACATTTCTTGAACAATTCATTAATTTTCTTATTTGAGCGACTGTTTAACCTAATATTTGCCACATGCAAGAGTCATAGTGGCAATGCAATGTGACACAGTACAGTAGTTGAGTAGCATAATTATTACAATAGTCAATAGTATGTTAATTGAGTTTCAGGCAAAATTTAGGTAGGGGTCCGCAGAATTAATAATTTGTCTAAAGAGGTCCGTGACAACAAAAAGGTTGGGAACCACTGCACTAAACCAATACGCGTCCACAATTCCGTTGCCTGTTCTCACGTCAACTATCTTTTATCACGAGAACTGTATTCATAAGATTTTATCAATAGAATTATCCAGAAGGTAGAATGCAAGAAAGATTAACTATTACCTACACTCTGTAACCGAGAAAATACGAGTTTAGCAACTTACGTCACATTTGCTAGCGCAACACAAGGCATTATGATGTAGAAATGATCAAAGTTTAAGACTTTACTATCGTACAATCAATCATTTTGTTTTTCGTTATTAAAGCGTTCGGGACGAAAATGTTTTCAATCTTCCATTGATCTTCCAGAAACCTCCTATTTAAAAATTATCTGGAAGGTTTCAGCTGATCCTGTGATCATATGTACACTACACCTTCTCCAAAATGTGGACCTTTTCGGCTCAAGGGAGGTTCCCGGAAACCTTGAGAACACCCCCTGGCTACCGGCCTGAGCCACACAGGGTGTGCGGCCGACATCAAAAAGCTATTCAGCCTATATTTGGAACCCTGATTGATGAAAATAATAAAAGTTCTTTCACATCATGTATACTTTTTAAAATATGGCATAGCCATAGATTTGTAACGTTTGCCTGACTTTGTGGCTTATAGACAGCAGACCGTTTTCAAAAAATGAGAACTAACGAACTGGAAGAAGAGCTAACTCTAAAAACTGGCAAGTTAAATGTAAAACTGTGCCACAACTGGTTTTAATTTTTACGCAACAGCATGAGACAAAGGGCCTCATCCAAGCAACACTGTTTGTCACAGCAAGTCGGTATACTTATTAGTCACAAATGTTCAAAATATCAAAAAAACTCTACAATCATTCTGTGACACTTCTAAACTTATTTTAAGGACCAGCATTTCCTCACTCAATTTATTTCAAATGGCATTGCTATAGCTGTTTGAAGGTCATTTACCCTTTGGCATACTGTTGGCTTTGATAAACGCAGATAAACAAATGCCTGTGTCGAAGAAACCAAAATGTGATAAAAAAAAACTTACGTCCAGAAACGAATTGTTGGTGACTCCAATTTTTGAAGACGAACAGCTGCAATTCACTTCTGTATCTTTTGATGATAGTGTTTGTTTTGGCATTTTTACGTTCTCTCAGTATTATGTGAAATGCTAACACTGACCTACTGACCTAGGCCCCAGGCTTACTCCCAAAGTACTGTAGGTCAACCTTAAGTTGAAATGGAACATTTAAAAATGGAAAGTTTAATAAAACGTGCATTTATAGAACTATCCATAAAAGCTACTGATTATTATTTTTCTTTATCTTTTACACATAAAGCTAGTTAAGTCTGTGGTGGACGAATTGGTGACTTCGGTGCTGGCAGGTTTGGCTTCGATTCCAGGTCGGGTTTTATCAAAAACTTTTAAAAAGGTAATTTAGAAAAAAAACAAAAAACTGTAATTGCAAAAATGACAAGTGTAATTAAAATTACATAAGGTGTACTCAAGGGGTAGTTACTTCAATGAGTTTTATAATATTTTTTTCACAAGTGTTTTGATACAATTGTGCACTTGCGTAAGGAAGACGATCACTAAACCAAATGTCCGTCTAGCCCTAGTAAGTTTGTGAATTTAACATCTTTGCATAAATTTTCCAATACCAAAAAACTCAAAGACTTTATTGATTGAGAATTTATCAAATACCTAATGCTTGCTTTGTTTCGTCCGTCATGGACCCATTTTTATTTCTCGTGTTTCAGCGCAACATTATTCATTCTAGACCTCTCTCATAGGCTGGGGCCATGTCCTGAACGTCCAAACAATCCTGAGTGCACGAGTAATTGCCAATTTAAAATCAGTGCGACTGAAATCAATGGTGCTGCAAAAACTAGATATGCTTCTTCTTAGGTCTATCTTTGTTCCACACTGGAGTTGTTTGAAACAAAATATTTTGAAATTGAAGCTTTGTTTCGACGAGAAATATCTCTTTATTTTGGTTTCGTTTCATTTCGAAAGAAAATAAGTTTTGTTTTGTTGTGGTTTTGAAACGAAACGATTGAAATTATTATGCTTATGCGTATTCAACACCAAAATATTCCGAAAATATTTGGTTTTGCTTTGAGAAAAAATACTATTTGTTATTCCGTTTCAGTTCAATTTATCTATGAAGAAAGTCATTTTTTTTCGACAAAACTGAATAAAACCGTTGCGAAAAGTCCTATATTCCTATAACAATGACATAGCTTAACGGCTAGAATCTAAACTATCGAAAATCCAATTGTTAGCTCCTGCAATACCAGTTTAATTGGCCTTCTGCTTTTTTTCATAGCAACAATAGTTTTTAATTTATGGAGCAGCCCCACATCGACTTCTGCCTTTTTTGTTTCTTGCTAACGTAAGGTCGATTAAGTTCTTGCACTCATTAAGTTTTGTGATATTTTAATTAGGCTACTTGAATGTACTGATTGCCGACATAGCTACAACTCTGCAATAAAACGCTAATGCTAGGTTTGAAACCCGGTGGCTAGTTTGCAAAGTTTAATTTTGTTAACGTTTTATAAACGTTTTGCTACCGTACGAAAAGTAGCGGATGAGCAAGCTGACGAAATCAGTTCAACAATGAATGGTTGTGGAGGTCAAAGTTGATTTTAGCCATTGAAAAATATAACATACTTTTGTGGCCTTTTGACAATTTTTTGACCTTTAACACTTAGTCAATGTCACTTCATCTGCTTTTCGATATCGCCGATCAAATTAAACATTGCAGGCTTTCTTGCACAACTCTGTGCTTATAAACCATTTTGTTGTATTGGAGATAATAATGTTCTGTTTTGATACGAATTTTTATAAGCCACGTAACCGAATAGAACAAACTTTTAAATACTCTTGGTGAAAAAAAAAAGAATTTTGCCTACGTGACAAAAATAAAATAATTTTTGAATGCACAACATTTCTGCATAACTCACAAGCTGGGTTAATTGTAAGTTTTAATGATTGAGGAGTGTCAAATCAAATGATTTCTTTTGTTGGTTTTGGCCTGAAGGCAGTCTACAGTATTTGTTGTGCATTTTTTCCAGCCAAAGCATTTTCTTTACACTAGAGCAGACAACACGGTTAGTTTCTTGAACAGTTTTCTCCGATAGGAAAAACTAGTTTCTGAAATCCCTGAAAACTCTTAGCAATCGATTGAGACCTGGCAGCTGGGCACACATCTTTCTATTCGATCATAACTCAACACCGCACGACACTTTTTGGTAATTTAACAATTTTGAATATAACTAGTTTAATTTAGTTTTCGACAAGCTTCATATTATCCGGTGTACAGTAGGCTAAACAAAGACTCTCTTAAAACAAGCACTCCCCAGAGTCTCCAGCTATCATTTAATACCATAAAATACTCTACCATTATGTATTTATTTATATCAATAATCGTTGACTTACATGTTAACTGCTGTGTGCCCGTTATCGCTGTCCCAATCCCCCATAGGTTAGATCCGACATGTGCTTTCGACAAATTTAGGTTGAGAAGCCACCTCCTGGACTACTTCACCATCAAACAACTGACTCTGTTCCAGTGACGTAGCTAAAAAAAAAATTGAAGGGCCAAAGGCAATTGTTGGGAGGGCAAACATTTTTATGTTTGATTGAAACATAACGTTTGTTTAAAATAATATAGCTAAGTTTGTTATTATCTTTATCCTGCATTGCGGGAAAGCGGACTTGAGCGCTATGCATCGGTGCACGCCTTCCGACGTACACCTGACCCACGCTGCAGCCGACTGCAATGTCTGTTTCCGATTGTCTACTCTATTTATGACTTAAATTTGGTACTACCCATTACTCGAAATCGATCACTGGGTAGAGGCAATTATCGTAAAGTTTCTTGCCCAGAGAAACAACAGCAAGTGCGTGTGGCTGGAGTCGAACATGCAGGCTCTCGACTGCGAGCCCAACGCGCTAACCACTCGGCTACTGCTGCCGACTTATTGAATGCAGCCAAGCATTTATGAAACGTCATTCAGCATGTAATACAATGTTATTAAAACGCTGTAATAGTACTGAAATTCATATTTGGTAGGCAAAGGGCAAGATAAAATTTTGAGAAACGATTGCTTTCTTAAGCCCCTCCCCTCTATAGCTACGCCCTTGCTCAGTTTCCAATCTCAAAGATGTGTTGTTGAAAACAGTTTGAATGAAGAGCTTTGACAATGGAGTGGGCTACTTAATTTTATAGCATGAGTCGTAATGCGAATAATGAGTCGTAGCCTCAGGTGAGTATTATCAGTAGCTAAAGTAAGCTAAAGCTTAGACTATCTCACAGTACTTTTCTAATAGGCTAGGCCAGGGTTACTCAACTAATCTTAAGCAAGGTCCAGTTTGACAAGTTGAATATTTTTAGCGGTCCGGTGAATAAGTTATTTCACACGCAACCACGAAAGTTAAACTATCTGTACCAAACCACATTTTTAGGTAAAATGTAGCTCAAATAGAATTTCTGAGAAAGTGTTGGGGAGTCTGGGAGTCGAAGCCCCCCCCCCCCCCCCCCAGGGAAATCACAGTAAAAATTGCTTCTTTACCGTAGAAATATGTTTAAAGAAGCCCTGAAACGTGGCAATGAGGTTATTTTTCCAAAAGCTCAAGATCCACCATCAACACCCAGAAGGTCCGGATTCGGACCACCTCGGTCGGCCAGTTGAGTACAGTAGCCCTGGGCTAGGCTGTAATTCAAAAGTATGGAAGAGCAAGTATTATAAGGACTTGGGAGAATTTTCAGAGACCAAATTTAACAATAAAAAGACTATTTCCAGCTTCTGATTGTCATTTCTAGATTCATGTCCGTCACTTATTTGCTTTAATTCCTGACCGTTATAGCAATCACATCATAACAAGTAACAACATCAAGCTGCCTGTCCGAGAGGTTCATTTCATCAACCACGATCGCAAAACTTGATTTTTTAACATTGATGGACATAAAACAAATCTGCGTTCCGATGTTTATAGCGATAGTTGCCTTGCTGATAGACCATTAGGCTATAGCGTAAACAGAAAACGTCTCTTCAGATGAGTCTAAACAAGCCAGTTTTAGGCTACAGCCTATCGGTGGAGAAAGCAATTCCCCGGATGCAACATTTAATTCGGCATTCAAACATGCAACGTTAAAAATTCGCGACAAAATCGATATTGCGCCATACGCCAGCTGTCCCTTTTTTAGTGGACACAAACTTTTGAGAACTGCTTTTTCTTGATCAAAACACCGAAACGCAGGCTGACCTGGACAAAAATTCTAATTGTCCAAGACTGTTTCAAGTGTCTAATTTTTAAAGCCTACCTGCTCGAAAGTGGGATAGAACTCGGCAAGACTCTCTATTTGTTGTAAATTAACTCACGTTCTTTATTGTTATCTGTAGGTTGGTCGCATCAGAAGATAATGTTGTTGAGAAATTAGATGCATTTGACAAATCATTTGCATGGCCTACAACAAAAAAGTAATAAGCTCTAGAAAAAACCTTGACGGATAGCCTACTACAATTGAATTGTTTTTAAGCCAGATCTGTAGCCTATTAATTATTTCCAACCTGATAATTAAAATGTTCGAAAAATTAATTTTACCTAGAGTAGGCTACCGTAGCCTATCGTAGTTATAAAGTTGAATCAAGAGACATGTTTTCCCGGGATTTTAATTTTACGATCTAGGCTACGTTAAGAAGGGTTTTCCTAAATGTAAAAACAATTAACACGCGTAATTCATTTTGTGGTAGCCTACATAGTCATATAACCAGTAGCGTAGAGGGTCCAGATGTACTTTTGAACCAGGGCGGAATAATTTTAGAGCCACGAGACGTTTTCAAGAGGCCCGGAAACATGAAAGAACCACAACGTACTCTGCAAATACAGTGTTTTTTCTTATAGATGTGTTGATTTAGGGCCCAAAGATCTCATTGGTACCGGGCCAAGTAAGCCTCTCAGCGGCCCTGCTTGTAACTTGACAGTTTATGACACAGATATTCTGGAAGTTACTGAAGGAGAATTGTTGCTTTTCAAACTATGCTGCCAAGAAGATAGTCGCTTGACTTATGTTTGTTGTATTTAAACAAATGGACTTGACTTTTTGATAGACCTTTCCCGCAGGCCTGTGCAACGAAGCGTGACGTGGAAAACAATCACGCTGGTTTTTTCATTAGCAAGCACTAAATTGCTTGTGAATACTCAATAACTTGTTTAGCAGTTAGTAGGATCTTCTTAAAAACATGGAATCAACGTTAAAAAACAAGGAACTGACTGTTCGGCTGCATTTTCTTTATTGAACTTTTATGAGAAAAACAGGCAAAATTAATGGGCTCTCGTAACTGCGCATAAACTATGGCGCTTGAAGGAACTGCTGGTAGTGTGTTACTGTGTTGGTGTGAAAATAAAATGCTGTTGGTTTACAATTTTAATAGTCTTGAAATTCCTTCCTACGTTACTGTGTCTTTATAATAGGCGTATAATTTGATGAGAATTATTTGTCTTATTTAGGCCTACTACAATAAAGTAGGCCACAGGCTTCTGTTTGTAGCCTTTTTTTGCTTCTTTACTTGTGAAAACAATGTTTCACTCATGGCTTACTTGCACTGAATATGAATAGGCTAAACTGGAGCAATAGCCTAAGCCTTGTTAAACGGGCATAGCTTTAAAAATGCCATTCACCAAGCTTGTTTATTTAGCAAAATTAAACAAATTTGGAATAACAATATAGATGATAGCTATAAAATTATATTTGAGGTAAGGCTATCATAGCTGTATAGGAAGCATTTTCCATAGTTTTATTGGGCTGGACTGCCATTCAAAATTAGGACCTTTCGTTCAGTGGTCCCGTGCAGATAGCCTATAGGCTATAGCGCTTTGCAGGCGGTAGTTAGGCCCATGGGCTACGGCCCTACAGTAAATTCTTTTTTTCTAAAAATAAATAACTTAATTGTAATAGCCTAGCCTACTCAGTCAATAAAGTACTTTCAGTACAAAATGTGCGACTAAAATGAGCGATTGTTCGATAAAAACAACAACCAAAACGTTTAAAAACTGTGCTTCACCATTGTAAACTCAGCCCGTGAAGTTCTCTTTTTCGCGCTTTTTCAAAGTAAACAGCAAAGTTTTTGCTCTCCACTCTCCAGGCCTAAATATATAAATTGGAATTAAGAAACGGTGGTGAACTGCCCCGCGGAGGCGGGAAGCGGCGTGATTATGGGGTGGCGATGCACACATGCACCCGGAAGGGAAGTCCACCAGCTAAGGTCGCAGGGGTCAGGCTGGGGAGTCTATTTACCTGTGAAAGGAAAGTGTGGATGGAAAATTTTGTGCGACTCGTCCGCAAAATTTGGAATGGCGGAGCCGGCCAGGGAAACGGGCTTGAATAGCTAGATAGGCTATAGACAAATTAAAAAAGGAATTTAATTGTGGTCATTTCAGTTGCAAAATTTTCGAAATCGATAAAGAACGCGCAGATAAGGGGCAATTCAAAGAAACCTTGATTTCGGCTAGGTAGTAACTACCAATGAATTTGGCAGCCATTTTGTTATTTGCATTTTATGAGTTGGATTGCTCATAGTTGCTCGACTCACAAACAGGGGCGCCGGAACGATTTTTGACTGGGGGGGCAAGATTACGAAAAAAGGGCATTTTTGTTTACTAAAAGGCCAATTTTTTTTCAAGTTTAAAGATAAGACATAGCAATAATGCTAATCTATCAGCTCACTATGTATTGAGTAATGATAGCCTACAAGTGTCCGGCATACAAAGAAGGGCATCATGCTATTTTATAATGATGTAACCTACTGTCAAGCCTTAAAGCAGCCTGCGGCCATGGCCGCTAAGTAGTGCTTGAATGAACCACCGGTGCTACCTCCTCAATCGGCCAAGTTTGGCCGCCGGTCTCTCCTAGCCAATTATTTAATTTCGCAATAGGCCTACAATGATCGTGGATTAACTGTCGAAAACATGCAGTATCAAAGAGTGACGCAAAGTTAGGTCAGCGCGTCATAATCGCCACTGTTGCATTGTGTGGGGAATATTTGTTATTGATGGAATATCCATCTGCGATCGCCAGCGCTGTAAGTCTTGTTTGTATTTCCCGACGTTTATTTTAACAAAGTCTTAATCCGAATTGCTAATTTACATCGGCTGGCAATATTGTCGTTTTTATGTCGATTCGATGTTGTCGGACATTGAACCGTTGTTAAAAAGGAGAACAAAGTTAGTTGACATCAATGGGGAAAACATTTTTTTGATCATATTTTGCAAAAACTATGCTTCTTTTAGTGATGTCTTTTAGTAATGTACATTGTACATCATTGAAATAGCTAAAACCTCAATTGCTAAGGCAACAGGATCAGATGTCAGTAGATGTAACAGAAAAAATATTTCACACTTGCTAGTGCATCGTCAGTTCTGATAAAGGGCAGTTAAAGCCTACAAGTAATGTTTTAATCATTAAAATACTTATTTTATTACCTTGCCGTCATCGTCAACACATGTCGAACGTTGTTTTTCGTTGCTAAAAAGAATTCTAGGGGAGTAGCGAACTTTTATAAAATCAGCCACATTGGAGACACTCGTGCGAGTGTCGTTTAAATAGTACTGGATTACAATCCCGATAAAGCAGTTATTGCGTGGTGCAGCGATTCTATTGTAGGACGTCGCCCAGGCCCAGACTTCAACAACGCTAAGTGATCATTTTTGCATTGCTGCAAGTTTAATTCTATTTACTTGTGCTATCGTTATTTTTATTTTGTATTTTGACCTCCAAGCACGCAGATTTGGCCGCCGCGAAGGAGCTCCAGGTAGGCCACGATGGCTGCCGAAAAAAAAACGAGTTTTAAGGCCTGTACTGTGTTGCAAAATTTTGTGCCGTAAATATTATTTTGAGGCAAAAATGAAAGATTATAATTAGGCTAAAAGCGAATAGCAGAAATTGTTATATTGCAAAATGTGCAGTAGCTTACATGACTTTAAAAGGGCACCATTGCCCCCCCTGCCCCTCCATCTGCAGAAAATTTGAGGGCAGGGGGGCATTCGCCCCCCCTGCCCCCCCGCTTCCGGCGCCCCTGCTCACAAAATCATTACAACTGGACGACACAAAACAATGACAAAACAAATAAAACATGTAAGCAAAAACAGCATTATCATTTTGCGGAAATCCAAGTAGGCTATACCCAGGGAAGTTATTTCTTGCAGATATCAAGCGTGCTTTGATATATAGTTATGTCTATAAAGCGATAATTCTAAGACCCCATCACATGTTATTGCTTTAAGTTGCACTGTAATTTACGTTGTTACTGATTGCTTTGTTGCTGATTGCTTTGTTACGTTGCCTTAAGTTCCTTTGTCGTTTTTACTGGTGTTTATTTTCAGTCTCAATTCAGTTTGCAGTTCCCACCCTGGGAAGTCTATATACCCACAACTGACTACACCCTTGTAACTGAAACCTCCCAGCTTGACCATCCAAATGCCATCTCTGGTATAGTCGCTGAGCACCTCACAAAAAATTACTCAGACTTTCTCAACATATATACAGACGGATCCAAGACCAACACGAAAACCGGATCTTCCTTTTTTGTAAACCGCCATGGAATAAAACGCTGTTTCACAATTAATAGATCCGCATCTGTGTTCAGTGCCGAACTGTTTGCAATAAAGGCTGCACTTATATGGATAAAAGAGACCAAACAAAGTAAGTCGGTCATCATTAGCGACTGCTTAAGTGCACTACGGACGATTTCAAATCCAACTTGGACAAAACACAGCTTAATCAATGACATACTTCTGCTTCACTCCAGCATTATATCAAATACAACAAAAGTAAAGTTTTTATGGGTTACTAGTCATGTAGGCATTCCTGGAAACGAAACTGCTGATTTCTTAGCAAAACTTGCTGCAGGAGCCATACCAGCAATACCAACATCAGCCATTACCCCCATCTCCGCAAACACAAAACTCAGCCTAAGTGAAGTCAAAAACCTCACCAAAGATCTAGCTCTGCAAAAATGGAATAATCATTATATAAACAGTACCACAGGCCAACTCTACAAGTCTATATATCCTGACACCAAAAGTGCAGGAACAAACAAAGTGCCTGACCATCCAACCGTTTTTAGACTCATCACCGGTCACTGTCGTTTAAACCAACACCTCTTCAAGATCGGATGCCACACTTCTGGACTATGCGACACATGTATGACCCCTGAGACTGTGAATCATTTTCTATTTCATTGCAGTAAATATGCAACTCAAAGGAAGTGTCTTGAACAAAATCTGAGCAAGCATGGAATAAACATATCGGTGAAAAATTTTGCTGAAAATCGTCCAACTACTACACATCTGCTGGCTTTTATAAACTCCTGCAATAAGCTCATTTAAATTATTGTTTTAATCACTGTAATCATCCATGTTATACTGTAGTGCACCCGTGTCGTGTCTGCTCCCAGCCAGAGATCGATCGCTTTTTACATTGATTCAGCGTCCTTGGACATTGAATCGGTGTGGAAGGCGATTGATTTGCTGGCTGGGCTTTCCTTATTTTGTTTCAGTTTGTAACACCAAGCGTGCAATTCCAAAGAAGTACCTGACTTTCGTGGGCCTAACCTCCTACAAGAATTTCTTTTCCACTAATGATGTGTTTAAACTATTGTATCGTATTATGTTGTGTTGTGTCGTATTGCACCCTTCACTATGCCCTGACCCTGTTGTGTTCTAACTGTGCTAAATAGCTATTATAATAATGACTGTCGCTAAAAGACCATAGATGTTGTAAAGCGACATAAAACAAACCATAACAATCAATCAGTTTGCAGTTTATGTCGTCAGAACAACCTATAGTTGCATTTTAGCGTAATAAACTTCTTAATAGAGGAATTGTAGATGGTTTGACTACATTTTATTGGTGTCCGACGTTTTCTTCGTAAACAGTTCTTCGTAAAGCAATTCTTCGTAAGCAATTTTTCGTAAAACAATTCTTCGTAAAGTTAATTCTTTGTAAAACAATTCTTCCCAAAGCATTTATTCGTGCATGCAATGGAGATTTGATGTATACGAAGAAATGCTTTACGAAAAATTCTTTTACGGATTTCATTTCACCAACAACAGTTTACGAACAATTGTTTTACGAAGAATTGCTTACGAAGAATTGCTTTACGAAGAATTGTTTACGAAGAATTCGCCTATAACCCATTTTATTACGCTAATAAAGTATGGATCTAAAAGACTTGCGCCCTAGACTCTTAGCTGCGGACCCGCAAAGTAAAGACGCTAAACGACAATGGGTGCATTGGTACAAGTCTTTTACAATTTATGTAGAAAAGCTCGGAGAAGTTTCAGCTGAAGACAAGTTGAATTTGCTTATAAATCATATAGACGCTTCAATATATGAACTGGTGTGTGAGACAACAAATTATGATGAAGCTATCGAACAACTGAAGCGCCTTTTTGAAAAGGTTTCTAACCCCATGTTTTCTCGATTTGTTTTAAAAACTAGGAAGCAAAAGCCAGATGAATCACTAGACGAGTACATGCAGACCTTAAAGCGATTGAGCCTCTCCTGTGACTTTCGGGCCGTATCGGCAGTTGCGCATAAAGAGGAAGCTATACGTGACTCGTTTATCGCTGGGATTTCGTCAAATCACATTAAACAACGCTTGCTAGAGAACAAAAATGCTTCGCTACAACAAACTTTTGATAAAGCTCTATCCTTAGATGATGCCCAAACGTTTTGCAATCGTGTCGAAATGACTGCGAGCCAGACTCCGTCTTCACTTGATTGTGGCGCAACAGCTTTTGAAACACGTCCTACCTTTAAAATTGAAGATTCTTCAGATAAGGAAGAAAGCTCAGATGTTAGCGCCGCGTTGGTTGAAAAGTGTAACTATTGCGGAAATAGGCGACATAGTAGAAGATATAGCCCTGCTCGCAGGCGCGAATCTAAGAGTTTTTTTCGGGGGGGGCCAGAAAATTTGAAAATCAATTAAAAAGAAAGAAAAAGCTAAACAGATATGAACAATGATACTACGACATATACGATATGCTAGAAAATAGACATTAAAACAACCATTTTCATCAATTGTGATGCCGAGGGACTAATATCAGCTGTTTAGAAGCATATCAAACCATTTGATGCGGAAACATACAATTTTTCACAAAATTTCGGGGCGGGCCCCCTGGGCCCCCCCCATAAATCCGCGCCTGCCTGCTCGTGAAGTTATTTGTTTCAAATGTTCTAAAAAAGGTCATTTCTCAAAAGTTTGTCGTCTTTCCAGGGTAAATCGAAAACCTATTTATTCATCTGCTTCTACTCCACGAGATGTCATTATGAATATGACAACCGAATCTTTCGACACCCACGCAAAGGTCAACGTCCCTGTTACAGTTAACGGAGTTCAAGCCAATGCTCTCATTGACACTGGCTCTACTCTTTGTCACATGAGCGACCGTTTAAGAAAGCGTCTAAAACTAAATCTTGAAGAAAGTGAATGCCGCATTGGTTTAGCCGTGAAAGGATGTTCATCGCAAAGTTTAGGAATCTGTAACGTAAAAGTCGCGCTTTTTGGACAGGAGTATGATAATGTAGGAGTCACTGTTTTGAAAAATTTGCTCACCGACCTAATTATCGGACAAACTTTTATGAAACAGCACAAAAGCGTGAATATTCAATTTGGAGGGCCTATGCCAACGTTACAGATCGGAGCATTAGAAGCTATTAAAACGTCTACTTCAATACAGCTTTTCAAACACTTAAGGAAGGAGTGCCATCCGATTGCTACAAAGCCTAGAAAGTATTCTCAAGCCGATAGAAGTTTTATCTCTTCAGAGGTGCAGCGACTTTATAAGGAAGGTTTAATTGAGCCGAGTCGTTCGCCATGGCGAGCACAACCTCTTGTGGTCACTCAAGAAAATCACAAAAAGCGGATGGTCATCGATTTTAGCTAAACCATAAACAAATTCACTTGTTTAGACGCGTATCCTTTACCTCTTATGTCAGACGTAGTGAACAATGTTGCTAGGAACAGCATCTATACAACGCTAGATTTAATAAAGTGCGTACCACCAGGTATAAGTTCCTCTGCAAGATCGAAATTACACTGCTTTCGAAGCCGATGGAAGCTTGTGGCAATGGAAGAGAACGCCGTTTGGTCTAACGAATGCAGTACCTGGTTTTCAACGGATAATGGACAGCATTATCAAAGACTACGAGTGCAAAAGTACGTATACGCTTATCTTGACAATATTACCATTTGCCAGAAAACCCAAGAAGAGCACGATCAAAATTTATCAAAATTTCTTGCAGTAGCTCGAGAATGCAATCTAACTTTCAATGAAGCAAAAAGTACTTATTCGGCAGATACAATCGACTTGCTTGGATATAGAATCTCTAAAGGTACTTTAAGTCCTAACCCCGAAAGAGTGGAATCTTTACTAAAAATCCCGCCTCCAGAAAGTAGTAAACAACAGCAGAGGATTGTCGGTTTATTTGCGTATTATGCGCAATGGATTTCGCGTTATTCTGACAAGATTCAGCCTTTAATTCGAAACACTACCTTTCCTCTGAATGATGCAGCCCTAAACTCTTTCGCGACGTTGAAAGCTGAATTGGCTCAAGTTACGCTTGGGGTGTTGGATGAAGAAATTTCATTTACAGTAAAAACTGACGCATCTGACATTGCCATTTCAGCCACTTTAAATCAAAACGGGCGACCCGTTGCTTTTTTTTTCAGGACACTCAACAAAAGTGAAAAAGTTCACTCAAGCATAGAGAAAGAAGCGACGGCAATTATCGAAGCCATTCGAAAATGGAGTCATTTTCTAGCGGGACGCCGATTCAAACTTGTCACAGATCAAAAATCGGTGGCATTCATGTACAACAGCAACAACCATGGCAAGGTAAAAAACGCAAAAATTTTGAGATGGCGACTGGAACTATCACAGTACGATTATGAAATCGTTTATCGAGCAGGGAAGTATAATACTGCTCCCTACACTTTATCTAGAGTGTATTGTGCAACTATGATGGACAATTCGTTGTATGAAATTCATGCGGCCTTATGCCACCCTGGAGTAACTCGCATGCATCATTATGTTAAAACAAAGAATTTGCCTTATTCTATTGATGACATCCGTAAAATGACATCCGCTTGTAAAATTTGTGCTGAGTTGAAACCTAAGTTCTACAAGCCAATTGAAATTCCATTGATAAAAGCTACGCAACCTATGGAGCGCTTAAGCATCGATTTCAAAGGACCTTTACCTTCTGCTACAAATAAAAAATACATTCTGACTGTAGTAGATGAGTACTCTCGATTTCCTTTCGCCTTTCCTTGTAGTAAAGTAGACACTGAAACTGTGCTCGTGCATGTCTAGTCTTTTTGCAATGTTTGGTAAATGTGATTATGTGCATTCGGATAGAGGTGCATCGTTTATGTCTAAGGATTTTGTGTCTTACATGTAGGCCTACAGTTTGCGTATTCCTACCAGCAGAACCTCTATATACAATCCACGGGCTAATGGCCAATGCGAAAGATACAACGACGTAATTTGGCCTTCTGTAAAACTTGCTTTGAAAACTCGAGATCTTCCTATTTCTAAATGGGAGTGTGTTCTACCTGATGTTTTACATTCTATGCGCTCTTTATTATGTACTGCAACAAACGTTACGCCACACGAGCGATTTTTTAATTTTCAGCGTCGTTCAAGTCTAGGTCTTTCCATACCTACTTGGGTTAAATGTCCTCAAAAGGTTTTATTGAGACGACACGTTCGTGCTAGCAAGTATGAACCGCTTGTCGAAGAAGTGGAAATGACTCATGCAACTCCGAACTACGCGCACGTTCGTTTCGCGAACGGACGCGAAACCACAGTGTCAATTCGTGACATCGCTCCAACTGCTTGTGGTGGCCTTGACGAGTCGACTCTTAGTTTTCCGGATCCCCGGAGTCCAAACGAAGGGATAAACAATCCGACTGATTCCAGCGAGCGCCCCATGCCCCGGCGCTCATCACGTTCAAGGCGACCGCCAAACAGATTTGTAAATTAATTAAATGTATTTAATGTATTAGCGCCTTTAATTTTTGTTGATCCCTATTGATAATCTATGGAAGGGGTGAATGACATGTTATTGCTTTAAAGTTGCACTGTAATTTACGTTGTTACTGATTGCTTTGTTGCTGATTGCTTTGTTACGTTGCCTTAAGTTCCTTTGTCGTTTTTACTGGTGTTTATTTTCAGTCTCAATTCAGTTTGCAGTTTATGTCGTCAGAACAACCTATAGTTGCATTTTAGCGTAATAAACTTCTTAATAGAGGAATTGTAGATGGTTTCACTACACTCCAGTCATCAATTCTAGCGCCTGTGCGTCAAGAGCCTCTGCAAATATACGAAACTACAGGGAATAACCTATTAAGGCTTTGTCAGTCTGAGGAGATAAATTCAAAAACCAACCAAACCAACCAACCAGCTAAACTCGTCACCTCCACACCAATCCAACGTCAGAAAACTTTGAATTAATGCAAACATGACAGGCCACGCTAGCTGGGATGTACAAAATTTGAAAATGAAATAAAAATATATTTGGATGGACTAAAGAATTATTGTTAAATTATTTTACACTAAGTATACAGTATTTTTCTATTTTTCTTCTTAATGATACAATAATACAGTTTTAGAAAGCTAATGTAGCCTGCTTTGCTTAACGAAACACTATCAGTCCCTTGCAATAATAAATAAATCGTCATATTTCAACACTCTATATAGAGGCGCTGCACTAGTGGCGTCAGTAGCAACTTAGCACTATAGCAGTTAGCTGGCCTTTGGTGCAGTTTTTATTGAAAGCGATTTTTTGTTAATAGCAAAAAAATGATGTTTGTGACTGGCATAAGACGCCAATTGCTGTATGTAACGTATTCAGGGTAGAGCTTTGTCATATTTTTAGATCAGCGGCGCTGGTTCGACTCTCGGGGCATGCGCTTGAGCAACGCACGTTAAGGACTGCTCTCCATTCAGCGGCATCTAATGGATGGAATAATTCCCCGGCAACAAGACTTCAACAATCGGACACTTCACTCTGTCAATCTCGGTGACCGGGCCTGCGTCAGTGATTCAAAGCCTCTACAAGTATGCAAAACTGCCAGGATTAAGCTCTACAAGAAGCTTTCCCAGTCCTAGGATAAAGATTCAATCAATCCTTAAATATTTGTAAAGTTGTTCACAACTCTTGATTCGCTGAGCCTATTTAGGCAAATGTAATTTTGTACTGTCCTCTGCAACTATGGGTGCAGACTTCTGACTCAAATATTTTATTTTAATATCATGGTATAATTTGTAGGCTACCGTACCTACTTGCCTATATGACTTTATGTTAGGATTGAATTGCTGGTACGGTAATTTCATGATCACATGCAGAAAAATGCTTTTTGTTGCAAGTCTTTGTCTAAGTAGCCAATGAGAAATATTAAGCTAGACATTTTAGTGTGATTTTGATCAATCATGCTGTATATTTGCAATACAAAGAATGCTAAGTCTAGCTTAATACGGTATGTACCGTAGGAAGCCGCTAAGATACTACAATATGTCAACATGCCCATAGGCATAACAAAGGGGGGCCTAAAGGGCCATGCCCCTCAAAAGTTTTAAAATTATAATTGTCAGTACGGTAATTGTGTTTCTAGAATTTTATGAGTAGACAGTCGGTTATTTTCCAGGTTTTTATTATGCCTGTTCCATACAGTGTTAGCCTACTTTGCAGACCACCTATCATAGTTTTACTACTCGTGTACTCAACTATTATTTTCACCATTGAAAAAGCATTGTGTCTTATTTGCAGTCAGTTTTAGCTAGGGAAAGATTTTCACTCTGCAATTTTGAATTTTAAACGTTTAGCCAGTTTATTATATTTATTTTGCACTGAGTTTCCTATGAAGCAACAACACTAAAACAAGCAAAATTGGATAGTTTTTTTTTCTAAGAAATCTCAAGATTTCTAGAAATTGGTCAGGAACCCGGAAAAGCTGTTTACACTAAAATTCTGGTTACCACAAAGAAGCAAAATTATCATCAAAAGCATAAAAACTGGTCAAAATGTGTGCACAAATTTAGAGGCAAAATCCGCTATGTAAATGAAAGAAAATAGGAACATGATGACTTCCATTGTCAAGATGTGATGTTCCGTGCCTCACATATTTTTTGTGTAGACATTTTGAAATAAAGGGAATTTGTTAAGCTTGTTCAACTTCGCATTGACGCCAGAGCTGAAGATTTAAAAAATTATTTAGCTTGAATGGCTGGGAACGCTCACTATGCAGCAGGCTAAACCCACTGAAACAAAATGAGATTCCCAGCAATATGATAGTGCAAGAGATGGTCATTGAGGTTAACAAATTGCTTGTGTCTGTTACAGGATGGCTAGTCATGAGGTATTTCTGGCAAAAGACAACTCAGCCTTGTTTTGAGGTGCATGCAAAGCAGCAGTGTGTAAAAGCTTCACAGGATTATTAGAGATAGATTTTGTTTCAGCAGAATCAATTTCATTATGCATTTTAGCCCATCTCTCTAGAATAAGAGTGGATTTCCAAAAACATATCAGGCAAGGCTATGGTAGCTTACATCAACAATGGCAGATCACTTGAGTAATGGACAAACACGCATTTGCAAGTTATATTATTGTGGCATTACCCGCAACAATAATTTAGGCTGAGAGGTCTTTTTGGTGCAAGAATTGAGTCAAAATACGGCTCACCCATGCTTTCTGATTTTCAACTCAAATTATGTATTTCATTGCCACCGTGCAAGATTAATGAGGAGAAGATGAATCGAGTTGTTAGGCTAGGCGGAAGCGATGGACTTTTAATTGTGGTGGTATTTGCTAACAATGTTGTAACTATTTATTATATTAGAGTTAAAAAAGGTTTGGAAAAGTGAATTTTGTATTGATAAAACCTAGCTGTACTTATTTTTTAAATGAGTAAATTAGTTTTCTCATTTAGCATTTTTTGTTGATATAGACAAAATAGTTAGTTAAAAATTTTGTTCCCTTTAAAATAGTGGACTGGACCTAGCTTACTGTAATACTTTATAAAATTTACATGCCTTAAAAGAGTTACAGATAGAATAGTATAGCTTAAAATAGTTGTTTGGGAAGTAAGGCAATCCACATGTTTATAGCTTATGGCCACTGAAAATATTGACAGATACTGTGCGTAGTAAAAAAGTAGAATATGAAAGTGTCTTTATTATTATTTTTTATCAAAGGTTCTTAGCATGGCCCATTTGTAAATTGGCACCAGTAATGCAATTTGACAAGATATTTTGATTTTCCATAACTTCAACTGTATATGTTTTTTTTTTAATAAAAAATGCAGCTACCGGTAATCTGTTTATACCTTCAATATCTATGTAACTTACATGATCATGTGGAATTGATTCTAACTTGTAGCATAAGCTTGCTCAACTTCAAACAGTGACTCAGTAGGGCTATGTGAAAAAGTTTTTAACGCACCGCTGTGAGCAAAACTATACTTTGTAGACCATATGCTTTATAAATCAGCTGAAATTTTGTATCTTGTTTTTCAAAGCAGCTTGAAAACACCCAATTTTAAGCAATTGCATGGCTGGTATGTGATTATTAGTGTCTTTGTTTTATGAATCTTGCCAGCTAAAAATGGATGTTTCTTCAAAAGAAGTGATAGATGAAGTGGCTGAAAAGCTGTAAGTTTTTTTTGTTTACTATATGTATTATATTGGATATTTCTTGTGTATCATATATTTGCAGCGTAACAAAGCTACATGTATATATGTACTTATTTTATGCTTATTGTTGCCTATTTGAATCATCAGTATGTATAGCCTTTTTACAACACACTAGTGTCCAAAAGAAAGAAAACTCACAAAGTATTTCAAGCAATAAAATGTCTTCAAAATCATTGCTGATACAAGTTCAAACGTAAAACTTAACAAATAAAAAAAATTGCTTGAGATACAATGATACAAGTGAAGAAATATGGAAAGATAGTTTGGCAGCAACAAAAAGAAGCAGGCTGTTATTCTTATCACTTCAAGGCTGACAGTTTCAGCACAGTGTAATGAAGGCACAGCTCTTACTTTAAATTCTCTCAATATATATAATACTGAGTTCAGTATCACACAGAAGCAATTTTTTTTATTTTTAAAATGCTTGTAGTAATGTAGTATTTTTATGACTTAATGACGTATCTAACTTTAATCTACCAACTCAGAGGTGGACACTCCATGCACTATGCCACCAAGCTGAATATCTATAAGTTATATAATATGGGTCATAGTTTGCCTTTTTTGATTGAAGTACTAAAGTATTTTTCTTTCTAGAGAGCAGCTGTCTTATGATACTAGGCAATCACTACAAACAATAGGCCTAACTGACCTCATCAAAATCGTTTTCATGAGAATTTTTCAAAACTTGTTATGGTGCTGCACAGCCTATATAACTATAAGCTTGATTCAATTAATTAGCTTTAACATGAAATATTAAACAATGAAGTTTAGCATGAAATGTAAAATGATGGATAAATCGGCCAGAAAATCATGATAATTCTCATGCCTCAACTCTTAGTTTTACAAGAGTTACAACAACAAACTTTTTATTCAAATTTGAATCTTTTAAAGCAATCACTAAAGCAAGCAATTAATTTACAGCTCTTCTAGTTATTTTAAATTATATCTACTATTTAGTTATTTTATGTTTGTCTTTTTCAGAAAATATTACATGGAGATTAAACGACGAGAAGATGGGTTTGATTTGTCTGGTCCTAATGAACCACGGAGAGCGTATCCTCACCTTCGAACAGTGAGTAGCCTATATTTTTTAAGAATTGCCGATGTTGTTATATATAATTTGTGAATTAAAATCAGGCATCATGCAAATATTTAAATTTAATGTCTTTGATATGACTTTCTTGGTCAGTTGTAATCAGAAAATTGTTTGGTCTAAGCAATAGTGCAAAGAAAATTGGTTTCACAGTAGACAAGATACAAGCAAAACATACACCACGTTAGCTGCTGCAATGACATTAAGAATTTATATTCATAAATTAGTGAGCAAGTAGACCAAAACTCATGGTCACCTTTGGCATGTCATTAAGTGTCAGCAAGTCTTGTCAAGATACAGCCATGGGCCCAAGATGGGCATATAACTAATAAACTGTAGACTAAACCATGCAGTAGAACACAATCTCAAATAATGCAAATAGTATGCCATTGACTACTAGTTTGAACAGAATGGCCCGATTCGGTGAGTCCGATTCGGTGAGTTCCCTATTCGGTGAGAGCCTTTTTCGGTGAGAGCCCTATTCGGTGATTTTTTTTTTTAGTTATTGGGTACCGTAGCCTAATTATCATTGCCGCTATAGGGATAAGGGTTAAGGGTTTGGGGGTTAAGGGTTTGGGGGTTAAGGGTTTGGGGGTTAAGGGTTTGGGAGTTAAGTGTTTGGGGGTTAAGTGTTTGGGGGTTAAGTGTTTGGGGGTTAAGGGTTTGGGGTTAAGGGTTGGGGGTTAAGGGTTGGGGGTTAAGGGTTTGGGGGTTAAGGGTTTGGGGGTTAAGGGTTTGGGGGTTAAGGGTTTGGGGGTTAAGGGTTTGGGGGTTAAGGGTTGGAGGTTAAGGGTTGGGGGTTAAGGGTTGGGGGTTAAGGGTTTGGGGTTAAGGGTTGGGGTTAAGGGTTTGGGGGTTAAGGGTTGGAGGTTAAGGGTTGGGGGTTAAAGGTTGGGGGTTAAGGGTTTGGGGGTTAAGGGTTTGGGGTTAAGGGTTGGGGGTTACGGGTTAGGGTCTTATTTCAACGTTTAGCGACGTTAAAACGATGTTAAAGCGGCAATGATAATTAGGCTACGGTGCCCAATAATTTTCAAAAAAAAATTCAAAAAAAATCACCGAATAGGGCTCTCACCGAAAAAGGCTCTCACCGAATAGTAGCAGACCCAGTTTGAATGGTAAAGCTTTGGTAGAGAGTTTGCTTTATTGTGTCACAGACATACGGTACCGTATTAAACTTAGTAAAGTCATAAACGGGTCAACTTACTTTACTTTGTTTATCTTGAATTTCCAAATATGTACATATTAAAAACAGGGATATCTAGAACAAAATAACTTGCATTCTTCTGGTTACTGTACCAGGCTACCACCTGGCATTAAGTATGATTCTTATTCTTAACATCAGGTGGCGTGATACTCAAATACAGTCACCAGAAGAACGCAGGTTATTTTATAAACAATCCCTGGTGATTGGTGAACTCTCTTTCTGTATTTATGTATTAACAATGTTGGTCATGAAGTAGACTGTTTTATTGTTGTTTCTGTTACCAACATCAATGCCCGAGTGCAGTAAAAGTATTAGTCTTTGCCCCAGAGATTCAAACGATTTGCAGCATAAAATATTGTTTTTGTAGCTGCTATTATTACAGATTAATATGTACAGGGATATAGAATCCGATAGGTACCGGTAGATTCTAAATAACCTTTGAGATCTTTCAGTCTAACAGCTGTAGCCTACCATAGTTTGAAATGATGTAGGTAGTAATTTGTAATCACTTTTTTTACATAAAAAATGTTTTTCTTTTAGGAAAAAAACAAGCATTTAAAATTTTTTACTGGTAAATATTTTTATAAGCTAGTTTGGTAAAAATTTACATGCTTACACAAAATTTTAAATTTAGAGTTCCGAAACATACTGTATGATATACTCTGAATTAAACATGACCAGAGACAAGATATCTATGAACTAATCTGTGTCAGGTCACTCAACTGCAAACATTTCAATTACCTTTAAAGGACGTACATTCATTCACATTCTGTACTCATTTTATAAAACTCAGTCAAAAGAACTGATTTAATTTATAGCAGGCTAATCAGCAAGTATAATTTTACATCTCTATTTTCAATTTCTCGGTTGCAGTTCTTTATAATAATGATCATTGAACCCCACTGTTGCTTGAGAAATGTGTAAAATGATTGCAAACTGCATAAAAAACGCAAAATAAGCAAGTGAAAAACTAAGTCTAAAAACGTTTTTAGAACATCCCTTTTTTTGAACAAGGTCGAGAAAATAGGAAGCGTTTGTGATTCATCATAGCCTATAGATTGATCAATACTTCGCTTAAAATTGACAATAATCTTTGCGCATTGTATCGGACATGGGATCATAATTCCAACTTTTCATGTTATCAATTCTTCTTTTATTAATGTTAATTGAACGTTAGTATTGACAATTATCACAAAGCAAACAATCTGCTGATACCATGGTCACGACTGGTTCGGTGCATTGTGGGTAAAACCTATATACTTAACCCCATTGTTTTCTATTGTTGTTTTATATTTGCTTTGACAAGTAGATAAAGGTGTGGAAGTAAATGACATATGGGTTGTCCCATGCTATCCACTCACTATTGTATGTAGAAAGGCAATATTTTCACAAGCTCTTGATCTAGAACAAACACCACAATTAAATTTCTTCAGTGCTGCTATCAGCGAATATTTGACCTGTTTGATTGGTTAATTGTTTCCATGGCAATAGCCGCGGCACCGGCGTTTTATTGTTGTAGGGACAAATTGATCTATTGAAATGGTAGAAAATTACCACTATAATTTCTAGCATCATTACAAATTAGACGAAAGAGAGAATTCTTTCTGGTTATTGCCACAAAAGCTGTGCACTCACCCACTAGTAGAGCAAACATACTTAATTTCTCTAACCATGTTGGATTGGCTTTTAAGCCAGTTCTAAGAATTCCAATCACCAATGTGTTTCGTAACCGAAGTCACTGCAGTTTTTTATTATTATTTATTTAGGGTTCATCATTGAGCTATGGAAAGATTCATGATCGAAGCTTGAAGCATTATTTTACTTCGTCCATGATCAAGACACAGATTGCCAACCTGGAGGCTGTTCCTCCTGGGTCTCCACGCCAAAGAACGGTAACGAAGAGGATGAAGAGGCAAATGAATTCTTACTCGCACAAGGTGAAGATATGTTATCCAAGTACAGAATAATAACATAAGACGAGAGCTCACCATAGATATTGTCAATCCAATGGAAATAGACCAATAGATTATAAAGTAGAAATATATTATGTTTACGTTAAAAGCAGATTTCAATTAATGACTAGGGTGCCAGGGTGGCCTTTCTATTAGTGCATAATTATGCATTAATAGATGTCCTATTAATTGGATTTTTTTTCATTAAAAGGCATGTCTTATGTGGTTAAGACATTATTTTCGACAATCTCCTATCCTTACCTAAAGGGAATAATGCTGCTTTAACCAAGAATGCGGGAGCGTCTGAAAAAACAAAAACAGCTTTTTCAAATAGAAAATACGAGTTTGCATTTTAATGTGCAAATGAAGACTACTTGCCATGAAACACATCCTCACCAAATGTTCCCTTGGTCTACGTGTGACGACGACGGCCTAAGAAATGTTACCAACGGTGCCAGAGCCTCTTGTCTGGCTTTGACAAAGTCGTAGGCTACTGAGCTATGAATGAATTTGAACAAGAAAAACGTCTTTCATCATTACATTCCGTTATGTATTGATATGAGAACGAATTCGTGCCGGCAATCAATTTGAAACTTGTAATGTTATCAATAATAGTGCACACGAGGAGAGCGATTTATTTTTATCATGATGGCACTTCAAATGACACTTATAGTCACTTTATGAATATCCTTATGAATTGTAGCCAATGTCCTTACTTTTTCAAAGTTCAAGCGTCTGTCTTTTAGTCATGAAGTAAATAATGGTATGCGAGGTATATGAGTACGGTACATAATGTCTTTCAAGTGTTGGTTTCGTGTATTCATTTTAGTACGGCACAACTTGGCTTGTCTATTTTATGAGTCGGCCCAGACAGCAAAATCTCTCATTTTTACATTGATTCAACGCCTGCAGGTCGGATTTTGCTGTTTAGAAGGCAAGACGTATCCGATTTTATTGACATTATAATCAAAACTCAACAAAACTAGACAGCTTGTTATCATTTTAGAGGCCAATATTTGCTTTTTCCGTTTGGATTTCATATCAAACGCAGAAATTAAAGGGTTAGAGCAGTGATTTTAAACTTTTGAGAAATTTTACTACATTTCACTAAAATCTTTGTAAAATTAAAAAAAAAGTCACACAGTAGGCATTTTTTATTTGTTTACAATTATATTTTTGTCGTAACGAGAATGCCTTGCTGTAATATCAACAGCAGCAAAGAAATGTTTTTCTGACCTAACATATCGAAAACTATTTCTGATGCTACTCCTTTTTAATTGCAACTCACCTCACAACAAAGTTACACCTTCCAGTAGTGACTTTTTTGTTGAAGATTTTTCACTCGAAGTACCAAATTTCTTCTGCATTTTGGACAATTTTTTTACAAAAGTTAACATTTTGTTAAAGGATTCTGATCAACTGCTGACGCGAAGACAGATAGCCGATGGATTGCACTCAGCCCAATTGGAAGCTCTCAAAATGTTGCAGGCAGAAACACAGCAAAGGTATGAACGATCTTTATAGTTGTGTCATAACATTCTTTTTCATGTACTATACCGTACTATAAATTAACATTTTCTTTATTAAAACCCTAAATTCAGCATCAGTGAAGCAACTCTCAAATTGAACATTTTGGTACTTGACATCAAAATGTCATACGATGGTTGGACCAATAATATCGTGACTGCTATACATACTGTATATTATGGGACACACAATAAGCAGTATCCCAGCCAGCAAAAGTTGTCATTTTTGCAGCATTACGACGATTAACAACGTTGCTAGTTGGTGAAATGATGCAAAAATAGCAATTTTTACTGACGGGGATACAACATCACCAAGATACTTTTATGAGTTTTTTTAAACTTCATCCAGCCCAAACTTATTCAAGTATTTCACAGTGTAGATTCTAACGATCTGTTTTAGCCTGATGCTGCGAGTTCGTTGCGGCAATATCAAATTACACTAGCTTTCGGAACACAGTTCCCTAGTCATGTGCTATGACGAAGCATCAGGCTAAAACAGATCGTTAGAATCTACACTGTGAAGTAACGATCATGCTGCTAAAAGCGAAACTCAATCAATTGCGTTATTCAAGTATATTTTTAAAATTCACTCATGACTGGAACAAAACACGAACATTTGTTTGTTGTCACTAATTTAGTTTGTTGACCACAAAACTTTTGTTTACACCATATCAGGATGAAGCGCAAAATCCGCCATGGCAGCAACCCTGTCCTCCGCAAAGCTGTAGCTCCAACGATGACGCACGGGGAAGCCATACGATTGGTTAATAGATCAAGTCAAATCTTGGTGGCCACGGTAAGTGCGAAAACACAGAATGTTCTTGCGCATGTGCAGTACACGATGCAGAATTCAGTGTTTACTTGAACATTAAGTAAGTTGGCCCAACTTTACAAAAAATTTTACGTTGTAGCTATCACATTTCTAAAAAAACTCTGGCATTTCATTCTAAAAAACTCTGGCAAACTCTGGCATTCCCGCTGGTTTGAAGCAATCGCTTCTGTCGCATATCATGACAATTTGAACTGCAAAACACAAAATGGCGCATGTGTTTTTCTGTGGAGGCTACTCTTAAAGTTGGTTTAATATACTTTGAACGTATCACATATAGGCTATTTTTTCATATTTTCTCCAGTTTTGTTATTGAAAATGGCCATTAAACAACGTTATTTTTTGTAAATTGATGGAAAAACATTTGCATCATTTTAGATCTTCTCAGTAAATACTATGTGCGAAACTTGTTTAATTACTAAAGAGTTATTTGCAAAAAAAAACACCAAAACAGCATTGCAATGAAAGGACACGATATTGGTTGTGTATCAACAACCCATTGGTTGAACAAACATATTAGACAAGCGAGCTGACAAAAACTCAAAGCAATTGCTCAAGGAGAAATTGATTAAACAAGCGGAGACTCGAAGTCCAGAGGCAAGGCAATTAACACGTCAAACCGTAGTGGACAATCAAACAATTCAATAATGTTCAAATAGCAGATTTGCTAAAATTCTCTCAAATTACTTCTGATTGTACAGCATACTGGTGATTTTAAAATATTAGACATTCCGCCCTGATGGCTTAATCGATAACACTCAGCTGTGTTAACGAAGAAGTAGCAAGACCAAGCGACGGGAGTTCAAATCTCGGCGAGTGCGGTTAAAGAGCTTGGAATCCAATCGAGTTGGATTGGAAATGCAGTGCTCAATATTTACGAAAGAGGCTGTGTCATTGATTGAAAGTCTGCAAGAAAAAAAAGTAGCCTAAGGTTTCGGCAAGGCTGTTTCAGTCTGGGAATGAGTGTTTCTCAGGCACCAAATTAGGTTCATTATAGCAGTCCTGAGAATTTACTGAGTAATTGTCCTGAGTATGTAATAAAATTAAATTGTGTATTCATTCAGGAAACAGTCGCCTTAGCCCACGACATAATTTCTCAAAGACACGGTTTTGACTCCAGGCCCCAGTCTGCCCCTGCTCCGAGTTCCCATGGATTGCCGGGTTTATATGACAATCGCTCAAGGCCAAAAACTGCCCGAGGAAGGTCCAACAATGGTCTGTCTGTGTCATCTAGAGAAAGGTCTTGTAGACGCAGGCCAAAGTGAGTAAACTTCAGGTAACACGCAATGCCGGTTGCGTATTTGCGTTGTTCTCCATTTAATGACTTCTAGTGTATATCGCTTCTTGCTTCATGCCTTTTTACTCTTTTTAAAGTTAGCTCCTTGGCCAAGTTGATAGATCGCCTTAACATGTTTGAAAAGGAGATCGGTTCGATACTCACCTCGAGCACTTTGCTGTTCCATATACCAAAGCTAAATGCCGACGAATTTACGTTCTTTCCCGCCCACTATTCTACATGTAGAATCTTTAAGGTTCTGAATCTGTAAGGTCCAGGTCTGGGCATGAACCTGAACTCGACTGAAAGCACTGAAACATTTTTTGTAGCCCCTTTAAACAGCCTCGCTGACATGGTCTGGTGTATAAAATTTTGAGATTAAATCATATCTGATTAAATCACAGCGCCTTTTTAAAAATACATTGTTATTGTGATCATCATCATAATTATCATTATACCCACTGATATTCTCCTGTACTAATTTTAAAGCTTCCACAAGCAGAAATTCTGTGACGTTTTCTTAAATCTCTTTTCTTGACTGGATTGACAACTTCCACCTGAATAATTCAAAGGTATGTATGGGACATGAATGGGAGGAAGGTCTTGTACTCAGAGTATGATGACGGCGTCGAGAATGATCACTCTTCCTCTTACTCCTCATCATCGATCAGTGTCCACTTGGACACTGGACGGGATCTTCACGGAAGTCATCACAGGTTTTTGGTTTCATTTTTTCTTTTTCTCTTTGTGTTTTTCTTATTTTTTAACTCGTAAAAACAAACTTTATTATATATATACTGAATGTTACTATTTGTTTGTATCAGACTTTTTTTTTATTTAAAACCCAGAACTTTCTGTTAATTAACAAAACAACACAGAAATAAAAAAGCAGTGCACTGCTTAGCCAAAGATCTAATCAAAAAGTAACTCGAAAGTAACTAACTGGCAATGAACAAGCTTAGCACCTTACAAAATAAGGCTGTCAGAATAGTAGCAGGTGGCAGGTGGTCTGATCATGTCACACCTTTCTATAAGAAACTTAACATACTCAAGCTTAAAGATTTGTACGAACACGAAATTGCTAAATTCATGTTTAAATTTGATACGGATGTATTGCCTCTGCCTTTCGCACACTACTTTGAAAAAACCAAACTCATGTATAATGCACGTCTTACTAGACACTCTTCCAATGATTGTTATTTTGTCCCACGTTACGCCTCATCCCGACTCCAGCGCAGCATTAAATATGCCGGAGTGAAAGTCTGGAACTCCTTACCAACGAGCTTGCGTAAATTGTCATTTTATTCTTTTAAAAAACAACACAAATATTCACTCATCGCCAAATATTAGCACGATTAATTTTGTATTACCTTTATGCCACCGATAGACTACTAAATATATTTCTCTGTGACCATCTTCTAACACCTTGTCTCAATTTTCGTTATTGAATTATACTTATCGCAATTTTAGAACTTCTATTAGAATCTGGGGTATCTGCTTGACTCGAAGACCCATGGTCTCTTCGCAGATTCCCGTTGCTGGAAATTTCTTTTTTATTGCTGTATTTATTGTATTATATTTACCTACAACGAAATAAAATCAATCAATCAATCAATACAAATTAGATGAATATAAAGCATTGGTGATTACGTTGCTGTCGTTTTCAATTTCAACACTTTGATAGCATGCTACATTGCTACAACTGGAGCGTTAAAAGACACTACTATCGTTACTCTTTGGTTTATGATCATATTTTTTTAAGAAGTTGAAAAGGTACATCACTGATTAGTTTATGATTACTGATTACATATGATTACGGTACATTACTGTTTTTAATCTTGTAAATTTTTGTTTAGATATCCTAGTCCTCATCATGCACCAATTTAGCCTTTGTACTGACATTTGCATTGATCGAGAAACTTAAATGTATTTCTGTAATCGCTGGTGTGCAGGAATATAAAAATCATTCTGGAGGGCATGACAAACACAACAGTCTTTGTTTGTCCTGGCAATTATCCCTAACCGTGGCCTACGTCCCTAACCCAAAACAAAATATTTTCATGTACTGTACTTATCTTAAATTAACGTCGCTGCAACGTTTATTAAACACCAATAAATTTGCATTTGTTAGACAAGTCAGGCCTGCATCTGCAATGGGCCTACCGCACAATGCTCATGTCAGTACTTCGACACGGCCATATTCTGCTGGACTAGCTATGCATAGAGAAGTGAGTGTTGTCATCTCATATGTTTATTTTTACGCTTGTGACGGCAGCGATCGATATTTAAAATCTTGGTTAGTTTTGACATGAAATATCGTTTCATTGTTTAGATTCTATAATGTTTTTTACTTTACTGTTTTTGCATGCCCGTTAAAAAAGTGACGATAGAAGTGTATTCATTGCTCATCCGTACTTTATCCAGAGTCTTCAACAACGGGAAGCTGGTCCTAGGAAAGCTCTTTCTCCTGACAGTGGCTTCAGTGTGGATGCTGAGACACAAACCAAGCTACACAGGCGGCCCCCGGATCGAGTCCGACAAGCATTTGTAAGTGCAAAACATATTTTTGGTTTGCTTAGTATGGTGATTCCACAGTGTTGTTGCAATCACCAAGCTTCTCCAAACAGCAAAATCCGTCATTTTGGACGTTGAATCAAGGTAAAAACGGCGGGTTTTGCTGTACAGGTCTGGTCCTTTTCATACATTTTAGTTTTTAAGCTGGAAGTATTTTTGTGTGCGAGTGTCTCACGTTTGTTTTCACCGGTTGCATCAAGGTGTCAAGTTCAGCCACGAGCAGTGACAGTGACGTGGCCGCTCCTGTTCAACTCTGCAAGTATGTGGTGGAAATCCAGACCGGAGACCGCTTGGGCGCTGGCACAGCTGCCGACATATATCTCAGTCTCCATGGTGACGATGGCGACACTGATGAGATCTACTTGACCAATCCGATCTCTAAAGGGAAGAGTCAAAAACCCTTCAAACGGGGCCAGGTATGAGTTTCACCTTCAAGCCTGCAGTTAGAAACGAAAAACAATTTTTGATGCATTATAATTGGTTTTATTTTATAGTGATTTCAAGTTTTAAAAACTTGAGTATTCTCTAAGTGATACCTGACGAGGTGAAAAATGGTGGAGCGAAATTTGTCTTAAAAATGTGCAAAATTAGCATTTTTAGCCTGATTTTACAGCCTTAGTTTTTTGTTGCTAGAAATGCCACTTCACGTTGTTATAATGTTTAGTAACTTTGAAACAATGTCAAAATGACTTTTGTTTCTATTTTCGTGGTGTTTGCAACGAGTTCATTAAGGGATAGTGTCGTTGTCGCTTAAATTCTCTATCATTTTAAGTTGGATGTCTTCGAAATTGAAGCAGAGAATGTGGGCACCTTGGATAAGATCGGCATCGGACACGACCATAAAGAAAAAGGTGATCGAGCGTTTGATTATTCATTTGCTTTCTTTGCAAATGATGTAAACGCGTCAATTGTTCTGGCTCTGTAGCTCGTTATGTCATCATGTGGTTTTCGTCATTAAGTTTCTGTTTGAAAAAGTTCAATACCATACACGTTCAATACATAACACGGTGCGCTATAGCATGTCCACTGTCCAGATATTAGGAGCAAGTGACAAAACGCATCGAGAGTTTTAAAACGTTTTACCCCTATCAAAGTATACTCTTTTCTTTGTATCTTCTGACTGTGATGATGTATGTTTGCTTGCAATAATCAGCAGTCTTATCATGAGCTGTCACTTATGCAAAATAATGGCTAGCTCGTAAGAGCAGTGTGCATCTTGACCGATGGAGAGACTAGTCTGTATGTAAAAAGTTGTGTGCATCCTTTCGTATCTTTGTCTGGTCCCTGACTGAACATGGTGTTATTTGTCCAGGTTTCAGCTGGTTTGTTGATTACGTAAGAGTGCAATATGGCGGACATGTTTGCAATTTCCAGTGTAAGACATGGTTTTCTGGAACTTTCTCGCAACGAAAAACCTTTAAATACATTTTGCTGGATCACAATCCCTCAGGTATGTGACGTAACTTTATTGCATTTCAAGGTTGGTAAACGTTACTTTGTGATCTTCATTCAGTGTTAAATGATGAAAAATCAACGTTTGATAATTGTAAGAGGAAAATAATTTTATTTGCATTGATTATGCCAGTACAGAGTCTCAATCTACACGGTTATATTGTCTAACAGAAGACCATAGTTGGAAATGATAGTTGGATGGCCAGTTTCTTGTATTTAGCTGCGTTTTCAGAAGCTGTGCTCTATTTAAATAGCATTTCTCTTGCATTCAATGTTGAGCTATAGTAGAATAACTGTGAGTACAATCCGTTGTCCATTTTGACTTTTCACCATTGGTACCTCTTATTGATAACTGTTACCTAATTCTTTTTTTTTTTTGAGAAAAATACCGAAAAAAACTGTTGTACTATCAGTGAGATCTGACAACATTTTCCTTTTCTAGAAACAACAAGTTCAGAATCTTCATCAGAATCTTCTTCTGGGTCGAGTGAAGAGAAACATATCAGGCAGAGAAGAAAAAAGAAGCTTTATCGCCGCAAAACATCCAGTTCATCGGATCAAAGCAGGTGCGTGTGGTGTTGCGTTGTTTTCAAACGAGTTGAGGAAAGTTTTTTTATTTTTTATTTGGGGACATTATTTTTGCTTTTTGTGCTCCATCACAGACTGATATCATATAATTAAAAGGTTTGCTTTTGACAAGCTTAAACAGATATTCATCTGGTAGTATTCTGCTTCCGCTCACTCTAAAATGTTTGGAATATGTTATTAAACGTTTCGTATCAGCTAATCGTTGTCATTGTCGAGGAATTCTGAACACACTTACTCATCACACCTTTAGTCCAAACATACCCTGTGTGAACTTTGAATTTTTCATAACGCTTTAAGGCACGCGATAGATACTGTGTTTTCAAGTGAAATTCTTTCTGCTTGTGATTCATTGGTATTGTTTTACTTGACTGAGAACGTCATATCGTTTAAATCAATCAAGTTTGGCCTCTTAAGTCACATTACCACTCGATCATCATTATCATTATCATGTCTTTTGCTCGGAGACCATGAAGGTTCCATGCGTGGGATCAATATGGGAACTAATTTGCCTCGACAGCTTGAACACATTTTGTATTTAATAAGAAGTTTTATTTTCAGGTTGTCCTATCGAAGTAAAAGTAGTCGAAATTCCACTATCGAAAAGCCCGTAGAAAAAATGGTAGAAACGATCGACGTGCAACCAACATTTCAACTGGTTGTTTCACCGGCCGAGAAAACTGATGGAAGTTCGCGGGAATCGGACGCTTCAAGTCCCCCTGAGCGCCATAAAAGCTCCGTAGAGTACAGCTCCGATAGCAGTGATGACGCAAAGAGGATGGGCAAAGATACTGAGAGCCTGGTAGAAGAAAGTGAGGACACGGAAACGGTGAAATCCTCATCAACGTCATCAGAAGATACTTTGACAGATGCAAGCCATGATGATGAAGTGAAGAGTGATAAATTAGATACCTCTGTCTCCACTTCCTTCACTGCTGCAAACTTGTTGCAATCTTTTATAAAGCAAAGCAGCGGCAGTGACTCTTCGACATCTACTACCGAAAAGAGTTTTCGGATGGGAAAAAAAGATACCAAATTCTTTATCCCTTCATTTTCCAGCTCTGACTCCGAAAGCAGCAGCTCTTCGTCAGATAACGAGCATCCTTCGGTTCTTGCTCCGTCCATGAACTTTAAGAGGAGGCCATCTATTGCTGAGTCCGTTCCTATCAACTTAGAATCAGCTCTTCCAGTTACATCTTCATCCATTGTGGATGCAACATCTTTAAAAGTCAAAGAGCCAACCTTGGACGAGGCTCAGGTATTTCATTATTTTTATCTCATTATGTCTTTGATGAAAATCCTGCAAGTGTTTTATATGCAGTACCAATGCATTGGCGATCAAGCATGCTGCAGTGTTACGTGCAGATTGCTTCTTGATTTTTGAAATTTTAAACATCTCCTAAGTTCTAATAGAAAATTCTCTCAAATTGCTTTATACCCTATTACCCTACGTCTCACAGAGCGAGTAAACACCTTAACGAAAGCTTTTGATAATATCTATCTTTTAGTAAGCTTTTTTATATTTCTTTGAACATCCTTTCCAGTATTGAGTAAGTGGAAAAACATTTTTTTCTGTTTTACAGGTGACAAACCAAAAGGTGTTGACTCAATCTGTGACTCCTCTTTCTTCTTCTTCATCGTCATCATCTTTATCTAGCGGATCTGATTCGGATGAAGAAGCCAAAGTAACCAATTCTACTTCCGATGTCACTGAAGTATCTTCTCTTGGGAGACCAGAACCCAGGAGGAGAATGTCCCTGGCGGAAACAGTTCCCCTTGGCATCGAAACAACGGAAGTCCTTCCTCCTCCTTTGCAAACTGTCACAGCTGAGGTTGTGGCAGATCCTTCTGGGGAAAGAGAAATTGAGGTTTGAGGATTATCTTGAAATTTGCCATGAAGATATTCAGTAAATAACTTTACCATCTTTAACACCGAGTCTGCAAAAGAAATCTAATTTTTCTTAGGCTCCGCATTGCTCGGCTTCATTGTTCATTCGCTTGTTTTCGTTATCAGATGATGGATTTCTTGTTTTCAAACGCATTCGGCTTACCCAATTACAGTGGTTGCATTTTTAAACATCGAGTATCAATTGTAAAGCACAAAAGTGATAAATGTCATTTTGTTTAATGCGTTTAGATGAAGCAACCAGAAGTATTCGTCATGACGGAGTTTGAGGGAAGAAGCAGAAAATCTTCTTCATCATCAAGCTCCAATGATGCGGAAGGTATTTACTGTAGATGGTTATTTCCCGTCTTTTTGCTTTTTACACCGACTCCATGCGAGGCTTTGTTTTTTATTGTTGGCTTAGCATCGCGTGTATCGCGATTTCTATGTTAGCATATTTACTATTTAGCCTACCGCTCGACCTCGATTTTCAACCGGAAGTAAATTTTGTCATAAATGAGATACGTTTACCTTATGCGGGTAAGTAGAAACTGCGTGCTAAATGACTAATTTGGAAATTATTTCTGAGACTCATAAAATTTGGTTTGAAAATAGTTACGGAAAAGAAACGTAGTAAGGGATCCAGTATGTGACTTTCAATGTCTGAGTTCATTCACGCTCGCTGCAATGGACTTGCAGACATATTGCAAAGAAACATTTAGAAAAACTTACTTTCGTCAACCCTTTCAAAACACACGTGTAATGTTTGTTTCATTCTTAAACGCAAGTTAAACGTGGTATTTAAGCACGAAAGGGTAACAAACTCTAGCAAAGATAAGACGATAAAATGTTTAATAAAGTATCACTTCGCCGAAAACACTTCAGAACTGCAGATGTTTTTGTAAATTATCTTGATAGTGATAAATTTTTATTGACACCAGGTGCTAGCACTCCACTGCACGCAACTGACGCTGTTCAAAGGGAAGAAAGTAATGTGGAATCATTTGCAGAAGACAAATCCACCGGACAGTCTGCAGCCGCTACGTTGGAATTCAATGTAAGATGTGTAATACTATACGTGACCTATTCAATATCATATTATGGAGTTTGTAAAGTCAACCTTGTGCTACGGAGTTGTTACTAGCTATATAGTATTTATATTGAAATTAAAAAAAAACTAAATCACAATATTGGCTAACGGCATTAATCGATTAATAGTAAATTAGTAGATTTGGAACGTGGAAATCAGTGTTTCATTCATTCAAATAAAAAAAATCAATCATTCAAATCGATCATGATCAGTGCACAGGTTAATGCGGTGATGATTAGTTCACTTTATTTGTAAGTTGCACTCTGAAATTTGCAAATTTTTGTCGGTCTACGTGTTTTTGACGTTTCACACAATAAATTAACGAGGAAAGCGACAACAGGCTTACCACGTGTTTGTACTTTTCCTTCAGGCTGCTGCTCTTTTGCAATCTGAGGAAAGTTCTAGAAGAGAGTCTTCAAGCTCGCCGTCGAGTTCAAGCGAATCAGAAGGTGACTGAGATTAACATTCTAATTAGTAATTAGTTGACTCAGTTTCAACGTATAATCATTCATCACGTTGTTTGCTGACATACATCTCTGACATGTAGCACAATGGAGTTAAACTTAAATTGTTATTATACTATTAAATTTAAATTATGCGTAAAATATTGCTTTTTTCACAAATATTAGGCCTATTTCTAATTCAGTGCAACGCAAAAGACGTCACCTGTGAATTTAATGGAATTTCAATCCGTTTTGTAGATGAGAATGGTCTCAGAGTGACGAGTGAACCGCTTCAGAATAAAACAACTGAAGAGGAAGCTGAAGAAAAAGCCGAAACGTTTATGGAAGGATTCAACGTAATTCAGGCTTTATCATGATGGATTTTTTCGTTGTGTTGCCAGTTCTTCTTCGGTTTCATGCTTTTACATCAATTCAGTTTTTAAGTTATTAAAACAGCACCGCTACGCTACAAAACAAATATTGTAAATTTTTTTCTAATTTTTTTTGTTATATAATTTGTATCTGTCACGTCCAGGCTGGAATTGCTGCGTCTCGAAAGCTCAGTATCACTTCTCCCACTTTGCTTACGAACGGGATAAAAAAGAAACACGAAATTGACGAGAGCCTCCAGAGCGATGAGGAGGGTATTGTGCAGTCGCCTAGGCAACCGGCAGTGAGAGGAGACATTCACAACCTCATCAAAGAAGGGGATTTACCTAAAGTCATGGAGATCGTTACTTTGAGACCAGAATTGAAAGAGTAAGAACATCAAAATTGCGATATTTTTGCTCTTATATAAAGTAACAATATGAAAAGTTGAACATTTGGATTTTTCGGATGAATTTTGATCATGGTATTAACTCATATTTGCATTGTATTTTCACGTACAATGAAATAGAGAAAAAATATCTAAATGCCTTGGATGGTGAGACGACAATTGGCAACTTTGCAGTAGTTTCTCAGTGCAGTCCGAGGAAACACCGACTCTCTTGAGCAGTAAAAGGATATCTTTCTCTTTCTCCTGAGAAACTCTTTAAACTCTCAAACGGCGACAAGTATATGCCTAAGCGTATATCTACACTACGCTCATGCAAATTTGCAAAACATTGTTTTTCTTGTTGCAGGCAATCCAACGAGAAAGGATGGTCTCCTATTCACGTGGCAGCCACCTCCGGAAAGCTGGAAATATTGCAGGTGGGTTTTGGTGGTTTGTGCGATCAGTCGCCGTCGCAAGGTTTTCGGTTTGAGATCCAAGAGAAATTGTTTATTTATTATTTTACTTTCAAGGGTCAGTAGCCTACAATTTCTACTTGTTTATTTCCTACAGAAATGCGATTAATTCCGCATCCCAAACAGTATTTTGAAACTTTAATATCATGAAAATCATTTCAAAACGTTTATCTCCAATCTGGTTTGATGATTATCACCACCCATGATCCACCAGATATGATTTGAATACATCCACAGAACCAACGCATGGTTGAAATCGTACTTGCTTGTCATGTCTAAGTTGCTGCTGCTTGCTGCTTCTAACACCGCCGCCACCAGACTACTTGAGCGGCTGGACACAAAGAAGCTTGAGTGGTGGAACGAAGCTGTCCAAACCATCGACTTCTCACACTCAAGCCGCAAAGCATGGAGCATCATCAACAACCTCACTGGGCGCTCAGCAAACTCCCCTCGTCAGTGCCCCGTTTCTGCTAATGCCATCGCTTCCCAGCTAGTGCAGAACGGGGTGTACAAGACAAAGGACCGCAATGCATCCCGCCTTGTTGCCAAGGAAGTATCTGCCCTATGGCAAGTGGAAACACCACCAGAAGAAACAATCTCTGGAGACTTCACTCCAGAGGAATTCTCCACCACCCTCCGCCTAGTGAAACCACACAAGTCTCCAGGGCCCGATAAGATCTGCCCTGAGCTTGTGCTCCATGCTGGCCATGCCCTAAAGTCCTGGTTACGTAGATTCCTCTCTTCCTGCCTGCACCACCACACAATCCCAAAAATCTGGAGAAGAGCTTTAGTAGTTGCGATCCCTAAGCCTCACAAGCCACCAGAGGACCCAAGGAGTTATCGTCCGATATCCCTCCTCTGTGTTCCTTTCAAGATCCTCGAAAGACTGATCTATGCCCGCGTCAACCCAATCATCGACCCGCTCCTTCCAAAAGAGCAAGCTGGGTTTCGGCGCGGAAAATCCACTGTAGATCAGGTCACACTGTTGACCCAAGACATCGAGGACTGCTTTGAGGCAAAAAAGAAGGCCGGCGCTGTCTTTCTAGATCTCACAGCTGCCTATGATACTGTATGGCATCGCGGCCTTACTTACAAGCTGCTTCGCCTGCTTCCTGACCGACATATGGTCCATATGATTATGGAACTTGTCAGGAATCGAAGCTTCACCCTCACCACCGGCAACCCACGGCGAAGCAGACTGAGACGCCTGAAAAACGGCGTCCCACAGGGATCGGTCCTGGCTCCCCTTCTTTTCAACATCTACACCCACGACCTGCCAACCACGGTCTCCGCAAAATACGCTTATGCAGACGATCTGGCAATTCTCCACTCCACAAAGTCGTGGGAAAATCTAGAAGACACCTTGAGCCAGGACATGCAAACCATCTCAGCTTATCTCCAGAACTGGCGACTGAAACTCAGCGAAACCAAAACTGTGGCGGCAGCTTTCCACCTACACAATCGGGAAGCTGATCGTGAGCTACATGTCCACAACAACGGAAAACCTCTGTCCTTCTGCCCCGAGCCAAGGTATCTTGGGGTGACACTAGACAGATCGCTCACATACCGCCACCATTTGGTGTCACTGCGCAAGAAACTGACATCCCGCGCTGCATTACTGAAGCGCCTGGCAGGCTCTAGCTGGGGGGCGAGGGCTGACACTTTGCGAATAGCAGCCTTAGCTCTTGTCTACTCTTCAGCAGAGTACTGTGCACCTGTCTGGTGCCGCAGTGCTCACTGCCACAACATCGACACTGCCATAAACAGCGCCCTGCGCACAGTGACCGGATGCCTGCGTCCCACACCATTGGACAATCTCCCCATTCTCGCTGGCATCCAACCTGCTGAGCTTCGTCGCGAAGAAGCCACTCTGTCCCTCGGTCGACGGGCACTGGAGCCTAACCATCTTCTCCACCACAAGATCTCTGCCTTCCCAAACGGGCACCCCCGCCGACTGAAATCAAGACACCCATTCGTGCCAGCCGCTCGGCTTCTGATCAACGAAGCTGATGAACAAGACATCTCTGCGGCTACTTGGGCGGACCATAAATGGAATTCTGAATGGAAGTCAAGCACCACCAGACTCCATTCATTCATCCCCGACGCCGACACACGCCCCATCGGCCTGACACTACAGAGACAGGCATGGGTGCGCCTCAACCGTCTCCGTACGGGCGTCGGGCTTTTCCGCTCAACCATGCACCAATGGGGAATGGCTTCTTCCTCCTCCTGTGAATGTGGTGCCGAGGAACAGACCGCAGACCACATCATCAATGACTGTACCATCTTCAAACCACCTAACGGAGTGGAAGGTCTGCGCGTCATGGATGATGAAACTAAAGACTGGCTGCTCTCTAGCAGCCTTCCAGTGTAGTCCGGGAACATCGTGAATCTGGGGTGGTAAAAGGATAGACCCTCGGCCCCAGAAGCTCGGACGACGACGATGTCTAAGCGTTCTGACTGTTTTTGTTGTTGTTTTGTTTTCTATCATTCTATGCGCGATTAATTGGAACAATCCAGAATATTCCATATTGTGATTTTAAATGTTTTTTTCACAAACCAATCCTTCTCTTTCCACGCAGTGGCTGGCAGCTATGGGAGTGAACCTGAAAGCCGAAACAGCGACCGGCTACACCGCCATGCACATGGCTGCCATGCACGGCCATGTCAAGTGCGTCATGGTGAGTTCAGTCACAATGTTTCCAGCCAGCAAATCAGTTCTTTTTTTACATTTTAACGTCTGCAGACGTTGAATCAGTGTGAAAAAGAACTGATTTGCTGGCTAGGTTGGAATCGGAAATATTAGTAAGTTTTTTATGAAACGGAAAATAAACGTATGTTTAATGGAAACGTAGTGAAAATGCTGTGTACATGTAATACGTTTTTGCGTAAACGTTCCAGTTTGCTCAAACGTACTTTTCTGACCCTGAACGTCACGCGACAATAGTTTCAGCTAGCCTCACATTGGTTCACGTGCAGGTGCTGCATGCCATGGGTGGAGACATAGATGCGACGAACGTGGATAACCAGACCCCTCTACACTTGGCATGCATGAGTGGACATCTGGAGACAGCCAAGTGGCTTGTGGCGAACAGAGCGAGTCTGGACGCTATAGATACGTTTTACAGGCGAGTTTTTCTCTTGTTTGTTTCTGTGTTTGATTTTTCAGTCTTGCTATTATACTGCGTGTTTCCAGTCAGCGAAACTCTGCAAACGTTGATGCAATGTAAAAAGAGTCAATTTTTTTGGCTTGGCTATAGCTGGTAGTTTCTTTTTGCCCCGTTGCGTTAGCAATGAATGTGGTATCATCAAATATGAAAGCTTGATCGCATGAAAGCGTGATCATATGAAAGTCGTCATCATATGAAAGCGTGATTGTCTTGCAGAACCGCGTTGGACTTGGCGGAACAGTATCAGCACAAAGAAGTGTCACAATTCCTCGCCACTTGCATGCACGACCTTGAGAATGATAGCAGCACCATCGCCTTGCTGCAGACAAGCAAAACGAGGTGTGGATTGTTTCTTTCTGTCACTTGTAGCGTTATTGTTACACCTTGTATTTTTGTTTTTCGCTTGTAAATTTAGTTCAGCTGTGGACAGGAGGCCCCACTGCCCGTGATTTCAAAATGCATAATATAAAGTTATAAACAATATTATACATAATAATATAAGCAACTGCAGACAGGACGTCACTGTTTCAACCTTAAAGTCTCATCAGTGCTGTAATCGTACACTAGACTTGAACACCTTATTACTATATAAGTAAGTCAGCGTGGTGAATTTTCCACTTGTGGTACGCAAGGAACCACATTTGGATACTTTCACCCACCTTGCCAGAGTGCTCAAACTGCGGGAGCGGTGAGCTATGCGCAATACAACAGCAGGGTGCTCATTTGGCGAACCAAGAGCATTACATATAATATAATTATAACAATATATCAAATATAGTTACTATTCTCTTTCTAAAGCCTCTACAGTCTACACTACAGTCTGTTTCACCCTAAAAGGGGGATCATCAGAAGGTCCTGAAAAATATTCAAAAGCAATAGATCGGTAATACCTGAAAAGATATTAATACATTTATATATATAATATCTTTTATACCTACCTTAATATACATTTATACCTATATGCCTTAAGATATTAATATACATTAATATCTTTTCAGGTATTAAGGTATTTAAGGTTAAGGTATGAAGCTTTTGAATATTTTTCAGGACCTTCTGATGATCTCCTCTTTTAGGGTGAAACAGGCTTTAGAGGCGTTAGAGAATAGTAACTACAGTATGTTTGATGTAATTTGCTCTGCTTGGCTTTTTGCGTGGCATTGAGCACTTTTTGTACCATTAATAGTATTTATTGTTTAACTATAATAATATAAATATATGTTATAATAATATCTTTCTTACCCCAGATACAAATCCGTATTCGAAGCTTCACCCTAACCTAGCGTGTGACCTCCCTTGATTACTTCAGGCTACGTAGAAATTTGTTTTTTTTATTCAATTTTAATGAAAATTTTAATCTTTATTCAGTATGGAGTCATCGCAACATCATTCATTATCTGAAGATGAGACGCCTTTTCCTGAAAAGTGGCATGATGATCCAGAGGTGAGAGACCCAGATGTTGCATCTTTAGGATTATAATGGATTTCGAATGCAACCTTTTTTTCAGATCTTTTGATAATGATACTTAAAAAAAAAGTAAAAATTAACGACTTCATGGGATTTCCTACGTTAAAGAAAACTCATCGATTTCAATTTCTTAATCTGGTTAAAGTGATTTGCTAAAATAAATCTAAAAACGTAAATGTTGACGCGTGCAAACGGTGAATCAGCGTGAAAATGACTGATTTGCTGTCTGGAATAGGTTACTGTATTTCAATCGCCGCCCCGATAGCTCAGTTGGTTAGCGCGTGACTTCTGGAACGAAGAAGCTTCAAGATCAAGCTACGCTGGTTCGACTCTCGCGGTGTGCGCTTGAGCAACGCACGTTAAGGACTGCTCTCCATTCAGCGGCAACTAATGGATGGAATAATTTCCCGGCAACAACACTTTAACAATCGGACACTTCACTTTGTCAATCTCGGTGACCGGCCTGCGTTAGTGATTCAAAGCCTCTACAGTCTACAAGTATGCGAAACTACCAGGATCAAGCTCTGCAAGAAGCTTTCCCAGTCCGAGGATAAAGATTCAATCAAACCAAAAATCAATCTTATCGTTTTTGGTTCGCCATTTCCTTCGAAGCAACAAAGTAGATTTTTTCTAACTGTCTACCTTCGTTTTTTTAAAAAAAAACTCTTGTCATCGCAGGAGCAAGACAAAGACACAATTGCTGAAATGGAATCCCATGAAGCTCTGGAGGAGAAGAGGAAGATGTTCGACCAACAACGTCAGAAGATGAAGAGACGAAGATCCAGTTTCCTGGACACCATTAGAGCGGAAGCAGAGGGTGTTTTTGAAAGTAGTTCTTCTTCGGACTCCGATTCTTCCTCTTCATCATCCTCCTCCTCCAATAAAAGTGATTAATGTTGGAATCAAAATCGACTTCTTTATTTTGAAAATTTTTATTAAATAGTTTTATACATGTTGAGAGGTTTTTACATTTTTTGCTTCAGTCCAATCTGATAGACAAAAAGAGAAATTTCCTTTTATAAATTGCTCAGTGGGACGAAATCTAGTTTATATTTCTGCCGTACTAAACTAGCATTGCATACCTAGTGCATGCGTAAGAACGCAAACGTGGATTTGTGACGAATGCAATTGTACGTACGCAGAAAAAAAGGTAATCAAAACTTTACTTTATCACTGTATTAACTTTTAATGTTTTATTGGATAACTAATCATCTTAATTATGTTTTTATAACCAATGTGCTGCAGCACACATATCCTCGTGATTTATTTTCATGTTTTATGTAAAAGTTACATTTTTCATTTAGTTTTTGTAGAAGTAATGTTGCTGTCATATCTTACTAGTTTTTCAATTGTTTTTCTGTCTTTGTTGTCGATTGATCTGTCATAAAAATGGTAATTTTAGTGCAGAAATTAACAAAATCAAAGTTTTAATTTTTCAGCGTAAATATTAATTTTTTGCTGCTCTTCAATCAAATCGTCTCATTTTTGTTCATTTGAAATCACATACTTGGCCCCAGCCAATAAAATCCGTTATTTTTACATTGATTCAACGTCTTCAGTGTCTACATCGTCGTATTTAAATGCTAATTATTTATCTGCACGTTCATATAATGTAATTTAACAAAAAAATGTTTACAGAATGCTGAGACCACTGTTTGTTTATGTGCCTTGGAACGCAGATCGGTTGTCATAACTCGTGTATTTTGAATTGAATCAACGTCGCAAGACGTGAAACCTATCATTGGTGATTTATTGTCAAGTTAATGAGTCCTGGCAATTAGATCGTTAGACTATAATTTGTGAACATTTTGACAATGCCTTACTTCTAATGTTCTGACGTATCATTTCATTGTATCAAATCATTCTGCGCTTTAATCAATGTTAGTGGTTGCAATGTTGACAAATATTGCTTTTGAAATTACCGTAGAAGTTGCTGTAGATATTTCACCCTGTTCAATCTCATTTTGTCGCTTGTGCTCATCACTGCTTCTCTTTCCTATTAATTACGTTAAAACACGTCATTTATTAGCAGTAGTTGTATTGCCAATGCAGTTTTCGTTGTTAATCCAAACTTTGGACAGATGTCCAGTTTTCCAGCAGCAATTTCAGCGACAATGTTGCTGCTTGATGATCAACTTTAAAATTAGTGAATAATTCAATGTTACTTTTGATATCTGATTTTCTGAAATTTGAGTTTCATGATAAGTTACCTAATCTGGAGTCTGCTTGTTTCAGAGATTGTAGTAATGCAGCTACACATGTGTGACGAAAGTTCTGCAATCACATTAAATAATTAAGCGTGATACTTTTTCTTCAATTGTCCCATGCAGTTTGTAACACGCTATGCATCCATACAAGGATTCAGCAAAAATTATTGGTTTTGTATAGTTTTAGCGTCGCCAGATGCTGAAACAATGTAAAAATCGACTTTTTCTGACTGAGACTACCCTCACCTTGGGGTTAATTTTCGGCTCAGTCGCTAATTCTAGACAACCCTCATTATCTTAAATTATTTTTGCCAAGTCAGCCAACCAGCCTTTTTTCTCAGTGATTCCAAAAGCGCTGATAAGCTGATTGAGTTATCGCGTTCAGATCGAGTAGTGCCTTGTAGTAGCTTATCCATCACACAAAATAATTATAATATGGTATTTTCTAAAAACTAACAATAAAATAAAATACACGATACAAAAATAAAGTTTTTGCGATCACGATGCGAAAGATTCAACAACTACCAGGGTTGAAGCAACCAGGAAAAGATTTGTCGTGTTTTGCCGGTGAAGTCACGTATTATTTTAACGTTAAACTTCGTTGGATCAATGAAAGAATTTAGTCAGGGTACATAAAAGTTATGCCAACAGTCCATATTCATTTGTGCTACAAAAGAAGGTAGATTTTTGACTTGCAGCTTGAGTAATTTTACGTCGAACCGATGAAAAAAATACTGAATCTGCATCCGGACTGCGCCGAATGCCACGAAACGACTAATCACTTTCTCAATCCCATTGGCTCTCAAGGCATGTCTCTGTTAAAGAGGATTTTGTTTTCTTTTCCCCACTTGGTCATCGTCCGGATAATGTATTCTACTTGAGGGTTGTTTGTATTCCTGAGTAGCATCAGGATCTCGCGCAACGTGTCCCTGGATGTAAAACATTTCGAGGATGAGTCAGCTAACAAAGTTATAAAACGACAGCCCGAGCAAACGAACCGGCAACATAACATGTTCGATAAATCAGGAGTCGTGGGTTCGATCCCAGTGTTGGTCGTATCTATAATGGCGAATCGTTTGTTGTTGAGAGACATCAGCGACGGAATCAACGATGTTACTGTGAACTGAACACCGGGATCTGATTTGATGGAAACGAACCGCAAGAACGTATAATTCTGGCTCAGCGTCATTTCTGACGACAACAACAAGTGATGAAGTTGTGAATGTAAATATGTTTAACCATAGACAGATAAAGTCACCTCTTTACCAAAATTGTAAATATGTTTAGTTAAGGTTAATTCACGTTGAGTTTGTAGCCTACACTTGCAAAGAATATGATTATACCAACCAACAAATTAGTACTTTTTTACATTGAATCAATGCAAAATGGGTTGATTTGCTGGCTGTTTTTTTTTCTTTTGGAACAATTTTGTATTGGGATATACTTCCAACATTGATTCAGCGCAAAACTGATGACTTTTTCTTTGTAACCTTTGCCCATACATACTTGGGTTCATGTCCTGCGATGATGGATTGAAACAACCCAACACAGGCCCCTCTCTTTCCTTCCCAGTATTCGGGGTTGGGGTCAAGTCTTTCCAACACGTCAAAGGCTTTTGCAGACACGTAGAACTCTCCCATCTGTGAAAATAAAATACGATAATGTTGGTTTGGTTTTGAATCTTTATCCTCGGACTGACAAAACCTTGATTGGTTATTCCTGGTAGTTTCGCATACTTGTAGAGGCTCTTTTTCTATTTCAAAGCTGCTTTGTACTACATGAACATAATTTTCGGTTTGTTTAAAACATGTTGATTTCCCGAAACAATGCACCAAATATTTCTTCTTACTTATGAAGTGATAATTCAAGCAACACCCCCAACTGTTGTAACCAGTGCATTGCCTCAGTGTCCGAAAACTGCACACAACGTACCAATATAAAAAGTAGTGATGTGACGATTGACCGGGTAATAATGCATGTGCCATTGTGCCTATAAAACAAGTTGCCAGTACAAACCTTGTAAGTGTCGTTTGCGATCAACTGAAGAAGACTGAACGATTCTCCTGAAGTCTCCATCTTCAGGTACAACTCCCAAGCCAACCTTGCTCGTTTGTTCATAATATCTGAACAGCAGGGACTTTTTTTAAAGTTTTCATTCATAAAATTGCTTATTTTATACTATAACTAAACTAAAACTTTTAACATTCGATCCTAATTTTACAGTTTTAATGCGATTTTCCATACGTAAAGCAATTAACGTGCACTTCAGTCTACATTTTACAACAATACCACTATGTCTATTTGTCCGCTGTTTTCGACTAAATGGTTAGAGCTTCAAGCTTGTTGCTTACTTTAAATAGAAAAAAAAATTACTAACGTGTTTGTAACAGTAATCTCACAGTAGATTTAAGTCCACGTAGTTACATAGGCTACATGATTTTTCATTGTACGAGATGTGGTAATTACAGTTTATTGTATCACTTCACTTACAGCAGCGAGCCAGCCAGCTCAAGTAAACGTAGTCACTTTTCATTTTCTCGCTTTGAATCAGAAGAAAGATCTTAATAAAAAATAATTTGAATTAGCAACATAAAACAAAATCATAAAATTAGGACCAAAACATCGGACTCATGTCAGTACTACGATAGTGACCGTTTGAAGCACCATAAAGACTTCTGGAACTGAACAAGCTACATTCCAAGTATCTTTACCTCAAAAAACGGATAAAGGTAATTTATATAAAAACAGTGTGATTCTATTTGAATAAGCTTAACTGAAGATGATCTAGCTGATCGAAAAGCTATATTTGATTGAACTGACTCGTGTGAAAATAAATTTTTTTGCATAATGTGGTTATGCATTCGTCAGCATTAGATGAAATGATAGTCCAGGATAACGCACGACGAAACGGCTAGACACAACAACGTTTATGATTAAAAAGATTTCAAGGCGGAAAACTCATAATTTGTCAGTTATTTCAACACAACAGATTCTAGATACGTCACACTTCTTACTTACTTCTTCAGCTTCTTTATAGTTCCCAGATGCTGCCTTGGCCTGTCCATAGTTGAAGTTGAACGCGTCGTCATTATAAAAGTAACTCTGCAAATAAATAACGTCAGAGTAATGCAATATCTAACAGTATCAAAAGATTCTCAAAACTGACACTATCAAGATGCCAAACGCCAGGATACCATTTTTTTTCTTCTTCTAAATACAGATAAGTCCAAGCGTCAGGTTTCAACATGCCACTTTCCCAGACATGGCACCAGGTACACGTGATTAATAGCAATGCGTACAAGATAAATTTTAACCTTTGCAAGAAAACACACGTTTGTCTGAAATCCTAAAAAAAATAGCGAAACAGCCTACCGCGTTTTTCTGATGACTACGTCAATAAGCGTCAAAAATTAATGTAAATATGAGATTATAGCCACAGCACCTTGATCGAGTTAAGATAGATTAAGACGTCATCGAATTGTTTGAGTAAGAAAAAGCAGGAAGCCATGCACTGCCGGCCAGGTATCGTATCTGCAGATATTGCAACGTTGACAACAGTTAGTATTTTATAATTTTCCGGTCGAAATTTAATTGTACTTAAAATTTCAACCAGCCAGGTGGCTTAGCGGTTGAAGTGTCCGCCTCTAAATCAGTAGACACGGGTTCATCACCCTGTCGGGGCATACTGAAGTTTTTTTTAAAGTTCTGAACAGTATAATAATGTATTCGACTGCGCCTTTATACAATCTCACTGTTTAGTTTGCAAAGCGCTTAGAGTAAAGCAAATCTACCATATGGATACAGCGCTATATAAAAACACAAAACAATTATTATATTTTGAACACAGATTTGGCTTGTAAGTTTGTTATGTCTTTGATAAGATAGTCTGATATCCCAACACCTTTCACAGCCACACTAAACTGACAGTTGAAAGAATATAGCAGAGGGTATTAATAATAAACAAGCAAAACCAAATCTATGCATTGTAGCACAAGGTTTGTTGCAGTCAGAAATTACAAAGTTACTACATGTGATTGGTGTTTCCATTCGAATAAAGCCGCATGAAATTAATAAAGACAAACTTATCACGTGTTTTTTCTATATCAAAAATTACTGACATTAAGCAACAGGAAATATGAAGATATTGTTCGATAATAAAATTCGCTTTCAACTTACCGCATTCACTAGCGGAACCACCAACCAACTGGAAGTACTGTTGTGCTACCTTGACGTGCTCTCTCTGAAAATGCAACAAATGAAGACATGTTTCATATTAGAGAATATATATCAGATGTAGTAGCGTACTTAAAGCGCAGAAAACAAAATCGAGTAATTTAACCGTGGTACTTCAAATAAAACTGAAGTAAGAATAAATAGTATAACCAAGAATAGTGTAAGGAAAATATTTTTGCAGACCGTTGATCCTAGCACGTACCGATTGTTGCTCTTGGCCGAGAGAAGCATTCACAACAGCCTTGATGATGTATTCCTGGGGGTTTGTGGGTTCGTGATCCTTTATCAGCTCATAAGCCTCCATTAAATCGTCTGCAAATAATCCCAAAGCGTAATATGTGCTCATGGTTGCTCTGCGCAAGTTTGACCGGTGTAAATAATACATCTCAGTCCTGGACGTCAATTGTAATGCAGATCAATTGAGTGACCTAAAGGTAGAGTGGCCCAAGTCGAAAATCTTCATTTTGAGTAAATCGACTTCAAAGTTAGGCACTTTTTTTACTATGAAGGTGAAGTTGAATCTATCCAGTGAAGTACAGGGAATAATTCATATGACTACAAAAATTTTTTCGGAAAATTGTGTGGTCATATGACGTCACGTTTTTTTTTTATTAGCTTTTTTTATACTTGGGTCACTCTACTGTTTGTATTTTTAGCGAAAAAGTGACCCAAGTTTACTTGGTTTTGCAAAAATTCATAATTTCCCAACAGTAAACTGGCCCATCTAAAAAAATTTGAATAAAAATAAATAAATAAATGCCTGTTTTAATGAAATTTTATCCACTGGATAATTGCAACGCATATTTTTGGATTGGGGCAGGATAAATTTGACTTACGCTTAATATAATGAATCGTTTGGCAAGCAACTGGTACCAAAAATTTTCGTAAAAACGTTTTTACTTCAAAGTTCAGCATTCTGATCTAGCTCATGACATCATCAAAACTCAATAAGCAACCATAAATAAAACGGTACACGATCTGGGCGAAACCCTCTTGGGCGACGGACCATGTGGGCGACGGTAACGAAAGTTTAGCCGTTTAAAACAGTGGTGACCTATATAATTTATCTAGTTGCTTTGCGGCGTTACTGTTCATCGTGAAGCTTAAGAGAAACCCCTAAGAAAAGAGCCAAACGAAGACCTCCCAAGAGGAATGGCCAAAAAGTGGTTGACATCAGTTTTGAACGCTCCTTAACCGTTATCGAAACTTGTCAGTCGCAATACCGATGCTGATGGTGCATTCTGTTGAAACATTTTTCGGTATAAGCGACAGGCAGAAGAATCATCCGGCAACCACTGCAAAGTTCTGATTTCGTGTTACTTCAAGTCTTAAAATGTAATGACTGTCAGTCACAATGTGTTCTGTGAACTGCTGATCTCTAGAGCAGCAGTTCTTAACTTTTTGCCTTGTCGGCACCACCTTGAAATTACCAACCAGTTCTCGCACCCCTTCCTAGGATTGGCTGAAAAGTAATAGTCGCCTACAGTTTGAAATTTTTGTTGAAACCTGGTAAAATAACTTTGCTTCTTACGTCATATTATAACAAACCTTGATAATTCAGCATCCCCGCACCGCCGAGGCACAGGTCTCGCACCCCTTAGTGGTGTGTGCACCCCTAGTTAAGAGCATTCGGATTAAAAAATATCAGTTGACGTTCAGTAGCAGAGGACACAGCTTGTATTAACCACACGCAAATTAGTAGCTTTTACTGCAGTAAATGATTTTATTTTAAATGCCCACGTTCATTACATGAAGTCACACGGAATCAGAACTTTGCAGTGGTTGCCGGATGATTCTTCTGCCTGTCGCTTATACCGAAAAATGTTTCAACAAAATGCACCATCAGCATCGGTATTGCGACTGACAAGTTTCGATAACGGTTAAGGAGCGTTCAAAACTGATGTCAACCACTTTTTGGCCATTCCTCTTGGGAGGTCTTCGTTTGGCTCTTTTCTTAGGGGTTTCTCTTAAGCTTCACGATAAACCGTGACGTCGCAAAGCAACTAGATAAATTATATAGGTGTCACCACCGTTCCGAACGGCTAAACTTTCGTTACCGTCGCCCACTTTGGCCGTCACCCACATAAGCCGTGGCCCACTTCGACTGTCGCCCAAGAGGGTTTCGCCCAGATGTCGTGTACCGAAATAAAATGCTGTAACTTTCATTGCAATCACATATACAACAAGTATTCTCTGAAAAGAATTGTAAATTGATTATACAACAAGTACATGCTTCCGTACATTGCTGAAATAACTATATGACTGGTGTACACTGTACAGGTATATTAAATTGATCTACATCGGTTTATAAATATTTGCATGTTCCCGTTTTTCTATTGGTATCCTCAGTAGCATCAAAAGCAAAGACATGTGCTCATTGACGATTCACTCTAAAGTTTTCAATGCAAGTGTAAATGACAATATGTAAAACCCGGTAGCATGGAGTGAAAATGGAAAGCAATATTCCAGTGGTTCAAGGATAAACCCGATAAAAACTTCCCTTGCCCTGTAACCAGACAATTATCTCATTAAATTTCGGTATTGGCTGTTGGTATCAGCTATTGTATAATGCGAATAAAGAACCAACAGAGAGATGGGAATTAAGTTTTATTTTGTTAATGTTATGGAATTTATACACTCATAACATTTTATGTTATGCATGTTGACTGATGATGATATTTTGTCAAGCATATTGCATTATGTATGTATGCTACAACATGCACTGCCTTAGCTTGTTCAAAGTTCAACACGAATCCTGCGCTAAATTGGAACACTTTCACTATAGATAAAACTCTAGTTACATTCCCAAATCACCTTCCAAATACTTGTTCCAGATTCTCATTGTGCGAAAGCTTTCTTAGCACACCACCTTACAATCCCAAAAATCTGGAGAAGAGCTTTAGTACGGTAGTTGCCATCCTTGTTGTATATGTGATTACTTGTTGTATAATGTGATTACCTCACATACCTCACAAGCCACTGGAGGACCCAAGGAGTTATCGTCCGATATCCCTACTCTGTGTTCCTTTCAAAAAGTCTGGCTGATCTATGCCCGCGTCAACTCAATCATCAACCCGCTCCTTCCAAAAGAGCAAGCTGGATTTCGGCGCGGAAAATCCACCGTCGATCAGGTTACCCTCTTGAGTCTTGACCCAGACATCGAGGACTGCTTTGAGGCAAAAAAAGGCCGGTGCTGTCTTTCTAGATCCCACAGCTGCCTATGACACCGTATGGCATCGCGGCCTTACTTGCAAGCTGCTTTACCTGCTTCCTGACCGACATATGGTCCGTGTGATTATGGAACTTGTCAGGAATCGAAGCTTCACCCTCACCACTGGCAACTCACGGAGAAGCAGACTGAGACGTCTGAAAAACGGCGTCCCACAGGGATCGGTCCTGGCTTCAATTCGTTTCAACATCCACACCCACGACCTGCCAACCACAGTCTCCGCAAAATGCGCTTATGCGGACGACCCGGCAATTCTCCACTTCACGAAGTCGTGGGAAATCTAGAAGACACCTTGAGCCAGGACATGCAATGCAAACCCTTTCAGCTTATCTCCAAAACTGGCGACTGAAACTCAGCATACCAAAAATGTGGCAGCAGCTTTCCACCTGCACAATCGGGAAGCTTATCTTGAGATACATGTCCAGAACAACGGAAAATCTCTGTCCTTCTGCCCTGAACCAAAGTACCTTGGGGTGACACCAGACAGATCGCTCACGTACTGCCACCATTTGGTGTCACTGCGTAAGAAACTGACATTCCCGCGCTGCGCTACTTAAGCGCCTGGCAGGCTGTGTCTGTTCTAATTAACAGACACTGTCTAGTGTCTGCAGTATGCCTGTAATATAACAGCACAATCTTGGTGCGCAATGGCCCATAGTATTCCTAGCGTTTGTTCTTTGCAGTTGCACGTGGAATTTCAGCGTCGCGAACACACTTGCTCGTTCGTATGCATTATGACACAACAATGCAGAGACAAATCCCCATTGACTTATTGTGGAACAGTACTGCAACGCTGGGTTTCCGACAAGTGTCATTGTTACCATGCCAACTCAATTTACTAAGTTGTGGAAGAGTATACTGTTATTACAGATGTTGAGCTGTTATTGCTTTTGTAATTTTCTTCACGTATTGCAAGCCAAGTAAATGTGGTCCACTGTACTATTGGTTAGTTTTGATAACAAATACAAACCAAGTAGACTTGGGCCACTGTTGGATTTGTAATTTTTTTCAGTGATGAACCAAGTTTACTTGGGTCATATTTTTTTCTAACGATAGAACTTCCCAATTTTCCCAAAAAAATTTCGCATCTTTTGTTGTTCCTATGGAAGCAAAAACTCATTTTCGGTCCAAGTTGACTTGGGCCACTCTACCTTTAGGTCACTCAATTTTGCTCACTTTAGATCATGTCAGTTCAAATACAGCACCGTCTGAATTATTTACTCATGCCAAAAAAGAAGCATTTTTTAATTTTTTTCATCTGTTGCAAAAAAAGCTCACTTTGGTAACCACCATTAGTAGTAATTGATATGCCGTTCACTGTTATTAACCACTTGTTTAACCATTGACTCAATACGTTTTATGTAATTTTTCTTGATTTCTTCATCATTTATTTCTTCATGGCTACAAACTATTAGCTCAACTCAAAAACTTACTAAAAAATCACTTGATCATCAAACCTTATCTTAGAAAGTAATCAGATTAAAGCTGAGGACGCAAGCACAGTAGCATGTTATTGCATACACATTAATGGAAGAAATGTTGGAATATTAAACTTAACATGACAATTGTAGTGTTAATGACAATTTTTCTAACTTTGAACGTGTTCACTTTTGATTGTTTCTGACGAACCTTAATTTTTTTGAGCATTCGTTTTATTTTACTCTTCAAACAATAAATTGTGTTTACATTTCAAGGTAAAATGACATCACACATTCAGTGGTGATACAAAACCAAATCAGTAAAGCGGCAAATGTATCTATTGACGAGATAGTTTGGTACCTTGTCGCAAGTAGTATATGACGAGATTCAGTCTGGCTTCAGGGATGACATCAATTAGAGGGGGGAGTACCTGTAAAGCCCCCTCACCTCCTCTGAACACAACCTGTGGGAAACAAAGAAACTGTTTCAAGAAGATGAAAGGACACTGTGATAAATGGTAATTATATTTACAAATTTAAATAATTAATAATTGAAGTTCATGTCACACCTGATGACAATAACTGATGAAATGTTTTTTATCGGATTGTTCTCTTAGTGTGGCTAGTCAATGGCCGTAGAAGAAACAAAATCTTGCAATGCTTCTTTTATTGCAAAATACAGTGCTATGTAATCAAAAAATAAAGAGCCCAAAATGTAGATACTAAACTCATGTTCAGCAAACAAACGTTTCGAAAACTATACTGTCTTCATCTTCAGTGTTATAAATGTAAGCAGTAAGAAGTAAGAAGATGAAAGAAGATGAATAAAGAAATAATGATAATAAAGAAATAATGAAAATAATGATATAAAATGTAAGTAGATGAAGACAGTATAGTTTTCGAAACGTTTGTTTGCTGAACATGAGTTTAGTATCTACATTTTGGGCTCTTTATTTTTTGATTAGATTAACCAGGCGTTCCAACCATTTTGCTCCACAGTGCTATGTGTTAGTTACATATCAGTTTACACGCATTTGAATTACGTTCAACTTACCAAATTATGCTTAACAAGTTCAGAAGCGAATGAGAAGGCAGATGATGAGACGTCTTGCAAGTGCTTCAACTCCGCCTCAGCTGCCTTGCCGTTGTAGAGCTTAAAGTGGTTGCAAGCTTTCAGATTGACTGCAATTGCGCTGTCCGAGTGGACTTGGAGATAAACAGCGAGCACTTCCTATAACGACAAAGATTTTAAAAACGTTACATGACCCAGACAGAAAACCACTCGCTTTTTACATTGATTCAACGTCTGCAAATGGTAGTAAGAATTATATATTACCTGTGAAACGTCATAGTAATCCAACTTGTAATAACAAAGAGCCACATAGACATTCAGAGCAAGAAATTCTCTGCAAAGCAAAATCAAATATTGTGTAGATGAAGCTACGAGCCCATAGCGACAATAAGCCTGACCTGATGTATAAGTTTATTAATTAGCATTAAATCAACGATGTTACAACTTAAACGGACACAAACTTAAAATTGATTCAATAGATTGTGTTTTACAAATTGCTTAAAAGTCGCTTTTGTATGATAGCCAAAATCAAGGGAAGGTTGAAAGAATGTTGTACGCTTCATACTATGCACCCATAAATAAACTGACCGATTTTCCAATAATATCTTTTTGTAAATATCAATGGCCTCTTGGTAATGTGACCTCATGTAGTGGATGGACGCCAGACACAGCTGGTCTTCAAATTGATCTTGCAGGTTCTTATGGAATGACATTAACCGTTTCTCATCACCAAACTGAAACAACCATGCAATCGTTCGCGTATATACAAAAACATTGTAATTTGTCATTTTAACTTCATCACATACGGGGTGACTGCACACAGCTGCTTTTCTATGAGCAGATGGCTATCATGTAAAATACACTGGTGTACATGAGAAACAATCTGATTTGGTAGAAACAGTTTGTTTTACAACAATATTTTTTAACAGATTATGCATTGAATTTTTTTTTACAAGTTATATACAAGATCAAGCACGGCTTGCCTGACTTAAAAATAACAAGCTGTTAAAGGCCGTCGCCAGAAAAATGTAACGTCGCAGTTCCAAGTAAGTTTCATATTAGCGATATTAACATATTTGTTCTGCAAACACCAACCTGCCATGTTATCAATCTAGGCACCTTGCCTGCATCAGCAGTCCAATACGGTACCATGCTTTTTTTAAATTGAGAACAAATAAGACACATAAGACACCCAGGTATACGTTACGGACTTACCTTATGAGAAAGGTGAAAGGCGAGTCTATTCTGCAGTGAAGATGGTGGAGCTTAAGTAAATAGAATTCGTTTAACTACGTTGAAATAAATGTTTTTAAAACAGTTCGCATAAACTATGTATCACCAGTCACCACATTTCTTATTGATCTGGGAGCAATCAAACGTACTAGAGGCCTTTATTTCTTCAGTATCTTTAAAGTTTAAAAGCTGAAATTTAAGTACAACACAAATGAACTTTAAAGCATAATGTTGAAACAGCAACATTGCTGAAGCATAAACCTACCAATATAATACTGTAGAAAAGTTCAATTTTTTATCTTAACTTTTAGAAACATTGAACACAACATCACACAAACCTTTGTTGCAAGCTGCATCAGCATCCTTGTACATGCCAAGATAAAAACACACGCAAGACAAATTGACCAAAATGTTTGGGTCAATGTTTGGCTGTTTAGATAGTTGGTTATAAACCTGAAAAAGTAAAAAAAAAACAGTAAATCAATTCCTCACAATTTGATAGATAAAAAATCAAAGCACCACATGATTTCAGATAGTTGTGTTCTTGTGTTGACTCAGCCACGAGGAAGAACACATTAACAAATTAGAGGCAATTCTATTCATTTACTATACTTGCTATCTTACACAGCTTTCAAAGAGTCAAATATATTGCATAGTGCAGAGGTGACAAACTTGCAGACCGCGGGCCGCATGCGGCCCGTCAAAGAATTTTGTGCGGTCCAAAACAATTTGACAATCGCTCATGCATTCTTCTCTCGTGTTGACGCTATATGTCAGGGCATCCGTTGGTTAGCCGCTGCCTGGTGTCGTCATCGATAGAAACTAGGGTTTTCATACCATGAGATGGTCTGTATAGCCGGCAATCCTTGATAATGCGGGCTGCCGTCTGCATTTCACCACACTCACAAGCAGCACTCTCTGCCAAGCCCCAGCGCAGCATGTCTGCACCATAGCGTTCAACACCAGTGAGCAAACGGTTACGCCTTGATGAGGCAAGTCTAGAGAGGCCATGGCCCAGCTGGTTCTCGGGCGGGGATCTGAATACTTGGCGAAGTGGGGATGTGCTGCTTGACCATTTTTCACACCATGCCGTGTGGCACCACTGTTTGCTAGGGCTTCCACCAGATGCTGCCAGAAGGGCTTGTGCAGCGCGCACAAATGGCTTTCTTGATTTTAGCCGCTGCTTTCGTGGATATCTCAGCGTGGTTGGTGGTTGCGTGTAGCAGATGGCCGGGGTTTAGGGCTTTACGGCTCAGGGAAAGAATGGCACGTTGGCGCCGTATTGCAGCTGGCTCAATGTTTGCAAGGACAAGCAAGCAGTCAGTTGGAGTTGGACGCAGGCAACCTGTGACAGTTCGCAGGCAGCTGTTGATTGGCACATCGACAAGGTCAGTATGGGGCTGGGCGCTTCTGCACGCTCATGCATTAAAGACAAAAGACATCTCAAAGCTGTTTTATGCCTTCACTGGTACACCTTTCCTTTGCTATTTTCTTGCCCTGAACACTTTGCCTAAAGAAGTCGTTACAGGTCGAGGCTGACAGGTGAAAATCTTAGTATGCAGTCGAGAGTTGCCACATCATCTGTTTGACCTAATATTGAACGCTTAGTCCAGCAAAAAACTTTCCAAAAATCCCATTAAGCAAAAAAATTCAATGCTTCAATGTTATTTATTAAATATTTTATGCTTTAATGCTGCATTAGATAGCTTCAGCTGTATGATTCGCATGGGCTTTTGTTTGTTGTTTGAAAAATAAATTTCATTAACTGATTTGTTGTTTCGGAGCATAATGGTCGAAACATTTAGTCAACTTGAGCAAAAAGGGTAGAGCCAAAAAAAGAAGAAAGCATACTCATATGAAAGCAAACGCTTCGAAAATTAAACTGTCTTCATTATCAGTGCAAGTACTGTTGCTCTACCCTTTTGGCTCAAGTTAATTTGTTTTTATTTTTTACTTTTGTATGTTTTGATTTTGCGTAAGATAATTTCAACTGTGTGGGTTTTATTACTTTCATCTGCCCTTTGTTACATTTGATGAATAATATCTTGAGTCGCTTTTAAAAGATGTCATAGTAGGTTACGATTAAAAAGTTGTGTGGCCCGATAACTCATGTGTAATTGACAAAGTGGCCCGCGACCGCAAAAAGGTTCGTCACCCCTGGCATGGTGCAATGAGAAAAACGTTTAATAATTGCCATATATTTAATTAAAGCTTGCTGCATGAAACTAGTTTAAACATGTGCAAAAATTAACCACTCCAACTTCATTTTTATAAAGCTAACAATTAAATGCATTTGCCAAACATGATTAATCCCTAAACATATTCACCTCATAAGCCTTTTTGTAGTCACCAAGATGAAAGGCACAATACCCAATCCACAAATCAGTATCTTTATTACTCTTTCCAGCATTTTTTTCAAACTAGTACAAAAAAAAAACATCCGTTAATGTTCAGTCACTTGGTTTTATGGATCTATCCAACAACACTTAACTTATACTTTGTTAATTCAAAGATGAATCACAGCAATAGCACTTTTTCAAATACCTTACAATCATCATTGCATACCGTATATATAGCATATAAAAGCTTTCGTCTTGCAATTATGGAAAGTACTAAAATGCCAAATAGCAATAATCTATATTCAAACCAAGCATGGATATTCGACATTGGGCAATAGATATGACTTCAGATGTAGGGTTGATTTTACTGAAGTATAACATACGGCCTGCAGCATAACATAGAACAAACATAGAACAAAAATAGGGCAGAAAATAGCCTACCTCGAGTAAGGTAATAGCTCCTGTGTAATCACGAGCTTCAAGCATGTCTTCAACTTTTGGCATTTTCTTTTTACTTGCTTTTTCTTTGTCAACCGGGCCGCTGGCACCCATAGCTGCTTTTTGACGTGAAAGTATCTATGAATGCATAATTTGCACATTTATTCAAAATATATAAATGCTTTGTTCAAGCATCTAAACATAGATGTTGTAACACACCATTGTACCAACATACTTAGATCGAGAAAAAAAATACAACAGAGCCAAAGTCGCTGATCGGAGTTGCCACGTAAACATTTCAAAATTTTTCCCTTGAAACGATTGAGAGAAAAAATACAGAAGAGCCAAAGTCGGTGATTGGAGTTGTCGAAACAGTTAACCAGTAGTAAGTATCAGGCCGGCGATTTTTGCCTTTTTCAGTGACGAGGTCACTTGACATGCGCCATCACTATTCGACAAGCGCCGTGCCGTACGAAAAAAAAAAACGAAAAAAGGAAAATAAAAAGGAAAAAAAAACTGAGAGGACTAAACGTTGTCAGGTCGAGGAACAATCGGGGGGGGGAGGGGGCATCACGTGATGCAATCATAAAAGTGCTGACTTACGTAAACTTTTTTGCGCCAGGTACTTCAAAGTAAGGTCTAAAAGCAACGCTTCACACAAGAAACTCCCAAGGCGTCAGCGCCGCCATTTTGAACACTGCGGGAGAATGCTTTGATCGAAGTTCCAACGCCTGGCATCAAACATTTCGCAACACACGTTTCGTGCTATTCAACACAACGGGTTTGTATTGAGTTGTCAACATCTATGCCAGTTTGTATTTCGCCGTTTGAGCCAATTAACAATATCGCTCTGGTAAAATGACTGTTGGATACTTGCTATGAAAGTTTTTCACATGTAGAAAACAGCCTAGTTTCCCACCAGATGTTCAGAAATACAGATTAAAAAAGCCGCTATTTTTATGGAAAGGAGTTCTCTTCCAGAAGATTTTGAACACTGCGGGAAAATGCTTTGATCGAAATTTTAACGCCTGCCATCAAACATTTCGCCACACACGTTTCGTGCTATTCGACACAACGAGTTTCTTTTATAGATAAAATAACCGAAGTAGGCTACTTTTAGTTGTCAACGTGTTTGCAAGTTTATATTTATGTCTGACATATGCACTTGTTGTTCCAAGATTGCAGAAATGTTTTGCAATGTGAATAAAGAATAGTAGACAGATAAACACGGTTGCAACTCGACTTCCTTCCACTAAAGAGTTTCTGTGATTACGTAATGGGCGATTTTGCACATTAACAAAAGCACACAACCCAGCTAGCAAATCCCGTCGTTTTTACATTGATTCAACGTCTGCAGACGTTGAATCACAATGCATGACATTTATAAACAAGTTTGCTGGCTGGGAAGTCTGGACATCTGCAGGAAATTTGTCTCGTACCAGGCGAGATGCCATCCTTTGATAGATTTAACAATGATAGATTTATGTAGCCAGTGCATGATGACGAAAACAAATTAAGATTTCCTTTCCGTTATATAACTTAAAGCAGGTGATTAAAACAGGAGAAAATAATCGCAGAAGCACACAATAAAAGAACACAACAAAGCCTACTTATTACGCAAGTTTTTTACATTAAGAAAATAGCCTAGTTTCTGACCAGATGTTCAGAATCAGAAACACAGATGAGAAAGGCCGCTATATATAAAAGAGTTTGCTTCTAGAAGAACAGTAGGTAGTCACTGGGCGTGGACAAGGCAAGGTAATAGGCAAGTTGCAAGAATAGCATAGCTCTGCCCATCTACAGATAGGATAGTCTTCAGTATCTTATAATGACTAAAAAACGAAAGAATCCTCCGACAACACGGAAGCCAAAAGCTTCAGTCGGTCTTACCGAAAAGCGGTTAAGGTTCAGCAAACAGCGAGTGAAGTACGGGATCTGTTCGAAAGAGCTATCGAGAGAAGCATTGCCACGTCACTTTGGAACTTATCCTTCAGGTAAACTTCCGGCTAATAGCGTTTATTAGCCTAACGTCGCAAAGCATTCTCAATTTTGAACATGTTTAATTTAATAGTGGTAAGCAAAAGCATGCTTAATCAAATGCGCCTACTACGTTTTCACTTTTCAACAATAAAATTTTATAGATAAGCCCGTTCAAGTGCATAAGGAACAACGCATCGATACATTCTTTGCTCGACGAGACAGTGATAACGTTTTTGAGTTTGCCCAAGCACAACCAACAAGCAGTTCAAGTTCGGTCGGTGTGCTTCCATCTGCAAATATAAGGTCAGGCCCTGGCGATAGCACGGCTTCACTAGATGTTCAAGCTCATCAGGAAGCGAATCAGAAACCACCATATTGCAACACCGCCTTCGCTGGACATGTCATGCAAATGGACCCAACAAGGCTTCCTCGAATAATGCTTTGTGGTGAACAAGAAACAGGGAAAAGGCCCCTCTGAAAGACCGAAAATGAGATACAAAAATCAGCTGAAAGTCTCCTTCAGCCATGCAAACATTGATCTGGATTCATGGGAACAACTTACTTGCTAGTGACAGATTACTCTGGAGAAAAATAACTAGGGAAGGCACGGAAATTTTCGAAAAAAAAAAGGATACAAAAAGCCCAAGAAAAACGAAACACTAGAAAAGAAAAGTTAAAACTACCACGTCCCCCACCCTCCATACAATATTACTTTTGCCCACGTCTTTTCCATCATGGACTGGGCCTCCAAAGCCACATACCATCCGAAACCAAATTCGATTTGAAGACGAAACCAATGCTCGGACACGAGCTGGAGCCGACGAAAATAGCCAAAGGGCTTTTTTCTTTTGCGATCCTCAGTTTTGTATTTACAACAGTTCTCTTCCCGGAGCAAAACAATAATATACACGTCCGGTAGGTACACAACTTAGCGCTTGATACTCCTTTGCAATCACTCAATCAGCGTGCGATTAAAAATTTAAGTAAGTGACTCTGACATACATCCACACAACTTGTGCGGTAATTTGCGGCAAATGCTTTATCTGACTCTTGTGACATCATATTACTATTCGACAAACAAACGTAGAATTTTTGGTCGTTTGACAAGAAAGAAAAAATCGCAGCCCTGATAAGTATTTTGAAATAATAGTTGACAAACCAAATTTTGGGTTAGGGTTATTTTGATAAGCCAAACCTCACTTTTGCGTTAGGATTATCAAATTAAGATTGTAGCCCCTCTATGACAAATGATGACGAGCTGCCATACTGGAATGGTCTATTCACTTCCAACTAACGTTTCTAGACAAAATTACAAAAAAAAGTCACACTTATTTCGTGGTGGCCCATACAAATTTAATGATTAATTCCAAGGGAAAATTTTAAAATGTTTGCGGGAACTCCGATCAGTGACTTTGGCTTTGTTCTGTGTTTTCTCTTGATCTTTTCAGGGGATGAAATAGGTTGCATCCCTATTTGTACATGTTTATGACAATCATGACTTTTGCTGTGATTCCGTATTCATTGCAACTGTTAGAATATCATAAACAGAATCAAAGTGATTTAAACAAGTATATACAACAAAACTTTCAAAGTTTTGACAGTGAAATATTTATTGTCTTTCACTTAAAAATTATTTTTAAAGCTTACTTGTGGCAAATACGTTAAAAGTGGGTGAACGTTAAACTCCTAAAAATGATAAAATTGTACTAGGCAGCATAATCAAGTTTTTGGAAGAATCAGTACAACACATAAACAGAATAATATAAATACCTTAACAAAAATATATACAAAAAATTGTAAGTACCGTACAACATAAAAGTAAGGTAAAAACGTCTAATAAGCACTTACAATAGTTTTTTTGTAAATAGCAGGAAAAAGATGCTACCATTGCAATTTATTACATGGGGCTTTTGATTGCTAATCCAACTTTCAGAAAACATTTGTTTAATCACTTTCAACTTTTAGAATTGCTCCAAGTTATTTTATGATCTGAAGTTATGGCATGCATACAAAGAGCAGATTGTTCCGAGCATTGATATTTGAAAGCTCTTTTATATTCATAAATGCCCAAGTACCTTAAACTTTACAAAAACTACACTTTTATAAAGTGATCTTAGTGAATGAAAGTATGTAACTTATTTTGGACTTACCATTTTGAAAATATTGGAAAATTTATCTCAATAAAAATACTTCTAACATATCATTCATCAGTCACCTGAAATCTAAATATATATATAAAAAAAACACTAATTAAATTTTGATTAATAAATCAAAAAATAGAGCTAGCCAACATGTATTTTAAAAAGGGCTAGCCTATATGTACATCATGCATGCATTCTCAATAAAAAAGTATATCTCACTAAATAGAGCTTACCATAATGTCGCAGTAAATAAAAACTTAAAATCACACAATTTAAGCAGTAAAAACTATGTGAAAATAAATACTGTAAATCAATAATAACCATGCAGAAACCTATGACGGGTAGGCTAAAATAAAACAAAAATAGTGAAGTAGGCTATTATTATTACAATTTTATTGCAGACAAACTTTTTTATAATAAACACACAAAAACGACAAAACAAGCAAACCAAACTGTGTAATCAATTAGTAATCAAGATCCTATTGACAATACGGTAATCTTTGAATGACAGTAGGCTATTCAGATCTGCAAATACAGTCAGACATCAAACTGTTGCCTACCAGTACCTAACGCAACTAGCACTCACGGATAAAACACTAAACTACTTACAACCTATCTTTATGCTTCAGTTAGGTATCAAAAACTTGTGTGGACTACAATTTGTATACAAATAACAACTGGCTAGAATTTGCAAAGATAGAAATTAAAACAACAACCGTGTTTAAAATCGCCATTGTTACACTGGCAAGTGTTGATTGTAATTGTAGCCCTATTTTTGTACCGTTTTCACATAATTTTTTTTATCTTTTCTATCTCATTTCCAGGTTTTGTGGCTGTGCAAATTAAAGATAGTGACATCCCAACACTGTTTTTGCATATTTTAAACCTTTTGGTTTTGCCATTTTCACCTTTTGTTGGTGCTAAATTCGTGAGTTTACTTTTCCGTTTTCTACATGTTTGCGCCAGCAATGAAAAATAAATTGAATTAAATTGTATGGAGCAAGAACTGTAGGCTATTGTCCACTGCAAATTTCATCTCCTTATTCCACCAATGTTTGCTGTTTATGTGTAAAAGATGGTTAAATCAAGCGGTTTATCTCGATCTTCTGCGATATTTCAAAGGAGAAAAATACATAAATATTCAAGGACTAAATAACCCACATCAGGATAGTCGATTCAAATTTATACAATATTTCAGTTCAGTTTGTCTATTTCTGACCATTAAAACAACAACAACAAATATTCATCAACTTATTTTAAAGTATCAGGTTTGGTGGCCGTGCTTAGCTATATTTATTGATGCATATACCGCAATATTAGATCCTTTCATGCATAGCATCTTTTCACATATAAACTAGGTGGGCAATTGCCCACCTAGTCCCTTTGCTTGCCCCCCTAGCCCTTTCTTTGCCCCCCTAGTTTGAAACTAGGTGGCCAATTTTTTAGACTTAATTTTTGTTTAAGTTAGATCCAAGTTGAAGAATGAACAGCTAAATGGAAAGCTTCAGCATACATTTAGAACTTATGAGCCTACCTTTGACCCTACGGTAGGCTACTTACAATATCCTCAATATTCCATTCAAGCAGATCAATTAGCAATTTGTGTTGTGAGTAGGCTACCTCAAGTTTTGTGTGAGATTCTAAATGTCTGAATTAAGTTTGTTTCTTGATTTTCATCAAAATAAAACACCAGCTCTTTAGAATCATCTAATTCTGCAAAGATTGAACTCATTATAATATCTTAGCAGTTGTGTTTCGTAGATTATCGTAGTTGTTTCTTTTTACTTTAGTACAAGAGACCTCTGCACAGTAGCGCACCCAGAAAAAAAATTTACGGTGGGGCTAATTCAGAACGTCGGCCGAGTGATTTGCGACAATAGTGACAGTGACAATAGGCCAATACCCATCCCTTTGATTAATATTAGGCTAAAGGCACTCACGGCCCACAACCTAACGGTTGCCAATACATCAGGATTCGCTCTCTCATTTAGATTAAAACTTGGCCTAGTGAACCCCACGCATCCTCATCCCTACGTCTACGTCCACTCTCGCAATCTTTTATAGATCTTGACTTTTTCGTCATGTATGACAAAATAGAATTAGCTTTCTGTTTGCAAACACAAATTAAGGCGAAAACAACAACTAGCACGAAAACAGTTTGAAACAAAACACTAATTTTGCAAACAGTAAATTTGATGTGGACATTTTCCTACTTATACAGTAAAACATTCAAAATTAGTTCGTATTTTCAACTAAAGTTCCAGACGCCTTTGTCTCTCTGCTCAAATGTCGTAGGTCTATACAGTTTTACACAGGCCCAGATTTAGGGTGGGCAGAGGGTACAGGTGCGCCGGGCCTCCCTTTTGAAGGGCCCCCCGACGTGGAAAAAATGTGATTTTGTGTTATTATTTTTTTTCTTTCAGCCTTTGAAGTTTCTGCAAAATGCTGTGCAGTGCTAGATTAATGCTACTGTAGACGTAAAGGTAAAACTTTTTTTGTTCCGGGGGCCCCCGATCTAAAGGTGCCCCGGGCCCCCCATCAGCTAAATCCGGTACTGGTTTTCATGTCCGTGTGATTTGGCATTGACGTAAGTAGCCTACGGTACATCGATTATGTCCACCAGACGTTTGACCACGAGAGTAGGCTACAAGAGCATCTGAACTTTTGGGAGAGTTTAAGAAAAGTGCCATCAAAGACCATATCATGGAGTGTTCTTTTTGCACAGATCGAAAATTCTCTGCTGACTCAAATTTTACACAAAGGAATTTTATGCAAAATTTTACGCAAAGGAAAATCCCAATTTGACACTAAAATTCAGGAAGCAGTGTTAATGAAACGCTACAACCCAAATTTAAATAGGCTAAGCAATTATTTGCTGGAGGCTCGTCCATTCTCCTCAACATCTACTTGATGTAGCCTATCACGTTCTCTGTGGTGCAATTTTTTTGTAGTTATTTATGTAGTTGCCTTTTCCTAATGTAATTTTACCTTCAGGAAGTTGAAATTTATTGCATTTTTATAACTATTTTCAGGTTCCTGATAAAAGCTCAAGTGAAGCCGAAAACATTCGACTGTTAAAACTATTTGTAAATATGTAAAATATATTGTTATGATGCTCAGCCCTGTTGTATTGTTGTGTCTTATTTCTATCTAACCTGTAAGCAAAAGGTATAAATAGGGAACATACAAAACTTCATTTTTGGTGGCGGGTTTGTGGGGGGGGGCTTGAGCCCCTTAACCCCCATGCTGTGTGCGCTACAGCCACTCCAACTAAATGTTGCTAGATTCAATTTTATTACATTATTATTTATAAAGTATTCTGGGCGGGGATGAATATAGGAATCAATTATGGGTCTCAAAAGTTTAGTCTAGGTAGGCTATAATATGCCTTTTTGCCCACAATTTGCCTGAGAAATCTACATTTTTAAGCTTATGTTTTACGCTCGGGTAAAAATGCCCTTTTTAACATAACTCTCGCGCTAAAAGTGCCCTTTTTTGAAAATTTGCCCACCTAGTCCAAATTTGTGAAAAGATGCTATGCTTTCATGCACGTCTTAAACCATTAAGGTTTTGCCACCTTTTCCTTTTGTTAGTTTTGTTACTGTATTTCTTTTTCACAATATCATTTCTTTTGCATTCTGACAAAGAAAAATAAATTGAATTGAATTGAATTGAATGTTCCAAACACAGCAGAGGTCTTCACAATGGTAGAAGGCACAAAAACCGAATGTTATAACTTGATAAGTAAACAAAATCAGTCTGCTTTGAGTATAATAACTAGACGAAATTACCGTTATTTATCTGAAAATCTGTTTGTGGTGACAATTTTTCGTTGGTGCGTACCGTGGTGCGCTCTCTTTTTAACAGCCCGTGTTGCTGTGTTTTCTAAAATACAATTCGTGAAGAGGCTTTTAGAAGTGTGTTTCTTTTCAGTCATCGCATAGGCCTACAGACGAAGGATTTGGGAATTTCATCCTACAACTTTCCCATGGAGATATATGGTTTACCGCTGTGACCATCGACCCATGATCTACCAAAGATGGCCAAATGTTTATAGCCTATATTACCATAATTAAACTTATTTCTATTCAGTTAGTGACGTTATCTTCTTTGCAACTTAGGCTTATTGCGCTCGGGAAGCACAAACAGATCTCACAAATATGAATATAGGAAGACGTTTTCTTTAAAAATCATCTGAATCAAGTTATTTTGATTAATCTTTGAACAATTATTTTTGTCTACTCTTGATTTGTTTTTAAAACAATACGACAAAATTAAAATCTTTGTGTATTACAGCAGAGGCGTAGCCATTGGGTGGGCTTATGAGAGCAATCGCCTCGCCAAAATTTTATGTTGCCCCCAAATAATATGTTTTAAGTAATAGGCCTATTAGCCTAGACTGCAACGTCTTATTAACATTGTAGGCTATGTTTTGATCAAAAAATACTCGTCTTGAAGTTAAAACTTACCCTCAGTGGAACTCTTATATTGATTTCCCGTAGGCTACCAGCTGTCCAAAGAATAAAAACGATTGTGTTCGAATATTCGGTAGGAAAACTGATTGTATGTGCATAAGCTCAATTATTCTTGGGGTCGATGAACTTTCACTACCGATAATGAAAGATTCACACTAATTGCGCAACGCGCACAACCAACAGAGTTGTCTGCCTCAATAGCTCAACTGAACCCCGTAGCCTATAGCGACCAAGAGAAAAACTCAAGTTTTCAAAAAAAATTTCAAAAAAGTGTGATGGCTGCAACCAACGCAGAATATTTAGTAGTGTAATTTGTTGCAAATTTGCAACAACAACTATTTGAAGATCAATTGAAAATATTTTTTGCTTCATTTTCTTCACAAATATTCAATCTACTCTCTCAAAGCCGTGTACTTTTCAAAACTTTTTGTTGCATATAGGCTATGCAACATAGGGCGCTACGGGGTTGTGCCCGACTTTGTGCACAAAGAAACCTCAAAAACAAGCAGTGCTGGTTTGCCTTTCGGAATGTAGGCTACGCTTAAAGACTGATGTCCATTCAGAGGCACCAAGTGGATGGAATAAATTGTAGACAAACAATTACACTTCGACGCCTGGAAACTTTAGGCTACTCTGTCAATCTCTGTAACAAAGCCTGAGTCCATGTTCTCTACAAGTACCGGTAGCTGAAGTAGGCTATGCGGATTGCGGAATTGCCAGAAATAACCTATCAGAGGCAGTCCGAGGTCAGAGGAGGCAGTCATAGGCTGTCAGAGGCAGTCCCAGACTCCCAGTTAAGATCCCAAACCAGCCTTTCCGTCCAGATTTGTCATGTTAAGTAGTCTAATGATGTTTCAGAAAAACTCAATGTTTCAGAGATTATCTGTACAATAAACAATAAATAGCAACAAACTTAGCCTAGATACAGTCGGATTGCGTAATTTTATTGAAACCGCAAACAATTTACAAATTTTCAGTGTCAAAAATCATTTCCTCAGGGCTGAACCAAATACACGAGTGTATATAGGGTAAACCTATATAGGCTAGACTAGACCCGTCCATTCACAAGTCTTCATGTATTTGTTAACAAATAAACGCGGTGTTTAGCATGAAAATTCCTTTTCGCATAGGCCTGATTTTTCACTCTCTAGGATACGTAAATACATGAATTCCAGTTAGGCTACATAATTTCATATTTAATTTGTCCAACATTAGCAACAACAACAAAAAGTTCGTAGGTTATTTTGAGAGTTTTTTTTTTCATGATCCAGTCGTCATCACACATAATGACCAAACAATATCTTCTCAGAACAACACAATAAACAAACAACATTTAAAAAGAGGTTTAAAAAAACGCAGGTCGATGACACCTAGTTCGTTGTTACGGTGCTACCAAGCAACACTGTGTTTGTCAGTTGATAAATACTGGCCGAATATCCAGTGATACTTAGAAAACTTGATTAAATATAATATGTTGAAAAGTGATAACTCATATGACTCTTCAATCGATATATGTCGTTGACCAATCAACCTGAACTTTAGTTGCAGCTGAGGTGGAAGGCGGCGGTCGCTGTTCATAGAATAGGCTAGGCCTAGCTTGTGCCATTCAGCACGGAAATAGTTTGGTTTGTAACTTTGTATATAAGACCTACACAAAATGGCTAAAATTGTTGAATTTTTTTTACACTTTTCAGCTATTTTTAACACAGTAAATTTGTATTTTACTATGTTTTTTTCAAGAAATTTCATTATGATTTTTTTTTTCAGCTAGGCTTACATGAAATTTGCAAAAATAATTTTGAATAAAATTAAAAAATATTTGATTTAAGTTCGTTAATTGAAGCTTGTCCAATAAGTTATATATCAAGAGTTTTATCTTTTGTTCATACTCTTAAAATTTATTGCCTACAAAAGAAAAATTCCAAGAAGTAACAATCTATCTCGTTGAGGCTATATAGGTTTTTTTGTTTACAAAGTTAAGAGCTCAATCAAATGAGCTATCGGTGACTTGTTTCCATTCGGGCGGCATTTCTATTTTGTACCCGCATTATCTCATTAATGTTTTAAGATTTGTTTGCTGTTTTCATCTAAAACAGGGGTGTCAAACTCAAATGCACCCCGGGCAAAAATTTAAAATTCAGTACAAGTCGCTGGCCAGATTAGTTCAATATTTATTGCAAAACATACTTCAAGGAACTTACGACTTTGCAATAATAATAGGTGATTCAATAAATAAAAAACAACAATAAACTACCAGCAGTTAAATAAAAACAATAAAAAAAAGGTCAGTAGGTGAGTTAACAACATAATTTTAGGTTCAAGTGTCAAATTCCTGAGCATTCAAGCACGTTTTAGCATATTGATTAATCGCCAAAAGGAATTAATTTAACACAATCAATTCTCAAGATTCGCCAAAAAAATCCAAATCGCCAAACCATAAATATGAAGCCAAACGTCTTCAAAAATCGCCAAATTTCTCAATATGCCAAATTTCTCAATTTTTCTCAATATATTCAAAAATCGCCAAATTTCGATAAATTCGTCAATATGGCAACCGTGGAATCTACCCAGAGAATGTCCTTTGATCGATCATTACGTAAACAATAAATTGTTGTCTTAACATTAACTTGAAGCTTATTGAAGACTTTAGCTCGTGCAAATATGCACTGTACAGTAGCTACTTATAAATTAAACATTTATTAAGTTTTAATCACGTATAACTTCGTCGTCGTGTGAGGCTCACACGACGACAACGTATAACTTCATTATTGTTTATTTTAGTTATGTAAGTTTATTATTGATTAAAACTTGAAGTTGTTTATGATGCAGCATATCGGCGGGCCAGATTTAAGGAATTTAATACCATCCTGCGGGCCAAAAAATGTTACATCGCGGGCCGGATTTGGCCCGATAAACACAACGTTTATTCTCTATGATGTTGTAGGCCTATCCTATGGCCTAATACTATTGCGTTTCTTGAAATATCTTTGTGAAGAAATCTATAGGCTACCATTCCCGGTTCTATATTTTATACCAAATGCAACAAAATATGCTCAATATAATCAATCATAATAACAAACATCTTTAAAACGATGCATCATATTTGTGTGCAGAAAATCTCAACCTGTTTGATGCGGCTATGTTTAATACAAAAGACAACTTTTTAATTGCTAGATTCACAAACAGTTGTAGCTAAACGTCATAACAAAATTCGATTTTAATGTTTCAGACTGTCTTGTTTAGTTTTGCTTTAAATATGGAAAAAAATGACAATCCAGCCTTCGAGTTAGACAGTCCAGCTGTTCTGGTGAGTTATGCAAAGGTCAGCAACACAACTATTCTACTGAAACGAAATCTTTGCTGCGAAGGCTTGTTTCCTGGAAATAAATTGAGTCATGACTTTCAAACTTTTGTGTCATTTTTACAGATGATTTATTGTTCAATGCAATTTTTTTCAGTGTTAATATTAAATCTAAGTTTTATCCTTGAAGAGACTGAGCAATTGAGCATGTTAACTTCTGTTGTAAAAATAGTGACATGTAACTGAATATTAATAAAGAATAAATAGCCTACAATTTATTTTTATTTTTAAATAGTCTATTAAGTCTACAAATAAATGTTTACGTAACATACATCATAACACGTCACGTACTGTATTATGTAACCATAGCCTGTTATAAAAAGAAATGAAACATACGCTTCTACTTCAAGAGAAACTATCGAAGAGAAACTTCCTGTAAACTCAACATGCAATTCCGCAAACACCTTTACTATATTTTGTTTTTTGTTGCAGCAAACCAGTCCATATGCAGCAGTGACGAGTTTTCAATCAGAACCAAGTAGGTTTGAAAATAATGCTCTTCGTTTCCTGATTATCTTTGTATCCGCAAAGTCAATAAAGAGTTGTTTAGGTCTAGTTCTTGTCGATAACAAAACATTTCAGTGGCTACTTTGCACATGCTCAGTCATTTAGTCCAAGCTACTACTGCCACTGTTTGTAGCCTACTTGCAAAAAAGACTCAAGCTATGGAAAAAGCCTAAACAAAAAGGAAATTGCAAAATGTTTTGACTTTTGCAAACTTAAATTAACAATCTTAACCGTTAATCTATAATAAACTTCTTCTTAGACACCAAATCTTTTGACCTTTCGAGCAACTTATAGCATAGGTCTATTAGTAGACCTATACTGAAACTATTCATTTATGCTAAAATTGTAATACAATACTACAAACTAAAAAATACCCCCTTATAATATTTAAAAATTACAGTGTTTTGCAATTTTTCGTATTGTTGAAAACGTTGTGCAATTGAAAACGGAAACATAAAAATTCAATCTACTTGCATATAAAATAAACTTACGTAGCCTACGTAGAACACTTTTGTTGTTGCGTTTTGTAAAAGAAATACGTTTCATAACAAGCAACAAACACAAACTCCATCTTAACCCTACACATGTTATACTATAACACGTGCAATAAATTTTTGACACCTTCACAGAGCAAAGTTTGTTCACTTATTGTGCATGATTTTTCCGGTGCAGACATAAACAGTGCAAATAATGGGATTCAAGTGGCTTACAAAGGACCTTCGACTTCATCATCATCATTTTCATCAGACGAAAGTGGACCTTCATCTCAGTTCAGGAAACCGGATGAGATCAGCATCAGTGATGTTAAAAGTAACGTTGAGGCCGAACCTGCTCCAGGAGTTCGTTTAACATGGAACAATCTCCATGTGTCCGCCGGCCCTCCTCCAGGATTTATTTCAAGCTCTTCAGGACCAAGAAAACCTATTTTGAGAGGAGGTAAGAAAATGGTTTTAAGCCGTGTGCTGAATGTATAGCAACGCAGATCGATCGCTTGAACTATAAGTCACATCAGACAGTGAGACGTGCAATTGCATAATTTTATTGAGCTTTTTTAAGTTATGCGTAGTAGACTGTTTCTTTTCTTTAAAGAACGTCTTACAACTGATTTTAAGTGAGTGAGAAATGTTGAAAATCACTGATTGCATTTTGAAACTAAACACTTTAACATATGCAGATGAGCAGATCCACTGTGTTATCCACATAAAGAAAGGCCTGTATTGACAAGAGTGGGTACTATGTCCGTATCCAGGCTTAAGCCAAATGGTTGAAGATTTATATTATTTAGAAGGGAAAGACAAGGAAGCCAATCTTCATGTCCATCTTCAAGCATATCTTTGAGTGATTTGACAAAGACCTAGCTATACCCGTGGCTGAGTGCACGGTGTTGTTCAAAACCAAATGCTACTCCATAACACAAACTAATTTCCCAATTTAGCACTAGTTTTATGCTTCATCTGCAAAGTGTGTTGTTTTGTTCATATTATTTTTATGTCATCTATAACGTTTGACAAAATAATGAGAAAAGTTTTATGATTGACGAAATTACTTTGAGTGTATTGTTTTAGCGTAGGCCTATTTAAGTTTACGCCCAGTAGTTGAAGAATTAGATAAAGTGGAAGGAAGCGCAGGGAAGCCAATCTTCTTGTCAGCCATCAGCCATGTCTTTAAGTGTCCTGCCGAAGACACAGCCACACGCTCTTGAGCGGAATCGATGTGTAGCCTACCCTTTCGAGCGTTGTAAAAGGATTCTCACCACTCACCAGTCACCCTCTGGCTTTTTGCAGCCAATGTTGGGTCGCTGAAAATCATGAAAAGTAGCCTATAGACAAACGTTTGTACCTTATTGTTTTGCGTCTCTGATGTTGATAAACTTATTGTTTATTTAGTAACTGGAATAGCTGACCCTGGCACCCTCCTGGCTATCATGGGATCTAGCGGAGCTGGCAAGTCAACGCTACTGAATATTCTAACCTGGAGAAACTTGGAAAATCTCCATATTGAAGGAGAGGTTTGGATAAAAGCATTGATTTTATTTTCTACTTTTGTGTAGCTCAGTGGTTCTTAACCTTTACTAACCTGCCGAACCCTTACGCTAATCTGCAAGGTTTCGTTGAACTCCAAATTTTCGCCGAATCACAAAAACAAGAATCTACCACATTTAGTAGTAATACATTACTGTATTAATAAGACTTCTGTTGTTGTTTTTCTAAGACTAATAGTGAGATTCGAGGCTTTGTCTCAGAATCAGCAATTCTCATGTCACTTTCGTATATGCAAGCCAGTTTCGTTTTTCTGTTTTAACATCCACACGAATAGAAAACGCATGCTCGCATAAATAAATGGTTACGAATGGCATGAGAACTTCAAGGGCAACTTTTGTAATAAGAGGATAACTTTCAGTTTGTTGGCACCTGTCTTTGTGCTTACTTTTATCATTCTTTGTTTTTAAATATGTTAAATTAAAAAAGGTTACATTTAAAAAGGTGTGGCAATCATGAGCTTTTTTTTTCTAGCATAAGTATCTGTGTCTTAATACAGTGAAGAAAAAAAATGTAGGCCTACCGTCTACTAGGCCACTTAGTATGTCACATAAACAACACCAACGCAAAAAAAAAATTAAAAAAAGATGTCTGTCCTAAAATCAAGCATAGATATCCAATACTACGTTAGGGTATCAGCAGTGGCATTTTTTTTTTTAAATCAACTTGAGGGTAATCGGCCTAATTTCATGGGACACATATGTCCCAGCGGTCCTCAAAGGGTTGCAAACCTGCCTACAAAAAAGGGCAAATACAGTAAGGTAAGCGTAGGCTAAAAAGTTTTCTCCAATTTCCTTACAAAAAAGAATTTCCTGAAAAATTGAAAATAGAGCTAACTTGCAAAAAGCAAACGTGAGGAAATTCATGTTTTGAGAAAATCAAGTTTTTCTGAGCGATCGTTTTTACAATGTTACGTAATAGTACAGTATATATTTTTGCATTCTGTGTTACATGCAGATGGCACCATTACATTACGCGTCAAACACACAGATGTTTATTATAACCATCACGTAAGCCGCAATTAAGTTTCGGCTGGACAATATTTTCCAAAAATATTCGCTGATATACCATTCCGTAGGACGTGTGTTAATGTTTCAGAGGACGTTCGCGCCGAACCCCTGAAACAGCTTCGTCGAACCCCAGGGGTTCGATCGAACCCTGGTTAAGAACCACTGCATGATGTAGCTCAGGGGTCACCAACTGGCGGCCCGCGGAAGGTATCAGCGTACAAGTATAACCAAAAATACTTTTCTTGAGGGAGTTAAAGAGCACGAAGGCAAAAAATACTTTCCTGGAAGCATATTTTCGCATTGCATACGATTCCACCGACCGACCAATCAGATTATAGTTCTAGGTGGGGGTTGCTTAAAGTTATTCCAATGCGATGTCCAGCCACACTGCTGTCCCAGTGGTTGATTAAAACATCTGTTTTCGAATTTTGAAATTGTCTGTGAGCATAGGATTGCTTATTTTAAGTTTGCAAATGTCATGTAAACACTAGTGCGAGTTTCACCGTTATTGTGTTTCACGAGCAGTGTTCTCTTTATGCAAGTTTTTGTTGGCAAAATGGGTCGGTGTGCCAACTCAATTTATAATAAATTGGCAATATATTACTTATAAATTTAGAGACTTTTTCTGATTGTATTATGAAAATATTTAGCTTAGTAGGCCTACTGCAAAATGTTTTTTTTTTTAAGAAATATGGACGCTTCACGATTTTGCGTGTCATCCTTGCGCAGGAGCCATGCTAATCTGCATCGTTCCAATTATAGTATATGTACTGCCGAAGCAAGTAATGCAAAATGTTGCTAATCAACAAATTCTTGCCACGCTGATGAGCACCGCAATTTACAGTTGTCTATAACAAAAGAAAGACGGTTTTATAGATTCTCACAAAAAGGATGAAAAACCAACTCATTGCTTTATTAGAGAGAAGACTGTTCATAAATTACAATTTTTCGGTGATTTTCACAAGCGTTTGTTTCATGGTACCTGGTGTGATGATGTCTAGTTTAGCGTTGGTGGTGCCTTCAACATTTAGTTGCAGAATGGTCACTCCTTGACCTACAACAGCTGGTGCTGTTCGTCCTGACAAGGGCGCTGTGCTTGGTCTGGGGGTGCCATTCTGATGATTGTTCTTCCGCATAACTTTATAGCGACAGCTGTAGCAAGTTTAGTTTCCCAAAGTCGGTACTTGCGGGGGCGGCCACGTGGAGGTACTTGCTTTCGTCGGCAGAGAGTGCTGCTTGTGAGTGTGGTGAAATGCAGACGGCAGCACACATTATCAAGGATTGCCGGCTATACAGACCTCCTCATGGTATGGAAGGCCTAGTTTCCATCGATGACGACACCAGGCAGTGGTTAACCAACGGATGCCCTGACCCATAGCAACAACACGAGAGAAGATGGTACCTGGTTTCTTTTTCCCTGTTATTGGAGCCTAGTTTTCGCTGATATGTTTGAAGGTCACTATTGTTGCCTGTATTGCGAAGTGTCAAACATTTCTTTGTTTACTGAAACTGTTAATTGCAAGATATCTTTTGCGAAGCGAAGTAACAACACCACTCTTGCTTGGCGATGAATATTCTGATGAAACCGCTCGCCTCGCTATAAGTGCACAAAACAAGTGGCCTCTATTTATTAGGCATTGTTAAAAAAGTCAAAAGTGTTGTAAAAGGAGCTTGGCCTGGCAGTAGCGTTGTTCGATTAATTTTGTTGCTACGGTATTCTAACATAAATATGAAAAACATGTAACGCTGGATACTGGGTACGAAATGCGTTCTTTTCTAGCATAAGAGTCAACCTACCTAACATTTTATTAGTGCGGCCCGCCACAGCTCTCCTTAGTGCCAAAGTGGCCCGCATGCAAAAAAGGTTGGTGACCCCTGATGTAGCTTATTAACAAGCCTATAATAAACAGTACTGATGCGGCAAAAATATTTAGTGTCAAGGGTAATGCAAAGCAGAACAAATTCAAGTAGCCTAAACGGTGAATAGGCTAGCCCAGTGGTTCTCAACCTGTTTTGGCTTACGGCACTCTACAAACAACCAAAATATTTGGTGGCACCCACAGTCAAACCAAAAAGTTTCTGCATTAAATAAAAATAATTTTGAAAAGAGTTTTCGCAAAAACAAAACTATACAGCTCCTTATCATATCATGTACAATTTAATGAAGTTCGTTTCAAACAAAGTCAGTGCGAAATTTGCGCTGAGTTTTAGCGCAAATCCTTTCAATGTCTGGGCCCATATTTGATAATGCTACTCTAATAACTTGCGGCACCCTTGCGAAACGTAAATGGCACCCTAGGGTGCCGCAGCACTCCGGTTGAGAAGCACTGGCCTAGCCTATGGCCTATGCAAGCTATGTTACATATGTGTGCGCCAGCAAAAATGAATAAAATTTTATCTCGATTCGGCCGTTTCTTGGATAGTAAGAGTAAAAATGTTGTAAATTGCTGAAAAAACATAATACAAGTTTACACATGTAAAATATCTTGCAACGTGCATTATAGGCTGCTTATGAAAATATCATTCAACGTTAATTTACGAAAGGTGCAGTGAACTAAACAAAATAGTTACGTTTTGGCCCTAGCCTACGCCTAGACTATGCAAAAAATTGTCCATTAATTTGCACTGATAAAAACAAACGTAAAAGCAGCTGAGGCATCGTCAAGACATGGCATCAGTAGCGTTGATGAGGGATCCAGGGGGTACTTTTGGATCGGGACCGGAATGATTTTAAGGACCAGCAACCTTTCTAAGGTGCCGGGAACTTGAAGAAGCCACCACGTATTTTTTAATAAATAGTGCGCTTTTCCTAAGAAGTGTCTTGATTTAGGGCTCGAGAATTTCATTGGTACCGGGCCTAAATTATCTTCTTAACGGCCCTGCATGGCATTATTTTATGTTGGCCATAGTTAACAAATGGGCTTTATTCTGAAAAAAGGAATCCCCCATCCTCAAGAAAATCTTGCGTACGCCACTGCCTGTAATATGTTTTAAAAAAGCTTCAACCCAAAAATATCCTCTTTTATATTTAGATCCTTTGCAATGGAGTAGCTCTTGGTCCTGATATTACCGGAGTATCGGCATACGTCCAACAAGATGACTTGTTTATGGGAGAGCTGACAGTCAAGGAACATTTGACTTTCAGTGTAAGTTATTTCAAGAGCAAAACTGATACACGACTTTGACAAAGGGTTTGTTTCCATTCTGTTTCATATGCGTCCTTTTTTTAATTGTGTAAATTATCTGTTGTCTTTAATTTGATCAGATAAAGCGCAAAAGCATTGTGACGTAAACACTTGAATCACGTTTGTTACGCAGTAAAAAAGTGATCAAACGCAAACACAAATTTCACAACGGACACGAACAACTCATTGTAATTAACAAGCATTGTGTGAACACAGGTCATCTTGTCACTTAATAGCTGCCATACAAACTGAAATGTCCTTATTGTTCATTGACCATGACACAATATTAAACATAGATCGTTCATTTTCTTCTGAACAACTGTAATCAAGATTTTACACAGCACTTTCGCAAATAAGAGACTTGAAGTAGCAAATAAGAGCTGTAAACTTAAAGAGCATACTGTCGTTTCATGTGTCAAGTTATTTGTTATCAGTGCCCCAAGTAATGGGAGAAACAGCCTAGCCTACTGTTATTAGTAAATAAGATTGGTGTCAATAACTTTCATTCCAGAACTTTCTATTTCTTGAAAAGATGTTTGACGATTGCATCAATTGTAGTCCAATTAAATTAAAGCAAATGTCAAAGCAAATCAATCGATAGCACGATGGAGATAATAACGTTTATTTGGCTTGTTTGTTTGAAAACATTCGAGCTAAACTAAAGAACCAATTTGTAATCGAAACTGTGTTGAGAAGTTTTTATGAACTTGTTAGGCTTAGCACCTTCATGATATAGCCAATGACAATCTCGAAAGGAAATATTTATGGAGAAAAAGTACCAAGAAAATGGAAAAGTCCCACGGTTTTCGTAGCTACGTCCCTTTGATATCGTACCTTATGTGTTAAAATGTCTAAAAAGATAGTATTGAGTACACTACTAAGCTTTATTTGGGTCTAGACTCTAGTGTAAGCAGGGATTCATTTCAGCAACTCGATCCGAAATTTCTGGTGCATGGATGTATTTTGCGTTGCGGTTGCTTCGAACTTTGTAATGGAGCCATGGTGGCTATTTAACCAAATTGTTGTTTCACTGTTGTACAAGTGAATCCAGCAAAGGAAACCCAGCAATAAGATACTTTCACTATATTAGTTACCAGCGACTAAATAGTGCTCCAAACTTTCGTATTAAAGTTAAAGCACTGCGCTTAAATCAGTTCTCAAATAAGTAAAAATGTCAGTAACACATGTTTGAATATTATGGAATCCGGCGTTCGCAAAGTAAAAGTAGCTACAAGATGTATTTGCGTTATTTTGCGGTGCCCTGGCTTCTTAAAAACCACAACACAACCAAACGACGCCAATTTATCTTGCTATGAAGAACTAAAATTACAGCAGCCTGCAATATTGTGCATACTAAATGTAGGTCAAAATCATATTTATTAAACAGGCTGATAAATTACTTAGCCTAGCCTAATTTAATCAATTAATTTCTTAAACAACGTTTTTAATATTTCAGGCGAGATTGAGGATGCCTTCCATTTATTCAGCTGAAGACAGGTCTCGAAGAGTTCAAGAAGTGATGCAGCAAATGGGATTGAAGAAGTGTGAATCGACCGCAATTGGCACACCAGGAAGATCTAAAACTATCTCAGGAGGAGAAATGAAACGTTTGAGTTTTGCAGCTGAAGTATTATGTTTACGTTGTTTTAGTAATAAAAACCTAAAAAAATGACAAATATGTATCTTATAATAAGTTCAAGCATAAATCGTTTTGTAGCCAAGAACGACATAGAAGACAAACGCAGCAGCCTAAAACACTTTGCCATAGAGATGATTAAAATTTTGATCGTAACAAAATAGCCTACTAAGCTAAAGCTAATGAACTTACTCTCTTTGATTTGTAGGCTACTCAAATTACCACAGCAGGCCTATAGTTTTAAATCTAGGACAAATGTTTGGGTTTTGCCTTATAGTCGACAAGGGTTGAAGGGTGAAACCGCAACCCTAGTCACCTTGCCTAACGTCAGTCGAAAACCTACCAAACCCCACGTGACGTCGCTTGTAGGCTTCTTCAATGGCTTCTGTTTGCTTGCTACTTATTCTTAAAGTTATCACAAAAGCTAAGTTTTACTGCCGCTAGTTTTAGAGGCCACAAGGATTCTTTTCTACTAGCACTTTTTATTAAATAATTTTATCCCATTCTACCGTAAATCCGTTTTGCGACTAGAACTTGATAACCGACTGATCAGTGTAAATGTTTTTTCTTTCCCAAGTAAAAATCTTAATCTAACCAGTCCACTATTGACGTATTTTGCAGTTGCTTAGCAATCCTTCCATACTTTTCTGCGATGAACCTACCTCTGGGCTGGATTCTTATTTGGCAAAAGTTATTGTCGAATGCATGCAGTCGGTAACCAGACAAGGTATAAGCTAAGTTCATTTATCTTGACGCAACTCAGCTGGTAAAGTTTCAGTATATCATGTTGTTTCAAGATCAATACCAGTAAACATTTAAACAATGTAAAAAGGTAACTTATATTTCCTGAGACATCTTTAATTGCCTGAGATTAAGGTAAGGATGAATAAATTTTAATTCAACATTTTCTTTTGTATTTCAGGATGCACAGTTCTTTGTACGATTCATCAACCTAGCTCGGAGGTGTTTTCTCTTTTTGACAGACTCTTGCTTCTGGCTCTTGGGCAAGTTGTTTATCACGGAACCGCTGATCATGCAAGAAGATATTATGAAAAGTACGTGCAGTTTGTTTACAATTAAACCAAAGGTTATAACAATGTTTTTCCTGAAGCAAACGATTGACCACTACTGCTTGAATTTGAAATGACAGACTTTGAAGAAGGCGTATGATCTTCTGTTTGGTGAAGGATGTGTTTTATCATGTTTGTTTCCGACCATCAAAGTAAAAAATAAATACAGTAGCATTTCATAAAATACTATCGTTATAATGGCAAAAAATACTATCGCTTGCCATAACTTAGCAGGGGTCTGGAGAAAGGTAGAAGCGACAAAACGAGTATTGTAGCCTTGTAGGCTACATTTACGTAATTATCGGAAACGGAAAAGGAGGAACGATTTAAATTAATTAAAAGAGAAACTTAATAATTAATTTGCCAATAGATAAAAAAAACTAGCGTTCTGGGGTTTGATCAATGTTAGTGTTTTTATAACAAACTAAAAAAATCTTCCAGTAAAGTAGGAAAGTGCCAGCTAAGAAGTTGCTGGCATTAGACTTCTAAGCAGTATCGCAATAGCCTACTACTAGATTGTCAGGAAACAAAAATAGTGTAAATCACTATTAGTTTTTCTGACTTTATAGTCTTAACCTACCTGACAATCTAAATTGTTTCGTTTACAGCATCGGATATCCATGTCCAGCTAACTTCAACCCAGCCGACCACTACATAATGGCCATCTCTGTAAGGCCAAACGACGAAGAAGAGTCAAAGTAGGTTCAAATGTTCAGTGATAAGAATTGTGAGCAAACTTTTCAAAATTCAGAATGTTTAAAATCGAAGTAAAATCGATGTAGTTTTTGTATGGACACAAATAGCCTATAAGGGTGGCAACCTGTCAGTTATCGTAGCCTACTTTTGGTTTCGTGTAGGCCTAATGTCACAGTAGTATTTACAGTAGGCCTGCACCAATGCAGCTGAGTTGCAAAAGTAATTTTAAGCTGATTCGAATATGATTCTATGTCGTCTACCAATATAGGCCTAGCACTGATCTGGCTTGCCACTTTCCTTGCGCAGTATTAAGTTTTTACTTTTTTGTAGAAAACAGATCGCTTCCTTGCAAGAAATGTATGCGAACTCTATCGAGTTCAAAGAGATTATGAAAACTTTGGAATCCTTGAAAGAAAACGACGACTTGCAGCAGAATATGGTCTCTCTACAACATCATTGGAAATTTACTTTTTAAGCCTTTCCTTTGAGAAAGAGCAACGACTATTATTATACTTTCTATAAACTTATGTCCAAAAAAATTAACAACAAACGTGTTTGAATACTATTTTGAAATTTTGGACCTAAAACTACTTTTAATTTTGTTATATCACATTTTTTAAAATTTAAGATGATCCACGGTGTTGATGGTTAAACTGCGCATGATTTTCTAAGTTAACCTACAGTAAAATAGTATTGGAAAACCAAACTGAAGATCATAAGTAGAGAGCAACGTATATCTGCGATGGATAAAACGTCATATAAAACACACATTATCACGGCATTTACTTTGGCCATTTAACGCGGTCACTTAGCAATAAGTGATGTTGGTATTTGTTAATTTTTTTTAGCTCAGCATCACTGATACCAAGAACAAGGAAAGATACCGAGTGGGTTTTCTTGTACAAATGGATGCTTGTGTTAACAGAGCACTCAAAACAACCTACCGAAACCCTACTTTAACAAGGGTGAAAGTGGCTCAACAATTGGTATGATGTTACTCAGTTGACGTTTGTAATCTAACTACCCAGACGGCTACTTTATCTGGTCCAGATCTGGTAAGAATCTGAACCAGAAAATGTGGCTGTCTGGTAATCAGTGATAAAAAAGTGTTTAAAACTGAACATTTTTAAATGAAGACTCACCACCACTCGGATGGGAAGCCTGTACAATAATTGTGACTTAACATCGTCATTCTCTTCCGAACTAGGCTACGCAGCTATACAAATAAATCGTATCTTTAATAGTTTGCGGCGATCATCGTTGGATGTATTTATCTTCGAACGAATTTTCTGGCGCCCTACCAGAGCTTTCAAGCTATGACTGTTGTTGGGTCTATCTTCACCGTCATCACAAACAACACCTTTACTTCTACAATTGGAGTGCTTAACGTAAGTTGCATATTATGCAGAGTTGCGCAATGTTCTGAATAAGCCAATAGGCTGTTGGATGATAAATGGTGTTCATAGTCTGTTGCTCTCAAATAGCCTATGGGTGTCCAAATTCAGGGATGTGTGTTTTTTCGATAGAACGACACCATGCGTTGCAAGACTTTTTGGAAGAGATTGAACGTTTTGGATAAAAATGAAAGTCATTTAACTTTCTAAACCTAGTGGCATGGAACCTATAAATGAATAAAAACAAGCAGTTTAATGGGTGAATTTTAATCTGTTTTATATCAAAATGTGTTTGAAAAAGTATAAAGTATGAAAATAATGTATAGCCTATAATTTTCTTGAAGACTTCGGAGTCTCCATTTTAAGAAATCGTTTTCCAATTTTGAAATCGATAGCATAACCAAAAGAACAAGAGCTAACCAATTGACTCCTTGCAAGCAATATGTGACGAAATAATAAAAATACGCCTTTACAAATTTTGTTTTCTTATGACTGCTTTAGAGAAACGTTTTAGTTAACTGATCAAACTATATTTAACCTATCTTCATCATATACACGTTTACGTTACCAAAACCGTTATTTTTTTGCTTATTAACAGACGTTTCCTTCTGAGATTCCTATATTTCGACGAGAGCATTTCAATGGGATGTACAGCACCTTTGTATATTTCATGTCAAAGAATGTAGCAGAGGCACCGACCTATATCGTCCTACCACTCATGTATACCATCATTGTCTACTTCATGATGGGTGGGTATAACCTATGGTATAACATATCAAATTTTGTTTCTCGGCAGCCGATTGTAGCAAGATTTAACTGCGACAGACACCGTGTTTCGCCCATCATAGCCAGAATGAACGCTCCCTTCTTCACAATATCAAATTTTATTAACCAAATCTCCTAAATTTCATTAATTTAAATCTTCAACCACCGGGCGTAAGCATAGATAGCCTACGACAACAACAACAAAAACCTTTTTTATAGCAATCACTTTAGTAACCAACAACATCAACCAAGCTATCAAATCAATGAATGTCAAATGTTTGAAAAGAAGTCTGAATGAGTTGTTCACAAAACCTCACATCTTTAAAATACAGTTTATTGTGAATTTCACAATTGTTTTTAGGCTTGTATCCGAGTGCCGCAAAGTTTTTCATTTTCTACGCGATTCTGGTGCTGATGTGCAACACTTGTGTTTCGTTTGGCTACATGATCTCGTGCATGTCTCCATCTATCGGAGTGGCCGTTGCCATTGGACCGGCGCTTATTATACCGTTGTTGCTTTTGGGAGGTTTTTACATTCCGGACGAGTGAGTCTTTTCACTTTTCATTAAAAGAAATGTGTTTTAGCTCATCTTATTAACTAGGCCATAGTTTAGATTTTGGAAACACCTGGCCTTACTTCTAATGTTAGAATAATCGCTTAGCCTTAGGCTATATCCAAGCATTGCTAAAATTATTTACAACAAACAGACGACAATGTGCATGTAGCTCAACAAAAAAGACTTAAAATCAAAAGATTGATATTTAGTCATTTTTATATTGATTTAACTGCAGACAGTGGCACACCGTTTCGGCCTCTTCTGGCCTTTTTAGTGCAGTAGGTACACTGGGTAGTGGGTATGCCTATACAGCTATTTTTTCACTTTGATATCGTTCAGTTCAATTTACTTGTTTTGTGTAAACGTGCTCTGGTGTAAACACGCTATATACCCTGACGCGCATTTGTTGTAGTTTTAAGCAGCGCTCTTTAATTCCGCGTGTGCGATGCACAGCAACACCCACATGGGTTCTTAAAAAGGAAGAAATACATAAGGGTTAATCAACAATTGTGGATGTGCATGGAAGTAAAAACGTTTGCAAGCATTCACCATTTCATGAATTGAAATCATTCAGAGCTTGAAACAGAGAAAGCCTTACAAAAACCAAAGGTTAAAAGACTACAGTGCCAAAAGGCCGGTTGATTGTTGCACAATTATTTGTTGATAGCCTATTTGCACAATTATTGTTGCACAAGCACAATTACAAGGGTGCATGAAATAGCATTATGAATTCTGAAGTTTGCATAGAACAAAAAGTGTTAAAGATCACCTCGGAAGAGCAGTTACTACCTAGTTACTTAAAGTAGCCGACTAACAGCTGCAAATTTGTATTTTTCAGTCAACTTCCTATATGGCTGTTTTGGCTCAAGTACTGCTCGTGGTTTTTCTACACAAACGAGATTTTACAAATCAACCAGTGGCTTTATGTTGATAACATAGGTGAGTAGCCAGAAACCAAGAGATCGCAAGTAGGGGTAGTTCGGGGCAAAACAAGTCGTCGGGTAAAACCGGTCAATTTGATTTTAATCAAGCACAATTTTTTTTTGGAAATACTACACTCAAAAAAATGCTTTAGCGCACTTAGTGGTTCTTTTGTGATGCGACAACAGCAACTGCTGTGCAGTTTTTGCTTGCTGTCTTGGTCTAGTCTGCGAAACGTAAGTTGGTGTAAAATTTTACCTTCATATTTTGGACTAACTTTATTTTTTGGTTTAGACTAAACAGAGCATTACACTATGAAAATTGTTAATTAAACCAAGACTTTCTAGTTTAAACGAAATTACTATTATTGTAATTTGTCTCAAAACTACTCATCTTGTAGTTCTTCCTTGGAAATAGTTTTATTGGGTATTTATTGCTGTTCAACCATGGCTATTTTGGTTGGGGCAACACAAGTCAGTCATGAAGTCAGAAGTGCTGTGCCAAACTTTTGCCTCAATTGGTGAAAATGCTAAATTCTTTAACCAAACTGTCATGTAGGCTTACCTGGTTCATAGAGTAATATTTGCCTATTACATCAAAAATCAGCTTATCCTAGTGCGAGCGAAGCATTTAGTTTGGGGGGGTTTGCCAAAGGGGCACGATTTTTTTGATTTCGGCCATGTTTGAGGCCCTATCACTGCTAAACCCAATTAGGTAACAACCCACATTTTTTACAGGTGATAGTACTTCTGCCAAATATTGAAAAAACAACATCGTTCACATTGTCACTTTAAAAGGTCAAATGTCATAGACATCCAAAGTTGGCCGTTTTCAGCTCTCGGCTATGATTTTCTAAATTTTTAAAACCTTGCCAAGACCCCATTGTTGATTGGTTTTGGCTAAAATTTGGTAGAAATGTTGTTTATAGGATTCTCTATGAAGTGAGAAAATATTAGTACAAAATATTAAAGATTTTGGGAGTTATTTTATGTGAAACGTGGGTCAAAATGAAAAAAAACAAAAAGGTGGGTCTTTTTAATATCTTGGTTATTCATGACCCCAGTGAAAATTTGCACTAAAATTTTGTCCACTTATTCACTAAGGTATGATAAATCTACCACGCAAAATTCCTTTATGGTTCTCAATGTTTTCTTATAGAAAGTGTGCGTCAAAGTTTAGACAAAAACGCAAAAAATCACAAATGAAAGATTTAAAAAAAATGTAACAATATTGAACTAGGCTATACTAGAAAACATTTGAAGTGTATTTTTGATTGTGTTTCTATCAATTGTTCACAAAAGCAATTGTTCTAACATTTGGCAACTGTAATGTATCATGTGGACCTCATTGTCAGTGAACAAAATGGCAAATTTTGTCAATCTTCCTTGCTCAGTTTGTTTTGTCATCCAGAAGAACCATGGATACTCGCCACAACAATTGAACACATAATGTCATAAAATGGAATCCAGCATGTTTGCTGATGTCTGTTCTGAACAAATGTGCTGCAGTGGTGTACTTTGTATGTGAAACTGCACTTTGTATGTGTAAATATACTCTTTCTCTCATCAAAAAAACACTGACCTGTCTTACCCTTACTTAGGGGCAAAACCAGTCATTTGACTCTGTCGTAAAAATGATGTTGTATTAACATAACTTAAAAATAAATTTCACTTTTTTTTTGCTATCTTGTTTAAGGAAGCCTTAGTATAACTGTTTAACACTAAAAATTGAGACATTTTTAACTTTATGTGAAGATATACACAATAATACCAAAATGTGACTAGTCTTGCCCCGCACTATACCCTACATGGGCCACTAATTTGGATCTTTAGATATGCAAAAAAAGCCTACGCTTTTAAATCAGTTTATCTCATTTTTAACCTATTGTCGCCTTTTTAGAACTATGTTGACACCTAATTTATATGGGTCCGATTTGGTGGGTGGCTTTATTTAACAATGAAGCAAAATCTCTTGATTCAGACTTTTGTTGCCAAAAAGAATTCATTTATGTCCTAAAAATTCTTTGTTAGCCTCAAATAATTACTCTCCTTTGACAAGCTCATTTTTTATTTTCTGTTTTTTCTACTTCTGACAACGATCGCCTGAAAAGAGTCAAACCAAAAGTAGCCACTAATATAGCTTAGAGTTATAAAAAACTTTCTTCTTTCCATTTGCAAGTTCTGTGCTTCGAATCGACTCTCTAGATGTAAAACACTAAAAACGTCACTCATTCAAGAGAATCATTAGATTATATTATTAGAAGCATCAAGAGAATATTTACAACGGAATACTTGTTGTTGTTAAATCACAGAATGTAACGGAACGAGAAGAGCAGACCCTTGTTTATATTCCAATGGAATGGACGTGTTGAATGATCTTGGGTTCTGCCCGGTAAGTTCAAAAGCAGATTGAAGAAAATTACTGATGCTTTTGTATGAACTTAGCTTTGTTAATGGAAAACATATTAAAAAAGCTTTTCACGCAAATAATAAATGGTCTTAACTTAACGCGTTCCCAAATAGGCCTACTCAATTTTGTAAGTAGTAGTTAGGCTATCTAAATACGCCTACCTAAAACTTTAAGACAAAATTTGTATGAAAAAGTTGTTTAAGTTTAATAAATACTGTATGTTTAACCTAACATGTAGCCTACTGTTTTGCTGTTATGATAAAAATACAACTGAACTGATGTTTATTGCTGATCTTGCCAGTAAAAGTGTTACCTTTTATCTTCTTCTTCCAGCTTTAATTCCGCTGAATGGAGTAGCCAGTGCTGTTTTTCCTTTTATGTGATAGCTAGTTTTATCTATTTTTTTTTTTTTTTGCAAATGCACAGCTTTCATGATCTTCATTTTATAATTGTTGCATATTCGTTTGCGTTTTTCTCTCTTTCTCCCCGCCGTGGTCAATTATTATTTATTAATCCACCCAAGTCCTGCATGATAATTCTCTTTTCGTATCACGTGTATATTCGATCCATGGAGGTCACCATGATTCGATCGAAGATTAAACAAGTTGCCTTTTATACATGTCAGTTTGCTGGGCGAGGAACGAAGAAGATTACATTCATTACGTTTTGTTTTCTTACAGGACATGATCGCAAGAGATATTGGTCTTATGATTGCTCTTTTGTTGGGTTATCGCTTTCTGGGTCTTTGCGCCCTCTTTTACAGAGTGCGAGAAAGCACAAGATAATTTCTTGTCTAGTGTTTGAAAAATATTTTGTTAAAACAGTATTACAGGTGCAAAAAAAGACGAGAATTTAAAAAAGTCGGACTTTTTATAGCATATCCAAGATTGTCTCGTTTTGTCATGGTTTCTAACTGATTGAACTAACAGTGCATTGTTTTCAATTTGTAATAAGATGGTATGTGTTATGCTTTGATTGTTAACTGTAAGTTAGAGTAAGGGGAATTAAAATTTCAAATTTCCGAGGTCTACTGTATGAAGTTTTTAACACTATTGAGCATATCAATTCTGTGTGTAACGCAAAAATTCCAAGTAATTGCGGAAATTACCATTTCGAAGAATGATTCCAGACTGCAAAATCCGCCATTTTTACATTAATTCAACGTCTGCGGACGTTGATTTTGCTGTCTGGAATACGATGTTGTTTTACGCGTCATAAAAGGTGTGATGCTACAATTAAAAATAGTGAAACGCCTTGAAAGTTTGTAACTCAGGCTGTGTTTCGGTAAGACATGTAAAATAAAGTAACTTATTATTAATTGTGTGTTTTCAATGCAACAAAATTAATGAGTTTTATGTCAAGCGATTAGATCCTCAAATAGTTCAATCATTTGCAAAAGAAATGGTTGTGATATGCTCATTTTCGCTTGATGGCTTATTGAAATCAAATTCCCTGCTAGTCTAATAAACAACGAAGTAAGCATTTTTACAAAAGAAAAAATTTGTTAAGAAAATTTGTCTATATTGAATATACTGTGTAGGCTAATAAATAGGCCGTGCACACAATAGATGTCAAAAAAATGTGTTATGTGGGCTACGTAATTTGTAAAGTCTTTCGTGGCTGATAAATTTTCAGTAATTTGTTTTCTGATTTTATGCTCATGTAAATCTGCTATGCTTTTTGTTCTATTCACCTACTTGAATGTGTCATTAAAATTCACCCCGTCACAGCCTTATAGCAAGCCCCCTTTTGTCACTGGAAGAATTTATAAGAACAGCACCAAATTAGGTAGCAAGAGACATGAAACCATTTGCAATATTTACAAGGAATAACTTTAGTCAGTATCGTTTACTGGGGGGTCCTGGAAATGCTTGTTTAAACGTATCAGCATGATTTTAGGGAGCACAACATCTCCAAGGGGCAGGAAACTTGACCAAACCACATTGTCTACTTTGGATATTATGTGTTTTTTCTTAGTGGGACAGCGGATTCTAAAGTGGCCCAAGTCAAAACAGTGACTTTGAGATAATCGAGCTTGGAGATTCGTGCTGTGGTGGATGTCGCTGAAGGTTTGCAATCTTTATTAATCTTTATTAGGGCATACAACCTTTATTAAAATAAAGATTGCAAACCTTCACTGGCAATGTTTGTCGTGGCATGGGTCTTCGAACTTGATGATCTCAAATCCTCTTTTTTAACTTGAGCCATTTTAGAATCAGCTTGATTAGGGCCCGAAGATTTCTTTGGTACAGAGACAAAATTATCTTCTTAACGGCCCTGAATGTGGCAGCTTATTGTGAGTGCACCATGCACAAATAACAGCCAAAACGCAACAAACAGTGCAATCAATTTAAATTTAGCCTAGATGAAAAGATATTATAATTTACAAACGCGGTAGGCCTGGCCGTACGTTTAGAAAGTTTTGAATAAAATCCTACAGGTTAATTGGTTTGGACTTCTAAAATCCATGGTTTCAGTAAAAAAAGCAACTCAATGACTCAATCTGTTTTGGAAATTTGTTTTACAATCCGGCAAGATTCAACTTTAAGAATCCGGATGCTAAACGGCTCTGGGCGACAACTGCAAATAAAATAAATGACGACACATTGCGTCACACATTGGAAAGTCGATTTTTCCAAATTGACAAAAAACAGAGACACGATAAACGAAAAGCCTAATATTAAATTTTGTGACGATTATTTAAGGCTAATTTGTTTGTTTCTATTTCGACTCCAAAAGTTTGACTGTCATTATACTGCAAAGCAAAAGCATGTAGACATTTGGTTTCACCATACAAGCTACGGAGACCTTCCATCCCGTTAGGTAGATTAAAAGATGGCAGCCAACAATCCTTGATGAAATGGTCTGCGGCCTAATCTTTAACTCTACATTTATAAAGAGAGAAAGAGGCCATTCCCCATTGACGCATGGTTGAGCGGAAAAGCCCGACGCCCGCACGAGCACGATTGATGTGCACCCAAGCCGTCTTGGAAGGGCAGGTCAATGGCACAGGTGTCGATGTCAGGAATGAACAAACGGAGTCTGATGGTATTTGACTTCCTTTCAGATTTCCATTTATGTTTCCATCAATTAATCGCAAAAATGTTTTATTTGTCAGTTTGATTAAGCAGAAGTTGAGCGGCTGGCAGAAATGAGAGTCTTGGTTTTAGTGGACGAGTGCATTCGTTTGAAAGTTTGTCTTAAGAGAGTTAAAGAGTTTGTTTGCTACGTGGCCGAGTGGTGAGAGCTTATAGTCACGTGTCCCACTCAAAATCAAGAAAAAAATATGTAATTTATCTCCGGTTTTAGAAAATTATCTCGTTATTTCATTGACCTAACTCGAAACATAAAAATCGCGTGTTTTCCGCAGTAGCGTGGATATAATGGGTGAGAATTTTTGTTGCTATTTTAATCTGAAAAAATAATACATAATTTTGAAGTAAAACGCATTGTTCACCTAAGAAGTATTGAAATATGAAGTAAAATACTAAAATATGAACTAAAATGTGCCATGTAGGCTATAGCATAACCCAGAGGTGGGCAAACTGGCTCGGGTTCCAAATAGCGACTGTCAGAACAGCGACTGTCAATAGAGCGACCACACGACAGCGATTAATTAAAAACAGCGACTGTCAATAGAGCGACTACACGACAGCGATTCATCAAGAACTCGATTAATTAAAAACAGCGACCTCGAAATTTGGCCTCCAAGTCAAAACCTGCTGACTGGCATGATATAAATCTAAAAATTATGAAGTCGCTATTATGAAGTCGCTATTATGAAGTCGCCATTATGACAGTCGCTGTTTTGACAGTCGCTATCCGGCCTGGATGCCGGGCAAACTACAGCTCGCGGGCCGCATGCGTCCCGAAACAACTTTCTGTGCGGCCCGCGAAAGCCTGAAGCAAATATATAGCCTTATAAAATAATCTTAAAGTTGCTTGAAAATTTTAATTATTACAATGACTTAATTAAACTTTTTCTTCATATATTTCATCTTGATAAAGATAAATTATAGTCTTTTTGTTGCATTGTACAACAGTAGTTTGTTTCCCCAGCCACATTGTGGTCTTGCATGAATGCATGGCTATTATCAGGGAATCGGATGGGATGGAATAGAAGATGGAATGGAAGACAGATTTTGGGATGGAAGATGGAAAATGTCAAGGATGGAAAGGAATGGAAGATCTTGATGATGGGATGGAAGACAATCTTCCATCCCAATTCCATAATTAACTTTCTAACGCTTTATCAAGACATGCAAAATATTAAGTTGCTTGCTGAAGTAATTCGAACGGTACGTTCAAATAATAATTCAAACGGTACGTATAATCCTTAGGAAAATACTGCTGTTAAATTTTTAGCTTTAGCCTATGGTTTTTAGGTTTATTTGTGGCATATTCAATGCGGAGATCACAAAATGTGAAAATGGAAGAGATTTCTGAGATGAAATGGAAGATTTCTAAGATGGAATGGAGATGGAATAGAAGAAAATCTCAGGATGGAAGATGGAAAAAACGTCTTCGATTCCAACCCATACCCTAGCTATTATTAGTGTCAAAGCAGCCATTGCTAAACAGCCAATTACGTCACAATCGAAATTTCTGACTTCGGCCTGTCGCATCATGAGACTTCCTTTTTCGTTTTAGTCTTGGATCAAAACCAAGACTCTTGGTGTTGGTATAGAAAAGCGGCAATTGCGACAGTTTTTCTGATTATGTTAATTCGCTCACAGATGTATTATGTTTAATTCGCTCAAAGCGCGTCTGGCAAAGTAAAGTGTTATCTTGATGTGGGTTGCATTCAAATAAAAAATTGAGACAAACATTTTTTATATCTTTTGGCTACATGTAGGCTACTGTATATAAAATCTCCGTTTCTTTCGTTACTTTAAAAATAAATAAAAGCCTGTGTTTTCACTATTTTAGATTTGATGTTTTGGCTTATAATCTTAATTATACTATACCGCGGCCCTCGAACATATTCAGACTCTGATTGCGGCCCTCGAGATAAAAAGTTTGCCCACCCCTGGTAGCCTATGGGTATAAATTTGAGACACCGCATTCGAAAATTCCCTAAAAAAACTATACATAGGCTACAAGACCAGACAAACCTTCGTCAAAGATTCACTATTAAAATCATGTGGTGAAGAAAAAATGATTTGAATCTAAATTTATATTTTAAACCAATTTGTGTAGTTCTAGCTTCTCCAGAAATTTAGATTTTAATTGGATTGATTTAATTAAATGCAAAGTGTGAGTTTTGGGCGAAAATACAAAACACTGGAGCAGGAAATAACCTACTCAAACAGTGACCAAAACAAGGTCAAAATTTCGATCTTTTTTCGATTTCAAAATTTACATTCTTTATTTTTCTGGAAATATTTGGTCATTTGAATTCTGGTGCCTCTAAAAAAATCTGGATCTGCTACTCTATGCAAATCAGCACTTTGAATTTCGATCTCAAAATTACTTTAGACAAGCAATTTTAAAATTAATGTGCTCCCAGCACAGACTAAAATATTTGAGTAGGCCACATTGCAAATATTTGAGCATAGTTTTGCGTAACTCTTTTTAATTTCGTCTTACACCTCTTCTAAATAATCGTATCGTCAATACTCTGATTAGACTACGGGTCCGCATTATATTTTTACCAGTCCGGCAGTGTTGAAAAGTTATAAACCACTGCTCTAAATTACCTAAAAATCTACGCTGTCACTAACAACTAGGTGGCGTCATAAACAAGACCATCGTACAATTCCAACAATTTATTTGATTTCATCTTTGAAATATGGCAGCACAGTTTGAATTATGGAAAGAAAAGGTGCCAAATTCTTTCGAATTGTACTCTTTGCATACTTTTTGATGTCTTTTCTGCAAAATAAAACACAATATATAACTATATCAATCATTTCTTTCTACCGATCAATAGCACCATTTACTTGATTGTTCATAGTGAACGTGTGAGCAAAACAAAACAACCTTATCTTGCGGTGAAATACTTTGCTATTGCTTTTAAATTAATGTATTAGCTGATTATGCTAAGGTTGCTCCATCTCTTGTAGGTCTAAACGCTTAAAAAAATGATAAATTTAAAAGATAACCTACTTACTAGTAACAGTAGGTGAATTTGTAGCTGGAGGCACAAGGAGCTCTGTAGACCCAAGTGTAGAAGCTGCCACAATGATAAACTGGAGCGCATGTGGCTCTCACTTTGCAAGTGTAACCGCAAGCGAAGTTTTGGACAAGCTTGGGAATAAGAACATTCCAGTGGTTATCGAATTCACTCATGTAGCCGCTGCATCGTCTAACAAGAAGGTCGACGTAACATTGGGACATGTATGCACCCCAGCTGTAGCAAGTGTAATATTTGCTGAAGTAAGATTGAAGCATTTTCTTGTATTGGTCGTAGTGGCATGATTTGGCCTGAAAAAAGTAAAAATATCTCGATATTATTTTCAAACTTTGCAAATGTGCCACTGAAGCACAACTGATTTGCTTTTTCGATTTTAATACATCCATCCGCAATTCAGTTGTCGTAGTAAAAAATTTTAAGCGGTAATAATCAGTCACAAGATACTTACGGCATAAATTTTCTTGTAAAGGTAACTTCGCTTCTTGGCAACAGATTCTCTGAGTTTCTTCTCGTAGTCAGCGATGGCAACCTTTCTCTTGGCAATGCAAGCATCAAACATGGCTTGGATCTTACTGATGTAAGCTTCGAATGCCTTTTTGTAAGCAGCTTGTGACTTGACATGCTTCATGTAGCAATCGTAAATTCGTTGATTAAGTTGGGTCCAATACTTTGAGCAAGCTTCTTCTCGAACTTGTTCAAGTGCTTTCTTCACTCTAGCGAGTTCAGCAATTTGATAAGCAGTAAGAGTGCTGGAGCTGAAACACAAAGCATAAGATTGGATAACAACTTTAATTGAATGAAAAACAACTGAAGATACTCCGCGTTGGTGGAAGCTAGATGGGATCTTGCATTGTAATTTAATGTACAGTGACATAAAATATTGAATCATGTTTTTTTTCAAAAATAGACTATGATTTTTTATCTTGTCTTGATTATATTTTTGAGGCTTGTGTGAAAAATAATGATGCAGGTATTACTTACCAGTAAAGGAATCGTCGTCTCAAACTTTCGAGGTAAGCGGCATGTCTATCTTTGACGCATTGTTCAAAAGCAGCCTTGTATTGAATGTGGAAATTAATCCACTTGCTCTTCCAGGTGTAAAATTGGTTATTACGTTCATTGAGAGCGTCTTCCATTTTCTTGTTCAATTCAGCAATGAGTGGAGCAACACTTCCGGCAGCAGCCTCTGAAAATAAAAGTATTCGCATTTTACAAAACGTCACGTCAGTCAAACAAGCAAAATCATCATTTGTCATCTTGTGATTTCTTCCAGTTGCTGCAATTTCTGCTACATCAATTTGATGAACATGAATTCTACCACAATGTTTGATTTTACTCCTGTTTAGTGTGGAAATTAATTTGGTATTTGAGGCTGTATTTGATCTGTCATTCTCTTTCCGATACCGTATCCTATACAGTATTTGGCACCGCAATAAAACACGCGACTGTGCCAATCCCTTGCATTTAGGAAATGATTTCAGTCTTGAGCACTCTTTAAAGATTATCTTACTGCTGCAATTAGGCGTTATGTTTTATGACTAGTCAATAAAATTTACAAGGGCATGACAACACTGTTATAATCTGTTGCAATATTTGACACTTTTGTAACTTACTGACGTCACAAGTTTTCAAGTTCTTGTAAGTAACAAACTTCAACTTATAAACGAAAGGAGCAAGATAGTATTGCTTGCAAGCGTAAGTGTTCTTGTATGTGTACCAACATCCGAGGGATTTGCTGAAATACAAGAAAATGGAATGAAATAAATTGACCACTATTAGTCATGTACAAAAGTAACCTTGATGATTTAGTTGCTAAGTTTTTGAATTTATGATTTTTCAAGTAGCGTTTCATGATAAGTGTAAGTATGACACAACTAGTGAACTTATAACAGCTTGCTCACCAGCTGCTGTAGTAAGACCTCTTGTAGAATCTAAGACATGCATTGGACATGTAACATCGGTAAGCGCATGTGTAGTAGTTGATGAGCTTGTTCTTGTATTCGTTAAGTTTGGTTCTGTAGGCATAGACAATATCACGGACCTTGTACTTTTCTTGATAGTGGTAATCGTAAACAGCCCAGTAAGCTTTGTATCCAAGCCACCAGTCGTTGTCGCCACCTGTGAAATAATCACTTGTGAGACATACTCAACAAGCCTACAATATTTGGGTAATTGTGTTATTTTGCAATGATGTTTTTTCGTGCGTAATATAAAATAGCATCTTACTGAAAAGAGAACTCAATAGCTTGCGAAGGCCCTCCTTGTTCTTGAGAACGATTGAATAAAGGTAAGTGTCGTATTTTGTGACGTAATCGTTGATCTTCTTTTCAAGAGCCTTCTTGTATTCAGCGATCTTGGCAAGTCGGGTGTTCAAGCAATCTTCAGCGCTGCAATGTATCTCTGTTAATATCAATTTCATGCCACAGTGCGTCTTGCCTGTTGCCAGCTTTTTAACTGGTTTCATAACATGGCTTCGTAGCCAAGCCAGTTTTATCATTGTTATAAAAACATAGCCTACATTGCTCATTGTAATTAAATTGTTATCATTTTGTTATGATATGTAATTTTACTGAACTTTTATCTTTACGATTTTCTACAAATATTCGACAAAGAGTAGGCCCAAGGTGAGAACTTTTAAACAAAATGTTACTCACGCCTTGACAATCTTAGCATGGTACTCGGAAATAGTCTTGATCTTGGAAGCAATGAGGCTGTTGTAACTGGCGAAAATAGCGGCTCGTTTTTCATCAAGTTTCTTGTTGTAGGCAGCGATCTTGGCATCTCTATCGTTGATGTAGATCACACCACCACATCTACAATAGAAAACAAATGAATGATGGTAAAGTCTTTTGCGGTTAAAGATTATGAGCAGTGGTGTGCAATCAACAAACTTACGTTCTGTAAGCGTAGTACATGGTCAAGTATTTCTTGTAGTATTCCTTGTATTCAGCATGGATAGCATCAATCTTCTTCATGAATTCGTTTCTCTTGGCGTACATAGCTGCACTCATCTTGGCAAGGGAAGTTGCCAAGCAGTTTCTGACTTCACTAGTGACATCAGCAACGCTCTTTTCTGAAATATCAAGAGCCAATGTTTTTGCTGTGCATAACGTAATCGACACTATTATGAAATGAGATATAAAAATTCAATTTGTCACAATAACTCAGGTTTGTCTATTAAAAGTCGATCACAAGAATGGGCAACGTTTTCACTTACCGGACCATCCGGCCTTTCCGCAATCTTCACCGGGATAAACCTTCAAGATGGGAGCGTAGTAGCTTGCAGAGCACCAAGTGCTTGGGAAGTAGAAAGTGTATCTGTAGCATGATGTTGTAGGATACACGTAGAAGTTGTGGCTACAGTAGTAACTGTAGGTGTAAGCTGCGTTTGAGGCCTAAAACATAGCAACACGTGTTCAATGTTTAGCGGAAATTTTCACAATCATATTTATGATCAGTTGCATTAATAAATTTTCGTTGTTGGATTTTAGTAGCTGCAAAACATTTCCTGATGCAAATTTAAGTTAAATTTGTAATGATCTCGCTGCCTACAAGAGGCTAACGGGTTACAAATTTTCTGTAAATTTATACTTACGGCAATGCACGCCAAAAGAACCAACAAAAGTTTCATCTCTGGTTTTGTTCTTGATTTCTTTGCTTTCGAAAAAAATCGATAATCTTTCGTTGAACGCGCACCTTTTTATAAGAAGTTCGCTCCATGCAATAGCACTCAAAACTCCATTAGCTCCAGGATGTACGTTTTGTTGACGGAGTTCAAACTGATTTGAAGTATCATGATTGTGGAGGGGGCTTGATATAATGGCCTTAATTAAGATATCCTATAGATATGATGCAAACATGCAATGTTGTGGAAAATGGTCTATAGCCTAACTCAATTGTTGCTAAGAAGATTTGGCCAGTGTAGCTTACCTTTAGCAGACTATGCTAACGATAATTACAAAAAATATTCTAGTTTCCTTATTATTTTCTTAATTTCTTGAAACTGCTGGTCCCTGAGAATTAGACAAACTTATTTGTTGTATAAACTTTACTTACAAAAGCCTAACAAATAAGGAGGCCGGCCATTCCACCATCGCTGAGTAGATGGCAATGGCCTAATAGCCTATTGGGGATAGAAGCGGAAAAGCAGGACACTAACAGAGAAAACTTGATTGTACCTTCAAATTTCGCATGAATTTAAGGATTTTGATATCACATGAATAGCTTTATGTTGCCTAAACAAGACATTTCTGATGTTTTAATGTTTGATATAAATCGAAATATATTTTTTTAAATGTCCGCTTTGCCCTGTCACTGTGTATTTTAACAACTTTTCGTTACATCGAATGGTACAGGGCATTGTTTGATTATATGTGGACAAAAATAAGTTATTTAAAAACACATAGGCTATGTCCCGCTTTGCTCCACGTCTCTCTTTGCTCCGTCTTCCCCTACATGCTTTTCATTTTGCACGTGAGCCAACAAGATAATCAGTGGCATATACAGTACTCTGTCATGGATGCCACAAACAGACAATAATTGTTTATGCTTAGTTGTGTATCAACATGTTTGAATCTCATTTAAATCAATGTTTCCATGATGTTGTTGAAGGCTTAAAGCAACCAGAACTTTCTTACGCAGCTAAATAAACAACAGATCTGCTTAATTTTTGACTAAATGATCCACCAGCAAAGAACCCAATGTTTGTGATGACCTTCAACCATGGTATCATGTGTCATGCTAACTGAACAGCATTGTCTTGCTCTTGGGCAGATATCAAACAGGCATTCATAGGCCTACTCACTTTGTGTGTGAGCGATCTCACCACGAAAGGTTACGCAGCGGACGAGTTGTTTTTGTTGATTTTTCAAAACGATGCTTCACAGTTCGTCGTAATCAAGTAGACTACAGTACTTGACCAACTTCACGACTATTCCGCATCGTCATTTACTGCAATTATGAATCCATTAATAAATTTAACACGTTACAATAAGTTTTTACAAAGCACCACGTCCATGCTTAATGTTGTTTACCAGGCAGGTGGTTTGCAGTCATGCTTAGTTTTTGAAGGACTTCAATGCTTAGCAAATGATTTTCTGCTTTCAACAAAATTTTTCGTTTTGATTCATTATTTCATCTACAACTTTCGTTACTTTTCCTCTCAATTATTCAGTCAAAAAAAACAAAAACAGCAAGAGTTAAACTTCTGCTGCTTTTACAACATCGAAACTTCAAAAGTGATTTGGTGTTGGCAAAATGAGTTGAATACAAATAAGCTACAAACATTACTGCCTTTATGTCTTTTGTTTTATAGTTTCTTGTTGCTTTTTAACAAAATACTGAGCTTCGTTTACCAAGTCATTTTAAAAAAGTTCTTTATTGAGCTAAATTTTGCCAATTCAAAATAGCTCACAAAAGTGTATCCAGCAAAAATTTAAAAATGTTTTTTTCTTGCTTAATTTCTTCCTATTGATCAAAGTACTTACGCTTTTACAATGGAAGGGGCACAGTTTTTAAACGTCTTCCTCCCTAGAAAGCATTGCAGTTAGTAGGCTATAGGCTACTCAACTTCGGTTGCTTTTTCAATACTGCAACTACAAGTGAAGTGATGTTGTCAATTTGATTTGAAAGCAAGTGAACTTAAAAACTTTACAGTTTTTTTTTTGTTTCATAGCCCCTTATTTGCTATCTCCAGACGAAACTTTGAGTTCATTTTTCTACAAATTTTTCAAAAGATTTCCTTTCTGCACTACATTTTGCGAATGCGAAAATAGCTCGCAAAAGGAAATCTGCAGAAAACGTAAAAATGCTTTTTTGTTGATTTTTTTTAGCAATGAAACAAAATTTTAATCACGTTGTGAACGGGAAGGGCTTTTGGAAGCACTATTTGAATCGAGTAAACATGGCTACTTGATATTCTTCCTTATTGCTACTCTGCAGTCAAACATTGCATTCAAACGATGCAGTTGCTTAGCGAATGATCTCTTATTTCGTTGTGTTAATGAGCTGTGCATGCACTTGCTTAGCCCACTCTAGCGGCTGTCGTTAGTGGGCGTGGTTGACATGAACTATGAAACAGGATATCATTTGCCGAGCAACGATGCCTCTTTAAAACCAATCGACGACTCCAAAGCAAAGGCTTTTCATCAATATCAAGTATGGATAAATTTCTTTTAAAAATCACATAGTGATTTGTTAAGGTCATCAATGGAATCGTCGTTTCAGCAAATGACAATGAAGTACAGGTACCCCTTTGAGGCTAAAATGAATAGTAAAGTTTTCAACTACTTCATTACAATTACTAATGAAACATTCTTTTCGAAACACTAATTTTACTGCATTATAAATCCATTAATGAACAAAACTTGTTGCTATAAGTTTCTAAACAACAATGTCCGCGTGTTTGGTGTTCTCAAGAATAGATGCTCTGCGGACAAAAGCAGCTTTTGAAGAACCTGGCCTCTTTGCTTAGTAAATGATCTGTTGCTTTTATTCATTAAGTTTGTTACTTTGTTGATGCATTTGTGACAATATTTAACACATTTTTATCGCTGTTTTTCAAAAGTCATCTTCTAATTAGTCAAATTTAGATAGCCTACTAGGAATTAATTACATATCTAGTCTTAACAGTAGAATGGTCGCATTTTTATTCATTTCAAATCCAAATGTGTTAATAGATATGGCGAGTTATCTCAAAAAAAAAAAATTGGTAACTACAATCTACTGAAAATGTGTTTGTTTATTGTTGTTGCATCCAAGGGCAGCCTTTTAATAAAAACTAACCTACTAGGGTGCGAAACGTTAAGTCCACGGTAAATCTGTGAGATAACGGTACGTCCATTTAGTTACTTTCATTCCAGTGTCGATGGATTTGAATAGATCTTTCAAACTTTTCAATGTCACGTACTGCTAGACATTTTCTTGCAAAGACTTTTTTTGCATGTCTAGTTTTTATGTAAGCTACCAGAGATTATATAGAAGGGGTCATATTCTACCAGGATTCTCAAATACAGGAAATTCAAAGTAACTAAATATGTTGCAGTGGCTTTCCATCAACATAATGGGGAAGCTGATCCTCAGCTGAGTGTCAAGGACAACCGAAAATCACTGTCTTTCCGCTCCCAGTCTCAGGGTGAAATTATCTGATCGCTCACATACTGCCACCATTCGGTGTCAACAAACTGTCATCGAGCTCTGCGCTATTGACTCGTCTGGCAGTATCCAGCTGAAGAGCAAGGGCTGACACTTTGAGCACAGCAACCTTAAACCATGTCTATTTTTCAGCAGAGTGTTTAGCATTTATTTTTCAGCATTGCTACAAAATCTATCGTGCAAAATAGAAATTTTCAACAACAGAAAAAAGTTGGTTGAAGCATAAAAAAGTAGAATGTTTGCTGTAAAATTTGTAGCAAATTTGAATTGTCTAGTTATATCCGTCCATCTTGTCATCTAATTCCACAAACAAAACTAAAGTTAATAATTTTGTTTACAACTGACCAGAGATTTCACCAACAAACTTAATGTTTTACATGACAAAGTAGACCAAGAAATGAAGAGATTACCTGTGAGAGCTACCCAAGATGACACTGCAAATGCAAGTGAGTACGGAATGGAAAAGTAATATTATTTATGATAATAATTTGTTAGACATTCTATTACGTGGACAATAAATTGAACTCTCAATGGAAGTCAAACATCGCCAGACCTCATTTGTTCATCCCCGATGCCGGCACCCGAAGATAATTCATTTGCCTATAGTGTTTGAAAAATATTTTATTAAAACAGTATTACAGGAGAAAAAAAGATGAGGTCTTAGAAAAGTCGGACTTTTTACGGGATATCCAACATTGTCTCGTTTTGTCCTGGTTTGAAGAAACTTGGGGTCAAACAAGGGCCAGGAAACTTAAAGAATCACATTGTCTACTTTGGATATAATTTGTTTTTTCTTAGAAGTGTCTTGATTTAGGGCCCAAGGATTTCTTTAGTACCGAACCAAAATTATCCCTTCAACGCCCTGACTCCATACTAGCTTATTGTGAGTGGACCATGCACAAATAACAACCCAAAAACGCAACAAACAGTGCAATCAATTTAAATTTAAATGAGAAGATAGGCCTATACTTTAATTTATAAACGCGGTAGGCCTGGCCGTAACCTACGTTTAGAAAGTTTTGAATGAAATTCTACTGGTTTGACTCAAGGATTTCTAGAGTTGGTTTGAACGTTTCTTTCTGCTTCGACTCCAACAGTTTGACTTTCATTACAAAGCAAAAGCGTGTAGACATTTGATTTCATCATTCAAGATACGGAGACCTTCCATCCCGTTAGGTAGATTAAAAGATGGCAGCCAACAATCCTTGATGAAGTTGTCTGCGGCCCAATCTTTAACACTACATTCATAAAAAGAGAAAGAGGCCATTATTCCCCATTGATGCATGGTTGAGCGGAAAAGCGCGACGCCCGCACAAACACGATTGAGGTGCACCCAGGCCGTCTTGAAAGGGCAGGTCAATGGCACAGGTGTCGATGTCAGGAATGAACGAATGGAGTCTGATGGTATTTGACTTCCTTTCAGATTTCCTTTTGTGTTTCGGTCAATTATTCGCAAAAATGTTTTATTTGTCAGTTTGGTTAAGCAGAAGTTGAGCAGCTGGCAGAAATGTGTGTCTTGGTTTAAGTCGACGGGTGTATTCGTTTGAGAGTTTGTCTTCAGAGAGTTAAAAGTTTGTTTGCTGCGCGGCCCAGTGGTGATAGCTTAGTCACGTGTCCCACTCAAAATCAAGATAAAAAAAACATGTAATTTATCTCCGGTTTTAGAAAATTATCTCGTTATTTCATTGACCTAACTCGAAACATAAAAATCGCGTGTTTTCCGTGGATATAATGGGTGGGAATTTTTGTTGCTATTTTAATCTGAAAAAGTAATACAGAATTTTGAAGTAAAACACATTGCTCAGAATGCTCACCCAAGAAGTTAACAATTCAATTCACCTATTCCGGTGTTAATAGAAATATGAAGTAAGATGTGCCATGTAGGTTATAGCAATAGCATAGCCTATGGCTATAATTTTGAGACACCGCCGAAGGACACCGCCGAAGGACACCGCCGAAAGACACCGCATTCGAAAATTCCCTTGAAAACTATACAGTAGGCTACAAGACCAGACAAACCTTCGTCAAAGATTCACTAATAAAATCATGTGGTGAAAAAAAAGAATGATTTGAAACTAACTTTCTATTTTAAACGAAACCGTGTAGTTCTAGCTTCTCTAGAAATCTTGATTTTAATTGGATTAACTGACTGTAGTTAAACACAAAGTGTGAGTTTTGGGCGAAAATACAGAACACTGGAGGAGGAAATAACCCACACAAGCAATAACCAAAACAAGGTCAAAATTTCGATCTTTTTTCGATTTCAAAATTTACATTCTTTATTTTTCTGGAAATATTTGATCATTTGAATTCTGGTACCTCTAAAAAAACTAGATCTGTTACTCCATACAAATCAGATTTGAATTTCGATCTCAAAATAATTTTATACGAGCAATTTTAAAATTAATGTGCTCCCAGCACAGACTAAAATATTTGAGTAGGCCACATTGCAAATATTCGAGCATAGTTTTGCGTAACTCTTTTTGATTTAGTCTCACACCTCTTCTAAATAATCTTCTAAATCTTCAATACTCTGTTTTTTTTGTTTTTTTTTAGATAACTGGCAATATCTATTAACACATTTGGATTTGAAATGAATAAAAATCTGGGCATTCTACTGTTAAGACAAGTTATGTAATTAATTCCTAGTTTCTAGATTTGACTAGTTAGAAGATGACTTTTGAAAACCAGCGATAAAAATGTGTTAAATATTGTCACAAATGCACCAACAAAGTAACAAACTTAATGAATAAAAGCAACAGATCTATTCTTGAGAACACCAAACACGTGGACATTGTTGTTTTGAAACTTATAGCAACAAGATTGGTTCATTAATGGATTTATAATGCAGTAAACGAGGGAGAGGTAAAATTAGTGTTTCGAAAAGAATGTTTCATAGGTAAATTATAATAAAGTAGTTGAAAACTTTTTACCATTCATTTTAGCCTCAAAAGGGTACCTGTACTTCATTGTCATTTGCTGAAACGACGTTTCCATTGATGACCTTAACAAATTACTATGTGATTTTTGAAAGAAATTTATCCATACTTGTTATTGATGAAAAGCCTTTGCTTTGGAGTCGTCGATTGGTTTTAAAGAGGCATCGTTGCTCGGCAAATGGTATCCTGTTTCAAAGTTCATGTCAACCACGCACACCAACGACAGCCGCTAGAGTGGGCTATGCAAGTGCATGCACATTTCATTATCACAACGAAATAAGAGATTATTCTCCAAGCAACTGTATCGTTTGAATGCAGTGTTTGACTGCAGAGTAGCAATAAGCAAGAGTATCAAGTAGCCATGTTAACTCAATTCTTTTAAACAAATAGTGCTTCCAAAAGCCCTACCCGTTCACATTGTGATTAAAATTTTGTTTCATTGCGAAAAAAAATCTACAAAAAAGCATTTTAAGGCCTTAAGGCAAAAAAGACATTAAGGCAGTACCGTAATGTTTGTAGCTTACTTGTAGCCTATTCAACTCATTTTGCCAACACCAAATTACTTTTGAAGTTTCGATGTTGTAAAAGCAACAGAAATTTAACTCATAGTGTTTTTTATTGACTGAATAATTGAGAGGAAAAGTAACGAAAGTCGTAGATGAAATAATAAACCAAAACGAAAAAGTTTGTTGAAAGCAGAAAATCATTTGCTAAGCATTGAAGTCCTTCAAAAACTAAGCTTGACTGCAAACCACCTGCCTGGTAAACAACATTAAGCATGGACGTGGTGCTTTATAAAAACTTATTGTAACGTGTTAAATTTATTAATGGATTCATAATTGCAGTAAATGACGATGCGGAATAGTCGTGAAGATGGTCAAGTAGCCTACTATGTAGTCTACTTGATTACGACGAACTGTGAAGCATCGTTTTGAAAAATCAACAAAAACAACTCGTCCGCTGCGTAACCTTTCGTGGTGAGATCGCTCACACACAAAGTGAGTAGGCCTATGAACGCCTGTTTGATATCTGCACAAGAGCAAGACAATACTGTTCACTGCTCAGTTAGCATGACACATGATACCATGGTTGAAGGTCAACACAAACATTGGGTTCTTTGCTGGTGGATCATTTAATCAAAAATTAAGCAGATTTGTTTTTATTTAGCTGCGTAAGAAAGTTCTGGTTGCTTCAAGCCTTCAACAACATCATGGAAACATTGATTTAAATGAGATTCAAACAAGTTGATACACAACTAAGCATAAACAATTATTGTCTGTTTGTGGCATCCATGGCAGAGTACTGTATATGCCACTGATTGTCTTGTCGTCCACGTGCAAAATGAAAAGCATGTAGAGGAAGACGGAGCAACGAGTGACGTGAAGCAAAGCGGGACATATCACATAGCCTATATGTTTTTAAATAACTTATTGTTGTCCACATATAATCAAACAATGCCCTGTACCAGGGGTCACCAAACTTTTCTCGGAGGGCCGGATTGTTGCGAGATTAACAGCTGCGGGCCGGATGCAAATTGCGAAAAGATATACAACTATTTAGATTTTAAAATCTCCATTGACTTGAATTGAGCACAATAAATAACAAAGTCAGCAGTGGAATAGCAAAGTTGTGATGAAAATCGAAAGGTTGCTGGAAAATTTATCCCCTGCTGTGATACACTACATGGTATCGCGCTCTTGAAAAAACATTACATCTTTCCAAATTTGGCTTAGGCTGTCCCCATTTGTGGTGGTCTAATGATAAACAGAAAGTTTGGTAACTCTTCCCTTAACAGTTGTAGTGCAGCTGTTATTTCCGCAGCACGTGACGGGCCGGATGAAATCAGTTCGCGGGCCGGTTCCGGCCCGCAAGCCGTAGTTTGGTGACCCCTGCCCTGTACCATTCGAAGTAACGAAAAGCTGTTAAAATACACAGTGACAGGGCAAAGCGGACATTTAATAAAAAAATATTCCGATTTATGTCAAACTTTAAAACATCAGCAATGTCTTGTTTAGCAACATAAAGCTATTCATGTGATATCAAAATCCTTAAATTCAGACGAAATTTGAAGGTACAATCAAGTTTTTTCTGTTAGTGTCCTGCTTTTCCGCTTCTGCTCCCAATAGGCTATAAGGCCATTGCCATCTACTCAGCGATGGTAGAATAGCCGGCCTCCTTATTTGTTAGGCTTTTGTAAGTAAAGTTTATACAACAAATAACTTTGTCTAATGCCCAGAGACCAGCAGTTTCAAGAAATTAAGAAAATAATAAGTAAACTAGAATATCTTTTGTAATTACCGTTAGCATAGTCTGCTAAAGGTAAGCTACACTGGTCAAATCTTCTTAGCAACAATTGAGTTAGGCTATAGACCATTTTCCACAACATTGCATGTTTGCATCATATCTCTAGAATATCTTAATTAAGGCCATTATATCAAGCCCCCTCCACAATCATGATACTTCAAATCAGTCTGAACTCGGTCAACAAAACGTACATCCTGGAGCTAATGGAGTTTTGAGTGCTATTGCATGGAGCGAACTTCTTATAAAAAGGTGCGCGTTCAACGAAAGATTATCGATTTTTTTCGAAAGCAAAGAAATCAAGAACAAAACCAGAGATGAAACTTTTGTTGGTTCTTTTGGCGTGCATTGCCGTAAGTATAAATTTACAGAAAATTTGTAACCCGTTAGCCTCTTGTAGGCAGCGAAATCATTACAAATTTAATTTAACATCTGCATCAGGAAATGTTTTGCAGCTACTAAAATCCAACAACGAAAATTTATTAATGCAACTGATCATAAATATGATTGTGAAAATTTCCGCTAAACATTGAACACGTGTTGCTATGTTTTAGGCCTCAAACGCAGCTTACACCTACAGTTACTACTGTAGCCACAACTTCTACGTCTATCCTACAACATCATGCTACAGATACACTTTCTACTTCCCAAGCACTTGGTGCTCTGCAAGCTACTACGCTCCCATCTTGAAGGTTTACCCAGGTGAAGATTGCGGAAAGGCCGGATGGTCCGGTAAGTAAAACTGTTGCCCTATCTTGTGATCGACTTTTAATAGACAAACCTGAGTTATTGTGACAAATTGAAGTTTTATATCTCATTTCATAATAGAGTCGATTACGTTATGCACAGCAAAAACATTGGCTCTTGATATTTCAGAAAAAAGCGTTGCTGATGTCACTAGTGAAGTCAGAAACTGCTTGGCAACTTCCCTTGCCAAGATGAGTGCAGCTATGTACGCTAAGAGAAACGAATTCATGAAGAAGATTGATGCTATCCATGCTGAATACAAGGAATACTACAAGAAATACTTGACCATGTACTACGCTTACAGAACGTAAGTTTGTTGATTGCACACCACTGCTCATAATCTTTAACCGCAAAAGACTTTACCATCATTCATTTGTTTTCTATTGTAGATGTGGTGGTGTGATCTACATCAACGATAGAGATGCCAAGATCGCTGCCTACAACAAGAAACTTGATGAAAAACGAGCCGCCATTTTTGCCAGTTACAACAGCCTCATTGCTTCCAAGATCAAGACTATTTCCGAATACCATGCTAAGATTGTCAAGGCGTGAGTAACATTTTCTTTAAAAGTTCTCACCTTGGACCTACTCTTTGTCGAATATTTGTAGAAAATCGTAAAAATAAAAGTTCAGTAAAATTACATATCATAACAAAATGATAACAATTTAATTACAATGAGCAATGTAGGCTATGTTTTTATAACAATGAAAACACTGGCTTGGCTACGAAGCCATGTTATGAAACCAGTTAAAAAGCTGGCAACAGGCAAGACGCACTGTGGCATGAAATTGATATTAACAGAGATACATTGCAGCGCTGAAGATTGCTTGAACACCCGACTTGCCAAGATCGCTGAATACAAGAAGGCTCTTGAAAAGAAGATCAACGATTACGTCACAAAATACGACACTTACCTTTATTCAATCGTTCTCAAGAACAAGGAGGGTCTTCGCAAGCTATTGAGTTCTCTTTTCAGTAAGATGCTATTATATTACGCACGAAAAAACATCATCGCAAAATAATGCAATTACCCAAATATTGTGGGCTTGTTAAGTATGTCTCACAAGTGATTATTTCACAGGTGGCGACAACGACTGGTGGCTTGGATACAAAGCTTACTGGGCTGTTTACGATTACCATTATCAAGAAAAGTACAAGGTCCGTGATATTGTCTATGCCTACAGAACCAAACTTAACGAATACAAGAACAAGCTCATCAACTACTACACATGCGCTTACCGATGTTACATGTCCAATGCTTCTCTTAGATTCTACAAAAAGTCTTACTACTGCAGCTGGTGAGCAGGCTGTTATAAGTTCACTAGTTGTGTCATACTTACATTTATTATGAAACGCTACTTGAAAAATCATAAATTCAAAAATTTAGCAACTAAATCATCAAGGTTACTTTTGTACATGACTAATAGTGGTCAATTTATTTCATTCCATTTTCTTGTATTTCAGCAAATCCCTCGGATGTTGGTACACATACAAGAACACTTACGCTTGCAAGCTATACTATCTTGCTCCTTTCGTTTATAAGTTGAAGTTTGTTACTTACAAGAACTTGAAAACTTGTGACGTCAGTAAGTTACGAAAGTGTCAAATATTGCAACAGATTATAACAGTGTTGTCATGCCTTTGTAAATTTTATTGACTAGCCATAAAACATACCGCCAAATTGCAGCAGTAAGACAATCTTCATTTGACTTCAGTTTCATGTTTTATTTTCAATTATTATCAAAGCAAAACATTACACTTGCCATAAGATAGCACGAGTCTTGAAAAATCTGGAAACAACAGAAAGAAAATATTAAAGCGTGCTCAAGACTGAAATCATTTCCTAAATGCAAGGGATTGGCACGGTCGCGTGTTTTAATGCGGTGTCAAATACTGTATAGGATACGGTATCGGAAAGAGAATGCCAGATCAAATACAGCCTCAAATACCAAATTAATTTCCACACTAAACAGGAGTAAAATCAAACATTGTCTTAGGATTCATGTTCATCAAATTGATGTAGCAGAAATTGCAGCAACTGGAAGAAATCACAAGATGACAAATGATGATTTTGCTTGTTTGACTGACATGACGTTTTGTAAAATGCGAATACTTTTATTTTCAGAGGCTGCTGCCGGAAGTGTTGCTCCACTTATTGCTGAATTGAACAAGAAAATGGAAGACGCTCTCAATGAACGTAATAACCAATTTTACACCTGGAAGAGCAAGTGGATTAATTACCACATTCAATACAAGGCTGCTTTTGAACAATGCGTCAAAGATAGACATGCCGCTTACCTCGAAAGTTTGAGACGACGATTCCTTTACTGGTAAGTAATACCTGCATCATTATTTTTCACACAAGCCTCAAAAATATAATCAAGACAAGATAAAAAAGCATAGCCTATTTTTGAAAAAAAACATGATTCAATATTTTATGTCACTGTACATTAAATTACAGTGCAAGATCCCATCTAGCTTCCACCAACGCGGAGTATCTTCAGTTGTTTTTCATTCAATTAAATTATTGTCCAATCTTATGCTTCGTGTTTCAGCTCCAGCACTCTTACTTTTTATCAAATTGCTGAACTCGCCAGAGTGAAGAAAGCACTTGAACAAGTTCGAGAAGAAGCTTGCTCAAAGTATTGGACCCAACTTAATCAACGAATTTACGATTGTTACATGAAGCATGTCAAGTCACAAGCTGCTTACAAAAAGGCATTCGAAGCTTACATCAACAAGATCCAAGCCATGTTTGATGCTTGCATTGCCAAGAGAAAGGTTGCCATTGCCGACTATGAGAAGAAACTCAGAGAGTCTGTTGCCAAGAAGCGAACTTACCTTTTCAAGAAAATAGATGCCGTAAGTATCTTGTTACTGATCATTACCGCTTACAATTTTTTTACTACGACAATTGAATTGCGGATGGATGTATTAAAATCGAAAAAGCAAATCAGTTGTGCTTCAGTGGCACTTTTGCAAACTCTAAAGTTTGAAAATAATATCGAGATATTTTTACTTTTTTCAGGCCAAATCATGCCACTACGACCAATACAAGAAAATGCTTCAATCTTACTTCAGCAAATATTACACTTGCTACAGCTGGGGTGCATACATGTCCCAATGTTACGTCGACCTTCTTGTTAGACGATGCAACGGCTACATGAGTGAATTCGATAACCACTGGAATGTTCTTATTCCCAAGCTTGTCCAAAACTTCGCTTGCGGTTACACTTGCAAAGTGAGAGCCACTTGCGCTCCAGTTTATCATTGTGGCAGCTTCTACACTTGGGTCTACAGAGCTCCTTGTGCCTCCAGCTACAAATTCACCTACTGTTACTAGTAAGTGGGCTATCTTTTAAATTTATCATTTTTTTAAGCGTTTAGACCTACAAGAGATGGAGCAACCTCAGCATATTAAGCAAATACATTAATTTAAAAGCAATAGCAAAGTATTTCACTGCAAGATAAGGATTGTTTTGTTACGTTGAAGCCTACAGTTCAAACAATAAAGCAAATGGTGCTATTGATCGGTAGAAAGAAATGATTGATATAGTTATATATTGTGTTTTATTTTGCAGAAAATACATCAAAAAGTATGCAAAGAGTACAATTCCATAGAATTTGGCACCTTTTCTTTCCATAATTCAAACTGTGCTGCCATATTTCAAAGATGTTCATCAAATAAATTGTTGGAATTGTACGATGATCTTGTTTATGACGCCACCTAGTTGTTAGTGACAGCCTAGATTTTTAGGTAATTTAGAGCAGTGGTTCTTAACTTTTCAACACTGCCGGACTGGTAAAAATATAAGAATGTTTTTTATGCGGACCGGTAACCAGGGTATTGAAGATACGATTATTCAGAAGAGGTGTGAGACGAAATTAAAAAGAGTTGCGAAAAACTATGCTCAAATATTTGCAATGTGGCCTACTCAAATGTTTTAGTCTGTGCTGGGAACACAAAAATTTTAAAATTGCTTGTATAAAATAATTTTGAGATCGAAATTAAAAGTGCTGATTTGTATGGAGTAACGGATCTAGTTTTTTTAGGGGCACCAGAATTCAAATGACCAAATATTTGAAAAAAGATCGAAATTTTGACCTTGTTTTGGTCACTGTTTGTGTAGGTTATTTCCTGCCCCAGTGTTCTGTATTTTCGCCCAAAACTCACACTTTGCATTTAATTAAGTTAATCCAATTAAAATCAAGATTTCTGAAGAAGCTAGAACTACACAAATTGGTTTAAAATATAAATTTAGTTTCAAATCATTTTTTTCTTCACCACATGATTTTGATAGTGAGTCTTTGACGAAGGTTTGTCTCGTCTTGTAGCTTACTGTATACTTTTCTAGGCAATTTTCGAATGCGGTGTCTTTCCGCGGTGTTTCATACTCTCAAATTTATAGCCATAGGCTATGCTATAGCCTACAATAAGGCACATCTTACTTCATATTTCTATTAACACCGGAACAGGTTAATTGAATTGTTAACTTCTTGGGTGAGCAATGTGTTTTACTTCAAAATTCTGTATCATTTTTTCAGACTAAAATAGCAACAGAACTTCTCACAATTATATCCACGGAAAACACGCGATTTTCATGTTTCGAGTTAGGTCAATGAAATAACAAGATAACTTGTAAAACCGGAGATAACTTACATCTTTTTTTTTTCTTCTTGATTTTGAGTGGGACACGTGACAAAGCTCTCACCACTCGGCTACGCAGCAGACAAACTTTTTCACTCTTTGAAGACAAACTCTCAAACGAATACACCCGTAGACTAAAACCTTATCTTCTCATCCCACGATGCTTGGATTCAAGTATGGGACTCACCTTTACGTTTTACAAAGCAAAAGCACGTAGACATTTGGTTTCATCATACAAGATACGGAGACCTTCCATCCCGTTAGGTAGATTAAAAGATGGTAGCCAACAATCCTTGATGATGTGGTCTGCGGTCTGATCTTTAAAACTACAATCATAAAAAGAGAAAGAGACCATTCCCCATTGACGCATGGTTGAGCGAAAAAGCCCGACGCCCGTGCGAACACGATTGAGGTGCACCCAGGCCGTCTTGAAAGGGCAGGTCAATGGCACAGGTGTCGATGTCAGGAATGAACGAACGGAGTCTGATGGTATTTGACTTCCTTTCAGATTTCCATTTATGTTTCCGTCAATTAATCGCAAAAATGTCGGCTGCATAGCCGAGTGGTGAGAGCCTTGGAATGGCAATCGAAAGGGTGCCGGTTCGACAACGCTCAAGAGCATGCGGCTGTGTCTCTGGCAGGACACTTAAAGGCATGCCTGAAGGTGGACACGAAGATTGGCTTCCTTGCCTTCCCGTCCACTTAATCTAAATCTTCAACCACCGGGTGTAAGCCTGGATACGACAAAAAAAAAAAAAAATCGCAAAAATGTTTTATTTGTCAGTTTGATTAAGCAGAAGTTGAGCAGCTGGCAGAAATGAATGTCTTGGTTCTCATTATACTAAGCATTCGGCACTAACGAGAGTAGGGTGGCCAGTTCCTTTCTCTCAGCCGCCTTTACTTCAGCAACTACTCCTACCCAATTTATTACACTTTGGATAGGGGTGAGCGGTGTTTTGTCAACAACCAGCATAAGCCGGGAGTTGAACCAAGATTGCATCATTGGAAATTGAGCGCCTTACTCGCTGCGCCATCCCACCGCATGCTTTGTAATTTTCTCTGTAATGACAGTCAAATTGCTTGAGTCGGAATAGAAATAAACGTGCAAACCAATTCTAGGAATCCTTGAGTCAAACCAGTGGACTTTCATTCAAAACTTTCTAAACGTACGGCCAGGCCTACCGCGTTTGTAAATTAAAATATCTTCTCATCTAAATTTAAATTGATTACACTGTTTGTTGCGTTTTTTTTGGTACAGATATGCATTTCTCCCAATTGGTCATTCAACAAAACTAAAAAAAATAGTACAATAACATTAAAACGATATTACTGAAACTGGATTACGACTCTCACCAACGATTAATTTGTGTGGACTTGAAAATGGCAATTTTTTTTTGCTTGGCCATAGCAAAGCGGCTATACAAAATGTTCATGTTTCATCTGCTTGTGGGACAGCCGAGCTCGTAATAATCACTGGGTGAAAAAGGGTCGCCACAAAGCCTTGCCTACGACTAGCGACTACTTCAATTATATTTGAAGAGCATTTCCTGCTTTGACCATCAAAAATCTGAAATCAGGCATTTTTGATAGCCCTCAGATCCGTGATTAAAGCAAGCCCACACCCCGAGAGTCGAACCAGCGCCGCGTTATCTTGAGCCGGGCGCGCAACCATTACTGAGCTAACGGGACTAAAGTTGAGAACTTTGATAACTGATGTTCGCCCTTCGTTTCCGAAGATGGCTAATGAGACTTGGATCAAGCTTTTTTTTTAGTGTGGGCTTTGGTCAGTGTACGCTACATGAGTGCGGAGATGACTGATGAGGCCTATCTGTGCGGTGAAGCTTCTACTGTAGGATGGACATTGGAAGGATGGTTGGCTAGGGCCAGGGTTGTTTGAGGCTCGGGCCTTGCGATGTTCTCGTTTTCTGACAGCAGATAGCGTACGGTGTTTCTCAGCTGATTCCGCGCCTTTATAAATAAGACTGCGCCATGTTGGTCGTTCTACAGCTAAGTCTTCCCACGAATCTACGTCGATGGCAAATTCTTTCATGGAAGCTTTTAAAGTGTCCTTAAAGCGTTTTCTTTGACCACCTGCATGACGTTTGCCGTTAGTCAGTTCTCCGTAGAGCAGTTGTTTAGGAATGCGATGATTCGGCATCCGGTGAACGTGGCCAGCCCATCTTATTTGTGCCTTTTTACGAGGGTATAAGAGTGCTGGGCATGTTTGCTTTACTGAGAAGTTTGGTGTCTAGGACTTTGTCCTGCCATCGAATCTTGCAAAGCTTTCGGAGGCAGGAAAGGTGGAAGTGGTTCACCTGCCTTTCGTGTCTCCTATAATATAATATTTATTTGCATCAGACAAAGCTGTCCATATCCAAAACAGCGAAATAATACACAAACTGCAAACATCGAACAACAACAACGAAAAACAACGAATAATGCACAAACTGCAAATGCACAAAATCTCACTAAATATGCTATCAACTGTTACAAGTTTACAGACAATGGTACGGTAGTGTTACAAGTTAGAAGAACTGAAAGTATTCAGAACGATAAAAACAATCAGATGACATGGCAGCCATCAAAACTAAATAATAGCATACATAGAATTATTATACTGAAGACGGTAATTTGATTTACGATGGCAGTCGGACCTCATCAAGGAGGCAACAATAGAGTTAGACGAAACTTCACATCTTCCAACAAAAGAAAAAACATATTTCCGAAGTAATGCATCAAATGTTATATAAGAGTCGAGGCCTATAAAGAGTCGAGGCCTCACATGCATACAGAAGGGTCGTCAGAATAACAGCTTTGTAAACTTTTAGCTTTGTGGGCAGCTTGATTCCCCGCCTCTCCCATACGTTAGACCTCAGTCTACCGAAGGCGATAGATGCTTTGGCGATTCTGTTGTTGATTTCCAGGTCAATGGTGGCCGAGTTAGAAAGGGCACTACCGAGATACTTGAAACTTTGACATGCATGTAGTTTTTGGTCGTTTACAGTGATGAGTGGTTTGCTATAGGATTTTCCAGTGGCTGGTTGATACATTGCCTCTGTTTTTTTTTAGTGCTGATTGTTAGTCCAAAATTATCGCAAGCAGAGGAGAACTTATTCATTTGTTGTCGGATTTCGCTTTTGGAACAGGCGTTCAGGGCACAGTCATCCGCGTACAGAAGCTCCTTAATGACAGTTTCGGTCACTTTGATAACTACAATAAGTTCAGGGCACCTTTATTGGTTTACTCTTTACTGAATGCAAAGTTCTGGATGCCAAGTCTTTGCAATAAATAATGCAATGAATACTAGCTCTAAATGGATTTTTTTTTTCACATATAACGAAGCCAAATTGCAAAACAAGCGGAACAAAAGCTCTGTTTGTATATAACCCTACCAGCGATTTCAAGTTTCAAAAAAATGCCAACTCCAAAAAGTAGTAGGTTACAGGACATTAAAACCACTGCACATAGCAAAAAGACTAAGTATTGTTGTAGAACTCGCGCCCCTCTTAAAATTTTCCCTCCTCCCTCCCTAGTTAAAAACCGCTAATGTAGATCGTTAATGGCTTTACTTTTTTTATTTTGCAATATCAACGAAGGCAAGATAGGCTACATCAGTTTTACTGCAGTAAATCAGCCAAGCATAAAATAAGTTTGACAGTGTATAACAATTTTACAATGTTTATGAAACCGTATTAAACTTAGCTAGACAAAAAGTAAAATCTTTTGTGGACCAGTAAAAACATCACGTAGACCGGCGAATGAGAACCACTGGGCTATATTACATGCCATAATGGCTACCAAAAATGTTTCTTATATTTGATTAGTTCAGCAGGTCTAAAAGCTGCATTATTTAAAAGTTTGGTCAAAAGTTTTAAATGACAAATCATTATTAGCCTACCGCTTGAGCAACATCCTAAAACATCAAAGCAACGTCAAATGCCTGTTTGATCAGATTGTGATCGTTTTTGTAACTCTGTCTGATGAGCATCATGAGTTGTATCACGGATGTGATTTGCAGTTTTGTACATTCTACAATAACTTTCACTTTCCTAATATGTTGTCTCTGCGAAAAGGCAGTAGTTGAAAAAACGTTTTGCAAATATTTTAACTCACAATGAATGATGTTAAGAAGTTTGTTGCTCTAGATTTGACCCTACTTCTTAGTCTGTTAACTGTTGGAAGTTGTGAAGAACTTGTGACTGTTTGTCAAACCTTTAATTTTGATGGGAAATTTCTACCGAAATGCGTGAATGAGACAGTATTCTTGGCCAAGTCAACCGGTCGACAAGTGGCTCAGAATGAATGGAACGAAGAGCAGTTACAGATGATGATTAAAAATACTGTTGAAGGTAGATTCAATTGAAATATTATAAACAGCTTTCTCAGTGAAATAAAGTTTACTTTTTTATGGAATTAAATAGTTTTCTTGTAGCGAGAGTTGTGTAGTATGAGTAGATAACTCTCAAAAATTATCTCATCGAAAATTTTTGATTCATAACTTTCAAACTTTAACTTGTTTTCTGAAAATATATCCTTCAGTCATAATTTAAAGCACAGGTTATATAACTGTAGGTCACTTCAGTAAAATTTTATTTGAAGTACTTTTACAGTAGGCTATTATAGCCTAAATCATTAATTTTTGCTTGTAACACAGGTTAACTTTTAAAATCTTTAACGAAAACTATGCTTATAAAGCAAAATAATTGCTTGGGCTAAGATATGCTAAGATAAACATACGAGTACTGATTGTGAAAATAGTTTTCTCGTTTTCTGCATTTTGAGGGAAAGCGTTGTTACAAAAGCAATCGTGCAAATAGAAATTTTAAACTACAGAAAAAAAGTTTGTTGAAGCATAAAAAAGTGGAATGTTTGCTGTAAAATTTGTTGCAAATTTGAATTGTCTAGTTATATCCATCCATCTTGTCATCTAATCTCACACACAAAACTAAACTTGATAATTTTGTGCAGACCTGACCAGAGACTTCACCAACAGACTTAATGTTTTGTATGACAAAGTAGACAAAGAAATGAAAAGATTATCTGTAAGAACTACAATAGATGACACTGCAAGTGCACGTGAGTACGGAATGGAAAAATAGTATTATTTATGATAATTTATTAGACATTCTATTAGGTGGGCAATAAATGGAACTCTCAATGGAAGTCAAACATCACCAGACCTCATTTGTTCATCCCCGATGCCGACACCCGTCCCACCGGCCTGACATTACAAAAGCAAGCGTGGGTGCTCGAAATTTAGGGTTGTTTAAAACATTATTGGACCGAAAGAAATTTACTTAACTTTTGCACTCAACCGAACTTTCGTGCTGTTTTGAAATGTTTTTATGTAAATAGCCTACACAACTAAGCTGCAATAAGTTTCTTGGCAACCGATTGTAGCAAGAATTGACAGCGATACACTCTGTTATGTTTCGCCCATGACGCTGGGCTCGTCAGTATCGCACCACTGATTCATGCCACAGAATATCGACCACCGCCTTTACCAGTCAGCAATACAGTTATTTCAAAATCATCTGATTAAGCTCTCACACTTTGAATTCTACTCCGCTTTTACACAAACATCATGCGTTTCGTTGTCGTTAAAGCGCTCGTCATAAAACTAGCTCAAAACTACTAGTTTCACTTAACGACAAGCAGAAGGAAATTTTTCATTCGAAACTTCACAAAGCAAATCGATGCTAAGATTATTAAATTTACATTCAAATATTGAAAACAATATTAATCTTTTATGGTTTATTTATTGTCACTCTAAAACAGCTAAAGGTAGCTTACGCTTTTTCAGTTTTATATCATATTTACCATATGCCCACAAGAGTTGCAGTAATTCCAATTATAATTACAATAAATTGAATGTAACTATATTTACACATTTTCATGTAACTGTAATTATAATTGTAATTGAGACTGTTTGGTTTTGTGTAATTGTAATTTCAAACAATTTTGGTCCAAATTACTATTAGGCTACATTATTGTATAATAATAGTTGCATGTATAATATCAATAAGGTACTACAGTATTGTTGAGCCTCTAGTAGTGGGTTGAAAAGGGACTTTTGAATTACAACCTAATCTTTATCAAACACAATTTGAATCGTCTTTGATAGAATCAAACTATGAAATCATCGATAAACATAAAGATTGAAGCATTTATTTTTTACAATTGAAACATGTAATTAATTATATTTAGAGGTAATTGTACTTTTTGATGGTGTAATTGCAACGTAATTGAAGCGAAAACTGTGCGATTGATCCAACTGTGGCGCCCACATTATTAGCTACCCGATTTATCTTTACCCAAGCTATCCAAAAATAACACAAACAATCAATAATCGTTTTAAGTTTTCTGATATGGCTGGACCTGTGAGGCGATGACCATTTTGCCACAGGGCTGCCATGTGGCCGAAGTATTTTTCTAACAGATTAAATATGTATTTAAATAGTTTCGGACAGATATGCAGTAAAACATTACGTCAGTCAATAGGTGATGAGTTTTTAAGCGAGGACGTATTGAAAAGTCAAGCAAAATCGTTTTCAAAATATTTTGTAGCATTTTTACCAAGCAGATAGTTTGGTAGAGCGATAACAAACGTAGCCCACTAACAATCGATGCAAACGTTGAACATTTAAATCAAGCCAAGCTGTGGATACTATTACTGTATTATATGTTGAAGTTTATAACTTTTAAGTGGTAACATTTGCCAAACATGTGTTTAGTATGCTGTGCTATACACTGAATTTTGTAATCAACAAAGTCGATAAGTATCGTTTTGTAAGCTTAACTAATTTGAAAAAGTTCACCAATTATAATTTTTTTAGAAAGTTTATCATTGAAGGTATCTTAACCATATTATCAACAATGCTGCATCGTCATTGCATGGCTGGTGTAGTATAATCTGTACAGGAGTAGCATAAACGATTTGGTATGAACAACTAAAAAAACGGAAATGACGTTTATGAAAACCAAAATGTACACAACATCCTATGACGAGGAAACTACGTTAAAGTTAACAAAATAGGCTAAAAGCAAGAAAATTGCCATGTCACGATTAGGGTGAAACGATTTATGCAAGAAGTGGTTACTTTGCGTGCATCACAGCCTTAAACGAAACAACATATTGTTTTCACAAAATGATTTTGTTGCAGAAACAAGAAGAAAAAAAATTCAACAAAATACTACAGCATCTTCATTGTTGCCAGTTCAAAATTTGCTCAATCGTTCGTCAAACAGGGATTGTCACGACTTGTGTGCAAGAGGGGTTATTAGCGATGGAGTTTACAACGTCACCATCAATGGAGCCGTTGTCTCTGTGTATTGTGACATGGAACCTGAAGTGGGCGGATGGACGGTTAGTGGTTTGCATATGACATTATTTCAAAATTGTTGTCAACATTTCAAAATTGTTTTCAACATTTCAAAAGTGTTTTCAATTCATGGACATTAACTAAAAAGAAATCAAATTGCATATCCAGGGCAGCCGTAGCTGAGAAACATAAGAAGGCAAAGCTCGTTTTCAACAAAGCTATGCAAGCAGCGGTTGCAAGTAATGGGAGGGGCAATAGAGCTCCAGAAAAGCAAAACTTTTAAGCAAAATAAAACCCACAAGTTGAAATAAAATAAGAACTTTAGTACGTGGGGGAGTTGCCTCCCGGAAATTTTAACAAAATTTAGATTGTTTTGGTCGCTTTTTGAATATTTTTTTTTTCGCTTTTAGAATCCCCTCACAGCTTACATCTATTAAACTGTCTACACGTTGGCTAACCTATTGACAGTTAAAGAAGGCACTGTGTTTACTTCGGAATGTTGAATTATTCTCTCAGTTTTGTACACTGCTAAAATCACGGAAGCTTTATGACGCCATTTAAGTTAACAAATTGTGATTAAATAAACAAAAATAAGACAAGTTTAGGCGAGAAAAGCTTACATGTTTTTTTTTCTCGATATTGGGAGTGGACACGTGACCAATTAAGTGCCCCTTTGGATCCACCACTGCCTTACATTCACAGTAAGTTTACAACCACAAACGTTCACTTTATTTATCTGATGGCATTGAATACTTTTCCTCAGGTCTTTCAAAAGAGAGATATCACAAACCCAGTGGATTTTAATCGGAAATGGAACGTGTACAAAGAAGGCTTTGGCAAACTGGATGGAGATTTTTGGCTTGGTAAAAAGATGTTTCTAATTTGGTTGCTGTTTGAAACTATCTTTTTTGGTCGAAAAGAACTTTTTCACAACAAACAGTCGGTTTAACAATTATTCTCATTAAACAATTAAATATAAAAATTTCACAAGTGTAAGAAAAATGGTCTGTTCCAGCGTTATGCTGCGGGACGCTGTGGTAACAGCGATTTTTCACAAGCCTTCGGAATACGGCTCCCTAGTCATGACCAATGACGGATTCGTGGGGTGGTGGGCGGTGAGATGCGAAACTTAGAAGGTGAAACTGGGGAGTCAAAATAAGCATTTTTGTGCATTACTGCATTCGGATATTCTTATATTTTTCATTTTAAATTCATCACGAAACGAAATGGCTTGAAATTTGAAACGAAATTCTTCACTGAGAAAAATATTTCGAAACAAAATAAAAATAAAAGATAAGAAATTTTACCGCAAAACAATACCAGCAACTTCGAAAAATTTTGAATTTGAAAGGGTTTATTTCGAACTGCTCTCATAAATTCAAGCGATAAAAATGTGGTGAAAAAGAAATGTTTTGATCTTGAATAGATTTTTTATAAAACAAATTTAATTTTAAAGATCAGATTGTGATATGAAACTGTTTAATAAAGCTTTGGTGGAGAGTTCGCTTTGTTGAATCATAGACAGACAAAACAAAGTATTTTAACGAGTTTAACATAATGTATTGCACAAAAAGACCTAACATAAGTAAAATAAATAAAATAAACTCAAACGTTTTCGACACGTACTTGTGCCTCATCAGGAATTACTATCTGCAACATACATAAAATGAGAATTAAACAAATAAATACTATTAGCGTGGTGACGCAATAATGAATCGCTACAATAGTACAAAAAGCGTTCAATGCCAAGCAAAAATGCCAAGCAGAGCAAATAACATCAAATATAGTTATTACTTTCTAAAACCTCTAACCTACAGCCTGTTTCACCCTAAAAGGGGGATCATCAGAAGGTCCTGAATAATACGCAAAAAACAATAAATCGGTAACACCTGAAAAGCTATTAAACATTATAAGCTTAATTTAATCTGCAAACAAACCCTCAGAATTACAAAGGGAATGGCCAGCTTTTCAGCAAGACAAAGGCCACAATTATTGCGGCCACCTCCACTGTGAGGACGAACATAGCTGTGGATGGACCATGATATTTTAGGATCAATAGCCTATCCTTGTCCTAAAGGTCCCAAACCGCCTACGATAGTTCTGTGGTAGGTATTTAGAAAAAGGAGTCAGAAAATTTTATGGTTTGATCCTCTTTTCAGCTTACAGGTTGATAGCAACATTGGGTAGGAATTTTTTCAAACCCATTGCCATCCACCTTCCGCCCCATCATAGATTGCATAAGATATTCAACCGTAATACTATTATAGTTGTACTTCAAATGTTGCAAGCATCATATCCACCCACAATAAATCAATATTGCAGGCTACAAATGAACCATCTCAGCCTGGTTGCAATTGTAGGGTGAAATCAGATTGTCCTTTGAATGAGCAATGCTTAAAGAAGGCCGTTATTTACAAAGCCACCATTGATAACGGCCCAAAGGTTATAAATTACATTGGTTGTTGCAAAACGAATTTTAAAAAACGTTTGTCCAACCACAAATGTTCCTTCATGGATTCTAAACGAAATAGCACCAGAGCTATTTAAGGCGGTTTGGGCTTTGGCGGTTTGTGCTAAGGCTTTCTAATACCTCCACAGTGTAGGTAGAAGTTTTAGACAGTAATAATAACTTTATTTGATAAAATGAGAATCTCACTGTAACAACACTCCGGACTGAAAAGCACGAACTCAACAAGTGATACAAGAATGATTACGAGTAAACACGGCGAGAAACAAATCACACGAGGTGTGAAATATAAGCATGTGACAACAATTAGAACACACAAAAGAAAAGACGAGCCACAGGCAAATAGTTGTCTGTTGAGAAACAGATTATTACCCTTGGTTTTTAGGGCTTCCAGTTCCATGATCTTAGTCTAGTATTCAGATGTGCCTCACGAGATGATTTTGAATTGGTCTGTAACGTGCACTGAAAATGTTTAAAAAAATTAATTTCTCAGACCTCTCACAAATTCATAAAATATTAATTTCTTTGAGTAACATGTAAGGTTTGTTTCAAAGTTTGTAAGGTTTTTTGTAAGGTTTTAAGTTTGTTTTGTTGTAAGGTTGTTATAAGGTTTGTTGTAAAGTTTGTAACTTGTTTCATTTAATTAAAGTGGACTTATTTTGTAGCTTCAGTGTCGTCAGCTTAACTTATACACTATGCTAATTTCTTTTTTTTTAAGGTCTGGATAAGATTCACAACCTAACAAAAAATAGAAGTTGCAAACTACGTATTGATATTTGGAATGGAACAGACATTTACCTAACTTATTTGCACTGTACAGGTATTAAATGGAAACTTATCTTATAATTAATAAGTGTGACAAGAGTGCATACTTGATAAACTCTTCAAACCTACATTGAACTTCACCTTTTTTTTTCATAACTCAATGGTTTTTCCATAACTCAATTGATGTATTACATTTTTGGAAAGGACTTATTTGCGACATCGGACCAACTCAAGCAATAACAAACCAAATTCGTCAGCTTGGTTGGGGGAACAGAACAGAACCTAGAACAGAACCCGACTGTTCAAAGTTGGGCGCTTAACCACTGAGCTAACGGAGCGGAGCTTTTACACTCAGCAAAAAGACCATGCCAGTTTAAATCAATTTTGAACAAAATATAAAAAAACTCAGCGATATCGTATGAAGTAGCCTACTTGAGACACAAATACGGACACGGTCAAAGCTGCAAACATGTTTGACATTGATTTATTTTCAGTGCAGTCGGGTTCTTGAATCACACCGACAAAACAAGGTTTGATTTTGTCATTTAAGCTTCGCAAAACGTTAGAAAATGTCAACAGCAGCTAAGAACTTACAAGATTTAGCAGTCACGGTAAAAACACTCCTCGAAAATGGACTATTCAAGCTAGAAAATCAGTCCTTTTTGCGCTGATTTTGACAACATCTGCAGACGTTGAATTAATAAAAACTAGAATGATTTGGTAGCTGGGTAAGTTTTCATTTGTCCGCAGCCGATATGAAAATGCCTTTGTTTTCAAAGTAAACCCGAAAATTTTTGATTGCGCTTCCTCAACGAACAACGCTACAGGACGACATCATCTTACTTCTTTGTGATGACGAATTGTCAGAAAACTTTGCGTCGAAGATCTCATGGTGATTTAAAGTGCAAATTTTGTTCTGCTTTTTGTCTTTTACAGTGAGAGCGTATATATACCATCTCACCAAACTCATCAATTTTAGTGTATTTTAGCTCACTGCATTTCGGTAATGCCTTTTATCAATTCACTATGGCGTTTCCAGTAGCATTGACAAGGGGGTCCAAGAGTAGCCTACGTTTGTTTGGACTCCTGGCCTGAAATTACTTTAAGGGCCTGTAATCTTTACAAGAGGCCTTGCAACTTAACGAAACTACCTCGTATTCTTTGAACAAAGTACAATTTTCTCAAAACTGCCTTGATTAGGGGCCCGTGGACCTCATGGGTTTCGGGCTCAAATTATTCTCTCAACGGCCCTGAGCGTATCTATGCCGTGAAATAAAATTGATAACACAAAGCCATCAAAGCACCAAGTAACCTTCCACCATTTACGTTTTTTTATATTTATAAATGCTTTTAGTAACTTCAGCATTTTGGACGAAAGCGACAACTACAAGTTACTCTTGGGCGAATACATCGGCACAGCTGGAGACGGACTAACATCTGGTCATACTCATCATTATGTGGATTTCAGCACTAAAGACAGAGAAAACGACAGATTGTAAGATATTTTCAGCCTACGACACAAATATGAATGATAAAGTAAACTTGCTTTGCTAATGCATAGTTTGTATTGTCTTGACCATAGGTTGAGCGTGCAATTTTAGTTGTAGGCTATTTTTACATTAATCTATGACGTAGAGATGGCCTATGATGACCCTTTTTCTAATATTATTTCTCCATTTTACCCATGCCTTACTGAAAACGACCCAATACATTTGTTCACGAATTGATTCATGATGGCATTAAACCGACTGCCTTGGAGTATATCAAATAAATCCTTTTATTTCTTGAGCCACCACTCTCTGTTTGCAGAAGGTAGGCTATCCTATTCTCTGAGATTTACGTCCGGCCCGTTAGCTCAGTGGTTAAGCGCCCGAGTCAAGAACAACAGCCGCTGGTTCGGCTGTCTGGGTGTGCGCTTGAGCAACGCATTTCAGAACTGCTCTCTATTCAGCGTTACCTAGTAGATGGAATAATTCACAGACAACAACACTTCAACAGCAATGGAAAACTTTACTCTGCCAATCTCGGTAACCGACCCTGCATCAGTGGTTTAAAGCCTCTGCAAGGGTTTAAACTTTCGAAACTGCCAGAAATAACCTATAAAAGGCTTTGTCAGTCGGAGGATTAAGATTCAAAACCAAACGAAACCATGTTTTGCCTACTTGTTAAGCCAAAATCATGCCCTAACCTTCTTCACGAAGTTGGCATTCATGCATTGCTAATTGACTCAGAAAAAATATTCTTCGAGCATTTAATTTCTTGTAAAAACTTTTGTAATACCGCAGCGTATACCCAGTCATGTTGTTACGGCTGTGAATTAACTTGTGATTCTTCAACTGTCATATAGCCTACCCTGTTACAATCTAAAAACGCCTTAAACAATACATGGGAAAACTCGACTTAAATTGAAAATAAAAATAAAAGAGAACAAGTGACATTTTAAACTACAAATAAAGAGCTGCAGGTTTAAATCTTAACAACGGAAATCATAACATTGCTGATTTGTATGCTTTACTTCAAGTTTGACGCATTAAATGCATGTTACAAAAAATGTATTGATGAAGACATACACGTGTAGCGACAACTATATATACAATAATTGCACTGCATCAGGTCACGCATCCATCCGTAGATTAAGTTATCAACAGATTTAAAAAAATTAACTGGATGATAAAGCTTTGGTAGAGAGATAATTCTTGAATAAAGGCAAAAACTTTCGCCGAAAACGTTCGAATTTATGTAGTTATTTTATTTTATGTATTGTTTTGAATTATGTAATTCAATCCTATCAAGTTGCTATCTATTAACTGAATGAAACGTTTAAGTTGTTACTGTAAGCCTACGTTTTTTAATTAATTATTTGCATTTGATATACCAGCATTTATTTTTTTATTCTCAACTCTGTTCGTCATTAGAACGCCAATGCTAGCTGATTGGCAAATGTTAATGACTGAGTCCACTCGTGGTTGCTTAGAGATGGATGGACTAATTTGTATATGGCCAGGCCACTTTACGTTTTCATATGAGTCTCAGCTATTGACGTTTCAACTCAACAACATAGACAGTATTTAACATCTACAAGCGTATAGCGGATGTAGAAAAAAAATTGGGGGCCACTAGAGTTTCCAGCAGTAAAAAGTTCAAGGTAAAATGATCAATGTAAGAATTTTGGTGTGAAGCAGAAAAAAGGGTTTGGTAGGAGGTCTGGGGGAACTTTTCCCAAAAAAATCTAAAAATTTTGTTTTATGTCGCGTTTTGCGTAGTTTGTGGCCCAATAATATTTTTGTTTAAAACGCAAATTTCTTATTGACAAAGCTTTACAAATTAAAAGTAAATTTCTGTATGCGTTGTTAGTGGAGTTATACACAGTCTGGCAATTAAAGTAAGTTTCAAATCAGTTTTTATGATCACAGAAGGATTTCACCAAATTAATTTCAACAAAGTTTTGTATATTTTTGCCTGGTGTCACAAAGTTTAGCTTTTTTAAACATTAAAATGCTATCCGTTTGCATAATTAAGTTCAACGCCTGAAGATAATTTTGTGATTTACAGCAAGAATCGCCACTGTGCTGCTCACCACGAAGGAGGCTGGTGGTTCAATCAGTGCTTCGATTCGTGTTTGACTTGCCGAGCGAGAGCCTTTTTGTGGGACCGTTCCAGCATACAGATGTCAGAAATGAAGCTTCTTTGTACTAAAAAATAGTTGCAATTATTAACAGCAAATAAGTTGTGGCAATAATTTTTTTTTAAAACTGCAAACTATCATTTTGATGATATTCGAGCTTATTGTTTTTGTGTCGAAAATAAATATAAAAGTACTGTACTTTACATATATCCATGAATTGGTTTAGCTTTAGTATTTACTTTTGCGTAATATGCTTTCGTATAGCTTCAAATAATTACGTAAATATTTTATGATTTTAAATATATGACTTTCGTCGTTTGTATTTCCTTAAAAATCATTGTTTTTTTATACATGATGTCACACACTGTAGGCTTCAGTAGCCTATGCTTTTATTGCTTTTGGTAAATATCCTCACATTGTTGACATTCAACATTATGTAGACAGTACTTGATTATTCCAAGACTTGTAAAATAGTTGCCATTTAATAAATTGTAGTTTACATTGCAATGTGTCGTGATTTATTACATAAAGGAACATTTAAAATAAACACACAAAATTTCTAACAAACGAGATCCTTGATATAGGCTAACGTTACATTTCTTGAACTGTTATTATTTTTATTTTTGCTGGTGTGACGCTAACGAGTTGGTCCATGAAGAAACAATTGGATCAATTAAATGAGATTAAGTGTTGTATGAATTCGTTTTTTTGCAGTTTAAAGGCATTGAATTGAAAGTTTTTAAACGACGACAAAAAACAATTTGTGCAGTAATAGACTTGAAATCGAAATCAATTGATCGAATCGAATTTTTTCTTATTTTGCTATCCAGGAAGTTATTAGAGTCAGATTGCTGCAAAATACTATTGGGTTTCCTGAAAGCTTTCAGGATCTGCCAGCAGAATTGTAAAGTAAGATTTTAAACATAAATGAAAGTAAAATGACAAGACTAAGTTGAATATTTGAAAACATGAGACTGTTTTAGTTATGATTAAATTGATTGGTTTACGCTTGTAAAGTTTTTGGATTAACACGAAAGATAAGGTTAGACTAGATCACATCACACCATTGTAGGCTAGTAGGGTTCGGAAGTTTGCTGAATCTAGTGAATTCGTAATGGTAGGCGAATTGCAAAACTGCCTTTGGTTTTCTGCAACAAGCTGTACAATTTCATAAAATGGTTAATGCTTGTGCATTGGGCGTGAGTGTAAGCTATTGGCAAAAGCTTTAATGATGAGCTTTCCTAAACATATACCAAACTTCTAACATTAGGCTACTTTTTAACCCTTTCTTGTCTTGCATCGTTTTAAACTGGTGCTCGCAAATGCGTGACACAAAGCGCTGTTTTGTAACAAAACACCTAGGATAGGCTATATATCATTGGCCCATTTTAAAATGCGTATCGCTAGATATCAAGGTCGTTAAAGGCAAAGGTTTGGAATTGGGAAATTTTCAGGTTTTAGGAGTTTGTATCAGAAATAGAACCCTGCAATGAAGCCCGACAAAACGCTTAGTTTTGCGATCAACTACGGAAAAACGTTGAGGGTGAAAGAGTTATAATGAGTCAAAAAAATTGAACAAAATTTGAAAAATTTAGTAGAATAATAGAGCCTAATAAAAGAACTAATTATTATCGTTATGTCTATAATCCTTGACAGTAAGCTATAAGAGCTGTTTCAAAAGCCTAACGGTTAAATTGTTGCTTTCTTTCTATAAATCCTAGGTCTGCACCAAACAAATAAGCGTCAAATTAATAGTAGGGAATATGAAGTAACTTAACCCTATCTGTAGCGACACGGGGCTTTATGAGGACACCCCACTCTAGTGGTGAAATATTTCACAGAAGGAAATATACTAAAAATGTGAAATTTCTTGACTTTTAGTTTTTATTATTTGCGAATTTTTTAAACCTACACTGGCAATTTTTCAACCTTTCTGCCCTTCACAATAAGCATTTCGTCTCAGGTGGCTAGACATTTTCGTGCAATCCTAGTGATATGTATGTTAATGTTAGTGCAATACAGTATAAATGGTAGTGCAATTACTTTGAAATGTAAAAACGCCTAAAAATGGCTTATATTTATGAGAAAAAGTAATTTTTCGTGCAGTTTAGCATTACTTTATGTTATAAACAGACATAACTAAGCAACAACACTACATTTAACATTATAAAAACAACAAGCGAACGTTTTCGGCTAGTCATATAGCCCTTTTCAAGCCTATAAGAAAAATACATTATTGAAAGAAATGCTAAAGATAAACCGTCATTGCAGTTTTTCAAAATTGTACGTAAGTGTTTGTCCGAATTCGAAACCAAAATTCATGAGGCATTGATCATCAAATCTTTAAACCCAGGGCTCAACAGGCAATTATTTGCTTGCGGAGCTTCTTACCTTTTAACAGTTTTTTGATTAAATTATCACGTCTTGTGCTTTTCGCATTACTTTGTTTTGTGCCACTATCTCTTGTGCTTCTGTCTTTCTTGCGTAATCTGCCTGAGTCCTTGTCTGAACAATCAATTATTTTTACCTCTGAAATACTTGACCCGTTGCGTTGTGTAATTTTCAGTTATCATTTTGTGTGAGCAAGGCAGTTTCTCAAATGTTTAGATTTGACCATATTTTTGCTGTGATACTATAATTATGATTCTTTAGCATTTCTTTCAATAATGTATTTTTCTTATAGGCTTGAAAAGGGCTATATGACTAGCCGAAAACGTTCGCTTGTTGTTTTTTGTTTTTATAATGTTAAATGTAGTGTTGTTGCTTAGTTATGTCTGTTTATGGTTTAAAAGAGTTACCTCTTTATGTTATAATTCCAAAATATCAATTTTGAAGCTATTTTCGTAAAAGAATAAAAACCAACTTTCTGACGTTTTTTTATCGTTAACAATTTATTTCAATAAATTGTTGAGTAAAAATTTAATTTATGTACGCACAATACACATGGCTATTATGTTGTAAAATATTTTGGCTCTGTGATTTTTATAGCTCCCGTTATTAGCGATTAATTAGCACGGGGCTAAGATAGCCCGTGACGTGCTTTCCGCGGACGAAAACAGCTCTTATATAGGATTAACCTAATGATTGCGGTAAGTATCCCAACGAAAATATGTTAAACTGATAGATAAAAAAATCACATCATCTAAGAATATACTGCCGATATAAAGGGTCTCTATGAAAGAAGGGTCTCAAAACACTATATGTCTATATGAATGGGTCTCAAACACGCGGCCCGTGAGGACTTGGGGTACGGCCCGCGATGCATTTTTAAACTTTGAAATAATTAACATATTATACAGTACATATTTTTTCTATAGATTTAGAAAGATAAAATGCACTCTAGAATTGCTCAAAAAAATATAAAAATGCTCATTAAACTACACACGACTTTAGCACTACTGTCGCGCCCATTTTATCGCTTGCGAGAAACTCAAATTGCTACATCACAATCACATTGCCTATTCACTTATTGTGTGGTTATCGCAATAGTAACCTTGGTGTTTGCTGAAGTCAGTTCTTCAAGGGTTTAGTGTTTTCCGCGCTTTTGAAAGTTGATTGCAAGATTTTTACTCTTCAGGTCCGTCATTTAGTTTGGGTTGTTTTTTGTTTTTTTACGTCTGCACTGCGTTGTTCCATCTGTTTGTTTGTACTACCATTTCTTGCGATCTAACGTTCTTGGTGTGTTCTTACCAACTTTTTTATTGTGTTTTAACTGTGTTATTTCGTTAATTGACTTCTTATTGTGTACTGCGGCCATCGGGTTAATTTACACATTGTCGTGAAATATTTGAATGCGTTTTTAATAGAAGAAATATTAAAACGCCGCATATGATGCACACCATAGCTGAGTAATCCAAAATTAGGCTGTAAAATTTTAATTGGAATTTTAGGAGACAGTAATAGATTTGAGGAACATTTTCTTGTCACTGGTCAAGATCACAGAGTGGTAAATTAGAATACTGCTTGTAGCCTATCTTTAAAGTTTATTTGAGTAATCTAACTCTGGTGTAACCCAACTAAACAATAATGGGCAGAAACAAAGGCTTTTGAGCATTCAAAAGATTTCAAGCACAATCATTTCTAGGATGCGGTTTTCTAATGATTTTACATTATAAACTACTTTGTAGCGTATAAAAAGTTGTTTTTAAATTCTACCCAAGCATTAGAGAAAATGTCTTCTTTAATTTTTTTGTTTTTCGTTCTGGTTGTATGCTCAAACGTGCATAGTTCCCCACAAGTTACTTTGACATGTAGCTTCGATGCTGGAGATGAAATGCAGTTTCAAAGTGGTTCTAGAAAACTAAGTGCAACAAGCTTGAAAGGTGAGATTGTGTAGGCTACACTAAAGGACTGCGTATTTGCTATATCGTCCAGTCTTGCCAAACATTCTTTTTAAAATAGGCTGCGTTTATGAGCTAAAGTCTCGCACCAAATTGATTATATCCAGGGCCGTTTAGAGCCTAGTTTGGGCCCGTTACAAAAGAGACCACTTTTAAGAACAACGTCCTTTATCCAAAGAATAGGCTACTTGGTGGTTTTTCAAGTTTCCAAGCCATTTGAAAAGGTTACAGGTCCATAATATTTAAAAAAAAATCTTGCCTTCCCCACTTCTCAAAACCGATCAAACAATGGATGTTGTGCATCCATCCAGTTGTCGAAAAACCAATCACTAGACTTTGTAACCTACAAATTTATATCAGGATTAAGCTTTCAAAAAAAGCTTCCTCGGCCCGTGGAAAAGGTTCCTACATTAATCTAGCTCTAACTTCTTCGGAGGCCTTAAATGCGACTTACACATCTTCGTGGAATTGCTCCTTCCAATTATATGGTCACAAAAAAAAACTGCTGACTGCATCATAAACTGAGCACTCTTCGGCAACTTAAAAGAGATGGGCGGTCTGCAGCATAACAAAACAACACACTGACTGCTCTCCTAAAAGTAATAAAACAGTTTAAGCATCCCTTTGATTGTGAGTCATTGAAAGCAAAATTATTTCTTTTGAAGAAAATTAGTTTATAGCGTAAAAATTAAATTTTTGTTCAAAAAATATTATTATTATTTTTAATTGACATTATACAGTAGATTTCCTTTATTTAAGACAAAGGAGATGGACTTACTCCTTACTTGATATAAATTGTGTTGTGACAATGCATGTAGCCACACATCATTACGAGTGTTTTCGTTTTGAAGATTGTGTCTACTTGCATGTCACGACTGATTGCACACCAAATGTTGGCGGGAACTTATTTAAAATCTACGTTTTTGTGTTTAAATTTAAAACAAATTGTGCAAATTTAAGATCCGGATCTAATCCGGACCTGGCTTTTACAAAACAACGAGATCTATATCTAATTCGGATCCGCTGAAAAACAATAAGATCCGGGTCCGGATGTGGTCTGAATCCTGTTCCTGTGCAATTCTGCTACAGATTGTGTTGCAGAAAGTGGAACCTTTTTGTTTTACAAAATATCTTCCTTTTGCACAATTTCCGCTGTTTCACAAAACAAATTATGTTTTTTTGAACTTTTTTCGGCAAAATGTGATGATTTTGTCGAAAAAAGTTCAAATTGACAGCATAAAAGCCAACATGGAACAAATTATGTTTTTTAGACGAAGCTAGCGAAAACAGACAAAAAGGTCAAAACAACAACAGTTTGGAAGCAATTGCCAGACTGGAGAGCCAACTTGGCGAATCTCAACGAGGTGTATCACTTTGTTTGTTATTCGTAACACTGTAAATTGTTTATTTTCGAAATAATTTGCAGAAATATTTACACTGTTGTTGCTGCTGTTGGACGAAGTTGATGATAACAAACTCACCAGTCACTTTTCAAAGTGATTTTTCATTTAACGAACCAGTATTTGATGTATGATCATTTAAGGGCAAAGAAAATTGAAAAAAAAACAAAGAAGAAATGAAAAGAAAATTGCACTGCTTGAAGCTAAAACTGCACAACTAGTGAAACAACTCAAGGACTTTGAAGGTAATTGTGTTTACTAATTATAAGGAATACGTTATAGCAAAACTGCTTGTTTATAGAAAAGTAAGCTATGGATTTTTAAATCAACTTTTTTTGTTCTTTTAAATGAAACCAATTAGGCTACAATTTGCTATTAAGCTTATACCCAACACCCGCTACTTCCATTTGATGCAACTTCCATAAAAAAACTACAGCTATACAAATTAAAAGTTTTCCTTTCTTGCATCAATTGCTGACGTTTTTATGATGACATTTTTGTGCTTTGTCATTTTTTTCATCATTTTTAATTTTTTACAAGGGAACATAAAGACAAAAACATCAAAAGAGTTAATACTTATTTTGTGGTCTTGTAAATTGACTTCCAATTACTTGTCTTATAACAGAGTAGTTTTGAGTTTTCTTAATTGTGATTTCAGCAACGTTTGCAGAAATCAAGAACAATATTTCCGTCCTCCAAAATACAGATGAAGAGCAAGGTAAGGCGCATTAGGAATTTACAGCTTACTTTAAGTAGGCTTAGGCATGTTTGAACTACAATTAATCTTTCACGCTTTACCGGGCTAGCCTACACCAGCTCTCACATATAACTTTAGACGAAATCACAACTTACATCAATTTTGTGAGACAAGTTATAAATTGTATGTTCATTACAGCAGGGCAAAGTGGGTTTGGTCGTCAAATAACCAAAGATTGTCAAGATCTGTACGAAGCAGGAATTAATAGAAGCGGCATTTACAACATCATAATCAATGGTACTTCACTCTCTGTGTATTGTGATATGGAGTCTGATGGGGGCGGATGGACGGTTTGTATTTTCTAAATGCTGTTGCATGCGATTTATCTACAGGGTGGGCCAAAAGTAGGCTTACACTTATTAAACTTTTTTTGTGTGCAGTAAATTGAGCATTTTGAGCACTTAAAGATATAACGAGCATTCTTGAAATTTAAAAGTACCCACATGAATACAATAAATTTACTTTTAGATCCAAACCCTACTTTTTATAACTGTAAGCCTACTTTTGGCCCACCCTGTATATCGATAAACTATTGTTCTGACTTTTGACTTAAGAAATTCAATCAATGGAGTGATTTTTCTAGTTGTCATTGTTTTCAAAACTAAAACAAAGAATTCATTAGTAGGCTATGTGAGTACGTTTGCTGCTGGTAAAAAAGTGTAAAATAGTCGATTCTTTTGTGAAACAAATTTAAACCGAAAAAACAATTGCTAAATATGCTGTCCATGTTGGATTTTAGAGAACTTATGCAAATATTAACGCTTTTAGTATGAATTAGTTTTGAGGGAATTTCTTTATTTAGCTTGCCTGACAACATATCTGCATCCATCAGGTGTTCCAAAGACGCAATGTCACAAACAAACTGGATTTTAATCAAAACTGGAACGTATACAAAAAAGGTTTTGGAAATTTGGATGGAGATTTTTGGCTAGGTGATAAAAAAACGTTTCAAAACTTGTTGGCCTAAACTTATTTAGACATAAAATTGAATTGTTAGAGAGTGCAGGCCAGTTGGATTATACTTTTGAGTAAAAAAGGTTTGACACTCAGGTGCAGTGGTTTTTGGTGTTCAAATCAGGAAAAGACAATTCGTAAGCGGTTTTGAAGGTGCATGTAAAAGAAAAAAGTAGTTCCGAAACAGGGATTTTGAACCGAAAAAATTCAACATCGACAATTTCGTTCAACTCAAAAGCGTGTGTAAACTTATTAAATATAGTTTTGGGAGAGATTTCGCTTTTTGTTATTGCTTGGCCTTTAGCTTTCAGGATGTTCACGAGTAGTTTATTTTGGCGCAATCTGACTTTCATAACTTCCTGGATCGCTAAATTTTAAATTTAAATATTCTTTTTAATTGTGCTGTACACATACATATCAGTAAGGAACGATCTGATCAATCGATTTTAATTTCGGGCCTATTGTTGCACAAATCGTTATTTTTTTGTTTTGTTTGAAAACTTTCAATTCAATACCTTCAACCTGCAAACTAAGATAATTTGTACTCTAAAATTTAATTCTTAGCCTACTGAAGTAGACTAAAGTTAAATTGTAGGTAGTCTACAATTGTATTTATTTCAATTGTCTCTATGTAGCCTACAATTTTGCGCTAAAAAATTGTTTATTTTGAGTTTACTTGTTATCTGAAAGTTCTGTTTTACATCAATTTTGAGGGATTTTATCCTGTGAACGCACCATCAGAATAACTTAAGATTTCCTTTTCTTGATAAAGAGCCCGAAAAGCAACAATCTTTGTCTAATTATGTCTACTCAAAACTGTAATTTCAGCGGTCTGGACTCAGGGATATCTAAAGAAGGGGAAACGAAGTCTCACAGGGATTGCCTTATTCTCACGACACTACCAAGGCGGGAGTTTGTAGCGCGTTAAACATGCGGTTCTTTTTAAAAATGCAACATGTTTTGTAATGCAGCTGGTACAGTCAGCTACAAAAGACAGTTAGTAAATGATATGTAGAGCATATTTAAAAAATACTTGTTTGGAAAGACAGTTGAAAAGTTACCAGTAAACTAGATCTAAAGTAAGTAGTTAGATTAACAAGTTATCATAAGCATGCAGAAAATATCCAGGCCTGATGCTAACAACGTAATGCAAGTTATCATAACAAGATCTATAAAACTACTGTCGGTGCCAATCGTCATTTTACGATAAACAGAAGCCCTTCTATTGCCAGACGTAACAAAAACTTTCGCATCTTCTTCTTTACATATCTCTGTCTGAAATTTAACCACAAAGAAGCAAATTCAATAATTTTATGAGTAAAAACAATGCCAATTGTAGTAAAAAACTCACATTTTTTTACAGAACTGTCAGAATGAGTTGTTTTGCTTGAATAGGTGGAAAGACAAATGAGTTTGAAAAGCGTTTTGGAAAGTTTATTAAATGATGTTGTTTCTTAGATGTGTATAGGCTTAATTAATTCGTGATCTCATATTTCAAATACTTTTTTCAAACTAAGGTCTAGATCACATTCACAATCTAACAAGAAATCGAAATTGCAAACTGCGAGTTGATCTTGTGAATCAGAAAAACATTGATCACTTTGCAACGTACAGGTATATGATAGTCAGAGATGGGCGTGATCTTGATCTTGAAGATCACAAGTGATCTTGAAGATCAAGATCGTGATCTTGATCTTGATCTTCAAGATCACGTTTTTTTGGTGATCTTGATCTTGATCTAAGATCACTTTTTTTTGTGTGAGCTTGATCTTGAAGAACAACAAGATCAAGATCACTTTAAAATTGAAGTTTACTTACTAAACAGAGGAATGTTTTTAGAACTCGTACTGTACAAAGTAGTTAGTGGCAACTACTAACATTAAGCCACTGTTAATATGATATGTATCCAACAAAAGACAATTTAAAGTCTCCATCTAATCTGGTCAGTGTTGCCGTTTCAAAATTGAAAAAGTTTTCTGTGTTGGTCATAATAAAGAAGTCAACTTCCGTGTACTGGATGGTGGTGTTAAAAAATCTGGACTCTAGCCGACTTTGGTCATGTAAAGTGGTTTATTGTAGCAAATCAACGAGACCAAGACTTGTTTAAAGGTCTGAGTATGGAGCGGTTTGTCTGACCGCAAACCTCTGAACTTTTTTGATAGCAGACAACAGTATCAAGGTTGCCAGATGGGTAAATAGTGCAATAAACATTGACATAACACAGTGAAAGTTAAAACTACTTAGTAACACGAATAAAAACTCCCACATAAACCAGACAAAAATTTGGTAAAAAATGATGCAGTTCAAAGTTTATTTTCATTTATTTATTATAAATAAAAAGTATAAAACTAATTGCAAATTTTGCGACTTTTTCAGTACTATTGTAATTAACTTTGGCCTTGGGTGTGACGTTGCGGTTCTACGCAAACTACGTCAGCAATTGATAGACCTAATAGCAACAGTCACTAACTTATTACAATTCTAAGGCCAGTGATCGAGTAGTTAAAAGTAAAAGTTAGCAATACCAACTATATACCTTTACCCAGGTTGCTTATAGTACGGTAATTACTTTTTGCAATATCATTGATCAAAAACTTCATTTTTTTTTCAAGTAACTTACACAAAAAGTGATCTTGAAAGTGATCTTGATCTTCAAGATCACGATCTTGATCTTGATCTTCAAGATCACAAAGATCACCTATTCTTGGTGATCTTGATCTTGATCTTCAAGATCACCAATACTGGTGATCTTGCCCATCTCTGATGATAGTTAGCATTTACTATATTGAGCCTAACTCTTCGTTTGAAGAAGTAGCTGAGCATTGTGCTTTCATCTATGTCTTCAATATATCGCTTTTGTCATTCCTTTTTCAGAAATCTTAGAATATTTGAGAATAGTTTCCTTTCTACGTAACCTAGTTAAAATAGAGCAACCATTTTCTCAAAAAAAAAAATAATAATAATTGAATTTTTATAAAAAAAAAAATGGCTGGTGAACCATTAAAAAAGTTTACATTGATTTTTATGTTTCGCCACAAATTCGTTGTTGCAAATGCTGTCGCATCTGTAAAAGGGAACTTTTTCAATCACTTTTAAAAACTTGCTAATTTTTGTTTTGTGTTGTTGCTTTTTTATTTTTTTTCTATTGTGCATTGTTGTTAAGCCCAGCCCTGCTATGCTATAAATCTGGGATTTTCAACCTGGGGGTCGCGAACCGTTTTTCGGAGAGTCGCGAGGCGCCTGAAAATCCAGTGTGTTTTCATTTTTTTGCCGAAAAACATTAAAAACCGTGTTTTTTCACAATCGACCATTCCTCGACATGAGGCTATTCTATTGTTTAAACTTTCAGATGTTGCAAGGCTTTAAAAATACTGTAGTAACGCATTTGATATTTTTCACCAAGTTCTTGTATCTTGCTTTGCGCAGACTAAAGTTAACCAGTAACTACGCTATGGCAAAAAGCAAGATTATTTAGAATCATATGCAAAATCTAGATTTCTCAGTATTATTTCATTACTCCAATGTACTTTTCCAATGGCATTGGATAAATCTAATGTAGGCTATTTAACTATTTTGTTTGAAAGTTCTTTCAGTAACCTAACAGGTGTACGCATTAACAAGCTTAATAGTTAAAAATATGCAGCACCAACCATCTCACTGAAACTGATTTCAATAAATCCATAAAAGATTGCAATAAATTTAACCGGTGAAAATGCGAAAATGTAGATTATTCTCATTTTCTCTTATTATCTATACTCAAGCTTGATAAAAATGGAAATAATAATCGGAGAAAATGTAATAAAAGCCGTAATAACATCGCAAAAAGACATTTTGGCTTTCAGAAGTTTACAATGGAACAGCAAAACTAAACATAACTAGATGTCGGCATGAATCAAATTTGGTTTAATTTTGCATCAAATATTCTTTTGTTTTATATTTTTATGGGGTGGCGGGAGGCTACGTTGATTGCTCTGAGGGGGTCGCGGTGGAAAAAAGGTTGAAAACCCTGCTATAAATAGAAGACTTGACCTTTCCAGATACAAAACCCTACCACTACAACATCATAATACCATTCGCTACATTACGTAGCCTACTGTGGCATCAACCATGCTACTCTGACGACCAGATAAGTTAATATTAATTTTTGTCTTCAGTGACTTTGGGATTGCGGACGAAAGCCAGAACTACTATTTACACGCGAGTGGTCACAGCGGCACAGCTTTTGATAAGCTGAACAAGAGTTTGTTTTACGATGCAAACATCCGTGATGTTCAATTCAGCACCAGAGACAACTACAATGTGTAAGACATGCAGTAGGCTACATACTGGCATTCGTTTGCTGCAAATATGATGGGTGCAGACCTTTGTTGCCTCCATTGCTAGTAGGCTACTATGATTGAATGCTCTCCAGATACGAGCAAATATTTTGTGGAAGAATCTTTTTTGGATTATTCATGACAGCAAATGTCAACCTGGGGTTTAAGGACTCTTTGGGAGTTTGTTGAAAAGTTTTGGGGAGTCTTTGAGTGCACTATAAATTAAACAGAATTGAATTAGCCTAGTGTATTCTACTGTAGGCTATTAATTCAATGTGAATGCAAAATTACATCTTGTTAATAGAAATCTAATGTGTTGTCAATTGTTTTTAACGACGGAAAGTCAGTTTCCGGTTTTCTGCTTTGACCTACCACTAAGGTGGTTAAAGGATAGACCTTCGCCCCTAAAGATTCATACAACGATGACTATCACTTGGCCTACTAACTAACCTAATAACTTGTTTGAAAATGAATAGGCCTACTGAAATTTCATATTGAACTTTTTATTGATCGTATTGAAATAAAAACAGGCAAACTTTTGCATATCGTATTTAATATTAAAATTGCTTGACAAATTAAAAGCCGAGTAAAAGATTACAAACCATTTACAAACATATAATCCCGATCGATTGGTTTTTAATTTTATCCTCGGACTGACAAAGCTTTGATAGCCTAGGTTATTCCTGGTAGTTTCGCATACTTGTAGAAGCTTATTTGACGCAGGGACGTTACCGAGATTGAGAGAGAAAAATTTCCAATTGTTGAAGAGTTGTTGCCGGGCAGGGAAATTATTTCATCCATGAGGTACCGCTGAATGGAGTAGAGTCCTTGAAATGTGTTGCTCAAGCGCACACCTCGAGAGTCGAACCAGTGTCGCTTGATGGTGAATCGAGCGCGTAACCTCTGTGCTAACGGGGCGGGCAATGCAATCAATGCACGCAGATCATTTATCATAAATCTATGTGTGAAACATTGATGGTTATTTTTGCTAATAAAGATGATAACGTAGCCACAGCCTAAATAAAATGTGTGAAAAATTGGAAAGCTTGTTCTTGTGGCTAATCACTTTACACACTTCTAAGTGGAGTAGAAAAGAGCATACGGAAGGAGGTTATTCAAACACATGTGATACCCTCTTTTGAAGCGATCTTTTAATTTTTCCATTCTCTCAAACTGGTCACACATAAACTTTACAAAAAAATCAATTGCATTTTTTATTCAAATTTGTGTAACTTTTAGCATTACGATCGATTGTTTTATTTTGAAAAGTCTAAACCGCATGTCGTTTTATCTTTTCAGGGATGATTTCGTAATCGAACCTTGCCCTTATATCCAAGGAGGTTGGTGGTTTTACGCATGCTCAGATTTTTGTTTGAACTGTGAGGTGTTCTCCTGGAGCTCATTAGAAGGCATATTACAATCTTCGACGATGAAATTTCGTTGCCACTGACTCTTTGTGTAACACAATTATCAAAAACATTACTATTGGAACATTATTTGAATCATTTGCGAAATGCTTTTCAACCAGTGACGTAGTCACGGGGTCTTGGAGAGGGGCAGTTGCTTCCCCCCCTAAAAAATGTTGTTTTAGTGCTATTACAACGTTTTAATACCATTATGATTCATGTTGAGTGATATTTGTCCCCCCCCAAGAGTTACTTTTGCTTTCCTTCAATTCAAGAAATTTTGAAATGTGATTGTCAATTTTGGTTGTTTAATTTATAGTTTCATGACATTTAATAAATTTTCGAAGTATGTTTTCGAAATTTTCTCTCGTTGCTGGAAATGCGTCCAGCAAAAAAGTTTTCCTGATTTGACACTGGCAGTTGTGTCACACATAGGCCTACGTAGTTATGGGATCTCTTTATATTGTGTGTTCGTGAATAGTGATTGCATTGCTCCCAGCAGTAGCCTACACTTCCAATCACAACTAGGATTCCTTTTTAAGTGGCTGCAACAACGGCATTTGACTAAACAAACGAAACTGACGGTCGTCGGACCACTCCGTATGCGCCAACGTTTCAGTTACTGTCAAGTCAGCAAATGAGATTTACGTGCTCACGTTGGACTTGCTTGGTCATTGCTTGCTAAACTGAATTTGCTAACTTGTGACATGTCAAGTTTTGGCTTACCGGGTACTCAATTATTTTTTTCTCAGTTTCATCATTTACCAACTTCAGCCACTTGCTCAAATGCAACATCACCACAATTACACTAAACTATCCTTGTGGTGTAAAGCAATGGTCCAGCAACTGCAAAGTAATTCATTTATTATGTTCCTGCTAGATATTTAGCACACTCTAGACCAGGGGTCACCAAACTTTTTTCTCTGAGGGCCGGATTGCTGCGAGATTAACAGCTGCGGGCCGGATGCAAATTGCGAAAAGATATACAACTATTTAGAATCTCCATTGACTTGAATTAAGCACAATAAATAACAAAGTCAGCGGTGGAATAGCAAAGTTGTGATGAAAATCGAAAGGTAGCTTGAAAAGTTATCCTCTGCTGTGATACACTACAGGGCATCGTGTTCTTGAAAAAACATTACATTTTTCCAAATTTGGCCTAGGCTATTCCCATTTGTGGTGGCCTAATGATAAAAACAGAACACAAACATGTAGGCTGCCTGGTGGAAAAATGTACAAATTCAACATACAGCAACGAACTATAAGAACAAACAATTTTAACAAAGAAGTCTCTATTACACAAAAAAGCAAAGCCAACTTTTTTCCTTGACAGTTGTAGTGCAGCTGTTATTTCCGCAGCACGTGGCGGGATATTTAGTCAGATATTTGGTACACCAAAATGGCAACTATACATAAACCCATGCGATCATTTTCGTTCGCCTAAAACTTTTCTGACGCCAAAACCTGTCCCAGCAGAGACGGGAGTTGATGCAGGCCAGGCATCGTTTCAGCTCAACCGTGCACCAATATGAAGTGGTATCGCCTTCTTGGGAGTGTGGCGCTGGGAAAACAAACCGTAGACCATTTCACTGTGTTAACCTTAGCCTACCAAGCAAAACAAAGAGTCTGCGAGTCTCCGCCAATGAGACCAAGACTTGCTGCTGTTAGTCAGGGCAGTTGAGAGGGTAATTTGGGCCCGGAACCAATGATATCCTGGGGCTCCAAATCAGACACTTCCAAGAAAAACACAACACATGTATTGTATATAAAGAATACGCAGTAGTTTCTTCAAATTTTCGGGTCCCTTGGAAAGGTTACAGGCCCCAAATACCATGCCGGGTCTGGGCTCAAAATTACCCCTCACCCCCCTTGTCAACGCTACTGCTCTTAGCAGTCTCTCGGTGCAGTCAGGGGAAACATCGTCAACATGTTGCGGTGAAAATCCTTGGCCTCAAAGACTCATGCGACAATAAACAGTTCAAAGAGAAAATACAAAGACATCCTTGAGATAACTGGTATAGTTTATTAATTACATAGCTTTAATAAGTTGCGATCTAAATAACAGGCTGAGCACCTATTTCACCATTGCATTTGATCACATAAGTTGCGAGAAACGTACTTAGCAAAGCTGTGTGGTTATGGCAGAAAAATATATAGTGCATGTGGTTAAAAATCTTTTTCGTTTCACAAGATTCTACCCAATCAAAATAGCCATTCGCATTTTTTCTGACACAACATTGTCGACTTGCCGAGTTTTATCAGAGGTTTAGTAGAATAACTGGTTTAGCAAACCTTTCTATATGCAAAGGAAAAGTTTGAAAGCGTTTTGACAACACGGAAAAATGTCAAGTATGGTTTTGCAAATGAATTCAGTGGTCACGTTTTATCGAATCAAGTTCAGTTGAAACCAAATTGAAATTTACTTGCAAAAAATTGGTAAGAACCGCACACCAATGTTGACGCTTTTTGTTCAGCAGTGCGTACGTATTGATCTTTGGTTTGATTCATATGAAAAAGCCAACTGCGCTGCAACGACTGAAATTATCGTGGTGTTCTTTTTAATGGACCAGCACAAATACAAGCTATCAGCCTTCCTAAAATTAAAAACACAATTTAGACTTGGTGGTCCATGTAGGCGTACCTTGCGACATAAAAAAAAACACACTAAAATGTTAATACAGCAAAAGAAAATGTTATTTTAAATATACAGTAGTTACTAGTTAGACCAATGAGGAATTGAATTACGAGAACAAATGCCAACCAAGAACTGACACAAATGTATTTACAGTCGCTACATTCAACACGAATGGACATAACAATTGGGAACTCTTCAGTTGCAGCAAACTATAAAGTAGTTCATAATCAAAGCAAAAAAGAACTTTCGCAAAGACGCATTATTGCTCCGCGTTTGTAGACCTTGGCTACACTAAGAGCATCCATTTTAACAGATTGTTTAAAATAAATCAAAAACTGCTACATTTATATGCTTTATCGGCACAATCGCGCGATTAACGGAAAAGTCTAAGGTAACGCTGCAATGAATGTGCAACCACTCCATGTCTGACGAAAGGTAAAAATTCGCGCTAAATATATGAAAAGGAGGAACAGAACTTTTAGGTAAAAACAACTGCAAAAAGAAATCTCAAAAATATGAAGCTGCATTGAAGATATGAAAACTTTGATGTTCAGCAGTAATCCAAAAATGAAATTGATACATTACAAATCATGAGCACCGTATGAAAACATCTTCTTCGGAATGATACAGAGTATTATACCATAGTATGTAATTAACTACAATGGATATGCATAAAGACTGTTTGAAAGATTTTGTAAAGCTGGTATACTCTCACCTGAGGAATTAGCAATTAGCAACTCTCAGCTAATTCGCTTCGAGTTCACAATGAAAGAAAGTCGGTTTTCTATCTATCGAACAGTGGTTGAAATAGAAGCGTTTCTCAACCAACAACAAAAGTCAGTGTTTTAAAATAACGAAGAAATACAAAGTGTTAACAAGTGCTGCAGAAACTGAGTCAATAAAGCATTTACAATGTACAAGGACGCTAGATATTTCATGAATTGTTGGCATAGATAGAAACCATCGCTAAAAATAATTTCATTATTAAGACAACTTCACAATTAACCTTGGCGTTAGGTATGTTAGTGCAAAGAAAGCAAATTCTCGGCATCACCTTTAAAAGGTAAATACAAGGTGAAATAATGTTAAATAAATGTGCAATGAAATTGTATAGAAGAATATTTTGTGTATGCAATAGATCGATTTTGTGTGTAGAGACAATATAAGCAAGAAGAACTATGAAGTGTAACTTCAACAAACAATGCTACATCTGTTAAAAGGTAAGAAATGTGCACAATAAGTCACAGCCATCGCTTTTGTATTGATAACATGGTTCAGTTTATAAAATAGATGCAACATTTTCACATGATAAATTAGATCAAACGTATGATTTTGCTACTTTCTTCACTTCTCTGCTTATGAGACAGCAATTCAGGCAACATTTACCTTTGCTGATTTGATTGGAGATAAGTAAAAAGTACAATGCAAGGTAAAAAATTCGCTATTTCAGAAAAAAAAAAAAACGTTTCAAGACGTGAAATCGAACAATAATCTACAACACACCACAATGCTAGCTTGCATCTACAGAAACTCGCCTAATCTATCAAAGAAGCAAAACAACGTCTACAATCATACAAAACTTAGAAATAAAAGTCTTACAAATGGGAAATTTTGGTTTTGCAAATTTGGCCAAATTTCGATCTACAAGTTGGCTAGTTGAGTCTCGACAGTCTGCATGTTTCCTCGTGGTCTTAACTTAGAGTTGATATGGATTTCTTGATCGGAGTTCATGCGTTTTGATTCATATGATGTTTGTGAAAAGCCTGGGAAGAAGTCAGCCGTAGTTGTTAAATTTGTACGTACTACAATTGGCACAAAAATTCAGTTAAAAAATATAGTTATACTTTTGATGTTATTTCTACGTATTTCCAACGTCAAGACTTAAAAAACGTAAAATGGACAGCAAAATAACACTTGACTTGAAAAACATAAGGTTGAATTTTCACTTCTAACCTTCTCAGCAGACTCCCTTAACATTTGTTCTTGGTCTCCAGTCATCGTTATCATTTCAGAGAATCGGCTTTTCTCGTCCTTCAGCAAGATATGAGGGTGGTCGCATTCTACTAATTGTCCGTCATCAAGCACCTTCGGTAAAGCATGGACTTAAAAGATAAACTGCTTTGAATACAGCTCCAAACTAAAGACAGACATTACGGCAGTTTTGTGCATTTCTGATGACAGACTTTAAACCACTGACGAGTCATCAAGATTGAAACTGTAACGTTTCTGCCAGTGCTATTTTCTGTTGCTGAAAGCATTATTATTTTCTACCTATGTAAGTGCTGAAATCAATGCATATCTACGATGGTTGTAGATGTAGCGCTATATAAAGCACATATAATCACCAAAAATACTCATGTCATGTCCTCTACTTTCCAGAGCACAAAACCCTGCTTGTGCTTATGCAACATCTCGTACGCAAAGATAGCCTGAAACACTTAACTGAAATATCACAGCACCAACCAGTGTCTGCTCTACCAACCACAAGACGTGATATTTCAACTCACCAGAATCCTGTCTGAATGTATGATGGTGTTGAGGCGGTGGGCTACAGTTATAACCGTGCAGTGGGAGAATCGTTTTCGGATCGTTTCTTGTATCAAGTGGTCCGTTCTGCAGTAATAGTGATAACATGGACTTTGGACTTATATAGCAAACAATAATCTGCTATGTTCATTTGAGGCGGTGACCACACGCTAGATGGCAAGTTGATCAACTCAGTGATAAAGCTTTGTCAATGTTATGGGGCATTAACAAATTTAAACTCTTATTCAACTTAATGTTAGTTAATTTTTTCCTTGAAAATGTACCTTTTCAGTCAATAAAAACTGTGATTCGATGTGTAGATTAAGAATAAATCCCTCTTTGAACCGCAACCTATCCTTTGACATATGAGTCTATCCTATATCACCTGTTATCTTTTCATATTACTGAGTTATTTACAATATTACCTGTTGTTACCTTAAACAACTGATTTGCTGAGTGAGTTGGTAAACGAGGTAAGCTTTTGTTAAAGAGGTTCATGTTAATTTAATAATCTTGTTAATATGAAGAGGGTAATATAAACAAAGCAAGCTTGATAGACTAGAATTTACTTTCTCCACAATATCTTCAATCTTTACATACCTTAAATCCACATTTGCCGTTGCTTCGTCAATGATCAGAATTCTGTTGTTCCTCAGTATAGCTCTTGCCAAGCAGACAAGCTGTCGCTGACCCACGCTGAGATTCGAACCCGCCTCGCTGAGTTTGCTCTCTAGTTTCAAAGGAAGACTTTCAACAAGAGATTTCAACTGCACCTGAGAGGTAACAACAAGATGTGAGTGCGACAACCTTTCCTTTCGAGCAAACAGCTTTTCTCTGAACTTTTCGTGCCAAACAAAATAGATTTTTAACCAGGAAACATTAATTCGATCAAATTTAAACTAAGTTTGAAAACTTTCTCCAGTTGTTGGGGCGTAGCAGTAAATCTCCAGTCGTGACAAAAGTTTCCCCGCCGTATATGCGACATTGTCCGGTATCAGGAAAGGGTGTGAATTAAGCTAAAGGTGAGTCCCATACTTGAATCCAAGCATCGGGGGATGAGAAGATAAGGTTTTTATTGTACTAAGCCTTCGGCACTAACGAGAGTAGGGTGGCCAGTTCCTTTCTCTCGGCCGCCTTTACTTCAGCAACTACGCCCACCCAATTTATTACACCCTGGGTAGAGGTGAGCAGTGTTTGTCAACAACCAGCATAAGCCGGGAGTCGAACCAGGATTGCATGATTGGAAAGCGAGTGCCTTAATCTCAACGTGAATTAATCTAATGCAAAAGATGTGGGAAATAAAATAAATAAACGCTTGGGCACAAGCCAAGACTACTGTATTTGTGCTCAAACGTTTATTTATTTTTACGTTTATATTAAACGGTTAGACGGAACAAATGCAGTGTAGTTGAAATTTCAATCACTGGCCTTCTATTCCGCAGACCGCAAAGGAAAACATCGAAAAGCCAGCGTATTACAATTTTTGTTTTTCAGTTTTATAAACACAACATATTTCTTGATTTGATTTTTCAGTCCAAGCAGCAGCCTGATCAGTGGATAAACTCCAGATTCAGCACACGTAGTGCATTCCTGAACTACAAAAGTTCCTACCAATCAGAGCCTCGCCTTCAACTGAGAGATTCCAAAAGAACGTATCTTATGATTCATAAACGTTATGAACCTGTAACCAGTGTAAGCCTCAGAATAGTTTACATCAATAATGTACAAACCTGCTCCAAAGCGCTCCATAATTGGTCATCGGTATATGACGAAAAAGCGTCCAAATTCTTTCGCATGGTGGCACCAAACAAAACAGGGTCCTGGGAAATTGAAACGCTTTAATTACCAAATAACGGTGATTTTGCATAAATGTCACGTGGTCTGCTGGTAGCAACTAGTGCAAACACAATAATTTGAATACACAAAAAATATTAATGAATTGGCATTAGCGATCTATTGATCAACTAAACTGCGCAGTGGTGAATGTTACTATTGCTTGCCAGTAACTTCGTGCTTTGTTCAACACAGAGAATCAGAGATGTGGGCAGGAAAGAATACGAGAAATACGATGTTGCAGTGTGTCACGATTTTTTTCTATCTCTTACCAGGAAAAAGACTTGGAAAGGTTCAATGACGTAGTTTAATGGGTTAAACCGAAAAGCAGTCAACTAAATTCACGGATAGTTCTACTAGTGAAATGATATATATATGAAAACGCTTGAAGGACTCCAACGAATGGTTCACCACTTCCAGCAATTAATCAAAGTAACAGTAAACAGCAATAGATTCCAACGCTTGCTGCTTTTGATCGAGTCTAACGTGATCCACTCACAGCTTCTCATACGATTCTAATTTCAATCAGAAATTATATTAGCATCAACTTTGCTTTACTCGTATTCAATACTTCAACTCTCGATCAACAATAATCTTTGCGTCTATTAAAAACTGTTACTACTACAACAATGATCTCTCATCACCAACTCATCATAATACAACTCCCATCAACTCGTAATAATAATAATCCATCAATTCACACCACTATTTATAGCAGGTTTAAAGAGGCTTCTAGATAGTCACGTAGGAGTAGAAGGTTGTAGAAAACACGTTACATAATAAAGATTTCGCAATCACAGATCTACTGGTAAACACCCTTATGACGTCATGACAAACGTCACTCGGCAATTGTGAAAAACAACAGAACATTCCAGATTTGTTCTGAATGAATGTCCCGAATGCTCTGGAAGGACATTACATAATAGAGACCTGCAATCAAAGGTTACTTCAGGTCAATAACCGATAATAACACATCGCACCAGAATTTTACAATCAAAACAATACGCTCGTTGAAGACACAAAGCAGTCCATCGCGTGGCCTTGCACATTGATTGTGACACAGTGTTAGTAATAGCTTGCCTGAGGAATAATAGCCAGAACACTGCGCAAGTCGTGCAGTCTGATCTGAGATGTGTCTATTCCGTCGATTGTGATCGTTCCCAACATGGCGTCAGACATTCGGAATATGGAAGCTATAAGGGAGCTCTTGCCCGCCCCCGTGCGGCCGACCACACCAAGCTGCAAAGTAAAGTTTAAGAGATGATTTAGTACGGAAGCAATAATCAATTAACCATTAGTAGGAATTGCTTAGATTCTTTTTCGATTACTATGACTCGCTAGAAATCAAGTATGACTGCTCAGTGCTCACCATTGCGAAAATAACAACAAAAAATATAGCGGAGCTGCAGTGTAGAACCGAACAGGTCGCCGTTCTAACCAGTCCGCACGCTAATATAATCATTCTTACTGTGGACAAACTTTCTTTTACCAGAACAACGCGACCTGTTTTCTTTGCTTCGAATGAAATTTACGTTGGAGAGGACACGTTGAAGAGCAGATGAACAGCGGCTTTCAAGCTGAAGCTCTTTTCTCACACTCATGCTTAAAACGTTAAAAGCTGATTCATAAAACCATTTGTAATAACTGCAAACGTGACCAAGCCTGGTCCAATGGTTTTGGCCCGTTACTAAGGTTAGCTCAGCCAATAGAGCTGTTATTTTTACAGATATTAAAATGATGTAAAAATAGCATTTTTGCTAGGTAGAAGCAGAGTTTTGATCAAACCCAGTTACTTTAAGTATCGCAGCGATAATATTTCAAAGCTTTTCTTGTTTTTATTTCAAAGATTCCAGCTTCAAGCTCTCCATGACCATAGCAATGAAATGTTTAAAAACAGCTAAGCACTGAAGAACGAACCTTTTCCTTTGCTTTGATTTCAATAGACAAATTCTTGAGGACTGTCGGACCACCCTTGTAATAAGCAAATGACACGTCAACCAAAGACAACGCCCCTTCAATCGGCCAATCGGAGGGCACACGTTTCTTGTCATTATCATCAGACTCTGGTGGGATGTCGTGATACTCGTAAATTCTCTCAACAGATGTCATCTGAGAAACGCAAAAAGTGAATGTTACCTTAAGGCTTTTAGCACAACAAAATGGGAGAAAAATATATAAAAATTATTTACAAAATGTTGGACACTCGTATAATAATAGCACTGCATTAGAAAATAAATAAAGTGAGTTTTCCTACTGACAAGTTGTATCATATCATTTGATGTTGATTGACAAGCATATGATGAAACAAAATCTTCAGCAGTTGAATAAGTGGTGAAAAAACAACAAGCGATTGTTTTCTATGTAGTATCAAATATTTCAACAAAACTTTAAACGTTTGTTTAACAAGTTTAAAGCGCTCACCAGATTTTCAACCTCGGCACTTTGACGCACCGAGTACTGGATGACAGTTGCCAGGTTAATCGAGTAGGTTAAGGTGAGCCCAAGGTTGCCGGCGTTTATGACTGAGTCGTCTGGCAACATCAAGACCAAGACGACGCTAAGAAACGCACAGTATCCAATGAAAATGGACGTGACCATGTCCAAGCGGAAACCGATCCATCGAGCTCCGTACACAAACGCAGACCAGGCAGCTAGCAAATAAATCAACACAGGGTTTTGAAAAGTGTTACTGAAAATAGAGAAGGATGTTGATTTATGTTTAACTTCAGGCCTGAGATTCGGGTACAGCAAGATATTTTAAGCCCTTGGGTAATTTTTTTTAAAACTTCCTTCCACAAACCTTACACTCGAAAATTAGTTCCGGGAAAGGCAATATTTAAGGTGCCGTAAAAATAGATTTATACTGTATTTACGTAATATTTGTTTTTGGCATTTAAAGCTTAACTATTATTTGCTACTTTATTAAAACTAGCCAATATATGTTGTAACACAACGGTAAACAGTTTTTTCTGGACTGGAATTTACTGTAAAACACAAAAAAGTTGTCGCTACGATTTGCGGACATGATTTCGTTCATACACAAAAGTGTGATGCAAATGCAAATTACACAAAATCAGTCATAAACTTTTCGCCATTGCGAAGGCAGTACTTTTATTCAAATAGCTTCTATTTTAGCTTTTCTTAGCCTCTATTCATATAGCTTCTCAATAGAATTTCAGATATAATACAAGCGCAAAAAAAAACAAAAAACGATTGACTGAACGAATTTCATACTTTTACACCCAACCGAACACCCACACAGACCAGGCCTACGTTACACCGTTGGAAGCAGTCTCATAAAAAAGACCCTCTAAAGATGCTTCAATAATACAATCATCAAAGTAAATATGCACGAAAAATATTCCCGAACTCTTACATCCGTGTACGTCTTGCAAACGGTGATATTTATCAATGAATTCTTCTTGAGCTCCAAAGGTTCGAATTAGGACCAGTCCTTGTAAAGATGAAGACAAATGTCCGAAAACTGGACTGCGCTCTGGAATACAAAAAATCAACTTTTGATAGGAAAAACATTAAAAGGTTTCGTGCAAAATATCATGACCCTAAATAGATTGTAAACTTTGTACTGATTCGTGAACTGTTCACTTATCAAAAACTTGATTTTTCTACCAAAAATAAAACTTTGAACCTTTTTCCAGGGTGCTTTTTAACAGTTTAAGAAATTTAGGAATAAGCGGTCGTCGTCGTCGTCGTTTGAGCTTCTGGGGCCGAGGGTCTATCCTTTTACCACCCCAGATTCACAATGTTCCCGGACTACACTGGAAGGCTGCTAGAGAGCAGCCAGTCTTTAGTTTCATCATCCATGACGCGCAGACCTTCCACTCCGTTAGGTGGCTTGAAGATGGTACAGTCATTGATGATGTGGTCTGCGGTCTGTTCCTCGGCACCACATTCACAGGAGGAGGAAGAAGCCATTCCCCATTGGTGCATGGTTGAGCGGAAAAGCCCGACGCCCGTACGGAGACGGTTGAGGCGCACCCATGCGCGTCTCTGTAGTGTCAGGCCGATGGGGCGCGTGTCGGCGTCGGGGATGAATGAATGGAGTCTGGTGGTGCTTGACCTCCATTCAGAATGCCATTTATGGTCCGCCCAAGTAGCCGCAGAGATGTCTTGTTCATCAGCTTCGTTGATCAGAAGCCGAGCGGCTGGCACGAATGGGTGTCTTGATTTCAGTCGGCGGGGGTGCCCGTTTGGGAAGGCAGAGATCTTGTGGTGGAGAAGATGATTAGGCTCCAGTGCCCGTCGACCGAGGGACAGAGTGGCTTCTTCGCGACGAAGCTCAGCAGGTTGGATGCCAGCGAGAATGGGGAGATTGTCCAATGGTGTGGGACGCAGGCATCCGGTCACTGTGCGCAGGGCGCTGTTTATGGCAGTGTCGATGTTGTGGCAGTGAGCACTGCGGCACCAGACAGGTGCACAGTACTCTGCTGAAGAGTAGACAAGGGCTAAGGCTGCTATTCGCAAAGTGTCAGCCCTCGCCCCCCAGCTAGAGCCTGCCAGGCGCTTCAGTAATGCAGCGCGGGATGTCAGTTTCTTGCGCAGTGACACCAAATGGTGGCGGTATGTGAGCGATCTGTCTAGTGTCACCCCAAGATACCTTGGCTCGGGGCAGAAGGACAGAGGTTTTCCGTTGTTGTAGACATGTAGCTCACGATCAGCTTCCCGATTGTGTAAGTGGAAAGCTGCCGCCACAGTTTTGGTTTCGCTGAGTTTCAGTCGCCAGTTCTGGAGATAAGCTGAGATGGTTTGCATGTCCTGGCTCAAGGTATCTTCTAGATTTTCCCACGACTTTGTGGAGTGGAGAATTGCCAGATCGTCCGCATAAGCGTATTTTGCGGAGACCGTGGTTGGCAGGTCGTGGGTGTAGATGTTGAAAAGAAGTGGAGCCAGGACCGATCCCTGTGGGACGCCGTTTTTTAGGCGTCTCAGTCTGCTTCGCCGTGGGTTGCCGGTGGTGAGGGTGAAGCTTCGATTCCTGACAAGTTCCATGATCATATGGACCATATGTCGGTCAGGGAGCAGGCGAAGCAGCTTGTAAGTAAGGCCGCGATGCCATACCGTATCGTAGGCAGCTGTGAGATCTAGAAAGACAGCGCCGGCCTTCTTTTTTGCCTCAAAGCAGTCCTCGATGTCCTGGGTCAACAGTGTGACCTGATCTACAGTGGATTTTCCGCGCCGAAACCCAGCTTGCTCTTTTGGAAGGAGCGGGTCGATGCGGTTTTAGCAGTTTTAGTTTTAGCGGTTTTAGCAGATAAGCGGTTTTAGCAGTGAAATGTCCAAAAAACAATCGATTGTACCAATCAATCAAGCAATAGATTGCATTCTTTTAATCCAATAAAAAAAGAACTTACTTGCTCCTTCGATACGCTTCACTTCCCGCGATGTGCTGACGTAATATCTCCTCACATAGAAAAAGTAAACGATCATCGGCAAGACAATGATGACGACAAAGTAGTTGACGGATACCACGAATATCAGAATGGCAAGGATGCACCCCCACATCTAACAACGTAAGAAGCCCGTTGTCAAAATCTTTCCTTTTCACATTGATTTAACGTCTATAGACGTTGATAAAACCGAATTTTAATGACAGATAGCCAACATTCAAGAACTCGCTTTTAAGAAACGATTTTCGACGTCAGAATAAAGAAAATAAGTGCAGGTTAGAAAATGACATTCCAACTTACAAAAATAACATCCATGAAAGCGTGTGGTAATAACTCATCTACTTGGTTCATATCTTTTGAGAATCTGTTCAACACCGACCCTGGAAGTATAAAGAAACATCAGGGGTGTGTTATTTATTTTAAACATTTTGTTAGCTTCGGTAAGCAATTACAACTAAAACATAAGATAAAATGAAAGACCAGATTCGAGTCACTTTTAGTGCGGCTGTTAGCTATTTTAATCTTTGTCCTGACAGGTATGCATCATTCTTCCATCGTGCTTCAGACCGCCAAACGAAGCAAAAGCAACTCAAAGGGTACAAAAGTATAAAAAAAAAAATTGAAGGCATTATTTCAAACTAAAGATTCTACATCAAAGAATAAAGAAATCGTTCTTGCAAGATTTAATATCGAACAAAAAGTAAGCCCTGCATTTTTACACAAAACCGAAGCAAAAAGATGAGTGTAGATTTTACACAACGCCACTTACCAACTGGGTTTGTGTCAAAAAAACGTATCTTCGCCTTCAAGATTGCAGAGAGCATTCCACCGTGCAGTTGTATGCTTGATCGCACACAGAGATAGAAATGCATGGCCGTCCGTATGTACATTGAGAGCAGATATCCAACGGTGAGAACTGTTGCGTGCATACACGGACGATTAAATTTCAAAAAACAAGCAAACAATGCTTGAAAAGTTAATGCCCTTTTGCCTTGTGAGCGAGAATTGCTACAATGAAATGTTAGCAGTGTTAGCAAAGCTTCTCCAGGGCCCTTAAAAAGTGGTCACACACTTAGTGCGCGTATTACATAGTATCATGAACAAATAAAAAGCCATAAAATTTCGATAATGTATTGATATTCCGAACACCAGTTTTTCAACGTTAAGATTTCGTTTTTATTGTAAAAAAGACAAAATTAACAAACCAGATTGGCAAAATTTAAGTTAATACTGAGACAAAACACACACGATTTCACAATGGACAATAATTTAACTCTAGCTTGAATAGTGAATACACCGTAGACAAGTCCAAATTACTCACTTGAATACATCACCACATAGTAATACTCGTCGAAAAGCAAAGTAGCTGTGACAGTCAAAGGTGGAGTTGTGGTGAATGTGCCATTGCCGGCTGGGTTAGGGACTCCAGAAGGCATGGCAATCGAAGGGTTCTCCGCGGCATGTTTGCGAAACTTTTCCGCATTTTCGGCCCTTAAAACAAAAATTTGCTTTACCGACCACCCAAATCTAACAAATTCGTCCTCTATAAATTTGTTCAACGTTTGCAGACGTTAGTTCAATATAAAGGGGCTTATTTTTTCTGACAGGGTGTACGTCGACCCCAGACGGCAAATCAACCTTTTTTACATTGACTTACTGTCTTGGGGAGTGTACGGACATGGTGAGAACACCTAACCAGCGCTGGAAAGACAAAGACGCACGTTCGATACCCATCGAGCTTTATCTTGTAGTCACTTCATTTGCTTGAAGGAGTACAAGATTGGCTTCCTTGCCTTCTAGCTTTGTCAACCTAAATCTTTCACTGCTAGCCAGTCAATAGCGTATGCAGTTTAGCCATGCAGCTTAAATAAATTCCAAAATCGATGTTTTCGTTGATTGCAGCATGGCATTTTGCGTGTTTGAGTTGTTTAACACATTCGGGTCAGAATAACTGTCTTAAGCCAAACAGGGTACCCGCCATCCATGTTAGAGTGATCGCTCAGTAACTACACTCCGTGACGACATTTCAATGTAAAACAACATCAACTCACCACTGAGCAAGCCACCAATCCGAGCATATGAGTAACACGTGATTGCCCACGATGATGGCAAACATGACAATGAGGTACGAGGCGAGGACTCCTGCTTTGAAGAATCTGTAGTAAGAACGAAAGCCGAGCTGCTGAGGTGGTGGGTTCGAATCCTTAATCGGGTGATCGGATTTTTCCTTTTCAGTTTCACTCGGTTTGACAATTTCGACTTTAACTTCCTGTATAATAAAGTATTTATTTCGACATTGGCTCTTGTTCTAGCATTTAGAAAGAAATCGTTTTTAGCTTTAAAAATCAACAGTGGTAAGAGGACAAGAAATATAAAATTGAAAGGTTTTTAATGTCGTCATTCGCCTACTTTCATTCACAAATCGTTCGTTGTTAAAAACTTACATCATTCTTGAGAAGAGTAACTTCTTCTGAAGACATGCCTTCGCCAACCTAAAAGACATTGGATAATGTCAACAAAACACAAACAGTATGAATAAACATGACTATTTCATGGCACAAATGCAGAAAACAAAACTAAATGATATTCGCAAGTCATTAAGACGACAACAACGCTGGCCACTGACCAGGCGTGCGACAAAGCCTCTACAAGTGTACGAATTACACAAATATAAAAATTGCGTGTCAGAAAAAAAAAACTTTCTCAATTAGAGAAACGACATTTCTTTAATCAACAAACATATACGTATTGCGTAAACATATATTTTTTCATCCACTAACTTTCTGTTCATTGCAATACGTTACCTCTTCTACGTCATCGTTTGGTGACGTCATTTGCACAATCCGATCATCCTTTTCTTGTTTCGAAACTAAAATCAGTTGGTGATAATATGGAAAAATATAGTCTCAGGGATGCCAGACAACAAATTATATTTAATCAGTCAGTAAATACGAAAACTATTTTTAAATGGAGGGTTTCAAAGCTTTATCTTTCAATTGCAATTTTAAAACGTCCTTTCTGGTTACTCTGGTTAATGTCTCTCAAGCCAAAATAAAAAAAATTCAAGGCCTTTCATAAAGAATCATTATGAATCTGCTTTGAAAATCGCTTCTACACGAAGAAAACTACCTCGTCTAAAAATAAAGAAAGATCCGACAACAAAATGAAAACTCAAAAAGTGGTGAAGGTACAAATTCACAACAATGCCATGATGTGTCGATGCATCAGCTGAAAATTTGATTGGTTGTACACTTGTACATAAGTTAAGTATGGCAAGTAGATGGTTCATTGCTTCAAGCTGTAAAGCACTTCGTACTTTTAGAAGTGCGAGTGCTAAGAGTACGAATGGCATGGACAGAGCAAAAAGTCATGGGCAGAGCAAAAAGTCATGGGCAGCGCAAGCCATAAACAAAACCAGTATTACTTTTAACATTAATATCTAATGAAGCAAGGATACCAATGTCTAGAAAAGATATTAAAAAAAACCTTATGTCACTTACCAGGAACATCTGACGACTTAAACGGAACATTTGCGAAGTCAACAAGGTCAGGGTTCAAGCAGTCGTCACCGTCCTGCGTTTTCACCAGCAGAGAAAAGTCTGTGCCCTGAGCCTGAAGTTCGCTGAACGTCCCTTGCCCTGCTACTTCACCCTGGACGTGAGAAACAACTTTTTCTCAGACTCTATACAGAAAAAAACTTGGGAAAAAAGATTTCGACTACATTCAATATATGTAATTGCAGACTTTGAAGCAATGTAAAAAGGACGGATTTCGCTAGCTGAATAAGAATTACTCAAATACTCATGCGTGTTGTCATGTCATATGACATATATTTTTCGTCATTACGTACTTTTCGTCAGGATGAAAACGAAAGTGCTAGCTACAATGAGCGATAGACCAGAACGACTGAGCGAAATATGGGAAACGGAGAAAAAGTTTGAAGAATTTAAATTCTAAAACGTGCATAAACAGTTGATTGGTCAATGAAGTGCATGGTTGCAGCAGCGCAGCTTCACAACCCAATCAAAATTATGAGAGCAAAGGTATTTCGGCTATCTGGAAACAGCAATGCCGCGAACAACCAAGTTCAAAGGAACGTTTGTTGAGACATTGCATAGAACAACTTGGCAGCATCGCCTGAAGGCATTTGTTGAAAGCGATCAAGCTTGACCGCTGCTGCTGAAAAAAATGTGGTGAACCATCACGAGTTTTTGGTATAGGACGGGTAATTTTACTCCATCTAAAATGATTAATGTGGCTGTTGCTTCTCTACAAGGTGAGAAGTTATTAAAATGACAAAAAAAATATGAAATGCACAGGTCTGTTCGACTCTGACAATAATTTCACTTCAAAAATCATTACCAATTAATTGACTACAATTTTGGTAGAGAGCTAACTTTCTTTAATCATTTTTCAATTCATTGTGTAAATCAGTTATTTTCAATGTAGATGTAATTGTAAAACCAGTTATTTTCATTACTTGAGAAGGGCTAACTTGAGTATGGCCGAAAACGTTCGTAGTTTATAGTTTTATGTTCACTCTAAGTCTAATGTATGATGTTAAATTGTTAATTGCCGTGTGGTTGCTTGGTTTTATCTGTCTATACTTAAATGACTGGTAGAAGTTGACTGGTAGAAACGCGCAGTGTAAAGAAAAGTGCGAATGGCAATGTGAGATATTTAGCAATACAACGGCGGTCAAATTATAATATCACTGATTCACTGCAAACGAACAATGTTAACCGAAGCAGTTTGAACTGCTTTAATCAAGCACAATCTCACCACAACTGCAGAACAACAATGCGTCTCGTGAAAAATTATCGGAAAAAGATCATTCTTAGAGAAGTTGAGCCAAGAAAAGTTAGCTCGACTTGCAACCTTGAAAAACAAACTTAATGATACGAATGCTAACCACTAACCTCTTTCAAGATGAGAATCTGATCTGCTCTCTCAAGAAAGTGCAGCTGATGAGTGACTAGAATCCGCACCTAAAACACACGATTCTGCACTTAGCCAACTTGTAATTAATTAAGATTAAAGTGATAAAAAACATGTGGAAAGTAATTCTTCAAAACTAGCCGCGTAAAATTTCTGCTGCATTTGTTGACAAAGCGAAAACAACAACTCAAAAACAAACAATTTACATAAGTTTCAACAAGCAATCTATCACACCAGTGGTTTATTGCAAAAACTGTTCATTCAGCCGCGTAAAAATGAACAGAGTGGATGGAGTCTGGTTACTGGCGGAAAGTTGTGGGATTGCTGTTATGTTTTTGCCAAGAGGTTGTACTCAGAAAAAACATTGAAAAGGCATTTATTAGATGAGATGTAATTACATTTGCATTACCTTGTCCTTCATGTAACCGCAGATACATTCCGAGAACAGATGGTCGGCAACAGAGGGATCCACGGCGCTCAGCGGATCATCGAATAAAGCTATTTCCGTGTCTGGGCTGTAAGCAGCCCTGGCTAAACCTACCCTGGCCTTCTGTCCTCCGCTTAGAGTGACTCCTCTTTCTCCAACCATGGTATCGTCCCCAGAAGGTAATATGGCAAGGTCCTGCAAAGGCAGGGTGACAAAACTACAAAGAGCTAGATACGTTTACCGACATTACACGCAGTTCTTTTAATCCTGTAGTAGTCGCTTTCAAACGATCCAGTGGCGTTTGGAAGATTTTGTAATTAATGGAACAATAGAATCTTAAATTGAATTGGTTCCTCGAGAAATCTATCTTGCCAACGATTTCTTTTAACTTGCACCTTTTTAATTCATTGTTTATTAACCTTATATCTAAAACCAAAACTAATCATTATTGCCTTCTAAAGAGGTTTACTTTACATTTAGAGGAATGTCTGAGGAAGATAGATGGGGGGCCTTGAACAAATGGATGAGAAATGTTTTGTAAGAAAAGTACGAAAAAAGTAGTGATTAGGAATGGAAGAAGAGGAAAATTGAAGAAAAATGTGACACGAAACAGTGAAAGACAAAGTGATACGGCGAGCTGATGATGATACTGCTAACTGCTACTAATGATACCAATAAAGTAGCATGGAATGGAAGCTTCATTGTAGAAAAACTGGACAACCCCTACATCCCTGATTATTAGGTATACTGTCCAGGCCTTTGCGGGAAAAATGGATTATTATTGGTCTATGGTTTATACGTCTATTTGTCTGTAGAAATGTTTTAAACACAGTTCTGACATCACGTTCTTTTAACTGGCATACGCTATGTGAAAAACATCATACCCTTTCCAAAGCACAAGCCCTCACAACTTCGTTATAGCGATCGTAGTCAAACGCTTCGCCGAACAAGATGTTTTCGCGAATGGTTCCAGACTCCAACCAAGGAATTTGGCTTGCATAAGCAATTTTCCCACGAGCACTAACTCTTCCGGTCGAAGCGGGAAGTTCTCCCAAAATAGCGCTGAGTAAGGAAGACTGAAATGTAAAGTATATTATATAATACACTTATACAGTCAATAATATTTTAGTTTTTCATTGATGCAGCATAGGGTGATACAGCACTGTATTTACACTTAAAATCATATAACAAAATATCATCTATGCTAACCGTTCGGAAATGGGTAGTAAAACGAGTATGCAAGCAAATCAGCAGAAAAGTTTTTTTTTCTATAAAATAATATCGAATTCCATTGTAAAGTAAAGGTTCCAAAATGCAAACTTTCTACAAGGTAATGTTTGGTGGTTCACTATCATGAAGACGCGCATGCACGTCAAATTGTTCATTTAATCCAAGAAAACTTTTGCTAGCTTGAACTAACCTTTCCAGAGCCAACTGGACCAACTACAACCAACAATTTGCCATTTTTAGCTTCAAATGTGACGTCACTTAATGTAGCTTTCCCTTCCTAAAAACAAATCACTAAAGTTTAGCCAGTGTGAACTAGCGCTGATGTCATTGAATTGATTGAGACATGACCCAGACAGCAAACAGACGTTGAATCAATGTAAAAATGCCGGATTTTGCTGTCTGGGGAGTCTCCTACAAGTCAGCAGTGGTGAACTGAGCAAGTGACAACTGAGCTAGAAACATTTGAGCAAGTGGCTGAAGTTGGCAAATGATGAAACTGAGAAAGCCAAAACTTGGAATGTCACAAGTCAGCAAATTCAGTTTAGAAAGCGATGACCACCAAGCAAATCCAAAGTGAGCACATAAATCTTATTTGCTGACTTGGCAGTAGATGAAATGTACTTGCTGAGTTGAAGCACTTGCTTAGTTGTCGCATGCCAAGTCGTCCGACTACCACCCTTCCGAGGTAAAAATAAAAAAACTGACATTGAGTTTGACGAAGCTCTACTTTACTGAACGAGTAAGGTACTCAAAAAAACATTCAATGATTTCTTGAAAATAGACAAGCAAAAAACAAAAACAAAACGTTGTGAAGGTGACACAGACGTGTGACATTCCACACCTTGGTCCATGATCCAGAGAAATCATTCAACTGAACTTGTGGACCCTTTTTTTCTTTATCAACGTTTCTCTCAAGTTCAGTTTGAATTTCTGGCAACAGCAAAAACTCCTGGAATTCACAAGATGGGCTGTTACATGAGTGACTAGCTAGCTGGCAAAAACATATTCTAAACAATCTAAACGATTGATTTCACGCCCAGTGACGTTGAAACGACGATGAAAAAGAATCCCATTTGCTGGTTAGAAAATTATAGACAGGGTTACGTAACACAAAAGGTCAGCAGACTCAGCACAACGAATAGTCAACAATCAACATCCTAACTTGGTTGGGTTGGTGGCTTAAACCTACACAGACAAAAACTGCATCGGTCATACACACAGATCTGGTCACATTTTCACCTAATAGCAATATAATGATTAAAAGATTAAAGAACTCTAACCGCCCCAGACAGCAAATTACAGTAGGCGTTTTTCCATTGATTCAACGTCTATAGGTCTTCGTCAATGAAAAAAAAAACGATTGATTTGCTATCTGGGGCAGCATGGATGTTGTAATTGTACGGTAACCTACCCAGCCAACAAAAGCTGACCTTATAACATGGATTTAATGTCTGCAGACGTAAAATCAATTGTTAAAAAGACGGATTTTTCTCGCTGGGTAGCTATGCTCACTCACGGCCTACTAGAACACGGCCAAATATGTTGCTATTTGAGGAAATTTCTAAGAGTCTGAATTGTTACAATCATAGCTATGACAAACCTGTCATCTTCCCATTTCCAGAAGTAAGTAAAATAAGCAATATTTGTACCTAGACACAGTGTTTTTTTTAAGGTGTTTTGGGGGACCGAAACGGTCCCCCAAATTTCTCCAGCGGTTTCCCAAAATTTGGACTTGCAACTACAGTAGAAAGTAATGGTTGTTTCTCGCTAATATGTCTTAAGCAAATATGGCTATTTTTTGGTATTTAAATGAAACACTTGCGGTCTCTTAAAACTACTTAGCGGTCACCCAAACCAAACCTTAAAAAAAAACCTGCCTAGACATATGTTTGGCTTGTTTAACCGGAGATTAGGTATGTTAAGCACAACTTATGCAATAACAATGTAAAATCTGTAAAATTTTCCAACTGCATCCTGGAGGTAGTATCGTTTGGTGTGTCGCTTGTGGTGCAATTGCATGTTCCATTTAAAATGTCAAGGATTTTTTGTGAATTCTATGTTTTAAGCGGTTCATTTGATGTCCTAATTTAAATTTTAGTTTGTTTTGTTTTCTACCAAGTTTAATTTTGCAAGTAAAATGTGGCTATTGACGAAAGATCCTGCTATACAAAAAACCTAACGACTGTATTATGAGACTACCTTCAGGATGCAGTTGGAAAATTTTTACATATTTTACATTATTATTGCATAAGTTGTGCTTAACATACATATCTAATCTCCGGTAAAACAAGCCAATAATATGTATAGATAGAAATATTGTTCATTTTACTTACTTCTGGAAATGGGAAGATGACAGGTTTGTCATAGCTATGATTATAACACTTCAGACTCTTAGAAATTTCCTCAAATTGCAGCATATTTGGCCGTGTTCTAGTAGGCCGTGGCTCACTTAAGTATCAAGCCTTGCGATGAGTAAGAGGTATTTTAATTTATTTCCTTATGATGTAGTGGCATTGCGCTTTTTCATGAATTAATTATTATTTAACGACAAAAGTACCGCTTCACTTTGTACGAACGTCAAAAGTAGTCAATAACTACAAACTCTACGGTGCAATATAGGAACATATCTTACTTGCGTTCTTTTCAGTGCAACTTTTGTTTCAAAGAATTTCTCCATCGCAAGAGGAAAAAAAGCTCCAACTCCGACTCTCATCACAGAGAAAAGGCCAACCGCAACAAAAACCTACGAGACAAGAATAGAAAAACCAAATGAGACAATTTTTTAATGCTCAACATAAAACAAATCATCACTTCTGGATTAGTTTAATATCAGCAAGCAAAGTTTGTGGATACAGACCAAACCTTGTGTCTCCCAAGTGTTCATCTAATATCAAAGTTACTTTTTCTCGGTCAGCAAATCAACCCCATTTATATCAATTTACTAGCTCAGATATTATAATTATTGGGCTGAGAAAGCTCCAGAAAAATTTACATCTAATTTCGAAAATTATTAACACGCACATGACATTTATGTGAATGCCATACGTCTATGTAGCAGTATCACAGATTCATAGGCATAAAGCAATTATTTCACAAATCGCTTAATTATGATAAACATCACAATTCACAAACTTACAGCTTGCAATGTGATGGTCCCGTTGATTGCAGCAAAGACCATGAAAGTGGCAAAGGACAAAGTTTGTCCGGTGGAATGCATCGTAGAGTAGTTGAAAGAACGAAACAGTGACGCAAAAAAGATCTTCCGCATTTCAATTCTGCGAATAAACACGAATTGGTTTGCACAAACTTGACTTTATAACTGATAAAATGTGCAACAAGTAAGCGCAATCGCTTGCTCTCGCATCCTGATCCAGATATGAGCTTCCACGAAACACTATATACGTCATAGTCACGTGATTAACAACACAGGATCAGCTTCGTATTCCTGTAAGGATTACTTTTTCTGTGTAGAAGCCAGTCCCGAATATTTCCCATCTAATCCAATAGACTTAATCAATCATTGTTTGGAGTTTTGAAAAAGCGTGCAAACTGATTATTTAGCCTATGTACATGAGATGACTAACAATTTTCATCAACACTATTTCATAAAGTTTTCTTGCTTCAAATGTTTTCATAAACCACATCTCAGGCACTTTGATAATGCAAAGTGCAAGAGCTTTTATTATAAATTATAATGTAACAAATGCTTTTTATTTTGACAACGTGCAAGAGCCACAGCGTACTTTCTTAGCTTTGTCACAATTTCGTGGAATGAAATTTCCCAGGAATACATCTTGATTACCCTCATCGCAGCAATGACTTCGCTCATTATATTAACTCTTTGGTCGGTTGCATTTGCAGCTTTAAGCCTGAAAATATAACATTAATGTAACATAACATTAGGTTTTTAACAGTAGAAGTTTCAAAACTAAGTTACTCTTCACTAAGACCGACAATAACTGTGCCCAGCCCAAACTAACCACTGTTGATTGAATAGATTTAAGATATAAAATCAAAAGACGTGGTTACAGCCACAAAAATTCGTAACTCAGAGACATCTATTGGCTTGCCCTTCTCAGAAACTATTTCACAGTGTACCTAAGTTTTCCAAACAGTTTTCCGATGAAGCTTTGCACCACCATTATCACAATCAATACCGACATTCCAACGCCTGCAGCAGGTCCCAGCCTTTTCCACAGTAAATACGTGACTACAATGCATTCAACTGGAGCCAACCACAAGTAGTGAGCAAAGTAAAATGCCTATTAGAACAAATTTAATGAAATTAAAATATTGAAACAGAATTGTTGTATGGATGATACAGTAGTATAAATTAATATATTGCGTGAAGAATTAAAAATGTTTAGTCATTAGATTTATTAAAAATACTAGAAATTGAAAAAAGTACTAAGAGGTTTCGGTGGGTAGTGAAAGACCTCCAAAGACACATTGTCTTACTTTAACAATAATGTATCACCTGAACATGGATGTATATTTCAACCGCAATGTTGAAGTCACATAGTGCGACAACGCAGTTTACCCAAAATACAAGACTGCTAGGCAGGTGGACTCCTATTCTTAATAATGTAAATTATAAAACAAATGATAAAAATACCTTATGTGTCAAATTTGCCATTAAATTCAATGTAAGTATCAAGTTATTTAAAACACTGCCAAGAAATTGTTATACAAAATTCATATAAAAATCAAGAACGATTAGATTAAATATTTTTGAACCGTCACATTGATCTCCCTAATTACGTACCGGTACCGTAAATGTAAATTATCAGAGAAGCTGAATTGAAAGAAAATGACAGGTTGACACTTGACACTGACGTTTCGGGATAAAGTCCAGGCATCTTTGAAGAATAATGGAGAGAGAGAGACAGTACTCCCGCAATTAGTAACAAAATGTGATAAATTTTATTACATACAAAATCGTATCGTATTGCATCCGTGGAAGAGAGATTAACAATTTTTCCGGTACTTGTTTTTGCTAAAGCCTCGTGGTTTAACTTCAAAGTCTGAAAAGAAAACACAAAATTGAATCACCAGTCTTTTATAAATATTGTAATGTAAATAGCTACACATTTAAGTCATATTTGTAAAAAAAAAGGTAAGCCTAGCCTATTTTTAAAAATTATTCATTTAAAAAATAACTGGTCTCTAATGATTAATTGTTGGAATCTTTATCCTTGGAATGAGAAAGCTGCTTTAAGAGATTAATCTGGGTAGTTTTGCATGCTTGTAAAGGTTTTGAGCCACCAATGTAGGCCCGCCGCCCGGTCACCGAGATTGACAGAGTGAAGTTTTCGCTTTTTGTTGAAGCATTGTTTGTGAACGGTTCCATCTACTAGTTGTCACTAAATGGAAAGTTTAATACCCACCTTCTTATACATCAGACCAACCACAGCTGTACGAGCATTCCAGCCCAAAGTGTGAACTGTCGTGAGGTACAACTGACTAAAGCAAGCGGCTGAAACAGCACTAGCTGCAATGCCAGCTGCACAGACAACAGCATAAGATTCCGGCAATTGTTCATGATCGATGAAGAAAACAGTTAATTCACCAATCAGCAAAGGCATAAGACATCTAGAAATTTCCTAAAAATAAAAAAATAAGTTTTAGGGGAAAATACTGAGAATTGAAATATGACAGCAAAAAGTACTTTAAACATAAAGCATAATTGCCTTAAGAAAGTTGATCAACAGAAGAATAATTAATTTTGTAACACAGTAATGTCTGGAATTTAAACAATCATAGTTTGATTGGGTAAGCACTTTTTGAAACTTAGTGTAGTCAACAGTATTATTGATATTAGTCAAATAATGGTACATATTTTTTGATATTTATTCAAAACCAGAGGTGGGCAGTAACGCGCTACTTTTTTGGTAAAAGTAGCGGTAGCGGCGCTACTTTTTAGTTGGAGTAGCAGCGCTTTTTTTTTCTATAGTAGCGGTAGCGGGAGAGGCGCTCTTTTTTTTCAGTTGCACTCCCGCTACTTTTTAATTTAAGCTGAAAAAAATACTCGTTCGTTTGGCAACACTGGAATGGTCAAGCAGCTATACAATCGGTTTGGTTGCACAGTTGTCGAGTCGAGATAAAATCAAGACAGATGTAATTCGACTGTTGCGGGTGACATCAAGTCAGGTTGATACCCGAGAAGAGTGACACCAACACCAGTCACGACTCCTAGGATGAATTTTTTGGTGTGTTGGGCCTGTTGGCGCCATCCCGTGAAACGTCGGTGCAGAAGAAAACAGCAATTGTGGACGCCTTTTTTTCGGACAGGAGCAAGTCCTTGAGCTTTTCGAATACCGAGTTAAAACATCTGTTGATTAAATAAAAAAAAACCCAATGTCCCCCATTCCTTCCAGTGCTGTGGTGGAGAGACCTTTCTCTGTTGAAAAAGATGTGCTTAAGCAAAAGCGGGCAGGACTTAGTGACTCTCATTTTGAAATGCTGGGAGCAAGTCTTTTAGGCGCAGACAGTTAGGCGCCGGTCAAATAGGCGCGCACATTGTGGCGTCTGGATATTTAGGTGCGGAGCACTGTGGCGCCCGTTCGTTTAGGTGCTATTCCTAATAAAGTCTGCAGATTGTACCAGCTTGGCAGGTAGGGCAATGCTTTTCACACAAAATGTTATTTTGAACAGAAAAACATGTTGTTTTGTTAATGCGCGACTGCGCATGCATTTATTTGTGGTTAGTGTTGGCTTCAGCGAGTGAAGCTGCTTTATCTGGCAATGCTTTTTACACAAAATGTTGTATTGAACAGAAAAATATATTGTCTTTTTAATGCACGTGTTCTGCATTTATTTGTTGTTAGTCCAGGTTTGCGTCGGTGACAGCTTTATCAATAAATTATTCAAGTTTCCGAACATGACTGTGTTCACTTTTAGCTAAGTCCAATAATAACTAGAATAAACATCAGTAAAAAATACACCGTAGCTTATATTCAAGCGTGTGGTTGGTAAGCTTGAGTGAAGAGTAACCTAGTTTTCCGTCAAAACCTAGACTAGGTTTTGCCAAAGCTGAGCTGATACTATCTGCAGACTTTATTAGGAATAGCACCTAAATGGACGGACACCACAGTGTGCGCGCCTATTTGACCAGCGCCTAATTGTCAGCGCCTAAAAGACGTGGACCCGAAATGCTCGTGTTTTTGAAAGATAATAACAATAAATTTCCCTTAGAATGTGTTTTCTATAACGACGTTAAAATGACAGTGTAAACGAATGATAACACTCGTTTTTGCGTCACTAGGGACTTGAAGAGTGTTTCCTAGTGTCATTTTAGACAAAAGTAGCGAAAGAAGTAGTGGTAGCGCCCGCTACTTTGGTCCGAGTAGCAATAGCGGGTTGCGCGCTACTTCTGTAAATTGGTAGTGGTAGCATGTGCTATTTTGGTCCAAGTAGCGATAGCGCGCTACTTTAAAAGTAGCGGGTGCCCACTGCCCACCTCTGTTCAAAACAATAAAAAGTATATGGGAAATGAAATTGAAAATGTAGGTTGTATAATATACTACCTTAAAAATAAACTGGACAAAAATATGACACAACCCATGTGACCTGGCAATTTTGTTGTAAAACAACTCACAAGCATATTTTGCATTTCATATAAGTAACAGGTTAAGCTTTAAAATCACTTAATGCAAAAATCAGTAGGTTCTTCACTCAATAATATGATTGGCTCCTCGGGTGTAAAGTAACCTAAACTGTCACAAGGTATTTCAGGTGATAATTCATATTTACACCTTGTGATAGTTTTACTTAGCTTATGTTAGAAGAGCGTATCATGTTATTGAACTAAATGCCTGGTGAGCAAATTCGTTAGATATTTAGGTTTATAATCGTTGCGATGTAATTTGTGTTTTGACAATTGCTCTTAAAAACCAGCATGACTAACTCACCCAAAGCACAGCAAATAAACCATAACTAACGAATCTCCACAAATAGGTTCTCATAAATGCTCTGGAAAAACTAGGATGTGTGTTTCTTCTGTTGGCTTTGTCAACTTCTTTATTCCAATGTCTGATAATATTAAAATAACAAAAAACATTAAAGAATATATAAATTTTTGGAAAATAACAAAACAATGAACATACATACCGGACACCGGTACATAAAAACAATAGTACATCATAAGAATATGCATCTGGAAGTTATAATAGTTACATAAACTAAAGACATTGCTTTAATTGTGTTTTAGGCTAGCAATAAAAAAGGATAGAATTTACAATGGCAATAAAATTTTGACTAACATTTTTGTTTAAGGTTTGACAAGAAAAAAAATTAGTTTCTACAAGTATATTGATACAACAACAAATTTATCGTTGCAGAATTGTGGGAACAAGCTAGCCCCTATATTATATCAGCAAAGTACAATTACAAAATGACTACCTTTCTAGATCAGTTGTCAAATAGCATGATTTATCCTTTTCAGCAACTTGAAACAAATCGTTTGGCTTTAACTTGTGTTCATAACCTTTGGTAAAAATTGGATTCATCCACCTAAACATGTGACATACAAACACATGATGCTTCACTACAGCAAACGATTGCTTTGTTGTAAGCTGTATCATAAACTTACTCAGTGTTGGGCGCGATAACTCATTTTTCAGTTAAGCGATAACGATAATTGATAAACGAAAAATGCCTAAAGCGATAACGATAAACGTATCAAAAAAAAGTTAAGCGATAACGATAAAATTATCGCCTATAATGTCCGATAACAATAATTTTTTTCTTTTTTTCTTGATTAGCACTGCCCCATCCCATGCAGCACGAACTGTTTTCATCAACATGACAAAAAATCGAACATGATATACTGTAAAGCAGTGGTACCCAAACTTTTTCTATTCACGTACCATTTAGCAGTTTCATACAGTGCTCGCGTACCACCAACCGCTACAACCAAAAAATCTCAAAAATATACAATAAAAGGCAAGAAAATTTTAACAAATATTAGCACAGCGCTTCAAGATTAAAAGATTTTAATATTAGTCTAAATATAATTACAGTAAGCTGTTGAGCTGTCGAATTAGTAGAAGACCAATAAATAGGGTGCACTACTGCTGCTACTATCAGTAGCAACATTAAACACTGAAAAGTTTTGGCTTTTCTGTTAAACAACCCTGGTCAGAGGTTCTCAAACTGTACGTTGCCACGCTGTTGGTGCGTAGTTTCAATTTTCAAGAGCGTCGCACAATGATTCCGCTTCGTATCTAAGCTCCATTGCATGATAAAGCGCTCACAGATATTGTTATTGCCTGACATGCGCATGAGAACTCATCATTACGAAACTGTTGCAAATGCTTATGGTTTAACAATCACATAGCGCAATTCTAAATTCATTTCGTCGCGCGACAAGTAAAGGCTACAGAGACACAAATAAATAAAAATGACTGAAATTTCTATCGCTGACGCTGAGTGCGTTGTAAGTCCAACAATTTTTTTAAAAACGTCGAAACGAAAAGTTTAAAAGCCACTGACCTACATGTTGCGTAATAAATACTTGAATCTCCTACGAATAAAATTAATTATGACACAATAATGCACATTGAGCAATCAGAAAGTTTGCGCAAAATCGCAAATTGTATTATTTTATTTTAACTGCTGTCAACCATTGACATCCACGTGTCAACTTCAGTGAGTTTCTCGCGTACCATCTGAAAGACCTTCGCGTACCACTAGTGGTACGCGTACCACAGTTTGGGAACCACTGCTGTAAAGGGTCAAAACTTTTTGTAAGTTATGCATGAATAGAATCGCAAAAACGGCAGTGGGTAAGCTATTGAATCTTCCACCTCTTGATCCAGAATCAAACCACTGAGGTAACCGCCGTGCTTATAATTATACCTTCAGATACAAGTTGGATGCTTTTATCGGCGATAATCAAATATTGCCTTTGGCGATAACGATAAACGATAACTGAAAAAATAATTGAGCGACAACAATAGGCGATAAAAATTCATCGCCCATAATTATCGCCGGTAAATTATCGCCGATAATGCCCATCACTGAACTTCCTCCAGAAATTAAAACTTGTTTCTTAACATTCTTATAAGTACATTTTTTAAACTTTCCTTTCTTAAATATATAGTTGAAATTCAGCAGTCACAACAACGTTGTCCAGCTAATATGTTATTTCTTCAAACGACTAATAGCAAACAATTAATACTGAAGCGTTTTAGTTAAAACAAACAATTAACATGTTTCAAACCATGTGTACTGTAGGTAAGTAAACTCCTTTTTTCGGAGCTGGTATACAAGTCCCCCCCCACCAGGGCCACCACCCTTGGCAACTCATGACAAAGACAGGACTCAACCAAACATACAGTGTGAAACTACTTTACCTTTGCTTTATAATACTGCTCACACACTTCAATTCACATGTTTTGGTCAATTCCTCTTTGTCATGAGTTGCCAGGGTGGTGGGGGGGGGGGACTTGTATACCAGCTCCCTTTTTTCTACTCGACTGACACACAATAGCCTACTAAAAGCGATTACACTTAGTTCACAGCCAAGATTTGAAAAAAGGTTTAAGTGATGAGAGTATGGCAGTACACACACATGCATGGATTAAAATTATGAAGCTCATCCTCAATTAAAACTCATCCATATGAAAATCATCCTCAAACTGAAAGGGCTTGTTTAAAAACTTTGAAAGCAATTTTCCATACTTGTAAAGACTTTGAACCATTGGCAAGTTGGGCTACAAATGGTGAGGGATAAATCAAACAATGCTTGGCAAGTTGATGGAGAGTCTCAACTACAAGTCTTGCTTTCAAATAAAGTCTTCCGTTGTCGGTAGTGTGGAATTAGAGGGTCTGCTACTATTCGGTGAGTCCGATTCGGTGAGTCCGATTCGGTGAGTTCCTAACCTCTAACCCCAACCCCAAACCCTTAACCCTAAAACGGCAATGATAATTAGACTATGGTACCCAATAATTAAAAAAAAATTAAAAAAATCCCCCGTTAAGGGATCGGACTCACCGCATCGGACTCACCGAAACGGGCCATTCCGGGAATTAGATGTTAATTCAATTCAATTTTATGTTTCATTGCTGGCGCGAACATGTAGAGAACGTTAAAGTAAACACACAAATTTTACACCAACAAAAGGAAAAGCTGACAAAACCAAGAGGTTTAAAATATGCCTCAATAAAACAGTGTTTGAAAAACATAATCTTAAAAATGCACAGCCACCAAACCTAGAAAAGAAAACGAAAAAAAAGAAAACTTTTATTTTGTCGATTGTAAAATAGACCTATAATTAACACTTGCAAAAGCAACAAGGGAGATTCAACACAAAAGAAATTCAAAAGTGACAAATTTCCCGAAGTTTTTACTTTGAGAGTCTTTCATTTATCTTTATCTTGTTTTATCTGACTTTGCTAAATATGTGTATTTATACTCGCAACAAAATAAAAATGTCAATCAATTAATCAATCAATTAAAAAACTTGGTTGTGATGTCTTAAAAGACTCAGAAAAATTAAAATTAATGTTATTTAAAATTTAAGAGCGAAACAGTTGAGATAAGGAAATAAGTGTATAGGCCTAGCATCATAATTTTTTTGAACAAAACATCTAGCTACAATGTAATGCACAAAATTAGCCTATAACATACCATACTGATAGCTTCGACAGAAAGTTAATTTTAGAATATGGACAAGGTTTTAAGTCGTCAGACTTCATTTTTAACACCGGTTCAAATCTAGAAACTATCCAAACGCCAAAAGCCTGAATGAAAAAAACAATAACAGTGAGTTAGGAATAATAATAGCTTTCATTTGGTGATGAAAACTACTGTACAGTACTCCAATTCAACTAACCCTTCTGGGAGCAGTTTGCTTAATGCCAGTAGGCTACAGCTGCAGAATTTTTTTTTTTTTTTTGTAGTTCAAGCCTCTGAGACTGAATATCTTAGCTTCACTACGATCTTATTCCGAGGTGTCGGAACCTTTTCTAAGTTTCGTATGGAGTGTAAACATATGTATGGTTATCCTATGATTGATTGTAATATGGACTCCATGGCAAGACACAACAATACCACAGGGTTGAGCATTACAACAGTATATTACACAAGCCCGTAGCCAGCCGGGGGCCAGGGGGGCCTCGCCCCCCCTGAAAAAATTTTTGCCCCCCCTGGCAAAATCCCAACATTCTTGAGCAACAGCTGCAATTATAATGATTTTGCCCATTTTCCCGTTGCACAGCTCCAACTGGCCCAATTAACTACAATTGTTTTGTTTAGTTAACAGCTATGATGATTAAACAATTTCGCCCCCCCCCCCCCTAACTCCTCCTTTGGCAACCTCAACAGGTTCAATTCAACCAAGGCCAACACGTGTTAGGTTGGTAAAAAAATTGTCAGAAACTGTGTAAAATAAAAATGTTTTGGGAAAGAATGATAACCTAACTAAGAGGGAATGGATTTCCAGCAGGCCTACAAACCGGTACAAATTAGGCTATACTTAATTCTTACCATTCTTAAATACTTACCATACTTAATTCATACCCATTACTTACCATACTTAATTCTAAGGGTCAGTGATAACCAATCTGTGCAGTGATAAACCAAATTTGTGCAGTTAAGCAGTGTTTATTTTTTTTCTTCAATCCAATCAGTGTAAATAAATTTTGTTTCTAGTTTTCTGATCTGTGAAGTGTTCAACCTTGCAGCAGATATTGCTACATTTGAATCTAGCACTGCCGTTTGTGTGTGTGGATTCTCAGTGTTAACAAGGGCTGACGCTCCCACTAGACGGAGCATGTTACAACCAAGACAGGCAAACTTAGTGCTTATGGCCTTTGAACATTCTGTATCGAAATCTATCGATTTAGACTTGTTTGTGAGACGGCTTGCATCCAAACATCCGTGACTGCAATTGCAATAGACTAGCTCACGGTTGTATAGGCGGAATGTAATCATATATATCAAAATCCTCGGCACTAGCTTCTTCGAGCCAGTTAAAGTTTTTGCTCGTAACAAGTACCGCTATTTATACAACAAGTCAACAATTGCTTTGTTATGTTGGTCATTGTAATATGGTTGCCGTGATAAGAGACCAGTGTTGGTCTTAACCAGTGGCGTAGCCAAAGGGGGGGGGGGTTACAACCCCCCCCCTTTGGCACGTGTGTGACGTCACGATATTGAGAATGATGCTTTCAGTCTCTTTATGCTTGAGCATGATGCTTTCAGTCTAAAAAAATTTGCCTAATTTCAAACAAAACTGCATTAAATGAGCGAGTTGTGCCAATACCTAACATTCAAACATCTCAGCCAGGAATTAGCAACAAGAAAACATAGAGACTTAGCTTTATTTCCGAAAAATGCTGAAGAAAACATGATCTTATCCTTTTGCTATGCCACCTGACAGCACCATTTTACAGGAATATTCATACCCACATTTTTGTTGAAAATGCTCTCAGAATGCACCAAATTCAAAGTAATTTTTCAATATTTTCTGGGGGAGGCCCCCCAGACCCCCCGTCGCTGAGTGTCGTCTTAGGCGAACACGCCCGCCGGTCGTCAAAACCTCTCCTTTCAAAATTCCTGGCTACGCTACTGGTCTTAACACTAAACTGACATATTGCAATTTTTGTGGATACCGGTGTTTAAGAGGTTAAAATGCCAAAATCATTCAAATTTTTTCGGCCCCCCCTAACGAAAAGTTGGCCCCCCCTTGCTCTGCGGTCTGGCTACGGCCCTGATATTACATATTTACAAATAGTTCAACAATCAAACGTTTTCGGCTTAACTTAAGCCCTCATCAGGAATCTGCAAATATTTATAAACTACAATAAATTTCACTTCTTGACAGTAACTACAGTAGCTAACTAACTAAACAACTAACTAGTAACTAAAAGCATGGAGAAACACGCAACGATTAAAAGCAATGGAGTGGAAAACATACAGACGAAAAATTACCTACATTAAGAAAAGGCAACTACATGACTAAGTTACAAATGAATTTGCACCACGGGGTACGTGATACAACTAATAAATATTGAGGAGAATAGAGGCGCCACCCGCAAATAATTGTTTGTTTAAATTTGGGTTGTAGCGTTTGACTAACAGCGCTTCCTGAATTTTTGTGTCAAATTAGGATTTGCCTTTGCGTAAAATTTTAAATGAGTCAGCAGAGAATTTTTGATCTGTGCAAAAAGAACAATCCATGATATGGTCTTTGATGGCACTTTTCTTTAAGTCTCTAAAGTTCAGATGCTCCCGTACTCTCATGGTCAAATGTCTGGTGGACATATGGTATGTATGCTGCACAGGGTTGCCAGACTGAAAATTGAAAAAAAGGCCAAACTCAACAAGAAAAAAGGCCAAATTGAGGCCAAATAGGTAGAAAAAAGGCCAAAAATAAGCCAAACTTAAACAAGATAAAATAAGCATTGTAATCAGGGTTGTCAGACTGTGAAAAGGTCTTAATGCCAAAATAATACAAGAAAAATCCATGGAAAATTTTCTTAGGAGGTGTAGGCCTAGCGCCTGCGATCTTTTTTCATGTTTGCTTTAGACAGTCTAATTGCCGTTGTGAAATTTGTGCTTGGTAGGAATTTGAAACGCTGGCTGAAAATTAGGGCGTTTTCTCGGAATTTTCACCACTTATCAGGGTTTGATTTTACATACGTAGTTTTACGTTGTTGTAGGTGTTGCGCATTTCACACATGCTGCCAGGCCCGTAGCCAGACGGGGGACCTTGCCCCCCTGAAAAAAAATTCGCCCCCCCCTTGGCAAAATTCCAACATTCTCGAGCAACAGCCACAATTATAATGATTTTGCCCATTTAAAATTTTTCGGCCCTCCCTAAAAACAGTTGGACCCCCTTGCTCTGCGGTCTGGCTACGGCCCTGCATGCTGCATTGCTTGAAGCAATAAGCCCCTTTAAATCAATTGTGCAGCGTTAAATAAACACAGTCAGTTTGTGAGTTTCCAGTATGGTTTCTGTCGGCCAGTTGTGTGGTGCCTTATTTTCTCAGTCAGTTTGTCACGGATGCCTTTCTCGGAAGTCACGGTGTTAGTTTAATTATGGTTGTAGTGTAGTTTTTCATGTTCTGAATTAGTTTAGCTCGTTCTATTTGAATTCAAGGCATTATTTGGCTACTTTGGCTACATTATTTGGCTATTCCGACGTGGAAGTTCATTCATTTCTTTGTAATAAACTCCTACTCACAAAAGAAGCAAGGTATTGTTCTCAAGATCATCCCCACTACATGCTAGTACCCGGGATGTTGCTGTAGCAGCTACAGCTAGGTATGGGAGGATGTTCAGACCACTCGACGTCCGCTACAAAGGCAATACCTTAGCAAGGTATGAAAGGAATGGTCCAACAGGAAAGAGTCTTACTGTAGTGTCGAACAGACCTGAACACTTTTCATAAGAAGGTCAAATATGAAGGCAATCAATATTAAAATGTCGTCAGTGAATAAAGCTAAATTCATATCGTCATAATTGAATAATTTATGTTCATGTCGTCTAAATTCCTCAATCGTCGTAGGCTACTGCGTGATGTGCAGTCTGACCTTGGGAAGAGCTCAACACTTTGCTCTTCTGGGCCGCATCAAAACGGGCTTTTGCCTAAGGATGGGTTTCTTTTATGCCTGGTTTTCTTTCTCCATCCTATTTTTATTATGATGACTGCTCATCCACATTAATATTGGAACTGGCAAATGCGAACCACAACACTTTTCATCAGGCTATCATTTATTGCTACATGTGTGCTTCTGTTTGTTTTTTTGGGTTTTGTGGCCGTGCTAACTACAGACATACAGGCTACTACATGATTTACTATTCAGGCACGTTTTAAACCTTTCAAGGTTTTGCCACCATTTCCCGTTCATTAACGTCCTGGTAGGCCTATATCGACTATTGTAGTTACTATACTTAGTTAGTATCTTTTTCGTCCCGGACGCGTTAATGACTAAAAATAAATGAATGAATGATGTATTGATGTATGTATCATTTAAGTGAACATTACTACAGTAATTATTAAAAAAAGATTCTTTTGTAACAAGTCTATGATCAATAATATATTTGCTCATCACAAATTTATTTATAGCATCACAATAATAGTAATTTGAAACGCACTCAATTGCACAACCACGAATCACTTGTATTGCTCAACAACTGAATTTCTGAAAGCATCCCAGCCAGCAAGCCCATATGGGCCCCATATACTATTTTAATGGGCTTGTGGGCATGTGGGTTTTATGTGGGTTTTTTTGTTTTTGCCATATGCGCCCAATATGGGCTTTCTTGCAGAATGTGTTGCTAAATGACAAGGTGGAATATAAAACTTCCAATCTTCAAATGCGTGATCATATAAATGCATTTTAAGAAATTTAGCCACATAAAATTATTGATCATGGGCTAAGCATGAAATATTGATGGGCTTCCCACTTTGTTTATGGGCAGACCATGGGCTGCCCACATTTTTTATGGGCAGAACATGGGCAGCCCACATTTTTTATGGGCAGATCATGGGCTACCCACATTTTTTATGGGCAGACCATGGGCTGCCCACATTTTTTATGGGCAGACCATGGGCTACCCACATTTTTCATGGGCAGGCCATGGGCTGCCCACATTTTTTATGCGCAGACCATGGACTGCCCACATTTTTTATGGGCAGACCATGGGCTACCCACACAGTGATTCAAAGGTTTGTGGGCAACCCATACTAATATGATATACACCTCGATCAGCATTTGTCTAGACTTTGAGATTTTTTAGTTGTCTCAAACGACTTTTGTTGATCTTTCAAACACAAAATGAAATTGAACAAGCAAAATTACTGGAGGCACCTTGCTATGCATTGCGCAAAGCTCACTGCTTGCAGTTGGAGCACTTTAGCAAGGTTAGCAGTAGTACCATTTTTTGTGCTTACGTACCACAAATAGGAAAATGTCACATAGATCTATATACCTACTCGTGCGTTGTTGATCAAAATAAAACAGTTCATCATCATGTGCACTGTCTGCAGTTGACGCTCTTGGCTTACGCCGATTGAGGACTTTATTGGGGGCACCTTGCAATGCATTGTGCAAAGTTCACTGCTTGCAGTTTGGCATTTGTCTGCAGTTATATACCTGATATACATATGGGCAGCCTGTATTAGATTTATGGGTTACATATGGGCAGCCCATATTAGATTTGTGGGTTGAGTGTGAGCAACCCATAAATGAATATGGGCAGCCTATATGGGGGCAATGTGATGCCCGCGGACACAATGTGTATGGGCCCCATATGGGCATCTCACATGGGGCCCGTACATCAGCCCATATGGGTCCCCATGTGGGGCCCATATAGGCTTGCTGGCTGGGATGCTCTGCTGGCAAGCCAGCGGTTGTGTTGGACTACCGATCGATCGAAAATGCAGCTGACTTTAGTGACCTTTTGGTCTATCGCTGCCATCTTTGTTGTGCGAATTATTTGTGTTTATTGTGTTTTTGTATATTTTTGTTTTTTTCTTTCTTTTTTGCCAACAAAACAAAAATAAATTGAACTGAAAGTAAACACGTTAGTCGTTACATTTCTGTGTAGGCCACCTACTTTTGAGCGTTAACATTATAATTCCAAAATAATGTCTATAACATTCATATTTATCGATATCTTATGACTTGTAGCGAATTTTAATAAACTATAGCAAAAATAATTCTGAAAGTAGCAAGTATATGTAAGAGAAATATTGATTATTATGCATTTTAAAGATTAAATTTAAAAAAGGCCAAATTTAAGGCCAAATCTAGAAAAAGGCCAAACGTATAATTTCTAAGGCCAAACGGCTTTAAAAAAAGCCAAATTCGAGAAATTTGGCCTTAAAAAGGCCAATCTGGTAACCCTGATGCTGCAAAAACTGTAAGTTCAGTCATGCATTCACTTCGCAACAGAGATGCGCTCAAGCGTGAGAATTGGGCATAGAACAGGGATTTGTTTGTTTGTTTTATTACCTTTATCCTGCATTGCGGGAAAGCGGACTTGAACACGAAAGCCGACTGCAATGTCTGTTTCCGGTTGTCTACTCTACTTATGACTTAAATTTGGTACTACCCATTACTCGAAATCGATCACTGGGTAGAGACAATTATTGTAAAGTTTCTTGCCCAGAGAAACAACAGCATGTGCGGGTGGGTGGAGTCGAACATGCAGGCTCTCGACTGCGAGCCCAACGCGCTAACCACTCGGCCACTGCTGGGCAGCCTTTTTTCATGTTCGGGCCAAATGAAATATGGCAGTACTGTTTGAAATATGGCAAATGAAATATGCAAATGAAATATGGCAAATGAAATATGGCAGTAATAATGTGGAGGCGGGCACCAACCATGCTAATTCAATAGCATGAGAGAATAAGAAATTAACTTCAAGTATTTGAATTCGTATTGTTCAATATGAAACCTATTTTCGTATCAGCATCAGCAAACCATAATCAAATTCGATTAGGCCTACATGTCCCAAAGTCGTTTGTCGTCTATTAATTATCTAAGGTACCGGTAGCACTTTTCATAATCCAGCTGAAAGTAATCGCTTTAAACATGCTTCTTGGAATCAGTCTTAACCTCAGGAAAGCAACTGCCGTGATTGAAGTTTTAAAACACAAACCACGGACATTGTTCCAGACAATTGTTCACCTAATCAAACGTCATATAAAAACCGTTCAGGTCTACTGAATGTTAGCGTAATACGTCATGGAATTTTTCCTAAACATGAGCAGAGATTGCACCATCGTTCGTACGACTTGTGTCAAACCTGTTTAAACCTGTTTCAGTGTCAAACCTGTTTAAACATGAAACATTGGATTACCAGCTTTGAACACCTGTTTTGAATTGCGTGACAATGTCTTTTACTATTGCGTCACAGAACTGCATACGTGAATTTGAGATATTGATATCTATTCTGGTCATTCGTGAAATGGTTGCTTGAGAGTTAGTCGCACATTTAACTGTTTGCTTAGTGCTTGCTAGCTGGACAAAAATTCCGTTTTTATCTAAGTAGTTTGTATTGTATTGACAGTTTTTAGAGGCGTACGGTGTTGCGTCTCATTTTCGATAGCCGCGGGCTACTTTTACAGGAATACACTTTTTGAAAAGACGTTTCAAAAGAGTGTTTGTTTTTCGGTCATTACGTACAGACGAACGGATTCGGGAATCTTACGTTACAATTTTCCCACGAAGAGATTATGGTTTACCGTTGTGACCAGACATACAAACTGAAGGGATATCAAAGCAAAGAATTGGGTTTTGTGGCGGTGCTAACTACAGACATATAGCCTATCCTACTAGGCCTACTACTACTAGCCTACATGATTTTCTATTCAGGCACTTTTTAAACCTTTCAAGGTTTTGCCACCTTTTCCCGTTCGTTAACGTGCTGGTAGGTAGGCTATGTAAAGATTCGGATATATATCCTGAAGGCTGTTCTTGTACGTTAAAAAAATGCTTGCCGTGACAAGTGCTCCCTTTTTCTCGATGACATTGTGGTAATATATATTTTACGTAACTTATAAAAATGTGGTAATCTTTATTTAGATTATTTAAGTATGAGAATGTTTGTTTATATTTTAATATTCATATTAAGGCTGTCTAACTGCTTGATGAAATTTCTATCTATCTATCTAATTTATCTAGTTTGGCTATCTGACTCCATGAAATAATTTCCACACAATTATTGTTATTCGAATTATAATTTTAAGTTATCAGAAGGTGTTCGACTGTTCGTATAATATTGTAGGTCTATAACACAAATTGAATTTAAACATTACAGAATAGTGAAATTGCAGCACAGGGAAACATTAAGCTATTACAAATTATTACATTTTTAACTAAACAATAAATTTAATGTTTTCTGAGAGCTGAACTGGTCTAACTGGACTGGTTTGATGTGAGCTGGTTTCGTGTGAGCTCCCGTCAAAGGGCGAACAAACCCTTTTATTTTCTGTTCCCTTTTTACTATTTACTTCGGGAGCAGTTTACATGGAAAATTACAGAAACTTTAGTAAAAGGCATGAAAACTTATATGTTGAAATAATGGATCGCTACAACATAAATAAAACGGTTCAATTCCATTATTAGTTCGTTGCTTCGTTGGCATCAATGTCTCTCATTTTTTTTTTTTTTTTTTGCAGTGATTGTCCACTTCCATTGTCCGCCCCATTAGCTCAGTGGTTACGTGACGTTCAAGACCACGCGGCGCAAGTTCGACTCTCGGGGTGTGCTCTTGAGCAACGCATTTCAGGACTGCTCTCCATTCAGTGGCACCAATAGTGAATGGAATAATTTCCTGGCATCATCACTTCAATAATCGGAAAACGTCACTTTGCCAATCTCGGCAACCGGCCCTGCGTCAAGAGCCTCTACAAGTATGCGAAACTACCAGGAATAACCATTCAAGGCTTTGTCAGTCCGAGGATAAAGATTCAAAACCAACCAACCCAACCATTTTCTCTGAGACACTTCTTCAGGCTGCTAGCATTGTATAGACTTTCAAACAACGTACCACTCCACGAGTTGGTCAGAGCGCAAAGAAACAGAAGACATGGCCTAATCAGTGAGAACAAGAAAAAATTGCGATTTGAATTTTTCTTCAGCAGAAAGACGACTCGAATCATCAGCACATTCGTAACTAAACATTCTCTTCCTATACATCGTAGCCTAACGTGTTTTTTGAAAACACCTGCTCAATACCAATAAGCTCTGCTATTTCGCGTGCGCGTTTGTAACCACATGGTTAGCCTATATCCTGTATTTCGATAGTCTTTCAAAAACTTCGGCAGAAGGGCCCTTATTCTTTGCGGGGCCCCCTCCGATCGGAGGGTTCGGAGGGCGGTTGCTACGCCTCTGATGCTGTTGCATCATCAAGACCATTGTTCACAGACCAATCCAGTACGAAACCAATACGTTTACGATGTCATCAGAACCAAAACCAATAGTCATTCTGGAAAATTTTTAAGCAGCAAACAAAATACAACATGACTGCATGTCACAATCAATGTGCAAGGCCTCGCGATGGACTACTTTGTGTCTTCAACGAGCGTGTTGTTTTGATTGTAAAATTCTGGTGCGATGTGTTATTATCGGTTATGACCTGAAGTAACCTTTGATCGCAAATCGTTGTCATGTAACGTAGTTCTGGGACATTCTGTTGTTTTCACAATTGCCAATATCGTTTGTCATGATGTCACAAGGATGTTTACCAATGGATCTCTGATTGCGAAATCATTATTACGCAATGTGTTTTCTAGAATCATTTTTCCCTACGTGACAATCTACAGGCTTCGGCTTGTTTACGATTTAATGCAACTTGACAGAACCATGAGTCCTATGATGTAACATTACGTAACCTTCTCGAAGTTACTAGACCGAACAAATCTTCTATAAATAGTGGTGTAACTTGTGTAATCATTTATTATGGGAGTTGTATTATGATGAGTTGATTATTATGATGAGTTGGTAATTGGTCACAGCGGTAAACCATAATTTCTTCGTGGGAAAATTGTAACTTAAAGTTCCCGGATCCTTTCGTCTGCATATAATGACCGAAGAAACACACACTTGAACTTCTTTTCAAACAGTGTATTTCTGTAAAAATTAGCCCACGGCTACCAAAAACGAGGGGGTGCAACGCGTACACCACTTAAACTGTCACTACACAACAGATTACTTGGATAAAAGACGGAACTTTTGTCCAGCTAGCAAGCACTAAGCCAACAGTTAAATGTGCGGCCAACTTTCAAACAATCATTTTACGAATGACCAGAATAGATATCAATATCTCAAATTCACGTAGAAAGTAACTGTGACGCAATAAATGAAAGACAATTATGAAGTCATTCCAACAGGTGTTTAAGCTGATGTAATATTTCCTGTTTAAACAGGCCCAAACAGGTCCAAACAGGTCTTATGAACGATGGTGCAATTTTGGCACATGCTTTAGGAATTTCCATGACGTAATATTCAGTAGACTTGAACGGTTTTTATATGACGTTTGATTTGGTGAAAATTGTCGGGAACATAGCGGCCCCTAGTTATGACAGTCTGACATGGCATAACTAAAAAGAAATGACGACAATTGTGAGCCAATGAATAAAAACACATGATACACAAATTGTTTGAATCACTCACGTTTAAGTTAATACGCAAATACAAAGGGCATGCAAAGAATGAACAGCAATAAGAATAAACACGACGATACATGAAATTGGTACCATAGGTACACGCTAAATGACGCTATATACAATGGTTGCGCTAATAACCGACTGTTCCGGGCTCAGACAAGGGTCGGCCACCGCAGACAAAACCAGGCTCAAACCCTAACACTTAGGTGTTCTTTACGGGGGCGAGGCACGAAATATCCCTCAACACGTAGTCTACTTTCACTTTCCCCGTACGGTACTCTCATCATAGTTGCAGACGGCAACTTTGGCTCTACGAACCACAGGCTTCCCTTTCCTAATTTGTGGAACTACCTCATGCACCCTCCCAAGTTGATACTTCCCACGTTTACCAATGTCTTGGAGAGAACCTACCACTACAAGTTGACCAGGCTCCAAATTCTCGGCCATTTTTAGCCATTTTTTCCGGCCCTGAAGACCTGGCAAGTAAAAATCGATCCATTTATTCCAAAACTGCTGAGAAAGTGACAAATTGAACCGATAATCCCTTCTTAATTGGTCACGATCATGTGGTTGCCCAACAGCACAGTATGGGTCTAAGTATGGGGTCAAAAGTGAGGCAGGGGTGATGACAGTAAAATCCCTAGGGTCGTCACTCAAAGGTACCAAAGGGCGTTCGTTCACGATCCGAACGGCACTGCCTGTGTACGTAAGCAGTTCAATAAAATTGGGCTTACGTATTGAAGAGTCCAAAATGTGAAAAAAGTATTTGGTCACATCAGCCATGAAACCAAATCTTTCAAGCCGAAATCTAGCCAAGACATCTACCAGAGGGTTTAACAAGTCAGGACCCGAAAACATTACATCATTAACACAAGTTCCTCGAAATTCAGACTTGCCATCGTAAACAATGCGCTTTTTTAATTGTGACGTCACAAAGTATGGTAAATACCATTCAAATCCCTTGACATTTCCTGCTTCACCCGCGCGCTCAATATAGCCATTAGATTTAAGATCTTTCATGGTGTCAGTAAGGAAATCACGAAGTTCAGGTTGTTTTAAAGCTTTCTTTCTTAAAGCAGCAGCTCTATCTGACGCCAACACAAAATTGTTAGGTAGATCAATATCTTCCTTCAACGGAACAGGTATCTCAAATCGACCATCTTTCAACTCAATATTCGGTTCGACAAGTTCTCTAGCCAAAATGTCATTGCGAGACAATTCACAGGTTTCATTTTGCAAAGTCAAATCCTGAATGACTTTATTCAGGTCTGCTATTTCCATATCACGAGACTCAATTTTACACGGAAAGCCAGAGATGACATCCGACTCTGAAGACGTCTGCACTCTGCACACTTTAGCAACGCTTTCAACTAAGGGTGACTTACCACCACAAGCCAACCAACCGAGAGGAGTGAGTAAAGCATGCGGTTCACTGCGATTTTCACCAACACGTTCTTCTTTTGCCCACATCAAATAAGCGTTGTCGTTTCCAATCAGTACATCTACAGTACTACAATCATTCAAATGAAACATATTCACGTCATGAAAATGACGGAAACCACTTAAATCTTGTTTATGGGGTAAAGTTTTAACATCGTCAGCCCAAGCTGGGTTAACCACCGAGGTTATATCACAAAACAGTTCATCAGTCTCTAACGACTGGATGTTGAGTTTAACAAGGTCAGCACAAGTAGGTTTCTGACCAGCCAGAGTATCTATTTTAAACGACGCTTTATCATACGGTTTAAGACCAAGTTCGCACACCAAGTCACTCGAAACAAAGGTCAACTGCGAACCAGGATCATGCTGACAATACACCAACTTCGATTTGCCAGTCATTGGATTCAAAACACGAGCAGCAGTAACGCGGTTAAAGGCTGCTTTAACATTTCCAATCTTAACATTACGCACAGGAACTCTGGCACTAGCATCATCTTTACCGACCGAATCCAGAGAATCACGTGACGTCACATAAAAATCATGCAGAAGAAAATAGTGTTTCCTATCGTTGGTAGGTCCACACTTACGACAGTTATTTGCATGATTACAGTCTCTAACCATATGCTGGCGCAAACAATTCAAGCATTTGCCAGCTTTCACAATGACATCTCTCCGATCTTTAGGTGTCAAGCGCAAAAATTCTTTACAATTAGACAAAAAATGATATTCAACTTGACCACGTGACGAACAACAAAAACACGCCGGTATGTCACTATGTCTGGCCACACCGCCGCGCGGTGCGCCAACAGCAGTCGAGTACTGCGAACTCCCTGAAATCACTTTATCATGGGGCTTTACCGACGTCTGCCTAACCGGACATGAAGGCAATTTTCCTTTGCCAAACTTTTTAAAATGCTGCGACTCACCAGAATCGCCCATTAGCATAATGCTAAAATCAGTCGACTTGCGCGTTTCCTCCCGTACTACAAAATCAAACAAACTCTGAAAGGTAGGTTCCTCAGTGCTACCATACTGATCACCTAAAAAGTCAAGATAACGCTGCTTAGCGTCAAACGGGAGTCGCTTAGCCAAATCCAAAACAAAACGTCCTTCTAATTTATCACGCTGACCATAAGCTTTCGCGTAAAGCAAACACTGCGACAATTCATCTTTAAACTCTTTCAAATCACTGGAAGAGATAGAAGTCAATTTGCTACCATAGCGATACTTTCTAATTTCTGGTTCTGCGAAAAGACCTCCACGAACCCCAAAACGTTGGGACAAGCGAGCTAACGACATTTCTATCCTGTCTTCCTCTGACAAGCCAGGAGTGTCAGAAACCAAATTAGCAATCGTTTGTGCAGCTGTTCTAACACAAGCTGCTTGCAACAAAGTCAAACGAGTTCCCTTAAAGGGCGAAGCTGCCATCAAGGCCATAACACGATTTTTAAAGAAGACAAATGGCATATTATTACCATCGTAACCAATCAAGGCCGCCTTATCGAAGAACGTCCTACTATTTTGGTATTCAAAAAAGCAATCCTGCTGTTGAGAACTCGATTTAGCGGGAGAAGACAAGCTATATCCCTTAATGGGTTGAGTGGGCTCAGTCACATGCACAGCCCGATCACGATCCTCACATACGTTAAAATCAGGAGACACGATACGCCTCTCACAACCACCCAAATTACGTGTAGCTGGGCGATCAAAAACTAGCGGCGCTGAAAACTGTGAAGGGGGCAAAGCATTACTGCTAATGGCGGCCCCGTGACCTGTACGCTCTGGGGGAGGAGTTCGGTTGTAATTTGCAGACCTTGGCTCTACAGCCTTCGGAAGATCCTTAGCCGCGGCCCCGAGACCTCCTGAAACAGCTGGAAAACATGTGGATTGTACAGGTCCACTTACGGATTGAACAGGCGTGTGGAAAAGGTTAGGTAAATTAAACTGTGATTGATGTTCACTTCTGGAATGCCTAGAAGAGCCCTTCCTAGAGCTACGCCGGGAGCCCAACTCAGAACGATATTCAGCTAAAACTACCTCTTTACGTTGTTCGGCCCTCAACTGAGCGTCTTTGAGTGCGAACTCAGCAGCTCTAGCTTCGGCTCTCGCGGCGGCCTCAGCAGCTCTCGCTTCGGCCTCAGCAGCTCTCGCGTCGGCCTCAGCTCTCGCGGCAGCCTCAGCTCGTATGGCCTCAGCTCGTATGGCCTCAGCTCTTGCGGCAGCCTCTGCTCGTGCGGCAGCCTCAGCTCGTATGGCTTCAGCTCTTGCGATGGCCTCAGCAGCTCTTGCTTCGGCCTCAGCTTGGATCTGGAGCTCCTCTCGTCTTAACTGTAGGTTAATTTGTGCAACTATCCGTGACGAGCTCTCAGACATCCTAGTGCTTACATTTGAGGCGCTATCCTCAGGATGTATGTCAGCATCCAACCTATCTGACAACTCACTTTCTTTTTGTTCGAAGTTATTTTTTAACGAGTTAAATTCGGGATCTACCCTATCACGAAGTTCTGCCAAGATTGCAGAGTTAACAATTTTACTCAAAAGAGCATGGAAATGCCGTAATTCCTCTTCTAAAGTAGATAACTTAGATCTAAAAATTAACAGTTCCTGCTTATCACTCAAAGAACCTAGGGCCACAGAAAGTTTCCCAATTTGAGTCAAAATATCCCGTCTAAGATGCCGGGCCTCTCGAACTGACTGAGCCTCATCGTTAATGGGTCCCTCCCCAGAATGGCCTGCCCGACCGCAAAGAACATCATCAGGCTTAAACTCAGTCGAGTCTACGGCGGTCGAGTCCCTGTCACCACCGAGTGTAGACATATTAAATGTTAGGGCTAAATTTAACAATTAAAAAATTAAGTTACACAAACACACAAATTACAGTAGTTATAAAAAACGTAACTGCAAAGACCGTAAAAAATACAAAAAAGAATTTAAATGCACGATACCGTAGCTGTACGAGTATGTGAAGTCCAAACGTCCACAAACTTGCTTGGATTCTTCCACTTGAATCTTCAAGCACAGATGGATTGCCTTTAATCTTCTTTCTTGCCAATGAATGTCAAAGTTATTTTTTCTTCTGTACCAAACTGAGAAGAAATGTCTTTACTTTTTAGCTTAAAGTTCTTCAGTTGCCTACCGAGAAGAAATGTCTTTAATTTTCTTTGCTTCTTTAGACTACCAACCAACAAGATCTTCTTTTATTATTTCTTTGCTTTTGTAGCCTACCAACCAACAACTTCGTCTTTTATTTTTTATGCTTTAATTTCTTGGCCCACCAGCTAACAAGAACTCGTCTTTTATTTTTTATGGTCACAGCGGTAAACCATAATTTCTTCGTGGGAAAATTGTAACTTAAAGTTCCCGGATCCTTTCGTCTGCATATAATGACCGAAGAAACACACACTTGAACTTCTTTTCAAACAGTGTATTTCTGTAAAAATTAGCCCACGGCTACCAAAAACGAGGGGGTGCAACGCGTACACCACTTAAACTGTCACTACACAACAGATTACTTGGATAAAAGACGGAACTTTTGTCCAGCTAGCAAGCACTAAGCCAACAGTTAAATGTGCGGCCAACTTTCAAACAATCATTTTACGAATGACCAGAATAGATATCAATATCTCAAATTCACGTAGAAAGTAACTGTGACGCAATAAATGAAAGACAATTATGAAGTCATTCCAACAGGTGTTTAAGCTGATGTAATATTTCCTGTTTAAACAGGCCCAAACAGGTCCAAACAGGTCTTATGAACGATGGTGCAATTTTGGCACATGCTTTAGGAATTTCCATGACGTAATATTCAGTAGACTTGAACGGTTTTTATATGACGTTTGATTTGGTGAAAATTGTCGGGAACAGTAATGAGAGATCATTGTTGTAGTAGTAACAGTTGTTAATAGACGCAAAGATTATTGTTGATCGAGAGTTGAAGTATTGAATACGAGTAAAGCAAAGTTGATGCTAATATAATTTCTGATTAAAATTAGAATTCGCGTATGAGAAGCTGTGAGTGGATCACGTTAGACTCGATCAAAAGCCGCAAGCGTTGGAATCTATTGCTGTTTACTGTTACTTTGATTAATTGCTGGAAGTGGTGAACCATTCGTTGGAGTCCTTTAAGCGTTTTCATTTATATCATTTCACTAGTAGAACTATCCGTGAATTTAATTGACTGCTTTTCGGTTACAACCCATTAAACTACGTCATTGAACTTTTCCAAGTCTTTTTCCTGGTAAGAGATAGAAAGAAATCGTGACACTGCACTAATGGAATACAAACGAATAAACAAACCAGGCAAGCATAGACCTTACAATTTACAGGTGAAATGATGATTACACTTTTGGTTGTTCGTTTAGCCTACTACTTAATTGCTACCCTTTGAGGTCAATTTATGTGATTATTTATCACAGCAGGGCACAAAGAAAAATGACCCTAATGGTATATAAAATGGTTTTCAGTTCTACAGAGTTTCCGATCCCGTAGTTATAGATAGATATCCCTGGTTTCTTCGTGGAAATTCAAAATAAAACTTGTTTGTTTCGAGTGGTTTATACCGTGTGAATGTTTGGCACCTAGCAAACAAAACGAGTTTGCGCTAGTGTATGCGCTGACGCTGACGCCGCCAACTTTTTTTATAAGTTACGTTGACGCAAACGGCGTATGGATTTTCGAACGTTTGCGTTTACGCTAACGGCGTCAATATTTTTTGCATGCGCGAACATCACTGCTAGCAAACGATAAGATTCCAAGCAATGCACCGTAGTTATTGTAGGATTCTGTGCTAGCAATGGACAGAATCGGCTACAGCACCCCAGTCAAAGCACAAAAGATGCAATTAGATTAGGGACTGTCCTCCTTATAGCCAACTGGATTAGATGAACGTAAAATTTAGGGTTGTTAAACTAGAAAAAAGCTCACTTAAAAAACAATAGTGGACAACTTGAGAGTTATAGCGTTATAACAAAACTTGGTGCAACTGTACCGATTGCAGCTTTGCATTTGTAAACTTTTATATTATTAGTCAATGCAGGCCAGTAGGCTAGCCTCTCATTTAACTTGTAACCTTCAAGTTTATCTTCATTGCGTCTGGCAGCATTTGCGCAACCATACACGCAATCATACACATTCTTTCAAGATCAATAGCGGCGCTGGTTCGACTCTCGGGGTGTGTGCTTGTGCAACGCACGTTAAGGGCTGTTACGGCCAATCTCTGTACAAATCAAACGTCATATAAAAACCGTTCAAGTCTACTGAATATTACGTCATGGAAATTCCTAAAGCATGTGCCAAAATTGCACCATCGTTCATAAGACCTGTTTGGACCTGTTTGGGCCTGTTTAAACAGGAAATATTACATCAGCTTAAACACCTGTTGGAATGACTTCATAATTGTCTTTCATTTATTGCGTCACAGTTACTTTCTACGTGAATTTGAGATATTGATATCTATTCTGGTCATTCGTAAAATGATTGTTTGAAAGTTGGCCGCACATTTAACTGTTGGCTTAGTGCTTGCTAGCTGGACAAAAGTTCCGTCTTTTATCCAAGTAATCTGTTGTGTAGTGACAGTTTAAGTGGTGTACGCGTTGCACCCCCTCGTTTTTGGTAGCCGTGGGCTAATTTTTACAGAAATACACTGTTTGAAAAGAAGTTCAAGTGTGTGTTTCTTCGGTCATTATATGCAGACGAAAGGATCCGGGAACTTTAAGTTACAATTTTCCCACGAAGAAATTATGGTTTACCGCTGTGACCATAAAAAATAAAAGACGATTCTCTGTCTAGTGTTTGGCACAGAAGCACTTAGAAGCAAAAAAATAAAAGACGAAGTTGTTGGTTGGTAGGCTACAAAAGCAAAGAAATAATAAAAGAAGATCTTGTTGGTTGGTAGTCTAAAGAAGCAAAGAAAATTAAAGACATTTCTTCTCGGTAGGCAACTGAAGAACTTTAAGCTAAAAAGTAAAGACATTTCTTCTCAGTTTGGTACAGAAGAAAAAATAACTTTGACATTCATTGGCAAGAAAGAAGATTAAAGGCAATCCATCTGTACTTGAAGATTCAAGTGGAAGAATCCAAGCAAGTTTTGTGGACGTTTGGACTTCACATACTCGTACAGCTACGGTATCGTGCATTTAAATTCTTTTTTGTATTTTTTACGGTCTTTGCAGTTAAGTTTTTTATAACTACTGTAATTTGTGTGTTTGTGTAACTTAATTTTTTAATTGTTAAATTTAGCCCTAACATTTAATATGTCTACACTCGGTGGCGACAGGGACTCGACCGCCGTAGACTCGACTGAGTTTAAGCCTGATGATGTTCTTTGCGGTCGGGCAGGCCATTCTGGGGAGGGACCCATTAACGATGAGGCTAAGTCAGTTCGAGAGGCCCGGCATCTTAGACGGGATATTTTGACTCAAATTGGGAAACTTTCTGTGGCCCTAGGTTCTTTGAGTGATAAGCAGGAACTGTTAATTTTTAGATCTAAGTTATCTACTTTAGAAGAGGAATTACGGCATTTCCATGCTCTTTTGAGTAAAATTGTTAACTCTGCAATCTTGGCAGAACTTCGTGATAGGGTAGATCCCGAATTTAACTCGTTAAAAAATAACTTCGAACAAAAAGAAAGTGAGTTGTCAGATAGGTTGGATGCCGACATACATCCTGAGGATAGCGCCTCAAATGTAAGCACTAGGATGTCTGAGAGCTCGTCACGGATAGTTGCACAAATTAACCTACAGTTAAGACGAGAGGAGCTCCAGATCCAAGCTGAGGCCGAAGCAAGAGCTGCTGAGGCCATCGCAAGAGCTGAAGCCATACGAGCTGAGGCTGCCGCACGAGCAGAGGCTGCCGCAAGAGCTGAGGCCATACGAGCTGAGGCCATACGAGCTGAGGCCATACGAGCTGAGGCCATACGAGCTGAGGCTGCCGCGAGAGCTGAGGCCGACGCGAGAGCTGCTGAGGCCGAAGCGAGAGCTGCTGAGGCCGCCGCGAGAGCCGAAGCTAGAGCTGCTGAGTTCGCACTCAAAGACGCTCAGTTGAGGGCCGAACAACGTAAAGAGGTAGTTTTAGCTGAATATCGTTCTGAGTTGGGCTCCCGGCGTAGCTCTAGGAAGGGCTCTTCTAGGCATTCCAGAAGTGAACATCAATCACAGTTTAATTTACCTAACCTTTTCCACACGCCTGTTCAATCCGTAAGTGGACCTGTACAATCCACATGTTTTCCAGCTGTTTCAGGAGGTCTCGGGGCCGCGGCTAAGGATCTTCCGAAGGCTGTAGAGCCAAGGTCTGCAAATTACAACCGAACTCCTCCCCCAGAGCGTACAGGTCACGGGGCCGCCATTAGCAGTAATGCTTTGCCCCCTTCACAGTTTTCAGCGCCGCTAGTTTTTGATCGCCCAGCTACACGTAATTTGGGTGGTTGTGAGAGGCGTATCGTGTCTCCTGATTTTAACGTATGTGAGGATCGTGATCGGGCTGTGCATGTGACTGAGCCCACTCAACCCATTAAGGGATATAGCTTGTCTTCTCCCGCTAAATCGAGTTCTCAACAGCAGGATTGCTTTTTTGAATACCAAAATAGTAGGACGTTCTTCGATAAGGCGGCCTTGATTGGTTACGATGGTAATAATATGCCATTTGTCTTCTTTAAAAATCGTGTTATGGCCTTGATGGCAGCTTCGCCCTTTAAGGGAACTCGTTTGACTTTGTTGCAAGCAGCTTGTGTTAGAACAGCTGCACAAACGATTGCTAATTTGGTTTCTGACACTCCTGGCTTGTCAGAGGAAGACAGGATAGAAATGTCGTTAGCTCGCTTGTCCCAACGTTTTGGGGTTCGTGGAGGTCTTTTCGCAGAACCAGAAATTAGAAAGTATCGCTATGGTAGCAAATTGACTTCTATCTCTTCCAGTGATTTGAAAGAGTTTAAAGATGAATTGTCGCAGTGTTTGCTTTACGCGAAAGCTTATGGTCAGCGTGATAAATTAGAAGGACGTTTTGTTTTGGATTTGGCTAAGCGACTCCCGTTTGACGCTAAGCAGCGTTATCTTGACTTTTTAGGTGATCAGTATGGTAGCACTGAGGAACCTACCTTTCAGAGTTTGTTTGATTTTGTAGTACGGGAGGAAACGCGCAAGTCGACTGATTTTAGCATTATGCTAATGGGCGATTCTGGTGAGTCGCAGCATTTTAAAAAGTTTGGCAAAGGAAAATTGCCTTCATGTCCGGTTAGGCAGACGTCGGTAAAACCCCATGATAACGTGATTTCAGGGAGTTCGCAGTACTCGACTGCTGTTGGCGCACCGCGCGGCGGTGTGGCCAGACGTAGTGACATACCGGCATGTTTTTGTTGTTCGTCACGTGGTCAAGTTGAATATCATTTTTTGTCTAATTGTAAAGAATTTTTGCGCTTGACACCTAAAGATCGGAGAGATGTCATTGTGAAAGCTGGCAAATGCTTGAATTGTTTGCGCCAGCATATGGTTAGAGACTGTAATCATGCAAATAACTGTCGTAAGTGTGGACCTACCAACGATAGGAAACACTATTTTCTTCTGCATGATTTTTATGTGACGTCACGTGATTCTCTGGATTCGGTCGGTAAAGATGATGCTGGTGCCAGAGTTCCTGTGCGTAATGTTAAGATTGGAAATGTTAAAGCAGCCTTTAACCGCGTTACTGCTGCTCGTGTTTTGAATCCAATGACTGGCAAATCGAAGTTGGTGTATTGTCAGCATGATCCTGGTTCGCAGTTGACCTTTGTTTCGAGTGACTTGGTGTGCGAACTTGGTCTTAAACCGTATGATAAAGCGTCGTTTAAAATAGATACTCTGGCTGGTCAGAAACCTACTTGTGCTGACCTTGTTAAACTCAACATCCAGTCGTTAGAGACTGATGAACTGTTTTGTGATATAACCTCGGTGGTTAACCCAGCTTGGGCTGACGATGTTAAAACTTTACCTCATAAACAAGATTTAAGTGGTTTCCGTCATTTTCATGACGTGAATATGTTTCATTTGAATGATTGTAGTACTGTAGATGTACTGATTGGCAACGACAACGCTTATTTGATGTGTGCAAAAGAAGAGCGTGTTGGTGACAATCGTAGTGAACCGCATGCTTTGCTCACTCCTCTCGGTTGGTTGGCTTGTGGTGGTAAGTCACCCTTAGTTGAAAGCGTTGCTAAAGTGTGCAGAGTGCAGACGTCTTCAGAGTCGGATGTCATCTCTGGCTTTCAGCGTAAAATTGAGTCTCGTGATATGGAAATAGCAGACCTGAATAAAGTCATTCAGGATTTGACTTTGCAAAATGAAACCTGTGAATTGTCTCGCAATGATAATTTGGCTAGAGAACTTGTCGAACCGAATATTGAGTTGAAAGGTGGTCGATTTGAGATACCTGTACCGTTGAAGGAAGATATTGATTTACCTAACAATTTTGTGTTTGCGTCAGATAGAGCTGCTGATTTAAAGAAGAAGGCTTTAAAACAATCTGAATTCCGAGGAACTTGTGTAAATGATGTAATGTCTTCTTGTCCTGACTTGTCTGCCTTGTTAAACCCTCTGGCAGATGTCTTGGCTAGATTTCGGCTTGAAAGATTTGGTTTCATGGCTGATGTGACCAAATACTTTTTTCACATTTTGGACTCTTCAATACGTAAGCCCAGTTTTATTGAACTGCTTACGTACACAGGTAGTGCCGTTCGGATCGTGAACGAACGCCCTTTGGTACCTTTGAGTGACGACCCTAGGGATTTTACTGTCATCACCCCTGCCTCACTTTTGACCCCATACTTAGACCCATACTGTGCTGTTGGGCAACCACATGATCGTGACCAATTAAGAAGGGATTATCGGTTCAATTTGTCACTTTCTCAGCAGTTTTGGAATAAATGGATCGATTTTTACTTGCCAGGTCTTCAGGGCCGGAAAAAATGGCTAAAAATGGCCGAGAATTTGGAGCCTGGTCAACTTGTAGTGGTAGGTTCTCTCCAAGACATTGGTAAACGTGGGAAGTATCAACTTGGGAGGGTGCATGAGGTAGTTCCAAAAATTAGGAAAGGGAAGCCTGTGGTTCGTAGAGCCAAAGTTGCCGTCTGCAACTATGATGAGAGTACCGTACGGGGAAAGTGAAAGTAGACTACGTGTTGAGGGATATTTCGTGCCTCGCCCCCGTAAAGAACACCTAAGTGTTAAGGTTTGAGCCTGGTTTTGTCTGCGGTGGCCGACCCTTGTCTGAGCCCGGAACAGTCGGTTATTAGCGCAACCATTGTATATAGCGTCATTTAGCGTGTACCTATGGTACCAATTTCATGTATCGTCGTGTTTATTCTTATTGCTGTTCATTCTTTGCATGCCCTTTGTATTTGCGTATTAACTTAAACGTGAGTGATTCAAACAATTTGTGTATCATGTGTTTTTATTCATTGGCTCACAATTGTCGTCATTTCTTTTTAGTTATGCCATGTCAGACTGTCATAACTAGGGGCCGCTATGTTCCCGACAATTTTCACCAAATCAAACGTCATATAAAAACCGTTCAAGTCTACTGAATATTACGTCATGGAAATTCCTAAAGCATGTGCCAAAATTGCACCATCGTTCATAAGACCTGTTTGGACCTGTTTGGGCCTGTTTAAACAGGAAATATTACATCAGCTTAAACACCTGTTGGAATGACTTCATAATTGTCTTTCATTTATTGCGTCACAGTTACTTTCTACGTGAATTTGAGATATTGATATCTATTCTGGTCATTCGTAAAATGATTGTTTGAAAGTTGGCCGCACATTTAACTGTTGGCTTAGTGCTTGCTAGCTGGACAAAAGTTCCGTCTTTTATCCAAGTAATCTGTTGTGTAGTGACAGTTTAAGTGGTGTACGCGTTGCACCCCCTCGTTATTGGTAGCCGTGGGCTAATTTTTACAGAAATACACTGTTTGAAAAGAAGTTCAAGTGTGTGTTTCTTCGGTCATTATATGCAGACGAAAGGATCCGGGAACTTTAAGTTACAATTTTCCCACGAAGAAATTATGGTTTACCGCTGTGACCAAGGGCTGCTCTCCATTCAGCGGCATCTGATGGATGGAATAATTCCCCGACAACAAGCCTTCAACAATCGGAAACTTCACTCTGTCAATCTCGGTGACCGGGCCTGCGTCAGTGATTCAAAGCCTCTACAAGTATGCGAAACTGCCAGGATTAAGCTCTCCAAGAAGCTTTCCCAGTCCGAGGATAAAGATTCAATCAATCAATCAAACGTCACATCGCTGAAACTGTTCACCAACGATATGTATCAACAATCAAAGAACCAAATTCAGGGAGATACAAGCAAGCCCGGATTTAGTGGGGAGGGTGCAGGTGCTTCGGGCCCCTTTTTTGATCGCCCCCCCGGCGTAAAAATGTGATTTTGTGTTATTATTATTTTTTTCTTTCAGCCTTTAATATTTCTGCAAAATGCTGTGCAGTGCAGTGCTGGATTAATGCTACTGTAGACGTAGAGATGGTATTTCTCGCCCGTCGGCGCGAAAAAATATTTGCACGGGAGCCCCCGATTTAAAGTGCCCCAGGCCCCCAATCAGCTAAATCTGCCCCTGGATACCAGAACCATTCATCTTCGGTAACTTGCTGAAAAACAATGTGACATTGTTTGTATGAATTTTTGATTGTGTCAGTTGTTTTAATTCAAGTGTATTTTAATTGTTTCATATGACTTTTGATTTTCAATAGGGTCGATATCGGGACTGGCTAATTTTGTTGTGTCTTGTGGGTAAAAACGCTTCTAGCAACCTGGCAACTCTGACTTTATCCTCAGACTGCCAGTGGCAAAGCCTTGATAGTTGATGTTGATTGATATTGATACTGATAGGGGATTCCTGGTAGTTTCGTATACTAGTAGAGGATTTTGACGCAGGGCCGGTTACCGAGATTGACAGAGTGAAGTTTCCGATTGTTTCTGGGGAATTATTCCATCCCATTAGGTGCCGTTGAACGTAGAGCAGTCCTTAGAATGTGTTGCTTATAGCGCACACCCCTAGAGTCGAACCAGCGCCTCTTGAAGCTTCACGCCCTAACTAACTGAGCTAGTGCGATTCGGTTAGATTGGGATATCAGAGTTCTTTATATTTTGTTTCAACCCACAGCCCAGGATATAAATATGTCATGCATTGATAAATTAAAAGGCAGTGGCTATTTGACCGGCTCCGGTCTTTGAATCTGAAACACTATTTGACCGGTCATGACGTCACTGCATAAGCACTTTTTTCTTTTTCTTTTTCAAAGCAAAAGACGAGAAGCGCGGACATAAGTTCTAAATTCACCACGTATACTCAACTCAGTCCGTGGCGCTTAAAGTTCGTCTCCGGCTGCCAATCTAGAGGGGATGAGTTCGATACTATCCGAAGCATTATTTTTTTCATTTTTTTTTATCTAAATTTTGACCCGAAGCGCATTTATGTGGTCAATTTTTAATTTGAGTAGCCTACAGTCCAAGTTAGTATAGTTCTCAAGTTAGTTATATACAATACTTCTTTTAAAAGAAATGATAATGGTAAAACCATTTTTTAAAGAAGTACCGTATTGTATATAACTCACTTGAGAGAAAAATGTAGGGTCGTTCGGCAACACACGTTCACTTATGACGATCGGAAAATTACCAAGAGAAACTCTCAAATTCCAGCAAATTAAAAAACTCTAACATTATTACTCACATTTGAAAAGACATAAAAAATAGGCTGTAGGCTACTCAAATTAAAAATTGACCACAAAAATGCGCTTCGGGTCAAAATTTAGATAAAAAAAAAATGAAAAAAAAGAATGCTTCGGATAGTATCGAACTCATCCCCTCTAGATTGGCAGCCGGAGACGTATCGCACGCGCCACGGACTGAGTTGAAGAATACGTGTTGAAGTTAGAACTTATATTGGCGCTTCTCGTCTGTTGCTTTGAAAGAGAAAAAGAAAAAAGCGCTTATGTAGTGACGTCATGACCGGTCAAATAGTGTTTCAGATTCAAAGACCGGAGCCGGTCAAATAGCCACTGCCAAATTAAAAATATTATATGTAACGTGAAGTTTTCAATTCAGTTTGTTCTTATTTCTGACCATCACAACGAAAAACAATATATGCCAAACATAGCAAAAATCTAGAAAAAGGTAGAAGTGGACGTTATAATGTGCATGCAAGCCTTAAAGCAGCTGGTGGCCATTACCGCTAAGTACCGGTAGTTCTTGATTGACCGCCGGTGCTACGGTACTTCCTAAGTCAGCCAAGTTTGGCCGCCGCTTTCTTCTAGCCAAGTGGTTCTTAAACTGGGGGGCGCGCCCCCCTTGGGGGGCATGTGAGGCTCACAAGGGGGGCGCAAGAAATTGAAAAAATCTGCATAAATTATGACTAAACATGTCTTCACAACTACGCTGGACAGTTGATTGTTGAAGATAAAACTTTGTGTTACAATAGTACCAGTGTTTGTAGAGCGTGTTGTCACATCTCGCATTCTTTGTGATGTTTTAGACGTTGCTAAATGTTTCTGCGGCACCTTAACTCTCGTAGCACAACGGTTTTCTGGCACAGCAAACTTGAGCTCTAATTGTAGTATATAACAATGGCAACAACTGACTGACAAGTAACAGCGGCTAGAAGTGCAGCAGTATCCCTAACTCTACAACAGTAGTACCATTCTTTAACTTTTTTTTACATTGATTTAATTGGGTTTAATTATAGTTAATCAATTCTATTGACATAAAATGAACAGAAAAAAGCGACAGTACCGGTATATAACTAAGATTATCTGAATTTTGACTTTATAGATGCCATAGGCCTGTAGTAAATAAATAAATGACCAAGTTGTATCACAATGCATCATACGTATTTAAAATCTGAGCAACGACGGTTTGAGACCAACTCGTTCGCAGCGTCATCTTGAAAAAAAAACCCACTTTGACAACCAAAGTAAAACTTGAGCTTTTTTCCAATGCAAGAAAGAATCTTTTAAAAAAATGAACCTTGCAAGTAGCGAGTGCTTTCTCCAATCATTGTCGGCGGAAGTTGTAGAAGCGTATTTCGAAATTGCTCACATGATAGCTCGAGAGAAGAAACCACGCAGACAATTTACAAGAGGAATTCTTGGAGCTAACATAAAATTCCACTGAAAGGGACATCTTTGAAGCAATGCCACTAACTGAGTTCTGGTTGAAACATGTATATATATACAGACATTTACAAGAGTGTGGATGCTGTGGCTATACGCACACTTCTTCCATTTTCATCCACGTACTTGTGCGGAAATGTTTTTTTCTACTCTCATGAACATAAAGACAAAATATAGATACAAACTTGACTGCGAAGCCGATCTGAGATGTGCATTTTCAGCTACTAATCCTCGAATTAAACATTTAGTATCCAAAAAACAGTTACATCCTTGGATTAACGCAACTTACTTGGAAACGAATTTCTGTTCAGCTTAATGTTTTTTGATTTTGAAACAAGGTGGGGCGCGAATTTTGTTAGAATTGTAAAAGGGAGGCGTGTCTCAAAAAGTTTAAGAACCACTGTTCTAGCCAATTATTTAATTTTGCAATAGAATGAGTGTGGATTAACTGTCGAAAATATGTAGTAGGCTAGCAAAGAGTGACGCGGAATTAGGTCAGCACGTTATAATCACCAATGTTATATTGTGCGGGAATATTTTGCTATTGTATATAGTTATATACCGGTAGCGGTAGGCTATGGAATATACGGTATCCAGCTGCGATCACCAGCTGTACCGGCGCATTCGCAAATGCCTGAGCACATTAGGCCAACGTGTGACGCGTATTCATCCATTGTGTGCAAGTAATAGCGTTAATTATCGTGATGCGAAACCACAAGACGCAGGTTTGCGTTTTTTTTGCACTATTATGGAGCAGTACTAGACGAATATAATTGAACAAAAACAAGACGAATTTTTTGCTTAATAAATTATCTAGAATACAATTTTTAAAAAACTTTGCGCATTTGCCTGTTTGTAATTCCCGACGTTTATTTTAACAAAGTGTTAATCCAAAGTGCTAATTTACATCGGCTGGCACTATTGTCGTTTTTATGTCGATTCAATGTTGTCGGACATTGAATCTTTCTTAAAAAGGAGAACTAGGTTTGTTGACATCCGAGGGGAAAACACGTGTCTTCATAGTTAAGAAATGTTCCCGCTAGGGGTTAGTGACTTCACACCCTCAATGGTGACATCATAAGGGTATAAATGGTCAGATTTTATGAAAGGCGGTATTCCGTAATGCAGTTGAAACAATTTACTTAGCAGCTGAAACAATTTAGTGTTGTTAGATGGTCCCACAATACCGGATAACAATCCCGATAAAGCAGTTATTGCCTGGTACAACAATTCTATTGCAGGACGTCGCCCAGACTTCACCAGAGGCTAAGTGATCATTTTAGCATTGTAGCAAGTTTAATTCTATTTACTTGTGCTATCGTTATTTGTATTTTGGCCTCCAAGCGCACAGATTTGTCCGCCGAGAAGGAGCTCCCGGTAGGCCACGATGGCTGCCAGAAAAAAATACGAGTTTTAAGGCCTGTGCATGATACTAAAGCAGGACAATTAGTTTAAATTTTGGCACGGTTGCAACACTGTACAACACAGTTAAAAATTCCAACCTAAAAACATGCATACGGTACTTCTCTCATAAAAAATTACAATGACCAAGAGGGATTTTGATATGCATTTTTCAGCCTTGAGGGATTGTGACAATGTGACATTGTCACTTCTATCGTTTTTCAGACCCCTATAATATTGTTGCAGGTGATATTGTTTCTTTTGCTTTGATGGTTGGAAATAAAAAACATGACAAAGATAACCATTTCCCCATATTAGAAACGATTTGATTCAATTCATAAATTAGGGAACATTCTATCCCATTGTAGGGCTAAAGATCTTAGCTCCTCCACAGCTCTTCAAGTTATTTTCAAAAGACTTGTTTAAATGTAATACAAGTTGCTTGTAGGTGCTAGGCTAGCCTATGTAACAGTACCGTATGCATAGTTATTGAGGAACTTGCTGATGTCCAAAATCATTCGTAAGCATTTGACTTAAATAAATATTCATGACTTCTACTGCTGAATAATTTCACTTATTGAGAAATCACAATTGGGAGTTAATTTTCTTGAATTCCTCATTCATTTTGCTGGAGAGATTTAGCAAAATGTATACAGAATGGCCATCCATTGAAGATGAAGTGTTAAGGAAATGCAAAAGTGTATTGCATAGTTATCCTTCAACAGTTGGAAGAGATGTTGCAAAGTCAGTGGTGAACAGCTTGTTTGTAAGTGTACCTGGTAAGTTATAACATTTTCAGAAATAAAAGAAGATTGATCAGCAGTTTTAGTTTATCATGTTGATGAAGTTATCTTTCTTTAAAGTAATCCAGCATTAATCTTTTGGGGTTGGTGTTCAAGTCTTTGCCCTGGTCAAAAATACCATGACATCATACATTGAAATCGACCAAACATATAAGGTGAAACTACTTTACTATATATTGCTTTACTGTTCACATACTTCACCCCATATGTCTTGCTCGATTTCAAGTTTTGCCATATATGCACATCATTGCATTTATAACCAGGGCAGAGGCTTGTATACCAGCTCCCTAGTTTGATACTTTGTCAGATTATTGTAATTGATTATGGTCTAGCTTTTGAATAGGTTTTGAGATGATTGAAACTTACTTTTCATCAATGTCAAGCAATCAAATTATTGTACTTTGACATTTAGATTAGATTGTTTTGAAGTTTTATTGTGTAATGTTGCTTGATTCAGATTGATACCATAAATTAGCAAATCACCTACGTAGAGTTGTATAGCCTATATCATACAGACGAAATCGGTTAAAAGCATATCGCTTTAACGTATCAATGTTTTATTTGGATCTAAGTTTGAAATCCCAAATCTAATCTAATATTCAATAAAAGCATCGGTTAAGCATATCTTGGTTAAAAGAATAAGTCAGATATAGTATCAGGGTTTGCTTCTTGTTTGCATACTTCATTCATTTAATCGTATGCTGTAGTTCTTCTCAAAAGCAAAAAGAGAATGTCTCTTTTTATTTCGCATAATTGTTTGCAGCATTCAAAGGCGAAATGAAGCAAATGTGAGAATGTCACGTTCAATCAAAACAAAGCTGAGTTTTTGCAATCCTATGCCAAAATCTTATGTGCAAGACATGGCACTGCAAACATACAATTTTTGCACAGCTGGGCTTCGTTGTAGTGAAAGAGAAGACGAAGCAATTAGTAAATCACACTTAATAATACAGTGTGAAAGAAATAAATGAACTACCTTCTTCGAACAATATATAAAGAAGTTTTCAATACCGTACTTTTGATGTCATCCGTCAGAGACTGATCTTCTAAGAAACGGGTATTGGGCAAATTATTTTGGCTTAAGAGAGAAGTGTAGGAAAGCATGTCCAAAACTTTAAACCAGAAAACTTTGAGAATTTTTTTTAGAATTACTGAATAAAATTACTAATTGTGAAATGTAGAGCGTGATTTCATTTGTGCAGTTTCGTTCTGTTAAAGAACAATGCAAATAAATTTATTTACAAGACAGTTCAAAAGATTTAAAAAAGATAAACTGTGAAGAAAAAGATTTCAAAACAAACATCTTTTCTTCAACATTTCTATTTTCATAGGCCACGTTTCATATGCATAACTACGCAGGTCGCAGTTAGCTAAACATAGTCGGAATGGCTCGTTTCGGTGAGTCCGATTCGGTGAGTCCAATTCGGTAAGTCCGATTCCCTATTCGGTGATTTTTTGAATTTTTTTAAAAATTATTAAGTACCGTAGCCTAATTATCATTGCCGTTTTAGGGTTAGGAGTTAGGAACTCACCGAATCGAACTCACCGAATCGAACTCACCGAATCGGACTCACCGAATAGTAGCAGACCCAAAAATAGTACACTTGAAACAAAAATACCAGTGGTCAAAGTTTGCGTTGTGACGTCATAGAAATTGGTAAGATAAAAGAAGTTTGGCAGCCTTTTGCAGAGAAATACTTTGATCATATATACACGTTCTGGGATGATACCGTATGTGACAAGATTGAGTGTAACACAGAACTAATAAACTTTTTACAGTTGGTAGGATTGTATCAGTTCTAATGCACATTGTAGCCTATAATCTGGGTTTTTTTTTTCACTGAGACTTTTCGGTCATTTGTCCGAAATGACTTGAAAAAATTTGGTCATTTTTTATTTTTTTTGGTCATTTTTTCTGATGAAAATATTTTCTTTGAAGTAGCTGATACTAACCAAAATTTGCACTTCCTGACTAGCTACAACATTAAGTTTTGCTGAGAAACGTTGTCGTGTTTTATCTGAGAAAAGTTAGAACAGACAAACGTTACTACCAGTCTTCAAAATTAGCATATTTTTACTTTTGCAAAACAATTGTCGAGGCCAAACGGCAAAAGTTGAAATTGCCTCGGCAATTGCATGTGAACGTTTATTACAAAAAAATGTACCAAAACATGTAAAGCGAGAAGTGAAAAATATACTAGAGTAGTCTATCACGACCGCATTGTTTGATTTGTTGTGATGTAATAATACCAAAACTAGCGATGCGATACGCACGCTGAACTTACAGTAATTCACGTTATATATATATATATATAACTCACGGAGAAAAAGTAAGTTAATTTTGGGTTGATTCAATGTTTGAGGCAACACAAATCGATTTAATTTTCCCGGCGGGTTATATTGCGTAACAACAGTACCCAATAAAATATTTACGTTTGTTTTACATTAATTCGACATCTAGTGACGTAGAATTATCATAAAATAACGTTAATTGCTCAACCAGGTACCGGTAACAAATTAATAGCTCCCCGCGAAAAGATTGCCTCGATTTACGTTTACACTAACATAATTTCGGCACAATTGGGATACTGCGAGCAACACAAAGTCGCGAGGTGCGATAAGGAGTAGATGCTTAGACTAATTTGACGTCTACTATCGTTGAATCAATGCAAATATGGTGATATTTTTATAAAAGATTCAATTCTCCCAGCTGGGCACGTGTCTAAGCGCCAGCGAAGTAGGAAGTAACCCAAATAAAACATCCAGCAGTAGTAAGAGTCTGGTGTAGTCCAAGAAAATTATTTTTTTTTGTAATCTTTTGGTGCTTACAAGCGCTCCTGTGGCCTCAGCATTTTCATTGCCAACGCTAATGCGCCATTCACGCATCTGCGTCGGCAATCACCTCGGCAAGTGCCGATTGCCCACGCTAATTTCGAAGAATGACTTCTGTATTTGCGTTATCACATATAATAAGACATTGAATCAACGTTTAAACACTAAGTCTACGTCTTGTATTTCCGATTGACAAAAAATCGTACAGTGGCGCAAGAAGCTTCTTTGCAATCACTGAAATCGATTTGAGCGCGTACATATTTTTTCAAACATTTTGACCGAATTGACTATATTTTTTTCGGACATTTTGCTAAAAAATTGGTAAATGACCGAAAAAAAAAACCCAGCCTATAATTACCACTTGTACAAAATTGCACATTTCCAACAATATCGCTCATTTATATACAATAAACCTTTTTTTGGCATATTGATTTAAGCATATCAATCGGATAATTGTATCAAAACGTCTGACAAATAGGTGATACAAGTAACCGATTTCATCTGTAGGCTATGTGTATATATAATAAATATCGCTTAATGATTTTTCTCTAATTGTTCAGGTATCCCACCTAATGGACAGCTTGTCGGAAATGAGCAAACTCAAAGCACATTACCTTTGTTATCCACAGATACCCAGGTTGGAATCTTTGAAGACAAATTTTGTCGATCTAATGATATTTAAGCAAATTACATAAATATTAAATGTAACTGCAGACAGTGCACATGGTTTAAACCTTCCGGTCTCCTCAGTGCAGTAGGTACACTGGAATGGCCATGTAGATATAATCTCCAGTCCTCCAATCCTCCATGTGCATTTTCTCATTTGTGGTACCTAAACACCAAAAATGGTACTGCCAACCTTGCCATTGAAGTGCTCAAACTGCAAGCAGTGAGCTTTGCGTAATGCATAGCAAGGTGCCTCCAGTAAAGTGCTCAATCAGCGTAATATGTCATAAACATTAAAAATATAACTGTTGAACCTTAAGTTGGTTCACAGCATTTTAAGTGATCTTGTAAATAGGGTGGAAATCATTTGTTGCACTTTTTTATCTAGACCAGGGGTCACCAAATGGCGGCCCGCGGGCCGCATGCGGCCCGCCACGCTGTATCGCTGCGGCCCGCGGAAGGTATCAGAGTACAAGTAGTAGGCCTTATAACCAAAAAAACTTTTCTTGAGGAGTTAAAAAGCACGACGGCAACAAATACTTTCCGGGAAGCATATTTTCGCTTTGCATACGATTCCTCCGACCGACCAATCAGATTATAGTTCTAGGTGGGGGTTGCTTAAAGCTATTCCAATGCGATGTCCAGCCACACTGTCCCGGTAGTTGATTAAAACGTCTGTTTTCGAATTTTGAAAATGTCTGTGAGCATAGGGTTGCTTATTTTAAGTTTGCAAATGTCATGTAAACACTAGTGTGCGTTTCACCGTTATTGTGTTTCACGACCAGTGTTCTCTTTATGCAAGTTTTTATTGGCAAAATAGTTCGGTGTGCCAACTCAATTTATAACTTAATAAATTGGCAAAATATTATATAGAAATTTAAAGACTTTTTCTGATTGTATTATGAAAATATTTAGCTTAGTACTGCAAAAATTTTTTTTCTTCTTTTTTTAAAGAAATATGGAACGCTTCACGATTTCGCGTGTCATCCTTGCGCAGGGGCCATGCTAATCTTCTCTGTATCGTTCCAATTTTAGTATATCTACTGCCGAAGCAAGTTCTGCAAAATGCTGTTAATCAACAAATTCTTGCCACGCTGATAAGCATCGCAAGTGTCAGTTGTATACAACAAAAGAAAAACGGTTTTATAGACTCTCACAAAAAAGATGAAAAACCAACTCATTGCTTTTTTAAAGGGAAGACTGTTCATGAATTACGATTTTTGGGTGATTTCTACAAGCATTTGTTTCATGGTGCCTGGTTTCTTTTTCCCTGTTATTGGAGCCTCTTTTTCGCTGATATGTTTGTAGGTCACTATTGTTGCCTGTATTGCGATGTGTCAAACATTTCCTTGTTTACTGAAATTGTTAATTGCAAGATATCTTTTGTAAAGCGAAGTGACAACACCACTCTTGCTTGGCGATGAATATTCTGATGAAACCGCTCGCCTCGCTATCTAAGTGCGCAAAACAAGTGGCCTCGTTTATTTGGCATTGTTACAAAAGTCAAAAGTGTTGTAAAAGGAGCTTGGCCTGGCAGTAGCGTTGTTCGATTAATGTTGTTGCTGCGGAATTCTTCTTCTCTCGTCTTCTCTCGTGTTGTCGCTATATGTCAGGGTATCCGTTGGTTAGCCACTGCCTGGTGTCGTCATCGATGGAAACTAGACCTTCCATACCATGAGGTGGTCTGTATAGCCGGCAATCCTTGATAATGTGGGCTGCCGTCTGCATTTCACCACACTCACAAGCAGCACTCTCTGCCAAGCCCCAGCGCAACATGTCTGCACCATAGCGTCAAACACCAGTGAGCAAACGGTTACGCCTTGATGAGGCAAGTCTAAAGCTGCGGTGTTCTAACATAAATATGAACAACATGTAACGCTGGATACTGGGTACGAAATGCGTTCTTTTTTAGCATAAGAGTCAACCTACCTAACATTTTATTAGTGCGGCCCGCCACAGCTCTCCTTAGTGCCAAAGTGGCCCGCATGCAAAAAAGGTTGGTGACCCCTGATCTAGACCAATTTACCATTCAGTGTGGCTTGTACGTTATGAACTTTGGCATTTTGTATGTGCACTCATTTTGCATATATATTATATATACATTTTAGAATGTGCACATCAAATTTTGTATTTCAAGTAGGCTACTTTGTTATTGATGTTTTAAATTTTGAATGTTTTTTTGAAAATTTTTTTTGAATTTTATTTTGAAAAGCATTGCCCTACTTGCCAAGCTGATACAATCTGCAGACTTTACTAGGAATAGCACCTAAATGAACGGGCGCCACAGTGCTCCACACCTAAATATCCAGACGCCACAGTGTGCGCACCTATTTGACCAGCGCCTAACCAGGCCTCGAAATTCGTTTTTGCTGACGGCGGACAAACGTGTCCGGTCTGAGCAGCTATCTCGGCGGACAAATTAAGTCTCACGGCGGACACACGAGTTTAAACGTCGATCGTCATGTTTAATCACTTTATCTTGATAATTCTTCGCCATTTGAGAATTATAACTACGGTTTAGAAGGTTTTTTAAAATTACAGCGAAGTCGCTCTGAAAGGCTTTCATCAGACCAACGACGTGCGCTTGAAGCTCTCGTCAAAGCGCCGTGTAGAGCTCTGCTTACACCGCATAACTGATTAATTTCCACCGAACGAGGTCGTGTGGCTTCTTGCGTCACAATGCTCTGGGCACGAGTCGGAAAACTTCTACACTAATGCTATTATATTCTGCTGTGCAAAGTTTCACTTGGCTTTTTTCTTTACGGTACGTTTATTTTTGCTTGTCATGTGAGCGAAAGTGATTTTTCCTTGGGCCTTTTCTTTTTCACTGTAATACCAAAACTTAACAAATTTTGCTGCATCTTGCTGTTATAGCCTACTCGTATTTATAATCTAATTTTTTAACCAACCTTGCCTTATCAATATTACTGGGGGATCAAAGCCAGACATTGTGACGTAAGACTTAAACTAAGTTGCGCGTGATTAGTGTAGAAGTACTGCTATTCCCATAGATTCTTAGCGAAGAATTCACCTTTGTTACGCTGATTCAATGTCATCAATTGTTGAAGCAACGTAAAAATCGAAAGTTACAGTATTTACATTTTCTAGATGCGTGTTAGAATGCACGAGAAATTATATTTTCGCAACAATTGTTCGTGCTATGCAATGACGATTTGTATCGCTAGTTCCTGTGTTATTTCTCGGCGGACAAATATGACCGATCTAGATGGTACTTCCCGCGGACATTGCATGCTGTGACGGCGGACATGTCCGCCGTGAATTTCGAGGCCTGCTAACTGTATGCGCCTAAAAGACGTGGACCCATATTAACATACTGGTGTCATAATGGACAATATTTAAGTTAAAAAAGTTGACAATAATTCACTTTATCATAAATTTATTTAGGTTAAATGGACAATGGAAGTTATATGTTTTGGTCTAAGCCTGACTCTTTCAGAATATGATACATTGAAAGAGAGTGTGTCAATTTATATTGATTGGCTATCAGTGGTAGCTACACCAAAGCACAATGTTCCTCAGCCAATTCGTTTAGATCCTCTGCCATACATTAGGCGAATGATCTCGCATCTGGAAAACCTTTTTATTCCAAGGTATGTGCACATATATAAGTCATATTTCACATTTCTGAATACTTTACATGAAAATTATTATTGTAGTGTTTTACTGATATCTATAGTGCTAACTGCTAATGTTTGCATAGTTTTACATTCTACTATCATTTCTCAAATTTTTAGTTACAGTACAGGACCGTAGTCAATTTGTTTATTTTGCTAATTCCATTGCAAAAGTTAGCAAGACATTGATAGAGAAAAACACTACAAACTGGTTCAATAACTTGCATTGATATTGTTTAATAAAGAAAATCAAGGGCAGTTGATATCTGTCTTTGCAATGTCTTTTATTGGATTTTTGATTGCTGTGTTATTTTCTTAAATGTGCTATAGTTGTCGGAATGGCCCGTTTTAGCGAGTCTATTCGGCGATTTTTTAAAAATGTAATGATGCCTTCTGTAAATCCAGCGACGCCTTCTGTTTATTTAGAGAATTTTGTATTTTATTCCACAATATTGTTTCTTTTGCATTCCGACAAAAATAAATAAATTAAAATGAAATTTAGCGAAAAATGTTTGAACTATTAAATTAAAATGTTTGCTCACATAAAATTGACATGTATCCTACGTCATCCACCTTCTTTGCGTCATGTTTATATCATTCATCATGTCATTCATTTAAAAAAAAGCTATTTGTTGATTTTATATGATATATATACCGTATCAAATATATTTTACATCAAAACAACCTTTTTCACAAAACGATGGTGTAACTCAAAACAATCAAAGAATTTTTGATGTCAACAAAACTTTTGAATGTAATGTAAAGACTATTACATCGTTTTAATGTCGCCAGATGTTGAAATCGTATACAAAAGGAAACTTTTTGCTGACCAGGTATAGGTTGTAGGCTACCTGAGAAACATTTACAATTTAAGCCATTCAATTTGTTCAAAGAACCCAATTAGCCTAACAGTTCGTATTTACATTGATTCAATGTCTGAATATTGAATAATATTCAATCGTTGGATTTACAGAAGGCGTCGTTAGATTTTCAAAAAATCGCCGAATAGGGAACTCGCCGAAAAAGACTGTTGCCGAATAGTAGCCGACCCTATAGTTGTGACTCTTTGTAAAATAGCAGCTGAAACTGTGACAGAGGCATATTTAGGTTGGACACAGATCAGAGTTGTCGGTATTTTACCCGACCCAAAAAAACCCGGGTGGGTTTTTTAAAAAAAAAACACTTAAAAAACCAAAAAAAAACAGGTTTTTCTCAACCCTTACACAGATGCTTTAAATCAGTATTTATTGAGTGGCTTGGTTGATAACCACCACTTGTTATTCATCTTTTATTTAATTGCCTGGTATATTTACAGCTGTTTACCTACCCGTTTGCATATGACTAAAATGACATATGACCCAACAACACAACACAAGTAAACAAATTCTAATTTCTTTTAATAAGTTCTTTTGAAAATGAAAAATGTCATATATTATATATACACCACAAATGCAAATTTAGTCAAAAAGATTGTGACTCACAGTTAGTAAATTATATACACATATACACTACAGTTATACACATTTATAATTAGTTGTGGTTATTTACGATCTGAATTACCGTATATATGGTACTGTATTTGCAAAGCTTCAGTTTTTTACAATGTGATAACTTACATTTTTGTCACAAAGCCAAAGTTGTTTTTGCGTTTTAGCCTACTGTATATTATATTATATATAATTGAAGAATTACACTCTGCTTGATTGTTCATGTCGTATTCACAGGACCGATGGTTCATTGAATAACCAACTTGCATTGTGCCAAAGTGTCCTTCGTGCCATACAAACACTGGCACATGACGGAGATAAGTTGGACAGAGATACATGGGAGTCCATTCTTCAGTTTGTTCTCAGTGTTTCAAATACACTTCTTGCGCCTCCTTCATCTCCGAGTATGTTGGTCACCATTAGAGAGAAATAAATCAAATTCTTTAATTCGTTGCATATTAGGTTGTTGTGGTTAAGAATACGATGTCAATGCTTTGGTTTGCCTTTCATGTTTCTTTCAATTTGTATACGTTGTTACAGTTTAAGTTTGTCTCTCAAAAGCAGATGTATATTTTCTGTCAGTCAGCATTTAATCAGCAACTTAATCCAATTCGGTTGCTTTAATTTATTAATCTATCATGCAATCAATTTAAGATTATTCGCTTTTCCTTATTTTGTTATTTTTGATATGTGTAATCTCAATTGTGTTAAAAATTGTATATTTCTACTTTAAACTAAAATAGCCCAACCTGCTAAATTTGAAAAAATTAGTGAAATGTATTTTGAAAGAAAAACATGTAGTATTTATATAATATAATACATTTGTTGAGAACGACTAACCATTCTTTTTTTAGATGGGCTTGCTGAGCAGATGTGTGAACAGTTGATGCAGACTTTGTTCTATGTCTGGCTTTTGTCATGTCATCGTTGCTTTCCAACCCCTTCTGTGTGGAAAACTGCAAGAAATTTATTTGCCGGGTGGCGTCACCATCCACCGGTGATAGATTGGTGGTGTAGAATCACAGCTGCTCTTACGTCGAAGTATGTCCCAAAGAATGTGATATATATATATAGTGCATTTCAATCACTACCGTACCGATTTAGAACAGGTTTATCATTTTCTTCAGGCTGTTTCATCTCAAGGTGAAACAAGCTGTGCAGAGAGGTTATAGCTTATGGTGGGATGGCCATTGAATTCAATTGATATATTTGCGTGTTGCCATGCTTTTACCAAATCGTGACGCTTAATTGATACGGACTATTGTATCAAAGTACGTTCTGTATGTATAAGCATGAAGCATAGCAATCTATTGCGTTTCAACAGTATATAGAGCACCTGCAACTTCTCCTCTTGAACACTGAATACTTTTCTTCCCTAACTGGAAAGCTTAACTGAAGCAGATTTTTATGCAGTTGCAATTTTGCAGTGGCGTTAATTTTTTATTGTTTTATAAGTGTTGTATATGTTACAACTCCATGAATGACAAGTTTAGTAATATTACTGTATTTTATGCGCTTGTTCAGAATGTTGATGTTCATGTATGGAGAGGACTTTCCGCCATTCAAGGTCCCAGATGCAGATGCGAAATACATTCCAAAAGAAATGAATGACGAACACGTAGCTCAAACTTGGTTTAGAGTTCTACACTTAATAAGGTATGAATGTCAGTTGCAACACAGCACACGAACCTGGGATGTCTTGTTACATTGTAGTTGGACATTGATGTGGATGGTTGCTCTCCAACCTTTTTGTCATTGTTGAACTCCCGATGCTCTTTTAGAATCCACCAATTTCGGCTAATTCGACGTTTTCCTTAACGCATCAATTTTAGTCGCGGCATATCACACCTGTGCTTTTGTACATACCCAGTCTGGATGCCTCGATGGTGTTCTCAATTCCCCTTCAGTGGTCGATTTAAGGGGATACTAAGTTTTTTATGTTTTTTTCCGGCTATTAACTACACTTAACCTTCTGTTACTGACTGACATATTTGGTGTCTGAATCCGCCATGGTGATCTTAAAGTGATAAACCCTTACCAAACCTTAACACATGCTTTATGGAACACTAGTGTTTCGCAGAACTTCTGTTACACACTAATGTAGGCCTACATTGCCACATCTAATCCTGGTAGCCGTAACTCATGTGAATGGGGTTTAAACTATCGAGGTGGAAATGGCTAAAGCTGTGACGTTATTTTTGTGATTGCCATTTTTTTCTCATTTTATTTTCATTTTTTCAGCGATCATGACTACCCGACTATTTTATTACTCTCTAGTGATCCTGTTGAACTTTGCAACTGCAACATCATCGCAAAGAGTCCCATGTTCATGGAGTTTGCTCTGAAGAGTGACAACGCTTATCTTGATCCTTCTCAACACTCTTGTCTCCGAATGCTCCCTTACATCTTCCTGAAAGCCATGAAAGGGGTCTCCTCATTTGTCGATGCTTTTCTGGGTGAGTTCTTTTCACTTTAACAAGAAAAAAAGAAAACGAATAGCTCTCAATATAGACTTATAGCTTTATAGCTTAGACAGCTATAGACTTATAGCTTTTTTTTGCCTTTTTTACTACCCTTGTGGGATTCACCTTCCTACTTTAAACTACATCCCATACAGCAAAATCTGTCATTTTTACATTGATTCAACGTCTGAAGACGTATAATCAATGTAAAAATGGAAGATTTTAATGTTTGGGATCGCTAGAGTGACGTACTTTGACTTCTTACGCCAGTGTCATCCGTCGCTGTTTTTCAAAGCAACGCTCTATCTCTTTTTTTTCTGTGTGCTTAACAATTTTACAACCATTTGATTTGTAAAGCTATATTATTTCAAATTTCGTTTTTACATAAAACTGTCTAAGTTGTGAACGATTAATTCTGCGACATCACAATTAATCTTATTTTGCTTTTATCTAGGTTTAACCAATGAGAAGCACTATGAAGTATCCTACAGTGTCCTCATGCAAATATCTACTCCAATTACACCTACCACAGCAAGGAAAAGCGGAAAAGTTAAAAAGGTACTTCAATGGCTGAGTTGAAAATGCTTAGATGATGTCAATAAAAATTTATTTTATATCTTTTGAATGTGTTCTCTTTGCATGTTTTGGCATCCATGCAAGCAGATTCGGTAGAAAAGCTACCGGACTGAAAGTTAAGGCGACGCTTTTGGTGAATGCTTAGTTGCTTACGCTTAATTTTTTTTTTACTGTATGGTAGATAGGCTCTAATGCAAATAGAGCTGCTTCCTTGATCTCATACCAGATGTTTAGGTAACAATGGATAAGTCTCGATAGGTATCATTCTTTCATAAACAAACAGATTTTTTGTTTGTTCTTGTTTGTGTTAGGGAAGAGTGTGTGCTGTGTAGTCTATAATGTGTGACAGCCAAACAAAAGCCTTACTCTTTTTACAAAAGGGTGCTACTGCGAATGTGACCAAGGGGACTGCACCACTTCCCCCCGTGTCCAGTTCAGCTAGTCCTGGGTCTGTTTCCGCCGGTCCCTCTCAAACTTCAACCTTGACCAACTCTGCAAACCAAACCATAGACATGCACCCCCGGCCGACCAAGTACCGCCCCCAGTGCAACTCTATCTTGCATTTATTTGGTGGCTGGTTGTTCGACGCTGCTCTGGCTGGCTGCAAGTTTGATCCGCGTGGTAAAGATAAAGGTACTGAAGAGTTGTTTTAACGTTCATTAGCCTGATTTTTTTTTTGATTGGATTTACGGCGTTTTTGTTGCACAATTAACTTGGTAACGCACTAAACTTTGATTCTCCGACTTTTGGTACTTCATGCCGCTCTATTTTTTTATCAGCATACTATTGGGTGAAAGCAAAAGTCTGACTAAAAAAATGTTCCATGCCGTATATACACAGAGAAAAATTGTACTTGTTTCTGGATAACATTTTTATACTGTCAAACTTGCTTCGCTGCTTATAATATGTGGATAAAAAACAAATCACATAAAATTTGAAACATTTGTTGGCGTCTACATTTCTTACTTCTACTTCTCCAGTTGGGTGTGAATGAAAAATTCAAAACTTAGTCAACATGTACGTTTTTAACTTTGAGATAAACCTTATTTTCCAGAATCTTCTGATGCGAGATCTCGGTCATCCAGTGTCCCATACACCATCAGCTCCAGTACTTCCTCCAGTCTTCTCACGGTTGGTGTCACTCCAGGAGATAACTTGGTCTCCAATCCCATGTTTGACAGCTCCGAATTTCCGGACACTTCGGATGCTGGAAGAGCTGAAGCGTGTGGAACTCTCTGTCGGATCATGTGTTGTAAGAAAACTGGAGAACATATTCTTCCTGTTTATTTGTCCAGGTAATGTATGCTCGTAATATCCAGCGTGTATATTTTTCAATGTCCTCGTTTTGAAGTTTGAGAAAATCGTCGGTATATATGTAGAAAGGTTTCTTATAACTTTCACTGTTAAATAGTGGTGAGCACAATCGCGAAATTACTTCTCTGCTCTCATCTAGTTCATCTAATAACTTAGGTGGGCTTAAGGCTTACGGTATGCACTTTAAACGCAGTCGTGTCAAGATTAAGCCACCGTGGTTTAGTCTTCAGCTTGCGTTTCATAAAAACATTTCATGAACATATTTCTTCAACTGAACGTTTATACACTACACTACAACATACACTGAAACTAAAATACACGTGCTGACAGTTTGATCTCCAAAAACATGCTAACTACCAACATTTGGCTCCACAAGAGGTTTCTTACCGTAGAAATAAACATTTCAACCAGCCGAAAAATGCTGTTTAGTATGCTATAAATTTTAACTCTTTTTGTTGCGCTTACGTCTTCAGATTCTATCTAGTGATGAGCCAAGGTCTTCTTGGTGACAGCAAGCAGGTACTGGCGAGTATTCTCCTTAATTCCGTAGATCTGATGAGAATAGATCTTCCTGGAGTCACTTGTCTTCTTCCTCCTCTCCTCACGGCCCTTGAATCCATCCTCCCTGACCGGTATGTTGGCAAAAAGTAATAGTCAACTGAACTGCGTTGTAAAACGTGTTATTTCTCTTTTTAACATTAATTATATTAAATGAAATTGTTCTCTGTATTATTTTTGCCGATTCTAAATTCTCGTGTTAGGCTACAAATCATCGCAAGTTGTAAATGATCTTATGTGCATTTTCTAGAATATGACATTAATTTTCCCTTCCTATAAGCTATTGTTATTTTCCACCCAGTGAGCTTCAGCAGTTCAAGCCTTATCTCAACGTTGTAGACCTGCGGAGAGCGTCCATTCATTTGCTCATCTCAATGCTTCCTCTGCCCCTACATTACACCACTTTGAAAATTGAGGTGAAGTACTGGATACGATCCACTTTAATACCATGTAATATTTTAACTTGCATTTGTGGGGAAATACTAAAAACCTTCTATTTGGCTTATTTTCTTTTTGGCCAAAAGCGTCTTTTGCGTCATTTTTGGTGTTGAAAATGTTTGTGACTTTTAACCCAGTTATTACGCAGAGCTCCAGCATTCTCGTTTTGTCATACTCAAAAAACTTCTGCGAGAAAGAAACGAAATCCTTTTTTGGCAGATGACCCTTGGCTGTAAATACAACACACCAGAAAGTGCATTTTTGTGCAGTCACTCGCTGTAATTGCTGACTTCACACTCACAATTACAACTTAGTCATTATCACAACCTGGTCGACATTCACGCAATTATCTCATCAGTGACGTAGATAATGTGCAGTTGATCGTGGTCACGTATCCAGCAATTGAACTCTATTGCTCTCCCAAGTGTAAACACCTCATTCAGCATGGCTGTAATTTTATGTTGACTAAATTTTCGTGAAACTAAATTGGACTATTTTGCTATATCTAAAGTTGGCTAAAGCTTCAGAAATGAAGTAGCCCGGTTCAGTAAATAGATAAAATTGACTCTTTAAACCTTTGCACATGCAATTCAAATGTCACACATACAATCGAGTGGAGTACGATGTCAATATGATACAAAAAGTACAAATTTATTGACTTTGTCTGTCTTTCAATCTTACAGGATATCCAAGAGTTGTGGTCGGAAGTCTCTAACAATGTCACGAACTCTTCCATGTTCACCTTCCAATCCCTGAAGAAGAGGTTGTTGGACTTGCTGATCGGAGCTCTACAGTGCGAAGCGGACCCGATCAACACTCAAATGATTCTCGGTATATTTCAGACGGCAACATCCGCCATTTTTCGTTGATTCAACGTCTGCAAACGTTCCAGCCTTGATTCATATTAATTATATAAAATATTATTTACTGTAAATATCGTTTTATTATAATATAATTAATAAAATACCAATCAATTCAGTGGATGCTCGATACCTGCCCAAACATCTAAACCGAGTCGCCGCCACTGCTCAAAGGTGGTAAAAGGCAAAGCCCCTCGACCCTTGGAGTGGCGAAGATTCATACGCAGAAGAAGAATAAAATAATATATGATGTTCTTTTTAGGTTCTCTCCTGCTTGCCTTACATGATTCAGCACTTTTCGAGGCGGTCGGTGACTCAGCACATTACAACGGACCGGGCAATGGCGCAAACCACACGGCCGGCGTTGTTCAACCGAGCGACAACGAAGTAGTTCCAGTTGGTAAGAACATGCTCGGTCATCATCCAAACAATTGTTTCAAAACATTGTTATTAGTTCATAATCCTAACACGATTTTTGTCACATCAGACACGGCTTACGGATTGTTTGTGCAAATTATCCACCTGGTGTCGCAGAAGCTCGACACTTGGAAATCTGACGTCAGCATTTCGCTCGCCGCCTTGGAATTACTCAGCGGATTGGCTAAGGTATATTCTTAAATTTTATTCCGAGTCGATAGCCGACATGCAAATACAACTTTTGTTGAATGTTTATTATTTGAGTGATGGACTTTGATGCAATCATGTTAGCCATACGCGCAAGCAGATATCCTACAACTAGAACCCACAACTGGAGTTCGGCCAGTCGCCCTGACAGTAAAGCAATCGTTTTTTACATTGATTTAATGTCTGTAAACGTTAAATCAATGTAAAAAAAAACGATTGATTTTTCCTCTGGGCGGCTAAAGCAACTTTGTCAGATTTCCAACTTAAAGACATTTAACTTCGTCTTAAGACTGATGGCTATAACAACCTGAATTTTACTTGGTTTTGGACCTGACTGGTTCTAACAAGCCTATGGTGTCAACAGTCTCACGTGAACATGGAGGACCGACATGAGTGCTACCGCGCTGTGCATGAGCTATGCCACTACATCGTCAACCAATGCAAGCGTCCTCCTCCTCATCACACCAGAGAGCTCCACTCCACCATCGTATCTGCCTTCCATACACTCTCCACCTGGCTCATGGAGCATCCTTATCTTCTGGAGGAAAAAGTGAGATAGTTGTGAATTTGAAAAGATATATTCGTTTGCAGCTGTTGCAGTCATAATTTATCTTCCAAGTTGTTTGTAAATACAATCATTCGTGACTAAATAGGTAGTTTTCTTAAAATCATTAAAAGACCTTTTTTATGACAAACATCGAACTTTCGAGATTTTTTTTCAAACTGCGATCAGCTGTTCTTGGACAGTGCGACATCGATAACAAGTGTAAGTGTTTGACTGACGTTCTGTAGATTTAGGATCGATGTCCACACAAGGTACGAAACTATACCTTAACAAGACCCTTTCCATGCTTTTGGCTTGTTCGTTAATGATGCAAAAAGTGTGTTACAAATCTGTCTACTTCTTCTACTACATCTAAGTCCTACCAATGAGTTCATTAGAAGACAATGTGATTTATATTCTTTGCCGCTACAGGAATGTCTTTACAAAGTTCTTGAGATCATTGAGTTGGGAATATCTGGAAGCAAGTCTAAACCGGCTTCAACCGACTCGGACAAGGCTGAACCAGTTTTGAAAGCAGACAAAGAGTTAAATCCTGTCTCCAAGCGCGTCAAAGAGGCCGCTGAAGGCTTGCTTATTTTGTAAGTGCACGTTTACAAAAAACAAACCGATGTAGTTTGATTGCAACGTTTTTCATTGGCCAAGGTAGCGGCTTGCTCAAAACCTTTTCTGACAACACGCTGAGAAAGTAATTATGTTGAAATCTAAAATGATCTGCTTAAATGGTTTTCACTGGCTGGCTTCTGGAGAGTGTGAATCCAACGTAATGTCAGTTCAGTTTCTTCCGTTTTCTGTTTCTTAACTTCCTTGAATCGGATGTTTTCAGAGTTTTTGAACATCTTGGTGCGTTTCCGACTCCTTGCTCTCCAAGTTCGACCTCTTGTCTTCTGGATGAACGCTCTCTTCTCCTCCACGCTGCTTGTGGCGACATCCCCAAGTCTTCAGAGCAGCAAGAGTCAGAAAATCCATCGTTCTCCATGGATCAAGCAGTCCAGAGCTTCCGATACTTCGGCCTCCACAACGGGATTCTGCTCAGTATCTTAGAACAGAACCTGGGAAACGAGCAAGGTAGTTCTTGACTTCACATTTTAACGTTGAATCAACGTAAGTTTACCATAAAGCACGGAAATGATATTGATCCATATCTTCTCAGAGCCGGTGCCAACAGCTGTGGTTATTTTACGCACTTCATCTGGCAGGAAAGTATGGACGATGCAGCTACGTCAGACACCAAGGTACGCTCGCGTTTGCCAAGGTTTTCAAAAAGTCAACAAAATAAAGTTCATAACTTGTTGGTAACCAAGCAATAAAAATGTTTTAATTTTTTTGGATGTTGTATTGTTGTGTCTTAGATTTTTAAGATAGTTCTACCGTATTTTTCTGAGTGGATGAGTCTGGACTGCGTAAAGATGACGTAGGCTATTTTATCAGTAGTCTTTTTTGAAAATCAATGTTCTGCCTATTCATTTTACGTATACTGCGAATTCACGTTGAAATTTTATAATATTATTGAGACCTGTAAAAGCTTTATTGGAAGAGTTATTCAGTTGTGGAGCACAAAAAGTCCAACGACTTCATTTCTACAAAACTGACCAACTATTCTATCACATTTACTCGCTTTTTCACCTTAGTTACAAACACAATTTGTAGTAGTAAGAACGTCTTGTCAGCATCGAATCTATTTCTAGAAGCGAAAAACTCTCTCCTGGCTCTTCCTTAACCCGCCCCAGTCGTCCCAAGCCCTTAGATGAGCCCAACACCATTCAGCGGCCCAGACACAGGACCTTCCCCGAAGAAGTTGATCACATCCCGCTGGTGAAGGCAGACTGCAGCATCCCACTCTTGAGTGACGTACCCAACGCAGAGGTTGATTATTTTTCATTTTACGTCATTTTAACGTTAGTGTCAAGCGTTGTTGTGCTCCGAAAACTTTGCTTTGAGTAATTCGTGAACTTTCTCATTATTTTCTGATTTAAATGTTTGTTGAATTTTGGAACTTGTCTCCCTGTTATTGAACCCATCATATGTTACACCAATGAAATTAAGGACAATTTGTTTTTATTTAGATTTTCAACCAAAGTTTCCTTTTCGTTGCCAGACGTTAAAGCGATGTAAAATACATTTTTTCTGATCTGTAAAACACATATTTCTTGAACTGATAGGCGTATTTGGTTGAAGTTGAATATTAGTCTCTTGTTTCAACTTTGGCTTATTTTGCAGCAAGCGGCTCTCATCGAAAAAATGCATCATTTGATTGAGCTACAGAAGCGCTACGATGATGAAATCGCAAGGTATTGCTTTCATCATTATTTTAACTTTTCTCTACTTACAACTTAATTTTTTATCAGAATTGAACTATGTGGCACTTTAGCTTAGTAATGTGCAAGTGAATGATCGGACTTTATACACAGCACATGACATATATGTACGCAGGTTTAAAAATGTAAGGGGAGGTGCTCGATGAGCTGCTATAGCGTTTTGCTTTAGAGATACAAATTTTAGAAGTTATCCTCGCTAGCTAGGTGGATAAAGGTCGCTTTTCTGAATCGATAGCCTGTGTTCGATTCCCAGTAGAGTCAGACCAAAGATTTAATCGCAGAAAATTCAACCGTTAATGAAAGGCGTCCGTAGGAGGTTAATTTTCATGAATAAGATGCTTGGCAGTTGTGCTGAAACTGTCCGTATTGTATGGTGCGGCAATGGAAAACTGCTATAACGCACGCGCAGCAACATCATCAATTCGCGAACAACAATTTATCTTTGCAAGTTACAGCAATTCGGGAAGATACGGTTTATGCAAGTTAAACTACCCAATGAAAATTCCGATGCATTTAGTTTTGTGGAAGCTAATCCTGAGAAGATGGAAGAGTGCGTTCCTCCTCAGCCCACTCATGAGTTCCAAACGTCGAGACTCCTCCTATCCCATCTCAACCTCCTAACTCTTGATTCAGTAAAAGGAAGTCGTCCTCCAAGACTCGGTCCAGATGTGAGTGAGCATGTTTTGTTATAATTCGTAAAATACATATTTTTGTTACGTCAAGCCAAGTACATTCAAGTCGTTAGTATATGCGTGAATCTCGTTCGTATGTCGTAAGTAAATTGTATACTTAATATACCACAGTATTACGGTACCCGTACATAAAACTACTGCGACACATCATCAAAGCATTAATTTGCTAATTTTGTTGATCACTTTAGTTGAGAAGCGTTGTAAGTCGCTATGGCAGTTGCTACCATTCGTGTGTAACACAGCAGTTCCCAACGACACGAGGGTCCGTAAATGCATCAGCTGTAAAAAAGCACTAAGCTCAACCACAAAAAATAGTATATTTTAGTATAGTTTTAACAAATTTACACTTGCTAAGAGTTTTAGTGATTTACAAAGTTTACGCTTTTCTCTAAAGGTGCCTCACTACAAAACGTCTGTCTATCACTGTTTAACGCACGTGTTTAAACAATCGTAATACAACGTTTGATTAACGCAATCTTTTCACAGCTTGTTATGCTGAACACCAACGACCCTTCATTTGTGGCCGATCTTGAAGCATTCGATGCCATGCCATCGAGGAATCATGAGACTGTGTTTGTCTTCTATGTCAAGTCTGGTCAAACCTCAAGAGAAGAGGTTTGTCTTCGCGTGCAACAACAGCCAACCGTTATGTATTTCATAGTCTTTTTTAAGAAGTATTGCATCGTTATCTCTAGAGTTTCGTCAAAAAAATCGATCAATCTCATTTTTACTTTCGTATTTTTTATGTTTTGCAAGCAGCTAAACCTTAATAAATATATAAATAGTTTGTCTAAAAAGTACAACAAAATGTCTTTTTTTATTTTTCTCCGCGTATGCATAATGTTCTAACATGTAATTTATAATCCCGATAAGCAAGCAAACGGTTCTTGCTTAACAATTTGTGCATTGCTCACAAGGATATGCTTTTATCGATTTATTGTTTGAACAAATTTGTGCCAGACCGTTGTGTTACTTTGATCTTTAGGTAACGCAAAACTTATTTCTTGTCAGACTTTCACTGTGAGTATTTATTTATGCATGCTTTCGCCACGCATGATCAACTTTTACGTAGTCAAAATTACACATTTCAATGAGTCTCGGTTCCTATACATTTTCTGGATAATATTAATGTGTGTTTTCACAAAGAGCTGTATCCATCGCAGATATGCGTTGCTCTCAGCGCTTCACAAAACAGTCAGTGTTAGTGTAACCGCCTGGAGACGTGGCAGATTACGTTTTGTATTTGTCATTTATGGTCGTGTATTTGACAAACCTACAGGAGAAAATTTATGACACCTCCAATAGTTTCATAATCCTTATCCTTTCTCTTCCTCCTAGATCCTTAGAAACGTGAGTGAAGATTCCTCTTCTGTGTCACCAGCATTCAATGAATTCCTCCTATCCCTCGGATGGCCTGTAGATCTCGCATCTCATCCTGGATGGTCGGGAAGAATGTCGGATTCTTGGAGGATAAAACACTCCTACTCGAAGAGTGCTGGTCAGGATTGTCGTATAAAAGTTTTTTTTATTTTGAAATAAGTTGAACTTGTTTTTTTACATTTTTCTTCAGTGAAAAACTTTCAACTTTGGCGCATTTTTATTTGCAACAACTTTTGTAGTTTCTTTTATGTTCTCCAGTCATGGCTCCATGATAACTGAGAACGTTTTACTTTGTTATTCTGTTAAAATTTGTGCCTTGGACAAAATACCAGTTTCAATATTAAGATTCATGTTAAAACCTCTTGAAAAAAGTTTTAATTCAAAAACATGTTTAAATGTTGACATTCAAGAAATAGAAAATATTAGTTGAAAAGAATTTTAAGTTATCCCCCCAACTCTCTCATTACTCCCCAGTCGCTCCACTCATATTGTCACCATCTTATACTCTTTCAGATCCCATAGATCTTAACACTCAAGGCCCAGGCTTGTTCAGTGGGGATCGCTATATCTTGTACTACGCTGACGTGTCGACTGAAGTGGCGTTCATAGTGCCAAGTTTTAACTTGCCCGACACCACCGCATCCACCACTGTGGTAGATTCTGTTGCTGCCGATGCAAGTGGGCGTTCGATGTTGACTTTGGACTTATCGAACCCGACAGCTACAAGTAGTGTTCTGACACAGGTAAAGTTGGCCTAGCACGTCACCATGCTTTCATGCGTATATTTTTTTTTTCTTCATAATTTTTATGGCAAGCACGCTGGCCATATCTGTCGATAAAAATGTGCTAAACTGGTAACAGTCGTCATAAGTCTTTCGATATCCAATGCGCATTGTAATGCTGTATTGGGATTCGTGTGCCAACAGAAGAACAGGTGCTAAATTTTAACTTCATCCTATATTTTATAAACGTTAAAGCTTATTTTGGTTTTAAGCACGTAATATGGTGGACTCACTCTGCCCATTGTTCACCGCAGGATAGCCCCACCAGTCCCATAAACCCGAAAGGAAAGAAGCCCTCGCCTCCCCAGCGACAGAACCTCTCGTCTAACCCCGATACTAGGGTGGTAGTGGTTTGGTGTGAGAACTACGATACCTTTGGTAAGCCTGTTCGTACGTTTTACTGGTTTCCGTACTATGCTCAACTCTAAACTGTTTTGAAATTTTCTCGGTTGTGTGATGAAAATGGTTGCTGTAGTGTTTAGCTCTATTCTCTAACCCTCGTTTTTGTTTAAAGTGTTTTTAAATGTAAAGTTTTTTCAGTTATGTGTTTTGATATTCACTGTTTTATGAGCAACCGTATACCACGTGCACGTAGCTATTTCCTCGGAGTTTGAATAATTGAATATATTATGCACCCAAAGTAGTAACTTCACAATTTCCACTTTTGTCTTTCATTTTCCAGACAATTTTTCACTGGAGACTCTTGAGAGTGAAATGCAAACAGACCAGGAACCATCTCAAAACAGGTGATCACTTCTCAACCTACAAAACTTTCTTTTTACATCTATTCAACGTCTGGCAACGTTAAAGTGATCTAGAACGTGAAACTTTTGTAACATTCGATTTGGATAAATGGGTACCGACGTACGATCAATACCAAAGATATACCAACGAATGTCTTGCTTTTACACGATGTCTCATGATGCGACTATTGTCTTCTAGGTCAAAGGAGCCTCCAGTGACGATTCTCATCCATCCACTGGAGAGTGGACTGTTTCGCATCCACATCCACAAGCATAGTGGATTAAAAGGTGGTGTGGCAGTGCCTTTAATTTCCGGCATGGTCGTCAGCAGAAGATCTTTGGGTGAGTACTGAGTACAGTATTATTTGTTGACAGTAACGTTAAGTGGTGTTGACTTTGTCGGCGAAAAGCTTATCGCAACGAAATTGTCTTGCCGCCTGCCGGTGTAAACGTTACTCCGACTGTTGAAAATTTTTCCCCACGCATTATGCTGTTATCACTTTCAGCAGAACAGATGAAGGCACTTTTGAAACATAGTTGTGATTCAAGAAGAATTCATATTTAATTGTTTGTTGAGAATCTTTATTCTCGGACTGAGAAAGCTTCTTTGAGAGCTTAACTCTGGCAGTTTCGCATACTTGTAAAGGCTTTGAACCACTGACGCAGGTCAGATTACCGAAAGTAACTCAATATGCTTAATTATTAAAAAAAATAATAATGTGCTAAACAAAAAGCTGATGCCAGATTAAAACTAACCTAACATATCGTTAAATCATCTCAATCGTCCCTTGGATTGGCGACAACAGTAAACACCTTCAACATCTATTTTTCAGGCGTAGCTGTTCGCATGACTGCCATGAACATTTGCAGTCGACGGCGGTTAGCTAGTGACTCTTACAATCCACCTCATGTGCGTCGCAAACAGAGGATCAACGACCTGCTCTCCAAGTACCAGCGCCGCTGCACCGAGCCTGAATTTTTCACGGCGATGTTTGCCGGAAATGAGAAGCGCGACGACCCGCTGAATTGTAGCGTTAGCTCGGGGTCAACCAGCAGCGTCGCTTCCACTCATTCAACTTTAAAAACCGCTGTTTCTGCTGTTGGATAAAAAAACTCTGTCAAGTCTTATTATTTTCACGTCGTTTATACGTATAGTTTCGTAAAAATTCATGTTACAATGATCGAAACGCCATGGCAAGACTTATATGTTGAAATTGTGATACTTTTTGTTGATTTAAAATGTTTAAGAACATTATAGAGGTATAAGAAATGTTATATGCTGTCACGCCGCAAAACACAGTCTCATCAGTTCATCTTCTTTGGAATATTCCGCTTTTTCCGGATATTTTTTCTGTCTTCCGGAAAGAGCAAAATCTTTGACGTTTGTGTTCAATGAAGTGTTTGATGTTGTTTGTCATTATTGACATATCTTGAACTGAACATAAAGTACCAACTATAACAAACGGTATGCTAGCATGTTAATCGTCGAGGAAAAGGGCAAGACTCAAAATCGCATTTGTTTTAACGATAAACATCTATTCAACGTATGTGTTCCTAATTTAATTTTCTTCTGCATTTACTTTTTCAGCCAGCAGATCATTCTATTTTACAATGATTCTACGTTTGATGACGTTGAATCAATGTAAAAAAGTTTGATCAGCTGGCTTGGTGATTTGATGTTGTGGTTTCCACTCTTTTTTCATTGATTCAACGTTTCCAGATGTTGAAGGTTGGACGCACATATTGGATCCCGTAAGCGGCGGATTAGGCTTATCGTCTGATCAGTTAATCAGAAGTCAGTTTTAGTTAAGTGTTTCTGTCGATCAATAATCGAGGTTTCTTATCAGCGAATTGAGGATGATGCATCTGGAACACAATAATCTGCAAATTAAGTTGCTTAATCGACCGATTTTCCTAATAGGTGAATGATCCACTGTTAATGCATCCAACCTTAAATCATTCAAAATACGAATTTTTCTTGGTTAGTAAGCTTAATTGTTTGTTCCAAAATGGAAACTGGTGACTCTCCGACAAAAATGTTTAATAGTTTATTAATTGAATACTGAAAAGTTTGGGTGTTCATCAGGACAGTTATCGTTTCTAGCACTAGTTGCTACGTTCATCTGATGAAATTGAAAGTAAAATTAACAACAAACAAGATGGTTTATTGCTTCACTGACGTTTCGCGCACCATGACAATGCGCATCCTCAGAGCGAATAACATACAAAATAACGCGAAACGTCAGTGAAGCAATAAACCATCTTGTTTGTTGTTAATTTTACTTTCAATTTCATCAGATGAACGTAGCAACTAGTGCTAGAAACGAGTTTATTAATTATTAGATAAGAAATAAAAAATGCTTTCTAAAACAATTTCAAATAACCTTAATGTATGGACGGTTTTTGACACTAACTCAATTTCTGATTTCGTCTTGCAGACATGAAATCGACGTGGCCTACTAATATCGCCATTTTCAAGTAAACAAGCGTTCAACTTTCATGTGCAATTTTCTGTATTTGTTCTTACGTGAATTGTGAAGCAATAAACATTATGCCACTGGCTTCTATTGTCGCAACGTGTGTTGAGCTTCTGCAAATGTTGAATTCATCTTAAAAAAGGGTAACTTTATGTCCAGGATAACAGACAAAGAAAGCCTTTCTAGTTGAGCACAGACTTAGCAGTTTTGCATAACCTGTTTTATCGATGAAGGTCAATGACTCACCGAGGCTGAGAGAGTTAAGTTTCCGCTTACAGATGAATTATTTACTAATCCATTAAACAAAGTCTCAAATAGAAATGTAGTCTTAAAATACGTTGTTGAACAACACAAACCCAACATTGGAGCCATCGTTACTGGTTGCTGCCGTGTTTCCGATTCGCTTACTAAACTGGGTTATCTAGAACAGTGGTTCCCAATCAATGGGTCCCAGAAGAAAAATTCTGGGTCGCTTGTATTTTTCAAACAAGAAAAATGTTTATGTAAAGTAGCTGTTTGTATAATATATTACAATTAATCAAAATCCTACAATAGTGCAGGCCCTTAGGGGAATCTTTAGGCTAAACGTGTTACATGTTGTTTTTTTGCATATTTTTGCAGTTGGTCAACCCAAGTTTGATTTTAGTGGGTGCCGCAACTTTTTGGGTCACGTGATCACCCCCAAATCGGGGATTTCTCAAGAAATCATATTTCAGCTCTTTTTACGGCATTTTTGTGCAATTACATATTTGATTTTTGCACATTTTAACTTAAAAAGCACATACAAATAAGTGAGAGATAATAAACACTTGAAATTTGATTGATGATGTGTAATTGAACACATGTAATTTGATTGATGACGTGATTATGACGTCATCACATTTTTTGCTTTTTTAACCTATTTTGGTCGTTTGCTGTTGGTTTTAGTTGGAGTACCGGTTACTAAAACCATTTCACAATTCCTAAAAGTAGTTTCGTCATGATTGCATCTTTTATGACGTCATCATTACATTATTAAAACTAGACAACTTCAAATTCAGGAACCAAAGGCAAGTTTATTCCGAAAAAAGCGATCAAATACTCTCATTATTGGCCTAAGTTTTGCAAATGCTTAAAATTTTACAATTGCAAGCAATAACAATAATTCCAGTACATGACGCAATAACGACGTCATCGAGGGTATAACCAGAAGAGCAGCTACCAGGGGTGAATTTCCCTTTTAGTCATGCAATTTTAAAATTTAAAATAATATGTAATTATGATCTACAAATCAAATTAATACACGACACAAGATGATGCAATGTCAGAGTCTTAACACTGTCAGTTCAAGATGAAAAAAGTAGTGGTTTTCGATGTTAAATTCCTACCATACGTAATTTGGTGTTAAAAAATTCGTTCGACAAGTATTACTATAATTGCTGACCATATTTTTAGTAAAAACCAACCAAATCGACCGCCCATTGCGAAAAATTACTTCATAAAATTATTACATTTAGCCACAGAAGGCATGTTCCTGTACAACAATAGTTTGCTTCAACAGATAGATGGCGTCACCATGGGTTCCCCATTGGGCCCAACACTGGCAAACTTTTTCTTGGCACACATCGAAACCAAAATATTTGAATTTTATCGTGATTTTTATCCCAAACTGTATTTACGTTATGTTGATGATATTTTCGCCATTTTTGATGATGATGAATCGTGCTCAAAATTTTTAAACCTTTTAAATTCGCAACATAAAAATATCGAATTTACACTTGAAAAATCCAATGATACCATCGCTTTTTTAGATGTTGAAATTGAAATTAAACGCAATTCTTTTGACACCTGGATTTGGCGAAAACCTACCAACACTGGCTTGCTTTTAAATTATAACGCTCTATGCCCTAGGAAATGGAAATCTGGTTTAATCTTGTGTCTGTTATCTCGTGCTCGTTTGGTGTGTTCTGATGATCAGTTGTTTCAGAAAGAAATCAAAAAATTAAAAAACATGTTTTATTTAAATGGATATCCTTCTCACTTTTTCAATAAAGTCTTAAACACCTTCATGGCTGATGAACCAAAAGACACGTCTGAAGAGGTAGATTTTAGTTATTTCATTAATATACCCTATCTAGGAAAAGATTCAACAATTTTTGCGAAAAACCTAGCTAAACTTATAAAAAAGAAATTTTTATTTGACATTCATCCTGTGTATAAAACATTTAAAGTGCACCAATATTTTCAATTGAAGTCGCCTACCCCCTTTGCTCTTTCTTCAAATGTTGTGTATAAATTTAGTTGTTTGCGTGACGCAAACCAGACATACATTGGTATGTCAACCAGACATTTGTTGACAAGGGCCGGGGAGCACTTAAACCCAAACCTAACAACTAAAAGTGCAATTAAAGAGCACATCGCCTCTTGTGAAACGTGCACTGACAATGTCTCGATCGACCAATTTAAAATCATCTCTCGAGGCAGATCTGATTTTCAGACCAAGATCATGGAAGCCTTAAGAATCAAACGTAACAATCCATCTCTCAACCGGCAGTTATTCGCCTGTGGCTCATCGTTCCTTTTGTGTGTGCTCTAATTGTTTTGTCCAATGCCTGTAGTCTACACCTCACGTGATCTGTTTCCCACCGCATAATTTACTCGCAATCATTCTCGTATCATTTGTTCAGTTTGTGCTTTCAGTCCAGAGTGTCGTTACAGTTACAGTGCATAGTCAAATTTATCTTACGATTTTTCATTTTATGTATTGCAGATTTAATTCCTGATGAGGACACACGTACGTGTCGAAAACGTTTGAGTTTATTTTATTTAATTATGTTATATTTTGTGTGAAATAAAGTATGCTAAACCCGCTAAAGTTGCCATGTTTTATTTCTGTATGGTTCAACAAAGCAAACTCTCTACCAAAACTTTTTTCAATTTACAACATAGAATTTAGAAAGTCAAAAGCATTTCTTGAATGATCAGTGTGGATTGGAGATGAAACGTCAATGTGGATTGAAGATGAAACATCAGAGAGGATTGGAGATTTTGTTGTCGAATTGCATGTTTCGTACTCGCATGAACAAAGACTTGTGCATTTTATGGATTTTTTCTTACACGAACATCGAGAGCCACAAGTAGACTGACAACTACAATGATGTATCATTTCGTGAATCGATGATGCGGATTGAGTTTAGGTCCAAAACGTAACAAGCTGATTTGCATCATTATGTTTCCAACCCCAAGCTAAAGGAGAAGGTAGTTGCTGAACATTTACGAGGCTTGATTTCCATATTTCAGCTTGATATATCGCTCTGTGTGTAGCCTATGTTGCATCAGAGCAGCTGACGTTGGTGGCAGCTTTGCAATAGTGCAGCCATTGGTAAACATCATATAACGGCATTCGTCTACATCCGTGATAGGACCATTGCCATAAGAGCTATGCTATGACATACTTTTGTATGTCATTTATAGAACTAGGAGAGCTTGAGAAATTCAGAGAGTTAAATAAGCCACACATTTCGATAAGATTAAGCATCCAACAATCTCAAGCCTTTTTTTCCAAAGACGAAACAGTATCACAGATTGTGATAGCATAAAAGAAAGGTAAAGAAGCGCAAATCATCAGAGATTGAGGAAAAGATGAAACAATGTCATGGATTGGAATGAAGCGAGTTTTTTCTCCAACTCCAAATTCAACCCATAGTTTACAGAGTTCTAACTTGTCAAAACACAAAGTTGCAATAATTACCACATCAGTATCTAGCCTACTGTTTTGACTATGGCATCGAATTTTCCATGTTTCACATGGAGAAACATACGGGTGTCTGCCTCTTCGTGATCACGCGGGGAAATCTCAGACATGTCCAATGCTTGATTGCTAAGAGCTGTATCTAACGATGTAACAGCAATCGTAGACAAGTTTGGATCGACTGAAGTTATCACAGCTTGTTGAACCAGTTGATATAGCGCAGTTTTGTTGCTGTCATTTCTCAAAAACTCAGACCAGTTGAGAGGAAGACGAGTATTACTTGTGACAGCCACGTAACATCCAGACCCTCGCCTGTTTCTTGCAGAAGATAAGCCTCAAATAGCTACCGCCATCACAGAACATGCCAGCAGTGTGATGTCAGGCGATTATGAAGTAGTGAAAGAATCTGCCTCGAAAACCGATCACTACGTCCTTGATGGAGGGTTCTTGTTGCATCGAGTGCCATGGAAAGCTGGAGACAGTTATGGGTCTATTGCACAGTCGTATGCAGATTTTACCATTCGTCATTATCGCCAAGCAACGGTGGTCTTTAGTGGATATGGCGGTCCGTCGATCAAAGACAATACCAATCAAAGACGCGACATGAACGTCCACCCGGTTGTTCACTATACTGTAGCCTAGACATCAAGTTCATTGGAAAGAAGAAGCAGTTCTTGTCTCGAGCTTCCAACAAAGAAAGATTAATTTCTCTAATTTCTGCTTAACTGAGGAATAGAAGCTGCAATGTGCTCAACGCACCAGGTGATGCAGAACTGTACAATCAACGACTAGCATTTCCGAATGTATAAACTTGCCGCTACTGTGGCATCATTCGGGTCCAGTAGTGCGGTTTGTGAGAGTGGCTTCCCGGTCTTATCTCGGATAGACAAGCTAGGGACTTCACTAAGTCCCGGAGACAAGCCCACACGCAGTCTATGTTCCAGACGAGACAGGCGAACTTGGTTATGTTGGATTTAAAAAAGAAAATGACCGAGAAAATAGACCTGGACGTTTTTGTTAATAGATTCATTAAAGTCCATCCACGCCTTTTGTTAACCCATCTATCCTATTTGGACCTAACCTATCTATGGCGAGGATACATTTCAGTGATGGTGTGAAATACGTTCTCACTATTATCATTAAAAGATTGATCTGGAAGAGATGATTGTTGATTCTGCACTAGATAAAATGAGGTGCAATGTAGGCTACACATTGTAGGCTACAATTATTATTATTTACAAAACCATGAGTGACAGGTGCAACGGTTGCAGCCCTATTTGATCATAGTTAAACGCTTATTTTCTATTATGTATACTTGTATAGTATATTTTGTGTGATTTATGCAGCGCATTAGAGGAAAATGTAAATAAACTAAAACAAATTCGAAGTCCATGAAAGGCAATGGATTAACTAACAAAAGAATCAACTACAAAATCATAAATTTCACTGCGGTTTCTACGCCAATTTTTAACCATTTTATCACTAGTTGGCGGTCGGATGTTTTAAAAATGATTTTGCTTCTCAATTTCTATGCTGTCTTCATTATAACTGTTTATAAGCTACTGCTACAGCATGTAATTGACTCTATGATGCCAGTTCACGCTGCTGTTTCTACTATAGTCTATATGCTGATATAAACACTGTAATACGATTAATGTTTTTACGTAAATATCCCACATTGTGTACAAACGTCATTTTCGTACACGATACGGAAGTTAAAAGTTGGGCCCCCTCTAGAATACTTATTGTCCCTCCCCCTGGTGCTCTAAGCTAGTTACGGGCCTGCTTCAGAGTTTACTACCAGATTATGGTGAGGATGGGTAGGCTACTGACGATGGTATGGATGCTCTAGACTGAGGATGGAAAGTAGATAATAATCAGATGATTCCAATCATGACGGACATGAAAGCTTCCCCGGACAACCTATTAAAAATAACACACTGCAATTGCGAATCGTGTCCACCTCGATTTCACTACAGTTGCCGGAGATATGTGCTACCATACCATGTTGGATGTGGACCATGACAAACTGGTTCATGTGTCCATACAGCAATCACATAATTACAGACGATGACATCGAGATTTACAGCGATGAGCATTAGTAATACTTGATCCATTTGCTTTCTTTACGCTGATTATGTCAAGAGTCTACATGACCACATCGTGTAAACTCTTTATGCCTGCTCAGTTTACCCAAATATATATAGAAATTTACCGGGTTTTTTAATAAACAATACATTGTTATTGTATATTTTTAATTATTTTGGCAGCCATCTTGGATTGCCATATTGAATTTATAGGCTATCAGATAATTTAACAATTCTGAGAATGGTCTCATTGACTTTACAGCACAGGGTATAAAAACCTAGATATAGACACCAAAACTACATGTTTTGATCATAGGATGACCGAGTTATGGTCAATTTTCTGTTATTTTACTGGTTTGGCGGCCATCTTGGATTGCCATATTGAATTTATAGGCTATCAGATAATTTTACAATTCTGAGAATAGTCTCATTGACTTCCCAGGGTATAAAAACCTAGATATAGACACCAAAACTACATGTTTTGGTCATATGATGACCGAGTTATGGTCAATTTACTATGTTATTTTAATGGTTTAGGGGCCATCTTGGATTGCCATATTGAATTTATAGGCTATCAGATAATTTAACAATTCTGAGAATGGTCTCATTGACTTCACAGGGTATAAAAACCTAGATATAGACACCAAAACTACATGTTTTGGTCATGTGATGACCGAGTTATGGTCAATTTACGGTTACAGTAGAACTCGGTTAATCCGGATTCGATTTGACCGGCGATTCCATCCGGATTAGGCGAAGATCCGGATTAACCGATGACGGTTCTATCAAGCCTGACGTTACCTAGATAGAAGGGTATCGGTAAAAATCACCGAAATTGAACGCATTAGTGTGATCATCTGCCAATTCCCAGACGCGCGATCACCACATTAGCGACCCAGTGATAGAGTTCATTTGAAATGCAGTATGCATGTAAAATGAATGTATTTGTAGACTCTGCGTCTAACGCAAGAACACACTGGCAAAAGTTACATCTTCAGACATGCGTGTCGGAATAATCTGTAGTTACTCAAAACTTTTGAAAACAGTTACCGAAGACGAGTTTCTATGAAAAACTTACAAAAAATCAGGGTCAAACAAAGCAAATCCGGATAAAGCGATAGAGAAAGCGCAACTTTTGTCCGGAATAGGCGAAGATCCGGATTAAATAATCCGGATAATCCAAAGCTGTTTCTCAAGAAAAAGATTACAAATCATTTGTACTTCCAGTTTTATCCGGATTAGGCGAAGATCCGGATTAACCGAATCCGGATTAACCGAGTTCTACTGTATTTCAATGGTTTGGCGGCCATCTTGGAAGCTATCTTGAAAATAACCACTTTTCGGAAGTTGGATTCCTTAAGATTTTGAATAGGTTAGTACTGACACCCAATACTAATCAAATCAGTTGAAAAACCTTTTGTTGCAATTTTTTGGGGTCAAACCATATATGCCCCTACCTATAGTTATTGCCTACCAACCATACTAACCTATAAGAAAAACATCTGAAAAAAAAATCACATAACAAAACTATGACGTCGTTCATGATGCAATGCTGACGTCATATTTGAAGGGGTAATTATTTAAGCATTGGTAACTTATTGTAACCAAAAAAGTAACACCAACAACAAACAAGCGACTACAATAAGAAAAAAACAAGCAAAAAATTAATATATGATCTCACAACGACGTCATTAATAACATAATTTTGTGTGATTTTTATCTCGTGTATTTTGTAGTGGCAGTCAGTCCAAATGTAAAAAAATAACGTACCTAATTGCATGAAAATGCCGTGAAAAGAGCTCAAAATTGATTTGGGGGAATCCCCGATTTGGGGGTGATCACGTGACCCAAAAAGTTGCGGCACCCACTAAAATTGAAGTTGGATTCATCAACTACAAAAAAATGCAAAAAAACAACGTCTAACACGTTTAGCCTAAAGATGCTCATTTTTGCCCCTAAGAGCCTGCACTACAACAGGCCTCTGGCTTGTAGGTATTAGGCTAAATTGTTTGAAAGTTTTACGTCATGCGACGCAAAAAGTAAGAGGTTCTCGCATTCCTTAATGTTCACTGTTTGAAATCCAGCACTTTGACTGTCCCAATACGAAATAGGCTAATGCATTTTTCTTGCCTCTTAACTTTCTGCAGTAGCCAACATAATTTTGTACATTCGCTGAGGATGCTCATTCCCATGATGCCCGAAACGTCAGTAGCTTAAAGCAATTTGTATATTTCTACTTTCACTTTTATCAGATAAACTAGAAAATGATAATCTTGATGAACATCTGACCTTTCAAAAGCCTGAATTACGCTTTTTCTCATCTGCAAACGTTTACGTCCCTGGGTGGGCTTGAACCACCAACCTTTCGATTAACAGTCGAACGCGCTAACCGATTGCGCCACAGAGACATACAAGAGCAATGATTTTCTAATGTTTATGTAACTTTAATGGCTGATGACGAAGTTGGACCAACAAGGTCAATCTTGCATCATTTTCTTCTTTGATTGTGAGTGACGGTATGATGCTCAGCTAATATTGGTCTGTGCACGGCTGCCAGAAAATCTATCGTCTCATCTTGATTTGCCGTTTTTGTGATCAGTGATACAACATTGGCATTATTAGATATCAGCATTACAAAAATGTTCGGCTGAAAACAGATTTTATTGGTCAATATGCTACATATCACGTGAACAGCAACATTCGTACGTACTGAAGTGTGATTGGTCAACCTTCGATCATGTCGCACTTCACCTTGAAACGTCTCCTCTCGTCGCCAAGATTTACTAATCTCGGATCTGAACCTTGTCGGAACACGTTCACTACTTTAGCTCCTCTGCAGAAATAACATTTGGACAAAGAGTAATGATAAAGTCAAAAATGACATTTTGTTACAAACGTTAAAACAACCCAGCAATAAAATTTGCCATTTTCTGATCACTTCAACGTCACCAGACGTTGAAGTGATGCAAAAACAATCACATTTGGCTAGTTTGACACGGAAGAGTGCAATGCTTTTCATATGAAGTAGGCTATATGTTACACATTAAACACATCATCCAATCAATATCTCGGCCTAAAAGTTTTGTTTTTTTTACATTGAATCAACATCTTCAAACCTTGAACCAATGTAAAAAATATGTCTTTGCTGACTAGGGTGGGCCTACAGCGCTACGACAAGTAGGCATTGTTGAGAGAAACGAAGACAATGTGGACTTGCAATTTTCTTTGGCGAGGGTGAAGTAACATATTCAATTCTATAACATGATGAGCACTCTTCTGGTGCAAACTAAGCTGAACTATCACAAGATGTATAAAGTGATAATCTGCTTTTATTCCGACGTTTCGTCAATCAGACAAGACAGACTTTTTCAGGGGGGCTAGGTCAGGAAATGACTAGGCTACCTGTCTGCTGTCTAGCATGGCAAAACGCAGGACCATGTCGCTGTAATTTACAGTGTATGCCTGAATGGTTTACAGTGTAATCCAATCAAACATGCAAAATAGAATTCTTATTTGAAATCAACCAAATGCTAAAAAAATTGCTGCAAATGTAAATGCAAAATTGTAAAATGACCGTAAGCATTAACCTAATTGATAACATAGAAGTATCCTAACTGAAGAATTATTGCTGTCTTCCAGCTTTTTGAGAAAAAATTCTTTGTTTTTTTATTGGTAAAGATAACAAAATTAGGTTAAAAAATACGCTTTTTAATTGTAAAGTGTAAATTTAAAATCTAACAAGAAAAAAAAACAATATCGTTAAGCTGCATTTCAACTATAAAACGTTTTTGCTTTTGAAAAAAGGAGCCCAGCAATTTCTATTTTTTTGTTAGCCAATTGTTCCATTTTTGCAAAAGGCTAAATGTAACATCACACAACTTAAGACATTAAACGGTTAGTTTTTAAAAGAATAATTTCTCCGCCTGACCTAGTCCAAACTTTAAGGAAGTGGTCTTCTTCCGAGAAGGTTTCCAGTTCATCGTTATTCAGACGCTCAACTATTCTCCGCCTTGGTGGAAGTATCAGCTTTAGACCTTGCTCAATTGAAAAGTGTAAAGTAGGTGGGTCGCTATCTGTGAGAAAATGCAACTTAATTGTCTCTGAACATCCACTCTCACCGCAACGTGTTAAAAATGTGGAAAAGATGTTATTACATTTTAGTTTTTTTCAAACGTTGTCCTCAAATTCAAATGCATTTCCCAGAATGTAGTCACAAGACAAATGAAGCATTGCTGAAGATAACGAACAGTAACAATATGCAAACGTAATAGTAAGTATGAGCTTAAGTCGTAAATGTGATAATAAATTAAAGCACAGTTGCTAAAACTTTAAAATCTATGGCAGGACGAAAATTAAACCACTTCTTTTGGTATTACTTTAGTTCGTCTTGTTGCCTTGCCTCATCAGTAACTTGCAAATAAAACACATAATTGAATCTCACCATCACCTTTTGCGTGTTGTTGATAACCTAGCACTTACATAATAACCCTTTGACTTTGTCCGTAGGACGTAGTGTCAAATCGTTTACGTAGTCTGGAAAGTATCTTCTGCTTAACCACGTCTTGGCAGAGGAGAGGGACTCTTTGGAGACTTGAGACTGAGGAATCTAATACAAGAAGTAATGAAGCTGAATACTAATGAGCACCCAATTCCATATTAAGCTGCGCTGGTTCGGCTTTCGGGCTGTTCGCTTGAGCTACGCATTTCAAGGACTGTCCTCTATTCAGTGCCATTTAGTGAATGGAATAATTCTCCAGCAACAACACTTCAACAATCAGAAAAATTCATTCTGCCGATCTCAGTAACCGGCCCTGTGTCAAAAGCCTCTACAAGTCTACAAGTAGGCTATGCGAAACTACCAGAAGTAATCTATCAGTGGCTCTCTCAATCCGAGAATAAAGATTTAAAACCAACCAAACCATACTCTTAGCAAGTCGTAGGCTACATCAACAATGGCTTTAAAAAGATAATTATTTTACGCTTGAGCAACCCACTTTAAAATAGCTCTCAGTATGATAGAATTTACAGACAGCAACTTTCGCAAAAATTTCACTCTGTCAATCTCGGTGGTCGGGCCGCGTCGGGGGTTCGAAGCTTTCACAGCTTCACAAGTATGCGAATACTGTATACTAGGATTAAGCTGCCCAATAGGCTTTCTCAGTTCGATGATAAAGATTTACATAACAAAAAACTACGACATAAAAGAAGAAAATACATAGAATTGTAGTTGAAAAAGCTATGAAACAAAATCTTATCACAAAACCAACCTACAAGAAAACGAATCATATTTTACTTTAATTTTGTGTCAGAAAGGCAGCCAGTGTGTTATTCTGATTGTACTTTTACATAAACCTCTAGCAATGCCAAAACTGGACGAGTTATCCATAACATGATTTATTTTTGTTACAAAGAGCAAAGTTTGCTTTGATGTGCAAGAGGAATCAAATACGACAAAACTTTGAAATAAATCACATATAAAATTTTGGGTTTAGTGGTGGCTGTGGCAAAAGCTGGAAAAACAAGCATGCGACGCCGCAAGGTTTCGATACGTTATGCATGTTTTTGAAAATTATGTTTTGAGTAAATGTTGGCGACTAACCACTAACCAGCAGTGCAAGCAAATCTACAAGTGAAGCTGCCAGGATTGAGCTTTCAAAGAGGCAATCTCATTCCGACAATGGAGATTCCCACAATCAAACAAGTTAACATAAATAAAACTCAAGTAAGAAACTATTATTCAATCACTTTGGCAAGTTTTTCCCTTTTTTCCTTTGTTCTTTTTTCAATTTCCAAACGCCGCTCTTCAACCATAGCATGTCGGTTTCTTTTGGTGGTTTGCTTTGATATGTAGGCGTACTTTTCGTGACAGAATCTGAAAAATCGAAAAATAAAACATGTTGATCCGAAAAAGTTGATTTTAACGTGCTGCGTGCAGTGCAGCACGACATGGTACTGTTTATTGGCTACTTTCTCGAAATAAACATTAACATGGTTTGATAAGACCAGGGATTACGCATTTATTAGCTTACATTTTTTTGCACATCTGAAATGTGATCTTTACAAAAACAAGCTTATGGGTAAGTTACTATGTTAATAAGTTAACTGTCCGCTGCATAGCCGAGTGGTGAGAGCCTTGGAACGGTAATCGAAAGGGCGGCGGTTCGACACCGCTCAAGAGCATGCGGCTGTGTCTCTGGCGGGACACTTAAAGGTATGCCTGAAGGTGGACACGAAGATTGGCTTCTTTGCCTTCCCGTCCACTTAATCTAAATCTTCAACCACCGGGTGTAAGCCTGGATACGACAATAAGTTAACTAAGTGTGCAACTACAATCAACCATCCATGTAGCTGCAGAAATTTGAAGAAGCGGAGAGCTTTCTATGGAAAGCATAATCTTAACACTGGTCATCACCAATTGATCATTTTGCGTGGAAAATGTGGCGAGTCGACGATTTCGTTATTGAAACAATCAAACTAGTATCTAGGCCAACCCTAAAATATCTATGCATAGTATTTTGAAGTTTGGTCTTGTATTCAAGCTTCATAAACGTTATCTAACTAAATAAACACCGGCATTTTTTGAGATAAAAATAAATTTCTTCAACTTTTCTGAAAGGTCTTACAAGTTTTTTTTAAACCTAACAAATTTTTATGACAGTTTTAAATGTCGGGTCGCATGAAACACTTTTTAAAAACGGCACCGAATCTTATTCGTGTTTGGCACTCAGCAAAAAATATAAAGCAGTGATAACAATATTACAGTAAGTATTTGGCTGTGGCTTTATACTGCTGTGCTGACTCTGCGTGTGATTGAGAGCAATGGGAATCTACGATAGATACAACTCTACATTCTACAACACATAAAAACATATCGTTATCACAATTAAAATACTTGTGCCAATGGTGGATTAGGTTTGGAAACACTTCCATCACTGCTGGATGGAATACGGAACGATTGATTATTCCAAAGGCCGTAGCTTCGTAAACAATCTGATCCGCCAACTCGCTGTTCATATTCACCTTTACAAATTGCATACAATTAACGTCAACCCTATTACTTATTACATTAAAAATACAGCATAGTAAAAAGGCATTTCCCTCACACCTTTCATTTTTTGATTCATCAGTCATCACTTAACAGTGATGACAAATACAAGCAAAATTGACCTCGTTTGTTTTCAAACAAAAGTTGCGTTTTTGTGGAGTGGACTTCGTAAATTGGTAAAAATATAAAAATCAAAAGTAAAATCTTGCAGTATTTACCAGATAGTTTGTGTTACAATTCTTCGCTTAATGTAGCTACTTTGAACAAAACGATTTGCAATCTGTGAAACTCCATGTCAGTGCAAGGTCAAAACGAAATGCAAAATTATCCGCGGTTGTAGGACGCTTATGTTAAACAAAGTTTTCCTTGCAGCCTACGAAATCATTTGAACGTGTTGCCATAATGAAAGATGAAATTACTCTGTACTTTCAGAAAATATATCAATTACTTGATATGAGTAGCCTAACTTGAAATAGATCATCACTTATCAGTCAAGATGATTTTTTGAGACAAATGAAAACATCCATGAGGCCATTGAAGATACAAACAAAAAGTAGGCTATAGACGACCCGTTTTGATAAAAAACCTGTACTTTTAATTGGTAATTTTGGTAACCAGAGCCGCGTCAGTGATTCCAAGTCCACATTACAAGTATGGAACCTGCTGAAGCAGACAAGCTTAAAATGCATAGGCTAATGCCTGCGATCCATGTCGAAGAATTGGGAATTTGATGAGTTGTATGACATGCTTAAGGCATTTATTAGCATTGTTGAAAGCCGCAAGTTAAATGTTTGACATACATTTCTTCATTGTCCACCATCAGCGTTTTGGTCTATATTTAGCAACCAACATGCTTCGTAATAAACCACCAACCGCCAAATACTGCTCAGCAAACGAGCTAAGCGAATCTAGCGAGTGGCCTTGGGGGGGGGGGGGGGGGGGGGGGGGTAAATTCAAGAAAACACAATGATATGTAGGGCTACATTAATCCGACTTTTCAAATACAATTGCTTTTCTGCGTTTTAGCGGGCGGTTGCCCCAATCGCCACCTCTCTCACTGGCTAGGCTATATGTTAAGTTACACTATACCCTGATCTTAGGCGGCACATATGATTCCAAGTAGCATTTGACGATTGTCTCTCTCTTTTCTTTAATGATGCCCTTATCTTCAGGGGAGAAACATCCGGACTCTTTCAAAGTTTTCGCGTTGTCGCAAAGGGCCACATACCTGTTTCAAATGCAAATGAACTACATACAATAATATTCTGAAAGTTTTTCACAAATGACAAGGGGCTTGTTACTCTTCAAAAAAATCCTTTGTCGATCTCTCACTCTTCAAATATGATGAAAATCAAAGCTATTATGAGCAGACATAGGAGAGAAGCGGTCTTAATCTTGTTCAAAACATTTTTTTTGTTTTTCTAATGTCTCTGAGTGTAGGTGAACCAGCCAATTACTGAACTGTGCCTACTTTGTACGTGGACTGTATAGATGTTAATTCTTTTTATCGTAGTCAGATATACGCCTTCAGATTCAAGGTCTAAATAACTTCACATAAAGTTAATATGGAAGAAAATCCTCATGTTTACTTGCGAACATGCTTTTCAATGTATTGCAAAACAGATATGTTTCCGATTGTAACCAAACCGACATCCTTTCTGACTTCAGCCAGGCGGATACTTTTTTTTCAGAGGAGCTTGATCGTTACTACATTCCCAGCTAACAAATTCTTCTCTTCTAGGCTACACATTGATTCAACGCCTGCACCTTGGATCAATGTATTGATACTTGAATCAATCAATGCATCTTGTGTCAATGTATTCGCAATTGAGAGTCTGCAATCATAACTCAACAACATGACGCTTTAACTTTCCAGGCTGATGGCCAAAAAAGCTACAAGAGGAATCACATCAAAATCAGTTACTAGTTCACTAAAACCCTTGGCAGCTTGTTTCACCTCAACATGATCATCAGAAAGAACTTATTGAAAGAGAAATCATGTTTTTTTTTTATATAAAAAAGGCATTCAAAATGCAACTTCACCTGTCATTCTCCATCCAAAAGGCGAGGTCATTCACAAGAAAGTTGAGAGTCACAGTTTTGCCGTTGATAGTTTTGGTTCTATGACGTATTTCTAGATCTGTATTCATGTGCTTGTACATGACAGTTTCGTATTTTTGAAACAAAAGAGCGGTGCTGCTTGCATCTGTCACCAACAAATTCAAACAAGAAAAGCTTACAGTCAATACAAATTTGAGTTTTGTTAGAAATTCTGAACAAACAGAACAGAGAGTAAAGTTCACAATGGCCGCTAATATATTGATAAACAGTATGGTGATAAACACTCACACTCATTCCACTCTTCTTCAGATAACTCTCAGTTACTGCAGGAAGCTGCTATAGAGTCTCTGAAGCAAATCAGTGCACGCCAGCATTGTTACATAAAAGTCGGGCTTGGTAACGTTAACAATCATAAAGTTTGTTCTTCCTGTGAGTAACTGGCCTGACAATGACAGCTATCATTATGATCTTCCTTATCATCATCATCCTATCATTATTATCATTCGACAGTAAGTGTCTACTGGGAAAATGAATTGCTGCTGAGCTATTGCAATCGCAGTGCTTGTAGTTTTATGCTGCCAAACGGGCAAAAAACTTCAACTAAGCTATAGGTCTACTTCTTTTTCCATCTAAAAAATTGTGAGAATAAATCATGTATTTTCTGAAACACTTTCTTCGGCGCTATTGATCAGATAGTAGGTCATGCATAAATGTTAGTCTTAACTGGATCTTTGAAAAACTAATTTCGTGAAAAATTTATATCTTTCAGAACTCTAAGCAAATCATCGTAGGCTAGCATGTACTGACCTCCACCACCAGCTAAAGTTGAATGAGGACGTTCTGGAATGTTCTTGAGATAATTCGAGAATTCTTCATAAAGTCTTGGTTCTCTCATTGACTTCAAAAAGCGAGCGATTTTCCTCATGTGCTCGCTGAATAATGTCCACGCCCGACTCTGCAAGAACATAAATATTTAGGCTACCATGAAAATATCATCTTCCATTTTCCAGTGTAATACGGGATCCGTATGGGAGTTTTCAGAGGCCGTAAAGTATACTAGGCTACATTACTACATACTGTATTTGTACTGTAGTACAAGTATAGGCTACTGCATTTGTACTGTAGAAAATAAAACAATAAAATTTAAGCAATAAGATTTGTATGTTTAACTAAGAATTATTTTGAAAAATGTTTAATTCAAAGCAGGCCCACACTCACACACACTTGACAGTTGTTTAAAAGGGGTCAATTGGAAACCAAATGTTGGAAACCATTATAAATCTTTTAAAAGATCCTAATTTATATCAAGTGGCTACGACATATCTGCTCTTGTTTACAGCTAGTTTAAGTGCACAACTCAATAAGAGCATGAATCAAACAGCATTTCAAGAAAGTGACTAAAATAGCGAGTTACCGTTGTGATAGCGTCGACATTCAAATTTTTCATCACTGGTTCCTCCTCCTGTTCTTCTTCAGCCTCTTCTGGAAAGGTATGGAAATACCTTTCTGCCCTGTTCAGAATATGTTGTCGTTATATTTTTTGAAAGGTAGGCTAGTGGTAAAGAGCGTTTGTTTATCTTCTAACACAATTAAAACAATCTACTATATCGACTCATGCACATCGATAGCCTACTATAATTGCAAACAAGCAACTTCCTTCCGGCAAACAATAATTGTTTGTTAATTATTAATGTATTATGAAACAACAACTGAAGTTATTAGCCTACAATTCCAGTACTATCATCATTGATGCATATCCTTGCTTGGGGAACGTGAAGATTCCATGGGAGCTGATGCGAGGAATAATTTCTCTCCGGGCAAGAAGATTATTAGAAAATTTCCTAGCTCCCTAAAGCTCAGTTATATCATAGCTGAAAGATCCTTAGTTTGTATGTCTATCCATGAGACGTGGACAATAGGGTGGGACGTTTTTGACTTTTTTTTGAAATTCAAAAACCGCTAGTCATAAAAAGTGGCACATGCATGAAAAAATTACGTGTGCAAAATTTCATCAGTTGGGGTTGCATCTTCTGCCCTCGCAGGGGAGTCAAACTTTTAATTTTTTGAAAAAAACGGGGAAATTTCACTTTCCGTTTAACATAATTTTTTTTTTTTTTTTTTTACTGGCTAATTATAAATTGTAAGTGGGATGTACCCAGAACTTTCCTATGTAAAGGCAAGTTCGAAGCTTAAGGTTTACTGCCCCCGCATCGACGACCAAAATGCTGAATTTTCACCAATTTGAGATGCTATTTTGTCATTGTTCAATAAATAAACTTGTCGCAAAATGGCGAGATGGTGTTAACGCTGTACGCTCATTTATGTTCTGTCCACTAACTTTGCAGGATGATACGAACTGACAAACTAAAAGACGTAGTCTTGCTTAAATTAAAACCAATAGTAGGCTACGTTTGATCAGTTGCAGCTATAAAACGCAACCCAAAATTTACTTCAGAATAAAAGCAATATGATCTGCAGGTTCCGTAAATGGAATGTACTGTACAATTCCACGTGAATTGTTATCATGATTTTGTTTACACAAATTTGTCATTTACAAACCATTAAACGTTTTGATAGGCTACTACAAAACCACATAGTCTACAAGAGTAAACTTTGTTTGACAGCAATGTAACGATAAAAAAGAACTTGTGTTAACAAAAAAAAAAACGAAATTGTGTTAAAAATACCACAAACAACAAGGTCTTTTAGCCAGTTTCCCAGATTATTGCTCCAATTTAGTTCTGGCTGAAATCTATTGAATCATAAATTCTTGTTTCGACTGGAACCTAGGAATTTTTTTTTTCTTGATTGTAATATTGCTTTAATGTAGGCTACCCATCTCTTTCAACGCTGTCCACCACATGTGATGAGCATCTGTTGTGAAGGCATCTTTGTTTTGATGTGCTCTTTTATCACATTGCTGTCAACACCACGCATCGCTGGGGGTTCCGTAACTGGAATATTTTGCCAGTATATTATCTCAAAGTAACGTTCGGAACGGAACTGCAATATTGACAGCGTGAATTTTTGCTGACGAGTGCTGTAAGATGATAATATTCTTGAATTAAAAATTCTTCTCCATCCTAGTTCCCTTACATACTCTTTGGTATGTACAACATATGATTGCAATCAAAATGTTTTCAGGATGGGCATAAAACGCATTCCTCTATATTACTTTGTTGAGGATATTGCGAGCTTTATTCGATAGCTTCTGAGCAGAGTGTAGAATTTTAAAGAAGTCTTTTTGGCCATTAGTGAAATTGCTTTCCTTTATAATGGCAAACCATAGGCTACTGGAATAAACATTCATAATATAGTCCACACGTTCCACCAATACAGCTGACGCGTTAGATGCAGCATATAAACGTAGAATTTTATTGGCTGTGTTCAACCATCTTGAGTGGTTCATCATACCTGGACTCCTATATGCGAAATGAATGGATATATCTCCACTTTTCACTGCTCTGTGCATGTTTAGAAGATATTTTTGGTCAGTGCTGAGGTCATTTTCATCAATTTCAATCTCTGGTGCCGGAACTGCTTTATATTTTACAACATCTAGTTGTGTGACAGTGGCTAGCTGCTTTATAATGGACCCAGTGAAGCTATCAGGTCTGCTAGTAGGCTATTGCCAAATCTTTTATAAGATGCCTAAGAGGCAATTCATTACTATGGAGTAGGCATATTAACCATTGAAGTGGCTTTTGGAAATGATCTTCCAGGAGCTTTATCACGACGCCTTTTTGACTTGTGTTTATTGCGGTTCCATCGCATCCAATTGCCATTACATTATCGTAGCTAATTTTATTGGATCCAAGATATTCAAGAATCCCGGTAGCTATTGACACATTAGATCAGTTGGCTGCAGTAAAATGACCAATGAAATGATAACTTGGCTCCTCAAGTAAAGTAATGTGTTTTTCAACTGCGAAATGTTTTTGAAATCGCTCAGCAATTTCATTTTGTTTGATGGTTTAATCTTTTCGGCCATCAAAATATATGCTTTTCAAATTTATGCACATGATTGGCCTACTTTCAATTTGAGTTGTAAACCTCATTTTTTTTCGCTCTTCTCACTTTGCTTTTATCTATGACTGATTGAGATTCGCTATCCGTTACAACTCCCGCATCTTGTAGAAATAATGAAGCAATAAGTGCTGCAGACCTATCTGAAATACCAGTACGATCGCATGATTCAGCAAATACTACTAAACTGGAAGTAACCTTGCTTTTTCTGGGGTTTTCCGAGGCAAAACAGGGTTGATAATCAAAATCTTCGCAGCTTTCTTCATTGGATGACAAAGTTTCTGAGCTTGAATAAGAAGAAGGTGTTTTAACCAAAGCGCTACTTGTGCCTGCTCCTGGGTCTTCACGTAAAGAACGGAATTGTTCTGATCTTGCGACTCTCCTCGGTAAACGTTTAAAATTAGATTTTGTGGCCGATTTATCATGTTTATCAATCACCATTATGCGAGTTGTTTTTTGATCAAGAAGGAACTGGTGTTCTGTAACAAGGACACGATTTTCCTGCGGGCAAGTACATTGCAGAAAATTGGAACACTTAGGCTACAACAACAGATTTCAAATACTTTTGCTTTGCAGATTTTTTCATTTGGTCCAAATTTTGCTGAAATTTAGGCCCACCTCTAGAATTTGACTTCAAAAGGTTATTCTTTTTTTTTTGTAACTCTTTATCATAAATATGTACTGATGTTCGTACCTCATTCGTATCATCCTGCAAAGTTAATGGACAGAACATAAATGAGTGTACAGCGTCAACACCATCTCGCTCTTTTGCGACAATTTTGTTTATTGAGCAATGACAAAATAGCATCTCAACTTGGTGAAAACTCAGCATTTTGGTCGTCGATGCGGAGGCAGTAAGCCTTAAGCTTCAAGCTTGCCTTTACATAGGAAAGTTCTGGGTACATCCCACATACAATTTATAACTAGCCAGCAGAAAAATTATAAAAAAAATTATGTTAAAACGGAAAGTGAAATTTCCCCTTTTTTAAAAAAAATTGAAAGTTTGACCCCCCTGCTGGGGCAGAAGATGCACCCCCAAACTGATGAAATTTTGCACACTTAATTTTTTCATGCATGTGCCACTTTTTATGACTAGCAGTTTTTGAATTTCGAAAAAAAGTCAAAAAGCGCCCAGGCGCCCACCCTAGTGGACAACGTGCAGACGTTTTGAACTAAAATCAAGGAAGACTCGTGTTGTGAGCTTTGCTGAAGGTGAAGAACATGGCCAAGAAGAATTGTGGACTTGGCAGATATGATGCAGCACACTGGGACCTATTGTGCAGGCTATGTTGCCAGAGGTCAATGATCGTGCCAATTTTCGTTTGCTAAAACACGCTTCAGTGTCGGGTGATAGACCTTGATTTATTGTCAAAAGATAAATTTCTAAAGACTATAATTTTTTGCAGCTACAAAACCATATGTATACAGTAGATAAACAATAAACAAAAACAAAGCAAACCAATTGTTTTCCATGCTCTTGAACACATCGATGGAAGTTTGCACAAGCATGGAAGTTGTAACGGTGTCAACTGCTGCGACTTCTTTGATAATTTCCGACTCACACTGAAGCATGATGCCTGCAACGCAAATATGTAGTTGATAAAGAAGCATACATTTAATGGCACACATGACTTTTGTGCAAAACCTAGCAATTAAATTGGTCTAAAGCAGTGCTTCTCAACGGGGTCCAAGAAAAAACTTTCAACAAAATTTTAATTATTTTGATGTAAAGACGAAAAGAAAGAAAATTTTCAATTCGTCCCTGGGTGGGCTTGAACCACCAACCTTTCGGTTAACAGCCGAACGCGCTAACCGATTGCGCCACAGAGACGGTTAATTGAACAAATATTCAACAAAAATTTTACTTTTTTTGAGATAAAATCGAGAATAAAATAGATCTCCATTTCGTCCCTGAGTGGGCTTGAACCACCAACCTTTCGGTTAACAGCCGAACGCGCTAACCGATTGTGCTGCAGGGACGGTTATTTGAAAAAATATTCAACAAAAATTTTAATGGTTTTGAGCCAAAGTCGAGAATAAAATAGATCTCTATTTCGTCCCTGGGTGGGCTTGAACCACCAACCATTCGGTTAACAGCCAAACGTGCTAACCGATTGCGCCACAGAGACGGTTAATTGAACAAATATTCAACAAAATTTTTACTTTTTTTAAGATATAAAGTCGAGCATAAAATAAATCTCTATTTCGTCCCTGGGTGTGCTTGAACCACCAACCTTTCGGTTAACAGCCGAACGCGCTAACCGATTGCGCCAAAAAGACGGTTAATTGAACATTTATTCAATAAACATTTTAATTATTTTGAGATTAAGTCGAGAATAAAACAGTTCTCTATTTCGTCCCTGGGTGGGCTTGAACCACCAACCTTTCGGTTAACAGCCGAACGCGCTAACCGATTGCGCCACAGAGACGGTTAAACCGAACAATTATTCAACTTACATTTAATTGTTTTGAGATAAAGTCGAGACTAAAACAGATCTCTATTTCGTCCCTGGGTGGGCTTGAACCACCAACCTTTTGGTTAACAGCCGAACGCGCTAACCGATTGTGCCACAGAAACTGTTAATTGAACAATTATTCAACAAAAATTTTAATGGTTTTGAGCCAAAGTCGAGAATAAAATAGATCTCTATTTCGTCCCTGGGTGGGCTTGAACCACCAACCATTCGGTTAACAGCCGAACATGCTAACCGATTGCGCCACAGAGACGGTTAATTGAACAAATATTCAACAAAATTTTTACTTTTTTGAGATATAAAGTCGAGAATAAAATAGATCTCTATTTCGTTCCTGGGTAGGCTTGAACCACCAACCTTTCGGTTAACAGCCGAACGCGCTAACCGATTGCGCCACAGAGACGGTTAATTGAAAAAATATTCAACAAAAATTTTAATTGTTTTGATATAAAGACGAAAACAAAAAAAGTTTTCATTTCGTCCCTGGGTGTGCTTGAACCACCAACATTTCGGTTAACAGCCGAACGCGCTAACCGATTGCGCCACAGACACAGTATTTGAACAATTATTCAACAAACATTTTAATTGTTTTGAGATAAAGTCGAGAATAAAATAGATCTCTTTTTCGTCCCTGGGTGGGCTTGAACAACCAACCTTTCGGTTAACAGCCGAAAGCGCTAACCAATTGCGCCACAGAGACTGTTAATTGAACAAATATTCAACAAAAATTTTAATTGTTTTGAGACAAAGTCGAGAATAAAATAGATCTCTATTTCGTCCCTGGGTGGGCTTGAACCACCAACCTTTCGGTTAACAGCCGAACACGCTAACCGATTGCGCCACAGAGACTGATACTTGAACATACATTCAACAAAAATTTTAATTCTTTTGATATAAATACGAAAGAAAGAAAGGTTCAAATTCGTCCCTGAGTGGGCTTGAACCATCAACCTTTCGGTTAACAGCCGAACGCGCTAACCGATTGCGCTACAGGGACGGTTATTTGAAAAAATATTCAACAAAAATGTTAATGGTTTTAAGCCAAAGTCCAGAATCAAAGAGATCTCTATTTCGTCCTGGGTGGGCTTGAACCACCAACCTTTCGGTTAACAGCCGAACGCGCTAACCGATTGGGCCATAGAGACGGTTAATTGAACAAACATTCAACAAAAATTTTACTTTTTTGAGATATAAAGTCGAGAATAAAATAGATCTTTATTTCGTCCCTGGGTTGGCTTGAACCACCAACGTTTCGGTTAACAGCCGAACGCGCTAACCGATTGCGCCATAGAGACAGTTAATTGAACATACATTCAACAAAAATTTTAATTGTTTTGAGATAAAGTCGAGAATAAAATGGATCTCCATTTCGTCCATGGGTGGGCTTGAACAACCAACCTTTCGGTTAACAGCCGAACGCGCTAACCGTTTGCGCCAAAAAGACTGTTAATTGAACAAATATTAAATAAACATTTTAATTGTTTTGAAATAAAGTCGAGAATAAAATAGATCTCTATTTCGTCCCTGGGTGGGCTTGAACCACCAACCTTTCGGTTAACAGCCGAACGCGCTAACCAATTGCGCCACAGAGACGGTTAATTGAACAAATATTCAACAAAAATTTTAATTTTTTTGAAATAAAATCGAGAATAAAATAGATCTCTATTTCGTCCCTGAGTGGGCTTGAACCACCAACCTTTCGGTTAACAGCCGAACGCGCTAACCGATTGTGCTGCAGGGACGGTTATTTGAAAAAATATTCAACAAAAATTTTAATGGTTTTGAGCCAAAATCGAAAATAAAATAGATCTCTATTTCGTCCCTGGGTGGGCTTAAACCACCAACCATTCGGTTAACAGCCAAACGTGCTAACCGATTGCGCCACAGAGACGGTTAATTGAACAAATATTCAACAAAATTTTTACTTTTTTTAAGATATAAAGTCGAGCATAAAATAAATCTCTATTTCGTCCCTGGGTGGGCTTGAACCACCAACCTTTCGGTTAACAGCCGAACGCGCTAACCGATTGCGCCAAAAAGACGGTTAATTGAACATTTATTCAATAAACATTTTAATTATTTTGAGATTAAGTCGAGAATAAAACAGTTCTCTATTTCGTCCCTGGGTGGGCTTGAACCACCAACCTTTCGGTTAACAGCCGTACGCGCTAACCGATTGCGCCACAGAGACGGTTAAACTGAACAATTATTCAACAAACATTTAATTGTTTTGAGATAAAGTCGAGACTAAAACAGATCTCTATTTCGTCCCTGGGTGGGCTTGAACCACCAACCTTTCGGTTAACAGCCGAACGCGCTAACCGATTGCGCCACAGAGACTGTTAATTGAACAAATATTCAACAAAAATTTTAATTGTTTTGAGACAAAGTCGAGAATAAAATAGATCTCTATTTCGTCCCTGGGTGGGCTTGAACCACCAACCTTTCGGTTAACAGCCGAACACGCTAACCGATTGCGCCACAGAGACTGATACTTGAACATACATTCAACAAAAATTTTAATTCTTTTGATATAAATACGAAAGAAAGAAAGGTTCAAATTCGTCCCTGAGTGGGCTTGAACCATCAACCTTTCGGTTAACAGCCGAACGCGCTAACCGATTGCGCTACAGGGACGGTTATTTGAAAAAATATTCAACAAAAATGTTAATGGTTTTAAGCCAAAGTCCAGAATCAAAGAGATCTCTATTTCGTCCCTGGGTGGGCTTGAACCACCAACGTTTCGGTTAACAGCCGAACGCGCTAACCGATTGCGCCATAGAGACGGTTAATTGAACATACATTCAACAAAAATTTTAATTGTTTTGAGATAAAGTCGAGAATAAAATGGATCTCCATTTCGTCCATGGGTGGGCTTGAACCACCAACCTTTCGGTTAACAGCCGAACGCGCTAACCGTTTGCGCCAAAGAGACTGTTAATTGAACAAATATTAAATAAACATTTTAATTGTTTTGAGATAAAGTCGAGAATAAAACAGATCTCTATTTCGTCCCTGGGTGGGCTTGAACCACCAACCTTTCGGTTAACAGCCGAACGCGCCAACCGCTTGCGCCACAGAGACAGTTAAGTGAACAAATATTCAACAAAAATTTTAATTATTTTGAGATAAAGTCGGGAATAAAATGGATCTCTATTTCGTCCATGGGTGGGCTTGAACCACCAACCTTTCGGTTAACAGCCGAACGCGCTAACCGATTGCGCCACAGAGACAATTAAGTGAAAAAGTATTTAACAGAAAATTTAATTGCTTCGATATAAAGACGAAAGAAAGAAGATTTACAATTCGTCTCTGGGTGGGCTTGAACCACCAACCTTTCGGTTAACAGCCGAACGTGTTAACCGATTGCGCCACAGAGACTGTTAGTTGAACAAATATTCAACAAAAATCTTAATTGCTTTGAGATAAAGTCGAGAATAAAACAGTTCTCTATTTCGTCCCTGGGTGGGCTTGAACCACCAACCTTTCGGTTAACAGCCGAACGCGCTAACCGAATGCGCCACAGAGACTGTTAATTGAACAATTATTCAACAAAAACTTTAATTGTTTTGATGTAAAGACGAAAAGAAAGAAAGTTTCCAATTCGTCCCTGAGTGGGCTTGAACCACCAACCTTTCGGTTAACAGCCGAACGCGCCACAGAGACTGTTAATTGAACAAATATTCAATAAAAATTTTAATTGTTTTGAGATAAAGTCGAGAATAAAATAGATCTCTATTTTGTCCCTGGGTGGGCTTGAACCATCAAAGTTTCGGTTAACAGCCGAACGCGCTAACCGATTGCGCCACAGAGACAGTTAATTGAACAAATATTCAACAAAAATTTTAATTGCTTTGAGATAAAGTCGAGAATAAAACAAGTCTTTATTTCGTCCCTGGGTGGGCTTGAACCACCAACCTTTCGGTTAACAGCCGAACGCGCTAACCGATTGCGCCACAGAAACGGTCGATTGGAAAATATTAAATAAACATTTTCATTGTTTTGAGATAAAGTCGAGAATAAAATAGATCTCTATTTCGTCCCTGGGTGGGCTTGAACCACCAACCTTTCGGTTAACAGCCGAACGCGCTAACCGATTGCGCCACAGAGACAGTTAATTGAATAAATATTCAACAAAAATTTTAATTGCTTTGAGATAAAGTCGAGAATAAAACCGATTGCGCCACAGAGACAGTTAAGTGAACAAATATTTAACAAAAATTTTAATTGTTTTGAGATAAAGTCGAGATTAAAACAGATCTCTATTTCGTCCCTTGTAGGCGAGTAAGAATTGACATAAAAATAGCCGGACCCGGACATTTTTGATAACAACCATTTCTCTTCATAAAAAGATGGGTTACCTGTTTGAGACCCCAAATCTAAAATTCGGCAAAATTCGGACATAAGGAAAGGCCGTTTGAGGGGAGCAATTATTGAACGGCGCGCCGTCTAGCGGAAGGAAAACATAAGTATTTTCCGCCGTGCTAATTCGCGAATTTCAAGTGAAACAGGGATGATTAACATAGTGTCTAGAATTACCCTTCAGCAGAATTTGCTATTTTACGTTGATTCAACGTCTGGCGACGTAGAATCGATGCAAAATAACTTATTTTGTTTGCTGAGTGCCTCATGTAACAGAAACTAGGCTGCAATGATAGTGCAGTGGTTGTAAAATTCTGCAAAATGCTAATTAACTAAGATTGATTTCGGAAAATGTAATCTCGTCTGTTACAACGTATCTGACTAACATCAAAATTACTGGCACATAAAGTTTGGTTATGATTTATACCTTGAACTTTTACAAAGAAAAGATTTCAGAAAATACCCCGAACAAATGTTCTTGCATAATTAAGGAGTTGGATAACAACTATAACATCAGACCAGCCAAGTCATTAAATTGATTACATCATTGCCAAAGCAACACAAAAGTGGTTATCTGAAGAAATAGGTCGTTACATAGGTAGCCAATAGCCATTCTTACTTCGATGCAACGTCGCCAAACGTTAAGTTTAGGTAAAATGGAGCAACTTTCAGCAGGTTGTCAACTTGATTTCATATTGACACGTGGCCGGAGCTATGGAACAGTACATGACCATTGACCAATTCTTCAGTTCTAACTTCTAATACGCGTACAAGCAAGTAGCCTACTTTAAAACGTTGAGTTTTTAAGCCAATATGGAAAGCAATGTAGGCTAAGTAAAATCTGTGAAATTTGTCAGAAAGTTGTTGTCTGAGGAAAAGATGGCAGAACGCTAGGTTCAACAGCAGTATCAACACTAACCCAGTGGTCTGTTAAGTATCGTGATCAAATAAATGAGAATAATTGAGACCAACGGGAAATTGCAGTCCATAATATTTGCTACAGAAATTATACGAATCGGAAAGCTTTCGCTCAAGTCACAACCAAGCAGATGCGCACAAACCGCACTCTACAGCTTCGCGATTAAGAAGAACTACGTACGACTATAAAACCCATTGTTTGATTTGTGGTGAAGAAATAGATCTTGAAAAACTCAAACAGAATCCAAAGCAATTTTCCTCAATAGGAAATGTGGACATTGTTGACAAAAAACAAAAGAGAAGTTTGCTACAGGATACATTAAAAGCGGAATGTGAAAAGAGAACAGATGACATTTCAATTCAAATAAAATGTAGGATACTTTACGCAGGAGCTATACGAGCTGTAGAAGCTACATATCACAGAGATTTCTCAGTAACCGTACTATAAAATCTGATCAGGTTGGTGAAAGCAGTGGAAGCTCAACTCCAGCAACTCAGATTCGTTGAAGGAAGAAGCATTCAAAAAACTCTGTTTGTGGATGAATGAAATTAATCGAGTAGGTAGGCAGTATACATTGCAAGAGCTACGCGATCACATGTCGGCATTTTTATCTAGCTATGTTCAAACTTACAGTAGCAAACATCTAAAACTGCGTTTGCTGGAGCACTTTGATGAGCAACTGAGCATCACTGAGGTGAAAGGCAAACCTAACGTGGTAACGCTAAAGAAACATGTCGATAACATTTTAAACGATTGTTATGAAAATTCACCTTTTGAAGAAGATAAAGAGTTTGAAAAACTAATACAGCAAGCTGGAAGTGTTATAAAGAAAGAAATTCAAAAAAATGATAAAGCTCAAACATCTTATCCTGTTCCTGAAGACATTAATCTGGAGTATCTTGCTTCCGAAATACCGGAGTCGCTTAAAGTCTTGATGTCTGAAGTAATGCCTGGATCGCGGAGTGAATCAGAAGAAGCTTCTACAAATCGGTGTGTCCCATGTATTTCTGCAGTCAGCAAGCAGGCTATTTTATATTTCCCCTCTTTTATTGTCAATTGGTATTTTTATACATCAGGTCACAAGATCGCGTATTCTTTTGGATGTACTATCATTCCTTGGTCTTTGTGCAAGTTATGGTCAAGTAATAGCGTTTCAACGATCAGCTGCTGTAAGCCAAGCGAAAAGTGATAATACGGATGAGGCAATGGACTCTACAAGTCATCCCGGTTCTTTCTATCAGTGGATAACAGATAACTTCGATTTTAATGAAGATACTCTGCCAGGTCATGATACAACGCATGTGATGGGCATTATAAACTGTCAAACACCAAAAATGGCAACTCGACCACTAGTTATTGAAAAACGACACGTCAGTGCAACTGAACTACAGTACTGGAAACTGGAATTAGGTAATTTTGGCAATTTAGTCAAGCCGTATACTGCTGCAAAGATGGGTACTTGGAAAGACGTACGAATCAAGCAGCTGAATGTCTCTCCCGTGTTATTAACCCACCATGAATTGCTTGACACTCTGTGGCTGTGTTCAAATGTATTCAATTCTAAGCCAGTACAATGGCAAGGGTTCATGGCTAATGTAGTTAAAGGTGAGTTTCAGGTTTCGTCAGTATCATTTAATCCTATGATACCGCTTAATCCCGTAACAGATGAAGCTGTTTACAGTACAATGACATTCGTTCAAGACCAAGCGAGAAAAATTAGCATATGTTGTGCACCGCTAACGTTTGACCATTTGAGTCAAATGATTTGACCAAATCCTCTACTTCAGAGCATTCAAAATTAAACAGGACAATTTTAGTATTTTCAAAAATGTTCACTTACGACTTGGTGGTTTTGTCAGCGTTGTCCAAATGTCAAACCTGGTAACCAACCAGCATTTATTCAACTTGAAACGATGCACCTTGGTGAAGTCACTTGGTGAATTGCTTTAAACTGCTTAGAGTGCGATGCTAAAATCGATTCAAAACATGGTATTCCATCTTTTGAAGTAAAAACAGCCAAGCTTATAGGTGTCAAACGATTTTTCGCATTTTTCCAAATTTTTGTTAGTCAGACACAGCTGGCTTTTACTTTGATATTTGACTACTTTGATAATTAGGTTTAGGACTACGTTGAAGACACCCTTCATTGGTTTACTGGAGGCAAAGTTTTGGATGCTAAGGCTCTTCGATAAATCACGCAATAAGTTTTAAAGTATTTTGCTGTTCGTTTTTACGTGTAACTAATCCTGGTTGCAGAGCAAGGGCAAAGAAAGTTTCTTTGCATACAGCCCTACTTGTGCTTTCCAGTTCTTGACAAGTGTAAATGGCAAAAAAAATAGTTCAGGAGATTGAAATTACTGCAAGAAGATTAAACATTTTGAAAAGCTCGAGCCTTTCAGAAAAAATGATTGACGCCCCCCAAGGGGGCGTGCCCTCCGGTTAAGATCCTGATAAAGACTATCATGTTTTTAAAGTTACAGCAAATGCCTGGTGAACAATCTTATTCAATTTTTAATTCTATAATTGTTGGTGGTAGTAAAACTACCCAGTAGGTTAGTAAATATAGTCGGGTCTAATTTGTAACCAATCTAAATTAAAGTTTGTTATCATAGCTTGAAATATAGCAATACTAAGCATTGGCCTAAGCTAAGCCTATTAATTTCTCACAGAGATTTGGCTGCCTGCAATTGCTTTGTTGGTGAAAACAATTTAGTAAAAGTTGGCGATTTTGGACTTTCGCGTTTACTACCAGATGGAATATATCAAGGAGGGGAGAATTGCAAATTCCCTTTTCATTGGACTGCTCCTGAAGGAATATTGGAGACAAAATTTACATCGAAATCAGATGTTTGGTGTAAGAAGAGTCCACAACATATAGTTTACTCTGTTTCATTCTGTAAGAGTTAAAATAACCAAGCTAGCTCGTCAAGTAGCGCATGATGCAAAGTCCAATGAGCTTCATTCAATCCACGGCAGACATTTGAGTGTTAAACAATATAAAAGAAGAAGTGATTATGACAGTCGCAAAACGAAAAAAAACTCAACTTATATAGATATTTCCTTTATAAATCCTAGAAGTCGAATGCACATCTATTAAATTACATTAGACCTGTAGCATAAAGCAACAACATTGAAAAAATAATAATAGGTAATAAAAGTTAATATATGCCTCTCCAGTTCCAAGCTCATTTTTCTAATGTTAGCGTTATAGATTCTTGGCTGTTGTTGCTTAATCATTTATTGACCATTCAAAATTACATAAATAAATAGGTTAATGACAATTAGAAAAGACACCTAAAATTCCTTGCTGCTGACACTGCACCAAAGTTACTAATGTTTGAAGACTAATTTTTTATTACTATACACTTATAACCTATAAGTTGTATTAGACAAAATAACATTCTAAATCACTGACTTTGACTTTATTGAAACTGTTGCCACGCAGTTTTTTTTTTTCAGAAAACTTTTTATTTTTAAATGAATTATTAAACCATAAATACTATTGATACTACAAAAAGTGCTCAATGCCAAGCAAAAAAGCCAAGCAGAGCAAATTACATCACATAGGCTATAGTTATTACTCTCTAAAACATCTACAGCCTGTTTCACCCTAAAAGGGAGATTATCGAGATCATCAGAAGGTCCTTATTCAAATAGAAACTTTATATTAATTTAATTTCAAATAAAAATCTATTTAAAGTGTCCTATTTGGATTCGCTACTATAGGGCTATGCAATTGTATTTAGGCGATATTTAGACATTACCTCTCGAAGAATCATTTCTAAGTTCAAGGAAAGTTTTGTGACAAACTTTTTATCAAAATTATTTAAGATTAAACTCGGAGTTTTTACACACACACAAAAATCCCTTTTTAGCGTTTGGTGTCCTTTTGTGGGAGATTTCTACATTGGGAAAAAAGATGCCTTATGGAGGAATTCCCCCTTTCCTGATCATTATAGCACTGCAACGAGGAGAACGACTTGACTGTCCAGAAAACTGCCCCAAGCAAGTGTACCAGATAATGAAAGATTGTAAGTAGGCTGCCGTACTGGCGTTAGTGTGAAGTAGCCTACCGTAAGCTGAATTGCGTAGACCCCAAATCACTTGCATTAATTTTATTGGTCAACATTTTGATCGTTCGTGTTTTCGTTTGTCTTTGAATATTCATTTGACAATGGCACCCAAGTGGCTTCTTAAAGAGAATTCATTGTTTGTAAGAGCCGGAGGTAAGTGAACAATGCAAGGGGGCTTTCCTCACTTTTTATTTAAGAAGGCTCTGTGAAAATGAATTGATAATGCAATAGAAGAGCGTCGGCTGTTCCTGTCCTGCCACAAGAAGATGCAGGCTTGATGATCATGAAAACGAACAGAGCACGTCATTTTGCATAGGGTCGATGATGACTTTGCGAGACAAATGACGTCCGAGAGTTAAGTTCTCGAGGTACGCTATTAGTTCAAGAGTGTGGATTTGAGACAAAGCAAATAGAACACAGCGTTCTTCTCTCGTATTGTCGCTAAATATTAGTCAGTAAGTCAGTAAGTAAGTCAGTATTAGTCAGTAAGTCAGTAAGTCACTGCCTGGAATTACCGTCAATGGAAGTTAGGTTTTCTACATCATTGGAAGGACTGTATAGCGGGCAGTTCTTGATTATGCGGTCTACCGTCTGCAGTCTGCACCCTACCGCACTCACAGGCAGCACTCTCTTCCGGCTCCCAACAGTGGCTATGTGAGAGGGGGACATTTAGTTAAGACTGTAGCACATCAAGTTGGTTGATTTTTAGAATTCAAGCGCTAAAGTCGGTGCAGGTAGCCTAGTTAATGACAAACTACTGTACTTTTTTGTAAATTGATTTTTACCAGCGTGGCAACAAAAGTCCAAATTCATTTTTTTTTATAGATCTACTGTACTTTAAGCCATAAAAGTAAGTTTTTTTGAGAATGTTAGACTTTTACCAATCTATAGATTTATAGATATCCGTCATACGGTATCCGTCATTTTGACAGCTTGTTGTTGATGTATTGTTCTTTCGGTTGTGATCCCGGACGAGCCCCCAGAATCTATAGATATATCGAACCATCTCATAAAATACATTGCACCGGTTAATATGAAAAAATTAATCTGTTTGCGAAATAATCTTTTACGCAGAAAGATGCCTTGAATGTTCTAGAATCGAGATTAGGCTATACATTTTTAGCATTAATTCTAACTTTTAAAATTGTTGCTAAAATGTTTCTCTAAACTCTATTTTGGGCACATGCATTTGATACATTGTTATTGTATTGAGTTTTTCAACTTTCTCGCAACGTAGCTAGATACCTAGCACTTTTTAAAAACAATGTTCTAATTATATCTAATCTAAGGGTTTTCATCAACTGATGTCCTTTCTCGGAGCAGCTTGCTTGCAGCAGGTTGCTCTCGGAGAAAATATGTGCCGATCGTTGCTATTTTGCCACGCGTTCTCTGGCTGCGCTACAACATCCTGCTTTTACGGAATAGGAAAAGTTAAAGTTTTTTAAATCTCAAAAGGTCTGGACAAAGTGCAACGTAAATGTGCCGCCTTCGGAAACAAGGAAGCTTTAAAAGAAGATATTTCCAGAATTGGAGAAGAATTTTCCCAAATTCTGTACAAGCAAGGGTTTTCCATGGATATTTTGAATTTATTGCGCTACAAATTACGCTGTATCCCCAAAATATACATCAGTTGAAAGAATGCCTCCAACAAGTAGAGCATGCTACTTTCACAGTCTTCGTGTGAATCATCAAGTGTCAACATGGCGTCATTTAAAAACTATGCTGAATCCTATTTTCTATGGATACATGTTCCCGACAATTTTCACCAAATCAAACGTCATATAAAAACCGTTCAAGTCTACTGAATATTACGTCATGGAAATTCCTAAAGCATGTGCCAAAATTGCACCATCGTTCATAAGACCTGTTTGGACCTGTTTGGGCCTGTTTAAACAGGAAATATTACATCAGCTTAAACACCTGTTGGAATGACTTCATAATTGTCTTTCATTTATTGCGTCACAGTTACTTTCTACGTGAATTTGAGATATTGATATCTATTCTGGTCATTCGTAAAATGATTGTTTGAAAGTTGGCCGCACATTTAACTGTTGGCTTAGTGCTTGCTAGCTGGACAAAGGTTCCGTCTTTTATCCAATTAATCTGTATTGTAGTGACAGTTTTTTAGAGGTGTAGGCGTTGCACCTATTTTCGATAGCCTCGGGCTAATTTTACTGGAATACACTTTGAATAGACGTTTCGAAAGTGTGTTTATTTTTGGGTCATTGCATGCAGACGAACGGATTTGGGAATCTTACGTTACAATTTTCCCACGAAGAGATTATGGTTTACCGCTGTGACCAATACAAGGAAACAGCTTCTGGTCTGGTCCCAATAATGACAGATAATGAATGAGCACCCAAAACCTTTCTGAAAGAAATTAGGTGCAATTGCAGGAGCGCTAAACGTTTATGCACACCTTTTGGTTGCTCCAAGAAGGCATTAAACGCAGTATTCACTGTGATTGTGAAGCTCAGTGTGAAAATTTATCACTTTTAGAGTGTTAGATACCCAAGAGCTGTAAGTGTAGAAGTATATTTACTTTAATAAAAATAGTTGTATCACCAGAACGGGACCTCAAATTGTTACTGTGTTAGTTTTTGCAAGTAAAATATTGTTTGCAATGAATGATTTGTTAATGAAAGTGAACGCATATTGTTACGATATAAACCAAACTAGAAACATAACTTGGCTTTAATCAACTTAAATTCGTGCTAAACAAACAAAACAAATATAAGGTTAACTAAATATATCTACGGTAGACATAGTTCTGCACAATTCTATTCTCCTCGTTCTGCCAGTACAACTGCAAGATGAATCAGTGGCAAGGCTAGAGTACAGAACTAGAAAGCGTACAATTACCTAAGGCACACATGATTATGTAAGCGGGTAAACAAGGTGAACTACAGGCAAGCAATCATTACATTCCTCCCCGCTGATTTATGAACATGTTTAGAATTTCGATACTTGTTGTCTCAAGAAAATAGATACATCAATGTTTCACATAAGCACCATATCGGTCAGGTTCTTTTCGTACCCGAGAGGATCTGCGAAGGGCAGGAACCTCAACATCGATCACGGCCGGTTCGTGCGAGTGTTCAACAACCGGATTTTCAGGTGTAGACTTTGGAGATTCAAGTCCGGACTTTGGTGATTCAGGTGCAGGTTGTGAATTTAAATCCAGTAGTTCGGGTGAGGCGGTAACGTTGTTGTCTTCTGCTGGTTTTTCTTTTTGCGGACAAGGAGCAAGGTCTGTAGTCGATACAGTTGATTCTCGGCCATTTGGATATCGAACATGTGCAAAGCTAGGGTTCGCATCGAGCAATTCAACTTCATCTACTAATGGCTCGTCCTTGTTCCTGACAAACCGACGAAGCAGGACAGATCCTGGTTGGAGCAACCAACCAGGTAAACTCTTCCCGAGCATTGAACGTCGTTCAAACCTAAAAAAACGTTCGTGCGGAGTAGCATTTGTGCTGGTGCATAATAATGATCGCGCTGCATGTAGAGCGTCAGGTAGGACTTCTTCCCACCTCTCCTGTGGAAGTTGACGATCATGTAACATTAACTGTACGGTTTGCCAAATAGTTTGATTCGTTCTTTCTACTTGTGAATTACCAGTGGGATGATATGGTGTGCTCCTACTGGTAGCCACACCTTTACTTGTAAGGTAGGTTTTTACATCATTGGACATAAAGGCCGAACCTCTATCACTATGTACGTATCCAGGAACGCCAATTGAGATAAGGGGAAGGTGTTTTCAGTAATTGCGAGGTTTAGTGGACGTACCTTTTGTGAGAATTGAGGTATCCAACGAGCGTAGTAAGCGAACATCCCAACGACTCTTTGAAGTTCAGTTTTACACTTTGGAACGGGTAAATCCAGTAGTGGTTGCAATCTTGTGGGATCGGGTTTGATTACTCCATGAGAAACCCTGTAGCCAAGTACGTCGATTTCGTATTTGCAAATAAGAGATTTTGAATCGTTAAACGTTAAACCTTCTTCATCAGCAGCTTTCAAGAGAGCTTTGAGCTTATGATCATGATCTTCTTTACTTGTTCCAGCAACTGTGATGTTGTCTAAATATGCATATGTCCCTCGGAGTTTATGCTTGCGGATAATATCGTCTATAATTCTTTGAAATGCTGATACTCCATTTGTAACTCCGAAAGGGAGTCTACAGTATTGAAACAGTCTCCCTGCGGCTTCGAATGCAGTGTATTCTCGATCTTCCATGCACAGGGGAACTTGGTAATAAGCTGACTTTAGATCTAATGTGCTGAATATCTTTCCGTGGGCAATGGCATTCACTTGGTCATCAATTCTTGGTAAAGGAAAGGCGTCAAGAAGTGTAAACTTGTTAATGGTGCGAGAGTAATCTATTACCATCCGCTTTTTATGGCGTCCGTCATCTGCGATTAAAACTTGAGCTCTCCAAGGTGAAGTAGAAGGCTCTATAACCCCATCAGCAAGGAGTTTGTTGATTTCCTGGCGAATAAAATGCTGATCTTCTGGATTAAAACGTTTAGACTTCGTCACGATTGGTCGGACTCCTGGATCCAGATTCTTGAATAGACGAGGTGCTGTGACTTTAGCCGCTGCAACACTACAGTTTGAAGGTGTTATTATGATATCCTCTTTTTTACCATTGAATTCAAAAATCACCCGTCGATGCAGCGCCATGAAGTCTTGTCCGAGGATGATGTCTGCACAAAGTTCGCGTCCAACTCCCAGTTGTAAATCATATTCGCGATTAAATAAAGTCATTTTAGCAGCAGTCTTTCCGAGACACTCAAAATTTTGAGTTACGCGAGCTAGTGAAACTGAAGAAGTGGGTCCTGATGGAGGATCCAGCCCAAGCCATTTCGCAACCTTCCAGTCAATGTGGCTATGAGATGCCCCGGAGTCTAGAAGAGCAGTGATGTGTTTTCCGGCTATTTCCACGGAAACTGAAGAAGACGACAAACAGGATGGCACACCGGCTAAAACCGACAATAAATAAGAAGAAACTGTTGAAGCGACAATGCCATCTTCAGATCCAGACGATAAGTGCTGATCTCCCAGTATTGAAGCAGATGTAGATTGTGCTTTGATACGATTGTTTTGTCTTTTTTGTGATTTTAAACAGGCTCTTTCGAAATGACCCTTTTTTCCACATGCTCGGCAAGAAGCGTCCCGAGCAGGACATTCCACCCTTCCGCCCGGGTGCAGTTTTCCGGAGCAAAAGTAGCATTTCCTTAGTGGGATATTGGCATTTCTTGACGATGCAGCGACGGAAGATTGAAGAGTAGTTGAAAGACATCCGGATTGATTGTGCGCTTGTTCGAGTAATTCAGCCTTAGCTATAGCATCCTCAAGGGTGAGTGATTTTTCTTCTAGTAGTTTCTGCTTGATAGCTGAAGAAGAGATTCCAGTAATAAATGCATCTCGAGTTAATTCCCTTTTGAAATCTCCTGCGCTGACAGCTCGCCACTGGCAATCTCGGGCAAGTGCCTTGAGTGCTCTTGCGTACGATGTGATAGTTTCATCATGCTTCTGTTCCCTGGTGAGTAAAAGGTGACGGGCAAAAGTTTCGTTTTTCTCCTTTAAGTAGGCTTTATCGAGTACTTCCTTTGCTGCGTCGAAGGTAGAACAGTCCTCAACAAGGTCGTACACTTCAGGTGACAAATAGCAGTGCAGTAATGCTATTTTATCTACTGCTGAGAAATTCTGAGAGCTTTGGTCGCCTTCAGAGGGTTCACGGTTTGGCACAGAACGCTGAACTGCTTCAAGAAAGGCGTTAAATGTTTTCAGCCAATGTTTGTAGTGCTTAGCAGCAAGTGCGTCACTCGGGTCAAGGTCTAGCACTTTCGGTTTCAACAAACGTTCCATCACCAGATAAATAAGTTGATTAAATTTAAGTTGCCTTTTCTGTTAAAGCATTAATCGCTCAAATCGCTGATGTTCATCGTTGTATTAGCCTATACGTTGATTCTACATCTGCCAACGTTGTATCATCATTTGTTTCAGTTGCTAATGTAGTTGAAGTGTCATATAGCCTACATTGAATTGCAATTTAACGTATGCAAATAGAATTGCGTGAAAATCATTAAACTGTAATAAATGGCCAAATACGTCACAAACATGGGCGTCAGCAGAAAAAAATGCAGGGTGGGGCAGAGGCGGGGTTGCAAAGACGCAATTTTTAAAGCCAAATTCATCTTGTAGGCTAAGCTGCAACATAGGTACGAAAAGTTTTCAATTTAAAGTAACATTTGAGTGGTGAGGTGCGAGAATTGTGAAAAAAAATACTGTTAACGTCTGATGTAAGACTGTAAGTGGCTGTTGAGCCTACGGCAGAAAAATATTTAGAGAAATCAAAAAAATAAAATAGGGTTGATTGAAAATCTGATGGAAAAGTATTTGCCTGGAAGGCGAATCCGATTTTGGAAAATTGCACTCTTGCAAGCAAATTACATGTAAAATCATAATCCAGGGGAGGGGGGTTAGTGCCCCTTTCCTGCCGACACCTATGATCACAACCTTTTTAAATAGTTTCAATACACTTATCTTCGTGTGACTGTTAATTACGTGTATATATGCGTCATATGTTGCATTTTATTTAGAGCAAATATTTACAACCGCTAGATGGCGCGCTATGCAAATTTAAAATGCGGTTTGGGGCAGTTCCTTAGGTCCGATTTTTGCCGAATTTTAGAATCGTCGATCTGACTACCAGACAAGCCTCCTGTGACCAAAAAATGGTTGTTATCAAAAATGTCCGGGTCCAATGTCACTTCTTACTCGCCTATTGGTGGGCTTGAACCACCAACCTTTCGGTTAACAGCCGAACGCGCTAACCGTTTGCGCCACAGAGACTGTTACGTGAACAAATATTCAACAAAAAATTTAATTGCTTTGATATAAAGACGAAAAGAAAGAAAGTTTCCAATTCGTCCCTGAGTGGGCTTGAACCACCAACCTTTCGGTTAACAGCCGAACGCGCTAACCGATTGCGCCACAGACACAGTATTTGAACAATTATTCAACAAACATTTTAATTGTTTTGAGATAAAGTCGAGAATAAAATAGATCTCTATTTCGTCCATGGGTGGGCTTGAACAACCAACCTTTCGGTTAACAGCCGAAAGCGCTAACCGATTGCGCCACAAAGACGGATAATTGAACTAATATTCAACAAAAATTTTAATTATTTTGATATAAAGACGAAAAGAAAGAAAATTTTCAATTCGTCCCTGGGTGGGTTTGAACCACCAACCTTTCAGTTAACAGCCGAACGCGCTAACCGATTGCGCCACAGACACAGTATTTGAACAATTATTCAACAAACATTTTAATTGTTTTGAGATAAAGTCGAGAATAAATTAGATCTCTTTTTCGTCCCTGGGTGGGCTTGAACAACCAACGTTTCGGTTAACAGCCGAAAGCGCTAACCAATTGCGCCACAGAGACGGTTAATTGAACTAATATTCAACAAAAATTTTAATTATTTTGATGTAAAGACGAAAAGAAAGAAAATTTTCAATTCGTCCCTGGGTGGGCTTGAACCACCAACCTTTCGGTTAACAGCCGAACGCGCTAACCGATTGCGCCACAGAGACGGTTAATCGAAAAAATATTCAACAAACATTTTACTTTTTTTGAGATAAAATCGAGAATAAAATAGATCTCCATTTCGTCCCTGAGTGGGCTTGAACCACCAACCTTTCGGTTAACAGACGAACGCGCTAACCGATTGTGCTGCAGGGACGGTTATTTGAAAAAATATTCAACAAAAATTTTAATGGTTTTGAGCCAAAGTCGAGAATAAAATAGATCTCTATTTCGTCCCTGGGTGGGCTTGAACCACCAACCATTCGGTTAACAGCCAAACGTGCTAACCGATTGCGCCACAGAGACGGTTAATTGAACAAATATTCAACAAAATTTTTACTTTTCTTAAGATATAAAGTCGAGCATAAAATAAATCTCTATTTCGTCCATGGGTGTGCTTGAACCACCAACCTTTCGGTTAACAGCCGAACGCGCTAACCGATTGCGCCAAAAAGACGGTTAATTGAACATTTATTCAATAAATATTTTAATTATTTTGAGATTAAGTCGAGAATAAAACAGTTCTCTATTTCGTCCCTGGGTGGGCTTGAACCACCAACCTTTCGGTTAACAGCCGAACGCGCCAACCGATTGCGCCACAGAGACGGTTAAACTGAACAATTATTCAACAAACATTTAGTTGTTTTGAGATAAAGTCGAGACTAAAACAGATCTCTATTTCGTCCCTGGGTGGGCTTGAACCACCAACCTTTCGGTTAACAGCCGAACGCGCTAACCGATTGCGCCACAGAGACTGTTAATTGAACAAATATTCAACAAAAATTTTAATTGTTTTGAGACAAAGTCGAGAATAAAATAGATCTCTATTTCGTCCCTGGGTGGGCTTGAACCACCAACCTTTCGGTTAACAGCCGAACGCGCTAACCGATTGCGCCACAGAGACAGTTAATTGAACAAATATTCAACAAAAATTTTAATTGCTTTGAGATAAAGTCGAGAATAAAACAAGTCTTTATTTCGTCCCTGGGTGGGCTTGAACCACCAACCTTTCGGTTAACAGCCGAACGCGCTAACCGATTGCGCCACAGAGACGGTCGATTGGAAAATATTAAATAAACATTTTCATTGTTTTGAGATAAAGTCGAGAATAAAATAGATCTCTATTTCGTCCCTGGGTGGGCTTGAACCACCAATCTTTCGGTTAACAGCCGAACGCGCTAACCGATTGCGCCACAGAGACAGTTAATTGAATAAATATTCAACAAAATTTTTAATTGTTTTGACATAAAGTTGAGAATAAAACCGATTGCACCACAGAGACAGTTAAGTGAACAAATATTTAACAAAAATTTTAATTGTTTTGAGATAAAGTCGAGATTAAAACAGATCTCTATTTCGTCCCTGGGTGGGCTTGAACCACCAACCTTTCGGTTAACAGCCGAACGCGTTAACCGTTTGCGCCACAGAGACTGTTACGTGAACAAATATTCAACAAAAATTTTAATTCTTTTGATATAAAGACGAAAAGAAAGAAAGTTTCCAATTCGTCCCTGAGTGGGCTTGAACCACCAACCTTTCGGTTAACAGCCGAACGCGCTAACCGATTGCGCCACAGAGACTGTTCTTTGAACAAATATTCAACAAAAATTTTAATTGCTTTGAGATAATGTCGAGAATAAAATAGATCTCTATTTCGTCCCTGGGTGGGCTTGAACCACCAACCTTACGGTTAACAGCCGAACGCGCTAACCGTTTGCGCCACAGAGACTGTTACTTGATCAAATATTCAACAAAAATTTTAATTCTTCTGATATAAAGACGAAATAAAAGAAAGTTTCCAATTCGTCCCTGAGTGGGCTTGAACCACCAACCTTTCGGTTAACAGCCGAACGCGCTAACCGATTGGGCCATAGAGACGGTTAATTGAACAAATATTCAACAAAAATTTTACTTTTTTGAGATATAAAGTCGAGAATAAAATAGATCTTTATTTCGTCCCTGGGTTGGCTTGAACCACCAACCTTTCGGTTAACAGCCGAACGCGCTAACCGATTGCGCCATAGAGACAGTTAATTGAACATACATTCAACAAAAATTTTAATTGTTTTGAGATAAAGTCGAGAATAAAATAGATCTCCATTTCGTCCATGGGTGGGCTTGAACCACCAAAGTTTCGGTTAACAGCCGAACGCGCTAACCGATTGCGCCACAGAGACAATTAAGTGAACAAGTATTCAACAAAAATTTTAATTGCTTTGATATAAAGACGAAAGAAAGAAGATTTACAATTCGTCTCTGTGTGGGCTTGAACCACCAACCTTTCGGTTAACAGCCGAACGCGCTAACCGATTGTGCCACAGAGACGGTTGATTGAACAAATATTCAATAAACATTTTAATTACTGTGAGATAAAGTCGAGAATAAAGTAGATCTTTATTTCGTCCCTGGGTGGGCTTGAACCACCAACCTTTCGGTTAAGAGCCGATTGCGCCACAGAGACTGTTAATTAAACAATTATTTAACAAAATTTTTAATTGTTATGAGATAATGTCGAGAATAAAATAGATCTCTATTTCGTCCCTGGGTGGGCTTGAACCACCAACCTTACGGTTAACAGCCGAACGCGCTAACCGTTTGCGCCACAGAGACTGTTACTTGATCAAATATTCAACAAAAATTTTAATTCTTCTGATATAAAGACGAAATAAAAGAAAGTTTCCAATTCGTCCCTGAGTGGGCTTGAACCACCAACCTTTCGGTTAACAGCCGAACGCGCTAACCGATTGCGCCAAAGAGACAGTTAATAGAACAAATATTCAACAAAAATTTTAATTGTTTTGAGATTAAGTCGAGAATAAAATGGATCTCTATTTCGTCCATGGGTGGGCTTGAACCACCAACCTTTCGGTTAACAGCCGAACGCGCTAACCGATTGCGCCACAGAAACAATTAAGTGAAAAAGTATTTAACAAAAATTTTAATTGTTTCGATATAAAGACGAAAGAAAGAAGATTTACAATTCGTCTCTGGGTGGGCTTGAACCACCAACCTTTCGGTTAACAGCCGAACATGCTAACCGATTGCGCCACAGAGACTGTTAGTTGAACAAATATTCAACAAAAAACTTAATTGCTTTGAGATAAAGTCGAGAATAAAACGGTTCTCTACTTCGTCCCTGGGTGGGCTTGAACCACCAACCTTTCGGTTAACAGCCGAACACGCTAACCGATTGCGCCACAGAGATTGTTAATTGAACAATTATTCAACAAAAATTTTAATTGTTTTGATATAAAGACGAAAAGAAAGAAAGTTTCAAATTCGTCCCTGAGTGGGCTTGAACCACCAACCTTTCGGTTAACAGCCGAACGCGCCACAGAGACTGTTAATTGAACAAATATTCAATAAACATTTTAATTGTTTTGAGATAAAGTCGAGAATAAAATAGATCTCTGTTTCGTCCCTGGGTGGGCTTGAACCACCAAAGTTTCGGTTAACAGCTGAACGCGCTAACCGATTGCGCCACAGAGACAGTTAATTGAACAAATATTCAACAAAAATTTTAATTGTTTTGAGATAAAGTCGAGAATAAAACAAATCGTTATTTCGTCCCTGGGTGGGCTTGAACCACCAACCTTTCGGTTAACAGCCGAACGCGCTAACCGATTGCGCCACAGAGACGGTTCATTGGAAAATATTAAATAAACATTTTAATTGTTTTGAGATAAAGTCGAGAATAAAATAGATCTCTATTTTGTCCCTGGGTGGGCTTGAACCACCAAAGTTTCGGTTAACAGCCGAACGCGCTAACCGATTGCGCCACAGAGACAGTTAAGTGAACAAATATTTAACAAAAATTTTAATTGTTTTGAGATAAAGTCGAGATTAAAACAGATCTCTATTTCGTCCCTGGGTGGGCTTGAACCACCAACCTTCGGTTAACAGCCGAACGCGAAAACCGATTGCGCCAAAAAGACTGTTAATTAAACAAATATTCAACAAAAATTTTAATTGTTTTGAGATAAAGTCGAGATTAAAACAGATCTCTATTTCGTCCCTGGGTGGGCTTGAACCATCAACCTTTCGGTTAACAGCCGAACGCGCTAACCGTTTGCGCCACAGAGACTGTTACGTGAACAAATATTCAACAAAAATTTTAATTCTTTTGATATAAAGACGAAAAGAAAGTAAGTTTCCAATTCGTCCCTGAGTGGGCTTGAACCACCAACCTTTCGGTTAACAGCCGAACGCGCTAACCGATTGCGCCACAGAGACTGTTAACTGAACAATTATTCAACAAAAATTTTAATTCTTTTGATATAAAGATGAAAAGAAAGAAAGTTTCCAATTCGTCCCTGAGTGGGCTTGAACCACCAACCTTTCGGTTAACAGCCGAACGCGCTAACCGATTGCGCCACAGAAACAGTTATTTGAACAATTATTCAACAAACATTTCAATTGTTTTGAGATTAAGTCGAGAATAAAACAAATCTTTATTTCGTCCCTGGATGGGCTTGAACCACCAACCTTTCGATTAACAGCCGAACGCGCTAACCGATCGCGCCACAGAGACGGTTAATTGAACTAATATTCAATAAACATTTTAATTGCTTTGAGATAAAGTCGAGAATAAAACAGTTCTCTACTTCGTCCCTGGGTGGGCTTGAACCACCAACCTTTCGGTTAACAGCCGAACGCGCTAACCGATTGCGCCACAGAGACTGTTAATTGAACAATTATTCAACAAAAATTTTAATTGTTTTGATATAAAGACGAAAAGAAAGAAAGTTTCAAATTCGTCCCTGAGTGGGCTTGAACCACCAACCTTTCGGTTAACAGCCGAACGCGCCACAAAGACTGTTAATTGAACAAATATTCAATAAACATTTTAATTGTTTTGAGATAAAGTCGAGAATAAAATAGATCTCTATTTCGTCCCTGGGTGGGCTTGAACCACCAACCATTCGGTTAACAGCCGAACGCGCTAACCGATTGCGCCACAGAGACAGTTAATTGAACAAATATTCAACAAAAATTTTAATTGTTTTGAGATAAAGTCGAGAATAAAACAAATCGTTGTTTCGTCCCTGGGTTGGCTTGAACCACCAACCTTTCGGTTAACAGCCGAACGCGCTAACCGATTGCGCCACAGAGACGGTTCATTGGAAAATATTAAATAAACATTTTAATTGTTTTGAGATAAAGTCGAGAATAAAATAGATCTCTATTTCGTCCCTGGGTGGGCTTGAACCACCAAAGTTTCGGTTAACAGCCGAACGCGCTAACCGATTGCGCCACAGAGACAGTTAAGTGAACAAATATTTAACAAAAAGTTTAATTGTTTTGAGATAAAGTCGAGATTAAAACAGATCTCTATTTCGTCCCTGGGTGGGCTTGAACCACCAACCTTCGGTTAACAGCCGAACGCGAAAACTGATTGCGCCAAAAAGACTGTTAATTAAACAAATATTCAACAAAAATTTTAATTGTTTTGAGATAAAGTCGAGAATAAAATAGATCTCTATTTCGTCCCTGGGTGGGCTTGAACCACCAACCTTTCGGTTAACAGCCGAACGCGCTAACCGATTGCGCCACAGAGACTGTTACGTGAACAAATATTCAACAAAAATTTTAATTCTTTTGATATAAAGACGAAAAGAAAGTAAGTTTCCAATTCGTCCCTGAGTGGGCTTGAACCACCAACCTTTCGGTTAACAGCCGAACGCGCTAACCGATTGCGCCACAGAGACTGTTAACTGAACAATTATTCAACAAAAATTTTAATTCTTTTGATATAAAGACGAAAAGAAAAAAAGTTTCCAATTCGTCCCTCAGTGGGCTTGAACCACCAACCTTACGGTTAACAGCCGAACGCGCTAACCGATTGCGCCACAGAAACAGTTATTTGAACAAATATTCAACAAAAATTTTAATCGCTTTGAGATAAAGTCGAGAATAAAATAGATCTCTATTTCGTCCCTGGGTGGGCTTGAACCACCAACCTTTCGGTTAACAGCCGAACGCGCTAACCGATTGCGCCACAGAGACTGTTATAATTGAACAAATATTCAACAAAAATTGGAATTGTTTTGAGATAAAGTCGAGAATAAAATAGATCTCTATTTCGTTCCTGGGTGGGCTTGAACCACCAACCTTTCGGTTAACAGCCGAACGCGCTAACCGATTGCGCCACAGAGACTGTTATTTGAACAAATATTCAACAAAAATTTTAATTGCTTTGAGATAAAGTCGAGATTAAAACAGTCCTCTATTTCGTCCCTGGGTGGGCTTGAACCACCAACCTTTCGGTTAACAGCCGAACGCGCTAACCGATTGCGCCACAGAGACGAAATAAAAGAAAGTTTCCAATTCGTCCCTGGGTGGGCTTGAACCACCAACCTTTCGGTTAACAGCCGAACGCGCTAACTGATTGCGCCACAGAGACTGTTAATTGAACAAATATTCAACAAAAATTGAAACTGTTTTGAGATAAAGTCGAGAATAAAATAGATCTCTATTTCGTTCCTGGGTGGGCTTGAACCACCAACCTTTCGGTTAACAGCCGAACGCGCTAACCGATTGCGCCACAGAGACGGTTAATTAAGCTAATATTCAACAAAAATTTTAATTGCTTTGAGATAAAGTCGAGAAATAAAACAAGTCTTTATTTCGTCCCTGGGTGGGCTTGAACCACCAACCTTTCGGTTAACAGCCGAACGCGCTAACCGATTGCGCCACAGAAACAGTTATTTGAACAAATATTCAACAAAAATTTTAATCGCTTTGAGATAAAGTCGAGAATAAAACAAATCTTCATTTCGTCACTGGGTGGGCTTGAACCACCAACCTTTCGATTAACAGCCGAACGCGCTAACCGATTGCGCCACAGAAACAGTTATTTGAACAAATATTCAACAAAAATTTTAATCGCTTTGAGATAAAGTCGAGAATAAAACAAATCTTCATTTCGTCACTGGGTGGGCTTGAACCACCAACCTTTCGCTAACCGTTTGCGCCACAGAGACTGTTACGTGAACAAATATTCAACAAAAATTTTAATTCTTTTGATATAAAGACGAAAAGAAAGTAAGTTTCCAATTCGTCCCTGAGTGGGCTTGAACCACCAACCTTTCGGTTAACAGCCGAACGCGCTAACCGATTGCGCCACAGAGACTGTTAACTGAACAATTATTCAACAAAAATTTTAATTCTTTTGATATAAAGACGAAAAGAAAGAAAGTTTCCAATTCGTCCCTGAGTGGGCTTGAACCACCAACCTTTCGGTTAACAGCCGAACGCGCTAACCGATTGCGCCACAGAAACAGTTATTTGAACAAATATTCAACAAAAATTTTAATCGCTTTGAGATAAAGTCGAGAATAAAACAAATCTTCATTTCGTCACTGGGTGGGCTTGAACCACCAACCTTTCGATTAACAGCCGAACGCGCTAACCGATTGCGCCACAGAGACGGTTAATTGAACAAATATTCAATAAACATTTTCATTGTTTTGAAATAAAGTCGAGAATAAAATAGATCTCTATTTCGTCCCTGGGTGGGCTTGAACCACCAACCTTTCGGTTAACAGCCGAACGCGCTAACCGATTGCGCCACAGAGACTATTATAATTGAACAAATATTCAACAAAAATTGGAATTGTTTTGAGATAAAGTCGAGAATAAAATAGATCTCTATTTCGTTCCTGGGTGGGCTTGAACCACCAACCTTTCGGTTAACAGCCGAACGCGCTAACCGATTGCGCCACAGAGACTGTTATTTGAACAAATATTCAACAAAAATTTTAATCGCTTTGAGATAAAGTCGAGAATAAAACAAATCTTCATTTCGTCACTGGGTGGGCTTGAACCACCAACCTTTCGATTAACAGCCGAACGCGCTAACCGATTGCGCCACAGAGACGGTTAATTGAACAAATATTCAATAAACATTTTCATTGTTTTGAGATAAAGTCGAGAATAAAATAGATCTCTATTTCGTCCCTGGGTGGGCTTGAACCACCAACCTTTCGGTTAACAGCCGAACGCGCTAATCGATTGCGCCACAGAGACGGTTAATTGAACAATTATTCAACAAACATTTTAATTGTTTTGAGATAAAGTCGAGAATAAAATAGATCTCTATTTCGTCCCTGGGTGGGCTTGAACCACCAACCTTTCGGTTAACAGCCGAACGCGCTAACCGATTGCGCCACAGAGACTGTTAACTGAACAATTATTCAACAAAAATTTTAATTCTTTTGATATAAAGACGAAAAGAAAAAAAGTTTCCAATTCGTCCCTCAGTGGGCTTGAACCACCAACCTTACGGTTAACAGCCGAACGCGCTAACCGATTGCGCCACAGAAACAGTTATTTGAACAAATATTCAACAAAAATTTTAATCGCTTTGAGATAAAGTCGAGAATAAAACAAATCTTCATTTCGTCACTGGGTGGGCTTGAACCACCAACCTTTCGATTAACAGCCGAACGCGCTAACCGATTGCGCCACAGAGACGGTTAATTGAACAAATATTCAATAAACATTTTCATTGTTTTGAAATATAGTCGAGAATAAAATAGATCTCTATTTCGTCCCTGGGTGGGCTTGAACCACCAACCTTTCGGTTAACAGCCGAACGCGCTAACCGATTGCGCCACAGAGACTGTTATAATTGAACAAATATTCAACAAAAATTGGAATTGTTTTGAGATAAAGTCGAGAATAAAATAGATCTCTATTTCGTTCCTGGGTGGGCTTGAACCACCAACCTTTCGGTTAACAGCCGAACGCGCTAACCGATTGCGCCACAGAGACTGTTATTTGAACAAATATTCAACAAAAATTTTAATTGCTTTGAGATAAAGTCGAGATTAAAACAGTCCTCTATTTCGTCCCTGGGTGGGCTTGAACCACCAACCTTTCGGTTAACAGCCGAACGCGCTAACCGATTGCGCCACAGAGACGAAAAGAAAGAAAGTTTCCAATTCGTCCCTGGGTGGGCTTGAACCACCAACCTTTCGGTTAACAGCCGAACGCGCTAACTGATTGCGCCACAGAGACTGTTAATTGAACAAATATTCAACAAAAATTGAAACTGTTTTGAGATAAAGTCGAGAATAAAATAGATCTCTATTTCGTTCCTGGGTGGGCTTGAACCACCAACCTTTCGGTTAACAGCCGAACGCGCTAACCGATTGCGCCACAGAGACGGTTAATTAAGCTAATATTCAACAAAAATTTTAATTGCTTTGAGATAAAGTCGAGAAATAAAACAAGTCTTTATTTCGTCCCTGGGTGGGCTTGAACCACCAACCTTTCGGTTAACAGCCGAACGCGCTAACCGATTGCGCCACAGAGACGGTCGATTGGAAAATATTAAATAAACATTTTCATTGTTTTGAGATAAAGTCGAGAATAAAATAGATCTCTATTTCGTCCCTGGGTGGGCTTGAACCACCAACCTTTCGGTTAACAGCCGAACGCGCTAACCGATTGCGCCACAGAGACAGTTAATTGAATAAATATTCAACAAAATTTTTAATTGTTTTTTTGACATAAAGTTGAGAATAAAACCGATTGCGCCACAGAGACAGTTAAGTGAACAAATATTTAACAAAAATTTTAATTGTTTTGAGATAAAGTCGAGAATAAAACAAATCGTTATTTCGTCCCTGGGTGGGCTTGAACCACCAACCTTTCGGTTAACAGCCGAACGCGCTAACCGATTGCGCCACAGAGACGGTTCATTGGAAAATATTAAATAAACATTTTAATTGTTTTGAGATAAAGTCGAGAATAAAATAGATCTCTATTTTGTCCCTGGGTGGGCTTGAACCACCAAAGTTTCGGTTAACAGCCGAACGCGCTAACCGATTGCGCCACAGAGACAGTTAAGTGAACAAATATTTAACAAAAATTTTAATTGTTTTGAGATAAAGTCGAGATTAAAACAGATCTCTATTTCGTCCCTGGGTGGGCTTGAACCACCAACCTTCGGTTAACAGCCGAACGCGAAAACCGATTGCGCCAAAAAGACTGTTAATTAAACAAATATTCAACAAAAATTTTAATTGTTTTGAGATAAAGTCGAGATTAAAACAGATCTCTATTTCGTCCCTGGGTGGGCTTGAACCATCAACCTTTCGGTTAACAGCCGAACGCGCTAACCGTTTGCGCCACAGAGACTGTTACGTGAACAAATATTCAACAAAAATTTTAATTCTTTTGATATAAAGACGAAAAGAAAGTAAGTTTCCAATTCGTCCCTGAGTGGGCTTGAACCACCAACCTTTCGGTTAACAGCCGAACGCGCTAACCGATTGCGCCACAGAGACTGTTAACTGAACAATTATTCAACAAAAATTTTAATTCTTTTGATATAAAGATGAAAAGAAAGAAAGTTTCCAATTCGTCCCTGAGTGGGCTTGAACCACCAACCTTTCGGTTAACAGCCGAACGCGCTAACCGATTGCGCCACAGAAACAGTTATTTCCAAAGGCAATTCCCAATTTGACACAAAAATTCAGGAAGCGTTGTTAATCAAACGCTACAATCCAAATCTAAACAAACAATTATTTGCCAGTGGCGCCTCCATTCTCCTTAATATTTATTAGCCTAGTTGTATCACGTACTCCGTGGTGCAAATTCGTTTGTAACTTAATCATGCAGTTGCCTTTTCTTAATGTAATTTTTCGTCTGTCTGTATGTTTTCCACTCCAGTGCTTTCAATCGTGCGTGTTTCTCGATGCTTTTAGTTAGTTACGGTAGTCACTGTCAAGAAGTGAAATTTATTGTAGTTTATAATTATTTACAGATTCCTGATGAGGACTTAAGTTAAGTCGAAAACGTTTGATATGTTGAACTATTTGTAAATATGTAATATACTGTTGTAATGCTCAACCCTGTGTTATTGTTGTGTCTTGCCTGTCTTTGGTATAAAAAAGCAAACTCTCTCCCGAAACTATATTATCATATCAGCAACAAGAGAGGTATTCCTGTAAACCAGCTCAGAAGCATAGAGCGCTGCGGAAGAAAATTAGTCAAATTGAGATTGGACAAACGATATTTTGAAACATGCTTAAATTTAAAAATATGCCCAGAATTTTTGAAATTTAAACCGCCACGATTAAGTGTTTATAAAAAGCCGGATGAACTCTATCAAATCATTGTAACCAGAAAGTTAAAAGAAATTAGCCGGGAATTGCGCATTGTGGAAAGCAAATATGAGGAAAACAAGAGACAGACGCTAGCAGCACTCAGTTTCTTTCAGAAAACATGTTTAATATCTTTGTTGTCAGAACAATTTAAAGTCTTTGCAAAACAAACTCTTGATGTTCACCAAAAAAAGCTCACCAACCTCTGGCGACGACAGCGAAACAAATCTCCTAATTGTATTATAAATTTGAGTAGCAAGAAACTCAGTCTATTGGAAGAAGACGCTTTGCGGTTTGGATTAGACCATCACATTTTGCCTAAAAAAGTTCAAATTGACAGCATAAAAACGAACATGGAACAATTAATTTACTCGGCAAGGAAAGAAAAAGAAATCACGCTTGACGATGAATCTAAGGATGAAATTAAGTTTATGGTTAAACGATTCATGTCTGATGCAAAACGTGCTTGCTCGTCAAAACGAAATCAAATAATACACCGAACTCTGAACACTCTATCAAAAAACAAAGACATCAAGATCTGTAAATTTGATAAAGGAAAAGGGACAGCAATTTTAAACACCTCGGATTACTATCTGAAACTGGACTCTATAGTCAATGATAAATCGAAGTTTGAACGTATTTCAGACAGCGGCAAATCACATCCCATCATTTCAAAAGAAAAGTCTATTGCGTACTACATCCGTAAGTACTTTAAAGACTTCGACAAACAATTGATAACAAAACTGATTCCATCGGGCAGTAACCCCGGTAAATTATACGGCTTGGTAAAAGTGCACAAGGAAGGTAACCCTCTTCGGCCTGTTGTTTCTATGATAGGCTCTCCAGAATATGAACTGGCAAAATTCTTAGATAGCATGATTAAACCGTACATTCCAAATTCGTATATGCTTAACTCCACAAGTCATTTTTTAGAAAAACTAAAAGATTATTCTCCGTCTTCTGGACAGATGATGGTCAGTTTTGATGTTAAATCTCTGTTTACGAACGTACCTTTGAAAGAGACTGTTAACATCATTGCTGACTACATTTATTCGGAAACAAAACCAACTCAATTACCTTTCAAGCGTGACGTATTTGTCAAGTTAATGAATTTAGCTACCGAAGGCATATTTATGTATAAAAACCAATTGTTTAAACAAATTGACGGTGTGGCCATGGGATCTCCATTGGGCCCTACTATTGCTAATTTTTTTCTGGCACATTTGGAAACAAAATTATTTGAAAAACATCTAGCATTTCACCCGAAGTTGTTCTTACGTTACATTGATGACATTTTTGCGGTATTCAATAAAGAAACCTCATGTGAAACCTTTTTAGATATGCTGAACTCTCAACATAAAAACATTAAATTTACAATCGAAAAAGCACGTGAAACCCTTCCTTTTTTGGACGTTGAAATTAAAATTAATGCCACTGGATTTGATACTTGGGTTTGGCGCAAACCAACTCATACTGGTTTGTTTTTGAACTTTGATGCATTATGCCCATTGAAATGGAAGTCTGGTTTGATCTTGTGCCTATTAGCTCGGGCTAAAATGATTTGCTGCAATGATGCTCTTTTTAATATTGAAATAGAGAAATTAAAACAAATGTTTTATAATAATGGTTATCCAAAATTGTACTTTGAGAAAATATTGAATCGTTTTATCTCTGAGAATTCCAACCAAAAAGAAAAGGCTGAAAATGAGTTAAATGTGAAGCATTGCTTGTCCATTCCGTTTGTGGGAAAAGAATCCAAAACGTTTGCTCGTAAAATCGGACAGTTTATGAAAAATAAATTTGATGTGGACGTTTTTCCTGATTATAAAACATTTAAAATTAGTTCGTATTTTCAACTAAAGTCCCAGACGCCTTCGTCTCTCTGCTCAAATGTCGTATATTGTTTTACATGTCCGTGTGATTCGGCATTGACGTACATCGGTATGTCCACCAGACATTTGACCACGAGAGTACGGGAGCATCTGAACTTTAGAGACTTAAAGAAAAGTGCCATCAAGGACCATATCATGGATTGTTCTTTTTGCACAGATCAAAAATTCTCTGCTGACTCATTTAAAATTTTACGCAAAGGCAAATCCCAATTTGACACAAAAATTCAGGAAGCGTTGTTAATCAAACGCTACAATCCAAATCTAAACAAACAATTATTTGCCAGTGGCGCCTCCATTCTCCTTAATATTTATTAGCCTAGTTGTATCACGTACTCCGTGGTGCAAATTCGTTTGTAACTTAATCATGCAGTTGCCTTTTCTTAATGTAATTTTTCGTCTGTCTGTATGTTTTCCACTCCAGTGCTTTCAATCGTGCGTGTTTCTCGATGCTTTTAGTTAGTTACGGTAGTCACTGTCAAGAAGTGAAATTTATTGTAGTTTATAATTATTTACAGATTCCTGATGAGGACTTAAGTTAAGTCGAAAACGTTTGATATGTTGAACTATTTGTAAATATGTAATATACTGTTGTAATGCTCAACCCTGTGTTATTGTTGTGTCTTGCCTGTCTTTGGTATAAAAAAGCAAACTCTCTCAAAAAAATATATTTGAACAATTATTCAACAAACATTTCAATTGTTTTGAGATAAAGTCGAGAATAAAACAAATCTTTATTTCGTCCCTGGATGGGCTTGAACCACCAACCTTTCGATTAACAGCCGAACGCGCTAACCGATCGCGCCACAGAGACGGTTAATTGAACTAATATTCAATAAACATTTTAATTGCTTTGAGATAAAGTCGAGAATAAAACAGTTCTCTACTTCGTCCCTGGGTGGGCTTGAACCACCAACCTTTCGGTTAACAGCCGAACGCGCTAACCGATTGCGCCACAGAGACTGTTAATTGAACAATTATTCAACAAAAATTTTAATTGTTTTGATATAAAGACGAAAAGAAAGAAAGTTTCAAATTCGTCCCTGAGTGGGCTTGAACCACCAACCTTTCGGTTAACAGCCGAACGCGCCACAAAGACTGTTAATTGAACAAATATTCAATAAACATTTTAATTGTTTTGAGATAAATTCGAGAATAAAATAGATCTCTATTTCGTCCCTGGGTGGGCTTGAACCACCAACCATTCGGTTAACAGCCGAACGCGCTAACCGATTGCGCCACAGAGACAGTTAATTGAACAAATATTCAACAAAAATTTTAATTGTTTTGAGATAAAGTCGAGAATAAAACAAATCGTTGTTTCGTCCCTGGGTGGGCTTGAACCACCAACCTTTCGGTTAACAGCCGAACGCGCTAACCGATTGCGCCACAGAGACGGTTCATTGGAAAATATTAAATAAACATTTTAATTGTTTTGAGATAAAGTCGAGAATAAAATAGATCTCTATTTCGTCCCTGGGTGGGCTTGAACCACCAAAGTTTCGGTTAACAGCCGAACGCGCTAACCGATTGCGCCACAGAGACAGTTAAGTGAACAAATATTTAACAAAAATTTTAATTGTTTTGAGATAAAGTCGAGATTAAAACAGATCTCTATTTCGTCCCTGGGTGGGCTTGAACCACCAACCTTCGGTTAACAGCCGAACGCGAAAACCGATTGCGCCAAAAAGACTGTTAATTAAACAAATATTCAACAAAAATTTTAATTGTTTTGAGATAAAGTCGAGAATAAAATAGATCTCTATTTCGTCCCTGGGTGGGCTTGAACCACCAACCTTTCGGTTAACAGCCGAACGCGCTAACCGATTGCGCCACAGAGACTGTTAACTGAACAATTATTCAACAAAAATTTTAATTGTTTTGATATAAAGACGAAAAGAAAAAAAGTTTCCAATTCGTCCCTGAGTGGGCTTGAACCACCAACCTTACGGTTAACAGCCGAACGCGCTAACCGATTGCGCCACAGAAACAGTTATTTGAACAAATATTCAACAAAAATTTTAATCGCTTTGAGATAAAGTCGAGAATAAAACAAATCTTCATTTCGTCACTGGGTGGGCTTGAACCACCAACCTTTCGATTAACAGCCGAACGCGCTAACCGATTGCGCCACAGAGACGGTTAATTGAACAAATATTCAATAAACATTTTCATTGTTTTGAAATAAAGTCGAGAATAAAATAGATCTCTATTTCGTCCCTGGGTGGGCTTGAACCACCAACCTTTCGGTTAACAGCGGAACGCGCTAACCGATTGCGCCACAGAGACTATTATAATTGAACAAATATTCAACAAAAATTGGAATTGTTTTGAGATAAAGTCGAGAATAAAATAGATCTCTATTTCGTTCCTGGGTGGGCTTGAACCACCAACCTTTCGGTTAACAGCCGAACGCGCTAACCGATTGCGCCACAGAGACTGTTATTTGAACAAATATTCAACAAAAATTTTAATCGCTTTGAGATAAAGTCGAGAATAAAACAAATCTTCATTTCGTCACTGGGTGGGCTTGAACCACCAACCTTTCGATTAACAGCCGAACGCGCTAACCGATTGCGCCACAGAGACGGTTAATTGAACAAATATTCAATAAACATTTTCATTGTTTTGAGATAAAGTCGAGAATAAAATAGATCTCTATTTCGTCCCTGGGTGGGCTTGAACCACCAACCTTTCGGTTAACAGCCGAACGCGCTAATCGATTGCGCCACAGAGACGGTTAATTGAACAATTATTCAACAAACATTTTAATTGTTTTGAGATAAAGTCGAGAATAAAACAAATCTTTATTTCATCCCTGGGTGGGCTTGAACCACCAACCTTTCGGTTAACAGCCGAACGCGCTAACCGTTTGCGCCACAGAGACTGTTACGTGAACAAATATTCAACAAAAATTTTAATTCTTTTGATATAAAGACGAAAAGAAAGTAAGTTTCCAATTCGTCCCTGAGTGGGCTTGAACCACCAACCTTTCGGTTAACAGCCGAACGCGCTAACCGATTGCGCCACAGAGACTGTTAACTGAACAATTATTCAACAAAAATTTTAATTCTTTTGATATAAAGACGAAAAGAAAGAAAGTTTCCAATTCGTCCCTGAGTGGGCTTGAACCACCAACCTTTCGATTAACAGCCGAACGCGCTAACCGATTGCGCCACAGAAACAGTTCTTTGAACAAATATTTAACAAACATTTTAATTGTTTTGAGATAAAGTCGAGAATAAAATAGATCTCTATTTCGTCCCTGGGTGGGCTTGAACCACCAACCTTTCGGTTAACATCCGAACATGCTAACCGATTGCGCCACAGAGACTGTTAGTTGAACAAATATTCAACAAATAACTTAATTGCTTTGAGATAAAGTCGAGAATAAAACAGTTCTCTACTTCGTCCCTGGGTGGGCTTGAACCACCAACCTTTCGGTTAACAGCCGAACGCGCTAACCGATTGCGCCACAGAGACTGTTAATTGAACAATTATTCAACAAAAATTTTAATTGTTTTGATATAAAGACGAAAAGAAAGAAAGTTTCAAATTCGTCCCTGAGTGGGCTTGAACCACCAACCTTTCGGTTAACAGCCGAACGCGCCACAGAGACTGTTAATTGAACAAATATCTAATAAACATTTTCATTGTTTTGAGATAAAGTCGAGAATAAAATAGATCTCTATTTCGTCCCTGGGTGGGCTTGAACCACCAACCTTTCGGTTAACAGCCGAACGCGCTAACCGATTGCGCCACAGAGACAGTTAATTGAACAAATATTCAACAAAAATTTTAATTGTTTTGAGATAAAGTCGAGAATAAAACAAATCTTTATTTCGTTCCTGGGTGGGCTTGAACCACCAACCTTTCGATTAACAGCCGAACGCGCTAACCGATCGCGCCACAGAGACGGTTAATTGAACTAATATTCAACAAAAATTTTAATTGTTTTGAGATAAAGTCGAGAATAAAATAGATCTCTATTTCGTCCCTGGGTGGGTTTGAACCACCAACCTTTCGGTTAACAGCCGAACGCGCTAACCGATTGCGCCACAGAGACTGTTATAATTGAACAAATATTCAACAAAAATTGGAATTGTTTTGAGATAAAGTCGAGAATAAATTAGATCTCTATTTCGTTCCTGGGTGGGCTTGAACCACCAACCTTTCGGTTAACAGCCGAACGCGCTAACCGATTGCGCCACAGAGACTGTTATTTGAACAAATATTCAACAAAAATTTTAATTGCTTTGAGATAAAGTCGAGATTAAAACAGTCCTCTATTTCGTCCCTGGGTGGGCTTGAACCACCAACCTTTCGGTTAACAGCCGAACGCGCTAACCGATTGCGCCACAGAGACGAAAAGAAAGAAAGTTTCCAATTCGTCCCAGAGTGGGCTTGAACCACCAACCATTCGGTTAACAGCCGAACGCGCTAACCGATTGCGCCACAGAGACGGATAATTGAACAAATATTCAATAAACATTTTCATTGTTTTGAGATAAAGTCGAGAATAAAATAGATCTCTATTTCGTCCCTGGGTGGGCTTGAACCACCAACCTTTCGGTTAACAGCCGAACGCGCTAACCGATTGCGCCACAGAGACTGTTAACTGAACAATTATTCAACAAAAATTTTAATTCTTTTGATATAAAGACGAAAAGAAAGAAAGTTTCCAATTCGTCCCTGAGTGGGCTTGAACCACCAACCTTACGGTTAACAGCCGAACGCGCTAACCGATTGCGCCACAGAATCAGTTATTTGAACAAATATTCAACAAAAATTTTAATCGCTTTGAGATAAAGTCGAGAATAAAACAAATCTTCATTTCGTCACTGGGTGGGCTTGAACCACCAACCTTTCGATTAACAGCCGAACGCGCTAACCGATTGCGCCACAGAGACGGTTAATTGAACAAATATTCAATAAACATTTTCATTGTTTTGAGATAAAGTCTAGAATAAAATAGATCTCTATTTCGTCCCTGGGTGGGCTTGAACCACCAACCTTTCGGTTAACAGCCGAACGCGCTAACTGATTGCGCCACAGAGATTGTTAATTGAACAAATATTCAACAAAAATTGAAGCTGTTTTGAGATAAAGTCGAGAATAAAATAGATCTCTATTTCGTTTCTGGGTGGGCTTGAACCATCAACCTTTCGGTTAACAGCCGAACGCGCTAATCGATTGCGCCACAGAGACGGATAATTGAACAAATATTCAACAAACATTTTAATTGTTTTGAGATAAAGTCGAGAATAAAACAAATCTTTATTTCATCCCTGGGTGGGCTTGAACCACCAACCTTTCGGTTAACAGCCGAACGCGCTAACCGTTTGCGCCACAGAGACTGTTACGTGAACAAATATTCAACAAAAATTTTAATTCTTTTGATATAAAGACGAAAAGAAAGTAAGTTTCCAATTCGTCCCTGAGTGGGCTTGAACCACCAACCTTTCGGTTAACAGCCGAACGCGCTAACCGATTGCGCCACAGAGACTGTTAACTGAACAATTATTCAACAAAAATTTTAATTCTTTTGATATAAAGACGAAAAGAAAGAAAGTTTCCAATTCGTCCCTGAGTGGGCTTGAACCACCAACCTTTCGGTTAACAGCCGAACGCGCTAACCGATTGCGCCACAGAAACAGTTATTTGAACAAATATTTAACAAACATTTTAATTGTTTTGAGATAAAGTCGAGAATAAAATAGATCTCTATTTCGTCCCTGGGTGGGCTTGAACCACCAACCTTTCGGTTAACAGCCGAACATGCTAACCGATTGCGCCACAGAGACTGTTAGTTAAACAAATATTCAACAAAAAACTTAATTGCTTTGAGATAAAGTCGAGAATAAAACAGTTCTCTACTTCGTCCCTGGGTGGGCTTGAACCACCAACCTTTCGGTTAACAGCCGAACGCGCTAACCGATTGCGCCACAGAGACTGTTAATTGAACAATTATTCAACAAAAATTTTAATTGTTTTGATATAAAGACGAAAAGAAAGAAAGTTTCAAATTCGTCCCTGAGTGGGCTTGAACCACCAACCTTTCGGTTAACAGCCGAACGCGCCACAGAGACTGTTAATTGAACAAATATTCAATAAACATTTTAATTGTTTTGAGATAAAGTCGAGAATAAATAAGATCTCTATTTCGTCCCTGGGTGGGCTTGAACCACCAACCTTTCGGTTAACAGCCGAACGCGCTAACCGATTGCGCCACAGAGACGGTTCATTGGAAAATATTAAATAAACATTTTAATTGTTTTGAGATAAAGTCGAGAATAAAATAGATCTCTATTTCGTCCCTGGGTGGGCTTGAACCACCAAAGTTTCGGTTAACAGCCGAACGCGCTAACCGATTGCGCCACAGAGACAGTTAAGTGAACAAATATTTAACAAAAATTTTAATTGTTTTGAGATAAAGTCGAGATTAAAACAGATCTCTATTTCGTCCCTGGGTGGGCTTGAACCATCAACCTTTCGGTTAACAGCCGAACGCGCTAACCGTTTGCGCCACAGAGACTGTTACGTGAACAAATATTCAACAAAAATTTTAATTCTTTTGATATAAAGACGAAAAGAAAGTAAGTTTCCAATTCGTCCCTGGGTGGGCTTGAACCACCAACCTTTCGGTTAACAGCCGAACGCGCTAACCGATTGCGCCACAGAGACGGATAATTGAACAAATATTCAATAAACATTTTCATTGTTTTGAGATAAAGTCGAGAATAAAATAGATCTCTATTTCGTCCCTGGGTGGGCTTGAACCACCAACCTTTCGGTTAACAGCCGAACGCGCTAACCGATTGCGCCACAGAGACGAAAAGAAAGAAAGTTTCCAATTCGTTCCTGAGTGGGCTTGAACCACCAACCATTCGGTTAACAGCCGAACGCGCTAACCGATTGCGCCACAGAAACAGTTAATTGAACATACATTCAACAAAACTTTTAATTCTTTTGATATAAAGAAGAAAAGAAAGAAAGTTTCCAATTCGTCCCTGAGTGGGCTTGAACCACCAACCTTTCGGTTAACAGCCGAACGCGCTAACCGATTGCGCCACAAAAACAGTTATTTGAACAAATATTCAACAAAAATTTTAATCGCTTTGAGATAAAGTCGAGAATAAAACAAATCTTTATGTCGTCCCTGGGTGGGCTTGAACCACCAACCTTTCGGTTAACAGCCGAACGCGCTAACCGATTGCGCCACAGAAACAGTTATTTGAACAAATATTCAACAAAAATTTTAATTGTTTTGAGATAAAGTCGAGATTAAAACAGTTCTCTATTTCGTCCCTGGGTGGGCTTGAACCACCAACCTTTCGGTTAACAGCCGAACGCGCTAACCGATTGCGCCACAGAGACAGTTAATTGAACAAATATTCAACAAAAATTGTAATTGTTTTGAGATAAAGTCGAGAATAAAATAGATCTTTATTTCGTCCCTGGGTGGGCTTGAACCACCAACCTTTCGGTTAACAGCCGAACGCGCTAACCGATTGCGCCAACAGAGACTGTTAATTGAACAAATATTCAACAAAAATTGTAATTGTTTTGAGATAAAGTCGAGAATAAAATAGATCTCTATTTCGTTCCTGGGTGGGCTTGAACCACCAACCTTTCGGTTAACAGCCGAACGTGCTAACCGATTGCGCCACAGAGACTGTTCTTTGAACAAATATTCAACAAAAATTTTAATTGTTTTGAGATAAAGTCGAGGTTAAAACAGTCGTCTATTTCGTCCCTGGGTGGGCTTGAACCACCAACCTTTCGGTTAACAGCCGAACGCGCTAACCGATTGCGCCACAGAGACGGTTATCTGAACAATTATTCAACAAAAATTTTAATTCTTTTGATATAAAGACGAAAAGAAAGAAAGTTTCCAATTCGTCCCTGAGTGGGCTTGAACCACCAACCTTTCGGTTAACAGCCGAACGCGCTAACCGATTGCGCCACAGAAATTGGTAACTGAACAATTATTCAACAAAAAATTTAATTCTTTTGATATAAAGACGAAAAGAAAGAAGTTTCCTATTCGTCCCTGGGTGGGCTTGAACCACCAACCTTTCGGTTAACAGCCGAACGCGCTAACCGATTGCGCCACAGAAACAGTAATTTGAACAAATATTCAACAAAAATTTTAATCGCTTTGAGATAAAGTCGAGAATAAAACAAATCTTCATTTCGTTCCTGGGTGGGCTTGAACCACCAACCTTTCGGTTGACAGCCGAACGCGCTAACCGATTGCGCCACAGAGACAGTTAATTGAACAAATATTCAACAAAAATTGTAATTGTTTTGAGATAAAGTCGAGAATAAAATAGATCTCTATTTCGTCCCTGGGTGGGCTTGAACCACCAACCTTTCGGTTAACAGCCGAACGCGCCACAGAGACTGTTAATTGAACAAATATTCAATAAACATTTTGATTGTTTTGAGATAAAGTCGAGAATAAAATAGATCTCTATTTCGTCCCTGGGTGGGCTTGAACCACCAACCTTTCGGTTAACAGCCGAACGCGCTAACCGATTGCGCCACAGAGACAGTTAATTGAACAAATATTCAACAAAAATTTTAATTGTTTTGAGATAAAGTCGAGAATAAAACAAATCTTTATTTCGTCCCTGGGTGGGCTTGAACCACCAACCTTTCGATTAACAGCCGAACGCGCTAACCGATCGCGCCACAGAGACGGTTAATTAAACTAATATTCAACAAAAATTTTAATCGCTTTGAGATAAAGTCGAGAATAAAACAAATCTTTATTTCGTCCCTGGGTGGGCTTGAACCACCAACCTTTCGGTTAACAGCCGAACGCGCTAACTGATTGCGCCACAGAGACGGTTAATTGAAGAAATATTCAATAAACATATTGATTGTTTTGAGATAAAGTCGAGAATAAAATAGATCTTTATTTCGTCCCTGGGTGGGCTTGACCCACCAACCTTTAGGTTAGCAGCCGAACGCGCTAACCGATTGCGCCACAGAGACAGTTAATTGAACATACATTCAACAAAAACTTTAATTCTTTTGATATAAAGACGAAAGAAGATTTACAATTCGTCTCTGGGTGGGCTTGAACCACCAACCTTTCGGTTAACAGCCGAACGCGCTAACCGATTGCGCCACAGAGACAGTTAAGTGAACAAATATTCAACAAAAATTTTAATTGTTTTGAGATAAAGTCGAGAATAAAATAGATCTTTATTTCGTCCCTGGGTGGGCTTGACCCACCAACCTTTAGGTTAGCAGCCGAACGCGCTAACCGATTGCGCCACAGAGACAGTTAATTGAACATACATTCAACAAAAATTTTAATTGTTTTGAGATAAAGTCGAGAATAAAATTGATCTCCATTTCGTCCATGGGTGGGCTTGAACCACCAACCTTTCGGTTAACAGCCGAACGCGCTAACCGATTGCGCCACAGAGACTGTTAACTGAACAATTATTCAACAAAAATTTTAATTCTTTTGATATAAAGACGAAAGAAGATTTACAATTCGTCTCTGGGTGGGCTTGAACCATCAACCTTTCGGTTAACAGCCGAACGCGCTAACCGATTGCGCCACAGAGACAGTTAAGTGAACAAATATTCAACAAAAATTTTAATTGTTTTGAGATAAAGTCGAGATTAAAACAGATCTCTATTTCGTCCCTGGGTGGGCTTGAATCACCAACCTTTCGTTTAACTGCCGAACGCGCTAACCGATTGCGCCACAGAGACTGTTAATTGAACAAATATTCAACAAACATTTTAATTGTTTTGAGATAAAGTCGAGATTAAAACAGATCTCTATTTCGTCCCTGGGTGGGCTTGAACCACCAACCTTTCGGTTAACAGCCGAACGCGCTAACCGATTGCGCCACAGAGACTGTTAACTGAACAAATATTCAACAAAAATTTTAATTCTTTTGATATAAAGACGAAAAGAAAGAAAGTTTCCAATTCGTCCCTGAGTGGGCTTGAACCACCAACCTTTCGGTTAACAGCCGAACGCGCTAACCGATTGGGCTACAGAAACAGTTATTAGAACAAATATTCAACAAAAATTTTAATTGCTTTGAGATAAAGTCGAGAATAAAACCAATCTTTATTTCGTCCCTGGGTGGGCTTGAACCACCAACCTTTCGGTTAACAGCCGAACGCGCTAACCGATTGCGCCACAGAGACGGTTAATTGAACAAATCTTCAATAAACATTTTAATTGTTTTGAGAAAAAGTCGAGAATAAAATAGATTTCTATTTCGTCCCTGGGTGGGCTTGAACCACCAACCTTTCGGTTAACAGCCGAACGCGCTAACCGATTGCGCCACAGAGACGGTTAATTGAACAAATATTCAATAAACATTTTAATTGTTTTGAGAAAAAGTCGAGAATAAAATAGATCTCTATTTCGTCCCTGAGTGGGCTTGAACCACCAACCTTTCGGTTAACAGCCGAACGCGCTAACCGATTGCGCCACAGAGACTGTTAATTGAACAAATATTCAACAAAAATTTTAATTGTTTTGATATAAAGTCGAGAATAAAATAGATCTCTATTTCGTCCCTGCTGGGTGGGCTTGACCCACCAACCTTTCGGTTAACAGCCGAACGCGCTAACCGATTGCGCCACATAGACGGTTAATTGAACTAATATTCAACAAAAATTTTAATCGCTTTGAGATAAAGTCGAGAATAAAACAAATCTTTATTTCGTCCCTGGGTGGGCTTGAACCACCAACCTTTTGATTAACAGCCGAACGCGCTAACCGATTGCGCCACAGAGACGGTTAATTGAACAAATATTCAATAAACATTTTAATTGTTTTGAGATAAAGTCGAGAATAAAATAGATCTCTATTTCGTCCCTGGGTGGGCTTGAACCACCAACCTTTCGGTTAACAGCCGAACGCGCTAACCGATTGCGCCACAGAGACGAAAAAAAAGAAAGTTTCCAATTCGTTCCTGAGTGGGCTTGAACCACCAACCATTCGGTTAACAGCCGAACGCGCTAACCGATTGCGCCACAGAAACAGTTAATTGAACATACATTCAACAAAACTTTTAATTCTTTTGATATAAAGAAGAAAAGAAAGAAAGTTTCCAATTCGTCCCTGAGTGGGCTTGAACCACCAACCTTTCGGTTAACAGCCGAACGCGCTAACCGATTGCGCCACAAAAACAGTTATTTGAACAAATATTCAACAAAAATTTTAATCGCTTTGAGATAAAGTCGAGAATAAAACAAATCTTTATGTCGTCCCTGGGTGGGCTTGAACCACCAACCTTTCGGTTAACAGCCGAACGCGCTAACCGATTGCGCCACAGAAACAGTTATTTGAACAAATATTCAACAAAAATTTTAATTGTTTTGAGATAAAGTCGAGATTAAAACAGTTCTCTATTTCGTCCCTGGGTGGGCTTGAACCACCAACCTTTCGGTTAACAGCCGAACGCGCTAACCGATTGCGCCACAGAGACAGTTAATTGAACAAATATTCAACAAAAATTGTAATTGTTTTGAGATAAAGTCGAGAATAAAATAGATCTCTATTTCGTCCCTGGGTGGGCTTGAACCACCAACCTTTCGGTTAACAGCCGAACGCGCTAACCTATTGCGCCAACAGAGACTGTTAATTGAACAAATATTCAACAAAAATTGTAATTGTTTTGAGATAAAGTCGAGAATAAAATAGATCTCTATTTCGTTCCTGGGTGGGCTTGAACCACCAACCTTTCGGTTAACAGCCGAACGCGCTAACCGATTGCGCCACAGAGACTGTTCTTTGAACAAATATTCAACAAAAATTGTAATTGCTTTGAGATAAAGTCGAGGTTAAAACAGTCGTCTATTTCGTCCCTGGGTGGGCTTGAACCACCAACCTTTCGGTTAACAGCCGAACGCGCTAACCGATTGCGCCACAGAGACGGTTATCTGAACAATTATTCAACAAAAATTTTAATTCTTTTGATATAAAGACGAAAAGAAAGAAAGTTTCCAATTCGTCCCTGAGTGGGCTTGAACCACCAACCTTTCGGTTAACAGCCGAACGCGCTAACCGATTGCGCCACAGAAATTGGTAACTGAACAATTATTCAACAAAAAATTTAATTCTTTTGATATAAAGACGAAAAGAAAGAAGTTTCCTATTCGTCCCTGAGTGGGCTTGAACCACCAACCTTTCGGTTAACAGCCGAACGCGCTAACCGATTGCGCCACAGAAACAGTAATTTGAACAAATATTCAACAAAAATTTTAATCGCTTTGAGATAAAGTCGAGAATAAAACAAATCTTCATTTCGTTCCTGGGTGGGCTTGAACCACCAACCTTTCGGTTGACAGCCGAACGCGCTAACCGATTGCGCCACAGAGACAGTTAATTGAACAAATATTCAACAAAAATTGTAATTGTTTTGAGATAAAGTCGAGAATAAAATAGATCTCTATTTCGTTCCTGGGTGGGCTTGAACCACCAACCTTTCGGTTAACAGCCGAACGCGCCACAGAGACTGTTAATTGAACAAATATTCAATAAACATTTTGATTGTTTTGAGATAAAGTCGAGAATAAAATAGATCTCTATTTCGTCCCTGGGTGGGCTTGAACCACCAACCTTTCGGTTAACAGCCGAACGCGCTAACCGATTGCGCCACAGAGACAGTTAATTGAACAAATATTCAACAAAAATTTTAATTGTTTTGAGATAAAGTCGAGAATAAAACAAATCTTTATTTCGTCCCTGGGTGGGCTTGAACCACCAACCTTTCGATTAACAGCCGAACGCGCTAACCGATCGCGCCACAGAGACGGTTAATTAAACTAATATTCAACAAAAATTTTAATCGCTTTGAGATAAAGTCGAGAATAAAACAGATCTTTATTTCGTCCCTGGGTGGGCTTGAACCACCAACCTTTCGGTTAACAGCCGAACGCGCTAACTGATTGCGCCACAGAGACGGTTAATTGAAGAAATATTCAATAAACATATTGATTGTTTTGAGATAAAGTCGAGAATAAAATAGATCTCTATTTCGTCCCTGGGTGGGCTTGAACCACCAACCTTTCGGTTATCAGCCGAACGCGCTAATCGATTGCGCCACCGGGACGGTTAATTGAACAAATATTCAACAAAAATTTTACTTCTTTTGAGATAAAGTCGAGAATAAAATAGATCTCTACTTCGTCCCTGCTGGGTGGGCTTGAACCACCAACCTTTGGTTAACAGCCGAACGCGCTAACCGATTGCGCCACAGAGACAGTTAATTGAACATACGATCAACAAAAATTTTAACTGTTTTGAGATAAAGTCGAGAATAAAATTGATCTCCATTTCGTCCATGGGTGGGCTTGAACCACCAACCATTCGGTTAACAGCCGAACGCGCTAACCGATTGCGCCACAGAGACTGTTAAGTGAACAAATATTCAACAAAAACTTTAATTCTTTTGATATAAAGACGAAAGAAGATTTACATGTCGTCTCTGGGTGGGCTTGAACCACCAACCTTTCGGTTAACAGCCGAACGCGCTAACCGATTGCGCCACAGAGACAGTTAAGTGAACAAATATTCAACAAAAATTTTAATTGTTTTGAGATAAAGTCGAGAATAAAATAGATCTTTATTTCGTCCCTGGGTGGGCTTGACCCACCAACCTTTAGGTTAGCAGCCGAACGCGCTAACCGATTGCGCCACAGAGACAGTTAATTGAACATACATTCAACAAAAATTTTAATTGTTTTGAGATAAAGTCGAGAATAAAATTGATCTCCATTTCGTCCATGGGTGGGCTTGAACCACCAACCTTTCGGTTAACAGCCGAACGCGCTAACCGATTGCGCCACAGAGACTGTTAACTGAACAATTATTCAACAAAAATTTTAATTCTTTTGATATAAAGACGAAAGAAGATTTACAATTCGTCTCTGGGTGGGCTTGAACCACCAACCTTTCGGTTAACAGCCGAACGCGCTAACCGATTGCGCCACAGAGACTGTTAACTGAACAATTATTCAACAAAAATTTTAATTCTTTTGATATAAAGACGAAAAGAAAGAAAGTTTCCAATTCGTCCCTGAGTGGGCTTGAACCACCAACCTTTCGGTTAACAGCCGAACGCGCTAACCGATTGGGCTACAGAAACAGTTATTAGAACAAATATTCAACAAAAATTTTAATTGCTTTGAGATAAAGTCGAGAATAAAACCAATCTTTATTTCGTCCCTGGGTGGGCTTGAACCACCAACCTTTCGGTTAACAGCCGAACGCGCTAACCGATTGCGCCACAGAGACGGTTAATTGAACAAATATTCAATAAACATTTTAATTGTTTTGAGAAAAAGTCGAGAATAAAATAGATTTCTATTTCGTCCCTGGGTGGGCTTGAACCACCAACCTTTCGGTTAACAGCCGAACGCGCTAACCGATTGCGCCACAGAGACGGTTAATTGAACAAATATTCAATAAACATTTTAATTGTTTTGAGAAAAAGTCGAGAATAAAATAGATCTCTATTTCGTCCCTGAGTGGGCTTGAACCACCAACCTTTCGGTTAACAGCCGAACGTGCTAACCGATTGCGCCAACAGAGACTGTTAATTGAACAAACATTCAACAAAAATTTTAATTGTTTTGATATAAAGTCGAGAATAAAATAGATCTCTATTTCGTCCCTGCTGGGTGGGCTTGACCCACCAACCTTTCGGTTAACAGCCGAACGCGCTAACCGATTGCGCCACATAGACGGTTAATTGAACTAATATTCAACAAAAATTTTAATCGCTTTGAGATAAAGTCGAGAATAAAACAAATCTTTATTTCGTCCCTGGGTGGGCTTGAACCACCAACCTTTTGATTAACAGCCGAACGCGCTAACCGATTGCGCCACAGAGACGGTTAATTGAACTAATATTCAACAAAAATTTTAATCGCTTTGAGATAAAGTCGAGAATAAAACAAATCTTTATTTCGTCCCTGAGTGGGCTTGAACCACCAACCTTTCGGTTAACAGCCGAACGCGCTAACCGATTGCGCCACAAAAACAGTTATTTGAACAAATATTCAACAAAAATTTTAATCGCTTTGAGATAAAGTCGAGAATAAAACAAATCTTTATGTCGTCCCTGGGTGGGCTTGAACCACCAACCTTTCGGTTAACAGCCGAACGCGCTAACCGATTGCGCCACAGAAACAGTTATTTGAACAAATATTCAACAAAAATTTTAATTGTTTTGAGATAAAGTCGAGATTAAAACAGTTCTCTATTTCGTCCCTGGGTGGGCTTGAACCACCAACCTTTCGGTTAACAGCCGAACGCGCTAACCGATTGCGCCACAGAGACAGTTAATTGAACAAATATTCAACAAAAATTGTAATTGTTTTGAGATAAAGTCGAGAATAAAATAGATCTCTATTTCGTCCCTGGGTGGGCTTGAACCACCAACCTTTCGGTTAACAGCCGAACGCGCTAACCTATTGCGCCAACAGAGACTGTTAATTGAACAAATATTCAACAAAAATTGTAATTGTTTTGAGATAAAGTCGAGAATAAAATAGATCTCTATTTCGTTCCTGGGTGGGCTTGAACCACCAACCTTTCGGTTAACAGCCGAACGCGCTAACCGATTGCGCCACAGAGACTGTTCTTTGAACAAATATTCAACAAAAATTTTAATTGCTTTGAGATAAAGTCGAGGTTAAAACAGTCGTCTATTTCGTCCCTGGGTGGGCTTGAATCACCAACCTTTCGGTTAACAGCCGAACGCGCTAACCGATTGCGCCACAGAGACGGTTATCTGAACAATTATTCAACAAAAATTTTAATTCTTTTGATATAAAGACGAAAAGAAAGAAAGTTTCCAATTCGTCCCTGAGTGAGCTTGAACCACCAACCTTTCGGTTAACAGCCGAACGCGCTAACCGATTGCGCCACAGAAATTGGTAACTGAACAATTATTCAACAAAAAATTTAATTCTTTTGATATAAAGACGAAAAGAAAGAAGTTTCCTATTCGTCCCTGAGTGGGCTTGAACCACCAACCTTTCGGTTAACAGCCGAACGCGCTAACCGATTGCGCCACAGAAACAGTAATTTGAACAAATATTCAACAAAAATTTTAATCGCTTTGAGATAAAGTCGAGAATAAAACAAATCTTCATTTCGTTCCTGGGTGGGCTTGAACCACCAACCTTTCGGTTGACAGCCGAACGCGCTAACCGATTGCGCCACAGAGACAGTTAATTGAACAAATATTCAACAAAAATTGTAATTGTTTTGAGATAAAGTCGAGAATAAAATAGATCTCTATTTCGTTCCTGGGTGGGCTTGAACCACCAACCTTTCGGTTAACAGCCGAACGCGCCACAGAGACTGTTAATTGAACAAATATTCAATAAACATTTTGATTGTTTTGAGATAAAGTCGAGAATAAAATAGATCTCTATTTCGTCCCTGGGTGGGCTTGAACCACCAACCTTTCGGTTAACAGCCGAACGCGCTAACCGATTGCGCCACAGAGACAGTTAATTGAACAAATATTCAACAAAAATTTTAATTGTTTTGAGATAAAGTCGAGAATAAAACAAATCTTTATTTCGTCCCTGGGTGGGCTTGAACCACCAACCTTTCGATTAACAGCCGAACGCGCTAACCGATCGCGCCACAGAGACGGTTAATTAAACTAATATTCAACAAAAATTTTAATCGCTTTGAGATAAAGTCGAGAATAAAACAGATCTTTATTTCGTCCCTGGGTGGGCTTGAACCACCAACCTTTCGGTTAACAGCCGAACGCGCTAACTGATTGCGCCACAGAGACGGTTAATTGAAGAAATATTCAATAAACATATTGATTGTTTTGAGATAAAGTCGAGAATAAAATAGATCTCTATTTCGTCCCTGGGTGGGCTTGAACCACCAACCTTTCGGTTATCAGCCGAACGCGCTAATCGATTGCGCCACCGGGACGGTTAATTGAACAAATATTCAACATAAATTTTACTTCTTTTGAGATAAAGTCGAGAATAAAATAGATCTCTATTTCGTCCCTGCTGGGTGGGCTTGAACCACCAACCTTTGGTTAACAGCCGAACGCGCTAACCGATTGCGCCACAGAGACAGTTAATTGAACATACGATCAACAAAAATTTTAACTGTTTTGAGATAAAGTCGAGAATAAAATTGATCTCCATTTCGTCCATGGGTGGGCTTGAACCACCAACCATTCGGTTAACAGCCGAACGCGCTAACCGATTGCGCCACAGAGACTGTTAAGTGAACAAATATTCAACAAAAACTTTAATTCTTTTGATATAAAGACGAAAGAAGATTTACATGTCGTCTCTGGGTGGGCTTGAACCACCAACCTTTCGGTTAACAGCCGAACGCGCTAACCGATTGCGCCACAGAGACAGTTAAGTGAACAAATATTCAACAAAAATTTTAATTGTTTTGAGATAAAGTCGAGAATAAAATAGATCTTTATTTCGTCCCTGGGTGGGCTTGACCCACCAACCTTTAGGTTAGCAGCCGAACGCGCTAACCGATTGCGCCACAGAGACAGTTAATTGAACATACATTCAACAAAAATTTTAATTGTTTTGAGATAAAGTCGAGAATAAAATTGATCTCCATTTCGTCCATGGGTGGGCTTGAACCACCAACCTTTCGGTTAACAGCCGAACGCGCTAACCGATTGCGCCACAGAGACTGTTAACTGAACAATTATTCAACAAAAATTTTAATTCTTTTGATATAAAGACGAAAGAAGATTTACAATTCGTCTCTGGGTGGGCTTGAACCACCAACCTTTCGGTTAACAGCCGAACGCGCTAACCGATTGCGCCACAGAGACTGTTAACTGAACAATTATTCAACAAAAATTTTAATTCTTTTGATATAAAGACGAAAAGAAAGAAAGTTTCCAATTCGTCCCTGAGTGGGCTTGAACCACCAACCTTTCGGTTAACAGCCGAACGCGCTAACCGATTGGGCTACAGAAACAGTTATTAGAACAAATATTCAACAAAAATTTTAATTGCTTTGAGATAAAGTCGAGAATAAAACCAATCTTTATTTCGTCCCTGGGTGGGCTTGAACCACCAACCTTTCGGTTAACAGCCGAACGCGCTAACCGATTGCGCCACAGAGACGGTTAATTGAACAAATATTCAATAAACATTTTAATTGTTTTGAGAAAAAGTCGAGAATAAAATAGATTTCTATTTCGTCCCTGGGTGGGCTTGAACCACCAACCTTTCGGTTAACAGCCGAACGCGCTAACCGATTGCGCCACAGAGACGGTTAATTGAACAAATATTCAATAAACATTTTAATTGTTTTGAGAAAAAGTCGAGAATAAAATAGATCTCTATTTCGTCCCTGAGTGGGCTTGAACCACCAACCTTTCGGTTAACAGCCGAACGCGCTAACCGATTGCGCCAACAGAGACTGTTAATTGAACAAATATTCAACAAAAATTTTAATTGTTTTGATATAAAGTCGAGAATAAAATAGATCTCTATTTCGTCCCTGCTGGGTGGGCTTGACCCACCAACCTTTCGGTTAACAGCCGAACGCGCTAACCGATTGCGCCACATAGACGGTTAATTGAACTAATATTCAACAAAAATTTTAATCGCTTTGAGATAAAGTCGAGAATAAAACAAATCTTTATTTCGTCCCTGGGTGGGCTTGAACCACCAACCTTTTGATTAACAGCCGAACGCGCTAACCGATTGCGCCACAGAGACGGTTAATTGAACTAATATTCAACAAAAATTTTAATCGCTTTGAGATAAAGTCGAGAATAAAACAAATCTTTATTTCGTCCCTGAGTGGGCTTGAACCACCAACCTTTCGGTTAACAGCCGAACGCGCTAACCGATTGCGCCACAAAAACAGTTATTTGAACAAATATTCAACAAAAATTTTAATCGCTTTGAGATAAAGTCGAGAATAAAACAAATCTTTATGTCGTCCCTGGGTGGGCTTGAACCACCAACCTTTCGGTTAACAGCCGAACGCGCTAACCGATTGCGCCACAGAAACAGTTATTTGAACAAATATTCAACAAAAATTTTAATTGTTTTGAGATAAAGTCGAGATTAAAACAGTTCTCTATTTCGTCCCTGGGTGGGCTTGAACCACCAACCTTTCGGTTAACAGCCGAACGCGCTAACCGATTGCGCCACAGAGACAGTTAATTGAACAAATATTCAACAAAAATTGTAATTGTTTTGAGATAAAGTCGAGAATAAAATAGATCTCTATTTCGTCCCTGGGTGGGCTTGAACCACCAACCTTTCGGTTAACAGCCGAACGCGCTAACCTATTGCGCCAACAGAGACTGTTAATTGAACAAATATTCAACAAAAATTGTAATTGTTTTGAGATAAAGTCGAGAATAAAATAGATCTCTATTTCGTTCCTGGGTGGGCTTGAACCACCAACCTTTCGGTTAACAGCCGAACGCGCTAACCGATTGCGCCACAGAGACTGTTCTTTGAACAAATATTCAACAAAAATTTTAATTGCTTTGAGATAAAGTCGAGGTTAAAACAGTCGTCTATTTCGTCCCTGGGTGGGCTTGAATCACCAACCTTTCGGTTAACAGCCGAACGCGCTAACCGATTGCGCCACAGAGACGGTTATCTGAACAATTATTCAACAAAAATTTTAATTCTTTTGATATAAAGACGAAAAGAAAGAAAGTTTCCAATTCGTCCCTGAGTGGGCTTGAACCACCAACCTTTCGGTTAACAGCCGAACGCGCTAACCGATTGCGCCACAGAAATTGGTAACTGAACAATTATTCAACAAAAAATTTAATTCTTTTGATATAAAGACGAAAAGAAAGAAGTTTCCTATTCGTCCCTGAGTGGGCTTGAACCACCAACCTTTCGGTTAACAGCCGAACGCGCTAACCGATTGCGCCACAGAAACAGTAATTTGAACAAATATTCAACAAAAATTTTAATCGCTTTGAGATAAAGTCGAGAATAAAACAAATCTTCATTTCGTTCCTGGGTGGGCTTGAACCACCAACCTTTCGGTTGACAGCCGAACGCGCTAACCGATTGCGCCACAGAGACAGTTAATTGAACAAATATTCAACAAAAATTGTAATTGTTTTGAGATAAAGTCGAGAATAAAATAGATCTCTATTTCGTTCCTGGGTGGGCTTGAACCACCAACCTTTCGGTTAACAGCCGAACGCGCCACAGAGACTGTTAATTGAACAAATATTCAATAAACATTTTGATTGTTTTGAGATAAAGTCAAGAATAAAATAGATCTCTATTTCGTCCCTGGGTGGGCTTGAACCACCAACCTTTCGGTTAACAGCCGAACGCGCTAACCGATTGCGCCACAGAGACAGTTAATTGAACAAATATTCAACAAAAATTTTAATTGTTTTGAGATAAAGTCGAGAATAAAACAAATCTTTATTTCGTCCCTGGGTGGGCTTGAACCACCAACCTTTCGATTAACAGCCGAACGCGCTAACCGATCGCGCCACAGAGACGGTTAATTAAACTAATATTCAACAAAAATTTTAATCGCTTTGAGATAAAGTCGAGAATAAAACAAATCTTTATTTCGTCCCTGGGTGGGCTTGAACCACCAACCTTTCGGTTAACAGCCGAACGCGCTAACTGATTGCGCCACAGAGACGGTTAATTGAAGAAATATTCAATAAACATATTGATTGTTTTGAGATAAAGTCGAGAATAAAATAGATCTCTATTTCGTCCCTGGGTGGGCTTGAACCACCAACCTTTCGGTTATCAGCCGAACGCGCTAATCGATTGCGCCACCGGGACGGTTAATTGAACAAATATTCAACATAAATTTTACTTCTTTTGAGATAAAGTCGAGAATAAGATAGATCTCTATTTCGTCCCTGCTGGGTGGGCTTGAACCACCAACCTTTGGTTAACAGCCGAACGCGCTAACCGATTGCGCCACAGAGACAGTTAAATGAACATACGATCAACAAAAATTTTAACTGTTTTGAGATAAAGTCGAGAATAAAATTGATCTCCATTTCGTCCATGGGTGGGCTTGAACCACCAACCATTCGGTTAACAGCCGAACGCGCTAACCGATTGCGCCACAGAGACTGTTAAGTGAACAAATATTCAACAAAAACTTTAATTCTTTTGATATAAAGACGAAAGAAGATTTACAATTCGTCTCTGGGTGGGCTTGAACCACCAACCTTTCGGTTAACAGCCGAACGCGCTAACCGATTGCGCCACAGAGACAGTTAAGTGAACAAATATTCAACAAAAATTTTAATTGTTTTGAGATAAAGTCGAGAATAAAATAGATCTTTATTTCGTCCCTGGGTGGGCTTGACCCACCAACCTTTAGGTTAGCAGCCGAACGCGCTAACCGATTGCGCCACAGAGACAGTTAATTGAACATACATTCAACAAAAATTTTAATTGTTTTGAGATAAAGTCGAGAATAAAATTGATCTCCATTTCGTCCATGGGTGGGCTTGAACCACCAACCTTTCGGTTAACAGCCGAACGCGCTAACCGATTGCGCCACAGAGACTGTTAACTGAACAATTATTCAACAAAAATTTTAATTCTTTTGATATAAAGACGAAAGAAGATTTACAATTCGTCTCTGGGTGGGCTTGAACCACCAACCTTTCGGTTAACAGCCGAACGCGCTAACCGATTGCGCCACAGAGACAGTTAAGTGAACAAATATTCAACAAAAATTTTAATTGTTTTGAGATAAAGTCGAGATTAAAACAGATCTCTATTTCGTCCCTGGGTGGGCTTGAATCACCAACCTTTCGTTTAACTGCCGAACGCGCTAACCGATTGCGCCACAGAGACTGTTAATTGAACAAATATTCAACAAACATTTTAATTGTTTTGAGATAAAGTCGAGATTAAAACAGATCTCTATTTCGTCCCTGGGTGGGCTTGAACCACCAACCTTTCGGTTAACAGCCGAACGCGCTAACCGATTGCGCCACAGAGACTGTTAACTGAACAATTATTCAACAAAAATTTTAATTCTTTTGATATAAAGACGAAAAGAAAGAAAGTTTCCAATTCGTCCCTGAGTGGGCTTGAACCACCAACCTTTCGGTTAACAGCCGAACGCGCTAACCGATTGCGCCACAGAGACGGTTAATTGAACAAATATTCAATAAACATTTTAACTGTTTTGAGAAAAAGTCGAGAATAAAATAGATTTCTATTTCGTCCCTGCTGGGTGGGCTTGAACCACCAACCTTTCGGTTAACAGCCGAACGCGCTAACCGATTGCGCCACAGAGACGGTTAATTGAACAAATATTCAATAAACATTTTAATTGTTTTGAGAAAAAGTCGAGAATAAAATAGATCTCTATTTCGTCCCTGAGTGGGCTTGAACCACCAACCTTTCGGTTAACAGCCGAACGCGCTAACCGATTGCGCCACAGAGACTGTTAATTGAACAAATATTCAACAAAAATTTTAATTGTTTTGATATAAAGTCGAGAATAAAATAGATCTCTATTTCGTCCCTGCTGGGTGGGCTTGACCCACCAACCTTTCGGTTAACAGCCGAACGCGCTAACCGATTGCGCCACATAGACGGTTAATTGAACTAATATTCAACAAAAATTTTAATCGCTTTGAGATAAAGTCGAGAATAAAACAAATCTTTATTTCGTCCCCGGGTGGGCTTGAACCACCAACCTTTTGATTAACAGCCGAACGCGCTAACCGATTGCGCCACAGAGACGGTTAATTGAACAAATATTCAATAAACATTTTAATTGTTTTGAGATAAAGTCGAGAATAAAATAGATCTCTATTTCGTCCCTGGGTGGGCTTGAACCACCAACCTTTCGGTTAACAGCCGAACGCGCTAACCGATTGCGCTACAGAGACGGTTAATTGAACTAACACTCAACAAAAATTTTAATTGTTTTGAGATAAAGTCGAGAATAAAATAGATCTCTATTTCGTCCCTGGGTGGGCTTGACCCACCAACCTTTAGGTTAACAGCCGAACGCGCTAACCGATCGCGCCACAGAGACTGTTAATTGAACATATATTCAACAAAAATTTTAATTGCTTTGAGATAAAGTCGAGAATAAAACAGATCTCTATTTCGTCCCTGGGTGGGCTTGAACCACCTACCTTTCGGTTAACAGCCAAACGCGCTAACCGATTGCGCAACAGAGACAGGCAAAACGAAATTGGCGTGTTGCGATTTTTACATTGTTTCGCTAAAATATAGCAAAAGAAAAAATCGGTTGTTATTTGCTTGGTCCATTGAACGGACCTCTGGCTCAACAAGCTGCCAGTCCAAAGGTCTGATTTTAGCAAATTCACGCTCGTATTATTTGTAGTGTGTTATCTTGCAAACGTTCAGTTCAGCAGGCCATAGCCCTCAACATTTCTCCTAGATCAGTGTATTGTAGGCTACTGTTCATAAGCATGAGAGAAATCAAGGACTACAGTCGAAGAAGTTCCACTCAGCAATCGACGGCATGCCTTCGTTCCTAGCCAAAGTACGACCACATGCTCTTGAGCGGTCTCAAACTATCGCCCTATCGAACGTCGAACCACATAGCTCCCCAAAAAGCAAAATCTGTCATTTTTACATTGATTTAACGTCTGTAGATTTTGAATCAATGCAAAAATTACTGATTTTGCTGTCTGGGTTTCACCATGGCTATACTGTATAGTAGGGTGCGGTGAAAAATTAAAATTTTAGAATTTCAACAAAAAGTATGTCTTAAATGGTGGCCCAACACCTAAAAACATGTCTGATGGTGTTTTGGAGTTGTTGCTCCCCTAACTGTCCGTGCAACTTTGTAAAGTTGTATGCAGGGGGGCCAAAATCATAAAAAATAGCATAACTCATGATCCATGTGTCGTAGAAAGTTAATTTTTGGCTCTATGGAATCAGAAACACCATGTTTTTATTTGTTCCAAGAGAAATTTCAACTCTAAGAGCAATAGAATCTAAGTTATGCTGAAATATCTAAATTTGAGACATATTGTGGGCAAAACTGTCACAAAATTGACAACAAGTTTAGACAAACCAATGACAAAATTTAAACAAGAAAAATTTTCATTTCTGTCATTTGTCAGTGCTTGACTGTTGAGCTTACACTTCAAATTTCGATAATGGAGCACTGGCTTATAGTATACTGGTACTGTAGCCTACAAAACAATGATGCAAAATTGTGTATGATGCGCTCAAATAACTTTGGGACAAGAAACTCTGTAGTTTGGGCTAATTACCGGTACTTAAGCTAAGCTCTTTAAATGTTGTCACTTGACTAATCAACGTGTGGGACATTAATCATAAGCAATACATTACACAATCATAAGCAGTGCATCAGTCAACACAATACGATGTGTTGTCAGATTTATTTTCTAAGAGAGTTTGTCGACAGTAAATTGATGCTTAGTATGAAACTTTTTCATAAGTTTTCTTGATTTGATTCGCTGGCGTATCATGCCATCTCGTTTTTCAAAACCAGCTACTGCTCCAGCAGCTTCAGTAACAAGCTTGACATGTCTCTCTACTCTTTGATTGTGACAGGGATGTTTTAAACTCAACGGTTTGTCATACAGCACGTTTAAATCAGCATCATTTAAGTCCTTGACAGCAGGTGGCTCTGTGATGCGTTCGAGTGCCAAATCAGTAAGTTCATGATATGACTTTGCCTTGACATTAAGTTTTGGTAAAACAAATTTTCGAATTGCTTGGTTGGAATTACTAACATCTTCAACAATTACATCTTTTTCTTCTCGATGCCATCCAGAAGTAGAGCCATCTCGTAATGCTCTTATTTTATTTACACCCAATCTTCGAATATCATCATCCTCTTCACACAACATTGCAAGCAAGGTGTTTTCGTGGTGGCCAAAATAAGCATTTCTTTGAAGAGTTTTCAAGGCCTCATCTTTTACTTGCTGATTTTAAAATTTGATAACACGCTCGTCGTCGTCAACATTCTGAAGAAATTCTTGCTGTCATCAGAAATCTTGTTATTCAGTTTGATGTCAAACCAAGAAGAAAAATATACTTTCAAACAAAATTCAGCCAAAACTTTAAGGTTCTTGGATCTTCTACATCCAAGAGTTAACCACCGAGAGTGCACGATAGGTTCTACTTCCATAAATCTCAAATCCTCATCCACTTCTCCTAAAATGATGCACCAACAAATTCTATAAGCGTAGAATTGGTCTGAACTTAGATCATCAGTAATGTCATTTGGTAAAGTCGGGAAAGTGGAATATGGAAGTGGCTGAAACTCTGCAATAAGCCATTCGGAAACTGAACCGCCAATTTCTTTTCCAATTGCACCTGAAAAGCTGTCAGGACTTTTTGTGCAACCATCTAGTAAGGAAAAAATTGTAATGGCAGTTCATTGCAATGAAGTAAACAAATTACCCATTGCAATGGGCGTTGAAGGTGTCTCTCCAGGTTTACAATACAACCATTGATATTGCCAGTGTTCACAGCAGTTCCATCAGAACCAATAATTTTCAGTTTATGCTCCAGATCAGTTCCTGACAAGACATTATACAAATTTTTCAGCAAGTGTTTCTCCTTTACTATTGCTTGTTGTAAAGTGTGTCAAATAAACTAAGTCCTCTGGCTCACCCACAACAACAATGTAGTGTTCTTCCAATTGTGTAGACATTGAAGTTTTTCCTGTTTGTTCTTTTACCAAGGTTAGAGTTAAATCCTTTCTGCCATCAAAATAAATCGCATCAACCAGCTGAAAAAAGTTCTCTTCGTTTACTCTGACTTCTGTTCTGAACTTTTCTCGTTCTCTTGGGCCTAAAATTCGATTTTTACACGTAACTTAAATTCTATTGCTCTTAGAGTTAAAAGTTCTCTTAAAACAAATAAAAACATGGTGTTTCTGATTCCATAGAGCCAAAAATTAATTTTCTACGACGCATGGATCATGAGTTATGCTATTTTTTATGATTTTGGCCCCCACGCATACAACTTTCCAAAGTTGCACGGACAGTTAGGGGTGCAACAACTCCAAAACACCATCAGACATGTTTTTAGGTGTAGGGCCACCATTTAAGACATACTTTTTGTTGAAATTCTAAAATTTTAATTTTTCACCGCACCCTACTGTATAGCTGACAAGCCAGCTATGCATCTTACAAGTGTAGGTTATTAGAACCACAACTTACCTCCTCCAGCTACTCGGCTGAAGAACTTTTTCAAGATCTGTTGAGCTTTTTTTTGTCTGGCCATCGGATTGTCTGTTCTCTTGAGAAGTTCAACGCTCTTCCAAAATAGCAAAGGAGCTTCGGAGTTGTGCATCTTCATGTAGCGCTTAAAGAACTCGTAGTGAAGAGGATCACGCAAAACATCATCCAAACATCTTTGTAACCAAATAAACGATTATTTTAAATTGGTGAAACCTCTTACAAAGGATTGAGACAACTTAATTTTTTACTTTGATGTCCTGGCATGAGATAGCAGTTCAGAAACCATCAAGTAAACCCATTCCAATTATAATGTAGATATTAACGACCTGTTTTATCTGATGCTGCGAGTTCACTGTGGTACTAATAGCAAATTGCGCAATGCACATGCTTTCGGAACACTGTTCCCTGGTCATGTGCTATGACGAATTCGCTAATATTACCACAGCAAACTCGCAGCATTAGGCTAAAACAGGTCGTCAATATTTACAATGTTATGAAGTAAGCAACGATCATGCTGTTAAAAGTGAAGCTCAATCTATTGAATAATAATCATGTTTTGCGTCATCATACAGTAGCCTACACTGCGGTGGTAGATGCAACACAACAAACAATATGAAGCAGCGAAGGGCAACAATAATCTACGAATCCGTTGCAACCATAATTTTGGCATGTTATTAAAGTGAAAGTGACATATTCTATTTTAAACTTTAACAATTGAGAGTTGCGATTTGCAATGTTTGTTTGAATCACCATCTATTGTTCGACAAGTATTTGTCTTGTAGCGTGGCCGAGTGGTGAGGACGTCTGTGCGACTTTCTAAGGGACATGAGTTCGACGCGGCACCACACCATGTCTCGGCAAAGATCATGCCTCTGTCCGCCTCTAACTCAGTTGGTTAGTGCGTGACTTCATGAATTAAGAAACTTCAAGGTCAAGCGGCGCTGGCTCGACTCTCGGGGTGTGCGCTTGAGCAACGTATTCTAAGGACTGCTCTCTATTCAGCGGCACCTAATGGATGGAATAATTACCCGGCAACACCATTTCAACAATAGGAAAACTTCACTCTGTCAATCTCGGTAACCGTCCCTGCGTCAAAAGGTTCTACAAGTATGCGAAACTACCAGGAATAACCCATCAAGGCTTCGTCAGTCCGAGGATAAAGATTCAAAACTAAACGAAAATACACTTAAATCCTCTTCTTCCCTTCCTTTTACTATCAATTCTATCATATCTAAATGATGATAGCGTACGGTGGGAGGTTCTTCCTAGCTGAGAACACAACCTCATGAGAAAGCATTGCGGGTTGTTATCTACAACAATGATCCCAGAACCTAGACGCTTACCATGAAGATTGCAGGCTTGCAATGTCTAGGCCGCATAATAGATTTCACATAGTTTCACGGAGGATTAAGAAAAAGCAAAAATATACCGTAGCAATTCATGATACTTTTAAGTTAAAACTCCTCTACGAACCAAGGTTAATGTTGTAGCTTTAAAAAAAACACAAGCCTTTTTTCTGTTTTTACTGGTGATTACTTTGGTTTCTGCTCCGGTCTCACAAGAACGACTCCATGCTTCTTTACAGGACGCATGTACAACGGCTGCCCTTCAAGTCTCTGTTGTGTTCGCATTCGCAAAACCCTAAAATTGGACAGAAAATAATATATAAATAACTGTTCAAAAAATTGAAATAAACAAAGTGGTGGAACATTTAGAAGAATGACTTACACACACTGCTTGTAGTCTATTCCACGACGAGGATATTCAACGGCGCTGCGTTTGGCAACTTCTTTGGGGTCCAGAACTGGAACTAGACAGAAGAAACCTTGTTTGTGCTTTATCAAAACTTTTGGAAACATGAGTTGTTTAGTCGCATTTGCGTTTCGTAAAACAGTGCACATAAGTCATTGAATTGTGTTGCGTATGGTGGACGGTGGTACTTCTCCTTGCAGTTTTTCGACAAAATCTAATGCAGAATCTTATCCAAAATCTTACGTAGCCTACAACTTATACACAATGTAACTTTTACGTAGACGTCCCTGCGCTTACGCATGACGTCAACGCTTGTGGACTTACGTCTGACGTAAACCTTTGGCTTGACTGGAGGAATTCCGCCCTCTTCATCGCTGCTTTCATCTCCAACAAACTCTTCAAACCTGTCATCTTTGCTAAGGTCTAATCCCATGGAATTCATGAAGAGCCTGTGGGATCTGGACACCCTGTACCTCATGTGACCGATCCCTTCCGATCCCAAGGAGCCAAGGTTGCCAGATTTCACCAAAGCTTCAAACTGCAACATAAGTTTGATCTTTTGTTTAGTTTTGTTGTTTATTTTCCTTTTTTGCTATATGACGTTAGTGTGTTTTAAAGAAGTATTTTTTTGATCTCAAATGAATAAAAAAGCGCATGGTTTTCATTCAGCAGTGTTTGAGCGATAAAACCTATCTTGCTCACATCAACCTGGACATCTATTTGTCAAACAAATTTTTTTAAAGATTTTTGCATCTCAGCAAAAAAGTAAGCTAAGCTTGCATTAAACGAATAAAAAAGCGCAAAAACTAAATCAAATAGTTATTGATCAAAACAAAACAATTTTAGTAACTTATACCTCATCGTAGACGTATTGAGGGGGGTGAGTCAATAGAGGCTTTTGTAAAACTGGATTCGCTCGAATTTCGGTAAGGGAGTTTGGGAAAGAGTATCTTGGTTTGAACGTGGCTTTATCTGTTGTTACCTGAAAAGCTCAAACGGTTTCATTTTTCGAACTGCGCGTTGCATAAACTTTTCCCTTGAGTTATATTTCACAGAAAAAGTTGATAGTGAGACCAAAATGCAGAAAGTAAACTCAATGATGAGAAAATTTTCCACAATAAAACTCAACTTTAAACTTTAACGCTAAAACTGAATGAGTTTTTTTTAATTAGACTAATTATTTTCCATAAAAAAGTTTTCCATTCTAAACCTAAATAGCTTGTAAATAATATCACGACAGTTGATAAGCTATAATGCTACAACTATTTTCAGTGAAGATGTTATTCAAAAACAAAATCTTACCACAGTGTAACGAAATGTGGTCTGTTCATCAATTGCAAACTTTGTCCATTGCGCTTCTAACAACTGAAACAAATCATAACTTTGAAGCAACGGTCGTTGAAGGCCTCGAAATCAAGTAGATCCCGCTAACCGGTAGAAAGAAAGGCTGAAGTGATGCAATCAATGCACTGGTTGGTACGCGAATCATTTATTTACAAATTTATTATTTCTGACGTTATACAACGTACATCTAACGTACTTCCAAACATACCACTGGGTTTTTTAAACATGTATTCAAAGCGTAGCCTACTGTACTTAGTGGTTGATAACTTAAAGTGACTGGATCGGCAATTGGGTATGCAAGGAAGTCTTCGTGTCTACCTTAAGCATATTATGACGCTCTCACCATTAGATCATAAAGTTAACAATCGTGTGTAGATTGATTTCAACGAAGATTGCAGGTTAGGCCTATCTTACTTCTTCCAGTTTGCTTTGCAGCATATTCAACTGATTTGGAAACGGCTGGTCATTAATTATCTTCACTTTGCAAGCCTTGTAGAAAGGCGAAGTCTTTTGTGATGCAAATGTATCCAAAAATGCACTGTACTGTGAACACAAAATTTGTATTTTAACAGTTTCCTTATTTGTGTCTTGTAGGCTACGTGTCTTCCGTGGTGTTTGTGATTTCAGTAAAATAAACAAATTCAATACTCTGTCGTTGAAAAGCTATTTTATGTATTTGCAGAAGCACGGGATGCAAAAACCTTCGGTTGTGAAAGGAGTAGCCTACGTTCCGAAGTACTGCCATATAACCTTAAACGACAGTGTTTTCATATGCTTTTTACGATTTGAGAACAATGCTACGATTGTACATTGCATTTCAACAGTGCTATCGAATGGGCCTACCAGATTTTTTAAACTGAGCTCAAAAGTAGGTAGCCTAATTAATCATTTTTGCTGGTTTAAACTTCCAAAACTTGTGTAAAATCTGCATAAAATTCAAGCCAAAGCGATTTTTCATGAACTCTTCGGAAGCAATGATGCTTGCAAATTTAGACTATTCAAAACACGTACAATCTGAAAAGTATTTTCAAACTGCTTAAAGTTAAGAAAGTTTTTCGACACCCTAAATTCACATCCAAGATAAGTATGTGAAGTGCGTGGCGCAATCCTTGAACTCTAATTTCTTGTGTTGTAAGTTGTTCAAGCTTGGTAGCACAAATTATATCAAACACCATTGCACAGTTAACGTCATGCCATATCAAGGCTTATGTCTAGTTGATGAACAATTATAATTATCAAGGCGCTATGAATTAATTAGGGGAATTTTTTTAAATTTTGGGATAATCTAACCGGCAAGCCGTAGTTCAGTTTTAAATCAGCCTACGTAGCTAAAAATAGCATCTGATCCAACGTCACCCCTGGGATGATGTCTACATATTGCTGATCAACAAGGTCCAAGCATCTCCGTGGGGTGCTTTTGAAAATTGAGAAATTTTGAAAAAAAAACATTTGAACTTCAACGGACCAAAAACTTCATATTTAAAGAACATCTGGCAACACATTGGCGTCTCATTTGCTTTTAGAAGTCACTGCATCACCCATTGTTTTGATGTTAAGCAAATTGTTACAACTTTTGTGGACGTATGCCAAATGCAAATGGCAAAATAATTTCGTTTTTCAAGTAGACTGAAATCACTTTAATCAATTAACAAACAATCATATGATCATTTACCTTTTCACGAAGTTCGTGAGAATGCATGGAAAAGTATGTCGTTCGAAATGTTTCTATTTCCCGCCAAATATCATAAACTGTAGTGAGTTGAACTTTTGAATGACCTTTGTGATTCCTTCCGGGTTTCCCATGAGCCTCAATGCTCACTAGTTCACTGTTTTTGGTTAGAAAATCCCTAAACGGATATCCGGCTATTTTGTCTGAGGCGAGAATGTCTCTCAACTTCATGTCTGGTTCAACTGATCTCAAGTATTCTTCCCGGACATCTCGTCGCTCGAACTTATCTTTCCACGTGCTCGCAGTTTCTGTGGTTAGGTTTGAAATAAGAGAAGTTGACTGTGAGCTATCCGAGGTCTGAAGAAGGGTGCGCTCCGTGTAAAAACTTTCCCAGCTTCCAGTGGACTCTTCTTCAGTGCTGCTACTGCATTCTACAAAACAAAAACATAGTGAAATAAGGAAATTAACTTTTTCATGCTATTCAAACAAAAAAATCAGTTCTTTTAATATATAACAAGTGATTTTGTCATGATCAGCTAGCCATCTTTTTCAATTCGCAATCATACTTTGATAACACAAGTGCTCGTGAGGTAGCTTGCCAACCTGTTACTTGTGATCCTATAATTATTATTCTTTCCTGAAGGAACGTTTCACCTTTCACAAGAAGATGCACAATAGCCTACAAATAACTTTTGGTGTGTATCATTTGCTTGTGAATGAAGCATAATGATATATTTCGATTCCAACACAAGAGCATCATGCGCAAACAAACCTAAGAAGAAGGCCATCAGTCGTCGTCGTCTTGTGAGCCTTTGGGGCCGAGGGTCTATCCTTTTACCACCCCAGATTCACGATGTGGCCATCGTGGCCGGCTACGATGAGGCCATCAGTGAAAAGGGAAGAATGGATTGGAAAATTGGACTGTTTTATTTTAGTTTTTCGGCTATCACATAGCCCACTTTCGGCAGTTATATTATCCCGACCAACAATATTAGATAAAACTTTCCTGACCAATCTTGTGGATACGTGACAGGAAATGTAAAATAAGGTTACTTCATACAAATAATGAAGGCCACACTACCTGAGCTGGAATCGTCGGATGTTGAAGTGTGAGCTTCCGGTTGTAAACCTTTCTTAGACTGTATTTTGGTGTCAAGCAAGGACAGCTGTAAGAAAATTGTTTGAATCCAATGTTATATCATATGAATTTGCACAAGAATGAAAAATGCGAAGCTAGTTACAGTATAATGCAACATAGTCTTTTGTCAGGCAAGTGATTCGTCAAAGAATGGGTGTATGAAATAAATGCAGAAAAAAAACTATGACAAATTATTCCAACTTTATAGAGAAGAAATGTTGCAGAAAAGTTTGTGAAACAACAAATATAGGTTTAATACTCTACAGTCTACAGTATTATTAATTGCACAGAGTAAGCTTCACAATATTTTTACAGGTACCGTAAGTATAACAAATCAGAAGCTAAATTACATTTCCAACAGACATTATACGTCCTACACCTACAATACTGGTTTATTCTATTGGCTTTTATCAAATTTTTTCAATGAACGATCTGGAATGCTTTATATCTTATTGCATCCTGCAAAATGCGTTATTTTGGTCTTCCAAAATTGAATGAAGCTGTTAAAGTTGAATAAATCCAATTCTGCTGGAGCAGTTTATAGAATAGTAAATTCTAAATAGTCGTTTCTGTAGTGAGTTAATTACCTTTCGTTTTTCCTTGTTTTTCGGTGTATCCATAATAGCGGAGCAAGATTTTTTTGCTATTTGCCTTTTCATTGCTACATGAGAAGTATCACTTTTGCTCTTCCGAGGAGCAGTCGGATCAAATGGTTGATCTTGCCTGATAGGAGGAAGTTTTTCTTTGCTATGAGATGTTACGTTTTTCATCGATCTAGCTGCTGCAGTTTTCTCCACTACGTTAATTTCTTCCAAAATAAGGTTTTCGTGCTCTTGAATCTGAGTGCTCTTACTTTCACGAATCTGACTTAAAGCTTTCTTACAGCGATTCTTCTTTTTCTTGGAAGGCGGCATTTTGTTTCGACCGGCTTTAGAAGACGCAATTGACTGAGAAGTAGCAGAATCATTCTTTTTGACAACAATAGTCTTGCCAGGAAAGAGCACATATTCATCTTCATTTCCTTTATGATGTTTTTTTTTCTTAGTTCTTCCTTTTTTGCTCTTCTTTTCTCTAATTTAAACAAAAAAAAACTGACTAAATGAACTATACTCAGCTGTTTATATACCGTAAACTACAGGAAGTCTCTCATCAAAAAAAAATGTTTCTATTGTTTTTACAATTCATAAATCGCAATGTCTTTAAACACAGATGCAATATTATAGACCAAGTTGATAATTTTCTTAGTGAATTCTTATTTCGCGTGCTCTTCCTGCATCTAATGGTGATCCATTCTTATCCACGTATGTTTGTGAATTAGTGTGGATTAATGTTGTATCTCTAAATTTACATGGTAGCCTACTCATTGTACATGTACAACATTGTAAAACCAATTGTTTAATAAATTTACTTTTCCATTAGATGATCACTTCCAAAAATATGATCGTGTATAAATGCAACATCTTCGGATCCCAAAAGATCTGCTCCAGCTACCTCATCAACCTTTTTCTTTGCTCCTGTTGCTTCGTCATCCCAGATCTCCCTGCATCGCTTCATATGTTTAACCAGTCGCATGGACAAGGGGTCCAGAAAGAACTTTTGGAGCCGGACCAGGGATGATATAAGGGCCCGGGGCCCGGGAACTTAAACCACCTCGTATTCGTTAGATATAGTACGTTTTTTCTTTAAATTGTCTAAATTTATGGCCGTAGGATCTCATTGCTACCGGTCTCAAACTGTCTTTTCAACGGCCTTATGTTTACCACGTAACACAACATATCATACTGACAAGACATAAAGTACCGGAATATCAATGAGAAAATCTAAGATCTACAGTAGCCTAAACTTTGTTGCTCACATCAAAATTAGCATACTCACCGTCACCGATGAAAATACGTAGATTTTGAATTGTTGGTTTGAGGTTCAAAAGCTACACACAGCTTGTATATGGAATATGTTTCTTTGGATTAACAAAATATTAAAGTACCAGATTAAAAATAAAGCTTCGTGATAAGGGAAAATGTCTCGAGTTTAGCCTGAAATTGCTTTTTTAGCCTGATTAAGTCAAATTAAAAAGAAAATTCAGCAGCTGGGTTGCATTATGCAAAACAAACCTGTGATATTATTTGCCCTCTCCTAAGCGCATACGAGAAAAATCACTATGACTGTTATCTTGACCCGTAGACTGGCGAGGAACAACAAGGGTTCAATAGACAAGTACAAAAATCATCACAAACCAAATTTCATCACAAAGATTTCTTACTCTTTTTGTTCTTCCGTTACAAGAATATTCTCTTCGTCGTCATCCGCAACCACGACGAATTCCTTATTGTTTAGAGCTTTCTTTGCCGCCATTTTAATGCTGGCCTCAGGATCACGGATTTTTCGAACATACGGACACTTATCAAACGCACTCTGCATCATATCTTCTTCAAGATCCATAGAAATCAATATTTCCATCTGACAACGTAGTTCAAAGGAAATGTCTTGATTACTTAACGTTGTTCTAATCACAACAAAACCAAAAAAGAAGACTAAGTTTGGAGGATTTCTTTTGTGTTTTGTTTCGGCTTCTTGGTGGCTTGACCAGATTATTGCAATTCAAGCTAATCACTTTACAATGTAGATGTTAACGACCTGCTTTAGCCTGATGCATCGAGTTCGCTGTGGTAATACTGAACTCGTTGCTTGTTGATTAGCTCTTGTGACGTCAGCCGAAATTCAATTTAAAACTACACGGCATCAGGGATTGCTTACATTCATAGCACTGAAGATGAAGACAGTATAGTTTTCGAAACGTTTGCTGAACATAAGTTTAGTATCTACATTTTGGGCTCTTTATTTTTTGCTACACAGTTTATCTTCCAAGTAGGGACTAAATTAGAAAAGTAGTAGTAGAACATCTTTGACTTACTTTTCGCAGGAATGTCTTTTCGTCTCTGCTAACATTCCGGCGAGAAACCAAATACCTGGGAAGCCAGTAGTTGTGCAGTCGCAAGAGAATCACTCCTTGAAGCCTTATGATGCGATGAAGATCAAAGGCGTGTTGCTCAAAATTGTTTCTTTCTGAAATAAAACTGGTGGTATCTGGTTGAGTTTTAAACATTGATGATTTTTAAGTTATCAAAATGGAAATTTAAATCGTCAAATCCAGGTTGAGGCGAATCTGTAGATTACGTCGACCATAGGTTAAGAAACCAATCTTTTTGTCCATCTTCAAGCATTCATTTATCTTCAAGCAATCATTTATCTTCAAGCAATCATTTATCTTCAAGCATTCAAATATCGTGCAAGAACAAATCCCATGCTATCTATAGACAAAAGTTGATGCCTTGCCTCGTGTCGTGGAAGTGTTCTCAACATTCTTCGCTGCTTTTAAAACTACGAGTTGTTAGATTGCTAAACTGCTCATCAAGCGATTTATGATTAAATTGTGAAAATAATTATCTTACATAACGAAAGTTTTATTAAAGCTTAATTTAGCTGTTTCATGAGCCTGTAAAACGAGGGTTAAACCTTCATCACATCACACGAATTTTCTTGATAAAAAAACAAGTTTTTGTAGTTGTACAGCACTATATACTGTATGTTACCTGGGTAAACCTTGGCCAAGATATAGTAAGGAAGACAGTAACTGCTTTTGTTCATGAAGTATTTCGCCTGTAGCTTCCTTAACTTTCCAGCTCTTTTACTTGTTTCGCAGTTACATAAACGATCAGTTTCCATCCAAAAACTGAAAAACAAGAAATTTATTTTTTATCAATTTATAGTTTGTTTCCAACGGTGAAGACAAGAACCAGCAACAATTCTTAAAAGGAACTGAAAAACAGTTTTTGTGATAAATGTCTTCTACTTTTCTCTGATTTCTTTAGTTTCATTTAGGTTTCATTTAAGAAGAGGGTGGCAAGCCGGACCAGTTTTAATTAGTTGAAACGTTGACCAATATTGTCAGTGGTTATATTTTTATAAATAACATTCAAAAGTTTGCTTTTTGTCGCTTCTACTTTTTTCTTGACCTCACCTATGTTTGGCATGCATTGTTTTTGCATTGATAATAAAAATAAATAAGAAATTGAACCAAACTGAAGGATGAATTTGAATATACTCTTTGATCTTGAACGTTGAAAGCATACGAAAACAACTTATTCGGGACCTTACATCGCGGACCACAAGTTGAGTTCGACTGCTGGAGTCATAAAAGATGATAAGATCAAAATTGAATACATTTCAGGATCTCTTGAAGCAGCAGGTAGGCTACTGCATCAGAGTATTATGGACAGTGGATGCCTACAATAATTCTGGTTGTGTTTTGACAAAGGAAGAGAACTACCTAATCATAAAAACATACAATTTAGAAGTATGTGGATGCAGTCGACGTGGAAAGCTCGAAAAGTAGATGGCAACACTGTGTTGATAACAATAAGGCGATTGTTGGCATCAGCAACAAATTAGCTCAGAACCTAGAGGAGCAAAAGTCAGGGGGTACCACAGAGACTCCCAAGGATAAGTTTATAGGCAAAGAAGAAGACAACAAAGACTCACCTTTTGCAATAGAAAATATTGATAAGAAATAAAAACCAAAAAAGCACGAAAGCACGTGGACAATTTGGACAGAGGACTCAATTATATCGATCCCACGTTAATGCTTCGAAACGAGCTGGATTTGGTACCTGATGATGTTCGCATCCGCAGAGGAGGTTCTTACTAGATCCATGAACCGACGCATGTGACGAACTTTCACAAAATGACGCGCCTTCAAATCATCCAAAATGCAAAACACTACAAAAATAAAGAGAAGTTAATCTAGTTATATTGTAAGCCTATTGCTGGTTTAAACTGATAAAGTCAAGGTTGTAAAGTCGGGCAAAAAATATGACTACCACTCCTCTATTTATAACTGGCCGAGTACGGCTTCAGGGTTGCCAGCTTTTTTTATTTTTGTCTTTTTTAATTTTTTAAAATAAATCTTCACTTGATATTGAAACGGCTAGTTTCACAAAAACTGACAAACACTTTTATTTTCTGGTAAACTTAGCGCAATGCAGAGAACAAGAAACAATTAATATTTAGAAAAAAGATTACAAACAAAAATCGTTCATCGTTTGATCAAGCTGGAGTCGGCCTTTTTTTAACGACTCCGGACATGCTAAAATTCTTTCGACTCCAACTTCACAGGGTAAAGCTTTTTTCCCAGTGCATCACACACGCACGCAATTTGTAACCTATAGTGCATAGCATTGTATTTTAATGCGGTTAACCTCTGAGTAGTTGAAATAAAAGACCCTTCACAACATCAGTAAATACCTTTATTGACTGTTGTATATGGCATGTAATTAATTACTTTTCTTGCCACAACTTCCTTGTTATACTTGATCTGCTGAAGAGCTTGAATGAGATGGAATTCGCTGGCTACTCTGGATCTATGTGATAAAACAATGCCTTATAACCTATAATGTTTGCAACAAGGGAAGTATTTTGGAATGAAAATGAAGCTAGCAGAAGTAGAGTATAAGTTTGTTAAAAAAATGATATTTTGAAATAATTCTAAAGCATTTCGCTGTGTTGGTAATCCAGAATGATTGACCAATTATTCAGGCTGAACCTTAGAATTACCGGAAGATCGTAACATCACCACAACGGTCAATTGCCCGATAGATAAGGATAACACTATTTACAAATGTTCTCGAGACATAATAGGTGAGCATTTCTTCTCATTTTGACAAGACCTAATTATATAAAAAGTAGTCTAGGCCAGGGCTTCCCAAACTTTTTTGCTCGCGACCCCTTTTAATCTCCTAAAATATTTCGCGACCTCTTACGATTAAAATGACAAACAGCGCAAAATATACTTTAGTGATATTTATTGAAAAGCTTAAATCTAACGAAAACCAAAAACAATTTACCGTTCTCAGTTCAGTTTGTTTTTATTAATTTCTGACCATAACAACGAAGCCTATGGACATTGGGCAGCCTACTGGAAACAAAACAAAAAAGCAAACACATTTATTCAGTGTGATGGGTGTGACTCACGCCATGATGTGACTGCTTTCCACTTTGCCACAAAGCAAGTCCAGCCGTAGCTCAGTGTTCCTTAATCCATGTCTAAAGGTTTCAATGTTGTTTAGGCTGGAACGGTAGCCGAAGTGAGAGCATTTCAAATAAATCATTTTGAAATTTTTGTTTCCAAATGTTTAATTGTTTGATGAACGCACCAATTTTAGATTTTAATGCAAAATATTCATATTTTCTCCTTTGTTTTCTATTGATGTTTCTGATTCGTTCAGTTTTTCAAGCAAATCTGATTTTTGGCATAACTCCAAAAGCTAGATGTTATTGCGAAAATGGTGGACCAAGACTGAATTTTATTCTGTTGGAAAAATCACGATTTCGGTTTTTAACTTTAATTGGCTAACCATTTTAAAGCTCTGACTTTTGAAAGCCATCTCACTTCACGATGCAGTAAAAGAGTTTTTAACTCCGATTCCATTTCACCTCATAAATTCAAAAAATACGGGCAGCTTATTGAGTGCGCAACTCTTAATAAAGTCAATAACTGTCACAGCATCTCGCACAGTAGTGTTACTATGCAGTACCTTCTGCAATTAGTAGGCTATACTTTCTGCGACCCCTGAAGTTCGTTACGCGACCCCAAGTTTGGAAAGCCCTGGTCTAGGCTACAGAGGCGGTTGTTTCAGCAATCATTTTGAAATCTAAACTGCACCGATACAGCTCAGTTGAATAAGTGCTCAATTTTGTAAAAGAAGCAGCAAGATCAAACAGCGCTGATTCAACTCTTGCATTTCAAGGACAGCTCTCGATTCAGCGGCACCTCGTGGATAGAACAAGTTACCGAAAAAAGCACTTCAACAGTAAAGGGAAACCTCACTCTATCAAACTCAGTGACTTGTACCTGCATCAGTGGTTTAAACCCTTTACAAGTTTACGAAACTGCTATGGTTATGCTTCTAAAAATATTTATCTGTCCGAGGATAAAGATTTCCACAATCAATGTTCAGTGGTAAAGTCCAACACAAATGTATTTGCTAACAAGAAAACTACCAAAGCATATTAAATTTGAACTATGAAAGTTTACTTTGAAAACAGGGGCAGTCTTTCCATCATTAACCAATCCCGTACAAAGCTGTTGGGTACTTTATAGTAGCTTTGGATATTTCTCAAGGGCGGAGGATCAAAGACAAATTTAAGACGCCGGGACATAAAAGTAACCCTTTGACCGAAAACCGGAAGACAGCAAAACTTGTTGAAGTAATCCCGAAACGCGGTATAGTCTCTAAGACAATTGTGAAGTTGGGTCGAAGAAAACTCCATGGCCATTATTCTGTGAACAAAATTTGGCTAATCGCATGAGTTTATTGATATGAAATAGTATAGGCTATAGACCTATTAATTTTCTTGACATAAATCCACTGGTAATGTCTTTTAATTACTCTTCTAGTCATTCCTATAACGACAATGATCTAAAAAACATCACAAATAATGCTCTTATCTGGCTTCGACACTGGCACATTATTTCAAGAGTTTCCTGCTATCTCATTGTGAAAGTAAGCAAATAACCGCTGTTTTTTTGTTTTTTTTTTGAAGTTTTTATGTAGGCTACTGGTACCAATGCAGCAATCAAATCAGAAGTATTTTTTACTGCGGTTGACTATGTATCTATAATAATTAAGTGCGATTAGAAGTCAGAAATTTTATTTTGGTGCGAAAAAACAACAATATAGACCAGTGGTTCCAAACCGGAGAGGAATACCTCCCTAGGCGGGAATTTCATGAGTTCAGGGGAGGAATTTCATTATACTTTAAAAAAAATTACATTGAAAATTTTACCGCACTAATGCCACTAAATATCTTCTTCAGATCAGTGCAAAATATTGAGCAAAGATTAAGACAAGCGCGCACATGCATCGAATAATCGTGAAGCGTTGTAACTGCGATAGAGTAGTAATTAGTAAAGGTCCCATACTCAGATACTGAGCTTTCGAGAATGAAAAGATAAGGTTCTCATTACCGGTATAGTAAGCCTTCAGCACTAAGGAGAGTAGGGTGGCCAGTTCCTTTTTCTTGGCCGCCTTTAGTTCAGCAACTACGCCCACCTACTTTATTACGCCCTGGGTAGATTTGCGCGGTGTTTTTTCAACAACCAGCTGAAGCCGGGAGTCGAACCAGGTTTGCATAATTGGAAAGCCAATAATAGGTAGGTAATGGGACGAAGTGTGAGACGCGTTTTAAATCCCTGCTGTGAGTGTGAGACAGAAGAAAATGTGTAGGTTACCCAGTAAACATTGATTGTTGGGGCAACATTGGCAAGAAGTTGGCCGCAACATTGGCAAGATGCAGAAGCCAACATTGGCAAGATGTTTTATGCACCATTTGGATGCATCTGGCCAGCGTTGGCGTCTGCATCTTGCCATCGTTGGCTTCTGCATCTTGCCAACATTGGATTATGCATCTTGCCAACGCTGGCATCTGCATCTTGCCAACATTGGCTTCTGCATCTTGCCAACGGTGGCAAAATGTTTTATGCACCATTTGGATGCATCTGGCCAGCGTTGGCGTCTGCATCTTGCCAACGCTGGCTTCTGCATCTTGCCAACGTTGGCTTCTGCATCTAGCCAACATTGGCTTCTGCATCTTACCAACGTTGGCAAAATGTTTTATGCACCATTTGGATGCATCTGGCCAGCGTTGGCGTATGCATCTTGCCACCGTTGGCGTCTGCATCTAGCCAACGTCGACTTCTGCATCTAGCCAACGTTGGCTTCTGTATCTTGCCAACGTTGGCAAAATGTTTTATGCACCATTTTGCTTCATCTTGCCAACGTTGGCATTTGTATCTGGCCAACGTTGGCAAGATGGCTTGTGCACCATTTTGCTTCATCTGGCGCCTAAATTCTGGTTGACTTTTATGCACCATGATGCTGCTTCATCTGATCTATTGACTATTGTGATGCCCGCGCTTTGACCAAGGTTGGCCATGCAAAGCAAGCTGGTGCATAAAACATCTGAACAGCATTGGCATCTACATTTGCCAAACGTCTCTGTACTTAAACCTCGCTCATCACCAAAAGTTTATTGTTGAACCTAGCTAATCCTTGGGCGAAAGAACAGCAGCAACACGGATTTATAAGCAACACTTCTCCCTTTGTGACAAAGCAAAGTAACAGCCGAGCTTCGTATATTTTCACATTTATTAGAAACAAGCCACATCAAATCGTATTGACAGATGGAGATTCATTGCACATCAGCAGCTTTTTCTTGTGTATCTTTATCATTGTGAATTCCTGCGAATGAAACAAAAATATTTAAATCAAGAGGGCTGTTTGGCAACAGTGTAGGAATCATAGGCGTAACCAGGGGGGCAAAAGGGGCAATGCCCCCCAAATTTTCAAACTTTGGATTCCGAAGTTGAGCCCTTTGTTGAAAATGCAATAAAGTTTGTAGAAATTTATATCGTTTTCCAAGAGATCTGGCTATTAACACCCCCAAGGACTTGTTTTAGACACACAGAAAGACACCAATAAATTTTCCAAATCGTAAATCGCCCAAAATTTACGCGATTTACATTTCTTTGAACTAATTTGTGGAAGCAATTTCAGAATGGCTTACTCTGTTGGGCTTTTGTGTAGTTATTGAGTTTTTGTTTAGCTGTGTTTTTGGTGTTCTCTAATTTAGCCGCAGTTTTTGCCAGTTCGTGTGTAAGAGCTATCTTTAATAAGTTAATAGCTGTTTATCTGCTAATAAATTTCATACAAATATTACCCTAAAAGTGTTTTCAGAAAGCGCTATAATCCATTATTTGAGTGTAATTTTTCAAAAATTTTCCGGGGGAGCATGCCCCCGGACCCCCTTAGAATACGCGTGCCTTCGGCACGCTCTAACCCCGCTACCAGTTTTATTGCTTCAACCCACCAGGATACGCCACTGCACATCAAGTGGCGATGGCTTTAAATCAAACACTTTGTTGTTCTCTTCAATTCATCAAATATTTGGCCCCCCCCAAAACATTTTTCTGGCTACGCCACTGTGTAGGATTTTGATCAGTTGTCGTTCAGGATACTACGAAGTTAATTGACAATCTGTAATATCAATGTAATATCCCTCTCTCCAACGTGCGTGACAAAAAACTTATCATTCGATTCTGCGCCACGCAGAGCAATAATCAAGTTCCAATACATTCTAATTGCGTGTACAGTAGTTATTCAACAACTAAAGCAACACATGCGCTGTTGTCTTTCAAACATATAACAAGCTCACCAAAAGTTAGTTTTTGCCGTTTTCAGCCACCTTGCCTGTCCTTCCAATTTCGAAATCACTCTGAAACTCTTCATCAATTTGCTGCACGGCAGCAGCTTTGTCGTGCGCCATCACCATGTCTAATCATGAAAGTAAAAAAAGAAGTGTTAAATCAGCATATAATGCCGACATAGCCTACTAACCACCATGTTCGTTGTTCACATCACTGCGAATACACCACTAAAACATTTTCATACATTACTCAATACTCTTCACAATTACATCATACATTAATCAAAAGAACAAAATGGCATAGTTATGACATAATCATTTAGTCGTAGTAAAAACATTTATCCGTACTCACCAAGAACAATCTTTTTCAGATTCTTTTTTAAACAATCAAACGAGTGCTTAGACTTCACGACGTTTTTTTTTTCCTTTCTTTTTTCTCGACATGCTTTGAACTGTGTTGTGTTCGATAATAATAGTTGGTAATAAGGCCACTGATACAATCGCTTGCATTTTTGCCAACAGCTTGTCTTAAATTTGCTACCTGCAAAATGTAAATCGAATGTAATGACAGGGGTTTCATCCATCATATTAAAAAGCTTCAGCACTTGTTACAGACATTTTCGACTGTTACAAATGACAGCCAACGTTTAAAGTTTATTTTGGGATTCCAGTCGTCTGTTTTGTTGCGTATGTAGGTCGCAGTGTAGGCTACTGTAGGCTATGTCGTCGCAATGGGCGCAAAATAAAACATGTTATTATTATTATTATTCAGTTGACGGCAATGGAAGCTACATTTGCAAATACTCTACAACCATCACAGACCTATCCACACGACATAAAAATACAAACACATTCAAGCAGTCAGGCAAACACTGCCGGAGCAGCAAAATCAAAGATTGAGCAGAACCCTACACATGTTGTGGGACATCACAAGCTCTGCTACTTTGCTGATATCTTCTTAGCACTCATCTAGAAGCACTGGCACTAAATTTGTCACGAGAATATTTCATATGAAAGTTTTCCATTGGTCATTGAGTTTTATAACTTTCTCTAAATTGAGTTTTATAACTTTCTTTAAATTGTGTAAACGTAGCCTAGTGACAAAAACGACTTTACACAATTATTTCAGGTTCAATGAATAAAAGACATTCACTTACCAGGTTTTCATAAACATTGTCGTAAGTCATTCTTATAGTTTCATTTTGATCATTTCTAAAACTTCTTTCGGCCGTAATAGGCCTATCTCAATTGAATTCGATTTTTTATATTTTCGATGCAAAAAGCAAAAATTCCTCTTAGCGCTGTTCACATAAGCATTGTGCTTTCGGCTCTCCACGTAATTGTGTATTGAGCACAACCGCCATGCTTGAACAGTCGAAGTGAATCGAGTGACGTCATAATCCCTTTAGCAAAGGATTAAGTCATGGCCTCTGTCTTCCTTCATCAAAACAAACCAAGTTCTTCTGCTAAATTGCATCTCCTCACGTTGATATAACACATCGCCGCATTCTAAAGCTTTGTTGCCTCTTTCACTTCAACGCGTCATATTGCCCAGTCAAAGTTTAAGTAGTGACGTCATAATGGAGTTTTCACAACAATTATTGTGCCTGCAGTGTTGTTCTATGCACCGCGGGAGTAGAAAAAACGATTTGCCGGATCGTTGAAAGTAAAAGTAGCAATCGTTTTGTGAAATCTCGCTTCAAGAAATTGAGGAGAGATTTCGACGCAACATGACTGCTCCTGAAGCTGGCCTATTGTGCAAGCTTTGCTACATTTAAAGTAAAGACGTCCCTTTGTTGGCGACACGAGAATCTCACCCACGTGGTCAAAATCAGACAGTGAGCGAGACTGCTCTCAGAACAAAATCAACAAGTGATACTGCATCAATCGATTTTTTTTTACATTGATTCAGCGTCTGCAGACAGGTCAGCAGCGCGGCGGCAGTGCAGCCGCAACTCAATGATTACATGATCACCACAATCATGCTGCTGTGTCGAGCGCTACTAAACATCAACAAGTGAATTCGATTAAGCTTACAAGTTGTTTTAAATTTTCTTGAACTGCACGCAAATTTTGAGGTTAGTCCTGAAAAAATGTTTTCCAAAATATTACAAAACATTTTAGTATAGTTAAACTTGAAAATTAAAAAAGCTTTTGTTGAACATACAGAGTCACTATATACATAGTCTGGAAAGTCAATGGCAAATCTGCCTGAGGTTGTTGTTTACAGCGCCACCTAGGAGAGCTATGGTTAAATCACAGAATCTGCTTGGAAGGTATGCAAATACAGGCATATTGTCTACTATCAACGGCGAAACTGTGCATGATATTGTGGTTGCAGACTTGTTTTAAACTATTGTAGAATGTTTAGGATGTTAGTTACAGTTATTATCCAGAAAAATTCGTTTGGTCTACTTTTCTGAGGCTTAGTTTAGCATGACTACAAGTAGTTAAAAGATGATGTGAGTTTTCAAATTACTAAGGAATTGATTAGTTTATAGTTTGAAGTAGTGGTCTTTAAAGTTCATAAGTTTCAATGTACCAAGTATATACATCAGCTTACTAATTGAAGGGATTAATTACTAAATATTTGTGAAAGCTTTAAGCTGAAGTAGGCTTGAAATTAGTACCGTAATTGGCAGATGCTACTTAGCCAGCATCATTTCCAAAAACATTGTTTGATCGATTAATTCAGTTGACAGTTATTTTAAAAAGGTCTATAAAGTTGTTTTATTATGTGATACAACAAAACGGTGATAGGTTTCAATCTGTGATACTCAAAATAACCGCTCCCAAAAATAATGTATAAACAAAGAGCATTAGCAAGACAAATTTGAGTACCGGTAAGTATGTAGGTTCAGTAATTTAAAGCAACAATGTCATAAATATTAAAAGTCCTGAGATTTAACTTAAAACTAGTTAGGCTGAAGGAAGATACAGCAGAATCAGATACGGTACCTACCGTAACTTGTTCCATATTTGGGGAACCTGGTTTGCGACATAGCATAATTGGTTATGTAGGCTACAGACTGGAAATTTGATTGAATGGACCAGTTAAGGCAGTTATGCTGACAAAGGTTATGTTTTGTTTATTTCCTTTGTGTTGTAATTTTTTATTAGCATGCCATTTTTTTGTAGGTCATCAGTCTACTTTGAGACTGCTAGCAAACACTGGTTTAATGCAGTAACCGGTTAACCACTACTTTGCTTTGTATCATCTTCTTTTCGCCCTTTTTCACATCACAGAAAACATAGGCTAGCTTATGACTGCTTGAGGTTTCAGTGGCATGGCTGAAGTTTTTCTTGTTGAAGTGGCTACCGTTACTAATTGCTTGTGATCTGCTTGACATATGTTACAAAATACCTATAGGCTATCATAACGTGTCAAAATCAACAACTTGGCATTAGGTTGCATCCCAATTTCTTAACTAATTCACATATTTAAAATGAACTGCCAAGTTGTTGATTTTGACAATTTGAATATTTCAGATATGTTACATTTTAGCATGTTACTTGTGGGCCTGTCATTCCTGATTTTGAAAACAATTTATATGCTTAATACAAATAGAGAATGTTCATAAATACAGTATATAATATATATATATATATATTTCTTACAATGCAGCAATAAGTGTACAAAAAGGTTTACAATTATACAATTCTTAAAAGTCATTAAAATGTTGTCACAATGCTTGGAAGCTCTTCAAGACATGAGTGAAGAACATCTTATATTTTTCGATAAGGTATGTTGAGCTTGACTTCTTTACATGCAAAATACTATTCAACCAAATATAGTTATTACTATCTAAACCTAAAGCTTACTGGTTAACAATTCTCCGCAACAGCATTATCTGTTAACCGGGTTATTATATTGTGATTATTCTTGTATTTTTTTTTGTCTTTTTGCATGTATGGTAATTAATATGGACTTATTGGTGTGATGCAAATAAATTGTAATAATAATATTATCAATATGAAATTTGGAAATCTAACCAATGAAATACTTAACTGCTTCAGGGCCTTCAGGTTGAAAAAGTTAGCTTTCAAAAGCATATTATGCAATATACACGATTATGCTGGTGCTACTTTAGAAGTGCATTAATTCAATAATTTTGAGATACCAGTAATGAACGTTCTTCTTTGGATGCCATTTTTTTGCATACTATATATAGCAATTGAACGTGACTTATTTTACATTACTGGTATGCTAAAGAACAATGGCATCACATGGTCACCTTAGTTCGGAGATATTAATGGCACTTGATGAAGATGGTGCATTAGGCTACTGAATTTATTTGTATTTTACAGTTGAATGAAGATTTGGATGGTGGAAATTCGCCTATGAAGGGGGAATTTTCTTCGAAAAGTGGGGAATTACACTGACATATTGCTCAATGAAATCAACAACCTTAATCTGCCTAATGCATATCATGAGTATTGTAAACTAAATGTAAAGAAAGCTTATTGCCGGACTTGGACTGTGGAAGGTATACAGCAATTCATTAACTGGAACCTCTACGATGGCGCTTTTGAAGAACTTTTCTAGACCCTTGCTATGTTGACATGTATTGCTTTCGCTGTGATGGTCAGAAATAAAAAAAAAAACTGAACTTATAAAAAAAAGTGCTGTATGCGTATGAGGAGTCATATTTTTACTTACCACTGCAAGACTTCTTACATGGTAGAAACAAAACAGCTAAACAATTGCATAAGCCGAACAGTGCACTTCGTAGGCCTAGCACTCCGAAAAGTATAAACAATTCTAAAAGCAAACATTGAAGGGGGATTCCTGTTGTATTTTGTTATCCGTTTTTGATTTGTACAATAAACATCGTAGCATGCTTTTCAAGCTGATTTCACAGCACATTACTTTAATAAAGAATAAAATAGGCTTTCTATTATACCGTAACTTAAATACTGTAAAAAGTACACAGAAGGGTGCCAATGCGGCAATGATGTAGTTGCAGTGAAAGTACAGTAAACCACTTTTATAATCCCCATTCATTCGAATGAACTAAAAAGTATAAGAAACCATGCGGATTAAAATTCTCGTTTATATACCCATACTGTATGTTATATGGGTCAGATGCATCAATTTTGTACCTGTAGTCTCCAGAACGGAGAAAAAATTCAGAATGCTTGGTGCCATAAAATTTTGATTTAAAAGTCTTGAGATACTTCTCTACCAACTAAATCAAAAGACTGCCCCCAAAAAATATCATGTTTTTATACTGAAAATTAAATATCAGTGTGAGTATACCTATTTTATCAGTTTCTAGCAGGTTTACTGCTGTTGTGCGATAATGTACCTAAATATTCTGATACTTCAGCCAAAGTCATGTATTGTTTGACCTCAAGGTAGTAATAAATCATATGCTAGCAATAGTAATAGCAATACTTTTTTCATATGGAGCCATTGCCAATCAAATATGCGTAAAAAGCACCTCACAATCACAGCTAAATTAAAATTTAACAACTTTAACTGTATCTATGTTCTCTAAGATCAAAAATAGGTTACAGAATGCTTCAACGGGTATCATTTCTTATGAGCAACTTTTATAGTAACATTACATGTAAAAATAACTCTACAAAGGAGTGCTTACTGGTTTTACAAAAAAAAAGAAAAAAAAAAAGTTCTGGAGACTACAGTGTTCTGGAGACTACAGACAAATTCAATAAGAAAGAAATTCCTAATCTTTTATTTATTCCGAGTCCTCTCTATGAAATCCTGCTAAGTGAGCATACTAGTCCATCACATACTGGAAGAATGTTTGCCATTTTAAACAGGGAAGCATACATTTTTTGTTAAAGTTTGTTCTGGAGACTACACGATTTTGGAGCCAGGCTAAATAGCTTCCATAGAAGAGTGAACTGTTATCACACTTTTTAGTAAATCTGTTTTCTTGTTTTGTAGGTTTGTTTATATATAAATTTGCATCATTTTACACCCAAACAGGAGCACAGAGTAGGCATTGGTAGAGTAGTACCATGGGTCGTTCTGGAGACTACAACATAGTGGAGCCAAAATTGCAGATTCGTAAAATTGAGAAAAATACAAGGCAAAAATTGCAAAGCCAGTGTCATTTCAACATTAAAATGTAGCTAAAGCTGCACAGTGTTAAATAAAAGTCAGTTTAGCACTGCAGTATTTGCCTGTGAAAAATCACAAGGGAATTACAGAAGTAAAAACGTGAAAAATCCAAAAAAAGTGGGCAATTTTGTGATAAATCCAAAATTTTTGCTAAGAAGTTAACAATTTCCATTGAAAATTAGCATTACATAGGGGGGGCACATATCTAAACTGTAACTTAAAGCCTAAAAAAGTAGACTGAAACCTTAAGAAATACCAAAATTGCAAAAATGCGTTCTGGAGACTACAGGGTACAAAATTGATGCATCTGACCCATATGTGAGGTTTACTGTACCAGAATATACAGTATGCATTGTAGATACGGAGTTCCTTCAATGCAGGTACGGATTCTCAAAGTGCCAATTTCAATCACTGTTTTATGCAGTTTTGAGTAAAGCGCAGTATGCCAGAGTGGTTAGTCTAATGTTCACTCTCAACATTAGATCTCTTCACTGCAGAGTGCTTTACAATATCTAAACTTTTGGCGGTACTGCTAAACATTCGAACTGTAGACGCAGTATCACATGCAACTCTTTGATGCTGTCGACCGAAGTAATGTTCAAGAGGATCCTGCTTTATTCTTGCAAGTATGGTACATAATCTGCGCCAGTAGCAGACGTTTCCCAAATTATTGCTGGTAAGGACGATACGAGAAGAGCATCTGAAGCCTTACTTAGTAGCATATTCTCTCTATTGACATCCCCAACTAAATCTGAAAATCAATGACCTATCATAAATAACATTTAGCAATGTATGTTACAATTAGCACACGTGTTCATTACTAATTAACTAGTGTTAGCGCGTTGGGGCCGAGGCCGAGTGGTTAGCGCGTTGGGCTCGCAGTCGAGAGCTTGCATGTTCGACTTCAGCCACCCGCACTTACTGTTGTTTCTCTGGGCAAGAAACTTTACGATAATTGCCTCTACCTAGTGATCGATTTCGAGTAATGGGTAGTACCAAATTTAAGTCATAAGTAGAGTAGACAACCGGAAACAGACATTGCAGTCGGCTGCAGCGTGGGTCAGGTGTACGTCGAAAAGCGTACACCGATGCATAGCGCTCAAGTCCGCTTTCCCGCAATGCAGGATAAAGATAAACAAACAAACAAACACACTACACAGGGATGCTAGATTAGTGAATCTTCTCAATATACGAGTAAAGTAGCAGTGAGCACCATATGCTTATTGCTTAAATTTAAAAAAAAACATAATATGTGTGACACATTATGTGATTCACTAGGCATAAGCTCTTAATTTTTACTAATGTCAACCATCATGACATACAGCATAAAATTATACTATTTTATTGTGTTGATCTTACCTGATGAAACTGTTTTTCCCACTGTGCTGTTGAAACAGAAAACCTTTTCTTTTCATCACTTGGAACTTTGTACAAGTAACAAAATCCCATATTTGTAGTGTTGTTACATTGTGGTAAACAGCAGTTTATTCCACCCCATTTACGCTTAACTTGGGACATTATCAAACTAAATAATCATAACTAAGATAATTCACAACCCTACATAGAGTACAGCATTTGATTATGAACTGTAATGCTAATAACAACAAAAGATAATTGCTAACAAAGGTAGTGGTTAACCGGTTAATGCATTAGTGTCTGCTAGTAGTCTCAAAGTAGACTAATTGATCTTCAAAGAACGGCATGCTTAAGATAACAGGAAATTACAACACAAAGGAAATAAACAAAACATAACCTTTGTCAGCATAACTGCCTTAACTGGTCTATTCAATCAAATTTCCAGTCTGTACGTAATCAATTAAGATGCTATATATGTCGCAAACCAGGTTCTTCAAATACGGAACACGTTACGGTAGCCTATCTGATTCGTTGGTAAATAAAGCCTGTGCTGATCCGAACCACATACTACACGATTGCGTATCCACTGTCAATGTCCCAATCATACAACGCCTACCATCACGGCGCCCTTTTGTAAGGCATGCTGCAAAACTCCAGCTCGCTGATTTCAGCACGTCAGATGCCTGGTCCGAGGAATTGAGCACTGTGCCAAAAATAAAGTCTCGCCTCGTTCTATTCGATGTCTCTCCTGCCTCTTCACTCCCACTTGGTTCTGAGCTTCAGAGAAGGGAGTGGGTGACACTGAACCGAATAAGAACGGGAGTTGGCCGCTTCAATGCTTGCTTGACACGCTGGGGCATAAGGGACTCTGCTGCTTGTCAGTGCGGTGCGACGGAGCAAACAGCTAACCACATTATCTTTGGGTGTCCCATCTATTCCCCTCCCAATGGAATAACAGGCCTCCGTACACTAGATGACTTGACGAAAAGTTGGCTCCAAGTCCTTCCATTCGGCTGACCATAAACTTTCTGCTTCATACGAACGACGACGATCTGATTCTGCTGTATCTTCCCTCAGCCTAACTAGTTTTAAGTTAAATCTCAGGACTTGTAACCTTTGTGACATTGTTGCTTTAAATTACTGAACCTGCATACTTACCGGTACAGTAGCCTACTCAAAATTGTCTTGCTAATGCTCTTTGTTTACAAATTATTTTTGGGAGTGGCTATTTTGAGTGCCACAGATTGAAACCTATCAACTTTTGTTGTATCTTTATACACTTTTTTTAAATAACTGTCAACTGAATTAGTTGATCAATCAATGTTTTTGAAAATGATGCTGGCTAAGCAGCATCTGCCAATTACGGTACTAATTTCAAGCCTACTTCAACTTAAAGCTTTCACAAATATTTACTAATTAAACCCTTCCATTAGTAAGCTGCTGTATACACTTGATACATTGAAACTTATGAACTTTAAAGACCACTACTTCAAACTATAAACTAATCAATTCCTTAGTAATTTGAAGTCACATCATCTTTTAACTACTTGTAGTCATGCTAAACTAAGCCTCAGAAAAGTAGACCAAACGAATTTTTCTGGATAATAACTGTAACTAACATCCTAAACATTCTACAATAGTTTAAAACAAGTCTGCAACCACAATATCATCAACAGTTTCACTGTTGATAGTAGACAATATGCCTGTATTTGCATACCTTCCAAGCAGATTTTGTGATTTAACCATAGCTCTCCTAGGTGGCGCTGTAAACAACAACCTCAAAACATGACTTTCCAGACTATGTATATAGTGGCTCTGGAACATAAGAAAAAAATGAAGACCTGGCAACTTGAATTAGCAACCACGTTTTTAAGTTTATCGCTTGTTAGTTACCTTACCAACGTCTGCAGACGTTGAATCAATGTAAACAGAACGGATTATGCTAGTTGGGTATTGGAGGCGCCAAAGCCTAAACTTTCTGGAAGTGTTCTCTGAATCACAAGACATTTATTGCACTAAATTATCTGAAGCAATTGAATATGAACAAACGATTTTTATCATGGCGTTGTTGGTACAAGAATACGGTATGCGAAAGAAACTGTGTTTTTCCACTAAACCACATGAGTCATTTAGTTAAAGAGTCATTTTATTGTTGGCTATTAATATTTTCAAAGAATAAATCCAGTGAAGCTGAAATAAAGTAGCCAACGTTGCAATTGTTTATTTTGTAGAAACGCGTAGGGCGAATGGAAACTTTAAACTGGTTCGGTATCAAGCACGTTATCGCGTTCGCGTTTTGTTGCTCCTACCTTTTTCTAGACCTCTGCTCCGTTTGGCATAAACAAACTTGGCAAACTGTTGGCTACACTTCTGACCAACTCTGGTCTTAACTATTCATAGTATACTTGTACGGTATCAAAAAATAATAACAGCATTGATAGCCTATTATAAAAATGTAAAATTGTAGCAAAATCATGGTATACATTTGCATAATTTTAAAGAAAACACCGAAATTGTTATGAATTGGCACAACGCTGGCAATGCTTCTGACCGATGTTAGCCAACCACACAACTGTGTTTTGAAGCAATACCACATGAAAAGAGGTTTGTGTTAGTAATTTTAAAGATTAAAACAAATAAACCTGAAATAAAATCTTTGAGACCTTTTTGAACGCATGATAAGAAATAAGTTATTGAAATTGATGGCGTATTGTTGGCAACATGTTGGACATAATTGCCAATCTTGTGCCCTCACATCCAGGATATAGCAGACATTGCAATTGTTTATTTTGTGGAAACGTGTAGGGCAAATGGAAACTTAAACTGTTTCAGTATCAAGCACGGAATCACGTTCGCGTTTCTGTTGCTCCTACCTTTTTCTAGACCTCTGCTCCGTTTGGCATAAACAAACTTGGCAAACTGTTGGCTACACTTCTGACCAACGCTGGTCTTAAATATTCATAGTATACTTGTACGGTATCAGAAAATAATAACAGCATTGATAGCCTATTATTAAAATGTAAAATTGTAGCAAAATCATGGTATACATTTGCATAATTTTAAAGAAAACACCGAAATTGTTATAAATTGGCACAACGCTGGCAATGCTTCTGACCGATGTTAGCCAACCACACAACTGTGTTTTGAAGCAATACCACATGAAAAGAAGTTTGTGTTAGTAATTTTAAAGATTAAAACAAATAAACCTGAAATAAAATCTTTGAGACCTTTTTGAACGCATGATAAGAAATAAGTTATTGAAATTGATGGCGTATTGTTGGCAAAATGTTGGACATAATTGCCAATCTTGTGCCCTCACATCCAGCATATAGCCGACATTGCAATTGTTTATTTTGTGGAAACGTGTAGGGCTAATGGAAAGTTTAAACTGTTTGGGTATCAAGCACGTTATCGCGTTCGCGTTTTGTTGCTCCAGCCTTTTTCTAGACCTCTGCTCAGTTTGGCATAAACAAACTAAAATGAAACTACTTTGTTGGCAAACTGTTGGCTACCCTTCTGACCAACGCTGGTCTTAAGTATTCATAGTATACTTGTACGGTATCAGAAAATAATAACAGCATTGATAGCCTATTATTAAAATGTAAAATTGTAGCAAAATGATGGTATTACATTTGCATAAATTTGAAGAAAACACCGAAATTGTTATGAATTGGCACAACACTGGCAATGCTTCTGACCGATGTCAGCCAATCACACAACTGTGTTTTGAAGCAATACCACATGAAAAGAGGTTTGTGTTAGTATTTTTACAGTTTAAAACAAATAAACCTGAAACAAAATCTTTAAGACCTTTTTGAACGCATAATAAGAAGTATTGAAATTGTTGGCGTAATGTTGGCAATGTTGGCAAAATGTTGGACAAAATTGCCAGCCTTGTGCCAACATACCCAGCATATAGCCGACGCTGGCCCAGCAATCAATGTTTGCTGGGTAGTGACGATTTATGGAGAAAGCGATACTTTTTCACAAAATTAAGGAAAAGACTAAGTATTTTGAAATCTAATTAGCCTATGGTTTGTTATTTCATTCAGTTTTATTTCCCTGTCAAATAGGCTACTTTAGTTTAGGCTACTTCACAATAAAATTGAAGACTTTGTAAACCTGTTTTCGTCTGTTGTCCTGATCGCTTAGTTAGGCTATATTTATTTCATCCATTTTTGGAAAATTGTAGGCCTATCTTGTTGGGAACCAAATTTTATCACTCACTAGCTATAGTAGCCACGAAGACCTACGGTAAACGCTGGAACAAGAAAACTACGGTATGTTTGACTAAAAAATAGCACATAGATCAGAAAAACAAGCAGAGTTTTAATGATACGTTTGAACTATGAGCATTATTCCTCATTATATGTAGGCTACTGCTTTTACATTATTTTCTCTGTAAAAATGTTATTAACGTTTGCCTAAGGTAGGCCTAAATCGTTACTAGACAGTAGGCTAGGTCTATCTACTAGCAAAAAAGTACAATGAAATGATACAAGCAATTACTTACTTTCAAAAGCAGGTGTATTATACACAAAACATATAATATGAAAGTAAATGGAATCTTCAATGTCAACCACTGAACCTCAACCAAAATCTGGTATAAAAGTAAAATCAACTTCGAAGTTTGTAGCGGGTATCAAACTTGCTATACCACGTGATACATTGCCATGGAAAAACAAGGATCATTGTTACGTTTGACCATTGAATCAGCTGGTTGATACAAGCTCAAGCGAAAAATTTGCACATAAGTGGCCAAAAAACTTCATCAAGTATTTTACAAATGTTCAAGGGAACATCATAAAATTTAAAAAGAATTAAAGTTTTAACTTTAAACTAAAAGTTTAACTAACATGGGCATTAAGAAAAACCTGCTACGCTTCAAGAATACTGAGATTATTTCAACAGCGAATTTGAAAAAAATTATTTTTCGTTGCACTGAAGAAATCCTTAAAATCGAAACATTGGCCTTTGTCGGCAGTTAAAAATGTCTTTTTATACTGGTGGTTCTCAACCGTGGCCCTCGACCTCCAAGAGGCCCACGGAGTGTTTTCTGGAGTGCCACGAGCCTAGGCTTCACCAATGAATTATAACATACGTGTTAATTGACAAAAACGAAAGGTCATATCCACTGGCGGCTCGTGCCCTGGGGTTTCAGGGCTGAAGCCCCACCTCAAAGAAAGAGAAGAAGGAAAACATGTAAACCTATGTGTTTGTCCGACCCGGTTACTTTTTTTACTTAAGAATTGCGGATCAAAAAGTAAAATATTAAAAGTTTCGTTTGGCAACACCGATTTTGGGCAAACTTCTTTGCAGCCCGAGATTCTGGATTTCAAGCGCTCTGATTAGCTAAAAATTGTCCTTGAAGCTCCACCTCTTTGGTATTTTACAGCAGCGGTTCTCAATCGCCGGTCCGTGGACCGGTGCCGGTCCGCGTCAACTTTCCTGCCGGTCCGCCAAATATATTACAATTTTATATCTCATTGAGAAAGAATCGCTGATTGAACTTTCCTGCGATACCACATTGATGTCCAAGCATAAAGACTTGCCATTGTCACAATTTTGGATTTCGCTTAAAAACGAATATCCTGAGCTCAGTGACAAAGTAATGAATTATTACTGCTGATTTTTTTTGTACAACTTACCTATCTGAGAAAAGCTTTTCATCGTTATCTCTCATCAAGACCAGACAGAGAAATCGTGTGGAAGTTCACGCTCTACTTCGCCTTGCAGAAATTTCATTGATATCAAAACAGTAGAGGAGACCGGGGCTAGTTGTAACATTTTTTGAATTATTTATTATATGTCTGTAAAAACAAGTCTGAGCGAATTTTTTGGAGATTAGTTGTATAGGTAGACTATTTATGCATATTATTCCACCTAAAGCCCTGTGATATGTATTAAGGATTTTGAGAAAATTGGCTTAGAAAAACTTCAATCGGGCGTTACAACTTGCCCCGGATCTGGGGCAAGTTGTAACAGAATATTTTTTTTGCTGCTAATAAATAGCAAACACTTTACTGAACATTCACTTTTGCTCAAGAAAGGTTTATTCACTCCTCAAGGTCAGAAAATGTTTACCAGAAGGTACAAACTGAAGCAAAACTGCACACAATATAATAGGCATTTCAAAAATTCACTTTTTTTTTTACTCCTCACAAAGGTGACAATAATACTTTGGCAATCCCTCGGTATATTGAGAATGCGACCAACCATGGCTTTTTTCACACCTGACCCAGTTTTCTCCCGGTCTACTGTTCGAATACGCTTCGGAGCACACCAAACAATACCATTCGGTTTTCTTCGAGCAGCCTTGTTTTTTTTTCTTTTCAAAAGTAAGCTTTCTCTTCTTTGTGTTCTTGGATTTGGAAGCATGTTGCTCTTCTTCAAGCTTCTCTTTTTCCGGTGTGTCTGTCAAGATTGCAGACTGCTTAGTTTTGCGTTTCTTTGCCCTAACTTTTCTATGTGCAGCCTTAGGCAATCCTCCCATTACTTGGATAGGAGAAAACACTGCTGAACCAGCACTCAAAGAAACAGAAGGACTTGGTGTTTCACTTGAACGAAGAGTAGAAGGTGTTGCAACTGAAGGTTAATCAGTAGAAACATCCTCACTTGGAGTGATACAGGATTGTTCATGACTTGTTATCTCAGTGGAAGTATTTTCATCTGTGATGATAGGTAGAGCAGGGGCAGCATTGCCATGGATAGGGTCATCTCTATCAGTAACAGAAGCAGAAGCAAAGTCATGATCTTCAAAGATATTTGGATTAAAAGGCATAATGCCAGTTTTCTTAAACCCATTCATGATATTGATTGGGGTGTTGGCTCTTGGTAGAGCTTCATTAAGAATGGCAGGCGGATGATAAATTGACATTACTTCACCAGGATGATTTTTCATCCAATTATCCTGTGCACTAGCAAGATATTTCTTAAGAGGCCCATAAACTGAAACATCCAGAGGCTGGAGTTTATGGGTAGTGTGCGGAGAAAAAGACAGAAGCACAATCCCATTTTCTTTGGCTAAGGGAACGTTGAAATATTACGTAACGCCTTCGAGGGTGTCACAATCAATGTGCAAGGCCTCGCGTCGGGCTGCTTTGCGTCTTGACAGAATGTGCTGTTTTCATTATGGAATTTTGAGCGATGTGTTATTATCGGGTATTGACCTAAAGTAACCTCTGATGACGAAATCTGTATTATGTAACGTGTTTTCTACAACCTTCGGCCCTACATGACAATCTCGAGTTTTCTTTAAACTTGCTTGTTTATGCCGCTCAATGCTACGTGACCGAACGATGAGTTCGTGTGATGCAACATTACGTAACCTTCTCGAAGTTACTGGACTGAACAACCAACTATAAATAGTGGTGTAGTTTGTGTAATGATTATTATTATTATGATGATTATTATTGAGTTGGTTATGAGAGTTGTGTTATGAGTTGTGGATTGGTAGTTGATGCAGAAATTATTGTTGATTGAGAGTTGAAGTAACCGAATACAAGTAGATGAGAATTGATGCTGATATAATTTCTGATCAAAATTAGAGTTATTTGAGAAGCCGTTCGTTAAAGTCCTTCAAGAAGTTAGATTATCATTCCACTAGTAGAATTATTCGACATTTAATTGACTGCTTTTCGGTTTGACCCATTAAACTACGTCATTGAACCTTACCAAGTCTTTTTCCTGGTAAGAGATAGAAAGAAATCGTGACAGAGGGGGAGGGGGAGGTTTATGCAAAGCGTTACGTTAGCGTCACATCGGGGGGGAGGGGGTTCAAGCAAAACGTTACATAACGCTTTCGAGTACGGAATGGTAGTTTTTTGTGCTGAATTTGTAGTGGAAAAGCGTTACATGGGGGAGGGGGGGATTGAAAAAAGCGTTACGTTGGCGTTACATGGGGGAGGGGGGGTCAAAAATTCGGAAAAAAGCGTTACGTAATATTTGAACGTTCCCTAAGTTCATTACAGAAATAGACAAATGTGCAGAATAGTTGTTTAGCAGTAGCAAAACAGGGGCTTCTTTACTGGGTGGCACATGCTTAATAAAGTGATGCATAAACTCTAAGAATTGAGCTTCCTGCATCCATCCTGAACCTTTGCTACACCAATGCAGCCAAGTCGTCCCCCACGAATAAACCAGTCCCTATAAATTTTTCTAGGAAAAATCAATATTGGCGGCACATTATTGCCGGTGGCATTAACTGCTTGACAAACAGTCCCCAATTCTCTCCTTTCCCTTGAAGTAATAGCACCAACTTGTCTGCTGCCTTTTCGAGCCACAACTTTACGGGGCTTTTGCATAGTTGTGACCCCTGTCTCATCCAAATTCCAAATGTCAGAGGCTTTGAATTTGTAACGATTCAAAACTTCACCAAGTTTGTTGAAATACAACTGAACATTGTGTTTATTAAAGCTTGTTGCCCTTGCTAAGCTAGTTGCTTCAGCAAATCGAATTGACAATTCGGAGCGTCTTTTCAAGAATCCTGAAAACCAATCCACACCAGCTTTTTTATTTTTGCTCCAAGATGATGGTATTGCAATATCATAAGTGACAGCACACTTGTAAGCCAACATCTTAATATCAGAAGGAGCTAGGCCAAAATATATATCACTCATAAGTTTAATTTGATCTGCAAATATTTCTTCTTGTTCATCAGAAAACACTTGTCTATGCTTTGTGTATCCAACGGCTTGATCCTCCATTCATTGCCTAACTTCATGCACTTGGGAAGATGCAGTTGCTATAAAAAAGAATATAGTTTAACATAAGCTAGCTTGTAGGCTATAGCCTAGTTTGTTTTACTGACATTTAAACACATAATAAAACAAGCAAAGCCTGAAATGAGACCGTATAGCAACAAATCTTTTCTCAATTGTTGTTCTGTAAGTTCAGTGTGACAACCAGCTATTTGTGACATCAGATGGTCTACTTACATCATCACTTTGTAATCTTCAAAACAGGCTTACAAGCCCAATTTAGCCAACAATTAAATAGAAAAGACATAGGCCTACAGGTGTTCAATGTTTTTTCTTACAATCAGTAAGCCATCTTAGGTAGGCTAGTTAAATTTACCTTTAACTTTCTTAACCAGTCTGTACAAAGTCACATGGCATATGTTGTAATCTTTGGCAATTTTTCGAATAGACCCATTTCCAGTGATGGCTTCCTCAGCAGCACGTTTTAATACAGCAGGTGGAATCTTCCCACGTTCACTTTTTCTTTTATAATTACGCATAATTGTAACAGTTACCAAGTAATCTAGTTCATTTACTGCCAAAGAACATAACACAGCTCTTGTTACATCTTGCCCCAATAGCAGTTAGCCATAAACTGTTCGACATTTCACCAATAAAATGCCACATATTTTTGGTCAACTTTAATTTTTTAAATACCTAAGTAAATGGTTATATCGAGACAAAAAAGACCAGCCTTCTAGCTTACTTTTTCTTGTTGTAGTAACGACAAGTTTATTTTTCTAAAACTTTACTTTCAGTAGGCAAAAAATGCTTTTCGTTATAACTCCTGTACGGAGAGATATTGAAACGAGGGTTTCTCTGTAACTTAGCTACAATACACTTGATAGAGGGCGCAATAGAGAAATATATTTTTCTGTTTAGGTGGGGAGAAAATGATAGTGTTACAACTTACCCCTGTTACTTTTAGCCCCGGTCTCTCCTACGTAACGTATGATATCAAACTGACAGCAACATACGTCTCATTAAATTGAATTTTTCATACTTCTTTTGAATTGCACGTCTTTGTCGTAATTACATTTTGGGTTGATTTTGTAAGTCCACCGGTCCGCAAAATTTGTTTTGAAATTTTACCGGTCCGCAAACTGAAAAGTTTGAGAACCACAGTTTTACAGCAATTTTTTAATCTGCTGGGGCTGCATGGAAAACAGCCCCACCTAACCGAATAACTTTACAGACTTTTTAAAGTTAATAAAAAAATAACAGTTAACCTCTCAAGCATAGCCGTAGGAGATGGGGGGGCAGGGGGGGCGGTCGCTCCCCCGCTGAAAAAAAAACGCCGCGAATTTGGGCAAAAATCTGCACTAATTTGGGCAAATCAATCTTATCGTGATGCTTCGACATTTTACCAGTTTAGAAAGTTTACGTAATTGTCATAATTTATGAGATTTATACATTAATATTTTCCAATCACTTACGTAAAGTGCATTTTCATCTATTTTGAAAATTGTCGCATGTGGTACGTATTGCAATTTGGGCAGAATGATAAGTTTCAATTCAACACCTGCAAAAAGTAAAGTGTAAAAGAACATAATTGGCAAGCAAAGTTAAGCTTATTAGTACTGATATTCACCAGCATGTACGTAGGCTGTATTTCTTCACGGTGAGATTTGTAAGCTTGCTAGGTAGCCTACTAATAACCTTAAATGGCTTTTGCTTTTTACTTTATGTCTTACTAATGTAGTTATTTCTAAAATTGTATTTGGGCAAAAATGTCCAGTTATTGGGAAAATCAATCTTACCATGAGTTTTCAAAATCTTTCTAGTTTAGAAATTTGTTTATAGTGTTGCATTTTGTATGAAATACATTAACATTTTTCTTTAAATGTTAAATGTAGTGTCATCAAATTTGGAACTTTTGTATTTGGTATATTGCAATTTGGGCAGAATGTTAAGCTTCGATTCAGTATATATCTGCAAAATGTAAGAAAATGCAATTAGCAAGCAGAGGTACCGGTAAGCTAATTACTGATGTTCATTAGGATATACACTACATTTCTTCATTGGTGGAATTTTGAAACCTTGCTGGGTAGCCTACTGGTAATCTTATGAGGTTTTTTGCTTCTTTCTCTATATTCTACTATTGTATTTTATTGTAAAAATATTTGGGCAAAAATGTCCAGTTATTGGAAAAATCAATCTTACCATGAGTTTTCAAAATCTTTCTAGTTTAGGAATTTGTTTATAGTGTTGCATTTTGTATGAAATACATTAACATTTTTTCTTTAAATGTTAAATGTAGTGTCATCAGTTTTGGAACTTTTGTATTTGGTGTATTGCAATTTGGGCAGAATGTTAAGCTTCGATTCAGTATATATCTGCAAAATGTAAAATAATGCAATTAGCAAGCAGAGGTAAGCTATTAGGCCTACTAATATAATCATTAGGATATATATACACTACATTTCTTCATTGGTGGAATTTTGAAACCCTGCTGGGTACTGGTAATCTTATGAGGTTTTTTGCTTCATTATCTATATTCTACTGATGTATTTATTTGTAAAAATATTTGGGCAAAAATGTCTAGTTATTGGGCAAATCAATCTTAGGCTACTATGAGTTTTCAACATCTTACCAGTTTAAAAACTTTGTATATTTGTTAGAGTGTAATATTTTGTATGAAATACATTAAGATTTTCCCATGAATGTAGACTGTGCCATCTTCAATTTTGGAAACTATTGTATTTGGTATGTTACAATTTGTAGAGAATGGTAAGCTTCGTTTTAGTATCTGTGAATTTTCCAGTGTTTGATTTCATGTTTTTGTGAACTGAACTTGTGGGCTACAGTTGAAATGTTTTTTTATATACATAAAAATTATTTTTTGTATTAACTGCTGTTTGTCTTTGCCAGTCCTAGGGTTGATATGCTCAGCTATTTATCATATATGACACAGTACATATTATAGTAATCAATGATCAATATATATAGGCAAGTTTTATGTTGCTTTGGCATCCAATTCATGCAGTTAAAATATCAGGCAATATAGACAGTATTGATGATGTTGTCTGTATTTTCTGGCAAGGATTGAGTTTGAAGTTATTACCTATATATAATATGAATTATTTTGGTTCAGTGCCTGCGATTTCAGTAGTTGCTTCATCATGAACTTAGAATATCTTGGTACAGTAGTTACGTTAATGAAAAAACATTGGCTATAACTTCACTGTATATGAGATCAATATTCATACTAATAGCAACTTAGTTTTGTTTAAAGGTGCAAATTTGATGTGCATAGTATGATAAACTGTACAGTAGAATTCTTTTCAGGTTGTAAGTAGCATGAATTAAGTAATGTTACTAGTTTGATAAGAAAATAGGTTGTCATTTGAGATTTTTTCAATGCAAATTTACGAATCTTGACTCTTGATTTTTTGAACTATCTTTATAATGAAAAGATTCAGCTACTTTTGGTCTGGCTTTTTATTGCAATTGAGCTAGAGATTTTGAAATGATCTGACGACTTGGATATTTAGCCACTGTTGTCCAGTTATTGTTGAATTCTCAGTTTAAATTGTTGTTGAATCCAGGTAGGCCTAATATAAATACATATTTTTGTGCCACAAGAAAATTATTTAAATTTGATGATTTATTTAGTTTAAAGTTAATTCAGCCTTGTTTTGCTAAGTTGAACGTTTTGCTGCCTGTGTTTTTGTACACCGCCAAGTTAATGGCTGTGGAGTTCTTAGACTGCACTATCTCAGAGGTTGTGAGTAATTTTATGTTTTTGAAAATATATACGTAAAGACACAATTTGGGCAAAATTTGGGCAAATTTTGTTCGCCCCCCCAAAATGTTTTACTCTCCTACGGCTATGCTCTCGAATACATGTAACTTTTTTTTAAAGTTAGTTTTTATTTCGCAGAGTAGAGATGAGCCATGAATGTAGAAGTGTTAGCAGTAAAGTTAGGGCATTCCACAGGTTATAGGAAGTGCTAGTCCAGCCTGGGGCATCTCAAAATCACTTGAGCTTTGTATGCAACGGTTAGTAGGCTAGTCAAGACTAAGCTCTATACTAGTAAAGTTTGTCTCCAAAGCAATAGGCTACTGTTATTTTTTTTTTAAATACAGCTTAGGAATAGGCTACATCAACTTTTCGACAAAGTTTGAATGTATTTTTTTTTAATTTGGGATAAAAAATGCTTATAACGCACCAAATTTAATGCGATGTTTGAAATTTTTCTGGGGGGAGACCCCCCAGACCTCCTCGCCATAGACGAACTCTGTAGTGTAAAGGCATAATACATGTTATGCCCTGAGACGCCACGCAATGGTAATTACGCAGCACTGTGCGCGTACCTGCCGTTGGGCGATGCAAGGACTGCTACGTGAGCGATGACTGAGGTTTTTGTGGTCATTCAAAACTAACACAACAAGGTGTCAGAAGTGAGATAAAATGTCGCATCAGATAATGTTACCAGATGCGTTTAACTGGCAACATAACGAGTGGGGCCAGTGGATTAAAAGATTCGAACGATATAGGCAAGCATCCCAATTAGCGTCGAAACCTGAAAAAGTGCAAGTCAACTCTCTAGTCTATTTGCTAGGAAGCAAAGGCGAGGATGTGTTTTCTTCATTTAAGTTATCAGAGGCCGATTCGATCAACTACGACGTAGTCAAGGAACGCTTCAACAACCATTTCAAACTGCGCAATAACGTAATTTTCGAAAGAGCAGTATTCAACCGCCGAGATCAACTGCCATGCGAGCGCTTTAATGACTATGTTACTTCTCTGTATGGCATGATAGAAAAGTGTCAGTATGGCGCTATGTCTGATCAGCTACTGCGAGACAGACTCGTCGTAGGAATTACAAATAAGTCGCTGTCCGAACGCATGCAAATGGACCCAGAGTTAACTTTACAAAAAGCTATCGACGCCGCACGACACGCAGAAAGCATTGCAGAGCAACAAGGTGAACTTCAAGGTAGAGCGGAGAAAAATTTCGACTACGTGGACGGGGTTGAAAGAAAACGTCGCAATAAGTTCTTCCCGAAGCGAGAATGCTGGTGATTGCTGCCAACGATGTGGTAGAAATAAACATTACGAAAACGAAAAATGTCCAGCTGAATTCATTACTTGTTTTAAATGTTCAAAGATAGGCCACTTTGCAAGACAATGCCGCAGCAATAAATACCAGGAAGTCTCGTCGATATCAGCTGATAAAGTCGTAACTAGTTACGAAGAGAAAAAGACGTCTTACTTAGGTGAAATAAATGAGTCTTCAACGAGTGATTGGACCATGCCTATTAAAATTTACAACGACATCATTGATTTTAAAGTAGATAGGCTACAGGAACGGATGTTACAGTTATACCAAAAACCTTAATTAAAGATTTCCAAAAGCTTCAATTGGTAAAACCTGACCAAAGGTTAGAAGGACCCGATGGACAAACATTGAACATTGTCCGATACTTCGACTACTACGTATCCTACAAACAACGTGCGGCATGGCAAAAAATTTATGTTACATATTCAGGTAGCAGAGCCTTGCTCGGAAAACCTGCCATAGAGGAATTAAATGTAGTAAAATTTGTGGATAATCTCGACCTAGAGTCAGATAAATACAAAAAGGCATTCCCATACTTGTTCGGAAAATTGGGATATCTCGTGGGGGAGTAGCCTACAACATAAAAATTTGTGACAATGCCGAACCTTACCAAGTGTCCGTAGCGAGAAGAGTCGCTATCCCTCTACTTCCAAAAGTTAAAGGTGAAATTGATCAAATGGTAAAAGATGGTGTCATATCGGAAGTTAATGAACCAACGGATTGGTGTTCAGGGATGGTCGTCGTCCCAAAGAAAAACGGCAAACTACGCATATGTGTCGATTACACTCAACTCAACAAATGTATGAAACGTGAAAAACACCCGTTACCCTGTGTAGATCAAGTTTTAGGCCAACTGGCAGGTGGAAAATATTTTTCTAAGTTAGATGCAAAATTGGATTTCTGGCAAATCAAACTATCAACGCAGTCAAAACTGTTGACAACGTTTATTACACCGTTCGGACGATTCTGCTTTAATCGTTTGCCGTTCGGGATATCAAGTGCCCAGGAGTATTTCCAACGACGAATGTCCCAAATCGTTGGAGGTATTGAGGAAGTGGTTTGTGAAATGGACGATATTTTAGTTTTTGGAACCACCAAGAACGAGCATGACGACAGGCTGCGCAAAATAATGAGTAGAATACAAAAGTGTGGATTAACATTAAACGAAAAATGCGAGTTTTGTAAAACGTCGATAAAGTTTTTAGGTCACGTCATCGACAGCGAAGGAATCCGTGCGAAGGAATCCAGACAAGGTGAAAGCCATACGCAATATGGGTGCTCCAAAGAACGTAAGCGAAGTTTGAAGATTCCTCGGTATGGTCAATCAATTAGGGAAGTTTTCCTCAGAAATTTCAGAAGCAGCTAAGCCGCTGAGAGAATTAGGCTACTCACCAAGAATTCTGTGTGGGCTTGGAAAGAGGACCAATAGAAGTCCTTTGCAAGAGAAGTCCTTTGCAATAGAAGTCCTTTACAAGAGAAGTCCTTTGTTGAAGTGAAGCAGTTTTGTTGTTCCACAAAAGTATTGTGTTTTTACGATCCAACAAGAGAAACAATTGTTTCAGCAGATGCTAGTTTATTTGGATTAGGGGCAGTTTTGCTTCAGAAACAACAGAATGGTGATTGGCGCCCTGTATGCTTTGCTTCACGTTCTTTGAGTACCACAGAACAGAACTATGCTCAAATCGAAAAGGAGGCCCTAGGTGACTTGGGCATGTGAGAGGTTTTCTGATTACGTCATAGGACTGAAGTTTGTTGTCCAAACTGATCACAAGCCATTAGTTGCAATCTTAGGAGCAAAGTCGTTAGCAGAATTGACGCCACGACTGCAACGGTTTCGGATTCGCCTAATGCCTTTTTTTATTCTGTTTTGCACATTCCAGGAAAAGACCTAATCCTTGCAGACGCACTCTTTAGAGCTCCGGTGGAGCCACCTTCCAAAACAGACGAAGACGACTGTCAGCAGGTCCACGCTTTCGTCTGTTCTCTTGTTGAATCGCTGCCAGCTATGGAGAGTCGCACAAACGAATGGCCGACCTTAAGTAAGTTAGGCCCAAAACTAAAAGTATTTTATCCCTTTCGAAGCGAATTGTCCGTACACGATGGATTGCTACTTCGAGGAACAAGACTAGTGATTCCCGTTTCATTACGATTGGATATCCTGGAGGAAATCCACGAAGGCCACATGGGAATCGTCAAGTGTCGCCAACGAGCTCGCGATGCAATTTGGTGGCCAGGAATGAGTAAACAAGTCGAGGAAATGGTGAGGAGTTGTTAGGGATTGTAGATCATAGGGATGCGAAACTTCATCCGCTTATGGCTTATCCGCAACACTAGAAGGGTTACGTTTTTTTGTAATTTACAAAATATTTTACTTTTTATGGGTTATATAAGAAGAGTGAAGTTGGTTTTAAAGTAATTTAAGGTTTTTAGTTGAAAGCAAGCCAGCAGTAAAGCGTAAAAAAAGTGTCAAATTGGCAATTGACCCTTCTAATGTTGAAGGAACAACGAAGTTGCGCGTCCCGTAATGTACCGTCCCTAGGAGTTGGGTTTGTTGCGCGGAACTTTCCCGCAATCGGTGTGAACCAATGCTGCCCGTGGAAAGACCGAGCAGACCATGGCAAAAAATAGCCAGTGATCTATTTGAGTTTAAAGGTAAGAAGTATCTTTTACTGATAGACTATTTTTCGAGATGGATCGAATTATCCTTGTTATCGAGTACAACATCTCCTTCCATCATTAATCACATGAAGTCTAGTTTTCTCGTTATGGCATTCCCGAGATACTAGTCTCTGACAACGGCCCGCAGTATAAGAGCCGAAACTTTTCAAACTTTGTAGAAGATTTTAGCATAACTCATGTTACGTCTAGTCCTAGATATCCACAATCTAATGGCGAAGCCGAAAGAGCCGTCAGAACCATGAAGACATTTCTAGACCAATGTAAAGATCCGTACTTGGCAATGTTGGCTTATCGTTCGACGCCATTGAGGAATGGATTTTCTCCATCAGAGTTGATGATGGGCCGCAAGCTCCGGACAAAACTTCCATGTTTTCCCGACAACTTGTGGCCAAATTGGCCAGATTTTGCACTTGTCCGTAAGCTTGGCCTTGAGGATCAAATCAAACAAAAAAAAGACTTTGACCGTCACCATGGAGCGAGACCGCTGCCCACCCTCCATCCAGGTGATGAGGTGTTTGTTAGAGACAGCAGTGCCACGCAGAAGGGGGTCGTGAGAAACGAGTATGACGCCAAACGGTCATACATCATAGACACCAATCAAGGAACATCAGTTCGTAGAAACCGCAGCGCATTGGTAAAAATACCACAGGCTGGTGAGTTTGATATAAGTAGTAGGCCTAGCGTGAAATGTGAAATCTCTCATTCTATTGACAATCACTTAGTTAACAACGAAGCAAATACGGAGACCAGCGACATCCAATCTACAAGAACAAGATCCGGCAGGATCTCAAAACCACCTGACGCTTGTCATATTAACTGCTTACGTCTTGTTCTGTACGTCTTGTGTTTTTTTGGGCTTCGCCCGTACCCCACTATATATTGCAGCCCCATTGCTCACAAACAGCACCAGCCGCCACTGGCCATATCCATTAGTGAGCAAGAAGGTGTCAGGTGTTCTGATTTGGTGTTCAGGTGCTCTGATTTGGCAACCAGCAAAACGAAAGCACGTAATCGGCTCGATGTGCGCTGTGCGCAGCGGCATTCGTCTTGCTGTATCCAAGAGGAGCCTAAGTTATAAAAGGACGCTTGCTAAAAGAAAACCAGGCGCAAGTTTCGCACTGAGGACTAAATCATTTAAATGCTCATGGATTGTTTTCATTAATTTTGTTTCGTTCGTTTTTTCTAAAATAAATACATTTCTATGTTTAGACCGGGCCTTAAAATTATACTCAAAGGGGTAGGCTAACGGTCTTTTATAGCCACAGCCAAAGGAGCCACGACTCAAAAAAGGATGAGAACCACTGTTTTAGACATTACCTATTAAAGGGATACTGAAGGAAAAACTTGGCTTGGCGATTGTACACGTTCTTTGTGTTTAACATGCTACCACAAAACGATTTTCAATAAAATTAACCCCACTGCGGTCTGATCAGCATTCAGCGCGTGCTTTTGTCAGAGCTTTCAAATCGGGAATGGGCGTGAGCAGCGAAGCGTGCGACTGTACAGGCTACGTCACTATAGACTAGCAATCAGCTGATCGAGCAATAGTAGTTACTGCGGGCGTTTTAACTGTAGGCTAAAACAATGAAAACTATTAATACTACAAAAAGTGCTCAATGCTAAACAAAAAGCAAAGCAGAGCGAATTAAATCAAATTTAGTTATTACTATCGGAACCCTTAACAGCCTGTTTCACCTAAATAAAGATCATCAGAAGGACCTTATTCAAATAGAATCGATTCTATTTGAATAACTGTAGACTATGTATGTATGTACATCAAAACATCAGACAGTTTGCTCAAGACATCAGATGTGGTAACGTGGCTTTTGTTATTGCTGTCGATAGTGACGTATTCTCGAGCAGTGTTTCCACTTTTTGGTCATTTTGAAAAAATTAAAAGTAAATGAAACATTGGGCTTTGGGCCTTGCCAGTGCCATTGAAAACATTTTTTTTTCGGTAATTTTTTTTGAAATGTATTCTTGAATGTTCAGTTTACGCATTTTAATGCTTAATTTCCGTTTGAAATTTTCATTTAGTATGCCTTTAAAAAAACGGGTCAAGAAGTCATGTTTACACTTCACTCTGGCGCGAGCACACAACAAATTATGCCCAGAGCCAACAAGAAAATCTGGAACAGCGTTTAAGGTAAGTGAGCCTCCGGAAGATTGCGGCCCTTATTTATGGCACATAATTATAAGCAATTAAGAGGGAGTTTCATTGCTCGGCCTGCAATAAGTTGATGGAAACAACTATCAGAGCACATGTACACTTGCATCGAAAACACTTATCACGCAGAATAACAACAAAGCGCTGAGTTGCAGGACAACATTGACAATGACGTAAAGTTACACAAGTTGGCGAGATACCAAGCAATAGCAGTAATAGTGGGCTATATGGAGTGTTACGTAGGTAACATAACTTGGCGTGATGCACACACATAAGACACAAAGCATCAAGTAAGGGTATACAAATTGGCGTCAATGGCGTGGTAAGAAAAAGCAACAATAGACAGACCACGCACACATTGGCGTGATGCATATAAATAGTAAGAGTACGCAGGGCATCAGGTAAACTAACACAAGTTTGCATGATATATAAACATAGCAAGAATACACAGGTCACCCCGTAAGGCATTAACAACTGACGTAGCAGGCTACATAAGTTACAAAAATACGAAGGCCATGCAGCCACAGCAGGCGTAGGGATGGTTAAAAACGTTTTTTTAGTCGTCGTTTTTTTAGCACTTTTTTACGTTCTTTTTGTTTTTTTATCCGTTTTATTTGTTGTTTTGTTTTTTTATAGCCTACTACTGTATTTCCAATCGTTTCATACATGTTTCCAAGTAACAAGTGTTTTCATTTATCATAAAAACTGCAAAAAGGTGTTAAATTATAGCTGCTAAATAACTTATTGCTACAGTTAAAGCACCTACATTAAGGTCACGAACAAATCACAGCCCAAGTCTCGGCCAAAGTCAAGGCCCAACTCACGGCCCAAGTCACTACCCAACTCACGGCCCAAGTTACGGCTCAAATTACGGTCCAAGTTGCGCCCAAGTTATAGCCCAAGTTACGTCCAAGTTACGGCTAAGTTATGGCCAAGTTAGGCCAAAGTAACGGCCCAAGTTACGGCTAAACTGACAGCCAAACTGAGGGCTCAAATTACATACTAGCAGACTTTACTGCTGGTTATTGATGAAGTCCGAGTAGCGGTAGTGCGCTATACTTTCAAAGTATCCGATGCTCACCTCTGCTTATCACATGTCTGCATATTGCTTTGTTGCAAGAAAATAACATTAAATAACACAATATTGCTGTGGTATTTAAGTCTTGTCAATATCATGATTGGCTTCCTTAATTAAAAAAAGCAGGCGACGTCTCTGGCACTGCAAGCAACCTTTCTTTTCAACCGCATTACCAGAGCGTCGCAGTCTTAGGCTATGTTTGAAACTGTATTAGAAGTTTGTGTTGTAGACTTACTAGGTTACCTGTTGTCATTAGGCCTACTGTAGTTTATCGTTATTTCTTACTGATTTTTGTTTTTCAGGGAATAAAAGCCTCAGATAGTCGTTTCGATGTTATCACAATTTTATTTACTTGTACGCAAATAGAATTTGTAAGTGTTTTTTTACGAGTGAAAGCAAGTGTTTTTTTTTTGTTGTGGAGGTAATCTTCATGCTGCATGCAGATACTTCTGTCCAGCGAAAGACAAGCTCTGCAATTCTTGTGGCAAGGTTAGTCACTTCCAGCGTGTTTGTCATAACAATTTTCGGAAAGCAGCTGCAATACCGTTTGCAGAAAACAACCCGACACTAAGATGATGACAGCACAGCCCGTGATAATTCTAAAAAATCTCATTTGATTTCTTTTCTTGGTACAGTTCCGGAATGCTTGAACAAACCACGCTATACGTATACAATGTACAAATGAAAAAGGTGAATCTCGATTGCTTGCTGCACACTGGTGTACGGTACCTGACAACTTTTTGAGTGCCAAAGCTGCAAAATTTATCAAACTTCAACCTCAAGGCGAACCATCCAAAGTTTCAATGCTTTCAGACCAACTAACTGGAGGAAAAGTGTGTTGGCCTACTGACGTCAAATTTCAAGAGAGAAAGTATGCCAACGTCGTCTTTGGAGTACAGTAGTAGGCTACCAAACATTTGTGCCGACATCATACTTGGCCAAGGTTTTCCAAACCAGGATGAAGAAATTGTGTTCAAACTTGGTGATCAACAAAGAAAGCTACTGATCGGATATCTGCCTCAACGATGGAATCTTTCCGTTCATTTCAAAGTTTGGAACCTAACGCTAAGCCCATTGCTACTAAGTCTCGGAATTTTAACTACGAAGATTGTCAATTCATGCGGGAAGAGGTGAGCAAACTATTATCAGGGAAAACCATTGAACCTTTTTATTCACCTTGACAAGCGCAGGTGTTGGTTGCGAGAGCTTGGCGCATAAATTAAGATTAGTTGTTAATCATTCACAAACTATAAATAGATTCACGTTACTTCATGCCTACCCGCTTCCCCAAAATCTGTGTTCTGTGTTCAGAACACAGATTTTGTGTTCATCATCTGTGTTCAGCACCTTAGATTTAAAATCTGCCTTTTATCACATTTCGCTTTGTGCTGCTGATCGCCTACACAGCTTTTGAAACCGAATGACAATTACTGTAGCCTATTTCAATTTACGCACTTACCATTTGGTGTTACTTACGTTGTGTCGTTTTTTTTTCAAAGAATTGTTGACACCGGATCAAAAAACATGATTTCGCTGATACTTATGCCTATCTTGACTATATACAACTGTGTGTTATTATGATCGAGCAGGGCACAAATTATTATGAAATAAGAACAAATAAAACAAAAAGCTGTTCTTGTTCATGGCTGATGTTGATGGTACTCAAACGCACAAAATACAAAAACTGGCCCAATAGTTGAAAATTGACTTTCCTATGGCAAAACAACACTCGATGTTGCAAGATCGAATCAGAACAAGATTAATATAATCGTTTTCTTGCGTTCTTGGGAACATCATCTTCGCATTTACGAGATCGTTATAGTTGGGTTGATTCGTTGGTCTGAAGTTTACGGGTGGGAATCTTTTTTTCTGTCGATGGACTTATCCCAATCAAGTAGTTTTAGATTTTGACTCGATACCTGAGAACGACAGGCACGTTTTCAAAAGATGCTTTACGCACATAATCCTCATATTCCAAATTCATATTTAAGAATAAATTACAGATTGCATTTATTGAGTAAAATCTCAACTTTTTGGTTTTTCTACTTGCTTCGATACAAAATGATGTTTTGGTGGATTTTGGCCACCAGCGATCACAAACGATAAAGTCATCTGTTTCTTGTAATAGATATCCTGCAGCAATGCTGTTTCTCAATGATTTTGTGCATTCTGACATCTTCTTTCTAGAAACGTTCGCAACACTCCAAAATTGAATACCGTATCATATTCGCTTTGACAAGATGGCAGGCCCGTAACTAGGGGGAGCGCAGGGGGGGCGAAGCCCCCACTGCAAAAATGTTGGCACCCCCTGGAAAAAATTATGTTAATTAGCTCTGTTCGCTGACTTTTCAGTTTTATGCTCAATTTTCTTGTGTTATTTAATTGTAAACATTGTGTGTTTAAGGGTGTGGTAGAATGTTGTCTCTAAAACAAAGTTTGCCTAATTTTAAACGAAACTGCATTAAAAGAGCGAGTTTTGCCAATACCAAACATTCAAATATCTCAGCCAGGAATTAGCAACAAGAAAACATAGAAACTTAGCTTTATTACCGAAAAATGCCCTAGAAAACATGATCTTATCCTTTTGCTATGCCACCGGACAGCACCATTTTACAGGAATATTTATACCCACATGTTTGTTGAAAATGCTTTCAGAATGCACCAAATTCAAAGTAATTTTTCAAAATTTTCTGGGAGAAGCCCCCCAGACCCCCCGCTGCTGGGTGTCGCCTTTGGCGAAGACGCCGTCGGTCTTTGCCCGTCGGCCGTCAACCCCCACCCCCTTTCAAAATTCCTGGCTACGCCACTGACTGGTTCTATGATAAACTAGTTTAATGTAAACGTTGTATTAGGCCTACGATTAATGTTCTTGCGTAAATATACCCACATTGTGTACAAACGTCGTTTTCGTACATGATACGGAAAGTAAAAGTTGGGCCCCCTCTAGAATACTTTTTGCCCCCCCTGCTGCTCCAAGCTAGTTACGGGCCTGCAAGATGGTATCGTTCAGTTGGTTTGTTAGTTTAAAGCTTTGGGATGAGAATCTTCTTTTTTTGTTGACCAACTAATCCCAATCAAGTAGTCCAAGATGTTCACTCGATCTTGCTTCAGAACGATAGGCACGTTTTCAAAAGATGCTTTATACACATAATCGTCATAATCCAAATTCATATTTAAGAAAAAATGACGGATTGCGTATATTGAATAAAATCTCAACTTTTTAGTGTTTTTGCTTGCTCCAATGCAAAATGAGGTTTTGGTGGATTTTGGCCACCAGTGATCAGATTTCAACACTATAAAAGTAGACCTACGTTTTTTGGTAAACAAAGTCATAAAATAACAATGAACTACTTTATTAACTTATGCTAGGTCCAGGTTTGCAAGTGTGACACGCACAAGTTAATATCAAATAAAACAAAAACTGTTCTTGTTCATGGCTGATGTCAATAGTAATTACTCAAATGCACAAAAATATTAAATTTGAGAATTAAACTTGTAGAAAATTAACTTCACTATATAAATAAACCAGACTGGATGTTGCAAGTTCGAATTAAAACGAGATTAATATAGCCTAATCGTATTCTAGCTCTCTTGGGAACATCATCTTTGCATTTACGATATCGTTGTAGTTGAGTTGGTTTCTTGGCTTGATGTTTTGGAGTGGAAATCTCTGTTTCAGTTGACGGACTTATCAAGTATCCCAATCAAGTAGTCCAAGATCTTCACTCGATCTTGCTTCAGAACGAAAGGCACGTTTTCAAAAGATGCTTTACGCACATAATCGTCATATTCCAAATTCATATTTAAGAAAAAATGGCAGATTTGCGTTTATTGAATAAAATCAACTTTTTAGTTTTTCTACTTGCTTCGATACAAAATGAGGTTTTGGTGGATTTTGGCTACCAGCGATCACAAACAATGAAGTCATCTATTTCTTGTAATAGATATCCTGCATCAATGCTGTTTCTCAATGATTTTGTGCATTCTCACATCTTCTTTCTTGAAACGTTCGCAACACTCCAAAATTGAATACCGTATCATATTCGCTTTGACAAGATGGTATCGTTCAGTTGGTTTGTTAGTTTAAAGATTTGGGATGAGAATTTTTTTTTGTTGACGAACTGATCCCAATCAAGTAGTTAAAGATCTTGACTCGATCTTGCTTTAGAACGATAGACACGTTTTCAAAAGATGCTTTACGCACATAATCATCATAATCCAAATTCATATTTAAGAAAAAATGAAAAATTGTGTTTACAGTATTGAATAAAATCTCAAGTTTTTAGTTTTTTTACTTGCTTCAATGCAAAATGAGGTTTTGGTGGATTTTGGCCACCACCACCAAATTTCAAAATTATAAATAATAATAATAATCATGCTTTTATTTGCGCCCATTGCGATAACATACAGTACACTGCGATCACAGACGCGATACAACAGACGACAGGAAGCAACGAAGTGGCATATAGTCTTCGAGTCAGCTGCTCCCCTTATTTTGGCTAGACCTACGTTTTTTGGTAAACAACGTCATAAAATAACGATGAACTTATGCTACGTCCAGGTTTGCAGGTGCGGCGCGCACAAGTTATTATCAAATAAAACAAAAAATTGTTCTTGTTCATGGCTGATGTCAATAGTACTCAAATGCACAAAAATATTAAATTTGAGTTAATTGTAGAAAATTAACTTCACCCTATAAATAAACCAGACTGGATGTTGCAAGTTCGAATTAAAACGAGATTAACATAATCGTCTTCTGGCTTTCTTGGGAACATCATCTTCGCATTTACGAGATCGTTGTAGTTGAGTTGGTTTCTTGGCTTGAAGTTTTGGAGTGGAAATCTCTGTTTCAGTTGACGAACTGATCCCAATCAAGTAGTCCAAGATATTCACTCGATCTTGCTTCAGAACGACAGGCACGTTTTCAAAAGATGCTTTACGCACATAATCGCCATATTCCAAATTCATATTTAAGAATAAATTACAGATTGCATTTATTGAGTAAAATCTCAACTTTTTAGTTTTTCTACTTGCTTCGATGCAAAATGATGTTTTGGTGGATTTTGGCCACCAGCGATCACAAACAACGAAGTCATCTATTTCTTGTAATAAATATCCTGCATCAATGCTGTTTCTCAACGATTCTGTGCATTCTGACATCTTCTTTCTAGAAACTTTCGCAACTTTCTAAAATTGAATATCATCTTTGCTTTGACAAGATTGTCGTTCGGTTGTTTTGTTACCTTGAAGATTTGGGATGAGATTTTTTTGTTGTTGATGGATTGATTCCAATCAGTCGGTCCAAGATCTTGACTCGATCTTGCTTCAGAACGAAAGTCACGCTTTCAAAAGATGCTTTACGCACATAATCATCATAATCCTAATTCATATTTAAGAAAAGATGAAAAATTACGTTTATTGAATAAAATCTCTACTTTTTAGTTTTTTTACTTGCTCCAATGCAAAATGAAGTTTTGGTGGATTTTGGCCACCAGTGATCAGATTTCAAAACTATAAAAGTAGACCTACGTTTTTTGGTAAACAAAGTCATAAAATAACGATGAACTACTTTATTAACTTATGCTAGGTCCAGGTTTGCAAGTGTGACACGCACAAGTTAATATCAAATAAAACAAAAACTGTTCTTGTTCATGGCTGATGTCAATAGTAATTACTCAAATGCACAAAAATATAAAATTTGAGTTAAAATTAGAAAATTAACTTCAGTATATAAATAAACCAGACCGGATGTTTCAAGATCTAATTAAAACGAGATTAAAATAATCGTCTTCCAGCTTTCTTGGGGACATCATCTTCGCATTTACGAGATCGTTGTAGTTGAGTTGGTTTCTTGGCTTGAAGTTTTGGAGTGGAAATCTCTGTTTCAGTTGACGGACTTATTCCAATCAAGTAGTCCAAGATCTTCACTCAATCTTGCTTCAGAACGATAGGCACGTTTTCAAAAGATGCTTTACGCACATAATCGTCATATTCCAAATTCATCTTGAAGAAAAAATGAATAATTGCGTTTATTGAGTAAAATCTCAAGTTTTTAGTTTTTCTACTTGCTTCGATGCAAAATGATCTTTTGGTGGATTTTGGCTACCAGCGATCACAAACGATGAAGTCATCTATTTCTTGCAATAGATATCCTGCATCAATGCTCTTTCTCAACGATTCTGTGCATTCTGGCATCTTCTTACCTGAAATATTCACAAGACTCCAAATATAAAACCGATCACTTACATTAGTTTTGTCGAGCATCTATTCTAGAACTGCGAAATCACACAAAGACCTTTTATAGCCGATTCAGGTGAACCAACTTCTCATCTCACACTTATGAACTTCTTTTTCTAGCATCTCGATTGCAAATACCTCACACGATTGACAACTGAGTTAGAAAGGCTCAGTTGATTATCAATCACAAGCGCAAAGTTTGAATAGTAGATACAAATGATTTCAAATTTCAGTTTGATTGATTGAGGGAATCTTTATCTTCGGACAGAGAAAGCTTCTTTGAGAACTTAATCCTAACAGGTTTGCATAATTTAAAGGGTTTTGAACCACTGACGCAGCCCCCGGTCACCGAGATTGACAGAGTGAAGTTGTGAAGTTTCCGCTTATTGAAGTGTTGTTGACAGTGAATTATTCCATCTATTCGGTGCCTCTGAATGGAGAACAATTGTGGATGCTTTTTGTGAAGCTTATGTTTTTTTCCCGCTCAGTAGATTTAAGATATCACCATCTAACAACATACTGTTGAAAACATTTTTTCTTTTTCTATAAAAACACAACAAAATTTTCAAGATCCTTGAACGTTCCTATTTCATTTCTCTTGAAAAGAATGAAACAAAATCATATTTGCATCGTTACAAAACAAAACATTTCACTAAAAAAATTCACTTTTCAAAACCAAACCAAAACAGGGAAATTTTCATCAAGTTGTAGTGAAACATAATCTTGTTTTAGTCAGTTCATTAAGTTTATATTAATTTACATTTCCAGATTCAAGTTAAGACTTCATTGATTAGACAACTGTCATCAGTACTCAGCAGATAGCTTACAGACAAAGGAAACGCAGTTTACTGCATCATCATATAAATATAAAGAAAAATAAAGAGTCGTAGAGCTGATCTTTGCTGGGCACCATATGTCACCTCATTTTATGAAATCAGAGACTCATAAGACCTTTATGTATCCTTGTATGGAATGTATTCTTGTCTGATTGACAAATGATCTGATTGTTACAAACGTTTTAAGTAGGTTAAGATAAGTATAGAGCATTACTAACTCTTCTCAAAAGCCTTGATCAATTTTATGCAGAAGCTCATCATAGCAGTGTCGAAAGTCCCAACTTTTTAAAGATGGAGAAAAACTGCTCTGTTGTCAGCCAACTCTTCCGCTTTAGAGATAATGGCTTAATTATGCCAAAGCACGGCTTGTCGAGTAGTTGTCACGAAAACCGTATTGAATAGGAATTTACCCCAAGAGTGAATGCCTGTTCACAAACGACTTAAGCCTAACTGGTTTGAACAAAATACTTCCAGTAACTTCTAAATGCACTTAAAAGCGAAATTGCCAGTCGGTCTGTTGATGTTCAGTTGTTGTCTAGTAACTTGAACTTCGATCTTATACTTAATATAAGCCTAACATATTCCTTCAATTAAGATGTGTTGTTGGCAGCGAAGATGCGAGGTTGTTTGGAGCTTCTCCAATCCAGGACATTGGAGCACAAAAGTCATCTGGCCCTAAAAGAATATTTAATCTAGCCCGACAACACCGAAACGTTGATTTATTATAACAAATGTTCTTGAAAACACATATTTCTACAACATTAAAGCAACTTCGGTTAAAGACAAACTTAAAATTAAAATAAGGCAACATCTAAAGTAGGGGTGTCGAAACTTTGCCTGGTGAGCCAACTCCGTTACACCGTTCTATGGGATTCGCTTACAATAGATCTACGAATACAATTAATGTAGACTGCTACATTTTTCAAAAGTGAAACTTCGAAATAGCAACAAAATCGCTTCGAGTATTTCAAACAATCATGAAATAAAACATTTCAATGTGCAAAGTGGATCTTTCCACCCATGTGCAAAAACGGATTTAAGTAGGTGAGTCAGCACAGAGCTCACTAAGCTAATTCAAGTTATTTGTCGGGAAATGAACAGTACGTAAAGATTTTTTTCTGCCATTGTTTCAAACTAAACAAAGTACAGTAGAATTCTCCTATAGTGACTTTGGCTATAGTGACACTTCGCCTATAGTGACACCTGTTGCAAAGTCCGGTTTGCATACGCAACAGTTGAGTCGAATTCGACTATAGTGACACTTCGGGTATGGTGACGCTTTTTCCGCGGTCCTTTCAGGTGTCACTATAGGCGAATTCTACCGTATTGTACTTATTGATTAGCAGGAAAACTTTGTATGTAGATAGTATGATAATGATGAGTGCGCAACGATTTGTCTGAGAATGCATTATCGAAATTTTTTGCAATATGTTTCAAATTATGACTTGAAAACGCAAATTCGTTGGTGGTTACTCAAAAATTTTCTTTGACGAGATATCGCTCATTAATTATTGTATAATTAATTTTAACCAACCGGTTCTCTTGTATTCGGTTTTAATTCTTCAAGGAAATAAAACCTGAATTCTCGTACCACTTGCATTGTTGTGTTTTGCTAGTTGTTTTGCCAGAGATGTTAAAAAAACCCTTTTTTCAAGATATTCTTTCTTTTCTTCCATTATTTGTTATTTTTTTGTAGTTATTTGAATCTCAGTTGAATTTATCTTTGCTATTGTCATGAACTAATATAATACTTTGCAATAGATTGAGTTTCGCTTTCATAAGTAGACAGAGCCCAAAAATCAACTCATCTAATCCACTGATCAACTGATTTGACAAAATTTTAAAGTGATATCGCCTGACAGCACATAAACTCAACAGACAGCAGATGCAAGCCAAACAAAAGAACTGCTTAAATGAACGACACACTGACCACAACACCATTCGTCATACCGTAGCACAAAACTAGGGAACCCGTGTTCCGAAAGCGCAAACCGCTATTACCACAGCGAACTAGCAGCATCAGGCTAAAACATGCCTTTAGTATCTACTGTACATTGTGAAGTAATAGGCTACATACAGTACTTTATAACGCAAGCTTATATTAGCATTAAACAAACTAAATAGAACATCTAAATAAATATGAACAAATGAATTAGTACTTCAGACAAATAAGATTATCAACCTGAACCACACCTCAACATAACAAGCAAGTAGAGTGAGAAGGCGACTCAACAGTTGCGTTGGCCAAAGGCATTAAACGCAGTAGGAGTTTCTACTGTACAAAGAAAATTACACGACTGCTATCAAATTAAGGTAGAAAATATTTTTAAAAACATTTTTTGAAGTTATTTTTGAGCAAATTTCTATCCTTTCAATTTACTGTTACGCCTTGATTTCAGAACTAAATTAAGCAACGAATTGTGGTTAACATTTTATCAGGTGCATTTTATTTGTGTAAACTGTAGATTGTCTTTAGTGCATAGTTATTTAAACTCACACGCACGATCGGTCATGCACAGTGTACTGTAAGTGTATGTCCAAGCCTTGATTTTCATAATCGTATCATTTTATCAATAATAATTATTGAAAAATTTTGTCTTGAGAACCTTTTTAACACAATCTTCATATTAAGAGTGTTCAAATCATGAGTAAATTTTTTCATTTCGATTTGAAATTACTTTATCTTGTTCTTATTACTGTCTTGCACTCATCTTATTCTCGAGGCTCAGCAACCCACGAAGTATCGTTTGCTTTCATTACTGAGGCTGAATCTTCTTCAGCGCCATCTAGCGTTACTTTATTATTTTGCAGTGTCGATGAAAAGTGATTCCGTTGGTTTTTGTTCATGAGGCCGAAACTTGAATAAGTTTGCTATTTTTAGGTTAGCATTAAAAATAACATGTTGTTGGTGGTGCTCCGAATTTTTCTTTTAATTGTTGTGCTCCAAAGCTAATAAATGTTTTGTTCATAAATCCGAATTTACAGTTTTTCCTTTGTCAAGGTCGAGTTGTTTGATTTTGTGGTTATTTATTAAGTTTTATTTTTGAATAGCAAAGCGTATTAAAATTCAATTAATCATGTGTTTTGATGCATTAAATAAAAAAAAAACAAGTACTCCAGCAGGATTTTGGCTATGGGGAAGAAAAGTAGTTTTTCTTTTTGAGGCAGTCTAAAAAAAAAGAAGTGCAGTCTAATACTTGCTAAGCACGCTAATGCTACGGTATGTGAATGAAGTAAACCTAAACTCTGAATTAGAAATCACTCCTTCAGCATTCAGCAAGTGGAGACTGGAAAAAATTAACTGAATTTAAAGATTTTGGCTTTGAACAAATGAACGCACTCTTTAAAAGGATGATAAGTGATGAAAACAACTTAAAAATCTGACCAACTCTTGTATGGTTGGTTGGTTTTGAATGTTTTTTCTCGAACTGACAAAGCCTTGATAGGTATTTCTGGTAGTTTCACATACTTGTACAGGCTTTTGACGCAGGGCCGGTTACGCTTGGCAGAGTAAAGTTTCCGATTGTTTAAGTCTTGTCGCCCGGGAATTATTCCATCCTTTAATTGCCGCTGAATGGCAAGCAGTCCTTAGAATGCGCAGATCCCGAGAGTCGAACCAGCACCGCTTGATCTTGAAGCTTTTTCGTTCACGAAGTCGCGCGCTAACTAACTAAGCTATCGGGGCGGACGTATCGCCTCATCCACACAACCTTCTCCATTCAAACAAATTTTTTTTATCACTTTTTTACTTTATTCGTTTTAAGAGTCTCAACGTTGATTCTCACTCTCTCCATTGTTTGTGATATTTCTGCGGCTGTACACTTCCAAAAATTTATTATTTTCCTATTTATAGCATTAGTGAACTCAAGCCAGACCGAACTTTTTACGATTTTCGTTCAGGTTTAATTTCTGAGTTAGGCTACTTATTTTTGAAGGTTGACTTCGACAAGAAGCCAAGTTATAGATAGGCAATTTCAATTTTTAGCCAAAATTGACTTACTTGCTGTCGCCTCCTATAACCTACAGTAAGCTACTTAGTAATTCATACGCAACGCCTCACCACATCCCATCCTAGATTATATCACTGACTTCATTGGATTTGATTAATTTATCGGGATTCTCGATTGGTAACCTGCGTGGTAGTCTGTTACGCAGATAAACTATTAATTAAAACATTCTGAATGGCGAAGTTGCATTTATTGATACAGCGGTGCCAGTGACATAGTAAATAAAATAACTGTTTCGGCCTCCAATTAAGCGCGATAAGCAATTAAGTTGCGTTACCATTGCCCATTGGGGTTATAGGCAAATTGTTCGTAAGCAATTGTTCGTAAAGAAATTGTTCGTAAGCAATTGTTCGTAAAACAATTCGTAAACTGTTTTTCGTAAAATGAAATCCGTAAAACAATTCTTCGTAAAGCATTTCTTCGTATACATCAAATTTTAACTGCATGCACGAAAAAATGCTTTAGGAAGAATTGTTTTACGAAGAATTAATTTTACAAACAACTGTTTTACGAACAATTGCTTACGAACAATTTGTCGGGCACCGGCCATTGGTACCGTTTAGGTGACGTATTTCGAACCTTTAGATTACCAACCCAATCTGTCACCCTCATGGGATTGAGCTTGGTGCTATCTCGTTGTTTTCGCATCTTGATGAAAGGTGTTTAACTTAACTTGCTGTGGTTGGTGCAGTGGTGTAGCCAAAGGAGGGTAGGGTGGGGGTTTCAACCCCCCTTTGGCAGGCGTGTGACGTCACGATATTGAGAATGATGCTTTCAGTCTCTTTATGTCTCTAAAACAAAGTTTGGAAACTGCATTAAAAAAGCGAGTTTTGCCAATACCAAACATCAAATATCTCAGCCAGGAATTAGCAACAAGAAAACATAGACACTTAGCTTTATTTCCGAAAAATGCCGAAGAAAACATGATCTTATCCTTTTGCTATGCCACCGGACAGGCATGCCTTTTGCTATGGCTTTTGCTATGCCACCATTTTACAGGAATATTCAATTATTCATACCAACATTTTTGTTGAAATGCTCTCAGAATGCACCAAATTCAAAGTAATTTTTCAAAATTTTCTGGAGGGCCCCCCAAGACCCCGCCGCTGGGTGTCTTACGCAAACACACCATCGAGTTTCGCCGCCAGCCGTCAACCCCCCTTTCAAAATTTCTGGCTTCGCCTCTGAGTTGGAGTAGGCTACGTTGCACAGGTTATACTAGCTGCAGCTATCAACTGCAATTTTAATCGTTTGTCACTCTGGAATGATGAACGACATAAACAAAAAGAAAACTTTTTAAAAGTCATCTTCGAAAAAAAATCATCTTGTCATCTTGAATTTTCGTTCAAGTGTTAAAAGTTAAGTTTTAGTAGTTTAAAACCTTGGATAGAAACAATCTTGTTCTTGCAACATGAAAACAAATTGGTGCAGGTGATCTCAGATAACACAGTTGGAGTAAGTTTGTGTCGGTTTCGTGTGAAATCATGACCTATTTCCAGATCTGAAAATGTTTGTAGATCAACAGGTGTGCAACAAAGTTACAAATTTCTAGTCAAGGTAGAGAACACAGTTGGTTTGTTGCGTTCAATACAAGAAAATCTTTTCAGCCACGCAAAACCAGGTCATGAAAAAAGTAATAACAAAAAAAAAAGTTCTGGAGAAAAAAACGATTAGTTACTTTGCACTTTTTGATCGCGCGTACATTAGAAAAATTCCAAAACTTTAAGACAAAGTGTCATGTCGGAATAATCAATCGATTGCGAAGATAAAATGTTACTAGCCTACAAATCTAATAAAATGTTGCTTCGTGCAAAAATTACAGGTGGGAATCTTTGTTCCTGTTGACGGATTGATTTCAATCAAGCAGTCAAAGATCTTGACTCGATTTTGCTTCAGAACGAAAGGCGCGTTTTCAAAAGATGCTTTACGCACATAATCGTCATATTCCAAATTCATATTTGTATTCATTCATATTCTACTGCAGGGTTACTCAACGAATGTTAACAAAGGCCCGGTTTGACAAGATGAATGGTTTTAGCAGTCCGGTGAATAAATTATTTCACACGCAACCATGAAAGTTAAACTATCAGTGCCAGTACCGAACCATTTTTTTAAGTAAAATGTATCTCGACTGGAATTTTTGGCAAAGTGTTTAGGGGTCTTGATGGCTTAGCTACTAAGATAATCACAAAAAATTTTGTTTCCTCCCAGTAGATATCTGTTTAAAAAGGCTCTGAAATGTGGCAATTATTATTCAAGAAGCCCGAGGTCCACCATCAACACTCAGAAGGTCCGGATTTGGCCCGCGGTCCACTAGTTGAGTAACCCTGTTCTACTTGCTCCCATGTAAAATGGAATTTTGGTATATTTTGGCCACCAGCGATCACAAACGATAAAGTCATCTGTTTCTTATCATGGAAATCCTGTAGCAATGCTCTTTCTCAACGATTCTGTGCATTTTGACATCTTTTTTCTTGAAACTTTTCCAAGACTCCAAATATAAAACCGATCACTCGTTTCTGTTCTATCTAGTGTCTATTTCAAAAATGCGAAGACATAAACATCAAAATCGAGACCTTTTTGTAATTCAGGTAAACCAACTTTTCGTCTCACTCTTTTGAACTTCTTTTTCTTGCCTCTCGATCGCAAACACCTTACATGATTGACAGTTGAATTAGAAAGACTCAGTTGGTGATGAAACACAAGATAATTTCACGTTTCAGTTAGATTGATTGCTTGATTGAGGGAGTCTTTATCCTCGAACAAAGCAAGCTTCTTTGAGAGCTTAACTCCGGGCTATTTTGCATACTTGTAGAGGCTTTAAACCACTGGCGCAGGCCTGGTCACCAAGATTGACAGAGTTTCCGATTATATTGATGATGCGTTTTGTGATGTTCGTCTACTCGAGGAACAAACCAAAACAATATTAAACCTGGTTTATGTCAGCGAAAAAAGCTGAAGCCATATCTAAACATGCCAATAAAACCGTGAATTTCAACACATTTTTGTTGTAGCCTACATGTGACTAATGTGGTAGCCACTATGACATGACAAAAATCTACCACAGCCACTAAAACCTCCAACCAATCAACGAATCATAAGCTACGTTTTCCGTGATGTGTGAAAAACAGATAATATAAAACAAATCTATCAATCTCTGTGACCAGGCCCGCGCCAGCGGTTCAAAGCCTCTATAAGTATTCGAAACTTCCACGATTAAGTTCTGAAGCTTGCTGTGTCGAAGGATAAAATTCCCTCAAACAAACTAAAATTGAAATTCTCTTAACTTTGTATTTAAACTTTGCGCTTGTGTTTGATAACCAACTGCGTCTTTCTAATTCAACTGTCAATCATGTACGGTGTTTGCAATCGGGATGCAAGAAAAAGAAGTTCAAAAGTGTGAGACGAGGAGTTGGTTCACCTGAATTGGCTATAAAAGGTCTCGATTTTGGTGTTTGTGTCATTTGTAATTTTGGAGTAGATACAAGATAGAACATAGGCTAAACGAGTGATCGGTTTTACATTGAGAGTTTTGTGAATATTTCAAGAAAGAATATGTCAGGATGTACAGAATCGTTGAGAAAGAGCATTGCTGCAGGATTTATATTACAAGAAACAGATGACTTTATCGTGTGTGATCGCTGGTGGCCAAAATCCACCAAAACGTCATTTTGCATCGAAGCAAGTAGAAAAACCAAAAAGTTGAGGTTTTATTCAATAAACGCAATCTGTCATCTTTTCTTAAACATGAACTTGAATTATGACGATTATGTGCGTAAAGCATCTTTTGAAAACGTGCCTTTCGTTCTAAAGCAGCGTTTCTTAACCTTTTCTGACTTTAGCACCCTTGTAAACAGGCCTGAACAGTCTAGCACCCCTAACTATCGCATACGACTATTACAGTGCCGGACAAAAGTTTTGTAGAGGCCGAAATTTTTACATTGCAGATCGCTGGCGATATATTTTGTAACGAAGACTCTTGTTGTCTAACAAACTGTGCTTTTGTTTTAACGAAGTTGATTCAGGATTTGGTATTTGACTTTCATTCACCAACAGAAATTCAATTACAACCATATGTAAGTGAATCAACTCTCTTAAAACAACAGCACAGTTTGTTAGACGATAAGAAACTTCACTACAAAATATACCGCCAGCGAGGAAAAAGCTTGTCAAAATTTTGGCGCCGCCATTAAACTTTGGCGAAGGAAAGCGATGTACAAATTCATCATTTTGTTCGTTCTTCAAAACTACTCTTCAGGGATACACGGGTCCTATAATATACTAAAATTTGTGTGCTTTAATACGCACAATTCAGGCATGCAGTAGCCATGCTGGTAAACACGCATGGTAAAGTTCTGTAGGTGAATACAAAACTGCAAGTACGCACCCACCAGGTAAGTTCGCACAAACTACTCAGGATCAAGTTGCGTAGCCTACAGTACTTGACTGGGAGATGGCTACAATAACAGCAAATCATGTAGGCTACTTCGAAACAGCAATCATTCATATGACAACTGCTGATACTGGCAGAAAGACGAAAAAATGCAGAAAAGTAAAATGGCATTTTTTGATATTATACTGCATGCATTTAGCACCCCCTACAGTCTATTCCAGCACCCCCAGGAGGTGCTAGCACCCCCGGTTAAGAAACACTGTTCTAAAGCAAGATCGAGTGAAGATCTTGGACTACTTGATTGGGATAAGTCCGTCAACTGAAACAAAGATTTCCACCCCAAAACATCAAGCCAAGAAACCAACTCAACTACAACGATCTCGTAAATGCGAAGATGATGTTCCCAAGAAAGCTAGAAGACGATTATTTTGATCTCGTTTTAATTCGAACTTGCAGCATCCAGTCTGGTTTATTTATATACTGAAGTTAATTTTCAACAATTAACTCAAATTTTGTGCTTTAGTGCATTTCAGTACTATTGACATCAGTCATGAACAAGAACAGTTTTTTGTTTTATTTGATAATAACTTGTGCGTGTCACACTTGCAAACCTGGACGTATAGCATAAGTTCATAAAATATTTTATCGTTATTTTATTACTTTGTTTACCAAAAAACGTAGGGCTACTTTTACAATTTTAAAATGAAATAAGCAATTGCTAGGACAATGTTTCCTTCATTTTTAGTTAAAAATCTGTAAACGAATTGCCATGTTTTTTTTTTAAAAACATGAAATTTACTGTTTTAGTGTAATCAAAGGGATTCAGACGTAGTAGGATTCAGACGTAGATTCAGGCAGAGTACCGGTATTCATTTGATCAAACCCTCAGTCCCAGACGATACATACCACAAAATTTTGTACAGTTTTCATTATGTTGTGTACTTTTGTTATCATATTGTAACGATACTCAAAATAAAACTTGATTTAAACATTTAATATTTTTCTTGTATTTGGAACGTAAAAATGTTGATGCTTCTTTCCATAAAAATCGAATGGTTAAACAGAGTGGGTAATGCCATTCTACCCACTGTAGTAGCTGCTTTTGTCAATTTGTGCGTTGTTTGTTAGACAAACTTAGGCAATTGTAATCTCGCAAAGCAAATCATTACTTTGATCAAACTCAAGTCAGGGGCAAAACATTGTAATCTCTCATGTTCAACTGGTTTGTTTCTTTTCCTTCACAAAACGAGTAAATAATTTTTTCCAGGTGGGCTTCACTTCAGAAATGCTGGAGGAGCTAAAAGAGAAAGTAATGTTTTCGTTTAAATTGCGATGGTTTGGTTACGAGACAAACAAAGAAACAATCATTAGAATTTTAGGCTACTCCACACTTTATTCAGGCAATTGATTGATTATTCCGACATGAACATTTTGTCTCAAACGTATGGAATTCTTCAAATAAACAAGCGCACAAAAATTAAACAGTAGGCTAATTATTTATTTTCTTTTTAGTAGAACTTTTTTGACACCGCTTTTTCGATGACCTATTATACTCCTATAGCTTTGACGGGCTGAAAAGCCTTTCTTGCATCAAATATCTTTGTCGTTTTATCAATTTGTTCTAAAAATTGCCAATTTGTCACACTTCTATTCTAAAAATTACAATCATGGCAATTTCTATTGTTTGAACGAGACAGGTAAATAATGCAGGATATCACACAATAGTGACACAATAGATAACTCCAACTGTGTTATCTGAGTTCACCAACACCAATTTTCTTTGCATGTTGTAAGAATGTTTCTATCCAAGCGTTTGATAAATAATCACAACACTAAAATGTAAATTAAACCATTTCACAAAATTCAAGATGAGTTTTCTTTCCAAGTTGACTTTTAGAAGTTTCTTTTTGTTAATGTTATTAATCATTCCTGACTGGCATGCGATTAGATTTGCTGTTGATAGCTACTATAGCCTGTGCAACACACACTAACCTTCATTAAAGATGTGAATGCAATGAGATTGCATCCAGAGAGTTGGTAAGGTAGGCATTTCAAAACTAATGTACGTATTTCTGGTCATATTGGCGCAAAATTGCTTGTCTTGTAATGTCGTTTTAAAATGTAACGTGATTAGCCTTGAATTATAATTATCAAGCCAGGAAATCATCCGTGTTAACATTGATTATATGTTTGCTAACTCTGCACCGATTTAAAAAAAGCTGATCTGCTGACTGGGTATTCAGGCTAACTAGTGCTCAAAAGGATATAATTCAAATATACGCTACAGCAGTGGTTCCCAACCGGGGAGGAATTTCCCACTAGGGGAAATTTTGCATTTTTCAGGGGGGAATTTGGTTTTAGGATTGTAAACCTTTTTAAGCCTAGTAAGTTGGCCTAGACTAGAGGGTTATTGAGAAAATTATTATGAGATTAAGTCCCGATTATTTAAGCAACTGCTGTGCGACTGACACGGATGCAGACCATCACGTAGGCCTACTTCTTTTTCATACAAACTCTCGATGGCTTTCAAAAGGAAACGTAACCTAGCGAGTGTTTGAGCTCAGAGACGAGCTTAAATTATTTTTTGAAAATTGGAATTTGTTTCATTGCTAAATGATGACATATGGATTAGATTCCTTGCTTATTTGGTTGATATGTTCGGTCCTTTGAATAAACTAAATCTGAAAATGCAAGGGAAAGACAACAATATACGATATATATCGCCTTTTCTATTTTCAAGCAGATTGCGCATCAACATGAGTTATCTGTATCCATGAGCCATTGACATATTGATACCATGTGAATCTACAAACTGTACTGATTCCATGCTGGCTCAAGGCAGGTTGGAAGAGAGTAATTGATTTATGTCATTGTCATTAGGAGATTGTCTTAATGTACAGTACTAGAAGACTGTGGTGGCGGGGGATTACGTTTTGTCTGGCCTCTACCTTTCGTCCAGGTCCAGCCTGGCATGGGTGGCCCTTCCATAGCAGATGCCAGTTCCCCTCAGCATTTAAAGATGATTTGGACGCTTTCACCAGTAAGCTTGATAATTGAAAGAGAAAAGCTACCATGAACAATTGAACATGTTACCTTAAAGAATTATCACTGATGCTGGTTGTTGACAGAAAAGAATAAGTTCTTCCAGAGTTGGAAAAAGAAGAGACTTATTCAGCGAAATATCAATCACTGGATTTCGCCCATGTGTAATTCCTATCCCAAAGTGGTAAAAAAAGCTATTCGAAGTATCCTTCCGTTCGATTCCACTTATCTATGCGAATCAGCTTTTTCAACTCTTGCAAATGAAAACAAAACAGAAAAACAGATTAAACATGAGGAATGATATTAGTTGTGCTTTTTCCAATACTCTTCTACCACATTCATGAGTTGTCGAAACAAAAAAACACAAGCTTCACACAGACTGTTAAATGCATTGACTCTTATATTTAGAATGTATTCTTTGAATGAAAGGTCTCCGACGTTTTTTTCGTAAACAGTTGTTCGTAAAACAATTGTTCGTAAGCAATTGTTCGTAAAACAATTGTTCGTAAAATTAATTCTTCGTAAAACAACTCTTCCTAAAGCATTTTTTTGTGCATGCAGTTGAAATTTGATGTATACGAAGAATTGCTTTACGAAGAATTGTTTTACGGATTTCATTTTACGAACAACAGTTTACGAACAATTGTTTTACGAACAACTGTTTACGAAGAATTTCTTTACGAACAATTTGCCTATAACCGAATAAAATACTTTTCAGCAACGTTCTTCTTTTATTTTAGTATGAAAAGGAATATTACTGGGTATGGTGAAAGTTTAGGTTCCAAGACTTTGATTAAAATATTAATGTAAACGAGTGTTTAACAAACTAAATTTATAGGGGGGGAATTTAGATTTCAATATCGACTAAAAGGGTCCACCAGATAAAAAAAAGGTTGGGAACCACTGCGCTACAGTATGTTTCGTTTAGTTTGGTTTTAATCAAAGGGAAATTTGTTTTTAACAATCTTAATTGATGAGCGGTAAAATCTCAAAAATATATTGTACAAATTGATAAAACCTTCTTTCCAAAAAAAATCCCTTTCTTAATGAATCCTGCTACAATTTGCGTATTTGAAATCTCCAGGTCCCTGCAGCAGATGAGGTTAACTGACCCATGGACTTCTAAATAGTAGAATCTGGACTGGAAACGCAGTGTACAACAGTTGGCCAAACAGTTGGTACAACAGTTGGCCAACAGTGGGCCAACAGCCAAGTTTAGGGTTAGTCACTAAGGTATCCAAAAAACTCCCTTAGCGAATAACCCTAACTCGTACAGTGCTGGTACTGTACGAGAAGGGGTGGGGCAGTAACTGAAAAAGCACTAAAATAAGAACTGGAAACTTTTTGGCCAACTGTTGTACACTGCGTAAAGTCGGTTTCCAGTCCAGATTTTACTATTTAGAAGTCCATGACTACGTTTGAAATTATTAAGTCCATCTCAGACAGAAGCAATAACTGTTGCTCAAGAGTGCTGTGGAGTAGAAGCAGCGTTCCCACACTTATTGTGTAGCACAGGGGAGTGCAACTTGCGGGCCCTGCCGCTAGTCGGTTCTGCCGCTTCAGTACAATCCACCGTGAACTGGCCAATGATTGTCGTTTACCAACAGCTGTGTCTACTGTGTGAACTGGCCTTAACCGTTTCGTTGAGCGCTTAAAATCACAAAACGCAGGTGAATTTTAAAATCTACAAAACGTTGACAAATTCCACGTCATTGGCCTTCATGTAGTAGAGTGTTGGCGAAAAATTGCTTGACGTTAAATTTAGGTTATTTCGAATTGAGTTAAATAAAAAAATATTTTACTTTACCAAATTAAGTTGGTTTCCAACACTGTATTTGGTTTAAATTTTTTATAATCAGGTTATTTTGCGGTGTTTGTCACCATAAAAACACCACCAGCAAACTTATAAAAAAATTGCTTCAACAATCGTAAGTCTCAAACCACTTCCCTGGCAGCTTTCCAATTAAGAAAATACTTAAATGCTGATTGTAATTGGCGAAGTTATTCCACTGTCTCTAGGCGAAGTACAAGTGATTATTATATATTTACAACATACTTTTCAAAATTGAAGCAGCTTTGATACGTCATGAGTGAGGTATGGCATACGAAAAATCACAAAAAAGTATTACGCACGAAACACATTCAATCTAAAGAAAACTGCTGACAATTTTTCACAAAATGCACAGGGGCTTCGATGTAGCATTTAGTTGATAATACAAGTGATTGGCTAACAAGATGGGTTTGTAAGAAAAAGGTCGACTCCGGCTTCATACAAAACAATAAAAAATAAAAAAAATTTGCAATCTTTTTTCAAAATAATTTTTCTTGTTCTCTTTAGTACGTTCTTAAACTTTAACAGAAAGTAGAGGTGTATGTTCTTGCCAGTTTTTGGAAAATTCACTGTTTCAATTTCGCTCGCAGCTTAAGTGAAATTAAATTTTTAAAAAATGAAAAAAGACAAAAACTTAAAAAATCTGGCAATCCTGAAAAATCTGGCAATACTGAATTCGGAGTCGACCAGTTGTAAATCGAACAGTCGAGTCATATAATTTTCGCACGACTCCACAGTTCCGTTTTTAACAAATACGTAGCCCAATACAAGAAAGGCAACAATTAGGAGTATCAACGACAGGCACATAAAGACAAAGTAAAAGTAGCTGACACAAGTGTAGCCAGTCCCATGACTTCCTGGAAACAGTTGCGAACAGTTAAAGTAACACCAGCCACTTTTGTGCATTTTGTCGAATATTATATTCTAGCCATTTTAGACGTTCCATTCTTTCATAATTATACAAATCGATTGAAAAAACTCTCAGACCTACACAGTTCAACATTTGCTAGGGTTCACAGGATCACATTTGGCCACCTTAAAACCGTAAACATTTACATCACGCATGAAACCGGCTGAAATACGAACGCGGTCTTTATTAACAATGGTATTTTTACACCGAAGGTAATGATCTTGTTTGCTTTTCGGTCTTACTCCACCTTTATTGTTTTTGTCATTGCAGAAATCGCAGCAGGAAATTTTGCAATCAGAATGATTTTTTCGGCCAGGCTGGTGAGTTTGTTCGAGAGTACATTGTCCAACATAGCTTTGATTTCTTCTCTATGTTCGTAGGCTTTTGAAGCCAGCGCAAAGCTTCCGACTACAATTCCGGATGCAACAATAATTGCGGCTCCACCACTAAATGTTATCGTAACCGGTACTAATCTTCCTATTCCAACTCCAATCTTAACTACAGAAGTATCTATGAGCTTGAAAAGGAGTTTAGATTTAAAATCCATTTGTAGCTTGGTCTGAGTTTCCACTTGCTGTTTAACGTAAAGCAGTTTTTTCTTACTTACGTCCTACATATAAGTTATAATAAATTACCACGTTGGAGTTGAGTAAGAAAATCGTACAAGAAGAATAGTTTAATGAAAAATATCGGTTCATGCTTCATGTCAGGTCCGAAGGTATCTGAACTAGTCGCTTTGCTGATTTTTCTTGCCATGTGAACAGCCGGAGCTGGAAAATCATAATTCAGCAAGACTGCAAAAAAATCTTTGATTTTTCATTATTGCATTCTCAGCAAATAAAACTTGCTTGAAATTTTAAGTGCTAGCATACCGTGAAGTAACCATGTTATAACTCGAAGTGTAACACCCGATACCACTAAAGCAAGAGATCTAACATCATGGCTGAAACTACTGGATCGCGGTCAGGTCCGTGAAAAATTCCTGACCGGTCCGTATGCTTTTTCCAGTGACAATTTTAAATGTTAAAACTGTGAGGAAATCAATGATCTATTTCCTTTAAAACATCGATATCGTAGCTCTTCTGTATGTAGTGTTTAAGACTCATGGCATCGGCTGTTTGTAACCTTATGATACTTTGAAAGACAACCAACGTAAGCAGGCATTCTCTGACCCCGTGAGCAGTCACTTCACTTGCGTGTTCTTTCACTGGAGTTCTATCAATTGCTCAGTTAGCGTGTGATTTCGTAAACAGAGAAGCTTCAAGATCAAGCGGCGCTGGTTCGATTCGCGGGATCTGCGCTTGAACAACGCATTATTAGGATTGCTCGCCATTCAGCGGCACCTGATGGATGGAATAATTCCCGGGCAACAACACTTCAACAATTGGAAACTTCACTTTGCCATTCTCGGTAACCAGCCCTGCGTCAAAAGCCTCTACAAGTATGCAAAACAGCCAAAACTACCAGGAATAACTTATCAAGGTTTTGTTTGTCTGAGGATAAAGATTTTAAAACCAAAATCTAAACTATTTTCCAAGCGTTAAAGACCCTAGTACTGCAAATGAAATAGATTTTCAAACCAATTAAATCGACCTTACTATTACAACAAGCTGCTAGACGTTGCAAATGATGGTAGCTTAAGATATATATTTTTATGCAACCATTCTATCAGTAGTTTGGATGAAGGTTTTGCCAGAATACCGCGACCTTCAGAGCAGTAAAAACGTTGCTGTCATTTCCGACATCCTACTTAAACGAATCTAGATTTTCTGTAGTGGCAGCAACAAAGACGAAACCGCAAGATAGACTGGACGTGAGAGACACATTGCGGGTGTCATTGAGTTCCAAAATTCTTAGGTGGAAACATCTTGTTGCAAAACAAGCTCAAGTTTCTCATTGAACCAAAGCTCTAATATAACTTAGATGAGCTGTAATAAATTTTCATTGCTGAACATTTGGTGTTTTTTGAAGACCAGTTCGCGACAAAATTTCAGTTTTAACCCAGTCTGTTGTGCAAAAAAGTTACCGACTCCTGATTTTAACACAACACTTCACTATTGATAAAATTCAGTGAGATCAAAACATCGATGGGAACTTTCATGGTGCTCGAAGCTCAAATTTTGTATAAAATAAAAGCGGCCGAAAAAATTGTTGTCAAACTGTTTTTTCTTAAGCATATAGTAATTTGAAGCTCGTTAGCTCAGTGGCTAATCGAGGTCAAGCAGTGCTGGTTCGAAGCTAGGGGTGTGCGCATTTCAGGACCGCTCTCCATTCAGCGGTACCTAATGGATTGCACAATTTCCGGCAACAACACTTTAACAATCGGAAACTTTACTTTGCCAATCTCGGTAACCGGCCCTGCGTCAAAAGCCTCTACATACAGTGGTTCTCAACCGGGGGTTCGCGGACTTCAAGGGGTCCGTGAAGCGATTTCAGGGGGTCCGCAAAAGTTTCCGAGTTTTCAGCATGATTGATAAATTACAAAATTTAAAAATTGTTTGTGCTTTGTTTATGTATTAGCCTACAGCGATTCTCAAACTGTAAGTCGCAACGCACTGGTGCGTCGTTTGAAATTGCTAAGGACATGGCACAAAGGTTTGGTTTCTTAACTAAAAATACCATATAAATGACTTAAACCTTTTAATAAGCCTATGTTGGCTATGTTCAACTTATTCTTTTGAGACAGCAGGTTGTTGATCAATGATTAACTTAGAAATGCAAACGTTAGTCAGCAGTCTATCACCACTCACAGTTTTGCAATGACTAAGATTATAACGAATTAATATTGATTACAAATGAAAAAAAGCGAGAAATTCTTTGTAACGGTCGCAAATATTCTATTAACTTTTGATACAATTTATAGAAAAACATCAAATGAACATAGGCCTACAAATTACCGATGTTTGATCCTGTGTGCCAACATATAGCTTATAAGTTATAATAACATAATTTCGTCAATCTCACCAGTCGTCAAGTGCGTTGCGAATTCAGTAAATTCTTGTAAGTGTGTTGCTTCGAAACTTATGTAACATATGATTTCATAAGGAGACGCGATATACAAAAATTTCAAATAGAAATTTTTAGGGGTCCGCGACCGCTTCGAAGGCACCAAAAGGGGGGTTCACCAAGACAAAAAGGTTGAGAACCACTGCTCTACAAGTATGCGAAACTACCAGAAATAACCTATCAAGGTTTTGTCAGTCCGAGTATCAAGATTCCAAAATCAAACCAAACAAATGAACTTGTATTCAAAAACGTAAAATCAAACCAAACAAATGAGCTTGTATTCAAAAACGTACAATTTAGGAATATTTTACTGCCATTCTTAAATGACAACGGCTCGCGAGTGGGTAGGTTAAAACATTTGCCATTATGGCTGACTAGCCTTCCTAAAATCCAAAACAAGGCTGGGGTGAAAAAGAAGCAGGTGTTACTTCGAGACAGGAAAATCAAGATTTTCATTTACTCTGCTTGTTTCTTACATGGCGCTGTTGAAACAAATAAATTCACTTGACTGCATTTTAGAAAAAACATCTGGAAACCTATTTATTCAATCCATTTACCTAGGTCCAAGAGAAAGTAGCCTCAGATTCCCTAGCCTACTTCTGAAATCCCTGTTTCGAGCTCAACCAAACATTGCTATAAATTATCGTTTAATTAAACAATTCCTTTCTGACCGTTCCTACAAAATGAATAGAATCCAAAGATTTAACTTTCTGTTCCACGACCTTATTTAGTATCAATGCTGTAGAGCAGGGTTGCCAGATCCAAAATAGCTTTGCCTGCCAAATGTTTCGTAAAAACCGCTAAAAAACTGCCAAATTTTTCAGGGTTTTAAAAAAACTGCCAAAAAAAATGCCAAACTGTTAGTGCGGCTTGTCCTGTTAACCAGCAAAGCCATACACCATAATATGTGGTACTAAATATAGCTCTGATGGTATATTGTCTTAATTTAACTTTAGACCACTTAGTATGAATAATGAAACACAAACTGCATGTATCAAGCTAAATTAAAACAAACTTTCAAAGGTTGTAGGGGGCAGCCAAATAGTTGGAGCTATCAAGTATCAACGAAGCGCAATTAGAAGAAGGTGATAAAGACCAATTGGCCTGGGGGGAATCTATGGGGGAGGGCTGCTTTTCTAGCAGGTTTTATAAGTTTAACCTGCATGCAATAGCATTCCTCATTATCAGAATCACTGGTAGTGGTATGTTAGTTCAGGTTTGTTTTCCTTGCTTGGCGACACAAACATTCTGTCCCACATATTTACGGTACTTTTTACAGTAGGCCATTCATTTAATGCATGCTTTGTAACCAATCTAGCCAAAGTCTGAAAAACAAAAAAACTCAGTGTTAAACCACAGTCTCTATATTATAGAGACTGTGGTTAAACTTCAACAGGTGAAAAGAGGACAATGTCAAGCAACACTATTGGTAAATATCACAAAAACTTTTAAGGTTTAAGGATTTTCACAATGTTAATGGCATGAAGAAAATACACCTACACCTGATAACTTTACATGTCAAGAGGCTACAGTTATTAGCAGAAATGCATGGCATCTGCATTGACGCCGGTATGCCAAATACGTTCCGGTTCAAATTTCTACAAGGTCTCTGGCTTACGCTATGCTTTCAACTCAAACGGTGCGACATCGCATCATTAACCATAACCTGTTAGTTAACACTTAGCAAGAAAATAAATGTCAAAACGCATCTCTCCAGCTGTCTAGTCCAACTCCAACTTTGGACTTGGTTGCAAAGTTGCCAGATTTTGAAAAAAAAAGTAGCCAAAAAAGTAGCAAATTTGCTCCCAAAGTAGCCCAATTTATAGCAGGGGGTGCGGGAACTATGTTTTCCAACTTCTGGGGGGCTTCGCCCCCCAGACCCCCCGTGAGGCGTTCTAACACTGACACAATCTTTTGGATGTCTCTGTTAGGCATATTTCATGACAGAACTGCTTAGCCTCAGTTTTGTCATGTGCATGGGTCCCACTCGGCATAAAATCATAAAATTTATCATTTTTTGAAAAAACCATAAAATAGTCATAAAAATTTACCTCAGTCATAAAAAATCATAAAAATTGCAGCTCATTTGATTGTTCGTCTGACACATTTGATTGAAAACGTTTGCAATTTTTAGTTATTTTTCCTGTGTATCATGATAAACGCCATGTTGTTGCTTGGTTTCGTTTGCTTATGGTATATTAGTTAATAATCAAAATTGTTTGAAATCCCTCCCTTAAGTCGCTGGTATCTTGTCAGTAGTGTGGATTGCTTCCAAACTTTTTTAGCGAATGTAACTTCAGTTGAGCAATATAACGTGGCCGAAGCAAAAGCATAAAAACAGCATAAAATAAGCAAAAAGATCATAAAAAAAAGCATAAAAAAAGCCAATTTTTCTCATAAAATCATAACAAAAATTAAGATTTGTGGAGTGGGACACCTGCATGTGTTGGGGTTTTTTTTCACTGAAGGACAAGGTGTACAATCATCATCACACAAATTCAACAAACATACACTTTCATCAAGCCATTCATTCTTATTCCAATTATTACTACATTGATTAGTAAACTATGTAAAAACTGCATGCCAGTCAGTGGAAGAACCTGAAAAAAAATGGTAATTAATAACATACAAGCCGTCAAATGCTCTTGAATGTACAGCTAAAAAACACAGGTATACGAAAAATCAGCTTAACAAACCCAGTGAAATTGCACAAATTACTCTGCTAAATAGCAACAGAGTTACCGGTACAGTAAGGCACGTTCACATCAGGCTCTATCGGGTACAGATTAGATTCTCACTACTTTTTCAGCACACTACTTTTCAAGCACTTCTGCGTTCTGACTTCTACAGTAAAAGTAAACTGTAAAGACATAGAACGGAGATAACGTAACGCTAGAATAGACTAGAAACTCACTCAACCATGTCCCTTGCTACATCTTGGAAACATGAGAATGCGCTGTAAAATTTGTAAACTACAAATAAACTGTCAGAAGACTGCAAGCGAAACTTACTTATAGTAAGAAATTTCCAATGTAAAAAAGTCGCAATCTTGTTATATTGTCGCCAATCTAAATTTAAAAGTAGCCCAAAAAGTCGCAAGTCGCCAAGCTCAATTTTTTGTCGCAAATCACATATGGAAAGTAGCCCAATTTGCGATAAGTAGCCCAATCTGGCAACACAGCTTGGTTGGTGACTGGCCAGTGGCCTCTGGAGCTTTCATTTGAATAAATTAGGAATTCAGAGTTTCCAGACCATAAATTAAACTTTTTTGATGGACTTTCATTAATAAAAGTATTTGAAAAACTTTAGTGGTGAGTTGTTCTAGTAATAATTACAAAAAAAAACACCAAGAGATGCCAAAAAAACACTAAAGTACAAACTGCCAAAAAAATGCCAAACTGCCAAACGTAATTTTCTCCTGCCAAACGCTTTCAAAAAACGCCAAATTTGTGGAATTTGGCAGGAAAAATGCCAATATGGCAACCCTGCTGTAGAGTGCAGCATTATTATGACGGGATAAACGTCACCACAGGAGACTACTTTTCTATAAGGGACTTCCCCCGGTGATAGCGCGCTTGAAAATTCCCTGGTGAAATTTTAGTCGTTTTATTTATACAGCGGCTATATAGTTATTACAGCCTAATATAATACGAATAATAGCATGTATACAGCGCCACATCCAACGTGCAAATTACAGCACATGGGGATGGTTTCAGCTGGATGATCTACCGGAGATTTATCTATAAAGACATATCATCATCATAAAGATATATCATCATAAACTTTCATTAAATTATAGTAAAACTACTTATATGATCCTCTGCAACAAAAAAGTGTAGCAGAAAATTTTAGACTGTCCATCAGTGGCCGATCCATCGAAAGGAAGAAATGTATAAACTATCTAGGTGTAACTTTGGATGAGCGATTGACATAGGGTAGTCATATTATTAATCTTAGAAAGCAGCTTGCAAAGGTCTGCGGCATAGCATTTAAGCTGAGATACATTGCCCCTTTAACAATATTACAAACTTTATATTATGCTTTGTTTCAATCCAAGATCCAATACTCGGTTATAAATTGGGGAAGAGCAAACTCTACATTGCTTGCTCCACTACAAGTGTTACAAAACAAGTTCATTCGATCCTGCTTATTTTTGCCGAGGTCAACAAATACAACTGTTCTTTATCACCAATTTAATGTGCTCAGAATTGACGATATTATTAAATTAGAGACTGCAAAATTTATGTACAAATTTCACAGTGTAGATTCAAACGATCTGTTATAGCCTGATGCTGCGGGTTCTTTTTGGCAATATCAAATTACACTAGCTTTCGGAACACAGTTCCCTAGTCATGTGCTTTGACGAATGGTGTTGAAGTCAGTGAGTGGTTTTTTAAAATGGCTCTTTGTTTTAGCTTGAGGCTGCCGGCTGTTGAGTTTCTGTGCTGTTAGGCGTTATTGCTGTGAGGTTTTGTTGGATCAGTTGATTAGTAGATTAGGTGACGTAGTTCTTCCCTTTCGGCGCGGTTATTGATTTTAGGATTTTGTTTGCTAATAAATATGGCCTCTTTGAAACGTAATTGTACCGCGTCATTTTCTCTTCCAATAATTTTAAATTCAAAGTCTGCTTGGCATTGTTGTTGGTGATCAAATACCGAACTTTTATCCGAGCTGAGATGTTCTTTGAGGCGGGAATGGAGTGGGCGAATCGTGCTGCCTATGTAGCTTTCCTTGGGCGAATGGAGTGGGCGTGGGCGAATCGAATGGAGATGGAGTGGGCGAATCGTGCTGCCTATGTAGCAAGGAAAGCTACATAGGCAGCACGATTCGCCCACTCCATTCCCGCCTCAAAGAACATCTCAGCTCGGATAAAAGTTCGGTATTTGATCACCAACAACAATGCCAAGCAGACTTTGAATTTAAAATTATTGGAAGAGAAAATGACGGGGTACAATTACGTTTCAAAGAGGCCATATTTATTAGCAAACAAAATCCTAAAATCAATAACCGCGCCGAAAGGGAAGAACTACGTCACCTAATCTACTAATCAACTGATCCAACAAAACCTCACAGCAATAACGCCTAACAGCACAGAAACTCAACAGCCGGCAGCCTCAAGCTAAAACAAAGAGCCATTTTAAAAACCACTCACTGACTTCAACACCATTCGTCAAAGCACATGACTAGGGAACTGTGTTCCGAAAGCTAGTGTAATTTGATATTGCCAAAAAGAACCCGCAGCATCAGGCTATAACAGATCGTTTGAATCTACACTGTGAAATAAGCAACGGTCATGCTGCTAAAAGCGAAACTCATTCAACTTTATGTACAAATATGTGCACAAAATGCTGCCCCTGGCGGCCTGGCCTGGCCTTTGCTGGCTGCTTTATTTTTGTAAACGAAATTCACCATCATAAAACCCGTCAAAATCAAAAGAATGATTTATATTTGCCTTCTGCAACGTCAAACTCTGGTAAGAAGATGCTATGTTTTAATGGAGTGAAACTATGGAATCAAGTACCAAAAGAAATAAAAGAAAAGTCGTATAATGTTTTTAAATTTAAATATAAATGTTTATTAAAGAATTTGTACAATGATCACTCCTGAAACGTAGGTCATCCGCTTATTTCTCTACACAGTTTTTTTATGTTGCCCTGTGTTATTCCATTGTTAATGTATTATGTAAAGTGCTAGTATTGTGCTATATGTGTTAATGTTCTAAATTTTGGGTCTTTTGTTTAAATGTTTGGGTGGCAGCTGACTTTGGTGACCTTTTGGTCTTTCGCTGCCATCCTTGTTGTGCGAATTATTTGTGTTTTTGCTTTTTGTGTCTTTCTTTTTCGCCAACAAAAAAAATAAACTGAACTGAACTTATCAATCGCTGACAAATCAGAAGGGCTCATTGAAATGAGAGTCGACGATTTCTATCACGTTTAGTTTCTCGAGCGTGAGCATAATCTGTGATTGCCCTTTGGGTCGGCATCAAGGCCTATGAGAGGGGGGTACGGAGGGTACGGCGTACCCTTGAGGGCCCTGGCCTGTGTTTGTTGGGGGGCCCGAAATTGTGATTTTATAGTTTACGCGCAAAAACGTTTGGTTAACACCATCCTAAACGACTAAATTCAAACATAAAAGTTGTTATTTTTTAGTCCTGGGGGGTTGGGGCCGTAATGTAGCAAAAGGGCCCGGAAAGGTAATTGAGTGCATTGCGAGCAAATTTGGAACCCAAAGTGGTGATTTAATGCTTTACGTGCAAAAATGTTCTGAAAAGCACCCTAAATAAAATCATAATAGTTGGTTATTCTCCTGTTTGAAAGGGTGGGGGGGGAGGGTATACAGTAGTGTAGCAAAAGCAGCTTTGAAAAAAAACGGGCAAAAGCCTGGATGTTTTGTGTTTTTTAAAAAACTATATGAAAAACGTAGTTTCACGCTTATTTCACTTCAAATAAACTTCGGAGTAGAAGCAGGAGCCGGAGTCAATACTTTCGGAGCAGAAGCGGAACCGGAATAAAAAGAACTGACTTCGTTCACTTATGCTTGGCATGTGGTGAATGCAAAAGTTAATGAAGAAAAGTTATTGGTCAGATGATTAATTTGATTCTGTTTTAACTAGATGTTATGTTTGAGCCTTGGTAAAGAGCTTGCAAAAAACAAGAAAAAAAAACTACTAAATCCAAAGTTTTCGACACCACATTGTGTCCTCATCAGAACTAATTATAGGCTACATCTAAGAGAATTAAATTAATGAATTTGAAAATTTTATATTAAAGCTGTAGCCTACAAGCGACACCTCTCTACAGAACCATCAACAACTGACACACAAATTCAATGCAGGATACACAAATTGGTGAGGGGCAGATCACATATGATATGCACAACACAAAACACTAAATACAGCAATAGTTTTTTTGCCTCCTGATACTATTATTGCTCACAGATATCCAATTCTACAGTAAAATGTTATAGCCTATGATGTGCATTGTGCAATACACCTAAGCAAACATCATCCGTTTTGCCCAAAACAAAGGAGGCCCGAAGTGAGAGGAGGCCCGAAGTGACTCTTCGTACCCCTTGTGAAAATTTCTCTCAGAGGCCCTGGTCGGCATGCTAAAGAACAAACGCCAACTGCAGCGGCTGCAATTGGCTTCAGGGAGCAAGGATTCTCGGCCCTCACCGTCATAAAGAAGACGTATCGCGACCACCTACAGTCAGTGGACACATGAGATGCACCCTCACCGCTCTCAAAACAAGACAATCGTGCATCGCCAAACTTAAGTACGCTTAACTCATTGCGTTAACGACATTTTGCTCTACCAAAATAAAATTGGTTTCCAACACTCTTTCCGGTTTAAAAAATTATCATTAATAAAACATTTTGCTGTTTTTGTCACCATAAAACTCAGAAAAAAATTATTGCTTTAACAAACAACAACCATGAGTCGCCAAGCCCGTCGCTGGTGGGAGGTGCAGATTTGTGGGGGGCCCATAGGGGGCCCGCCCCCCCGAAATTTTGTGAGAAATTGTATGTTTTCGCATGAAATGGTTTGATATGCTTCTAAACAGCTGATACTAGTCCCACGGATGACTTAACTTATCCCGGGTGGGGAGGGGAATAATTTTTTGTTATTATCCATCGTTCAGTATTATCCATCTATCCAAATTATCCATCGATCAGACTTCGTTATTTTTTTTCATACAACTTCAAATACATTTTAATAGCAGCATTTGTTGGAGCTGACTCAGCTGAAACTAACGCTGAACCTAATGACGTCAGTTGAAACAATCTGAAACCTTGAATGGCTGTTTTATAGTTTCTAGTCTTCATTATAGTTTCAATCAATTACCGTATATGCCTGTAAACATACAAATATGCAATTGGTCATGGACAGTGCATACAAGGTTTTAAACCAGATTTCAAGTTTACTTTGCATGTTTAGCAATTTTTATTCAAGCAAAATTTATTTTTTAAACATTCATAAATGGCTGTTTTAATGTCTATTTCATAGCATATCGTCTATGTTGTAGTATCATTGTTCATATTTGCTTTTATTTGCTTTATCTTTTTCTTTCTTTTTAATTGATTTTCAAATATTCTGGCCTGCCCCTCCTCCCCCCCCCGAAAAAAACTCCTAGATCCGCGCCTGGCTGGTGGCCAGGGCTTGAGATGATGATTTGAGCCCGGTAGGCTACCAATGAGATTCTCGGACCCAAATCAAGACACTTCTAAGAAATAGTAATAAAAGGTTTCTGCAGACTCTTAACCTCAGTTCTGGTTTCTCGGTGTTGTGGGAATTGCTAATCATAAATAATTGTAGGATCCATGTGAGAGGATTCAACCAAACGTATAATCAATAAAAAATCAACCAGGTTTGGTAACTACAAAAATTTATTGGTAGAGCTTTCGCCGCCGTAAAGGCGGCTTCATCAGTACTCTTATTCAAATAGAATCATTTATTTTAAATAAGAGTACTACTTTGAATGATTCTATTTGAATAAGAGTACTGATGAAGCCGCCTTTACGGCGGCGAAAGCTCTACCAATAAATTTTTGTAGTTACCAAACCTGGTTGATTTTTTATTGACTTCTAGGAAAAACGCACTATATCCAAAGAATATGCGGTATAGTTTCTTCAAGTTCCCTGTTCCTTTAAAAAAATTATGCCGGACTGGGGTCCAAAAGTGCCCACTGGACTCTCATGTCTACGCTACTGCTGGTTGCCACCACCACCTTGAGAAGACAAATGCCAAATCATGATTTAATTGACCAAAAATAAATCATAAATTATTATTATATTAACAACATACTTTTCAAAACTGAAGCAGCTTAGAAAAATCATCGGTGACGTAATTAAGATATACGATTTATAATGATTACTGTTTATAATGATGCTCTTTTGAAAAGTGGTTTTGCGGAGAGAGTTTGCTACAACCCTGCAAATAACTTACGAACATATAGGAAAAGGAGCCGGAAAATTTTATGGTTTAACCCTCCTTTCAGCTTGCAGGTTGATAGCAATATTGGTACAAAATTTTTCAAACTTGTTTCCATACACTTTACACCCATCATAGATTGCACAAAATATTCAACCGTAATACTATTAAGCTGAGCTACAGTTGTACTCCGAATGTTGCAAGCGTCATATCCTCCCACAATAAAGCAATATTGCAGGCTGATAATGTACCATCGCAGCCTGGTTGCAATTGTAGGGTGAGGCAAGATTGTCCTTTGAATGGGCAATGCTTGCAGAAGGCCGTTGTTTACAAAGCCACCATTGATAACAACCCGAAGGTTCTTAATTACATTGGTTGTTGTGAAACTACTTTTAAAAAACGTTTTTCCAACCATAAATGTACCTTCATGGACAGGTCTAAACGAAACAGCACCGAACTATCTAAGGCAGTTTGGGACCTTAAGGACAAGGGTGTTGATCCTAAAATAACTTGGTCCATCCACAGCTGTGCTAGCCTTATAGTGGAGGTGGTCGTAACAATTGTGGCCTATGTTTGGCTGAAAAGCTGGCCATTCTGAAGGCTGATAGTGGCCACCTTTTGAACAAGCGTTCGGAACTGGTCGGCAAATGTCGTCATAGAAACAAATTTAAACTCAAGTACTTCAAAATAAAATAAATTCCTTTTGATTTTCACAGGTTTTTTAAAAAAATTCATTTGTTTTTTACATGCTATAAATCTCATTTAATTTTTACAGGTTTATAAACAGATTTTATTTCAAATGTTCAGGTCACTACAGGTTACATCATCACAATTCCTTGGGATTTTCACAGGTTATAATTTTGAAAAAATTAAATTTCATTTGATTTTTACAGGTTATAAATCTCATTTAATTTTTACAGGCTTAAAAACAATTTTTATTAATTTTGTTCAGGTTACTACAGGTTGTGCTGATCATCACATAAGCATTTTGCTTCTTTGTGATGTCATAGATGTTGCCATCATGTTGCTTGGTTTCCATTGGGACAAATTGATTGAAGCTTTGTCGTGGCGGATGGAGGTTGTCCTTAATAATTCTGAAGTTTTTTTTCTGCAGATAGGATTACGGTTATAATATTTAATATCTTTTCAGGAATTCAGGTTTAGAGGTTTTTTGCAGATTAAATTACAGTTGTGATATTTAATATCTTCTCAGGAAGTACAGGTTTAGAGATTTTTTTTGGCAGATTAAATTACAGTTGTAATATTTAATATCTTTTCAGAATTATCGATACTTTGCTGTTTGCATGTTTTTTCAGACCTTCTAATGATCCGTTAGGTGAAACAATTTGTAAAGGCTTCAGATAGTAATAACTATATTTGATTTAATTCGCTCTGCTTTGCCTTTTTGCTTGGCATTGAGCACTTTTTGTAGTATTAATAGTTTTCATTGTTTTAAAAATACAAAACAAATATCAAAGATGAAAACTTATTTTATTTGGGAACTAGGCCTACTACATTTTGAGATAAAGAGAAATTGACCTCTTGTCGTTACGCACCAATAAAACCATGATGCGTAACTTTAAAAAAAAAATTTTTATTGGGTAGAGGAAAGATTGACGAAAAGTTTGACAAAAACAGAAAAGTGCTAAAGTCTCAAAGTCCTGCAAACTAGTTCAAATTGGATGAATTAAGTGCAACCATACTTCTTTTAAACATGTCTATGACAGCACAATGGTGTGATTAAGGGAAAACAAATATGACTATGACATCACAAAGGAGTATTGAACCTCTTCAGGTAAAATAAAAAACATCAAAATGTTTTCATCTTTCACTACATTTAAATGTGATTTGGGCTAAAAGTTGGGACTTTAGCACTACACTGCTTTTGCCAAACTTTTTATCAATCTTTCCTCTACCCAATTAAAATTTTTTTTTTAAAGTTCCGCATCATGGTTTTATCGTTGCGAAGCGACAAGAGGTTAATTTCTTTTTATCTCAAAAAGTAGTGGCCAAAACTTGTTTTAATGTTCATAAACATATAGCCCACCCAGAAAACATGAGGTAGAGCTAAAGATTATCCAAATATGTTGAGCGGTTCTTGAGATATTGCCGTTTTTCTATTGCTCCTTATCTATGAAGCCACCTAGTGGCTAATGTTATTTCACTTATAACTCGAGAACCGCTTGTGTGGTTTTCATCAAGTTTGCACCAAATGCATATAAACTGGAACAACCTCTGGACGTTGTACTGGAAAAGGTGTGGTGTGCTGGTCAAGAGTGCCTTTGTGAAGCAGACAAACAGGACACTGACCACCTGGTCCTAACATGCCCATTAACCAAAATCCCAGGTGGCTTCGAAACTGTAGCTTACACGAGTGTGGTACTGCATTTACCAATGGCTGGACAAAATTACAGACAATACTTGAGATGTGCCAACCATAGGACACTGTTACTACTGTTTGAGACGATGAGAAATCTTTATGGCTCGTGTGTTGAGACTTGAGATCTACAAAATTGCAATGAAACAATATACCAGACATACAGGGGCGCCGGAAGCGGGGGGGCAGGGGGGGCAGATGCCCCCCTGCCCTCAATTTTTCTGCAGATGGAGGGGCAGGGGGGCAATGGTGCCCTTTTAAAGTCATGTAAACTACTGCACATTTTTCAATATAACAAGTTATGCCATTCGCTTTTAGCCTAATTATAATCTTTCATTTTTGCCTCAAAATAATATTTACGGCACAAACTTTTGCAACACATGCAGTACAGGCCTTAAAACTCGTTTTTTTTCGGCAGCCATCGTGGCCTACCGGGAGCTCCTTCTCGACGGCCAAATCTGCGTGCTTGGAGGCCAAAATAAAAACAACGATAGCACAAGTAAATAGAATTAAACTTGCAACAATGCTAAAATGATCACATAGCGTTGTTGAAATCTGGACCAAGGCGACGTCCTACAATAGAATCGTTGCACCACGCAATAGCTGCTTTATCGGGATTGTAATCCAGTACTGCGGGACCATCTAACCATAGAGATCTAACCACACTCGCACGAGTGTCTCCAATGTGGCTGATTTCGCCACTCTCCTAGAATTCTTTTTAGCAACGAAAAACAACGTTCGACATGTGTTTACGATGACGGCAAGGTAATAAAATAAGTATTTCAATGATGTGAAGGACATTACTAAAAGAAGCATAATTTTTGCAAAATATGATCAAAAAATGTTTTCCCATCGGATGTCAACTAACCTAGTTCTCCTGTTTAACAACGATTCAATGTCCGCCAACATCGAATCGACATAAAAACGACAATATTGCCAGCCGATGTAAATTATCACTTTGGATTAACACTTTGTTAAAATAAACGTCGGGAATTACAAACAAGACTTACAGCGCTGGTGATCGCAGATTGATATATTCCATCAATAACAAATATTCCCGCACTATACAACAGTGGCGATTATGACGCGCTGATCTAATTTTGCGTCACTCTTTGATACTACATATTTTCGATAGTTAATCCTCGATCATTCTATTGCGAAATTACATAGTTGGCTAGAAGAGACCGGCTGCCAAACTTGGCCGATTGAAGAGGTAGCACCGGCGGTCATTCAAGCACTACTTAGCGGCCATGGCCACCGGCTGCTTTAAGGCTTGACAGTAGGTTACATCATTATAACATAGCATGATGCCCTTCTTTGTATACCGGACACTTGTAGGCTATCATTACTCAATACATAGTGAGCTGATAGATTAGCATTATCGCTATATCTTATCTTAAAGCTTGAAAAAAAATTGGCCTTTTAGTAAACAAAAGTGCCCTTTTTTCGTAATCCTGCCCCCCCCAGTCAAAAATCGTTCCGGCGCCCCTGCAGACATATAGTCTGATTTGAAATAAGTTGTACGAGTTGTGAGACTGTTTGTTTGTTGAAAGAGACGCTATTGCAATGAGTTTATCCTAATTGCTGCTTATTGTGACATTTAATGTCAAAATAGGTAAAAAAAAAAATGAATAAAAAAAACAAAACAAAAACGATAAAAAACAAAAAAAAACGTTTTTTTACATCTCTAATCAGGATTCGTTCTCTCAATCAGACTAGAAGTTAGCTAAGTGAACCCCATGCTCAGGCGCGGATCTAGGAGTTTTTTTCGGGTGGGGGGGTGCAGAAAATTTAAAAATCAATTAAAAAGAAAGAAAAAGATTAAACAGATATGAAGAATAATACTACGACATATACGATAGGCTATAAAATAGACATTAAAACAGCTATTTTCATCAATTGTGAATGTTTAAAAAAATAAATTTTGCTTGAATAAAAATTGCTGAGCATGCAAAGTAAACTTGAAATGTGGTTTAAAACCCTGTATACAGTGTCCATGACCAATTGGATATTTTTATGTTTGCAGGCATATATGGTAATTGATTGAAATTATAATAAAGACTAAAAAAAAGTAAAGGTGAGTCCCATCCTTGAATCCAAGCATCGGGAGATGAGAAGATAAGGTTCTCATTATACTAAGCCTTCGGCACTAACGAGAGTAGGGTGGCCAGTTCCTTTTTCTCGGCCGCCTTTACTTCAGCAACTACGCCCACCCAATTTATTACACCCTGGGTAGAGGTGAACGGTGTTTTGTCAACAACCAGCATAAGCCGGGAGTCTAACCAGATGATTGCATGATTGGAAAACGAGCGCCTTACCCGCTGCGCCCTCCCACCACACTACTGAAGACATAATGAAGACTAAAAACTATAAAACAGCCATTTAAGGTTTCAGATTGTTTCAACTGACGTTATTTGGTTCAACGTTGGTAGCTGAGTCAGCTCCAACCAATATTGCTATTAAAATGTATTTGAAGTTGTATGAAAGAAAATAACGGAGTCTGATCGATGGATAATTTCAACCATAATAATAACAAAAAAATATTCCCTCCCCTCCGAGATAAGTTAAGTTCGCCGTGGGACTAAGATCAGCTGTTTAGAAGCATATCAAACTATTTGATACGAAAACATACGATTTCAACAATTCTTCACAAATTTCGGGGGGCCCTTGCCCCCCATAAATCTGCGCCTGCCCATGCTACTAGCACCATCAGCATCCTCATCCCTACGTCCATTCTCGCAATCTTCTATAGATCTCGATTTTTTCGTCATGTATGACAAAATAGAATTAGTTTTCCGTTTGCCGACACAAATAAGTTTGAAACAAAACACTAATTTTGTAAACAATAAGTTTGGACGTTTTTCCTACTTACAAAACATTCAAATTTAGTTCGTATTTTCAATTAAAGTCTCAGACGCCTTCGTCTCTCTTCTCAAATGTCGTATACAGTTTTACAGGTCCGTGTGGTTCGGCATTGACGTACGGTACATCGGTATGTCCACCAGGCATTTGACCACGAGAGTGCGGGAGCATCTAAACTTTAGGGAGTTAAAGAAAAGTGCCATCAAAGACCATACCATACTATACTATGGAGTGTTTATTTTGCACTGGTCGAAAATTCTCTGCTGACTCATTTAAAATTTTACGCAAAACCAAATCCCAATTTGACACCAAAATTCATTGTTTAATCAAACGCTACAACCCAAATTTAAACAAACATTTATTTGCTGGAGGCTCGTCCATTCTCTTCAACATTTACTTGATGTATCACGTTCCCTGTGGTGCAAATTTTTTTGCAGTTATTTATGTAGTCGCGTTTTCCTAATGTAATTTCACCTTCAAGAAGTTGAAATTTATTGCATTTTTATAAATGTTTTCAGATTTCTGATGAGGGTTTAAAGTGCCTCTGACAGGAAAATAAATTCGCTAAATTTACCTAACATACCAAAAAGATGACACTAACAAACTTCCCTGACCAGCAAATCGTAAAAAATATCAACAGGCTACTAAGTTACACGCTTGCAAACTTTCGTTGACATCGGCGAATCTGGCACTCATTCAATTGCGAAAATAAAAACGGCAACACCGCTGTGACGTCACAGTAAGCGGGAAGGATACATTCTTTCTTTGTGATGACTTGGTAAAGTTTGGTACGACTACTGCAAAACGTGAATGTGTGGGGCTCTGTTGGTCTAAAGCAGGGGTGACGAACCTTTTTGCTGTCGCGGGCCACTTTGTCAATTACACATGAGTTATCGGGCCACACAACTTTTTAATCGTCAAAATTCCATGACGTCATAGATTGGAATCGACCAAAATTGGTGAATAGTGTTTTCACACCTTTACACACCACACCTTTGTCCGGGAACATCGTGAATCTGGGGTGGTAAAAGAATAGACCCTCGGCCCCAGACGCTCACACGACGACGACGACACCTTTATCTTATAACTTTCCTATTTTTTAACTTTAAACCCTGAAAGTTAGTGTTTAGGGCAGTGGTTGCCAACCTGTGGTTGCCAACCTTTTTTACCTGGTGGACCCTTTTGGTCGATATTCAAATCTAAATCCCCCCCCCCCCCCCTATAAATTTAGTTTGTTAAAAACTCGTTTACATTAATATTTTAATCTAAGTTTTGGAAGATAAACTAAACTTTCACTAGTAATAACCTTTTTAGCTGGTAATATTCCTTTTCAAACTAAAATAATTTAATTAAAGAAGAACGTAGCTGAAAAGTATTTTATTCAAAGAATAGGCATTCAAAATTCTAAGAGTCAATGCATTTAACAGTCTGTGTGAATCTTGTGATTTTTTTTCGATAACTCATGAATGTCGTGGAAGAGTACTGGAAAGAGCACAACGATTATCATTCTCCACGTCTAATCTGTTTCTTTGTTTTGTTTTCATTTGCAAGAGTTGAAAAATCTGATTCGCATAGATAAGTGGAAGCAAATGGAAGGATACTTCGAGTAGCTTTCTCTGCCACTTTGGGATAGGAATTACACATCAATGGCCAAAATCCAGTGATTGATATCTTTCTGAATAAGTCTGTTGCGCAAGAATCCGTTTTGAGTTCTAAAACTTCATCCTGCAATTTATCGAGAAGTTTTTCCACCAGCAATGTGAATGAATTTTGTATTAAATCAAGCTCATCGTCATAAATTTTAGGAAAATATCGAATGAATTCCAGTTCTAATTCTAATGCTGTGAGATGTTGCAAAGTCAATTCTTTTTCCAACTCTGGAAGAACTTGTTCTTTGCCATCAACAACCAGCACCAATGATAATTCTTTAAACATGGGAACATGTTCAATTGTTCATTCTAACTTTTCTCTTTCAATTATTATCAAGCTTGCTGGTGAAAGCTTCCAAAAGCATCTTTAAATACTGAGCGGTACTGGTATCTACTCCTGGAAGGGCCACCCAAACCAGCCTGGTCGAAATGTAGAGGCCAGACAAAACGTACTCCCCTCGCGAAGAAGACAGCAGAGCCTTCTAGTACCGACAATCTCCAAATGACGATGACATAAATCAATCACTCTCTTCCAACCTTCCTTGAACCATCATGGAAGCAGTAGCCTACAGTTTGTAAATTTCCATTGTATCAATATGTCAATAGCTCATGGATACAGATAACCCATGTTGATGAGCAATCTGCTTTAAACAGAGATGGCAATTGAATATATACCGTATATTGGTGTTTTCCCTTGCATTTTCAGATTTAGTTTATTCAATGGACCAAACATATCAACCAAATAAGAAAGGAATCTAATCCATCTGTCATCATTCAGCAATCCACAAACAAATTTCAATTTTATTTAAAAGTCAAAAAATAATTTAAGCTTGTCTATGAGCTCAAACACTCGTTTGGTTACGTTTCCTCATGAAAGCCATCCAGTATTTAAATGAAAAAGGAGTAGGCCTACGTGATGGATTGCATCCATGTCAGATTGTCAGTGCACTTAAATAATCGGGAGTTAATCTAATAATAATTTCCTCTTTAACGCTCTAATCTAGGCCAACTTACTAGGCTTAAAAGGTTTACAATCCTAAAACCAAATTCCCCCTGAAAATTTCCCCCCTAGTGGGGAATTCTCCCCCGGTTGGGAACCACTGGACTTTAGGGCAAGAAAATAGCAAAGGAAAGGTGTACCAGTGAAGGCATAAAACAGCTTTGAGATGTCTTTTGTCTTTAATGCATGAGCGATTGTCAAATTGTTTGCGGGCCGCACAAAATTCTTTGACGGGCCGCATGCGGCCCGCGGGCCGCAGGTTCGTCACCTCTGGTCTAAAGCATGTGCAAATTAAGAATCACCGAAATGAAAAAGTGAACTTATTATTACTATCAGGTTTCGATCAAATAGGTTGAGTTTACTTTTATCAAACAGCATCTCAATTCAATTGAAATTGCAGTTTCATAGGGCTACCATTTTCATATTTTTTTATTTGTCTTAATCTGGCTATAGCCATTTGCAGTGTAACAACAGTATCTCACAAACAGCACCTTTAATTTATAGTTGAGGCAATGCCTACAAATTGCTGTTTATGTGACATTGTCAGTGACAAAGACCGTGTGCTTTCTTTTTCCACTTTCCCACAAAACAAGGTACTGAGAAGAAAATGATCAAAGTTTTCTTCAAGTGTTCGAAAGTGGGATGGGCCATACAAAACTAGTCGTATATGTTCACTTCACTGAAGATGATTTTGTTAATACCACTAAAGTAAAAATGCCTACAGGCATGTGTTGGAGTGTAGGCTATACTACAAGGTGATGCTCTCGGAAGCAACAATCGGATTGTGATGCCGTCATGCATTGTTTGGCGAATCCGAAACAATTTTCCAGATCCAGATGGCCGTTACACAGGATTTCAATGGCCAACTGAAGGCACATTATGAGAGAGAGAAAGAACTTTTATTTATTTTTGAAGAGTGATGATGATTCGTAGGCTACGATTTCTTCATTTTTCACTTCAAGTATATTTTAGGTTTTGTAGGAACGTATCCAGTACAGTTTTATTAAACTGCAAAAAACAATAAATCTTCGAAAAAAGCAACCGCTTGTACCAACTCCGACCAAACTGTGATCCACCAATTACATCCTGGAAGCGTTTGTTTCATCCGTTGCTAACGACGTCCACTTAGGATGACGTAATACCACCAAAGTCGTCCCAGAGCAGTGAAACATGGAGTTTCGCCTGTGGTGGCGCTGCGGAGCAGTCGTTTGATTAAATTACGCCCTAACCAGTCGAGCTACGAGGTTAAGATTAAAAACTTCGCTAAGTGTAATTCTGCGCTAGGAAATGCTTTAAAAAGTTACTATACTTGGATCCAACCTGTCAGGGGCACTTTAAGTTAAACCGAGAACGTTCGACTGTTAAAACTATTTGTAAATATGTAAAATATATTGTTATAATGTTCATCCCTGTTGTATTGTTGTGTCTTATTCATATCTAACCTGTAAGCAAAAGGTATAAATGAGGAACACACAAAAAAATCATTTTTGGTGGTGGGTTTGGGGGGGGCTTGAGCCCCCTTAGCCCCATTCTGGGTGCGCTACTGGCGTCATACGTTATAGCAGGGGTTCCCAACCTTTTTTACACCGTGGGCCCCTTTGAAAATTTTGAAAAATCAATGACCCTCTATTTTTTCGGTGCACGGTCGATTGGTCGACAGACATTTGGTCGACAGGACAATTGGTCGACAAGACAGTTGGTCGACAGGACGTTAGGTCGACGACGATTCATTTTAGGGTTAGGGTTAGGGTTAGAGTTAGAGTTAGGTTAGGGTTAAGGTTAGTTAACTAACCCTAACCCTAAAATGAATCGTTCTGTCGACGTAACGTCCTGTCGACCAACTGTCTTGTCGACCAATTGTCTGTCGACCAATTGTCCTGTCGACCAACTGACCGGGTACCATTTTTTCAACGTTTTGAAAAATTAAGTAACGTCATTTCAGTTAAAAAACTTGTTGATACAGTAACCGGTAAAGACCATTTCGTGAAGATTTGGCCAAAATGTACTAGTATTTTTATTAAATTTCAATTTATTTCTTTTCTTATAGTGTTGGAGTGGACTTAGAGATGATTAATTAAAAAACTTATTATTTTTCAAGATTTTCCATGGCTCCCTTGTAAAAGGCTCATGGCCCACTAGGGGGGTCATGGCCCCCAGGTTGGGAACCCCTGCGTTATAAGCTGTAACATAACATAAGTGCGCAAACCAAATAATAATGATGCTAATCCTTAGTAGTAAGCTTTTAAACTGTTTCAGAAAACATTTTTGCAGCCTATCCAATAAAAATAGCTGCAAATCACCGCTGATTATATTCTATTTATTATAGACATTCCATGCTATGGCATACAAATCGATTGAAGAAGCATTTCACATTACATAGTTTTTAAATCTTTTTAGAGTTCATGCGATCAGATTTGAAATACAAGCGTAGGCGCGTAGGTTATAGTCAAAATTATTATTGGTGATGAACTTTTTGCATTGAAAGCAGTGGTCTTGCTTGCTTTTTTGTTCTTACTCATATTTCTTAGAGCAAGAAGTGCATTCATTGCCTTTGTCGGTCAGTATTTTTTCCAACCAATTTTTAATTGCTTCTCTATTTTCGCAAGCTGCCCAAACAATTCCAACTCCAACTACGGCCGCAAGAGCAATTGCGGCTCCACCGGTAACATTAATCGTTGTTAATCCAAGTACTGCAAGCTGGAATCGAGAAGACTTTATGATGTTGATAAGAAAATCCATTTTTGTAGCTTGCTCCGAATTTTCACGTCGGCTAAGTTTTAATGTTTAGCAGTTTTTCTTACCTAAATATAAATATAATTCATTGCCACGTTGTAATTGAGTAAGTCATTGTAATTTACAAAAATAATATTTTAATGAGAAATGTCAGGTCATGCTTCATGTTGTGACTCGTTTTTTATTTTGTCTGATTTTAACAAAAAACAATTGCAAATGCAAGGCATCAGATTAATATTAACCTAAACTTCGTGCTACCAAAGATCTATAAGGTTATAACGTCAGAAAAGCACCATAGTCATACAAGCATCACCACATTCAATCATCACATGATCACATGGTTTCCTCACAATCTTATCTTTGTTTTCCAAAAACCACACCTGCTATTTGACAAACTGCTAGGACAAACTGCTCAGAGTTCTTCAGCCACTTCAACAGACGACTATCGGAATAAGTTGATAAAGAACGATCGAGCTAAGGTTCTTGAAATGAGCTTCCAGAATTTCCAAACCATAACCTAACTTTGAAATATATTCGTAACTTAAATGGTAGCCCAATTGATTTCAAGAGTTTCAATTTTGCATTGATATAGATGATGGATTAGCCTAAAGCTGTGGGTTTTTGCAGTTTCTTTTCTGGAAAAGATTTACATTTACCTAACAAGCCTTGGTAGGCCATGCTTTTGAGCAGGTCAAGAATATCAGTTTGGCGGAAAAAACATCTGGCAACCTACTCATACAACCTACCCCACTATAAAAAGGTAGTTTTGCATCCCGTACTTCTACAAATCTCTGCTTCAAATTCAACCAAACTTATGCCGCTATATTCCTCAAGACACCTTCTCCCTGGTCATGCCAACAATACGCAGGGAACCGAATGTTTTTGATTTCCTCTGCGATAACCTTATACTAACAATTAATATATACTACTTGATGCTACTTGATGATAGGGGAGAGTGGGGTTAGTTGGAAGGCGGGGTTAGTTGAAAAATTATCATTTTTTTAACTCTCGATAACTTTTTTAAATATTTACTGCCAACATGTGAAGTAGTTTATAAAAGCACATAATCCATGTTAGTTTCGATTTGTTGAGTCAAGGTATACCTGTTTGGCTGACAATTTTCTATTTTCTTACTTTCGAAGTAAAATTTTTGGCGTATTAAAAACCATCTTATGCGTCGATATCGTTAAAGTTAGGCAGAAGTTTTTTGGTGTGTGTTAGCTGTAGATGTTCAACAACACTAAGACATAATCAAATTTTAGTCCAATGCGCCATGCTTGAATATTTTAGGAAAATAGTTTGTCATATGCTAATGGGGCTAGTTGGAAAATAGTGGGTGGGGTTAGTTGGAAAATGGTTTGATAACGGTATGACTATGTAGTACGATACGAGTATATCGTCGTGGTGTGATAATAAGTAGTATAAGCTCCAATGTATTTGTTTTAAGCAGACATATATTGTAAAATTTTAATTTGAATAACTTGGAAAGTGTTATAAACACGGCATCACAAGTTTTAATAATGCGTTTATTAAAAAATGGTTTTACGATGATTAGGTGTAGAATTCATTGCATTTTGATTTTAAAGCAGGTAAACATATTTACTTACAACCCCATGTAAATGTTTGTTGGTTGAAAAAAGAGTATCCAGTTCATTAGTGGGCATTAAACTGACGTTTTTCAACTAACCCCAGGCATGGGGTTAGTTGAAAAATCAATTGTATGTTTGTTTATTTTAAATTTGCATTAAAAGTTAAATTGACTGAATACTTATTTTTGGTTGTATGATAGAGGACACCATAGATGATAATTTAAGCCACTTTACGTTGTCAGGTTATGCACCAATTGTTTTAAATTTCACTTTAAAAAAAAATCTTTCCGACTAGCCCCACTCTCCCCTACTTGATGCTACTTGATGCGCAGCTTCACAACGGGGGGCCACTTTCTGGGATTTTCCCTAGGGAATGGAATGATTGTAAATTCCCTGGTAAAGTCCAGAGGTGGGCAGTACCGAGTACAATTGTACCGCGGTACTTTTTGTGTACCGGTACCGGTACCGCGGTACTTTTTGAAATTTGTGCCGGTTGCCTAAATACCCAGTAGGGGAAGGTGACCATAGTTGTGCAGGTTCCATAGTTGTGCATGTGCCATTTCCCACCATTTCATGCATGGTTGATCAAGCATGACACCCCTCCTGTGATGCCTCTAAGTCAGTGGTCTCCAACCTTTTTAAGAAGCGACCCCAATTTAAACGAAAACGAAATCAGCATTTACATAAGATCCCATTTTGTTTTCCAATAGAGAAAAATATTTTAAATAATGCTGAAACTAAATAGGCCTAATACGAGAAGCCTAAGTATGCACAATTACAGAGAAATGTGGCTACACAAAAGTATTCCAAATGATTGTTTTTAAGAAGTTTCACATAACACATGAACGTGATTTCACGAACACAAAATTATCAATTTGTTTCAACATTTAATTTGCATTGTGCGATGGTTTCAATTTGGTCAAAAAAGTCATTGGTTATATCTTCAATCCTACGTTATACTGATAGTGAAATTGAATTCAAGAGATTGCAATTTACGTTAAAAAAACTCAGATGGTTTATCCATGCAAGCAACCTGGATGATTTTTTTTTCAAAATGACATTTAAGTTTATTTTTCTTCGTCGATTCTTCTGCGAGAACTTTATGACACTTTGGTTTGCGATTTGAATCAGTAAAACCAAGTTTTAAAAAAGCCTCGTCATATGATCTTTTTCTGGTATTTTATGCTGCCATTTTTATGTAATATTTAGCTTTTCTTACTAGCTACAAATTAACATTACCGTACTAACTGCAAAGCAAACCGAAAACAGCCGATGAAATGTCTGCACACTACACCAAATAACTATTCGCTCGTTGTAGAGTCACCATGAATAACAAAAAGTTAATCTAAACTAGCATCATAGTCTTTTTTTTTTCGGTAATAAATTGAATATGGTGAATTTTGGCGACCCCAGGAAAAGTTAAGGCGACCCCACATGGGGTCGCGACCCACAGGTTGGAGACCACTGCTCTAAGTAATGTGCTAATCTCTCATAGGTAACAGATTTCTCGTGCGTACTCTTTGCGAGCTGTTGCTGTAAATGTTAGTTTGTTGCATTTTTCCGTGGTTGTTGAGATATCAGATAAGTTGTCATGTTTAATAGATGTTGGTTTTCTAAGAAAGTGAGCTTATTTGTAGAGCTTGAGCTTCATAGAGCATGCATTGCCTGCACTCCGTTCTACTGCAATAAGTTAATACACAAAACAGTTGCACAATTAACACAATTAAGAAATCAGAGTGCACAACTATGGACACCCATGACCATAGTTGTGCAAGACAGTAGCGTAGTCAAACATTTTGAAAGGGGAGTGTTGACAGCCGGCGGGCGAAGCCCGATGGCGTGTTCGCCGGAGGCGACACTTAGCGGCGGAGGGGTCTGGGGGGCCTCCCCAGAAAATTTTGAAAAATTGCTTTCAGTTTGGTGCATTCTGAGAGCATTTTCAGCAAAATTGTGGGTATGAATATTCTGTAAAATGGTGCTGTCCGGTGGCATAGCAAAAGGATAAGATCATGTTTTCTTCGGCATTTTTCGGAAATAAAGCTAAGTCTCTATGTTTTCTTGTTGCTAATTCCAGACTGAATAAATTTGAATGTTTGGTATTGGAAAAACTCGCTCTTTTAATGCAGTTTCGTTTAAAATTAGGCAAACTTTGTTTTAGAGACATATTGTAGGTTGATTGCTTTTTTGCGAGATTATTACAGTTTTATTATTTATCAATTTTCTCCTTGGTTGATTAAAAAAGCGATCTTATTCCGGTAAGTCACTAACTTTTACGCTCTGAAGTCAACCCAAAGTTTAGAAAATGTAACGTCATAGAGGTCATACATCTTGATGAGTGTCAAACAAAAAGCTTTGAGACAATAAAGTTGCTTTAGGCTATTTCTGATATATTCAAGTTTTGTATAACGAATAGCTGTTTAGATGTTAATCTAGATCGAACAAGCGATCTCAGCAGTTGCAGATGGTTTGCATCCTTGCACAGTTTGACGAGAAATTACATCATAGGCTAAACCTTTTCTTGTAAACAATGTATTAACATTTGTAAATTCAATTTGAAAGGTTGAAAACCCCGACCCCCCCTCCCTTGGCTACGCCACTGGTGCAAAGACATGCAAGACAGTGGCATATTATTATTTAATTTCTCTTGTTTTCTCCAGGGCTGGAAAAAATGCTTAGCTTCCCGGGAATCTGTTTTTTAGAGAAAAAATTTCCCGCGGCTTACAATCACGATAATGAGAACCTTATATTTTACTGATCTCCTGAGCTGACGTAAACCTTAAAAGTCATGTCGACATATTCTTGATGCCCCCCTTATCGAAAATTGTTCTTTGTAATACCGCTTTGAAGGAGGATTACGACTATGAACAAAAGAATAAATTTTAAACTTCATTTTGAATTGAAAAGACATGACGTAATGTCTTCCAACCTTAGATATATATTTTTTCATTACGTAACGTCTTGTAGGAATAAATTGAAAATCAGTATGATCACTCAAAATGAAAGCAATGGGACTAGGAATCCTCACTAAACCAATCAATCAATGGTCTTGTTGCACCGAAGATGACAACCTTATATTTTACTGATCTCCGGAGCTGACGTAAACCTTAAGGCCTAGATCTGTTGACTCAATGCAAATCCTTTGAAGGTTGGGGGGGCTGTCAATTCAACTTTTTTGTATCAACAGTTGTATCCCTAAAACCACTGAGGCTGCGACTACGAGATTTCTTGACTTTTCCTAACTTTTATTCACCTCTATTGAGCTGAAATTTTGAGCGAATAAGCTGGATGAAAGTAATTAATTTGGCCCATGTCTCGTTAATCCTAACTGTTTCACAGCGTGAAGGGCATTGGCTGTATGTAAAACAATGTAAAAAACAATTCTTCACAACATTACAATACACGTTATTCATTACTCTACCAAAAAATAATGTGTAAACTCACGCTACAAATTACACTCATAAGTGACCTTAACATTTCAACGTATATGAGCAGTTCTAAAATTCACATAGTTTTAATTTTCGGATATGCTCAGCGTGAATAATTTTACAAAGTGAATCCCAAATTTTGAAACCGTGCCAAAATAACAGAGATATCACTCCTAAAGCATAAGAAGAATCGACAGCCCCTCCCCCAAACTGAGCAAGACTCCAGGAGCCCAACCTTCTAAGGGTTAAAAGTCATGTCAACTTATTTTTGATGCCCCCCTTATCGAAAATTGTTCTTTGTAGTACCGCTTTGAAGGTGGATTACGACTATGAACAAAAGAATAAATTTTAAACTTCAATTTGTATTGAAAATACATGACGTCATGTCTTCCAACCTTATCACATTTTTTTCATTCCGTAATATTTACCACCACCAAACCACTTTTGACGATCGAATTTGTTAATTTAGCCTAGTATTCGGTAAAATGTTTAGATGATGTCACGTCATTACGCCGATTTGAGATATAATTTCATTCATGACGTCGTATGGATGAAAAACTTTTGCAAGTTTTATACTCTGCTGAGATTAAAGAAGAAACATAAATGATAAATATTGGAGAAATTGAGTCTCCTTTACAACTTAAGAATCGAACAACTCAAAACTGCTGAAACAAAACGTTTTGTTGTGAAAGAATCACTGCAAGCAACCAATGCCAAAATGCGCGCGGAAGAAGTCATGGGAGAGTGAGGTATCAAAAATTTAACAGGTTGTTATTTTTCTACATCAATGTGACGTTAGTTAAAACTTTAAAAAGTCTATATCTTTGCTTCTGTAGAAAATATTTTTATCTACTGTACAATTTAGTCATCAAGGTTTTCCATACTTTTTTTAAAGAGAGAGCTTTTACCCTCCCCCCCCTCCCCCCCTTGCAACATTGACTTACTTGAAGTTGGGATCCAAATATTAAAAAAATAATATTAATATGTATTAATAAAAAAAGATGATGCCCAAAACATTGGGGGGCAGCTGCCCCGCCTGCCCCCCCCCCCCCCTGCCGGCGCCACTGCCTCTCACAGCTCGCAATTGAAACACCAATGGTACCGTAAGATACCGTAAAAATAGTACCAGTACCGCGGTACTATTTTGACCAGTATCGAGTACCGGTACCGCGGTACTTTAAATTGTACCGTGCCCATCTCTGGACTAAAGTCATATACTTTCTTGAACCAGACTTGTTTTCCAATAACGTGATAAAACAGGTCTATGCAATAAGACAAGCAAACAACCAAAAACTCATTAAACGTTACTGTGGAGAGTAGGCTTTAGTTCTACTTTACAATGAGCTAAACCCATCAAGATGTGTTCCCTTACGACCATTAGCACTCTTGATAACGTACCATGATGGCCGATCTTCATAGCAAGTGTCTATTAATACAAATCTTGAAAATAACTGTTTCGGATATAGACTACCTAATACCTATATAGGCTAGTTATAGCCTATATGTATTTTTAACAACTCTTTTTTTCGTTTTCGTCTTAAATTATTCTAAAAGTGTTGTCGTGGCAATTTTTTTAACTTCATAACTTATTTCGGTCATGTTGACGTGTATTGTTTTCGCTTTGATGATCAGAAATAAAAACAACTGAACTGAGTTCAGAAGACCTTTCTTTAGCTACAATAAACTTTATCTAAAACAGTTTGTAAAACAATAATGAGTTAGAAACAGATTTGCGACGCACTCGTTGAAAAATAGACATATTCTCAAGTATGATTGACAAGTCACAGTTTTAATAGAAAAATCTGATCTAAGATATCTTTCTGCACACTCATAGAGTTGGAAAGATACTAGAGCGTTGCTAGCAGTATGGACAACTGGACATTTTCATTTTTCATTGCTGCCATGCGTCGTCTGAAGCAGATGCTGGACTCACAAACACCGCCACCGCTTCTGTTGTTTCATTAAATTTAGTCTTAACATCACGCTGTCTGCTGTATTTTCATACATCATACCATATTTCCGTAGGATAAGATTTATTACAATGCGCATTGAATTAACAATTAATTATTTATTAACAATACAAAAAGTATCAAGCAAACACAAATTCGCAAAAATAGAATTAAAAACTTCAGTAGCCTTTCAAACCCAATCGCGTTACTGTTCAAAGATTGCTTTTTTATGTCTGTAGCCCAGAAGTGGATAAGTTGGCCACCGTTGCATTAGCAGGTCGGTGTGTCATACCAAACACTTCACCGAAAGTGGTACCTTTTTTCAAAAAGGTGAGATTGAAGTGGCAGTATATTTGGCTGGTTTGAGAGACAATCCACTTAGCAAACCAAATCATCAAGTTTCATGAATACACAAAGGGACTTGTACCAATTAACACAGATATGCTTCCCTAGACAGCATAATTCGTCATTTTTACATTGAATCAACGTCTATGGAGTGTAGACGTTGAATCTGTAGTCTGTATTCAATGTCTGTAGACGTTGAATCGATGTAAAGTGACGGATTTTTCTGTCTGTGGCACATCTAACACCGGGCGATTTTTGAGCTTACACGAAAGTGCTTTGCATACGTTGAAGTGCAGTTTTTCTGTTTGTAACGCTGTAATGCGTTACAAACCGGCAAAAATTTCAGATTTAAATGAAAAATTAAGGTTGATAAAGGAGCAGGAAAGAATATATATGCTGACAACAATAAATGAAAAGTACGATCCAAAACTACGTTGAAAAACATTTTGAACCTGTGGCAGCGTTATTGGGAACTTAATTTAATGACAGAAATTGGGAGCTTAATTTAATGATTTGTTGAATAAGACCTAAATATAACTTTGGTGACCACTGACCATAACGGCGTAAGTAGCTTAAAACCTAAAGGCACGTGAAAGTGTCAGAAATAAACATTAGGAACTGTTTTCAATTTAATGACAAATTTTACTCATAAAACATAGCACTGAGACAGTATAGGCTTCGTTGTACCTTTATAGCTGGCTTCGATGGGACAACTATGGAGGATGACCAAGGAGTTCCACATAAAAGCTCCGACTTTATCGTCAAAGCAGCTGCCATGATCAGGGGTGTGCAACGTGCGGCCCGCGGGCCAAATGCGGCCCGCGAAGAAAAATTATGTGGCCCGCGAAGATGTGCCAATTTTGAATTGTGTGCGGCCCGCAAAATGTGTTTATAATTTAGTTTAGTCTGGTACGTGTGAACAATTCATTGTGGAGTGGATTATTGCAGATTTCGCACCTTCTGTTAACCATTTTAGAAGTCTCCCACCGGCCACCGCTAATCCATTGTATTTAATTATTTGGAACATAAAAATGTATGGTCACATAAAAGGCATTATAAACAAAGTACGACTTTGGAAAGCTCACGTACAGACAGGAAATCTTGTTCACTTTCCAACTTTAAGAGACTATGGAATGCATCCTGAGAAGAAAACTGAATTTGCTGACCAACTTGAAAAATTGTTGTATGAATTTTTGGCTCGTTTCAAGGACTTCAAATCTCATGAACATTTGTTTGGTATATTCGCTTCGCCATTCAACACAGACATTAACAAAGCACCAGAAGATATAACTTGAACTGATTGATCTTCAAGAGAAAACGGATTTGAAAGCAAAGTATTTAGAAATGAATCTTGGCGATTTTTACCGAAAGCATTTCAACTAATAGTCCAGTCAATCCGGCTCAAAATAGGGCTTGACCCACCACTAATTGCAAATGTTTTGACCCATACATTTTCTGAAAGCTTACATCATACAGAATAACATACTAAAAATCTGCTGCGAAAAATTTAGTGGAACACCTCTTTTTGGGGGTAAAAACAAAATGGCCGCCATGTGTCCCAAAAATCTTCATTTTAACGTATCTTTTCACCTAATTCATGTAATTTAGTTCTGTAAAAGAGCTCGTTCTATATTTCTGGTACAAGGAATTTATATACAGACACTGGAAAGTTGAAAAATGAGATAAAAATTTGTCTTAATAAAATTTTATAACAAAATTTAAAAATAAAATGGCCGCCATGAGTCTCAAAAATCTTCGTTTTTCCTTATCGTTTAACCTAATTCGCACAATTTAGTTCTGCAAAAGGCTTTAATTTTATCAAACAAATAATAGTTCAAACCAAGGCACCATCATCAGAGTCAATGTCTTCGATTAGGCCTAATGACGAATTTGAACATGACCCATGACAGACTGACCAGCAACAATGCTCAGATTTTCTCCTCTCTGTGCACTTGCTTTCACAATTCCGTCAACACCTTTCGCTCGTCATCGTCGTCGTCGTGTGAGCGTCTGGGGCCGAGGGTCTATCCTTTTAACACCCCAGATTCACGATGTTCCCGGACTACACTGGAAGGCTACTAGAGAGCAGCCAGTCTTTGGTTTCATCATCCATGACACGCAGACCTTCCACTCCATTAGGTGGCTTGAAGATGGAGCAGTCACTGATGATATGGTCTGCGGTCTGTTCCTCGGCACCACATTCACAGGAGGAGGAAGAGGCCATTCCCCGTTGGTGCATGGTTGAGCGGAAAAGCCCGACGCCCGTACGGAGACGGTTGAGGCGCACCCATGCCTGTCTTGGTAGTGTTAGACCGATGGGGCGTGTGTCGGCGTCGGGAATGAACGAATAGAGTCTGGTGGCGGTTGACTTCCATTCAGAACTCCATTTATAGTCCGCCCAAGCAGCCGCAGAGATGTCTTGTACATCAGCTTCGTTGATAAGAAGTTGAGCGGCTGGTACGAATGGGTGTCTTGATTTCAGTCGACGAGGGTGCTCGTTTGGGAGAGCAGAGATCTTGTGATGGAGAAGGTGGTTAGGCTCCAGTGCCCGTCGACCGAGGGACAGAGTGGCTTCTTCGCGACGAAGCTCAACTGGTTGGATGCCAGCGAGAATGGGGAGATTGTCCAATGGTGTGGGACGGGCGCATCCGGTCACTGTGCGCAGGGCGCTGTTTATGGCAGTGTCGATGTTATGGCATTGAGCACTGCGGCACCAAACAGGTGCACAGTACTCTGCTGAAGAGTAGACAAGGGCTAAGGCTGCTATACGTAAAGTGTCAGCCCTCGCCCCCCAGCTAGAGCCTGCCAGACGCTTGAGTAGCGCAGCGCGGGATGTGAGTTTCTTGCTCAGTGACACCAAATGGTGGCGGTATGTGAGCGATCTGTCCAGTGTCACCCCAAGATATCTTGGTTCGGGGCAGAAGGACAGAGATTTTCCGTTGTTCTGGACGTGTAGCTCACGATCACCTTCCCGATTATGGAGGTGGAAAGCTGCTGCCACAGTTTTGGTTTCGCTGAGTTTCAGTCGCCAGTTGTGGAAATAGGCTGAGAGAGTTTTCATGTCCTGGCTCAAGGTGTCTTTTAGATTTTCCCACGACTTTGTGGAGTGGAGAATTGCCAGGTCGTCCGCATAAGAATATTTGCGGAGACCGTAGTTGGCAGGTCGTGGGTGTAGATGTTGAAAAGAAGTGGAGCTAGGACCGATCCCTGTGGGACGCCGTTTTTCAGGCGTCTCAGTCTACTTCGCCGTGAGCTACCGGTAGTGAGGGTGAAGTTTCGATTCCTGACAAGTTCCATAATCATATGAACCATATGTCGGTCAGGAAGCAGCCGAAGCACCTTGCAAGTAAGGCCGCGATGCCATACGGTGTCATAGGCAGCTGTGAGATCTAGAAAGACAGCGCCGGCCTTCTTTTTTGCCTCAAAGCAATCCTCGATATCTTGGGTTAAGAGTGTGACCTGATCTACGGTGGATTTTCCGCGCCGAAACCCAGCTTGCTCTTTTGGAAGGAGCGGGTCGATGATTGGGTTGACGCGTGCGTAGATCAGTCTTTCGAGGATCTTGAAAGGAACACAGAAGAGGGATATAGGACGATAACTCCTTGGGTCCTGTGGTGGCTTGTGAGGCTTAGGGATCGCAACTACTAAAGCTCTTCTTCAGATGTTTGGGATTGTGAGGTGGTGCAGGCAGGAAGAGAGGAATCTACGTAACCAGGACTTTAGGGCATGGCCAGCATGAAGTACAAGCTCATTGCAGATCTTATCCCGCCCTGGAGACTTGTGTGGTTTCACTAGGCGGAGGGCGTTGGCGAATTCCTCTGGGGTGAAGTCTCCAGAGATTGCTTCCTCTTGTGGTGTTTCCACTCGCCAAAGGGCAGATACTTCCTTGGCAACAAGGTGGGATGCCTTGCGGCCCTTTGTCTTGTAGACCCCGTTCTGTACTAGCTGGGAAGCGATGGCATTAGCAGAAACGAGGCACTGACGAGGGGAGTTTGCTGAGCGCCCAGTGAGGTTGTTGATGATGCTCCATGCTTTGCGGCTTGAGTGTGAGAAGTCGATGGTTTGGAAAGCTTCGTTCCATCGCTCAAGCTTCTTTGTGTCCAGCCGCTCAAGTAGTCTGGTGGCGGCGGTGTTAGAAGCAGCACCACTTGTGGCGCCTAGGTATGAGCGATAGAGAGCTTCACACTCAGAGTCCCAGCATGGTGTATAGCTGGTTCGATGGCCACGTGGTATTGTGGCCTTTGCCGCAGTTATTATGGCATTGCAGAAGTCCTGGTATGCCTCGTCTGTGTTGCATGTTTCAGGTGATGGTAACTTTGCAGCAGACTCATTGGTCAGGAGGCTGTATTGATTCCAATCGACTTTTTTGAAGTTCCATCGCTTTACCGGTGAACTCGGGACAGGAGCCACAAGTTTTGGAGCGATGATGAGGGACGCCCGTGTTGGGACCGCGGGAACTTCTCAAGCACACGTCTGTCTGGAAGAGAGCTGTCGACACTCGCGAAGGCCAAGTCAGGGTTTGTCCCTGTTCCCCAGCGGCCGGAGTGGAAACTGGCTGGTTTCTTTGGGTTGAATAGGAGGACAAGATGGTTTGCAGAGGCCCAGTCAGCCAGCAATTCTCCGTCGCTGCTTGTGTTGCTGTAGCCCCAGTCGATATGCTGGCAGTTGAAATCGCCAGCGTAGAGACCGGGGGAGGGGAACTTTGGAAGGGATGGTGGCAACATTCGCGAGGGTGGGGGCTTGTAGATGTTGACGATGTTGTAGTCTGAGATGCAAATGCACACCCACTCAATCTCAGCATAAATTGGAGATTGGTCGACAAAGGTCCACTTCAGGCTCTCATGCACAAACGTGGCAATGCCGTGCTTCCTGCTTAAGGTAGACCCGGCTAGCGTGTAGTTGGGAATGGATAGCCTATCTGCAGAGGTGCAGTGGGTCTCTTGGAGGAGGATGACGAGTGCCCGGTTGGTATGGGCAAGCTGCTTCACAACTTTGATCTTGCTTGTTGTGTAGCCTTCTATGTTGAGCTGCAGAATGGTGGGGCGTCTGAACTTGTCCATTGCCCCTTGCAGCTGTGCCGTCCGGGTGGAGGCTCTTGGTTGACAAGTTTCGTTCGGCATCTGCTTGGGTGCAGATGTTACTCACAGGATGGGGCACGAGGAGCCACTTGTCGTCCATCACCTTTCGCTGTCAAAGTCACAGCTGCATCACATTCCAGTATAGAATTCGAGCAAAAAACACATTCATTCATAATGTAGAGATATCAACAAAATCCAACACACTTACAAGAAGGATATACAGTCTTTCCCAGATCATCAGATACAGAGAATGAGGTCTGTTGCAGAACTAAATTTTTCAGGCAAAGCAGCGCAATTATCACGATAGTTACGTCATAATACAAACGGTAATGTTTGTGAAATATTGATTTGCAAGTTGAAGAAACATGAATATGATCAAACTAGCAAACTTTTTAAGGGTTTATGTTGAATTTACAGTGAGTTATTAACATAGGTCTTTTGCAGAACTAAATTAGATAAAAAGATATGAAAAAATTAAAGATTTTTGGGACTTGTTTATGGAGGCCATTTTATTTTGAAATTGTTATAAATTTTAAAAAGACACGTTTTTGTCTCATATTGCAACTTTCCAATGTCTGTTTTTGGATTCCTGTACCAGAAATATAGAATGAGCTCTTTTACAGACCTAAATTATATGAATTAGGTGAAAAAATATGGAAAATGAAGATTTTTAGGACAGATGGCGGCCATTTTGTTTTTACCCCTAAAAAGGGGGTTCCACTAAATTTTTCGCAGCAGATTTTTAGTATGTTATTCTGTATGATGTAAGCTTTCAGGAAATGTATGGGTCGAAACATTTGCAATTAGTGGTGGGTCAAACCCTATTTTGACTGGACTATAAGATGACTTTCCACATTTGAAAAATCCATGGCTTCAAAAATGGCACTTTTTGGCTCAACGTATTTGTGCGAACATTTATTTCTAAAACGGGCGTCATGAAATCTCCCTATTGATCGGTTCTGACAGACGAACACTTGGAAAATGGACTTCGAATTGCGATCATTAAAGTATAGTATCCACTAAAGTAAATTTGGAAAAAGCCGTCAGGAAAAGAAGCCAGCTGCAAACTTCTCACTGAGCTCGTTTAAAGACGGTGTGACAATAAATTTGAATAGCAGTTTTCTTCAGAAATGTATGCGTCCTAACTTATTATTTCTGGAAGGAGATAAGCCTTAATGTAAGAATAATATGAATAACAAAAAAAATACTCTTTTGTGCAACTACTAAAAATCATATGTTAAATAAACGTGCGGCCCGCGGTTTCACCCAGCTGTTCATATCTGGCCCTCTTGTAATAAAGGTTGCACACCCCTGGCCATGATGAAACGAAGTCTAGTCCATTTCTTGCACATAAAATCTTTCAAAATAGCACTTTCATGTTGCCTAATCATAACTTAACGTTGCATCGTCAATTTCATGTTTTTGCAGCTTTTGTAAATTGGGATAAAAAATTCCGCCGACTAAGATTGAAATTTCGTGTGAAATTTATCTTTTGATGAACTAAGGGTAACCGCTTTTATATAACTACATTTTTCGTTACTGATTACAAACGTATTTATAAATTCAACCTCAATGAAATGCAGCAAAAGAATAAAAAACGCACATCAACTGAAAGCAAATGTCAGAATAAAAGTATTTCTTCTCCAATTTGGACCATCGCCAAACCAGCATTTGCACAAATAAATCAATTAACTGACACCATCATCACCATTGAAAAGTACAAATGTGAGTCCCCTCTACAAGAATAACTTCTATGAAGTTCAGCTCAATACACAGTATACAAAAAGAGAACAACGGATAGAAGATTGAAGATCAATGTTGCTGAAAATTACAGAAATGAAAATCCCTTTAATTGTTATCAGTTCATTTACAGATATATTTTATAGACAGCGAAAGCGAATTCTTACATTTCATCAACGCTGCCGCTTTGCTTTCTGACGTTATCACAATAAAAACATCATGATCTTTGCGCCAGAGCAGTGATAAGATTCGAGCACATATCAAAGAATTCCATGGTGTGGTGGACATCCATGCCACCGCTACAAGGATGCTTCGGCGTTGGAAGTGGATTCAAGGAAAGATTCTTTGCACAAACGGAGTGAGACTCTGCATACATGACGCCATTAGATAAGTTAAGCGCTTGCCTCTCAACTGAGAAAAGAGCTGTAAGGCTGCAATTAATTCAAAGCGTTACTGTTTACTGAATCACAAATTGAAGCAGAAAAAATGCTTCCGTTTTTTATGAATTACACGGCGGAACAATACAATTCTTCACGAATTAAAGGAATCTGGACGTTGAAAAAAGTGGTAAGACAACACGCTTGTGTTTTTTCAACACACAGCTATGATTTACAAAAAGTCAAGGAGGCCTAATTGTCTACATTACCTAAGACTTGAGTTTGACTCAATAAGAGCCTGGGTTCCCAGACAACATTTTGTGTTGAGAAAATCATACCCTCTCTAGTCTCATACAAAAATATAATGCTCTTAATACACAATTGATCACTCCAATTAACAAAGTGAAGCTTTCCAAAAGATAAAACTCGTTTTGTGCAGTTTGGCGTACATGTAAAAAGATAAAACTTGTTAATAAGCAAACAAAATCAAGAGCAATGTTACGCGTGGCAAACATTTCTTTACTATGAAAAACGAGAGAAAATGTAGCTTCTTGACCTCGGTAAGTGGCATCACATACTTTGTTGTTCCAAAGAGCCCTCTTCTATGATAATGACACAACCTGCATAGACATATCATTGCTCACCTCCATCAGACTCCTTTGTGACTGGTGGCTCCCATTCTTCTTGGACGGATTTCCTCAAAGAGGAGTTCCCTAGATCTCCAGTGGCCTGGTCGGCTTGCTCTTCTGAGAGGCTGTTAAAGTCGAGAAGATAGCTTCTGTAGTCAACTTGGTAGAGCTGCAAGGAAAACGAAAAACGTTGCAAGGATGTTGTCTGATGCTATGTCAACGTTGCATGACACAAGTACTACCGCACATATTGACGGAAAGTTGAATTAACAGTCTTAATGGCTAGCGACTAACGTGGAGGCTACATCGTAATGGTCAGCGACTCGCATTTGCTCGTAGCTCTTGTGAGTACTCAGCCTTGTGCTGAATGCCAGATAGATCGCTCATTTATGCCACACAAGTTGTAGGCTAGGCACTAAGTAACTTTTATCTCAAAAGATGAAAAACTTTAACATGTTAAAAAAAAGATCGAAGCACACGCTCAGTCACCTGCAAACTCATCTTGTTAACATGCTGGTTAAGGGGGTTGACTCGCTTCACTCGTACATGGAAAGAAGAGATGATCTTCCATTCGTAACCAAGTCGCTTCATGGCTCTGAACACCTGCCAGCAGGGAGCATGGTTATCAATCGTACTAGAAGCACAAAAACAATAATAACTTTTCAGAATAATTTTTATTGCTTGTTAGAACTTTTTAAGAACTAGCAATCATAAGGACATCACAGTTGGGTTAATTTTGTACGACAACAAGAAAACATCATATCAAAAGTTTAACTGTCAAGCCCTTCTAATAAATCAAGCTTCTCGTTGTTTGTTCTTGTTTACCAACTTTTAACTTTATCAAGGCAAATTTACATCACGCCTTTCTTTGTTTTCAAATCTGTGCACACATTATATACTACGCCGTCTACGATGAAATGTCAATTTATTTTTAAAAGGCAAACGTATTCAGGTTAAGAATCTTTGCCTAAAAAGGTCGACTTAAAGTGGCGTTGACAAGAGCTGGCTTTCGTTTGTGATAAAAAATAGAAATGAAACCTTACCTCAAACATAATGTCCCTCGGTCGGCTTTGTGAACGGATTCCAAGATGCCATTTGGCTCGCTTCATCGGAGCCATGCGTTTGCTCGGTATTATGCCGCTGCTTGTGGTAGAGCTCACGTCTAAAACAGCAACAAAGTAACTTACATTGTCAATCTGTATCTGTAAGACGTTGATTCAACGTCTTAAGACGTTCTGTAGCACGAAGCAATTTATTTTGTCGTATGCAGGCTTGCGCCCGGTGGTTGAAAATTTAGATTAAGTGGACGGGAAGGCAAGAAGGCCAATCTTCGTGCCCACCTTCAGGCGTGCCTTTAAGTGTCATGCCAAGGCAGCCAAATGCTCATGAGCGGTGTCGAACAGGCGTCCTTTCGCGTGCCGTACCATAGTTTTCGGCCATGCAACCGACAACGAAGCAATGAACATCTGTAGACGTGTAATTGCACAACTTAGAGCGTTTGAAACGGCTTTTTATTTCGCAATACTTGGTGATAACAGGAATAAGAAGGAGCAACCTCTTGCATCATGCATGTCCATCATGGGAGGAATCCTTTCCGGATGACAACGCGGTTGGGTGAACGTATCTCCTGATACTTCAGGAGGTGGAGGACTGGAAGCAAGGAAAAAGTCGTGTGCTTGATTGTAGATGATCTAAATATAAAAAACACCCTCCTCAAATACAGAGTATGATAAAATTTTCTTACTGTAGCCGTGTAGCCTGGATAACAAAAATATTGAAATAACAAGAGAAATCTCATTCGAGATTTATAATAATGTAATTTTGAGGTACAAAAATGTCTACCAGTTAAATTTTGTTTGTAAGTTGCTTTAAAATTTAAAGCTTATGTGTCGTTCAGCTGTGGCGTGTGTGTGAGGAAATAACTTCACAAGGCGATAAAACGTAACTTTTTTGCTAGGCAGGAAAAGTAGAAAATGGCATTAAAAGACAAACATGTATTTGAAAAAAAATCATTTTTGGTGCAAAACATAGTGGTCAGAGTTATGCCAACGACAGTGTCAGTAAAATTACTAAAAATTCATCAAAAATCCTTTAAAATTGCCACAGTAAAAACACAATCTGATTGAAAAAGAGCATAATCTTTTGACCTTGAATGGTTGCAGTTATACCAAGTTCATTCTGTCAGTACCGTATCACAAACTTGTGGCTTGCAAATAACCTGGCTACCTTATTGTCAATAATAAGATGGTAGGCAACATTCAGAGGATCATGATGAGAATGATGAGTGATTGAATGAGTGACTTCCTCCTCTTTCACTCCAAACTTCCGGCAGACCTGATCCAGAAATTTAAAAACAAGGATTAAACCACGGAAGTTGGAAAACAACGGAAATATAATATATGAAGTGGAAGTCATACATTGGATCAATTTGAAAAGTCATAGAATATTCACAAATCATAGGAGTTGTTAGTGTATATTTTCTCTTGTACACTATAACGTATACAAAAATTATTGTAAAATCATTTTCAATCAATCTACAATGATCCATGAGTGATTGGGTGCATACGAAGCTTGATATTGTGGCGTTGGTAAAAATATTAAATATATAGCCTGCTAAATCCAATTAAACGAGATATTTTGTATAATATCATCTATTTCTCGGCACCAAACTTTAGAAGGACATAATAATAAAAGATACATCAAACTACAAACAGGTTGAAAGAATCTTGGATTATGTAATAAAAAAAATGATTTATTACTTGATGTCCAAAACAGGAAAATACATTTCTCACTTATATATTGCATTATTTGGTTAACTAATTAGAAGGAATCAGACATTTATTGAGTGCTTAATTTAATGTATATACACATTGTATGACTTGTATGTATAGCTACCTCTGCCAGCGCTTCTTCATTGATGGTATCACCGCTTGAAGAGTTGACGTCTGGAAAAAGATATTTCGGAAGGTTCATTTTAAACCAGTCGTACTGTCGCACTTCGTGGACGGTGGATCGCTTGATCGGATTCACCTGACACGTGATATAGAAAGTTTTTGTTGGAGGACACTGCTAGCTAGGCAAATTCAATTCCAATAGTTTTAAAGCTGTCCGTTTGGCATGCGTTAAATCGGGCATACATCGGCCTAAGCGGAAACCAAAGGTATTAAAGAAAGTGAATGATAGGAAGTTTTTATCGTTTTGTGTAAAAGGGTATTATCCTGATGAACACCCAAACTTTTCGGTATTCAAGGTAGGCTACGTATGCAATATGCATAGTACTTGTACGTGATTCTCCAAAGCAGAAATATTTAAACCACTACTTGTAAACGAGTTTGAGAAGCAGATAATGAAAACTTAGTTTATCTACTGATTACAAAACATAACTCTGTAACAGACACCTGTAATTATTGACACTTAATTATAAGTAAACATAAAAAAATACTGAGGCATGTCAATGGTTTTAACGTAGTTTTCTATTTTACTTTTGTTACGCAAAAAATATATCATGGATCCATGTAACATAAACAAGTAAAAAAACTTTCAACCAAAGCATTTAAACCTTTAGCATATGTTGAATAAGTTTGGCTGCATTTTTGTCCAGATAATGAGGAATATCAAACACTCCACTGCTTATCTTGCGAAAAAGTGTTGGTATATGCTCATCGTCAAAAGGTAAAGTACCACAGAGAAGTGCATATAATATAATCCCACAACTCCAAACATCCACTTCGGGTCCAGCATACAATTTTCCTGTTAAACATTCCAGAAAATAGAACATGAAAAAGGTTATCACATTTCATATGACAAAACCAAAAAGCGCAAAAAAACTTAATACACGTGGGATAAACACCTGATACAACTTCTGGTGCAGCATAGTTTGGAGAACCACAACTTGTCTTCAAAAATTCCCCATCTGACATCATGTTAGATAAACCAAAGTCAGCAATTCGAACATTATTCTGAGCATCCAACAACAGATTTTCAGGCTTCAGATCACGATGTACCACTTTATGTCGGTGACAGTAGTCGACCCCTGAGAAATGACAAACTTATCAAACGTCTAATGTCTATGATTGTGTTACAATGCTCTTGGCTCACGTCAATTGAGTATTTTGCTGAAGACACCTCGGCACACAACTTACTGTTGCAGCTGGAATAACACAAACACAAATGACACCATCCCTAGGCCGCAAAACAAAAATGATGCAAGGCCTGAATGCCACAATACCTGAATGACGTAAGGCACAAATGCCGCAATACAATAATACACGTGTCACGGTTCTTCTTATTTTTTATCAGGAAAAAGACTTGGGGAAAAACTAATGACATAGTTTATTGGATATCAAAGTGAAACAGTCAAATAAATGGTCAAATAGTTCTACTTGTGAGATGATAAACGAAAATAGTTGAAAGACTTTAACGAATGATTCAGCACTTCAAACGAATAATCAAAAGTAACTGTGAATAGCAGTAGATTCCAACAACTGACATGTAACTCTTATATTCGACTTCAACGTACTTCACTCACAACTTCTCATACAACTCTAATCTCCATCACAACTTCTAATAGCACCAACTTTCATCTACTTGTATTTTAGTGCAGGCCCTTAGGGGCAAAAATGAGCATCTTTAGGCTAAACGTGTTACACGTTGTTTTTTTGCATTTTTTTGTAGTTGATGAATCTAACTTCAATTTTAGTGGGTGCCGCAACTTTTTGGGTCACGTGATCACCCCCAAATTGGGGATTCCCCCCAAGTCAATTTTGAGCTCTTTTCACGGCATTTTTATGCAATTAGATACATTATTTTTTTACATTTGGACTGACTGCCACTAAAAAATGCACGAGATAAAAATGACACAAAATTATGTTATTAATGACGTCATTGTGACGTCATGTATTAATTTTTTGCTTGTTTTTTTCTTATTGTAGTCGCTTGTTTGTTGTTGGTGTTACTTTTTTGGTTACAATAAGTTACCAATGGTTATTCCGGAATGGCCCGTTTCGGCTAGTCCGATTCGGCTATTACCCTTTTCGGCTACAGCCCGATTCGGCTAGTCCGATTTGGCTGATCCGATTCGGCTAGTTCCCTATTGGGCTACAGTCTTTAGCGGTTAGTTCCCTATTCGGCAATTTTTTGAAAATCCAACGATAATCCTTCTGTAATCCAACAAAATCCAACATCGTTTCTTTTGCATTCCGACAAATTTAGCGAAAAATGTTTGAATAATTAAATTTCTTTTACAGTTGAAATTATCGAAGCTTTAGATGAGTGGGGTTTTGACCTAACCATTGAGATCTTAAAACTAAAAAGCGAATTAAATTTATTTTTGAACTATTACTGTTTGCTCAGATGAAATTGACATGTATCATGCGTCGCCGTCTGCATGCAAACTTAGAATATATTAGAATCCTCAACTATTACAAAATTCTAAATCCAACGACGCTTTCTGTTTATTTACTGTAGAGAATTTTGTATTTTGATCTCGAAGCTTTAGATGAGTGGAGTTTAGACCTAACCACTGAGATCATAAATCATATTTATGACACCGGTTACATCCCTAGTGATATGGTACGTTCCATATTCATAACTTTACCAAAGAAAACCGGAGCAACAGAAACCAAAACTACAATCGGAAATTTCAACAGCACAATTTTTATTTGTTCCAGACAAAGGGACCACAAAAGGAATTTTTACATTAAAAATGATAACAGAGAGATGTGTCCGATCTCCAGATCTTATCAACGCTTACAGTGAGATGATTTTGAGAGACATCGAACATATGAATGGAGTAAAGGTTGGGGTACAAAATGTAACAAGCTTGAGATACGCTGATGAATGATGATACAGTCCTGATAGCAGAATCTGCAAACGATCTACAGGACTTATTAAATTGTGCTGTCAATAACAGTACACGAATGGGTAAGAGTTAAATTCAAACACAGAATGTATGACCGTATCAAAAATGAAAACTTATCCAAATTGCAACCATACATTCAATGGTGTGTTGCACTCAATGGTGTGAAACAAGTTGATAAATTGAAATATCTTGGGTACACTATAACTTGCGATGGCAAAGTGACACTGAAATTAAAAAGAGAATCGCTATAGCAAAGGATACTTTCAGTAAAATGAGCGTAGTCTTCAGGAATCGCAACATGACAACAAAGACCAAAATTAAACTTTTGAAAGCATATGTAATATCAATTCTAACCTACGGATGTGAATGCTAGACAATAAGTAACGATATGATAATAAGAACAGTTAGAAGGCGCCAGATGCAATTTGTAGGTCATATTTACCGACAGGGAGATTTGGGATGGGAAAAAGAAGCAGTGGCCGTCAAAGATTAACTTATTTAAACAGATTGAATCAATGGGCCACAAACACAACAGTTAAAACGAACGATTTTATACGAATGGCAAATGACAGAAAAGATTGGAAGACCATGATCGCCAACGTCTGTATCAGATGAGACACATAATCATCATCAATCGTTTCTTTTGCATTCCGACAAAGAAAAATAAATTGAATTGAAATTTAGCGAAACATAAAAAGCGAATTGAATTTATTTTTGGACTATTAAATTAAAATGTTGCTCACATAAACTTGACATGTATCCTGCGTCACCGTCTGTATGCAAACTTAGAATATATTCGAATCCTCAACTATTACAAAATTCCAATCCCTAGTTTAACAAGTCAATACAATCAATACGGTACATAACAAGTAGGGTGGGTCGAAACGGACTTTTTCTCTGATTTCATTGCTACAAACTTTCTTTCTTGCGAATAATCATAAAACGACATTCCTGAAAGTTTGAGCTTGATCGAACATCGTCTTCATTTCTAAAAATGCTGATTCTTGCCAGTGTTCACTACCTGTGAAATAAGTAGGGCCAGTAAAAGTCATTAAAGTCATATTTTTTTGGTAATGCAGAAAGTTGTCAAACCGATAACAGTGAAACAACGACGTTTCTACGGTGTCTATTTAAGAAGTTATAAAGTCATAAAAAGTTATATTTTCTGTTTTAGATCATAAAATATGACTTCATTTTTACTTCAAAATACAAAGATTGAGCCGGAGTAACTTTGTAAATGCAGTTCAAACAGCTCCTGTAGACATTGAACTTTGATAATAATTTGTGGAAGGGAGGCAATGAGAGTTCTCACGCTGAGTCTCACTTAGCATTGGAAGCAACATTTTTATTACTTTCTGTAGCCTAGTAATAGCGCTTGCTGTTTGATGTTAATTTGCATTGTGACATCATCTTGACACATTATTTTGCAACACACAATCCAGTCTCTGAACATTATAAACACTTGCAGTAGGCCACTACGTCGCTAATAAGCTGAACCGTCGTAACTCCAAAAATGCAGTTTTGAGAAAATTGAATTTTAAAGTTCACGCTGTGTTTGCTGTACATTGTTTGATCTTTCTAAAAGTTCTCTAACGGAAAAACATGAAAACTATATATACATTGTCTTTCATGGAGCTTTGTTGTTGAAAAAAAGATAATTCTTTTTTGCAAAAATTGAACGTTAGAAAAATGAGTATGGACATACGATAGTTTAACAATAAAAAATTGTCGAAATGTAGTTATAATAAAACAGCAAAATTGTTATGCGAAATAGAAAGAAATATAAGTAAGCCTTGAATATCAACATGCAAAAAACGATTGAAAGAAAAATTACCTAAAAGAAAAGGGAGTGTTAACGTGAAACGTGTAAAATTACTTTCAGAGCAGAGTATCGTAAGTCCCATTTTATTATTTTGCAAAACTATCGTAACTCCAATTTGCGATAGTTCATCATTCTGTATCATCAAAACTAAAGCAGATGGACTTACGATGCTTTAACAAAATAAACTGTAGTTTATAAAGATATCAAATCAACCAAAAACGCAATTTTGAAAAATTTGGACTTACGATAGTTCAGCTTAACGGCGACTAAGTCAACCAGTGCTGAGACCTCAAGAGTCAAGGGTACTTTTCGAGTACAGAGCTTTGACTCGTACTACTAAGTAGCTGGTTTGGTAGGTAGGCCTACACATAGGCGCCGACTTTTATTTTTGCACGGGGTGGCAGATAGCACAATATGGCAACCTATAAACTTTCAAACTGCATGTTTTTGTTTGATTTTTACTAAGCATTCGAAAATTGCATTTTTTTAATTTGAAAATAGATATTCATTTAGGGGGTGGAGCTAATTTTATTTCCGAGTATTTTATAGCTGTCATAATTTATAGCGATATTAAGCAGTTTAAAATTTTTCAAAAAAGATTTTTGGGAGAGGCAATGGAAAGATCGTATTTTATTGATTAATAAATCCCATTGTAAACCTAACAAATGTAACAATGACTTATGAAAAGTAACAAATAAAACGATCCCAACAACAAGGAAACAAATCGTAGCCACGTGTTGCGTAATCTTCACGTAGCTTGCTTGATGTTACGCAAGTATCATGCTTGTGACAAAAACAATCATTTTCTTCGCAATACTGTATTGGTTCACCTCTTGCTTTACGTTGACTTGAAGCGAAAACCAATAATCAAAAAAAGATTTAAACGTCCGTTCAAATTACATTTATTTGCAGTAAGTAATGTAACCTAAACGGGGTGGCTGCCATCATGCCATAGAGGTTATGGGGTGGCGTGGCTGGCCACCCCGCAAGTCGGCGCCAGTGGATGCATTAGACATTTGAATTTTTGTAGTGATTTTCAAGTGAAATAGAAGTGTTTTGTTAGTTGTTCGAGTGTGTTATTGTTCAAAATACATGTAAAAACTTACATACGAGTTATTAATTAGAGATTAGCATAAATTTGATGCTTAAAACAAAGTCATATATTATCATATATTTCAAAAAATAAAGTCATATTTTTCAATTTTTTAGGTAAAAAAATGGCCCTAGTAATAAGTAATAGCACAACGTCACTATCAAAGCAGTTGTTATTATTAGGGTAGGGCAGTCCGTGGTGCATTCCCAGGTCCAACGTCAATGCAGGTGAACAACGGTTGCAATTATTACAATTCAAGTACTTGACATTTCTTGGCACATTTTCTCAAATGATCAAAATATAGTCATCATAACACACATTATTACCTGATTTGTTGCCACACAAGTGTTGATGCGAGCCTTGCATTTCTCATCACGTCGGGAACAACGCCAGTATTTCTTAAGCCCGTCTGGACTATATTGAGCTAGTTGAAACATGTAGCCATCATGTAGAAAAACCTCACCTTTGCGCTGCGTACTAATCGATTCCTCTGCCATGATCAAGTAACATCAACTGAGAGTCTAACGAAGGAACTAACCAAAGGAATTTCAGGTCATGTAACGCCGAAACCCAGGTTTACTCTCAACTGCCACTTAGGTTTTAACTTCATCTTTTATTGCAAACGCTATTTGGCAACTGTCTTTTTTTCGTTGACACGTTTTCGCTGAGACTTTATCTCATTAACCCCTATTGGTAATCATGAAAACTGTTGTTCTCATGTAAAACACATATTTTGAACGAACCCAGACATCAAAACTCGTCATTTTTACATTGATTCAACGTCTGCAGACGTTGAATGAATGTAAAAATGACAGATTTTGCCGTCTGGGAAGGCACTCAAAGGTAAACACTGGATAAAATGCAAGAATGCAAAAGATACCATATTGTCGAATTAAAATACAAAATTCTCTAAATAAACAGAAGAACCGGACATACATTTCTCTGTTATCATTTTTAATGTAAAAAATTCCTTTTGTGGTCCCTTTGTCTGGAACAAATAAAAACTGTGCTGTTGAAATTTCCGATTGTAGTTTTGGTCTCAATCTCATCAACATGATTCGGAGTAAGCTGTTTGTTACGTAATTCACAAGGCTAATTGTTCTGTGGAGTGACCATTCTGTTGCTCCGGTTTTCTTTGGTAAAGTTATGAATATGGAACGTACCATATCACTAGGGATGTAACCGGTGTCATAAATATGATTTATGATCTCAGTGGTTAGGTCTAAACTCCACTCATCTAAAGCTTCGAGATCAAAATACAAAATTCTCTACAGTAAATAAACAGAAAGTGTCGTTGGATTTAGAATTTTGTAATAGTTGAGGATTCTAATATATTCTAAGTTTGCATGCAGACGGCGACGCATGATACATGTCAATTTTATCTGAGCAAACATTGATAGTTCAAAAATAAATTTAATTCGCTTTTTAGTTTTAAGATCTCAATGGTTAGGTCTAAACCCCACTCATCTAAAGCTTCGATGATTTCAACTATAAAAGAAGCGATATTACAACATTCTCTAAATAAACAGAAGACGTTGTCTATTTTATGTGAGCAAACAGTTCAATTTAATAGTTCAAACATTTTTCGCTAAATTTCATTTCAATTTGTTTTTCTTTGTCGGAATGCAAAAGAAACGATGTTGGATTACAGAAGGATTATCGTTGGATTTTCAAAAAATTGCCGAATAGGGAACTAACAGATAAAGACTGTAGCCCAATAGGGAACTAGCCGAATCGGATCAGCCAAATCGGACTAGCCGAATCGGGCTGTAGCCGAAAAGGGTAATAGCCGAATCGGACTAGCCGAATCGGATCAGCCGAATCGGACTAGCCGAATAGTAGCAGACCCGGTTATTCAACTGATTTGATTAGTATTAAGTGTCAGTACTAACATATTCAAAATCTTAAGGAATCCAACTTCCGGAAAGTGGTTATTTTCAAGATAGCTTCCAAGATGGCCGCCAAACGATTGAACAAAACAGTAAATTGACCATAACTCGGTCATCATATGACCAAAACATGTAGTTTTGGTGTCTATATCTAGGTTTTTATACCCTGTGAAGTCAATGAGACTATTGTCAGAATTGTTGAATTATCTGATAGCCTATAAATTCCATATGGCAATCCAAAATGGCCGCCAAACCATTAAAATAACAGTAAATTGACCATAACTCGGTCATCCTATGACCAAAGCATGTAGTTTTGGTGTCTATATCTAGGTTTTTATACCCTGTAAAGTCAATGAAACCATTCTCAGAATTGTTAAATCATCTGATAAACTATAAATTCAATATGGCAATTCAAGATGGCCGCCAAACCATTAAAATAACATTAAATTGACCATAACTAGGTCATCATATGACCAAAACATGTAGTTTTGGTGTCTATATCTAGGTTTTTATATCCTGTGAAGTCAATGAGACTATTCTCAGAATTGTTGAATTATCTGATAGCCTATAAATTCAATATGGCAAACCAAGATGGCCGCCAAACCATTAAAATAACATTAAATTGACCATAACTAGGTTATCATATGACCAAAACGTGTAGTTTTGGTGTCTATATCTAGGTTTTTATACCTTGTGAAGTCAATGAGACCATTCTCAGAATTGTTAAATTATCTGATAGACTATAAATTCAATATGGCAATCCAAGATGGCTGCCAAAACAATTAAAAATGTACAATAACAATGTATTGTTTATTAAAAAACCCGGTAAATTTCTATCACAGGGATTTCTATATATATTTGGGTTAACTGAGCAGGCATAAAGAGCTCATACGATGTGGTCATGTAGACTCTTGACATAATCAGCGTAAAGAAAGCAAATGGATCAAGTATTACTAATGCTCATCGCTGTCACTCTCGATATCATCGTCTGTAATTATGTGATTGCTGTATGGACACATGAACCAGTTTGGCATGGTCCACATCCAGCATGGTATGGTAGCACATATCTCCGGCAACTACAGTGAGGTGAACACGATTCGCAATTGCAGTGATTATTTTCAGTAGGTTGTCCGGGGCAGCTTTCATGTCCGTCATGATTGGAACCATCTGATTATTGTCTACTTTCCACCCCCAGTCTAGAGCATCCATACCATCGTCAGTAGCCTACCCATCCTGACCATAATCTGGTAGTAAACTCTGATGCAGTGGAATTTGGTAAAGGATGATGTAGGTGGCAAACGTTCAGGGTGAACAAAGGATTTGACTGTTTTAATTTTCTTGACCAATGTATTGTATCGCTGTGTTTCTAGGTTACTACTGCCATCGTTGCCAAACATAACGGTCATAGTTTTGTTTCCAAGATCCTTAATGATGTGGTCTGTCTGATTTGGGAGAATAAAGAAATTTGCACATTCTTTGATTATTGGTTGACTTTTCACTAGTTTCTTGAAAGCGTCTTCTTCCCGATACCAAATATCCTTGACGTTGAATCACAACCGGTAAATGCATGAATGAAGAGGAGCTGTAAGCATAATTATGTCTCGTCCGATGATTGCTTTGAGTTTGTTGATGTCGTGTATCTTGGTTGCGTAAGCCTTTTCGGAGCGGAAGTAGAGGTCTTTAATGTCTGGGTCAGTGTCAGCATCAGGCCCGGATTTAGGAGGGGGGGGCAGAGGGGGCAGTTGCCCCGGGCCCCCCGACTTTTGAAGGGCCCCCCTATGCGGAAAAAAATGTAATTTTGTGTTATTTTTTCCCTTTTGGCCTTTAAAGTTTTTGCAAAATGGTGTGCAGTACTGGACTGATGCTACTGTAGACGTAGAGATGGTTTTTCGCGCCGTAGCCGCAAAAATTTTTTTGCACGGGGGCCCCCTCGATCTAAAAGTGCCCCAGGCCCCCCATCAGCTAAATCCGGCCCTGGTCAGCATAGCGTAGTATCAATATTAAAAGGTCCGTGTCTTCACCAATTAAAGTCGTACTATGTCTATGAGGGCTGTCCATCTGCCGTCTTGACGATGTCAACATCTGCATCACCTGGACCGTTCATCACATTGCAGCTTCTATTCCTCAGTTGAGCAGAAATTAATCCTTCCTTGTTGGAAGCTCGAGGCAAGAACTGCTCCTTCTTTCCAATGAGCTTGGTGTCTACAGTAAAGTGAACAACCGGGTGGACGTTCATGCCGCGTCTTTGATGGGTATTGTCTTTGATAGACGGACCACCATATCCATCAAAGACCACCGTTGCTAAGCGATAATGACGAATGGTAAAATCTGCATACGACTGTGCAATAGACCCATAACTGTCTCCAGTTTCAATGGCACTCGATGCAACAAGAACCCTCCATCAAGGACGTAGTGATCGGTTTTCGAGGCAGATTCTTTCACTACTTCATAATCGGCTGACATCACACTGCACTGGCATGTTCTGCGATGGCAGTAGCTATTTGAGGCTTATCTTCTGCAAGAAACAGGCGAGGGTCTGGATGTTACGTGGCTGTCACAAGTAATACTCGTCTTCCTCTCAACTGGTCTGAGTTTTTGAGAAATGACAGCAACAAAACTGCGCTATATCAACTGGTTCAACAAGCTGTGATAACTTCAGTCGATCCAAACTTGTCTACGATTGCTGTTACATCGTTAGATACAGCTCTTAGCAATCAAGCATTGGACATGTCTGAGATTTCCCCGCGTGATCACGAAGAGGCAGACACCCGTATGTTTCTCCATGTGAAACATGGAAAATTCGATGCAATAGTCAAAACAGTAGGCTAGATACTGATGTGGTAATTATTGCAACTTTGTGTTTTGACAAGTTAGAACTCTGTAAACTATGGGTTGAATTTGGAGTTGGAGAAAAAACTCGCTTCATTCCAATCCATGATATTGTTTCATCTTCACCTCAATCTCCGATGATTTGCGCTTCTTTACTTTTGTTTTATGCTATCACAATCTGTGATACTGTTTCGTCTTTGGAAAAAAAGGCTTGGGATTGTTGGATGCTTAATCTTACCGCAATGTGTGGCTTATTTAACTCTCTGAATTTCTCAAGCTCACCTAGTTCTATAAATGACATACAAAAGTATGTCATAGCTCTTTATGGCAATGGTCCTACTATCACGGATGTAGACGAATGCCGTTATGATGTTTACCAATGGTTGCACTATTGAAAAGCTGCCACCAACGTCAGCTGCTCTGATGCAACATACACGCAGAGCGATACATCAAGCTGAAATACGGAAATCATGCCTCGTAAATGTTCAGCAACTACCTTCTCCTTTAGCTTAGGGTTGGAAACATAATGATGCAAATCAGCTTGTTCCGTTTTGTCAGTCTACTTGTGGCTCTCGATGTTCCAGTAAGAAAAACATCCATAAAATGCACAAGTCTTTGTTCATGCGAGTACGAAACATGCAATTCGACCACAAAATATTCAATCCCCTCTGATGTTTCATCTTCAATCCACATTGACGTTTCATCTCCAATCCACACTGATCATTCAAGAAATGTTTTTGACTTTCTAAACTCTATCTTGTAACTTGAAAAAACTTGTCGTACACGAATTTTTTTAACATCAAATTACATATGGTAGGAATTTAACATCGAAAACCGCTAGTTTTTTCATCTTGAATTAACAGTGTTAAGACTCTGACATTGCATCATCTGGGGTCGTCTATTAATTTGATTTGTAAATCATAATTAGGCCTACATATTATTTTAAATTTTAAAGTGGCATGACCAAAAGGGAAATTCACCCCTGGTAGCTGCTCTTCTGGTTATTCCCTTGATGACGTAATTATTGCGTCATACTGTACTGGAATTATTGTTATTACTTACAATTGTAAAATTTTAAGCTTTTGCAAAACTTATAATGAGAGTATTTGATCACTTTTTTCGGAATAAACTTATCTTTAGTTCCTGAATTTGAAGTTATCCAGTTTTAATAATGTAATGATGACGTCATAAAAGATGCAATCATGACGAAACTACTTTTAGGAATTGTGAAATGGTTTTAGTAACCGGTACTCCAACTAAAACCAACAGCAAACGACCAAAATAGATTAAAAAAGCAAAAAATATATGTGATGACGTCACAATGAAGTCATAAATCAAATTATTTTGTGTTTATTTTGTCTCACTTATTTGTATGTGCTTTTCAAGTTAAAATATACAAAAATCAAATATGTAATTGCACAAAAATGACGTAAAAAGAGCTGAAACGTGATTTCTGGGGAAATCCCCGATTTGGGGGTGATCACGTAACCCAAAAAGTTGCGGCACCCACTAAAATCAAAGTTGGGTTGATCAACTGCAAAAATATGCAAAAAAAACAACGTGTAACACGTTTAGCCTAAAGATTCCCCTAAGGGCTTGCACTGTTTAGGGATGGGCAAAATAGAATAATTAGCTATTCTAGAATTATTTTAGAATAATTTTTCTAATTTCGAATACCTATTCTAGAATAATTTTGTTTAATTTCAGAAAATGTCAAAAAGCTTTGTTTTTATTCTGGTTTTATTGAGGACACATAATGGAAAAGCGGCAACGAAACGTAACACAACAGTAACTGCCCAGGAGAGCAAGTCTTTGTTAATTGTTACAGTGAAGAATGTTTAAAGCTTCTAAATGCTCGCCAGCTGTCTGAGTTGCAATCGCAGTTTTGATGCTGTTAATCCCGCACTCGCGAAGGATCTTTCTGAGGATGCAGAAGTGGCAGGAGTGGCTAAATACTTCCTCTCAAGATCAAACAACGACGGAAACTTTTCTTAATTTTTGTTCCACCATTTAATTGCATCTTTGTTTTTCACTTTTGCCTAAAGGTACAATCGGATTTCTTCGGCAGCTGAAAACTGTTCGTTGTCATCATTACTTGATGCTGAAGTATTTGTCACTTCAACACCGGAGCTCCATAGATCAATCTATATTGGATTGCTGCATTGTTGTGGAACTTCCGACGCTAGGTGTAGCGGTAGCCTCACCCAGAGTTGAATTGTGTTTCATGTTTAGTACGATAAAAATAGATGGAAATCCACAGCACAACAGTCTTCCGACGTCCTCAAACCGCATTGGTAATGGGAGCTGGCTAGTCGTTTTCGCTAGAGCGAATAGCTATCGCTAGGGATGCACAATACAGAATATCGAATCTTAGAGATTCGAATCTCAATGTATTCGAATCGCATTTGCAGTTTTTTTTCGGATATCAGGATTCGAAAATAAATCTGTTAAATGAACAGTGTGCAACGTTAAACAAACGTAAAGTTAATATTTTCCGTCTTGCACGCCGACTTTTTTCTTCATGGAGTGATTATTCCAAGCACCTTTTTTCTTCCTTCATAGGGTTCACACAATTATCAGAATTGCAGACATGCATTGCGTTCCCGTACGAGTGAATAATTTGTGTGTGCGGCCACACGTGTGCTGTACCGTACAGTGCATTTGCGCGCGCATTGATTCACTCACCACGCGCTTGAGATTCGTGAAAAAGAAAATGTTCACTGTAAACTATTTTGCTAATAGTGATAGTGAACATGTTCATTAGGGTGGCCCTTAAAAATCATTTTTCTGAAATTTACTGCTCCAAACCCTTAAAAAGTTTCGTCCTTACAAAAAATGAGGTCTTGCAAAAAAAATTTAAATTTGAAGATAATTTAGAGGGTGCACAAGACCCCTCAAGTTCCGCATCCCCCTAAAAATGCAAAATTTGGATATCTCGAAAACCGCTTGAGCTAGAGATGTGCTTTTGGTGTCTAAAGATGCAGAAGACAAGGTTTTCTATATGCTTTCTGAACATTGAATATGCCTATCTTAAGTAGAAAAGCAGTAATTTTAAAAAAACTACTTTTTAGGGGTTTTGCGTGTAAGATTCATAGTTAAACAATAGTGCAGACCAAAAACCACAATTTTACAATTTACCTTTCTAACCTGTTAAATTGTGATGTTACAAGTAAACAAATAGAACATTGCAAACATGTGTTTTAGGGTGGTAGGGTGGTCCTCACACAAATAACAAGGTCGGGTAAGGTGGTCCTTACGAGAAAATGCATGTAAATTCTGAGATTCGGTAATTTGTTTTTGAAAAAGGCTACAAAAGCACTTCTTGTAATCAAAAATAGGAAAACAATGCACAATAAACTACCGTATATGATACAAAGCATAAGCTTAGCATTATGACAAATTATTGGGCTTTATCGGAATATCAATCACTGACGGCAAAATTAACTAGCTATTCGCATTGCCTTGGCATGAAAATCACATAGTTTTTCTGTCCGCATTGTTAATTGTTTGCCAACACATGCTTGTCAGCTAAAGTGGCTTTATTGCAGTTTGGAAATCGTTTCCGAAGGTCTGCATTCACCTGCATCAGATACTGAACCTGTTCTTCATTGTAAGTGAGGATGCGGTTATTATTCCTCTATGAAAGCTACACCTCGCTCAGCGTGGTCATCTGTGACAGTTAGAGTGTCTACTATGTTTGATGCCTCACAGTAACCATCACAGATTGCCCAAGTTTCTGGATCCTGTTCCAAAAACTCAGTTGATATGTCCAGTTTTTTGAACAGTGACAATGACCCCTTAATGACCTGGTCAGACAACTCCAGTCGATCAGTCATTGCAGAATTGATTGTCCGTCGTTAAGGGGCATCCTCAGTTTCTTCCCGCTCTTGTATTGCTTTAACCATGAGTCTTTAGGTTTGGGCCGATACAGAACGATCAAAAAAGGCAAGGGAAGCTAGTTCTTCAGACAGATACCACAGGTGGGAGAAAAACGTGGATAATACAGCATTCGACACTGCAGTGTTAATGCTGGAATATGTTTTAAAAGACTTCAAAAGATTTAGATCGTTATTCGGGGCTGCAGCAGGAGATTCTATCTATGCCTTAAAGTACAATTTTGTAGCAAAAATACACATCTGCAAGAGCCCACTCCTTTCTCTTTCTGCAAGTTTGAACTGGTCATAAAACATCCAAACTTTTAATGAGTACAAAATCTTCGACATCCATCTAGCATGATGCATTGGGCCAGGAATTATAAAATGAACACCTCTCGGAGGAATAGCTCCCATAAAAATTAATGAGTGCTCTATAAATTTTCTGTTATCATCATCATCACGTAAATCTTTTCTTTCCTTCAAAGATTTTTCAGCCCAAGCTATTATAGATCCACATCGATGACTGTATCAGCTATTTCTTTGTTTTCAGCTATTGTGGTGAACCTCGTCTTGCCTATAAACTCCCAGCTTGTTTGAAATCTTTTAAATACCAGAACATCTGGTGAAGCAGTGCTTCTCATGATTGTGGTAAAAGCTGTTTGTACTAGCAGCTCATGAATATGATGGCAGCATGCTAGATACAATAGATCTTTTTGTAGCTCTTGTTCAATGAGGACACATGAGCCAAGCTTTCGCTCTGTGTTGGAAGCAGTAGTGTCAAATGATAATGCAATCACTTGTTCTATTAGGCCCCATTCATTGAGAGCTTCTACAGCAGCTTTTGCTTGTTTTGATCCCATACCGTTTGGCTATTTTGCTACTTGCAACAGCTGAGAAACCCCATTACCACTTACAATAATCGGCAAGCGGTCGACATGCTGTTTGGTTGTTAAGTCTCTGAGAAGCTTTCCATCCCAGTTGACAACCGCAAGAGCATTAGCTCGGAACTCAGCTTTAAGTTTTACATGAATTTTATGAAGTTTTACATTAGCTCGGAACTCAGCTAGACTTAGGGACATGAAAACAGTACTTACAGGTTGTTAAAGGTTATGAACATTGTGTATCTGATGCCCAGGTCGCTGGATTTCTAGTCACTTTAAACAGTGCTATTTGTTTACTTGTAACATCTCAATTTAACAGGTTAGAAAGGTAAATTGTAAAATTGTGGTTTTTGGTCTGCACTATTGTTTAACTATGAATCTTACACGCAAAACCCCTAAAAAGTAGTTTTTTCAAAATTACTGCTTTTCTACTCAAGATAGGCATATTCAATGTTCAGAAAGCATATAGAAAACCTTGTCTTCTGCATCTTTAGACACCAAACGCACATCTCTAACTCAAGCGGTTTTCGAGATATCCAAATTTTGCATTTTTGGGGGGATGCGGAACTTGAGGGGTCTTGTGCACCCTCTAAATTATCTTCAAATTTAAATTTTTTTTGCAAGACCTCATTTTTTGTAAGGACGAAACTTTTTAAGGGTTTGGAACAGTAAATTTCAGAAAAATGATTTTTAAGGGCCACCCTAATGTTCATTATTCTGCTTATCTTAACAATTCTGTCAATATATTTTAGCCAAATTTATTTTGGATTAACCACATATTTCATACACTTCTGCTGCTTAGAGACTAAAAGCCCATGAGTCTGGTGCTTTGGGGAAAAAACCCTTACTAATGCTACCCCAGTGTAATTTCGCCAAAGCCAGGCTTGGCCAGCACAATTTATGATTAATATTAGTTTAGTTAGTATGAATGGATTGTTTATCAGAGTTGTATTTGCAAACTTTTCTTGACATTTTAGCATCAGTACTCAGTAGGTTTATATTGTGTGTACTGCAATCTTTTTACTATGACTGTGGCATGTTTATTGTAATATAGGCCTAAGCAGTATGATGACCAAGTTCTTGTAGTAGTTAGAGGGTGCGGTCGCTCGCTTTCAAAATGTTCACTATTTTGAGAAAAAATCTGGCAACCCTCATCGTATGATGCTTGATTTATCATATGTTGTACTCTTTTGACATGTGATACTAATACAATTCAAAATAATGTACCAACAAATATTTTTGCTTTTTGTTCGATATCATTTGGAAAAAATTGCCGCGTAATTTCAGAATAGATTCGAAATTCTGGATTCGAAATTAAGTATATATATATTCTAGAATATTCTAGAATAGCCAGGTATTCTGTATTGTGCATCCCTAGCTATCGCTGAGCCGAATGTAATTGATCGGCGAAAAATCAATAAAAAATTTTGGTAGTCGGAAAAGGGGATAGTTTCATTTCGGTTTGGAAAATTCGATTCGAAATGTGATTTCAATTCGAATAATTAGATATTCGGATTGCACCTATTCGAAATTCTATATTGCCCATCCCTACTCGTATTCAATAATTTCAACTTCAATCTTTGTATTAATATTATGCAAATTACGCCACTATTTATAGCCGGGTAGTTTTGACCAATAACTTTCAGAACGAGATTAACTGCGGGAAGCCAGACTTAGAAGTAGAGCTTGTCAGATCGTTTTAATTGTTAAAATTTCTCTACTGACTTGTTCACAAAGGTTAATTAGTACCGTATGAAATGTTATAGACCAAAACGTGAATATGGTTAAATATCTGGAGTTAAATATCTCTGTTTGACTGTGCGTCCAAATTTAATCAGTTGTCTTCAAAAACAAAAGAGTGTAACTGACCTCCTGTGATGTTTGTGAAGCTGCTAGAAACGAGATTAACTGCGGAAAGCCAGACCTACACTTCGAGTTTACCAGACGTTTCTGATTAGTAAGACTTTTCAGCAGACATGTTCATTAACATCAAAAAAGCAACAAATGAATTAGTAGCACCTTCTTATTTTTGTGAATTACTGAATTAGTAGCATTTGTAAATTAGTAGCACCTTCATATTTTTGTGTAAAAAATTAAAATTGCTATCATGGCAAATGAAATTTCTAATGCATTTAAAAATATTCATGTTAGTGAGAAATAACCAAGTCTCATCTTTATTTTGTTAAGTGTAAAAACAAATTTCATATTTTTGTTGGTGTAAAAATTGAAATTGCTACCATGATAAATGAAATCACTACAGACAGTATTAAAAAAAACAATTAATTTTAGTAAGAAATGACCAAGTCACGCAAAATTATGTAATACGACATTAGGTCTCAGCACCGTTGGTGTCATTCAGACTGCGGCATGAAGTCATGTATCTAAGACACTTTGTTGATTTCATTATGCACTGCCTTGAAATCAAGGGCAGCTTTCTATCTCTATCCAGCTGCATCTAGTAGATGGAATAATTCACAAAACACTTCAATAGCAAGCGTACACAGTACCATAGGCGCCAGGTTTTGAAAATTGCCGGGGGGCAAACTTTCTAGCCGACCATTGCTTACATTCAAAATGCTGATGTTTGTTTGTCAGCATTGATGTTTGTTTGCGTCTATCTGCCATTGTATATCGCCAAGCTTTATAATGTAGGCTCAGGCCATGCTGGGACAGGCGGACATGTCCGCCGTCCCAGCATGTGATGTCCGCGGAAGTAACATCTAGATCGGTCATATTTGTCAGAGAAATTACACAGGAACTCATCATCATCATAATCCATCGTCGGTTTGTTCCCCACTAGTGGGGGTGGCCGATTGTAGTGGGGGTGGCCGATTGTCTAGCGATACAAATCGTCATTGCATAGCACGAACAATTGTTGCAAGAATATAATTTCCCGCGCATTCTAGCGCGCATCTAGAAAGTGTGAATCCTGTATCCCTTAGCTTCCATTCAAGGAGGAAAACTTTGGATTCTTACGTTGCTTCAACGATTGATGACATTGAATCAGCGTAACAAAGGTGAATTCTTCGCTAAGAATCGATAGGAGTACAGGTACTTCTACACTAATCACGCGCAATTTAGTTCACGTTTTACGTCACAATGTCTGGCTTTGATCTCCGAGTAATAATGATACTGCAAGGTTGGTTGCTAAATTAGATTATACGAGTAGGCTATTACAGCAAGATGCAACAAAACTTATTAAGTTTTGGTATTACAGTAAAAAAGAAAAGACCCAAGGAAAATTCACTTTCGCTCACATGACACGCAAAAATAAACTTAAAGAAAAAAGCCTGTAAAACTTTGCACAGCAGAAAATAGTACTAGTAGCGTTGGTGTAGAAATTTTCCGACTCCTGCCCAGAGCATTGTGACGCAATAAGCAACACGACCTCGTTCGGTGGAAGTTAATCAGTTACGTGACGTATTGACCAGCTACACGGCGCTTTGACTCTTCAAGCGCAAGTCGTTGGTTTGATGAAAGCCTTTCAGAGTGACTTTACGGATTTTTTAAAAAGCCTTCTTGCCTTTGTTTCAATCCAAGATCCAATACTCGATTATAAATTGGGGAAGAGCAAACTCTACATTGCTTGCTCCACTACAAGTGTTACAAAACAAGCTCATTCGATCCTGCTTATTTTTGCCGAGGTCAACAAATACAACTGTTCTTTATCACCAATTTAATGTGCTCAGAATTGACGATATTATTAAATTAGAAACTGCAAAATTTATGTACAAATATGTGCACAAAATGCTGCCCCGGGCCTTTGCTGGCTGCTTTATTTTTGTAAATGAAATTCACCATCATAAAACCCGTCAGAACCAAAAAAACGATTTATATTTGCCTTTTACAACGTCAAACTCTGGTAAGAAGATGCTATGTTTTAATGGAGTGAAACTATGGAATCAAGTACCGTACCAAAAGAAATAAAAGAAAAGTCTTACAATGTTTTTAAATTTAAATATAAATGTTTATTAAAGAATTTGTACAATGATCACTCCTGAAACGTATCATCCGCTTATTTCTCTACACAATGTTTTTTTTATGTTGCCCTGTGTTATTCCATTGTTAATGTATATATTGTTAATTCCATTGTTAATTTTTACAAATTAAATTGCTGGTATTGTGCTATATATTATATATATACCGTATGTGTTAATGTTCTTAATTTTGGGTCTTTTGTTTAAATGTTTGGGTGGCAGCTGACTTTGGTGACCTTTTGGTCTTTCGCTGCCATCCTTGTTGTGCGAATTATTTGTGTTTATTGTCTTTTTGCTTTTTGTGTCTTTCTTTTTTGCCAACAAAACAAAAAAATAAACTGAACTGAACTTCTAAAACCGTAGTTAGAGTTCTGAAATGGCGAAGAATTATTATCAAGATAAAGTGATTAAGCATGACGATCGACGGCTAAAACTGGTGTGTGTGTCCGCCGTGAGACTTAGTTTGTCCGCTGAGATAACTGCTCAGACCGGACACGTTTGTCCGCCGTCAACAAAAACGAATTTCGAGGCCTGTAGGCTACTTCGAATTATATGCTGGTCACTTTGAACTTTAGCTCTTAATACGAGTAGATACTAAACTGAGCAAACTGCACCTCGTTATTGACACTCCAAGACAAAAAAAAGCGGAAGAAATCAAGAAAAACGTTTTTCAATCATTGTTTGCTTCAACGGCACCATGCTGGCGTTTATCAGCTACTGTACTTCTGTTTCTTTTGTTATCTTAGGAGCAGCGCTCTTGTTGCAACAAGTAAATCTTTTAATTGAGATCGATCCGCAATGAAGGTCAAACTAACGCAAATCTGAACTTAGAAACATTTGATTTAGGATTTTTTTTTAATAATTTGCGGGGGGGGCAGCCACTCCGAGCTAAATTCATGGGGGGCGCCGCCCCTCCGGAGTCGACGCCTATGCACAGTACACACCACTAGACGTCAATCTCAGTGACCTGCCTAAGTCAGTGGTTCAAACTCTCTACAAGTAGGCTATCTAAAACTGCCAAGATTAAGCTAATAAGCTTGCAAAGAAACTTTCTCAAAGATAAAGATTTGCACAATCAATGAAATAGCATAGATCTTGGCTGAAAATGAAACCAGCATTATGTACATATAATGTTGCTTTTAATTAACCCAAGCTATACAAAAACAGCCAAACTGGTATCATACCTGAAATTATTTGTTGAAAGAACTTTCTTGCTTCGTTTTCATGGAGTTTTCCATGTTTGACAATATAATCAAACAACTCACCACCAGGAACATATTCCATGATCATAAAAATGTCTGTGGGCGTACATATTACTTGATACAGCTTTATGATATGAGGATGACGAAAAAGCTTCAGATTCTGTATCTCCCGCTTTAACTTTCCAACCACATCCAAGGATTTTAGTTTTTGTCGATTAAGAATTTTGACAGCTACTTGATATCCAGTGATTTGATGTGTAGCTGTTTTCACTTTTCCAAATGTTCCAACCCCAAGGGTTTCACCCAGCACATAATGCCCTAATTTTATCCCACTTAGTGAATTGTTGCCATAACTAGTTCTAGCATCGCCAGTATGAGCCATCTCTGCAAAGCACAGTAATACAAGACTATCATGCAGTTTAATGATTTCAAAACAGTAATTTAGGCTAAAAAAGTATATAACTAAGCAGTACGATCTATAATAAATCGAGTTTCGTTTTTAGCAGCATGATTGTCATTTATTTCACAAGTGTATCTACACTTGTAAGATAAGCAACATATTGCAAAGATGATCAACAACAAAATCAAAACATGATTTGGATGTGATCAAAAGAATGCAGTTGAGATTGATGTAGGCGTGTGTTAAAAAAACAATGAGGATTGGGTCAAAAACTTATTGCTTTTTGAAATGCATGGTCACCGAAGACCAATTGGGTAAGTTAGATAAATGCTGTGAGACATGCATTGGGCTGGTGACATGAGATAAAGATCATAAACATTGGAGAGAATGAGTTAGAAACAAAACTGTTCCACCTCCATGCCAGCATAAAACGTTTCTGCAAAAGAAGATAACTATCTTCTCGAGTGTACAGAGGTACAGTAGGTAGTAACGCGTTAGGTTCATGCCGCTAAGAGATAGCTACTTTTTTGGTTTGGTTACTTTACACAAAAGGTGATGTGCTCTTTAATTGCACTGCACAAGACATTTGTTGACGAAGCACTAGGGTGTTGCAGGCGCCCCGACCCTCTTGGATTTTGCTTACCTTTTTTGTGGTACTGTGTTTAGATCAGTAGACCACAAATATGAAGTTTCAGAAATTTTCATCGACGTTTACCTCTACCGCCGAGGCCATTTTGAGGCCCACATTTTGATTTTTTTCATGTTTTTTGCCACTAAAGGGCAGTGTATAAGTTTTGCAATATTGGGGGTATATTTAAAAGATGCTCTATGATGTTCTGAATAATGTTAAAAAAAAATTGGAGAAATGGGATAAGTATATCCAAAAATATTCAAGTTTTGTCACTAATTTTTTGCACAATACTGCCCCTAGTGGTGAAAAGAAAAATTGAAATATCTTAAAAACCACTCGTCATATTGTTATGGAACTTGCATGCACCCCCCTATTTTCATGGGTAAGGAATTTGATTTTAGCAATATTTTTGCAAAATATTACCACTAGAGGGCGGTAATTCTAATTTTGAAATATTTTTCTGTAAAAAGGCGATATTGTTGCATTTCTTGAGCTGTGCTATGTGAAGAAAACAATTTCATGGCTTATGCACAACAAAATTTATTCAATTGTAAAGAAACTGCATCATGCAGGGCAGGCACTATATCAAATCCAAACAGGCAATGTTAGTCTTAATTAACACAATTTCCGCAAAGGCAGTTGTGCATCTTCATTGTGTTGATAAACAACGTTTTCTAAGATTTAGTATCTTTCTTCGATCCTCCTCCACCACTTGAATATAGTTTTGCGGATTTTTTTCTTGCTTTGCTAGATGAAGAAAGTCGGATACCAGTTTTACCCCTCTGCTGAATCATTACAGACTCTGAGTGCACTTATGATACCATTAGCATTAACAGAAGCAGATACCATTAGCAGAAGCATAGCCATCATCTATTTCCCACTCTTTTGGGTGTTTGGCAAGAAAAGTTGTTGAAATGTGCAAAAGTACAAAAAACATTTTGCTGCTGGCATTTGCATAGGAGCACAATGACAATGAGTTATCATTAACAATGTCTGGCAGCTCTGGCTTACTGTATCCATTACCGAACCTGTTTGTAACCTGGCCATGGAAACTTGCATTTAAATGCAGCAGAGTTCCAGCCAAAGCTTCCTTTTCATCCATATGACTTGTTTGTCCCATAGAACTAAGGGGATCAGCTCCCTAGTTACATACCATGTGTGCCTACCTAAAGCTTTTAAAGCAGCAACACTGATAATTTTGTCTATTGCACCATAGCTTTTGATGTCACTTACCAGTTGCAAATCTTTTCGGGGTGCTGATGCAGCATTTGGACAGTTGAACCACCATCCATAATATACAAAAGTCAACAAATCGCTCTATGTTTTGTATTTGTGACTTGGAAATGATTCCTTGTGGTAGAAAGTCTTGCAGCATTACTATAAGTAACTAATAGAGCTGCTTTCCCATCCACCTTGCTCAATGGACTGCACCGGATTTCATGAAGTTGTACTGTCCACTGTTGATTCCAATGTACACCGCCATCAGGTCTAAAAGTTCTTAGTAGTCACCCCTCTGATAATTTTGCATATCTCTCTCAAAATTTATAAGTGCTTCCACTTTTCTGCTTTGAGTTGTTACAAATTTTCCCAACTCCTGAGGAACTTTGATATGCAATACAGCTGCAGCGTGTGGGGTTGCATCGAATCCTTTCTTCTGGAATCTTTTGAGATCTTGACGTTTCGATGGAGATCTTGACGTTTCGACTTTCAGGGCTTCCTACACATGAGAAAGTATAACTTCTCCAGTATGTTTTCTGCATGCTAGGCAGAGAAGTGGTTTGTCTAGCTTTATTTGAAGAAAAATGCATGCAGCAGAGAGATGGCTAAGGATGGAAAAAGTTTTGGGTGTTGTTGTTTTAAATTTTTCTTTTTTTTCATTCCATCTCTCTGCTGCATGCATTTCTCTTCAAATAAAGCTAGACAAACCACTTCTCTGCCTAGCATGCAGAAAACATATTGGAAAATGTGGTGCAGTCCATTGAGCAAGATGGATGGGAAAGCAGCTATATTGCTACAAGATTGTAATGCTGCAAGACTTTCTACCACAAGGAATCATTTCCAAGTCACAAATACAAAAATTAGAGTGATTTGTTGACTTTTGTATTTAACGAATGGTGGTTCAACTGTCCAATTGCTGCATCAGCACCCCGAGACAATTAGCAACTGGTAAGTGACATCAAAAGCTATGATGCAGTAAACAAAATTATCAGTGTGCTGCTTTAAAAGCTTTAGGTAGGCATACATGGTATGTAACTAGGGAGCTGATCCCCTTAGTTCTATGGGACAAACAAGTCATTATGGATGAAAAGGAAGCTTTGGCTGGAACTCTGCTGCATTTAAATGCAAGTTTCCATGGCCAGGTTACAAACAGGTTCGGTAATGGGTACAGTAAGTCAGAGCTGCCAGACATTGTTAATGATAACTCATTGTCATTGTGCTCCTATGCAAATGCCAGCAGCAAAATGTTTTTTGTACTTTTGCACATTTCAACAACTTTTCTTGCCAAACACCCGAAAGAGTGGGAAATAGATGATGGCTATGCTTCTGCTAATGATATCATAAGTGCACTCAGAGTCTGTAATGATTCAGCAGAGGGGTAAAACTGGTACTATATCCGACTTTCTTCATTTAGCAAAGCAAGAAAAAAATCCGCAAAACTATATTCAAGTGGTGGAGGAGGAACAAAGAAAGATACTAAATCTTAGAAAACGTCGTTTATCAACACAATGAAGATGCACAACTGCCTTTGCGGAAATTGTGTTAACTAAGACTCACATTGCCTGTTTGGATTTGATATAGTGCCTGCCCTGCATGATGCAGTTTCTTTACAATTGAATAAATTTTGTTGTGCATAAGCCATGAAATTGTATTCTTCACATAGCACAGCTCAAGAAATGCAACAATATCGCCTTTTTACAGAAAAATAGTTCAAAGTTAGAATTACCGCCCTCTAGTGGTAATATTTTGCAAAAATATTGCTAAAATCAAATTCCTTACCCATGAAAATAGGGGGGTGCATGCAAGTTCCATAACAATATGACGAGTGGTTTTTAAGATATTTCAATTTTTCTTTTCACCACTAGGGGCAGTATTGTGCAAAAAATTAGTGACAAAACTTGAATATTTTTGGATATACTTATCCCATTTCTCCAATTTTTTTTTAACATTATTCAGAACATCATAGAGCATCTTTTTAATATATCTCCAATATTGCAAAACTTATACACTGCCCTCTAGTGGCAAAAAACATGAAAAAAATCAAAAAGTGCGCCTCAAAATGGCCTCGGCGGTGGAGGTAAACGTTGATGAAAATTTCTGAAACTTCATATTTGTGATCTACTGATCTAAACACAGTACCACAAAAAAGGTAAGCATGGTGAAACCAAGATTTAAATTTCATGGGGCGCCTGCAACACCCTACGAAGCACCTAAACATAAATTTAACTAAAAGTGCAATTAAAGAACACATCAGCTCGTGTATAACATTGCAAGGATAATGTTTCAATCAATCAAAGATAAGAGTTAAACTGACTGGTAAAGCGGTGGTCGAATACCTTTGTGGCAGAATTAGTGGTGCGATACTGACGAGCCCAGCCTCATGGGCGAAACACGATGTCTATTGCTGTCAATTCTTGCTACAAATCGGCTGCCGAGAAACAGACAATTATTTGCTTGTGGCTGGTCCTTCCTTTTATGTGTGTTCTAATTGGTGTCAGTTCAAGAAGATGTACAAATTTAAGAGCATTTTAGCAGATTCAGCACAAATTACACTTTATTTAAATAAAGAAGCAAGTGAACCAAGGCAAGAAATTTCCCTAAAAAATTGGAGGTGATAAGGCGGAATGCAGGCGCGAATGAAAAAACACCCACCCGCTATATGCTAAATGCTAGACAAGCTCAGTGTGAACCCCGCATAAGAGTTTTTTTCGGGGGGGGGGCCATAAAATTTGAAAATCAATTAAAAAGAAAGAAAAAGCTAAACAGATATGAACAATGATACTACGACATATACGATATGCTAGAAAATAGACATTAAAACAACCATTTTTATCAATTGTGATGCCGAGGGACTAATATCATCTGTTTAGAAGCATATCAAACCATTTGATGCGGAAACATACAATTTTTCACAAAATTTCGGGGGGGCCCGGGCCCTCTGGGCCCCCCCCATAAATCTGCGCCTGGCGGAATGGATATGTTTTTTTTGACAATTTTACTGTGTTTTTACAATAAAAACATTAAACCAACGTGAGTGTTGAATATAACTACCTAGAATGACATAAAATTTACCAAATTGCATCAATTCAACTAAAAATTTACCCAATTAAACTTTAAAAATACGAAACGTTTGCAAGTTGCAACTAAATGTGTTGTAGCTATCTAATTTCTGCTCGCATTTTAATTTTTACAATAAAAGTACCAATCTAACGCAACTGCAAAGAGTAAGTCTTGCTTTATGCACGTGGAAAGTTTCAGGTTTATATCTTATCTACAAAACGGGCAATCGTCGTTCAAACGTAGCCGCTGGGCGACACTTTTTTCCAATGCGTTGTAAAGGCGAATCGATCCTTATTCAGTATAAGCCACCCCTGTTTGCTGCGATCGGTAAATAGTCCTTCCACTAAACTTGCTGTAGTTTTCTCGTTTCTGCTCGGATTTTAACAATTTTGCCATCGTTGGAAAGCACGATCATACATCTACACGAATCAATTAAACAGTAGCACAAAATAAGTAGGCTACTAACTTTATCTTGTGATAACTTAAACTTCACCAACTTGTAACGATTCTCAGCAATTTAATTTTTACAATAAAATCATTAAATCTTTGCAAACTAAAAGAACATGTCTTGCTTTATGCCAGGGTTGTTGGTATTTTACCCGACCCAAAAAAACCCGGGTGGGTTTTTTCAATAAAACCCACTTAAAAAAACCCAAAAAAACCCATAAAAAACCCAGAGCATCATATTTGTCCAGTTTTTATAAGAAAATTAAAAAAATGAACAAAAACACTACAAAGCACTTAAAACAAACTTTAAATTAGGACTTAAGGATGTGATTGTGAAGTAAATTTCCAAGAATAAACTGAAAACGCAGTGGATATTGTACAGTACACAAAAATCAAGTAATGTCACTTTGTGTATACTACACTAAAACTCATTTATGCAAGAAGGCCTTATAGTTAAACTGGTGAAAGTACTACTCTACTGTAGTCTGTATATATGATGTGTAATGCAATTTAGGAGGCTATTTACCAATTACAGATTCTGGATTCTAACGCATGGCTCTTTCAGAGCATTTGCCTAAATGGCCACGCAATTGCTCATCCATTAATATATATAATGCATATATATATAAATGATAAAAAATATTTAAACATGATAGCATAAATGCTCCTTGCCTTCAAATCTAAAGCAAATGATGCAATAATGTGATTTCTACCACGGTAGCATTAACTTGGTATAGAAATCAGTGGATGATGCAACATCCAACTTGATCTTGAAATTAATGGATGATGCAACATTCAAGCAACAACAGCCCTAGTGGATTATTTTATTGAGTTATGCAAGCATGTACTGTGAGTGAAAGGCACTTCATTCGTAAAAAGTAGTTTTGAGGTGAAATAAGCATGAATCTACTCTTTATTAAAAAACCCAATAAAACCCAAAAAAACCCGGGTTTTTTTAAAAAAAAACGGGCGGGTTGGGCTTTTTTAAAAAAACCCGGGTTTTTCTCAACCCTGCTTTATGCACATGAAAAGTTTCAAGTTTATATCTCATCTACCAAACGAGCAATCGTTGTTCAAACGTAACCGCCCAGCGAAGCTTTTTTCCAATGCATTGTAAAGGCGAATCGATCCTTATTCAGTATACGCCACCCCCTCTTTGCAGTGATCGGTAAATAGTCCTTCCACTGAAAGTGCTGTAGCTTTCTCATTTCTGCTCGGATTTTAACAATTTTGCCATCGTTGGAAAGCACAATCATACATCTACACGAATCAATTAAACAGTAGCACAAAATAAGTACTAGCTTTATGTTGTGATAACTTAAACTTCACCAACTTGTAACAATTTTCAGCAATTTACTTTATACAATAAAATTATTAAACTTTTGCAGATTGAAAGAGTATGTCTTGCTTTATGCACATGAAAAGTTTCAAGTTTATATCTTATCTACAAAACTGGCAATCGTCGTTCAAACGTAGCCGCTCAGTGACACTTTTTTCCAATGCATTGTAAAGGCGAATCGATCCTTATTTAGTATACGCCACCCCCTGTTTGCTGTGATCGGTAAATAGTGCTTTAACTAAACTTGCTGTAGTTTTCTTGTTTCTGCTCGGATTTTAACAATTTTGCCATCGTTAGAAAGCACGATCATACATCTACACGAATCAATTGGCTACAAATCCAAAACAAGTACTATGGGTTTGAATGGGTTTGAAAATAAGTTTTGAAAACAAGTTTGAAAACAAGTAGCCTACTATGGGTTTGAAAACAAAGACTATATTTATCTTGTAATAACTTAAACTTCACCAATTATACCGATTCTCAGCAATTTAATTTTTACAATAAAATCATTAATCTTCTGCAAATGGAAAGAGTATGTCTTGCTTTATGCACATGAAAAGTTTCAGATTTATATCTCATCTACCAAACGAGCAATCGTTGTTCAAACTAAACCGCCCAGCGAAGCTTTTTTCCAATGCATTGTAAAGGCGAATCGATGCTTATTCAGTATACGCCACCCCCTCTTTGCAGTGATCGGTAAATAGTCCTTCCACTGAAAGTGCTGTAGCTTTCTCATTTCTGCTCGGATTTTAACAATTTTGCCATCGTTGGAAAGCAAGATCATACATCTACACGAATCAATTAGCTACAAATCCAAAACAAGTACCATCTTTTTCTTGTAATAACTTAAACTTCACCAACTTGTACCGATTCTCAGCAATCAATAAAATTATTAAACTTTTGCAAATTGAAAGAGTATGTCTTGCTTTATGCACATGAAAAGTTTCAGATCTATATCTCATCTACCAAACGAGCAATCGCTGTTCAAACTAAACCGCCCAGCGAAGCTTTTTTCCAATGCATTGTAAAGGCGAATCGATCCTTATTCAGTATACGCCACCCCCTGTTTGCTGTGATCTGTAAATAGTGCTTCTACTAAACTTGCTGTAGTTTTCTCGTTTCTGCTCGGATTTTAACAATTTTGCCATCGTTGGAAAGCACGATTATATATCTACACGAATCAATTAAATGCAAGCACAAAATAAGTACTATATTTATCTTGTAATAACTTAAACTTTACCAATTTGTACCGATTCTCAGCAATTTAATTTTTACAAAAAAATCATTAATTCTTTACAAATTGAAAGAGTATGTCTTGCTTTATTCACCTGAAAAGTTTCAGGTTTATATCTTATCTACAAAACGAGCAATCGTTGTTCAAACTTTATCGCCCAGCGAAGCTTTTTTCCAATGCATTGTAAAGGCAAATCGATTCGCCTTTACAATGCATTGGAAAAAAGTGTCGCCGAGCGGCTACGTTTGAACGACGATTGCCCGTTTTATAGATAAGATATAAACCTGAAACTTTTCAGGTGCATAAAGCAAGACATATTCTTTTAGTTTACAAAGACTTAATGCTTTTATTACAAAAAATTAAGTTGCTGAGAATCGTTACAAGTTGGTGAAGTTTAAGTTATCACAAGATAAAGCCAGTATTTATTTTGGTAGTTTCGTTCCTGGTAGTTTCGCATACTTGTAGAGGCCTATGACGCAGGGCCGGTACTACCGAGAGTGGCAGAGTGAAGTTTTTCCGATTGTTGAAGTCTTGTAGCGGGGGAACCATTCACTTGGTGCGGCTTAATGGAGAGCAGTCCTGAAATACGTTACTCAAGGTCAAGCGCACACCCCAAGAGTCGAACCAGCGCCGCATGATTTTGAGCCCGCACGTAACCATTGAGCTAACGGGGCGGACAAATTGCTCGTTCCCTAACTTTGTTCCCAAGCAGGCATAAAACTTCTGATTTAAGGACAAAATCCCTAAAATATGAATACTGAGTGTACAACCTACTAGGCTATTTCTTCTAAGTGTTTACCGTGTCAATCAGAAACTCTTCTTTAAAAAGAGCGGGAAAAAGTTAGCAGCAAAGATTTTGCTCTCCAGGTCTAAATATATAAATTGGACTTAAGAAAAACTTAGGCCTGGAGAATAGCTAGATTTTGACAAATTAAGAAAGAAATTTAATTGCGGTCATTTCAGTCCAAAAATTTTCAAAATTGATTAAAAACTCGCAGAGACAGAACAATTCGAAGAAATCTTGATTTAGACCAGCTAGAAGCTATTCATTGAATTTGACAGCCATTTTGCAATTTGCATTTCTCAGTTGGATCGCTCATAGATAATTGAATTTTGAAGACAAAGTGAAGAAGTCACAAGATATCTTTTTGGACTTCTTTATATTCCACCTAACCGTAGTCAACCTTCATTTCCACCCCGAACAAGATAAAACCCTGTCCAGGCTTGGTACAGTAACCATTGACTCAGAAAAAGGTTCTTATGACTATTAAATCTAATTTCTAAAGAAGGATTGAATTTGGACTGTTCATAGTATGATACTGTATGTTACAACTCCGCTTTTGATTTAATTTTCTTTTGTTGGCCAATTGTTTGTAGTTCTGCACTAACTTTTTGTTGTAAATTTCTACTTAAAAAAAATTAACTTAATGCGTACGGTGCAAGGCTAATCTTCAACTTTCTTGTAAAACATTTTTATTATGACGTAATAATAGTGCTTTTATTTCCAGGTTTTGCTCACATCACTTCGACTTGATTTGTTATATGTTTTATTTAGTCTTAATTAATTACAAGTTCTTCCGTTGAATTGTTTCTCTTGTCATCCATAAGTAATTTCTCAGTTTTGTTATTTTGACTATAAGATATAAATGCACGTGTTGGTGGTTTATTTACTTATTTGTTTAGTAGTAAAATCCTTGCTAAATTAAATATTTCATAACGCAATAATAGTGTTTATTTTTCAAAGTTTTTCGTCTATCAACTGAAAGTCACTCCGTAGCCTAACCAGTCATATTGTAATTATTCATTGCACATGTATATGATATGTCAGTCATTTTTATTGTGTTTGTTGTAATGTCCACTACTAACATCAATTTCGATTCCAAAAACTACCTCTCTACATCAGATACTAAAAAATTCTTTCAAGAAAGTAAAAAAACAAAGCTCTCCTTGTTCCACTTCAATACCCGCAGTCTAAGCAAAAACAAAGACAAACTCGAAGAATTTTTGGCCGAAATTAATCACCAACCAGATATTATTGCAATTTCTGAAACTAAAATAAAACCCAATTGTGTTGATAACTTTAACCTCATCGAATACAAATTTTTACACAAAAACTCTCCTACAAATGCTGGTGGCGTTGCACTTTACATTAAAAATAATATTGCATATTCTATACGTAATGATATTAGCTTAAATGTACCAAATTGTGAAGACCTCTGGATCGAGATAAAAAGTAATTCTCAAGACAGCGCAGTCGTGGGTGTCATCTACAGGCATCCTGGACCAAACATTGATAGTTTTCAAAACAGGATAATATCAACTATTGCGAAAATTGAGAAGACGAAATCACAATATATCATTTGCGGAGACATCAACATCAACCTTATGCATGAAAATAAAACCCCTAAAGTAAAAGAATATTTGGACTCACTTGTGGCCATAGGTTGTAATTCCGTGATAAGCCATCCAACTAGATTTTCTAAAATTAGTGAACCATCTTTATTGGACCATATTTACACAAACATTGAAAAACAACACAAAACCAGCGGTATCTGTTTATATGATGTTTCTGATCATTTACCAGTGTTCTTGAGCGTAACTAATTTGAATTTCCTTAAAACCAAAGTTCCGAAATTGACACGATGTATGCGGCATTTTGACAATGAAAACTTTTTATCTGAAATGCATGTTGCTATGAACTCCCTTGATTTCACAAAAAACAACGTCAACACACAATTCTGTGAATTCATAGATGCGTTCCAAAAAACACTCAATAAACACGCACCTGTAAGGAAATTATCCCGTAAAGAAGTCAAATTGCAAAACAAACCCTGGATCACAAAAGGAATTCTCAAATCCATAAAGACAAAAAATAGACTATATCGAGCGTGCTATAAGCACAAAGATGACATGAAAATAAAGAAATATAAAGCTTACAATAACCGCTTGGTGCATATAAAAAGAATAGCTAAAAGACAACACTACACTTATTTATTTGAAGCAAACAAAGCTGATGCATCGAAAACATGGAAAGTAATTAACGAATTGATCACTAGCAAATTCAAGTCAACGTCATCGCTTCCCACCAATATGGAAATAAATAACATTTTACACAAAACTGAATCAACCCACTTTGCAAACCTATTGAATGAGCACTTCACCAATATTGGTACTAATATGGCAAGTAAAATTAAACCAACTGGCGTATCCTCTTCAGATTTTTTAACAACAACATGCCAATCCAGTTTTTTACTTGAAGACATCAATCCCAGTGAGGTTTCAAACATCATAATGACATTGAAAACAAAAACTTCTCCTGGAATACACGATATCCCGACAAAATTCATCAAACTTGCAAACTGTATTATTTCACCCATTCTTGCTCGATTATACAACAACTGCTTTGCTCAAGAGACCTATCCAGATCCACTGAAGCTGTCTAAAATCATCCCAATACCAAAGGTATCCAATCCCACCGCTTTAACCGATCTCAGGCCAATATCTCTTTTGCCCACTTTCTCTAAAATTCTTGAAAAGCTTTTGTACGAACGAATGATTAAATTTCTGGATAAAACTAATATATTAACTCCCAGTCAACATGGTTTTAGGACAAACGATTCGACAGAACTCAGTATAACTCACATATATGATCATTTACTCAAAAACTTAAATAACAATAACTATACGTGCTCCGTTTTTCTTGACCTGAGTAAAGCATTTGACACTGTTGATCATGGAATTTTATTGAACAAATTATATTGTTATGGTTTACGTGGAAAAATATGGAGCTTGATGAAGTCTTATTTAACCAACAGACAACAATACACCAAACTTAACTCATTATCATCAAACTTTTCGACGGTTAAATGCGGCATCCCCCAAGGGTCAGTCCTTGGTCCTTTGTTATTTTTATTATATGTGAACGATCTACCTACTGCGTCCTCTTTCATGACCACTCTTTTTGCGGATGACACCAGCCTAAACATGACACACCATAATTTGACTTACCTAGAACAACAAGCCAATAAAGAAATAAAAAAGATTGATGTATGGATGAGAACCAATAAAATATCGATTAATTACACTAAAACTAATTTTATGATCATTTGTAGAAATCTTCCTGTTACAAAATCGTTCTCTCTCACCTTAAACGGCCGAAGCATTAACAAAAGTGATCAAGTAAAATATCTTGGAGTAACGATGGACCACAGATTGAACTGGAACGCCCATATCTCTGACCTTTGCACAAAATTGAGTAAAGTATGTGGCATTGCTTACAAAATCAGATACTATGTCCCATTATCCACATTACGATTAATTTACTTTTCATTATTTAAATCAAATCTTCAATATTCGATAATTAATTGGGGTAGGGCCAACAAAACGTTAGTACACAAGGTGGAAGTGATTCAGAACAAATTTATTAGAGCGTGTTTGTTTGGTGACAGGAAAACTTCGACGACCTACATGTACAGCAAATTTCAGGTATTAAAAGTGAGTGACCTTGCAAAGTTGGCATATGCACAGTTCATGTTCAAGTACGAAAATAATTTTTTGCCAGCATGTTTCTCTGGCTACTTTGTTAAACTAGACGACATACATCAACATGATACAAGACATAAGGCTAAAACCAGATTTTTTCTTCCCAGGTTTGAAACAAACTTTGGCAAAAAAACACTCCATTTCTTGTGTGTGCAAGTGTGGAGTGAAATTTCACACGATATAAAAGATTTACCGTTCCATTGCTTTAAAAAAAATCTCAAAAACCAACTGTTACATGAATATACATGCGTACCTTAAGTGCTCAATACAAAGGATAACTTACCTTTACAGTAGGCTAGGCCTATATCATCATGTACGGTACTTATTAATATTTGTTCTCTACAGTTATTAGCATCAAATTGCCCTGTTTTTGTATGCTTCACATAAAAATTGTTGCAATTCGGTGGTGGTATCCACGTTTTTCCTCGTTATTTCAGGAAAACTTTCGCAAGTGCTGTAGCCTATTATAGCACACAATCACTAATTATTGGTGGTTGGTCAATTCTTGGTCGTTGGTTTGAATCTTCATCCTCGGCTTACTCAGTTTGAGAATGCAGATTCAAACCAACAGTAGTTGTTTTTCAATCTCATTGGCGAACCCCTTTTATTCAATGAAGTAGTGTGCCTGCCTCTGCACACTAGTGTGTATGAATGTGTAGTTACCGTAGATTTACTGTGATGGGGTGGTGGCTGACTAGATGACTGCTTATGGTCTTTCGCTACCATCCTGATTGCGCCATAATCTAATCAACAGTTGTACAATGCATTGTTTTGACAATTACATTTTACTCTGATTATTTGTTAATATATGGCGCTGTTAAAACAAAATAAATTGACTTGACTTGACTTGACTTGACTTCTTCATTTAAAGTTAATTCAGATTCTGAGTGATCCAGTGTTGCCAGCCACTAGGGATTTTACCTGACCCCATCACAGCAGTTTTGCAATGTTTTTAAACAAGTTTTCAACCCTTTGCCGCAAATCAAAAATTCTTCTGTTAAATTTAAAAAATGATTTTAAGCATCTTAAGTTATTTAAGTCATCTATGGTTTGTTTAAGTTCGAGATGAGGTTCAAAACAGCTGCTTTTCTGCTAATCATTAAATTTAAAAAAAAAAATAAAAAAGTTTACTTGAACCAGTGGCGGCTGGTGAGTTTTGCACGTACCTCTAAATACCCATTGTCAGAGTTTCCAGTTTAAATTGGACCAGTTTTGCGTATTACAGTTTGGGTTACGATTGAGGTGAGGATTAAGGTTAGGCTATGGTACGACAACCACTTTTAAAATGTTTGCTAATTTCTGAAAAAGCCAACGATGCCTGGTGTAGCTCCTGGCTCCGCAGCCTTTTCTTTGCGGCATTGTTGTGTTCCTTTGTGTCTTGTTGATGTCGTGAAAACCTGGAGTATTAACCGTGCGCCCCGGCCAGGGAAGAGGGCCTGTTTACGGGCCCACACTGTGGTAAATTTGTAACTTATTTAACTCGTGCTATAGAGCACTGCAAGTCTGCTCTGCTAGTAGGTTTAGGCTACGCTCAATCAGTGCTCTGCGTTTGTGGCTTTAGCTCTTCAGCTTCTACAACGCTGGCGTTTTATTGTGTATTTGTCAGTCCTTGTAACTGCTAGTTTTAGCTAGCTTAACTTGAGCAGCTACTAGAGTAGTTTGTAAGTTATTTAGTTTTGTATTAGGCCTATTATCTTTGTCTTTCTTATTTTCAGAACTGTGTTATGGATGTGTCAATTCTAAGCAGGGATGTACGTAGGGGAAGGGAAGGTAATTTGATACGGAAGGTAATTTGATACACCCCCCAACAGAAATGTACAAAAAATATTAGTCAAAAATATTATCATTAGGTGGAAGATTTGTAAATAATATAAATAAATAAAATTTGAAAATAATGCCCACAAAAATTGCACCATGCAGCTAACTCGTTCTTTTGTGGCATAAAATCCCCGCATAAAATTGTAAAAGTGTGTTTTTTGAGTATTTTTGTAAAATTTTTAACTCATGATTATTTTCGTCAGGAAAATTAAAGAAAAGTTCCTGAAAGATGAAACCAAATTAACTCATTTGACAGTTCATTGATAAGGCTTCAAGGGCATGTCACGTTTTTTCTGCAATGTGCATCCAAGCATACAAAAATCAGAATTTTATAACTTTTTTTGAAAAAGGTAATTTGATACATGTGGAGAAGGTAAATTGATACAGTACATTAAATCCTTTTTTGTGACTGTAATAAATGTTGTCATTGATCTAGTTGATTTAAATAAGTTATTCTTTATTAACTAGACCTGCTACTTTGGGAAACAACTATTATATAGGCTTTCGTATGCCTACACGCTATCTGCTGTCAAAAATGAGAATAGCGCAAAGCACCCCCCTTGAATAAGAACTCCAGCCAATCATCCTTCCCATGTCCATCCCGCTGCAGAAGCTTCGCCGCACACATAGGTCTCAACAGTCATCCTTGCACCCAAGCACGCCAACCACATATTAAATTTTCATTTATTGCTTAGCTGTCAAAGGGAATTTCTGTGTTAGTTTTACTGTTGTTCCAGACAATTGTTCACCTAATCAAACGTCATATAAAAACCGTTCAAGTCTACTGAATCTTACGTCATGGAAATTCCTAAAACATGAGCCAAAATTGCACCATCGTTCGTAAGACTTGTGTCAAACTTGTTGAAACCTGTTTAAACATGAAATATTGCGTCACACGAACTGCTGACGTGCCTTTGAGTTATCACAAATTTTTCTGATTCATTCGTAAAATTGTTTGTTGGAAGTCAGTCGCAAGTTTAACTGGTTTATTTGGTGCTTGCTAGCTGGACAAATTCTCCGTCTTTTATCCAAGTAATCTGTATCGTAGTGACAGTTTTTAGAGGTGTAAGGCGTTGCATCTCGATTTCGATAGCCGCGGGCTAATTTTACAGGAATACACTTATTGAATAGACGTTTCAAGGAGTGTTTCTTTTTCGGTCACTACATGCAGACAAACGGATCCGGAAACTTTATGTTACAATTTTCCCACGAAGAGATTATGGTTTACCGCTGTGACCATCAAAATAAAAGACGATTTTTGTCAGTTGGTAGGTCAAGAAGAAATTAAAGCATAAAAAAATAAAAGACGATTTTTGTTAGCTGGTAGGCCAAGAAGCACTTGAAGGTATAAAAATAAACGACGTGTTTGTTGTCAGCTAGTGCAGAAGAACTACTTAGAAGTACAAGAAATAATAAAAGAAGATTTGTTGGTTGGTAGTCTACACTCTTACAGAAGCAAAGAAAAGTAAAGACATTTCTTCTCAGTTTGGTACTGAAGAAAAATAACTTTGACATTCATTGGCAAGAAAGAAGATTAAAGACAATCCATCTGTGCTTGTAGATTCAAGTGGAAGAATCCAAGCAAGTTTGTGGACTTTAGGACTTCATACCCGTACAGCTACGGTATCGTGCATTTAAATTCTTTTTTGTATTTTTACGGTCTTTGCAGTTAAGTTTTTTATAACTACTGTAGCCTAATAATTTTGTGTGTTTGTGTAACTTAATTTTTTTTTAATTGTTAAATTTAGCCCCAACATTTAATATGTCTACACTCGGTGGCGACAGGGACTCGACCGCCGTAGACTCGACTGAGTTTAAGCCTGATGATGTTCTTTGCGGTCGGGCAGGCCATTCTAGAGAGGGACCCAGTAACGATGAGGCTAAGTCAGTTCGAGAGGCCCGGCATCTTAGAAGGGATATTTTGACTGAAATTGGGGAACTTTCTGTAGCCCTAGGTTCTTTGAGTGATAAGCAGGAACTGTTAATTTTTCGATCTAACTTATCTACTTTAGAAGAGGAATTACGGCATTTCCATGCTCTTTTGACTAAAATCTTTAACTCTGCAATCTTGGCAGAACTTCGTGATAGGGTAGATCCCGAATTTAACTCGTTAAAAAATAACTTTGAACAAAAAGAAAGTGAGTTCTCAGATATGTTGGATGCTGACATACATCCTGAGGATAGCGCCTCAAATGTAAGCACTAGGATGTCTTGGACTTCGTCTCGGATAGTGGCACAAATTAACCTGCAGCTAAGACGAGAGGAGCTCCAGATACAAGCTGAGGCCGAAGCGAGAGCTGCTGAGGCTGCCGCGAGAGCTGAGGCCGAAGCGAGAGCTGCTGAGGCTGCCGCGAGAGCTGAGGCCATACGAACTGAGGCTGCCGCGAGAGCTGAGGCCGAAGCGAGAGCTGCTGAGGCTGCCGCGAGAGCTGAGGCCGAAGCGAGAGCAGCTGAGGCCGCCGCGAGAGCTGCTGAGTTCGCACTCAAAGACGCTCAGTTGAGGGCTGAACAACGTAAAGAGGTAGTTTTAGCTGAATATCGATCAGAGGTGGGCTCTCGGCGTAACTCTAAGAAGGGCTCTTCTAGGCATTCCAGAAATGAACATCAATCGCAGTTTAATTTACATAACCTTTTCCAAACGCCCGTTCAACCTGTGAGTGGACCAGGGCAATCCACACGTTTTCCAGCTGTTTCAGGAGGTCTCGGGGCCGCGGCTAAGGGTCTTCCGAATGCTGTAGAGCCAAGGTCTGCGAATTACAACCGAACTCCTCCCCCAGAGCGTACAGGTCATTAGTAGTAATGGTAGTAATATGCCATTTATCTTCTTTAAAAATCGTGTTACGGCCTTAATGGCAGCTTCGCCCTTTAAGGGGACTTGTTTGACTTTGTTACAAGCAGTTTGTGTTAGAACAGCTGCGCAAACGATTGCTAATTTGGTTTCTGACACCCCTGGCTTGTCAGAGGAAGACAGGATAGAAATGTCGTTAGTTCGCTTGTCCCAGCGTTTTGGGGTTCGTGGAGGTCTTTTCGCAGAACCAGAAATTAGAAAGTATCGCTATGGTAGCAAATTGACTTCGACCTCTTCCAGTGATCTGAAAGAGTTTAAAGATGAATTATCGCAGTGTTTGCTTTACGCGCAAGCTTATGGTCAGCGTGACAAATTGGAAGGACGTTTTGTTTTGGATTTGGCTAAGCGACTCCCGTTTGACGCTAAGCAGCGTTATCTTGACTTTTTAAGTGATCAGTATGGTGGCACTGATGAGCCTACTTTTCAGAGTTTGTTTGAATTTGTAGTACGGGAGGAAACGCGTAAGTCGACTGATTTTAGCATTATGCTAATGGGCGATTCTGGTGAGTCGCAGCAATTTAAAAAGTTTGGAAAAGGAAAATTGTCTTCATGTCCGGTTAGGCAGACGTCTGTAAAACCCCATGATGATGTGATGTCAGGGAGTTCGCAGTACTCGACTGTTGTTGGCGCACCGCGCGGTGGTGAGGCTAGACGTAAAGACCTGCCGGCATGCATTTGTTGTTCGTCACGTGGTCAAGTTAAATATCATTTTTTGTCTAATTGTAAAGAATTTTTGCGCTTGACACCTAAAGATCGGAGAGATGTCATTGTGAAAGCTGGCAAATGCTTGAATTGTTTGCGCCAGCATATGGTTAGGGATTGCGTTCATGCAAATAACTGTCGTAAGTGTGGGCCTAACAACGATAGGAAACACTATTTTCTTCTGCATGATTTTTATGTGACGTCACGTGATTCTCTGGATTCTGTTGGGAAAGATGATGCTCGTGCCAGAGTTCCTGTGCGTAATGTTAAGATTGGAAATGTTAAAGCAGCTTTTAACCGCGTTACTGCTGCTCGTGTTTTGAATCCAATGACTGGCAAATCGAAGTTGGTGTATTGTCAGCATGATCCTGGTTCGCAGTTGACGTTTGTTTCGAGTGATTTGGTGTGTGAACTTGATCTTAAACCGTACGATAAAGCGTCGTTTAAAATGGATACCCTGGCTGGTCAGAAAGCTACTTGTGCTGACCTTGTCAAACTCAACATCCAGTCGTTAGAGACAGATGAACTGTTTTGTGATATAACTTCGGTGGTTAACCCAGCTTGGGCTGACGATGTTAAAACTTTACCGCATAAACAAGATTTAAATGGTTTCCGTCATTTTCATGACGTGAATATGTTTCATTTGAATGATTGTAGTACTGTAGATGTACTGATTGGCAACGACAACGCTTATTTGATGTGTGCAAAAAAAGAGCGTGTTGGTGAAAATCGTAGTGAACCACATGCTTTGCTCACTCCTCTCGGTTGGTTGGCTTGTGGTGGTAAGTCACCCTTAGATGAAAGCGTTGCTAAAGTGTGCAGAGTGCAGACGTCTTCAGAGTCGGATGTCATCTCTGGCTTTCAGCGTAAAATTGAGTCTCGCGATATGGAAATAGCAGACCTGAATAAAGTCATTCAGGATTTGACCTTGCAAAATGAAACCTGTGAATTGTCTCGCAATGACATTTTGGCTAGAGAACTTGTTGAACCGAATATTGAGTTGAAAGATGGTCGATTTGAGATACCTGTTCCGTTGAAGGAAGATATTGATCTACCTAACAATTTTGTGTTGGCGTCAGATAGAGTTGCTGCTTTAAGGAAGAAGGCTTTAAAACAACCTGAACTTCGTGATTTCCTTACTGACACCATGAAAGATCTTAAATCAAATGGCTATATTGAGCGTACTGGTGAAGCAGGAAATGTCAAGGGATTTGAATGGTATTTACCATACTTTGTTACGTCACAATTAAAAAAGCGCATTGTTTACGATGGCAAGTCTGAATTTCGAGGAACTTGTGTTAATGATGTAATGTTTTCGGGTCCTGACTTGTTAAACCCTCTGGTAGATGTCTTGGCTAGATTTCGGCTTGGTAGATTTGGTCTCATGGCTGATGTGACTAAATGCTTCTTTCAAATAAAGTTACCTGAGTCGCAAAGGGATTTGTTTCATATATTGTGGTTTGAAGATGATGACCTTGAAAATGGTAGGATGGTACCATTTCGTTTTTGTGTACACCCTTGGGGAATAAAGAGTAGCCCGTATATCGCTTGCTTGGCTATAAAGAAAATGATCGAGCAGAATCCCAGCAGTGCTGGTGAATTGACTCTCTGCAATATTGCAAATAATATGTACATGGATGATTTTATATTTTCGGCTGATAGCTTAGAGGAAGCTCAGCAAATCACTCATGAATCAATTGCTTTGTTTGATAGCCGTGCGTTTAAACTTGGTAAGTGGAGTGCTAACAAGGAGGCTATGATTGTCTTGTCAAATTTGGATAATGAGATGCTTTCACCTTTGATTCGTGACATTGACTTTCAGACTGAAAATATGACTTTGCCATCAGCGAAGACATTGGGTTGTGTGTGGCAAACCGAGTCTGACGAGATGCGTATCGCATGTTCCTTAAAGCCCTTAGCTAAACACACGCGCCGAAGTATGCTCAGTCAGCTTGGACAAAATTTTGATCCGCTAGGCTTTGGAGCGCCATTTTTTCTAAAAGCACGCCTTATACTTCAGCAATTGGCGATAGACAAGTTTGATTGGGACACCGAGGTCCCTGATAGCTTTGTTAAAGAGTGGGAGTCGTGGCTTCGCTCTTTGGACCTGCTTAAGGATTTTTCGTTACCGAGATGGTATTTTGCAAACTCTGGTGTGTGCAGTCCGGATGATATTGTTTCATATCAATTGCATGGGTTTAGTGATGCTTCGAATCAAGCTTTCTCTTCTGTTGTTTACTTACGTAGACTGGTTAACGGAGTTCCGAGTGTGTCTTTCGTTCTGGGTAAATCTACCATTGTTGTAAAAAATCAGTTTTCTTGGCCGATAGCTAGGAAAGAGCTTGTTGCCGCTTTGAATACAGCAAGACTCGTGAAGCAGGCCTACGAGGCATTGAAGATGCCCGACTGCCTTAAGTATTTTTGGTGTGATTCTCGTACTGTGTTGCAGTGGGTTAAAAACCCTGATTTACGTTTGAATAAGTTTATTACGCGTCGAGTTGAGCATATTTTATTGTTGTCTGGAGCCCAGGATTGGCGTTTTTGCCCTACCGATATGAACCCAGCTGATGTTGGCACAAGGCCAAATCTTATTACAAAGAAAGAATTTCGAGAGTTGTGGTTAAATGGTTCTAGTCTTCTCTACCAGTGTGAGGAAATTCCATCTGTAGAAAATGCCACTCCAGTACCTGTCCATAGCCTATATCTTCGTGACGAAGAGGAGTCGCTTGACGTTGGACAGGGTGGTCTTCACAGATTGATCGAGGCCGCACCTTCTTTGTATGTTATGAAAAAGAGAATCGCTTATTTGGTTGCTTTTGTTGAATTTTTGTGCTGTAAAACGAGAAAGCGTAGCTTTGTGAAGCCAAAACTGGATGCATCTTATCTTAACAGTGCTTCAGAGTTGGCTGTGAAGTTTGTTCAGAAGAGCGTGTATGGCAATGTGGTACATTTAATGACCAAACGATCGCCGGATGCCCATGAGGAAGTGATAAAGCGAGGTAGTGTTGGCGCTTCGCAACGTGAGAAGGAACGCTTGAAAGAATTACGTTCACTTAAAAAGTACAGACCTTGTGTAGATGACGCTGGTGTAATCCGCATTGAAGGGCGCTTAAGTAATTCTCCCGAGATCTCTCTTGAAGCAAAGCATCCGATTGTTTTGCCTTCGAAGCACCCCTTCACTAGGCTTGTTGTACTGTCGCATCATAATGGAAATGCGCACTGTGGAGTACAGCACACTTTGTTGTCTACGCGACAGAAGTTTTGGATCGCTAATGGTAATGCCTCCGTGAAGAGGTATCTTAATGATTGTGGTGTATGTGCGATTGAGAAAGCACGGCCTATAAGGCAGCTCATGTCTGATTTACCTTTGTCTCGCACAACTGCGCATAGGAAACCCTTTTTTGATTGCGGCTTAGACTATCTTGGACCTTTAACCTTTGTTGAAGGTAGAAGTCACAAAAAAGCTTGGGGACTCTTGTTCACATGTATGGCATCTCGCGCTATTCATGTTGAGCTGGTTACGTCATTGTCGCTGAGTGATTTTTTACTTGCCTTTACAAGGTTTACAGATTTACGTGGGCAGGTTAATGCTATCTATTCCGATAATGGAAGTACCTTTCAGGCAGCATCTAAGAAGTTACCCGAGTTGATAGAATCAGCTGAATTTTACAACGCCCTGAGACAGAGAGAGATAAACTGGGAATTTATACCTCCGTATGCTCCGGCGCAAGGTGGCGCCTGGGAGGCAATGGTTAAACAATTTAAAATTGCATTTTTTCACATTTTGGACTCTTCAATTCGTAAGCCCAATTTTATTGAACTGCTTACGTACACAGGCAGTGCCGTTCGGATCGTGAACGAACGCCCTTTAGTACCTTTGAGTGACGACCCTAGGGATTTTACTGTCATCACCCTTGCTTCACTTTTGACCCCATACTTAGACCCATACTGTGCTGTTGGGCAACCACATGATCGTGACCAATTAAGAAGGGATTATCGGTTCAATTTGTCACTTTCTCAGCAGTTTTGGAGTAAATGGATCGATTTTTACTTGCCAGGTCTTCAAGGCCGGAAAAAATGGCTAAAAATGGCCGAGAATTTGGAGCCTGGTCAACTTGTAGTGGTAGGTTCTCTCCAGGACATTGGTAAACGTGGGAAGTATCAACTTGGGAGGGTGCATGAGGTAGTTCCACAAATTAGGAAAGGGAAGCCTGTGGTTCGTAGAGCTAAAGTTGCCGTCTGCAACTATGATGAGAGTACGGGGAAAGTGAAAGTAGACTATGTGTTGAGGGATATTTCGTGCCTCGCTCCCGTAAAGAACACCTAAGTGTTAGGGTTTGAGCCTGGTTTTGTCTGCGGTGGCCGACACTTGTCTGAGCCCAGAACAGTCGGTTATTATCGCAACCATTGTATATAGCGTCATTTTTTGCGTGTACCTACTACCTATGGTACCAATTTCATGTATCGTCGTGTTTATTCTTATTGCTGTTCATTCTTTGCATGCCCTTTGTATTTGCGTATTAACTTGAACGTGAGTGATTCAAACAATTTGTGTATCATGTGTTTTTATTCATTGGCTCACAATTGTCGTCAATTCTTTTTTAGTTATGCCATGTCAGACTGTCATAACTAGGGGCCGCTATGTTCCAGACAATTATTCACCTAATCAAACGTCATATAAAACCCGTTCAAGTCTACTGAATCTTACGTCATGGAAATTCCTAAAACATGAGCCAAAATTGCACCATCGTTCGTAAGACTTGTGTCAAACTTGTTGAAACCTGTTTAAACATGAAATATTGCGTCACACTACTGCTGACGTGCCTTTGAGTTATCACAAATTTTTTTGATTCATTCGTAAAATTGTTTGTTGGAAGTCAGTCGCAAGTTTAACTGGTTTATTTGGTGCTTGCTAGCTGGACAAATTCTCCGTCTTTTATCCAAGTAATCTGTATCGTAGTGACAGTTTTTAGAGGTGTAAGGCGTTGCATCTCGATTTCGATAGCCGCGGGCTAATTTTACAGGAATACACTTATTGAATAGACGTTTCAAGGAGTGTTTCTTTTTCGGTCACTACATGCAGACAAACGGATCCGGAAACTTTATGTTACAATTTTCCCACGAAGAGATTATGGTTTACCGCTGTGACCAACTGTATCAAATTACCTTCCGGTTGTATCAATTTACCTTCCGTGGAAGGTAAATTGATACATTTGAGTGACGTTTTTAAAATTTCAATTAAAAAAAAAGTAACAAAAATAGAAAAGTGAAAATGTTTTTAAAAAGTGTGCAATAAGGCATCAGACTTTCATTTCAGCGTAAAATCAATAGTTTGTGTCACGTAATTTTTAGTTAACAGGCAGAAATGTTCAAAGTGTATCAAATTACCTTCTCTTCCCCTAGCCTACGCCACAAATTCTACGCCGTAGACTTGCGGCGTAAACTTTTTGTTTACGCTAACGCTTCTGGCTTTGAGGTTACGCTATAAAGTATAAAGTTTTCGCGTTTTTTTCGCACATAGCGTCAACGCATACTTTTTAATGTCTTTTATTTGCTACAACATGCCAATACCTTCTAGCGCTGCAGTTGAAAGAATGTTTTCAATGGGCAAAGACATATTGAAACCAAAAGGCAGCAAAACATCAGATGAACACTTTCAGATGCTTGTGTTTCTTCGTGGAAATTCAAAATAAAGCTTGTTTTTTTTCGAGTGGTTTATACCATGTGAATGTTTGGCACCTAGCAAACAAAATGAGTTTACGCTAGTGTATGCGCTGACGCTGACGCCGCCAACCTTTTTTACAAGTTACGTTGACGCATAGGCTACGGTGTATGGTTTTTCGAACGTTTGCGTTTACGCTGACGGCGTCAATATTTTTTGTATACGCGATCACTGCTCATGTGGAAGAAGCTGTAGGCCTAGAATATCATAGGCTACTGTCGTTATTACTTTGTTTGAAGAGTTACCGTATAGGCCTAGCCTATATCAAAAAGAAGAGCAATGTGTACGGTAGGCATCTTTTAGTCATCCGTCATCAAGCTTCTTTTGAGAATGTACTGGACTATTACAGAGCTCTAACCTTCTGGCAACCAAACCAACCAACAGTTAAACATATATGTAGCCTAACTGTCAAAGCTGTGTTTGCCTATAAGTGTCTGTAGCCTAGATATAGCCTATCTTTTCCATAAAAAATAAACATACGACCTGGTTATGATTACCGACCCTACTTTAGTAGAACTGATTGCCAGAAAAAACTTACATTATAGCCAGGTGGAAGTTTTTACAAATATATCTGTTCAAACGTTTTTAAATAGGCTAGCCTATATAGGCCTACAATTTACATGGTGCAACTATTCTGAGGCCCCTAAATCTTGAGTCCCTAAGCTTCAGCCTATCAGGTCTAGTGGTAGGCCTACATCCGGCTTTGTTTATATTTCAGCACGGCATTGGTATTTTTTTTTATTTATTGTTCTATTTTTGACATAGTTGAGAAAAAGTGCTAACTTTTTTATTCTAGACTAAACAAAGATATTTAATCTGAGAGAAAAGGTTTTCTAAAATTGCATTGTTACTCACTGTGAGCTATTTTCATTACAAGCAACTATTTTTATCACAACGAAACGGAAATTGAATTGAAAGCGTAGGTCATTTATATGTGTATCAGTGACAAACGTCTCTGACAGTGTGTGAGTTTGCAGATGAATAGCTTTGTCCGTGGCGGTTGAAGAGATACGTTACGTATTTTACGTAATGACGCATGAAATTAATCTTTCTGGGTGAATGAGTATAAATGCACGCAAATGCGTGAGACAAACATTGGCCATTTCATTCTACGTAATTGTAAAACAAGGAAGCTCCTTTTCAAAGTAGATTTTCTCTGAAGAGCGCAGAAAAAAAGATGGCGGCCAAAGGTATACGAATAAAAACAGTCTCCTATAAATATGCTAGCAGCAGTCTCTGTTCAAGGAGACGATCAGAAGTTCCACCTAGTAAAAGCTGTAGCATAAACCATTAACCTATAAAACGGTGGTAGCATAACCATCATGAGAGATTTGTTCATTACTTTTTTTTAAATACCGGTACCAATATTTATTGAATAAAAAAAGGATTCATCAGTAATAGCAAAAGGTAGCATTTCAGTCAAGGGCAGTGCCATGTAGCCTACCGCATTATAGCCTGCTAAACCGTTTTGAATTTCGAGAAGGTTACCAAGGTTTCGTTTATAACTTAAACATTTCGTGTAAGCTTAGAAGCTCTAGCATATAGCCTACCTAAAAATGGATTGGGCTCCTATTAGATAGCTGATTCTACAGCCTAAATTTTTCAATATTTGCCACGGTCATTCTATTTCTTAGTGAGAGACAGAAATGTGGAATCCACATGAAAACCGCACCTTTGATTGAAAGTGAAAAATCTTACGGCTGACAACGTTACAACGTTTGGAGGCGTTCTTCAAATCAATCATTTTGAGAAATCAGGATTGATAAAAGTGGGGCCGAGATTGAGTGAGTTAAAAAACTAAAAAAATAAAATAGTTGGTGTGGGCCAAGACCGTACTGCAAAGAGTTGGAACTTTAGGCTACTTGTAGCCAAAGAGCTTTTCGCCTACTGCACACCTAGTTTGGCTATGTTTCTTCAAAGAAATGTTGCAAGCTGGTCAGCTTTTACTGTATGCTACCCTCGCATGATGATTTTCCGGTCATCATGCCAAGACAATGTGTTGTGTCACATACTCACATTATATAATTTGATTGCTTAGCGTGGCTGGTTTTTAAACATTTTATTCTATTAACTCACATGACAAGTTTGCTCGTTTATTGGAAATTTCAAAAATATAAAATTTGCAAGAGTAAACAAAAATATAAATTTTGCAAACGCAAAAAAGCTATAACATTCTTTATAAGGTAATGATCTACCTGCAGCAGCAGTAGCCTACCCACGTTTGTTCTTTAAACAGAGACAATCGCCTCACAAGAGGGGTACGCTATTTGCAACATTGTCGCATCTCGGTTGGTTGGTGTTGAATCTTAATCCTCGGTCTGACAAAGCCTTTGATAGCTAGGTTATTCCTGGCAGTTTCGCATACATGTAGTAACTTAGAGGATTTGAATCAATGACGCAGGGCTGGTTACCGAAATTGATAAAGAAAAGTTTCCGATTGTTGAAGAGTTGTTGCCAGGGAACTATTTCATTGACTAAGTGCCGCTGCATGGAGCAGTCCTGAAATACGTTGCTCAAGCGCACACCCGAAAGCCAAACCAGCGCCACTTGATCTTGAGTCCGGCTCTTAACCACTGAGCTAACAGGCGGACAACAGAATAGGTTTGTTTATACGAAGTATTAATCACAAGGCCATAAGCGAGTACCGGTACTATAAATTGAAATTTCCATGAAAGATCTTTTCCTCACAAAAATAAACAATAAACCAACCAGTAAACTATTTGTCTTGGAGACACTAAATTTTTTTTTCCATTTAGAAAAAAAGAGTGCAAAAATAGACAAAATTTGCAAACGGATACACAAAAAAGTTTTTAAAATGACAAACCCCGTTTCTTTTTGTGGACAATTTCAGCTGAAGCATTTTGGATTTGACGGTTTTTCTTCACAAGATTTTACAACGTCAAAGGTATGTGGCTGATAAGGCCAAGGGTAAGCTAATTGTTTAGGTGACAATACTCTAACTAATCGACTTTTGTATTATTTGAAAAGTTTATGAGTCAATTTTATTTTCAGCCAACTGCAGTTCAGTCATTAATTGAACCATTACGTATCTTGTAGCTTCTGGACCAGTTGCTCACCTGCCAGTGCACCGGATATTACGTAAAGCTCAGAGGAAGCTTACGTTATGAAAAGTTTAAACAACCGAAGTACCGTATTTAAATTCTATAGCAACTTCTTCAAACTTGTGAAAAGGTTGAAATATTTTGCAACTGATTGAGCACTGAGTCAGATGCTTCTCTTAATTGAAAAAAAAGTCAAAAAAGTTGGAGGCACGCACTCCTAACCAGCCAATAAACCCTAACGTTATTTATTCTGTTTCTATGACTCTGTTATTCTTTATGAAATATTCATATGAAAACCTAAACCGTAGAGCAGTGGTTCTTAACCACGGTTCGCTCGAACCCCTGGGGTTCGACGAAGCTGTTTCAGGGGTTCAGCGCAAACGTCCTCTGAAACATTAACACACGGCATACTGAATGGTAGGCTATATCAGCGAATATTTTTAGAAAATATTCTCCAGCCGAAACTTGATTGCGCCTTACGTGATGGTAAGTAAACATCTGTGTGTTTGACGCGTGATGTAATGATGCTATCTACACGTAACACAATGCTGTTGAAAACAAAAATTGTTGTTGAAACTGTCAATTACAGTTGTTGAAACGGTGAAACGGCTTTGAATCATCGAATTTTTATGCAGCTGTGTGAAGAAATAGTCACAATTCAAAATCCTTCTCTACCACATTGAAGTACGATGGCTATCGAGGAGGAAAGTGATGAATCGTGTTTTTGCTTTGACTACAGAATTATTGGAGTTCTTGAAAAGTCACAACCATCGGCATTCAAAACACTTTGAGGACTCAAGTTTTATCCTTCTTTGGCTTATTTGGCTGACATTTTTGGTGGCCTTAATCAGCTGAGTTACCAAATGCAAGGAGGTGGTAAAATTTAGTAGAAGCTGAAGAGCAAATGAGTGCTCTTCAGAGGAAACTGCAATTGTGGTGACAGAGATTGGAAAATGACAACTTCGCTAACTTTCCACGTGTGGACAACGTAGTAAGTAGTTCCGATACAGCAATTAATGGCGAAGTTGCAGAAAGTCAGAGGCTTAAGCCAGTGGCCTATTTACTGAGCTTATGCAGAAGTTGCAAAACTCATTTCAAAAACTACTTTTCTAAACAAACACAATATCCAGTATGGATACGTCAACCGTTTGCTTGTGATACTGCAACAGCAGATATAAAGTCCATACTGGATGACATTACCGAGCTTCAAGAAAGCGACAAGGTGCAAAAAAGGAAGTTCAACACAACAAATCTTCAAACGTTTCGGTGCCAACAAATGGAAAGTTATCCTCTTATTACAAAAGTTGCCCTTAAAGTTCTCATGCCATTCGTAACCACTTATTTATGTGAGGATGCGTTTTCTATTATGGTGGATGTTAAAGCAAAAAACAAAACCGGCTTGCATGCGAAAATGACATGAGAATTGCTGTTTCCGAGACAAAGCTTCGAATCTCACTATTGGTCTCAGAAAAACAACAACAGAAGTCTCATTGATACAGTAATGTATTACTTAAATGTGGTAGATTTTGTTTTTGTGACTCAGCGAAAATTTGGGGTTCAACGAAAGCTTGCAGAGTAGCATAAGGGTTCGGCAGGTTAGTAAAGGTTAAGAACCACTGCTGTAGAGACTTTCCAAAACATTGTTTATGCAATTACGTCAAGAGAACTTGTATTAATTTTCCTTACAAGCCACTGTTGCCGTAAGAAAAACGAAAGAGCTGTTTGAATTGAAATAGTTGGAGAATTTTTTGAAACAAAAATAAGTTTGAGTTTTCAATTTTCGATCACCGGTTTCGTTTTCGGTTTTGTTTGCTTATCTAGAGTCCTACAATTTCGTAAAGCTGCACAATGCTTACGAAACCATAAAACCTCCCAAGAAAATTTTCGAGAGCGGACAGTGCTGTGCATACAAAGTGCATAGCCTTGCGCCATACTCATAGAGAATAGCTAGGCTCAGGGCCACTGAGAGGATAATTTGGGTCCGGTACCAGTGGCGTAGCTAGGGAATGTGCCAGAATGTGCCGCCCGGGGCGGATTCAGATTTTGCCGCCCCTTCAAGAAAAAGCATGTGAAAATGAAGTGCGTTTTTTTATCAGATTATAATCAAAATCAAAAATCGTAGTCTGAAAGTGCCGCCCCCCAGACGTGCAGCCCGGGACAGTCCGCCCCCCCCCCCTAGCTACGCCACTGCCCGGTACCAATGAGATCCTTGGGCCCTAAATCAAGACACTTCTAAGAAACGCACCATGTTTAAAAAAATAAAGCGATGGTTTCTTCAAGTTCCTGGGCCCCTTTGGAAAAGTTACGGGCCCCTAATTCCATCCCGGACCCGGGTCCAAAAGTACTCTCTGAACCTCCTTGTCAACAGTACTGGCAATAGGCTTCTATGGCTTTAGGAAGTTAAAAACACAAATATTTTCTGAAACATATAAAAATAAAAATATTGCTTTGTTTGACGTAAGATTCCTTTATCTTGGTGTTGTTTTAAGTAAAGCCTTAGTTTACCAATAAAATATTTGTGCATAAAGAATGGTTTTGAAATGTTATAGTTGAGGGACCAATAGCATATTTTATCGATTAATTGTATGACATCCAATGTGGCTTAGATAAATATTCACCTCCGAAATAGCAAAGAATTTTTCGAGGGTAGGTTACAGCGCACACTAAAGTTTTGATTTTAAATTTTGCATCGTTGATCAGTAGCTCTGCCACTCAGCAAGAAAAGGTTTTATATATTTTTAGTTTTTCGGCCGTTCTCGAGTATTTTTCCATCACAAACTAATTTTTATGCGAGGTAGGCTATTTAGTTTCACAGATAAATATTTCTAGATCCATAATTTTAAACTCGATGAAATAGGCTATGACAATCAGCAATTGAAAATTGTGACTGCAAACATAGACGGCTTTGTTGGGACGGGCGTCATAGTTGTTGTTTCATATGACACGTAGGTCGCCATGGTATGTCACTGGACATGTATTTGCAATGACGGTGACAGAGGGTCTCCAGGAGATACTTTCAGACCAGAGCCGGAAACTTGATAAAACTACTGCACGTTTTTGCAATATAGCAGATTTTTCTTAGAAGTGTTTTTGTTTAAGGCCTCAAGATCTCATTGGTACCAGACCTAAATTATTCTATCAACGGTCTTGTGTATTGAGTTACAATTAGGAAAAGGTTTCATTTAGTCATTTTCATGAGACCATTGTTGCATTGGTGGGTTATGTGCTATCTTAAAGTAGCCTAATAGTGATTCAAAGTAAGGGTAAGGTTATGAAGACGTGCTAAAATACCCGATTCCAATTCTGCAGTTTTTTAAGGCCAAGTTTTTGAACCCAGACATCTTCAAGTTCTAATTTTGTGAAAAAGCGATACGATTTGGGTTAAATTTTACATTTTTTAAATCTAACTCGGTCTGACTTGCTCTGTAAACTAATCAACAATGGGAATACGAAAAGACTTTTAATTTGCATTATTTGTATTTTCAGTTCAATTTGAGTCAACTGGTATTTCGAATTTTCCGATGTTTTCTCTTTGGGTATTGGGTTGTATTTTTGCTTGTTGATTTCACAACGAATGAAAACAAAAGCAGATTCTTCTTTTATCTTTCCCATTGGAATCAACTGCAGCTTGCCTTGTATTTCGGATTTGCTCTTTTTTGCGCCTTCAAAGTTGGACTAGAAAGTAAGTTGACAGAACCCAATGAATCTGGCATTTCAATTTTCACTGGAGAAGAAGTTGAAATCTCAATGATCTCATCAAAGAGTTGTCCATCATCAACAAAGCCGACAAAAAGTACGTTTTGTGGTATGAAATCGTAGTTTAACTGTTTAAGCCATAGTTTCAAGAAAGGGGACCGTAGACAAACAGTATATTGCTTGTTTTTAGGTTATAGCCTTAAATAAATATAGACCTGTATGAAGTTGTCGTAAGTTTAATAGGGTACAGTATAGCTTATAATGGACTCTAATAGTTGCTAAAGATGATGTTACAAAATTTCAAAACTATTTTTAAAATACTTTTGGGGAGTATGAGAAAGATCTTATGTTATATTATTATAGATATGCGATCATTTAACATAGAAATCTCTATTGTTGTGCTCAAATTAGGGTAGGCCTACTCCTACTCAATATTTTAGGACCAGTATTTCTCTGTTTTCTTGTTACATGTGCATTTTCTATTGCCTACTGCCCTATTATATTATATGTTGTCACAGTGAAAGTGAACGTAAAATCGCATGTGCATCAGGCTTACTGCAATACTGTACTGTAACTTAGGTTTTTGCAAACAAACAGTCCACGTCACAAACAGCTGCTGTATCTTGTAGCTTACATCATGTTTGTCGTTTGAGAGTCCACACAACAGACCCATGTTTTTCACAGGGCCTGCACAAAGTAGATAGTTAGCCACCAACCAATGCATATATATTGGTTTGACACAAAGTAACCTTTTGTCGGTAACTAACTTATGTGGCAACTTTTCTTCCTGTTTTATACAGAGCAGGCGTTGCATCTCAGAGGATGTAGGGGAGACCGGGGAGATTTGTTACAAGGGAGGGTTGTTACAGTCCTTTTAACTTTTAAATTAGTTCACATCAACCGCTGGAATTAAGTTTCTTTTTGTCAGGTTTTTAGTTTCCATGTGCAAACGAAGGTTCAGCCATTTTGAAGGCTGCAGTAGAAAATTATTGATGAAAAACTGTTTTAGGATATGAAAAGTAAATTTTTGCTTTGTCAAAGAAAATGTTATTGCTACAAAACTATGAGTGATATTTAACTGGCTTCAAAGTTAAATCAGACTTGAAGTGCAATACCTTTGGTTCATTATAAATATTTTAAAGCTGAGTGTCACATGTTTGACATATGTTAATCTTATTCAGCCAACTACTATTGGGGTGAGTTGTTACACAGTGTAATGCTTGCTCATCCCAACTGGAAAAAGTACTTAATTTGGTACTCAAATAACAAATTTTGTATTATTTAGAATAGTTGATTACATTTTTAAGTTCTACTAATATCTGTTGCAGAGATGTACGTATGCGCCGCAAATTCTACGCCGCATACTTGCGGCGTAGACTTTTTGTTTGCGCTAACGCTTGCGGCCACATTTTTTTGGATAGTTTGCGCTTGAGGCTGCGCCGCAAAGTTTTCGCGGTTTTTTAGCGCATAGCGTCAACGCATACTTTTTAATGTCTTAGTTGTTGTTTGCAATTTTTTTTTGTCAAACTGCGAAATGTTGACGTCTTGCAATTGCCCATTGTTCTAGTGTTGTGTCACAGTGTCAATCTATTGTTCAGTCAGCTGGAGTTTGTTTTTATATCGCACTACTGTTCCCAACCTTTTTGTTGTCACGGACCCCTTAAGACAAATTATTAATTCTGCGGACCCCTACCTAAATTTGGCCTGAAACTCAATTAACATACTATTGACTATTGTAATTATGCTACTCAACTACTGTACTGTGTCATATAGCATTGCCGTTATGACTCCTGCGGCAAATATCAGGTTAAACAGCTGCTCAAATAAAAAAATGAATGAATTGTTCAAGAAATGTTAGCAGTATTTGAATATTAAGGTGACCCAAAGTGCCATGCCGAAACTTTTTCAACGTAAGCAAATTTAATGAGAGGGCTGTTTCTGCCTTTCCTTATTAACTAATCGACTGAACTGTGGTTGAGTTTTTGACAATGCAACACGCATGTCATCTTCAACGTCCAGGCGATAATACACGAGCTATAACGAAATAGACGAGCCAATCCTGATTTGACTGTAATCGACATGCGTTGTGGTAGATGTAGTTTAAGGTCAATGTACACACTGTAAGCAGCAGTTAGATTTATTTGAATGCATGCCGGTAGCCTACAATTTATTTTCGCGGGCTTGAGCTTGACACATTTGCATTTAAAAAGAGAAATGAAAGTAAAAAGATCGCTTTTCGTTTTTTTTTCCAAAATTCATCAAGGTAATCACGGACCCCCAAATGCTTTCTCACGGACCCCCAAGGGGTTCGCGAACCCCAGGTTGGGAACCACTGCACTACTGCCTTTGACGCTAGAGTCCCACGTGGAGACTGAAGTCTTGCAGAAAAAAAGAAAGAATTAGTTAAAACAACTTAGGCCTACTGAGAAATTAGTAAATTACGGGTCAGAACAGGAATGTAATGTAAGCAAGCAAGTAGGTAGGTTGGTAATGTCGCTCCATGTAAAATGTAAACAATGACTTGGCTTCGTAGTGTGAAGTTTTTTTAGTCAAGCCGTGTTGAAGGCGTTTGTAAGCAATTGTGAGCACTTTAATTTATATTAGTTAAGTCTTTCATTTTGGGGCAAATCAGAAACTTCTCAGGCAATGAGCACTGAGCAATGCAGCCTATGTATTTAAACAAACTCAAATATTTGGTCTCCGACCGTGATTGCTTGCATGATGATTGATGTTGTACTCTGTATGTTATATGTAGTAGGCTACATTACTCTGTCTTTGCCGGTTATTCTTGTTGTAGGCTATGTAGCGTAGTAATGTGTAGGCCTACATACAGTAAGCTATCAAGCTAAGGTAATTTTTACTTGACAATTTATACATTCTGTCGCGTAAGTATGTAATGTTTTGTAACTTGATGAGCAGTTTAGCAAAACATCCATCCAGGGGCCAATTGTGAGAGGCTTTTGAGTAGCCTACTGCTAATAACACTAGTAATGCTAACTATCCCTGAATGCTAATAACAAAGAGTTGTGCAGTTCAGAATCTAAACTTGCTTGTGTCTGGCAGTTTTGTCTTCCATTAACCCACTTTTTAAAAATCTTATCAGAAAAAAGCATAGAGCTTACTGAGAGAATTATGGCATTAAAAGCAACATTAGTCTTATTTAAACGGAATCATTTTAAAAATAGTGTTTTTATAATGGATTTTTAGGGAGCGACAGTTAGTATAATCTAGAATTTTCTTGATAGGCATATGCTACAGTTTCTTACACTACACTATTGTATTCAGGGAATAACTTACGGTAATAGGCCTACTAATCTCCAAGTGAAATGGAGCATGATAATACAAATCCATGGCCCTACTTGCAAGAGAGGCCACACAAAGGACCATTAACCGTGGGAGCTTTCCCAACGAAAGATTTCCAAAATACCTTTTTTCTCTACAACACGCCAATACCTTCCAGTGCTGCAGTTGAAAGAATGTTTTCAATGGGCAAAGACATATTGAAACCAAAACGCAGCAAAATGTCAGATGAACACTTTCAGATGCTTGTGTTTCTTCGTGGAAATTCAAAATAAAACTTGTTTGTTTCGAGTGGTTTATAGTAAATGTTTGGCACCTAGCAAACAAAATGAGTTTACGCTAGTGTATGCGCTGACGCTGAGGACCCCAACTTTTTTTACAAGTTGCGTTGACGCATGCGGAGTATAGTTTTTCGAACGTTTGCGTTTGCGCTGACGGCGTCAATATTTTTTGTATGCGCGTACATCACTGATCTGTTGTTGCTGTATCTGTGCCTAAACATGCCAAAAACTAATAAAGGGTGCCTTATTGAAGCCAAATACCATGAATGGTTGAATGGAGATCATGTGTTTGCAATCCTGGTGACAATGCATTGTCAATAATGATGTTATTTGTTTGTTCATGATTTTTTTTCTATTAAATTTGGATGTTCAATAAATTCAAGAATGCTGTGTCAACGTATTCCATCAGTTTTAGGTACGGTATTTTATTAAGAAAAATTAGTTAATAGAACAGCCTATTTGAAATTGTAACATTTCACCCAATCTGTGTAACAAGTCACCCCGATACTGGGGTGACTTGTTACAACTGACTCATTGATATATTAATGCAAATATTTTCCTGTAAACATAACTTTGTTAAATTTTGAAGTTGTATTTATAACAACTGGTGATGTGGCAAGATTACATAAAATTTTCAGCAACTTTGTGCAAATATTGAGAGAAATCTTAGATTTACTGAAAATTGTAACAACTCTCCCCGGTCTCCCCTAACTGAATGCGACTGGCAGGCACACCTAGACACCGGTTAGCGAAAAGAGCAATACTTTTGTCGGAAGGACATTTTTCATAAAAGCTGCAGCATTATAGCCTACCCTTTGTTCGATTGCTGTAAAGTGTATCCCAACAAACCAATGACCAAAAGGCCCATACCTTTTACACTTGCTAATTTACCCTTTTAAATCATGAAATTTGTCATCTAATCTAGCTTAGGCTACGTGGGATGAACCAGAGGTGTAGGTTACACAGTCAAGTTTTGTGGACTTCTGTTCCACTCCAACGTCTGTGACTCTAAATCCACTCCTGCTCAAAATATTTTGGGAATAGGCCTAATGACTCCAAACTCCACCTCGACTTCAAACGTAAACCACAATCTAGATTATTGTATAGGCCTACTATAACTTACCTTCCCTATCCATCCCCTGTTATGAAAAGAAAAACACATTTAGAAATGAAAAAAATAACTGCTTGGAAAATAAAACTATAGAAGTACGGTACCGTAGGCCTACGGTAAGCTACACCTATGTGGAAACTTTTACTTTAGCTCTGAGTTTCCATATTATTTTTCAGAAGCCAAAATCCAGTGGTACCACATGGTAACATCAATGCTTTACGTGACGTCACTCAGCATAGCGGTGGCAGTGACGATACTGTATTGCGTCACCGAGTGGCAAGAAGACAGCGGGAAATTCAATTTTTCAGTGGGAACAATCCATCTTCATTTTATCAATTCCGTCTTCATATTAGTTGACCTAGTCCTAAATAACATACCCATGAGGATTTATCATTTCTTTTATACATCTATTTTCACTGCTATTTATTGTCTTTTTCTTTTCGTTCTTCATATTGCTGGAGTTGATTCTGCCATCTATAAGATAGTAAATTGGGGAACTTCTCCAAGTTGGGCGTTAGGTTTCAGTCTTGGAATGACTTTTCTTATCGCCCCTTGCGGTCACTTTACAATGTACATGCTCAGTTATTTCACAGATATCATTAAACGCAAATGTGTTCCTTAATTAGCCTACAGAGGCTATCGTAGTGAAATAGGCTACTTTTTTTTGGGTATTTTTAGTTGTGGTCAAAACTAGATAATGGCAATCTTGAATCAGTAACAGTTCTGTGAAATTTATTCTATGCTAAGCGTTTCAAATAAAATTTACCACCATAAAAATGAAAGCAAGACAAATAAAGCTCACTACAAACGAAATGTTTCTATTAAAAACGATGGTTTTTAATTAGGCTGCACTACTGAGGATTGCAACCGTTAAACTTAGTGAAGCTATTTATTGATTGCCTACTGTTATCCATTATCATCAACTCAATATTTTTAACTTTTCGATCCGTGATATTTATGTAACTTAGCTTACTTTTTAGCTAAGATTAGCCTGCTTGCAATTCTTTTACTCGGTTGGGCCTATATGCAATTCACCACACTTGAAATGACATAAAATACTTTGCACTTTCACAAATGTAGGCCTAACGACAGTCATTTTAGTCCAAGACCATTTTCTGTCATTCGGAAAAATGTTTTTCTTGTGTTGCATCAATTTTTTCTTTGTGCTACTTTTCAAATTACCTGGGCACAGGGACGGATCCAGCAAGTAGCCTTAACGAGGGCGATTTCAATAAAACTCAATGGTGTACCTACATCTATCTGACCTTGCAAATTACACAGAGAAGTTAACCCATACTTTTTTTTCTTTTGGGGAGTGGGGGCATCGCATCAATCCGGATCAGCCACTACCTGAGAAAGACGAATACCTATTGTGTTATAAATAAAAGTTTGTACCAATAGGCCTTTGTGCTACTTCTATATCCAAGTGTTATGATCAGATATCAGACTGTTGAGAAATGCAGTAAGCTACACTCAGTGCTGTGTTAAACCTTTTGTGGGCCCCGGGGCCAGAATAATTTTGGGCTCCCTATCGTCAAGCAGACCTATAGTATTGTGTATATTTTTACTGCACCGATATGGAAATGTGGTTCACTTCAATAAACTTTTTCACCAGTTTAGATAACAACACAAATGTAAGTAAACACAAACACAGGTCTATCATTTCTTAGCTACACCTTTGCTCGGAATGAAAGCCAAAAGTGTTAAAAATTTCTAATAAATAAACACTGGAAATAGAGTATGGTTACGACGCGTAAATACCACTGTACCGCGCGGAATTTTGACTGTTTGAACTTTGCGTTGCGGTACCGTGATAAAATCTGAGAATAAAACCAAAACTGAAGAAATTATTAATTTTCATTCAGATTTGGTCTGGTAACAATATTGTTTTTCACCATTTTTATGGTTTATCTGGCAACACTACTTGTTCAGTCAACCATTGTAAAAACATTGTGACTGTGATTGTAAAGTTTAATTTGTAAACAAAAGCAGTGTCAAGAGTTTTGAGAATCAGGTGTAATTATTTTTATTTAACATTATTTCATTCCAAGGCAAAGCTTTCATTATTTTATGCAGGCATTCAAGTTAATTAATGTTTTTAGGGTATGGTAGCCTAGGTTAGTGGCAAGAATACAGGGTCCACGTCTTTTAGGCGCAGACAGTTAGGCGCTGGTCAAATAGGCGCGCACATTGTGGCGTCTGGATATTTAGGTGCAGAGCACTGTGGCGCCCTTTCATTTAGGTGCTATTCCTAGTAAAGTCTGCAGATTGTATCAGCTCAGCTTTGGCAAAACCTTGTATGGGTATTAACGGAAAACTAAGTTACCGTACTCTTCACTCAAGCTTACCACCCGCTTGAATATAGGCTACGGTATCTATATTTTTTACTGTTGTTTATTATTTGACTTAACTAAAAGTGAACTCAGTCATGTTCAGAAACTTGAATAATTTATTGATAAAGTTTTCGCCGACGCAAACCTGGACCAACAACAAATAAATGCCGAACATGCGCATTAAAAAAACAATAATTTTTTTTCTGTTCAATATAACATTTTGTGTGAAAAGCATTGCCGGATAAAGTAGCTTCACTCACTGAAGCCATGACTAACAACAAATGAATCCACTCGCATTAACAAAACAACATATTTTTCTGTTCAATACAACATTTTGTGTGAAAAGCATTGCTCTACCTGCCAAGCTGATACAATCTGCAGACTTTACTAGAAATAGCACCTAAATGAACCAGCGCCACCCTGCTCCGCACCTAAATATCCTGGCGCCACAGTGTGCGCGCCTATCTGACCGGCGTCTAACTGTCTGCGCCTAAAAGACTTGCTCTCAGAATACACAGGTCACTTGTGATAAGAATGATTTTTGTTTTGGATCAAAGCAATTTCAGTAGGCCACCGTACAACATGTGATATGCCAGGTCTATAAGGTATTTGAAGATAAGAGCAATTTCATGTGCATATGTTTTAAAAAAAGTAAATATAGAAGGTTTCTGCTAAAAGTACCCACAGCATTCAATAAAAGGCAACTCAGATGATCTATGAAAGGTAGTAGTACTAAGTGCTGCAAGTTACTCAATCTCCTAAATAGGCCTTAAATTTTTTCCAAAATTTGCTTTCATTTAATAAATTCTCTTGCATTTGCTCTGCACTTGTGCAAGTGCACTCTTATTTTTTGTGGTACAGGAGCAGTGTACGGGGAGACATGTGCAGTGCGGCAGCGGACAGATTTTCCTGCTCGCGACATCACTCGTCAAAGATATTTAAAATAAAATGATAATTAAACTATCAGAAATGTTATTTTGCCAACACCTCACAATTTTTAAAAACAAAACACTTTTATTGATGAAAATAAATTGAATTATAGGCTATATATGAATTGTAAATTCACAAAGGGCCCAACTCCACTTTTTTCATTTCACTTTTTGTGCTTTCTGATTTCTTTCGATGAAAACAAATTGAATATGCGAATTCACAAAGGGGCCTCCAGTTTTTTTTCACTTCACTATTTGTGCTTTCCAATGTCTTCTAAATGATACTTTAAAAAAATGGCCAAATGTTTCAAACATATCGGTAAACACATAAAAAATACCCTATCAATATTTCCTTTGATTTTGAAATGGGCCCAACTACAGCAATTACACTTCAATTTCTCCATTGTTTCTGCACAGAATCTTCACCAAGTGAACTTTTTACGTATGATGCTTCTAATCAGTATGCTTAAGCATGTAATCATAATCGAAGTTTTACCACAAAAGTAAATAACCAAAATAATTAAAACGGGTGTGCAAAAACACTTTGTGGCAATTGGGCCCTTCTTGGATTCATATATTCAATTGCATCCCACCTGTTATATGTTAAATACACTTCTGCAGATCATGATACTAGCTTTATCGCATTTTAACTTTCTTTTAAGATAATAATGGTGTTTTTAGAGATGTTTCAGTGTAGTAAAGGGGCCAAATTTGAGATGTTTTAGTATAATTAGACCTAAATCGTCCTAATTGACAAGTAGCCTACACGCAGTAAACTTTAGCAACTCAAAAAAAACTTTACTGAAGCGCAAAAGTCTATTATTTGTGGGCCCCCTGAGATGGTGGGCCCGGGGGCCGGGCCCCCCTTGGCCCCCCCCTTAACACAGCACTGGCTACACTGCTACAGCAGATAGCGTAGCCTAGCCTTTATCAGTGACAGATGAAGTCGATAATGTTCCCGACAATTTTCACCAAATCAAACGTCATATAAAAACCGTTCAAGTCTACTGAATATTACGTCATGGAAATTCCTAAAGCATGTGCCAAAATTGCACCATCGTTCATAAGACCTGTTTGGGCCTGTTTAAACAGGAAATATTACATCAGCTTAAACACCTGTTGGAATGACTTCATAATTGTCTTTCATTTATTGCGTCACAGTTACTTTCTACGTGAATTTGAGATATTGATATCTATTCTGGTCATTCGTAAAATGATTGTTTGAAAGTTGGCCGCACATTTAACTGTTGGCTTAGTGCTTGCTAGCTGGACAAAAGTTCCGTCTTTTATCCAAGTAATCTGTTGTGTAGTGACAGTTTAAGTGGTGTACGCGTTGCACCCCCTCGTTTTTGGTAGCCGTGGGCTAATTTTTACAGAAATACACTGTTTGAAAAGAAGTTCAAGTGTGTGTTTCTTCGGTCATTATATGCAGACGAAAGGATCCGGGAACTTTAAGTTACAATTTTCCCACGAAGAAATTATGGTTTACCGCTGTGACCATAAAAAATAAAAGACGAAGTTGTTGGTTGGTAGGCTACAAAAGCAAAGAAATAATAAAAGAAGATCTTGTTGGTTGGTAGTCTAAAGAAGCAAAGAAAATTAAAGACATTTCTTCTCGGTAGGCAACTGAAGAACTTTAAGCTAAAAAGTAAAGACATTTCTTCTCAGTTTGGTACAGAAGAAAAAATAACTTTGACATTCATTGGCAAGAAAGAAGATTAAAGGCAATCCATCTGTGCTTGAAGATTCAAGTGGAAGAATCCAAGCAAGTTTTGTGGACGTTTGGACTTCACATACTCGTACAGCTACGGTATCGTGCATTTAAATTCTTTTTTGTATTTTTTACGGTCTTTGCAGTTAAGTTTTTTATAACTACTGTAATTTGTGTGTTTGTGTAACTTAATTTTTTAATTGTTAAATTTAGCCCTAACATTTAATATGTCTACACTCGGTGGCGACAGGGACTCGACCGCCGTCGACTCGACTGAGTTTAAGCCTGATGATGTTCTTTGCGGTCGGGCAGGCCATTCTGGGGAGGGACCCAATAACGATGAGGCTAAGTCAGTTCGAGAGGCCCGGCATCTTAGACGGGATATTTTGACTCAAATTGGGAAACTTTCTGTGGCCCTAGGTTCTTTGAGTGATAAGCAGGAACTGTTAATTTTTCGATCTAACTTATCTACTTTAGAAGAGGAATTACGGCATTTCCATGCTCTCTTGAGTAAAATTTTTAACTCTGCAATCTTAGCAGAACTTCGTGATAGGGTAGATCCCGAATTTAACTCGTTAAAAAATAACTTTGAACAAAAAGAAAGTGAGTTCTCAGATAGGTTGGATGCTGACATACATCCTGAAGATAGCGCCTCAAATGTAAGCACTAGGATGTCTGAGAGCTCGTCACGGATAGTGGCACAAATTAACTTACAGCTAAGACGAGAGGAGCTCCAGATACAAGCCGAAGCCGAAGCGAGAGCTGCTGAGGCTGCCATGAGAGCTGAGGCCATACGAACTGAAGCTGCCATGAGAGCTGAGGCCATACGAGCTGAGGCTGCCGCGAGAGCTGAGGCCGAAGCGAGAGCTGCTGAGGCCGCCGCGAGAGCTGAGGCCGTACGAACTGAGGCTGCCGCGAAAGCCGAAGCGAGAGCTGCTGAGTTCGCACTCAAAGACGCTCAGTTGAGGGCTGAACAACGTAAGGAAGTGGCATTAGCTGAATATCGATCAGAGGTGGGCTCCCGGCGTAGCTCTAAGAAGGGATCTTCTAGGCATTCCAGAAGTGAACATCAATCACAGTTTAATTTACATAACCTTTTCCAGACGCCTGTTCAATCTGTAAGTGGACCAGTACAATCCACATCTTTTCAAGCTGTTTCAGGAGGTCTCAGGGCCGCGGCTAAGGGTCTTCCGAAGGCTGTAGAGCCAAGGTCTGCAAATTACAACCGAACTCCTCCCCCAGAGCGTACAGGTCACGGGGCCGCCATTAGCAGTAATGCTTTGTCCCCTTCACAGTTTTCAGCGCCGCTAGTTTTTGATCGCCCAGCTACACGTAATTTGGGTGGTTGTGAGAGGCGTATCGTGTCTCCTGATTTTAACGTATGTGAGGATCGTGATCGGGCTGTGCATGTGACTGAGCCCACTCAGCCCATTAAGGGATATAGCTTGTCTTCTCCCGCTAAATCGAGTTCTCAACAGCAGGATTGCTTTTTTGAATACCAAAATAGTAGGACGTTCTTCGATAAGGCGGCCTTGATTGGTTACGATGGTAATAATATGCCATTTGTCTTCTTTAAAAATCGTGTTATGGCCTTGATGGCAGCTTCGCCCTTTAAGGGAACTCGTTTGACTTTGTTGCAAGCAGCTTGTGTTAGAACAGCTGCACAAACGATTGCTAATTTGGTTTCTGACACTCCTGGGTTGTCAGAGGAAGACAGGATAGAAATGTCGTTAGCTCGCTTGTCCCAACGTTTTGGGGTTCGTGGAGGTCTTTTCGCAGAACCAGAAATTAGAAAGTATCGCTATGGTAGCAAATTGACTTCTATCTCTTCCAGTGATTTGAAAGAGTTTAAAGATGAATTGTCGCAGTGTTTGCTTTACGCGAAAGCTTATGGTCAGCGTGATAAATTAGAAGGACGTTTTGTTTTGGATTTGGCTAAGCGACTCCCGTTTGACGCTAAGCAGCGTTATCTTGACTTTTTAGGTGATCAGTATGGTAGCACTGAGGAACCTACCTTTCAGAGTTTGTTTGATTTTGTAGTACGGGAGGAAACGCGCAAGTCGACTGATTTTAGCATTATGCTAATGGGCGATTCTGGTGAGTCGCAGCATTTTAAAAAGTTTGGCAAAGGAAAATTGCCTTCATGTCCGGTTAGGCAGACGTCGGTAAAGCCCCATGATAATGTGATTTCAGGGAGTTCGCAGTACTCGACTGCTGTTGGCGCACCGCGCGGCGGTGTGGCCAGACATAGTGACATACCGGCGTGTTTTTGTTGTTCGTCACGTGGTCAAGTTGAATATCATTTTTTGTCTAATTGTAAAGAATTTTTGCGCTTGACACCTAAAGATCGGAGAGATGTCATTGTGAAAGCTGGCAAATGCTTGAATTGTTTGCGCCAGCATATGGTTAGAGACTGTAATCATGCAAATAACTGTCGTAAGTGTGGACCTACCAACGATAGGAAACACTATTTTCTTCTGCATGATTTTTATGTGACGTCACGTGATTCTCTGGATTCGGTCGGTAAAGATGATGCTGGTGCCAGAGTTCCTGTGCGTAATGTTAAGATTGGAAATGTTAAAGCAGCCTTTAACCGCGTTACTGCTGCTCGTGTTTTGAATCCAATGACTGGCAAATCGAAGTTGGTGTATTGTCAGCATGATCCTGGTTCGCAGTTGACCTTTGTTTCGAGTGACTTGGTGTGCGAACTTGGTCTTAAACCGTATGATAAAGCGTCGTTTAAAATAGATACTCTGGCTGGTCAGAAACCTACTTGTGCTGACCTTGTTAAACTCAACATCCAGTCGTTAGAGACTGATGAACTGTTTTGTGATATAACCTCGGTGGTTAACCCAGCTTGGGCTGACGATGTTAAAACTTTACCTCATAAACAAGATTTAAGTGGTTTCCGTCATTTTCATGACGTGAATATGTTTCATTTGAATGATTGTAGTACTGTAGATGTACTGATTGGCAATGACAACGCTTATTTGATGTGGACAAAAGAAGAACGTGTTGGTGAAAATCGTAGTGAACCGCATGCTTTACTCACTCCTCTCGGTTGGTTGGCTTGTGGTGGTAAGTCACCCTTAGTTGAAAGCGTTGCTAAAGTGTGCAGAGTGCAGACGTCTTCAGAGTCGGATGTCATCTCTGGCTTTCAGCGTAAAATTGAGTCTCGTGATATGGAAATAGCAGACCTGAATAAAGTCATTCAGGATTTGACTTTGCAAAATGAAACCTGTGAATTGTCTCGCAATGATATTTTGGCTAGAGAACTTGTCGAACCGAATATTGAGTTGAAAGATGGTCGATTTGAGATACCTGTTCCGTTGAAGGAAGATATTGATCTACCTAACAATTTTGTGTTGGCGTCAGATAGAGCTGCTGCTTTAAGAAAGAAAGCTTTAAAACAACCTGAACTTCGTGATTTCCTTACTGACACCATGAAAGATCTTAAATCTAATGGCTATATTGAGCGCGCGGGTGAAGCAGGAAATGTCAAGGGATTTGAATGGTATTTACCATACTTTGTGACGTCACAATTAAAAAACGCATTGTTTACGATGGCAAGTCTGAATTTCGAGGAACTTGTGTTAATGATGTAATGTTTTCGGGTCCTGACTTGTTAAACCCTCTTGTAGATGTCTTGGCAAGATTTCGGCTTGGCAGATTTGGTTTCGTGGCCGATATGACCAAGTACTTTTTTCACATTTTGGACTCTTCAATTCGTAAGCCCAATTTCATTGAATTGCTTACGTACACCAGCAGTGCCGTTCGGATCGTGAACGAACGCCCTTTGGTACCTTTGAGTGACGACCCTAGGGATTTTACTGTCATCACCCCTGCCTCACTTTTGACCCCATACTTAGACCCATACTGTGCTGTTGGGCAACCACATGATCGTGACCAATTAAGAAGGGATTATCGGTTCAATTTGTCACTTTCTCAGCAGTTTTGGAATAAATGGATCGATTTTTACTTGCCAGGTCTTCAGGGCCGGAAAAAATGGCTAAAAATGGCCGAGAATTTGGAGCCTGGTCAACTTGTAGTGGTAGGTTCTCTCCAAGACATTGGTAAACGTGGGAAGTATCAACTTGGGAGGGTGCATGAGGTAGTTCCACAAATTAGGAAAGGGAAGCCTGTGGTTCGTAGAGCCAAAGTTGCCGTCTGCAACTATGATGAGAGTACGGGGAAAGTGAAAGTAGACTATGTGTTGAGGGATATTTCGTGCCTCGCCCCCGTAAAGAACACCTAAGTGTTAGGGTTTGAGCCTGGTTTTGTCTGCGGTGGCCGACCCTTGTCTGAGCCCGGAACAGTCGGTTATTAGCGCAACCATTGTATATAGCGTCATTTAGCGTGTACCTATGGTACCAATTTCATGTATCGTCGTGTTTATTCTTATTGCTGTTCATTCTTTGCATGCCCTTTGTATTTGCGTATTAACTTAAACGTGAGTGATTCAAACAATTTGTGTATCATGTGTTTTTATTCATTGGCTCACAATTGTCGTCATTTCTTTTTAGTTATGCCATGTCAGACTGTCATAACTAGGGGCCGCTATGTTCCCGACAATTTTCACCAAATCAAACGTCATATAAAAACCGTTCAAGTCTACTGAATATTACGTCATGGAAATTCCTAAAGCATGTGCCAAAATTGCACCATCGTTCATAAGACCTGTTTGGACCTGTTTGGGCCTGTTTAAACAGGAAATATTACATCAGCTTAAACACCTGTTGGAATGACTTCATAATTGTCTTTCATTTATTGCGTCACAGTTACTTTCTACGTGAATTTGAGATATTGATATCTATTCTGGTCATTCGTAAAATGATTGTTTGAAAGTTGGCCGCACATTTAACTGTTGGCTTAGTGCTTGCTAGCTGGACAAAAGTTCCGTCTTTTATCCAAGTAATCTGTTGTGTAGTGACAGTTTAAGTGGTGTACGCGTTGCACCCCCTCGTTTTTGGTAGCCGTGGGCTAATTTTTACAGAAATACACTGTTTGAAAAGAAGTTCAAGTGTGTGTTTCTTCGGTCATTATATGCAGACGAAAGGATCCGGGAACTTTAAGTTACAATTTTCCCACGAAGAAATTATGGTTTACCGCTGTGACCAGATAAAAAGGGAACAACTAGAATAATAACAGTGGAAAAATAAACATACCGTACACGGCCAGCAAAGTTTTTACTTTGCATTACTTCAACGCCTAACGACGTCGAAACTGTGTAAAGAAGGCAGTGGATCAATCGATCAACGATATTGATAGCGAGTAACATAACATAGCTATAAACATAGCGAGATCAAACAACAATCGTTCAACTCTCGCCGCTGGCAGGTAAGCGGCACGGTCAAGTACAACTTCTCATTTAGCGGATGTAGCAATTGATTGGTGATTACCAGGGCTGTGGAAACGGGCGAAAAATCTCCGACTCCTCGGTTTACAATTGGCCGATTCCGACCTCAGTGTGGCCAGATTTTTTTGAGGGTTGGCACGTTTTATAAAAACTTTTGTTCCATTTCATTTTTTAAAATTTAATTTCACTTAAATCGCGATCGAAAATGAAACGGCGGCTTTCACAAAACTGACAAGAACAAACACTTCTCATGTCTGGTAAAGTTTCAGGGCGCAACACGAAGAACCACAAACAATCTTTAGAAAACATATTGCAAACAATTTTTATTGTTATTGTTTCGTATCCAGCCGAAGTCGGGCTTTTTTAACGACTCCAGACACGCTAAAAATCCCTCCGATTCACCAGCCCTGGTGATTAAACTTCAACACAAACTTCACGTGACCAATGGCCGGGCCCGCATCAGTGAAGTCCCTACAAGTTTGTTGATCTCATGGGAGCCGAAAACAAAAGCAATAACATTTAAAATACTGAAACTAAGAACACTGACTAAAATCTATATACAACACTTTTGAAGATCAAAAATTATCAAAAAAATTCTAAGGTACTACGAAAGGGCACTGATAAAAGTATTGCACATAGTCATATTATTTCTGAAAATGAAGCATTTTCTGCACGTGTATAATATCTGCGTGCACACAGGAAGCGCGAATTTAGGAGTTGGTCTTCTGAGAAATGCACAGTTTAACACTAAAGTTGAAGTTACTTAGTAATGGTTGTGTGCACTAAGCCAATACAGGTAGTTGTTAATGTCAACACATCAATTTATGCCGTGAAGTCTGTTTAGGCAGCGAGTATCGTAGCACGTAATACATAGCTTAAACAAAAAAACATGCGTCAATTTTGTAAACTTAGCAATGCAATACGAATAGAAATGCAATAATTCGTGATGCTTTTTAAATGTTTGGAAGCGTTTGTTGTTCAGTAGAAACGGCAACGAAAGTGGATTATGTTCATTGTTCAATGATTGTAAATACCACAAGTACAATAGCTGATATTCGAGCAATGCAACTGCCTTGAAATGAAGTATCGCAACTGAGACAAACCGCAGCTAATAAAAGCTTCCATTTTTGTATCTATTCAATGTAACCGATACAAGGATAAATCTGAATCGTAAGCCGCAATATGTTCCAGTTGCGTTACTCTATTCGAAGGCGATAACATTTTTAAGATCGTACGAGACACACGTAGAACAGAAGGCACTTCAAACTGATCAGGGAGGTCAAGTCTCAATCAAAACTTCCCGTCAAGTGGAGTTTCCTACATACAAACACACAACGAGAAGATAAAACGATTGTAAAGAAATCCAATTAAAAATATCGACGTCTTAAAAAAAGATGAAACTTTTACAGAAATATTTAAGGGCACTATTCAATATTCATACAACGAGGTATTAACAGAAGTTCTTAGTCCTGTGTTTTTTGAACAAGCACAAGAGTCTCTCCTTGCCTACTAGTCTTAGCAAAGAACTCTTTCTATGGGATTTATTCAACGTTGATTTAACGCATGAAGACGTTAAATCAACGCATAGATGGAGTGACTTGTCAGCTGGGTTCTACTAAACTAACTTAAATTGATCCGATCTTTGTTGGCAGGCATGCAAAAAAATTGAAGCTGTTGTTTTCATGATGACTAGTTGAAAGGAGCATCACATAGAGCTCCGAAAAATAATATTACATGTTCTTCGAGACGTTTGCTACAACTTTTTACAAAATTTGACACCTTGAAGTGTAAAACCTTCTAGAAACCTTTTCTACTAGAATTCACATTGATTTACAAAAAAAAAAAATCGTTAGAAAATTTTTTCTACCAGAATTCATAATGATCTTAAGCAAAACCAAAAATTATTCAATGACGAACAGTTGTGTCTAAGAAAGCCAATTTCCTTATTGTCCTTCCGTCACAATAGTGCGCATTAACATATAAAAATGACGTGAGAAATTTCATGAAAAAAATAAACCCAAATGTCTTTCAATCTGGGAGTATGGAAGTATCTGCTGCAAAACGACAGGTATGATTGATCGACCGGTAATGAAAAACCATGAATGCACGTATTGGTTTGATGAAATGGAACCATATGATTGATGGGCACCAATGCAAACGCGTTATAGTGGTTGAATAAATTATTCTCATAAATTTTAGGTAAACTAAATTTTCACTTTAATGATTTATATTGCAAACCTAACATCTGCCGAGTGGCTGTAATTCAGTTTACAATTCCAGGCTAGATTTAAACCAAACTAGTGAAGCTTTTACTTCGGTTATGAACGGTAAACTAAAAATTTAATCAACTTTTCAGCCACGAACCAACTATCCGCAACAACCCATTCTTTTTAATTCAAGGTGAAGAGGCGTCATGCCACCTGCCCGTTTTGTTCTCAACGTTAATCAAGAAGATTTAGGGATTAATTCTTCAGTAGGTGTTTATAATCAAAATTTACAGAAACCAAAGCTAACGGGATTTTGTCCTGTTTTTATCCAATAGTTGGCATATGTTCATAATGAGCAAAGATAGGTCTTTTCAAACAGCTCAATACTTTTCTTCATCTCCGTTCCTTTGAGGTCCATGGAGACGACGTGATAGCTGATTTCCAGTGACTTGGCCTGACCAAGACAGCGCGTCTTGTGGACTTCCTTCGTTGTTTGTAAGTTAGTTTGAAATCAAGCAGCTCTACAAATCACATGATGAATCAATTAAGTTGAAAGACTAACATGCAAATTGTCGGAAACCTTATGGGTGTAAGGCTGAACAGGACAATTTACTTTCTACTAACAATGAATGTATTTTTGCGTAATTTGCAATGATAAATTTATGGATGATACTATACAATGTCGTAGTAATAGTAAGCACAATCAATCACTGCTCCTATCTATTATGACATGAATCCAGTTCTTAAATAATCTCAATCAAATATTGATGTAGAAAACATAACAAAAAAATAAAGTTTTTTACAAAATAAAAGGGTGGATTTATTGCGCACATTTCATTGCCACAGTTTACTACAACTCCGCAATTATTATCAATCCTAGTATCAAACATGAAAGTAATAAGACGTAACATCGGAACATGATTGAATATCGCCATGCAGAGGTGGATTGGGAAAGTAATGAGATTCAACACAATGACTCATTGTCTTCAACTCTAAAGGCCATGTTGTGCCAGAAAATGAGCAAAAAGCAACTAGAGTAAAAACAATACTAAATTTGTCAAAATGTTCTGGAAGAAAAGCATATACAAGATGTGGTCTCAGCCAGTTCATTAGCCCTTTTTCATACTAATTTAAGATCTACAGAAGTATAAAAAATATAAAAAAGATTAATGGGAAAGTTGGTAATGCATCAAGTTAGCTGGCCACCTGAGGCGAAGGGTTGAGAAACAATGAAGGAAATTGTAAAATAAAAATGATCAACCTCATGCAGAGAAAGTTATGAAAACAAAAAAGAAGCCATCGTTGATGAAATGAACCATGCGTCGGTGTATACGGTAAGAACGGAAGGAAAACTAAACAAATCCAATCAATGGCTTGTGCCGGAGAGCAAAAGTTGTCATTTTGACATGATTCCAACGGCTGGTGACGTTGAAATGATGTAAAATGGAAACTTTTGCTGGTTGAGACCGGTAGTTGATTCAAGCATTTTACAATTTTGCATCAAAATTGCCAGTCTTCCCAAATCAGGATGATCCACTACATGAAAACATGAATACAAAGATAGTCACCAGAACCACCAAAGAAACTTAGAAGAAAAGTATCTTTCTTTTTCGTTCAGGTTTCGTGCCACACACTTCAATGGAACAGGAAACAAAATTAAAGGGAGGTCAATCATTGTTACAGTATAAGGATTTATTTAAGACATCAAACAGCTTATAAATCAGGTAATTTAAAGCGTTATTCAGTCATAATTTTGTTGAATTTTCGGCTGAAATCAGTCGGATCTTCGTCAAATCTTCACAATTACGGGCCAGCCAAGGATACGTAATCCCTGGAATTTAACAGCTCCAAATCTGAACCAAGCGTAGCGAGAAAAAAGTTCACTGCTCAGATGCGTAAGCTTGATTTGCGTGCAAGAGCACGTTGGATTTGGCTAAAGTGTTAAATTAGGAAGTGAAAAGATTAAGCAAAAATGTTGGCACAAAATGCTGAAAACGTATGCACGATTTTGTAACGTTTGCGATTGCAGTGCCATTCCAAGCGTGTAAAAGATGCCATTTTCTTTTAGAAACAATGAAACATTAGAAACACTGTGAAATTACTAAATTTGATGTTATTTTGCAGCATTTTAACGTCTTTTTGAGTAGTATAAACAACAGACTTGGATAATAATTTAATAGGTAACAACGGTACAAAACCAGAGATTCACCACAAGCACGAAACGTGCTTACAACTTATTTTTGGGTACCTGCACTATCTTGGGAGTCCAAAGACTTCATCATCACTGCTTTTATTTCGCTAATCCATGACTTTTGTTCATCCTTGTCTTCACAGCACATCAAGTAATCTCTGTGTAGACAAAGTGGTTAAATTTATTTGCAAATTCGTGTCATCACAAACACAACTCAGCACCAATCTTCTCCTCCAAACAACGTGTATAAAGTTGTGTTGAATGTGGCCTAAAGTTAAGGATAGTGGCTAGTTGTCCATAAAATGCTATACACACTAACACAGTGTTAATTGCTTATGATTCCATTTGGTACTGAGAAAGATAATGGTTAACTATTCAAGAACAAGTCCATTTCGATTTGGTGTTTGGTCAGACAAAGGCCTCGAGCTTCAGTTCGCCGTTACTACTGTGTCTTACGCGTATATTGCAGAAAACTCTCTGCTACTTGACTGGTGAGCCACACTGCCGAATCTGAAGTGCGCCATCTAATGCTAGTCTAATCTATCGCCATCTAACGGTGAAGCAAAAATGCACTGAAAACAACACCTATAATAACAACAACCTATAATAACCTATAATAATAACAACAACACCTATAATAAACAACACCCTGAAAACAACACCTATAATACGAAACGTGTAAAAACATGATTTTCATCAAGTATTTGTGCAGCTTAAATTGGCTTTACTGCAACCTAAGTTTCATCATGTATTAGAACACTGATTCATTCATAGCTTGTCACGCCAGTGTCGGAGCCAGGTAAGAGCATTGTTTGTGATGTTTTTGAGGTCGTTGTCATCACATGAAGGGCTAAGGGGGCAGTTGGTGAGGATGTGCTTCATCGTCTGGTTGTCTAGGCCGCAATCACACGTTGGGTCAGGAGTCATCTTCCATCGGAAAAGATTGCTTTTATTTCTCCCGACTCCGCAGCGGGCTCTGTTTAGGCAGCACCACTCTCTTCTCTCAAGGGTGGGAGTTTGTTGTAGACTTTCGGAAGGACTTGGGATGGCAGGATGTTGTGTCCTATCGGACTCAGAGGTCCACATTTCTAGTCGTGCAGCTGTCGCGCTTGTGTGTTCCAATGGGCCGACTTTGATGAAGCTTTTGCGTGACTTGAGTCTTGCTGGAATAAGTTTGTGTTCATAAAGAGGGTGGCGTTGGTCGGATATTTGTTTTACTCTTTCCTTTTTTGTAGCGACTTCTCTTCGGATATGAGGTGGAGCTATAGTTGCTAAGTTATAGAGGTCGGAGATTGGTGTTGGACGGAGTGTGCCAGTTATGATTCTACATGCTTGGTTTAATTCGGAGTCAATTACTTTGGCGTGGCTTGACCTAGCCCATACTGGAGCGCAGTATTCAGCGGTCGAATAACAGAGAGCCAGTGCTGTTTGCTTCAGTGTGTGCTCATCTGCTCCCCAGTTTGAGTATCCCAGCTTTTGCAAAAGGTTATTGCGAGCAGATAATTTTTTCTTAAGCTTCAGTAGTAGGGTGTACCAAAAAAACCTTACTTTCACTGATCTTGCTGTTGGCTAGCAAAAAGTTATGTTTGGGGTCAAAACTAATGCTAATATAAAAAAAATTTAATTTCATTGTTGTTTGACGCCTATTTTCTTTGAGTTTCCATGGAAACAACCCAAATTTTTAAAAAATGGCGTAACTTGAAAACCACTATAGTTAGAAAGCTCTAACAAACACCAAAAGTTCCAGAACACCAATATTCCTATGAGTGTTTAATACATTTTATGAGTCCAGGTAATGTAGTTTTTTAGATATTTCCTAAAACAGCGTTTTTGTAAAAAAAATCTAGTTAATTTACTCTAAAAATTATTTTATACAAATTTTTGCTATAGCTGGCTGAAGTGGCAATGTAACAATCACACAATAGTCTGGCAGTGTAAACAAAAAATTAAAGTACTTGACTAAACCTTAAATTACCAGTATACATACAGTATATATAATCAGTTAACATGCAGTAAGCAATACTATTTTACTTCCTTTGACAATGCTCAAGACAAAACGTGTACCAGTGGTCCGGTACCTGTGTAGCCGTAATGCGATATGCAATGTTTTACGCATCATATCAATGGAAATCAATGTTGCTTGATTTGTAGTTTTTACAAGTACAGTTTCCGGTTCATTCCTGTTTTAGTAACTCTTTCTGATGATGTAGCAACTGTGGCTAGTTTTTCTCTCAATCCTTTGATAATCTTTAAAATATTTTGTTTTGCTGTAGAATTTCGGGTGAGTTTGTCATAAAATTCAGTAAGAAGACCCAATGCTCGTTCAGATGCATCATTGACAACTGGGATTGCTTTGATTATATTTTTTACCTTTAAGAACAGTAGATTTTGTGCCAAAACTTGGGAATAGCTGTTAAAAAACTTGTATCTAATTTGAGCAAATTGAACTAAGTCCATGAGTCTTATTTCTATAAGATTGTGGAGTTGAGTTTGTTGTTGAAGAACTGGCATTTGCTGGATTCTGGTTTTTGAAAGTTTACTTGATTTAAATGCTCCATCATACTTTAAAAGTTCTCTAGCCATTCTCTGTTTTTGAGTGAAGGAAGCATGATCGCTTAATAGTGCAAAAATAACTAGGTGCTCAGAAAGGTACCACAAATGTTTATAAAACTTCGTCAAATATGCTGAAAGTTATTTCAATAAAAAGTGGAGGTATAGTTGCAGAATATTTTTGCATCTCTTTCATATCATTGCTCAACTGGCAATGTAGTTTTAAATTATTAATTGGAGAATCAAAAGAATTGGATGCAGTAAACCAGGGCTCTATAAGTCTATATGATATAGGCTAATACTAGAAAAACTGCCAGAGATGAGATTTCATTCAATGTTGCTTCAGATACCAGATTTAACTTCAGCAATTGTGATTTAAATAAAGATATTTTCAATGAATATATTATTCTACTTACCCAACAAGCATGGTGTGATGCTCCTGAACGAACTCAACTCCACAACCTTATAGGAAAAGACTCATGCACTTAGTTCAATTTGCTCAAATTAGATACAAGTCTTTTAACAGCTAATCCCAAGTTTTGGCACAAAAATCTACTGATACTTAAAGGTAAAAAATATAATCAAAGCAATCCCAGTTGTCAATGATGCATTTGAACGAGCATTGGGTCTTCTTACTGAATTTTATGACAAACTCACCCGAAATTCTACAGCAAAACAAAACATTTTAAAGATTATCAAAGGATTGAGAGAAAAACAAGCCACAGTTGCTACATCATCAGAAAGAGTTACTAAAACAGGAATGAACCGGAAACTGTACTTGTAAAAACTACAAATCAAGCAACATTGATTTCCATTGATATGATGCGTAAAACATTGCATATCGCATTACGGCTACACAGGTACCGGACCACTGGTACACGTTTTGTCTTGAGCATTGTCAAAGGAAGTAAAATAGTATTGCTTACTGCATTTAACTGATTATATATACTGTATGTATACTAGTAATTTAAGGTTTTAGTCAAGTACTTTATTTTTTTGTTTACACTGCCAGACTATTGTGTGATTGTTACATTGCCACTTCAGCCAGCTATAGCAAAAATTTGTATAAAATAATTTTTAGAGTAAATTAACTAGATTTTTTACAAAAACGCTGTTTTAGGAAATATCTAAAAAACTACATTACCCAGACTCATAAAATGTATTAAACACTCATAGGTATATTGGTGTTCTGGAACTTTTGGTGTTTATTAGAGCTTTCTAACTATAGTGGTTTTCAAGTTACGCCATTTTTTAAAAATTTGGGTTGTTTCCATGGAAACTCAAAGAAAATAGGCGTCAAACAACAATGAAATTAAAATTTTTTTATATTAGCATTAGTTTTGACCCCAAACATAACTTTTTGCCAGCCAACAGCAAGATCAGTGAAAGTAAGGTTTTTTTCGTACACCCTATTCAGTAGGTGTGTCTTATAAGATAGGGTCCTGTCCAGTGTTATGCCAAGGTATACAGGAAAGGGGGTATATTGTAAAGCAGTGTTTTCCCAATTGATGATAAGTTTTGGCTAGTCTTATGATTGTTCAAGTGAAAGCATGTTACTTGGGTTTTGGAAGGGTTTGCATTTAGGCTCCAGTACTTGTAATATGTGGAATACTCGGAGAGTGCTCCTGTTAAGGTCTTTTCTATCACCGAGAAGTTTTTTGATTGGGTAGCTACGCAGAGGTCGTCGGCATAAATGAAACGAGTACGTTGGGGGGTTTTGGTTGATCATTGGTGTATATGTTAAATAAGATAGGTGCAAGGACAAAGCCTTGCGGCAGGCCATTACGTTGGGTTCTCCAGCGGCTTTTTCGACCATTCATCTCAACAAAAAATCGTCTATTTGTAAGAAGTGATTGAATAGCTTGGTTGTTTGTGGGGTTCTTGATGACTTGGTCCAGTTTAAGAAGCAAGGCCCTATGGTTGATGGTATCATAAGCGGCAGATAGGTCTACAAAGACGATTCCAGTGGCGAGTTTCTGTTCGAATCCATCCTCTATATATTGAGTTAGGTTTAGTACTTGACCGCAGCAAGAGCGCCCTGGTCGAAAACCTGCCTGGTCATGTGTAAGTTGGTCATCTACATGCGTTGAAATCCTATTTAGTATGAGGCGTTCGTATACTTTCATGAGAATGCATAAAAGTGATATTGGTCTATAGTTCTTTGGGAAGAGGAATCTTTTTGGGGTTTCAAAAGAGCTACTACCTTTGCTTTTCTTCAGATCTTTGGGATTGTTGCACCGGCCAGACAATTGTTGAAAAATTTTAAGAGCCAGGATTTAGCTTTCGTACCAAAATGGAGGATCTGTTCAGTAGTGATTCCATCTAGGCCTGTTGCTTTACCACTTTTCAGGTGTTTGAAGGCTACCTGAAGGTCTGTTGGTGTGAAAAATTGATCGTTGGTTTCCCTTTCTAGTAAAGTATCGTTTTTGTACCTGATGGGTTCGAACACTGATAAGCAATCCGTATAAGCGAAATCGTCCAATTCTTTGGAGAGAGCGTAAATTAAAGCATTGGTACAACCTGTGGCGTCACTCAGTTTTTACACGTTGATGCTAAAAAATATTCGATTTCAATCGAATGTATTTACTTAGTGACTAAGTAGTCACAATTGCTGCACCTCACAGTTCGTTAATGACTTAACAGTTTTGAATGATAAAATACATGCGATAGCACGTTCTCAGTTGGCAAAGACATCACCTTTCCGGAGTTGTGATTGTAAATCCAAATCCGTGCTCCTGCTGACCAGCTGGAAGACCGTCTCGGATGTGGAAACCATCAGAGCGATTCCCGATGTAGATCTCTCCTTTTGGATAAGCATCCTGAATGACAAACATGAAAGTAAATGTTGGGCTGAGTGATACCGCGCTTGACCTCGGATCAGCTGGGTGCTGGATCTGGTTCAAACCTCGCCCAAAGAACATTTTTTTAATGAAGTGAAACATATCGAGATTGATCAAACCAGCTCCGTGTGCAGTTTATAACGCAACTTCAATCAGCACGCAATGCATTATCGCATGGCATAAGATGTGATACGACCTATAACGAGCAACTTACGTTTAAAAATAAAACCAATCAGTCAAAAAACATGTCGTTTTAAATAGTGACCTTTACAAGCCCGTGCCTACAAGTGTAGCGTGATTGTGAAACTTTATCGATTTCACTGGAAAGGATTGGAAAATGATTAGACAGTACGAAACCAAATCATAACAGTTATTCATCGTTGTTTGACGATATGAAACCACATTCAAACCAAATCGTGCGACATGAATCTGACAACCATTGACAACAGGATGCCACGAGGATGGGAATAATGAGGAAGTAGGTCTACTGCAAAATGCACGAAACAAAGGAACTGAAAGTTACCTACCTTTATTTAGAACTACTCTACACTGTTCAAGAACTGATCAAGTGTTAGCAACTACTTCATGATTGTTTTACTAGCAACAGAGTTAACTATTTTTCATGAAGTCGTACCTACGCCAGTTTTGTCACGTAATATATGTCCAGTATTTTTATATTGGTGCAACAAACGTCAGTTTAAATGAAAGATAATGGCTAGATTATTGTCGAAAACGTTAGCGTTTACTGCTTAGTTTTGCATCACGATAAACGCCATGGTAAAGCTCTTTCAACATTGTATATAGCTACTCAACTAATCTTAACAAAGGTCCAGTTTGACAAGTTGAATATGTTTAGGGCCCGTGAATAGGTTATTCCACACGCAACTACGAAAGTTAAACTATCTGGGAATGACTATTGGGGAGTCTGGGAGTCGAAGCCCCCCAGCAACTAGGATAATCACAGTGAAAATTGCTTCCTCCTAGTAGAAATCTGTTTAAAAAAGCCCTGAAACGTGGCAATGAGATTATTCTTTCAAAAGCTCAAGGTCCACCATCAACACCAAGAAGGTCCGGATTGGGACCGCGGTCCGCCAGTTGAGTAGCCCTGGTATACAGTATATCGACGGTTGAATGTGCCAGCGTAGAACAGCTACACCAAACAAATTTGCTCGTTGGGGCAAAAACACCCGCAGCTGTAATTTTCCCATCGATCCGGACTCCACATCTTCGATCCCAACTCTTCATTTGGATGCAGGCGATTTTGAAGTAGTGATGGATCAATCAATTCTCAGAGAAGAGCTGGATATATTTCAAGTGATGCCCTTAACTGCTTAAGGGGGCAGTTCTACTTAGAAAAAAAAATGTTTCAAATTTTTTTTTTTATATTGATATATATTGGAAATTTATCGTAGATTCCGAATATGCAGTCAGTTTTTACCTATTTGCCCTCATTCGGCTTCAAACGGAAGGTTTTCTGAACGCACCTCAGTTTAAAATGTGGATAAAAATTTGTATTTTTGTGAGAATGTTAGTTGCAAGATGTTTTGTATTTCCCCTTACAAAATCTAATAATGAATAAGCTAAATAGCGCCGTGTGTAAACTCAGTATTTTGTTCATTATGTACACTTTAGTTGTTGTGAATGGACATAGAAGAAAAAAAGTCACATTTTTAAGTCAAAGGCATAAGTTTACCTAATTCTGTTTTTCAAATGCGATTCACCGGTACTCAAAATCATGTTTTTGTGCACTAAAAATGTTTCTTCTAGAAAACTACTTGTTAGAATTGGCTAAAATTTTTAACAGATGTACAGTAGGCCCTTACGGACATAATGATTGAGTTTTGTTTCAATATTCAGAGTAATAAATATTTTATTACAAAATCCTGAAGTCAAATTTACTCTCGATGCATAGCAATTATGAATTTTTTTATATTTAAAAAAATAAAAGAGTTAAAAGAAATCCACTCTATCAATTTATGGCTAGGATACCCTACTAGATAACCATGCAGTTTGAAGTCCCTACCTCTAGCCATTTTCGAGTTATTAGGGCTGCAATGGAGACAATCAGTTAATTTTATGTACAAATTCAAAATGGTATAAACCCTTTTCAGCAATATATGGTTTGTTGGGGTTTGTGGGTGAACTTTTGTGTGTAGATTGTTATTTATGACAAGTACGAAAAATGCGATTCTAAGTAGAACTGCCCCCTTAACATGGCTCAATAGTCAATACTAATATAGAAGTTGCTTCAAGAAGTGAAACCACTCACGTCACAGTTTGGTGTGAAACAGTCTCAGCCATCATTTTCACATCGTTCCGACGTCAGCAAACATTGAAGTTTATACGGCAAGTATGTTGGGAGGTAGGAGGGTATGTGAAGCTAGTGTTATGTTTATTGTGAGCAAGAGAGAGATGAAAACATGCTTCAGACATGACATAACTGCATACGTCACGATTCTTGGAGGCACCAGCACAGACAAACATGTTTGCAACACTCCAATTAGATTAAGAAAATCATGTACTTTCAGAAGTTATTTTTTTACATTCGTTAAACCTCTTCTGACGGTAAATAAACGTCAACAAAAACTTACCAAAGGATTGACGAAATATAGAAGTCTTCGATTATCCAAGGCAAACCACCGTTTTCTGTATGGTTCTGTGTGCTGCAAAAAGATGAGATATTTTTGCATAAATGTTACGTACAAAAGTGACTACACACTAGAAATAATGAGTTGCTTACACTTACATAAACGAAGTCAACGACTATAGCATACAACATGGCAATTGACCATCTCGGGGTGAAATAAATTAAAAACTTTGAAGAAGGAAAATCGATCCCATCCCCTGGCTGACAGTTAATAACTCCATGCACTATACTTAGTGCACTATCGCGATGAGAAGATTTTTTATTGAGAAATGTCACGCGGAAGTACAAACAGTAGCTACCTTCTGGCAAGCTATTGCTACTGGGAAGAAGCGTAAGATTTTCTGTGGTTGATTGCTTATTGGTAAGTAATACATGCACAGAAGTCGGCTGCACAAGGACAAGCAGTTAACAAAACAATGTATAAAACGCCCATTCAAATCAAGACTGAATATGTTGGTGATGACGAAATGATGAGTCACAAGCGTCATGAGTCATCAAATCTCACTGTGAATCAACATTAAGATGTCCCAAGCCGTGAACCAATGCAATGATGAGCGGCGGAAAACACTCATTTGTTGCATCAGCCCAGCCATAAAATCGTTGAAACAATGTAAAAATACATGTTTTGCTGGCTAGAAAATAATTGGTAGCCAGGATGATGCTGTGTGTATGCAGATGCTGTCCAATGGCTATTGAATTGATTTTCCAAGCACTTATCACAAAATTGAACAAATTCAAATCTTACACGTTGAATAATGATTAACTATGTTTTCCGACGTCATAATGATGAAAATCATCTTTAAGAACTTTCAAATCACGTTTATCGCTTTCCTCCCACGTGCTGGTTGCATTTCGATTTTGTGTAGTGGTGACTGATTTGAAACATTGTTACTAGTTTCTTGGAAAGTTGTTACAAGCCAGTCCTCGGTTTAACAGTGCTGTTGCGTCATGCCAGTCAGAAAACCAATGTTTTACGTCGGCAAACGTTGAAACAACCTAATTTGCTCACTAAACTCAGACTGTGCGAACTGAAAGTTTGCATGGCCAACAGGATTATTTACTTTTCTAGGTTCTAGCAAGCGAGTTGCAACGTTTGCATGGTGAGTGATTATTAAACAAATTTCTGCTTTCACTTTTCATTCATTAAATGAACGTTGCAACTATTGCCGGGAAAGTATGCACATCTTTTAATAGATTTTGTATCGTGACTATTGCAATCACAAGTGGTTATTACTTGCTTTTAGTCTTCGAGGGAAAACTCTAAGGAATTATCTTTCATTATCTATATGGGGGAAAAACACTCTCTTTGTCGTGATTTGATTGTTCTCAAGGAAGAAAAACTTGTTCAGAAAGTTATCACAATACAAAATAAGGTAGCCAAGTTTTTACAGCTAATCATGATTACGTAGGCGGGCAGGCGGCCGATAGTTGAGTAAGTAAGGTATTATAAGACGCTGATGCAGCATAATGACACATTCGTTCTCACGCAATGTATGGGGTAAAATATAGGTTAACTTATTACCCATAGATGTCCGAGCTACGTCGGTCAACTATGAATTCTATTTCGCTTTTTATCACATCATTTCACCTTTCGTCATCAACCTATCCAAGACTAAAAAGGTAGCGCCAGCTACATCAAGCCATATTCCAGACAAGCAAATAAACAGGACAAAGTCGCCAAACCTTACAGTTTAAAACGTGACTGGGGGTTTGGGTAGAATGATATGTGTCTACAACCAGCTACAACTCGCACAGCTACAAAGCTCAAAAACAAATAATGTAAATGCAATGGAAATGTTGTGGTTTAAATATGAATGGTGAAAATTTGTGATACCGATGTGGTAAGACAAAAAAAGAAGACCAAACTCATACTCGGGTAGATGCTCGCATCGGCAACCGGCATGTATTGCTCCAGAGAATACTAACGCAACCACGAATAATTAATTTTAGCATGTCTGATAGAAAATAAAAAAAATGTATTCTGCAATCAAGATAACCATTTAGGAAGCGATATAATTGTAACCTTGTTTTGTGAACTTTTGACTTATCGTTGAAACTGGAGATTGGAGCAAACACTGCTTGAAATCTGGCGGGTACAAAAGAATTGTGCTATTAAAGATTTATAATATCGTTCAAAAATACTTTTGTAAAGTAATATTACAGGATGATTGAAGCCTAAAATTGTAAATAAATCCTATTCGACATACGAATTAATGACCTAGTGCCTCAATCTAAATGCACCAAGGTGGTGAAATCTTCCCTTCTAAAATCGATGTGAAAAGGGGCGAATTTCGTGATCTGGATAGTCTAGTTCAAGAATCATGATAAGAAAGGATACGTATAATACAAAATGTGATTAAAAGTTAGTACACAAGCACACCTTGCCGCATACATAAATGTTTGAAAGTACCCGTGTCTCTGTCTATTGCACAAAATTTCTAATACACTAAAATACAGTACATAATGAAAATGTTCTGCTAGACTGCACTATAGTAAGATTGTCTTGGAACAACAAAACCAACCTTAGGGCCAGTCTTCGACATCCAGCCTTGCTTCTTGGAATGATTGTTTAGTTTTCCTATAATCTGCGAAATTGACATTGTTAAAATGTGATTTCATAAAAAAAAGTTTTAAATGGTGTGCATGCGAAGTGTAAAAATGAAAATCGTCGCAGTGGAAGTCCCAGACAGCAAAGTCCGTCATTTTTACATTGATTCAACGTCTGCGGAGGTTAAATCAATGTAAAAATGTCGAATTTAGCTGTCTGGCGTTATACATATGATTACAAAGGGATTTTGCAAACAGAGCAGTAACAAAAAAATTCACACCAGCGGGAGTCTGTTCCAAAGCATTATCCACGTTGACGTAATTTCGACGTCACAAAAGTTTTTTTATCATAAAAGAAAAAACTTTTTACCGAGAAACTAAACAAGACATAAAAAACAGGGAAAAGCTTGCAGACAACTCATTGTATACCGTTGTAAGTCACGTTTGACATAAGGGGACGGCTTATGGTTACTATGTATATATCGCGCTATTCCAAGGAAGAACAGCGCAACCAGTCACATCGAAGTGATAGAGAAACGTAAAACAAGTTTTAAAAGTACTGTATCATGAAAATAACTGTTGGTCGTGACAAGATGTTGTTCATCCGGAGCTTTCGTCATAGATATTTCACACTTTACCACAAACTGTACATATGCTACTATAAGAAAAGTTAGCGCTGGTTTAACACCAATAAAACATACTTAAAGTTTATTAGAAATGTCAAGTTCTGTCAGTGTATTTTTAATATCCAATTATCCATCCGTGTGATGACAGTAGTTAAGCAGTACTTAACATTACACATAAAAATGAAGCAATTCAATGATTCACAATCGATTTTAAAAACTATTTGAGTATCAACATCACCATTCACCAGACGTTGAAGCGATATAAAAAGGGCAACATTTACAAGCAAAGTGAAACATCTCACTCTGTCCTAACTCAGAGAGCAAATCATTCGTTTTTTACATTGATTAAACGTCAATACACATAAAACGTAAGCTAGCTAAAATGTGATAATAGTTTTGACATGGTAGAGTGCTACACATGATTTTTGCACGGACATGTGGTCTAATTTGAACTAAAGCTACACAAATTAAAATCTTACTTCTTCATCTGTGATGTTAGCATGTGTCTTGCGTATTAAGTTGACTGCAGCAGCACGTAGAGTCAAGTACCAATCCACTGCATCCTGAAGTTAGACAAGTACAATTGACGTTGATTTACAACTTTTTTAAGTAAAAAAACGGGAGTCTAGCGACGATGTAACGTTGTAAAAAAAGGCAAATTTTGCCGGTTGGAGTTCACTTTCAAGGTTTTTGGATTGCTTACCCTGGCCTCATCTGCGTACAGATATATCTGTCTGGTTAGGTTGTCGGTTGTAAAGGAGAGCTGCAAACCATGCGGATGGCAGATTTTTTCAGGCGCCAGAGCAACGGTTAAGGTGGAAAGGCTGATTGTTTGCTTTGGTTCTTTGGCCTGTCAGACAAGAAAAAAAGTGATCATAGTTACTGAAGTACAATTTTGAACTTGGAATGGTAAAAAAATATGCCTTTAAAATATGATTGTTTTAATGTAGAGAATAGAAAAAAATTGCCAATAATAAAACAAAACGATTTTTATTTCATAAACTTATTATTGCATTTATAATTTTAACGTCTGCAAAACAGGGAGACCTTTAGCAGAAAGCTCACTTTGTTGTACCACAAACATCCAAAACTGAAAACTCTTAATCTTATTTTGTTTGTCTGTGATAAAACAGCCAATTTTCTAAAAACCTGCAGTTTGAAAGCAGAAAAATGCAACTAAAAGTGATCACGGCACTGTCAATTGTCAAAAACGCAGGCTGATACCCTGCATGCAAGCACTCTACTTCTGCAACCAAAACGTACTTTCTTTCACCGGCCTGAAGTCGTAACTCTGGTCAGATGTATGCCTATTGCCTATGATGCTACCAGTCTATCAAATCATCGAAATCACACGAGAAATACGATGACTTTAGCTATATTTTGTTGCAACCTTTTAAAAGGTATCGAAATTTGTACAACACAAAAAAGCTGCAAAGTATTTTTTAATTTTTTTTGGTAAAAGCAAATAATTTAAAATAAATTTTCCACAAAGTCATTTCCTAGTTGGTCAGTCGCGTAATTATCAAAAAAAACAAAAAAAAAACAATTTGTATGTTTTTGACAAATTACGTATTTTCTTATCCTTACGTCGGGCTTCACATAATATTTGAGTGTTCCTTCTTGAACATTTAAAACAAATCTCCTTCTTTTAAATTGTTTGTCGTCTTTTCCTCGCTTCCATAAATATCCTTCTTTACGCCCTGCCATGTAATGCTCAGCGCCTCCAGGTGTGGAAAATTCTCTTCGTTCATATTTTGAGTGAATGAAATGTTCTTTAAAAACACTGCAAAAGAGCATTGTAAAAAAAAAGTTAATGACAATGTCATGCACTCATGCAACTCAACCTAATATTCTAGTAGAGTGTATTTCCAAGCAATCTACAATCCTTATATAAAAATATCTTAATGCTAACACAAGAATAAAAATAGTTCATAACTGGCACACAATTGACTTTCTATGATTAGCTCTATTTTGTGTGTTTTCAAAATTTCAGTTAGATACTTCCAAAGTTCACAAAACTCAATAACTTTTTTTTCATGTTTCTTCAAACAACCTTCATTGCTTTGCTTGTCACAAATTGAGTGCAGTATGCTTTGCACATGCCAAAACAAATGCTTGTGCACATAGAACTTGAAGATGTTTCATCGATATATAATTTATCATCAAGTAAAACCAAGCCGTTGACCACACACACAATATCATTTGCCAGGGCACAAGCTAAATTAACATTCATGGCCACATTAAATGTGTAACAGTGAAGGATACCACAAGCCATGGAGAGAAACTGTTTCATGTGATGCCAAAAGTGATATAATAATGTTCATCTATTTACCCAACACATCTTTTAACTGCGCAATTAAGGTTTGGAATATTTACTCACTACGGGTCTGTTGCATGAGGTTTCTGATAGAAGAGAGGCATATAACATTCAAGTTCAGAATTGACATCTTTGTTGCCTTTTTCGCACATCAACTAAAATGAGCAAGAAGTATTATGTAAAGGCATAAAGTCTTCAATTGGGTGCTAAAATTGGGAATTATTTGTTAGTCTTTAACTGGCACCTTTTTGTAGAAGATATTTTATTGATCAGTGAGACAGTGACACAAGAAATCACGCTTTAATCCGGTACATACAATGTAGATTGTAGAAACTATGCATACTTGCATAGACTATAACCAACATGCTTTAACAAGGTACCGTAACATACATAGTTATATCATTAATTAAAACTTATCGACAATGATAAAAATAATGAAGACATAATTTCCGAACTACTTAAAATCTATAATACCTTAGTAAATAATTTGCATATTTTTTTTTTGCAACAAAACAACATCATAATTTTAATGGGATTGCCCTGACAGGTAATCAGTTTATAAAATAGGCTATTATAGTAAGCCAATAAAAATTTAGAAGACAATTCCCCTTTAGCTCTGAAATCTAAGTTGCTAGATGTAAATACAGTAGCCTAGACGTTAAGAAAAATGTAATGCATAAGAATAGCGTCTATTCAAGCAAAGTACTCCCATAAGAAAGCGGGCACCTGGCAGACAATGACAAACTCATCTGAAACAATTTAACAACAAGACAAAAACAATCATCCATGCAACATATATATTATATAATAGGAATATTTGGTCTAGTTATTTATCTGAGGCCGTTGATGCCTGGTTCAGGCAAGGCAATTGAAGGAGAAGAATCCCATATAAAAAAATAGGGAAAAGTGAAAACGTACAACTACAAGAAATGGAGTTCACCTTGATCCAAAACTGCATAAAATTGAATATATATGTTTGGAAAATAAAATTATTTCAATCAAATATCAACACCATCTAATACAATCAGTTATAATCACCGAAGGTAATGGTGACATGTGACAAAACTACACCCAGACATAAACCAAAACCTAAAATTGATGATAAAGAAAAAAAGTAATTACTGTAGACTAAGAGCAACAATAGTATAATCTCACCTGAACTGCATCATCATTCCACTGGTCCAATCGACATGACTTTACTCTACTTATATGAGTCCCAAGCATTCTATGAATTCCAGAACAGTTGACACAGACGAAGACACCTATGTTGCTAGATGCCCATTCTGGATCTGCATAAAAGTAATAGCCCAGTAATAAAGCTACTACAGGTATTGTTTTTGTTGTTTTTTATGGTATAAGTAAGGTGGGCTATCAACCACTTTTGTAATAATTAAATTTTATCCAACCATTAGAGTACGGTAATTTCTTTCTCACTTCTTAAACTTTACTGATCATTTAGGAAGCATACCACATACGAAACACAGTTTTATCACTTGTCACATTTTATTGATCACAAAATTGATAAGAAACACTGAAACAATATATATAGCGAAAAATTAACAACAAAGCATATAAAACAATAGTGCCATTAAACAGCAAAACAAAATATTATTTTCAACAACTGTAAAAGGTTACCAACGGTTTAATAAAAAACTGTCATCAGTGTGATACATACTTTCGGCATTGCAATCAGCACACAACTTGTTCTTTGGAAGTTTTAATTGCTCTAGCAGAATTTGTTTGTTTCTTTCACCCATTTTTGAATGCTTTGTTATGATGAAATTAACATAGAAAACAGTTTAATTCTTCATTTTTGCACAAACATCCAAAATTTTAAATTTACTAGTAGTATACCTTGAATGAATGGTAAGATAGGTCAAGTCCTAAATTGATAATAAGCTAATTTATGCACCCTGTTGGTTTTATGTAAAAAAATACAGATAGTGCTATCATTCATTATTATATTATATATTGTGCAAAGTTCAACCATGTCTTTATTATTTGTGTTTTGTTGCGTCTACCTTTTTGATCTAGATCGCTGCTACGTTGGAATGTATCGCTTCAGCTGTGATAATCAAAAATATAAATCAGTATCATTAATTTGTACAGCCACCAAACTTTCACATTTACACTAAAAATGTAGTGCAAACGATCAGTCATTCTAACAAAGCCAGACTAGCGAAAAAGAATACTAAAACAAAATTTGACTGAGTGACTAGAGCAAACAGTTGCATGGTGATTGGTGAACAACTGAACATGGCATACAATATATAATGCTCGCATAGTCAGATCTTTTTGCTGATCTAAAACTCACACCCAGAGAAATTTGTTTACAACACAATTGAAAAATTATAAACAATCTTGATAAAGAAAATGTACCATACTATTGTATATATATCTTTAGTTTCCATTGCCACAAAATACAATACAATAGACTTGAATACGTAATGTAATTACATCACAGATAGCTAGAAGCAGTATAAAAACAATCAACAAGTGAGCTGCTCTCACTTTGAATCATCAACAGAAATGCTTCTGGGCAGTCAGGGCTGCGATTTTTTCTTTCTTGTCGAACGACCAAAAATTCTATGCTTGTTTGTCGAATAGTAATATGACGTCACAAGAGTCAGATTATAAGCGTTTGGCGCGAGTTACCGCACAAGTTGTGTGGTATCAGAGTCACTTACTTCAAGTTTTTAATCGCACGCTGGTTGAGTGATTCCATCTACGACGACAAAAACATTGCCGTCGCCAAATCAACACACCTTGGATTGCTGCGACAATTGCCGTATGCTTTAATGTTTAATGAAACGAAATTTTATGCGCTTCTTTATCGCGTGTCACACGACGGTAGCCCAGAGCATCACGCAAGCTATTTTATGCGCTGACAATGCTCTTGTGAACTGTAAAAAGTTTGCAACCTTATAAATACCGGCTTATTGTTACGCAAAAGTTATTCTTTCATCGAATGCTTATTGTTTACCGGTGGCGTTGCGAATATAAATCATCGTGAAAGATACAGTAAAAAAAGTGGAATTTACCTGCTATAGATTATCAAATAGAAGGAAAAGTTAATGTGGTATTTTGCAAAATTTGTAAAGAATTTTATGACGAAAACAAATCGGAATTAGAAAAGCTACGGGGTCAAGTTAAAAAAGTAGTATGTTACAAAATTAGATAAACGGTTCTTCGGCAGAAAAGAAAAATAATGCTTCTGATCATATGGCATTGCGCGTTCATGAACGGGCAGTTTTGCGTTTTCAAGTATTCCAGTGACGATGCGACAGCTTCATCCTCTCATACAGCGTCTTATGATTCCGATTCTGACAGCTAGTTTTTTGTCAAACAGACTCGTGTTTGCTCGCAGTAGGCTATCTCAATTGTGCCGAAATTATGTTAGTGTAAACGTAAATCGAGGCAATCATCTCGCAGTGAGATCTTAATTTGTTACCGGTACCTGGTTGAACAATTAACGTTATTTTATGATAATTCAAAGTCGGTAGATGTCGAATTAATGTAAAACAAACGTAAATTTCTTCTTGGGCATTGTTGGGCAGGCAGAAAAATTCGTTATTTTTGCATTGATTTTACGTCTGTAGACGTTGAATCAATGTACAATGATGATTTTTTTGCTGTCTGGGTACGCAATGTAACCCGCCAGGAAAATTAAATAGATTTGTGCTGACTCGAACGTTGAATCAACCCAAAATTAACTTACTTTTCCCCCTGAGTTATTTAACGTGATTTAACTTAACAGCGTGCGTATCGCTACTTTTGGTATTATTACATCACTACAAATCAAACAGTGCGGTCGTGACTCGTGATAGACTACTCTAGTATATTTTTCGCTTCTCGAATTAACGTCTGCAGACGTTGAATCAATGTAAAAACGACGGGTTTTGCCAGCTGGGTTGTGTGCTTTAGTGAATGCAAAATCGCCCATTACATCATCACAGAAACCCTTTTAGTGGATGGAAGTCAAGTTGCAACCATGTTTATCTGTCTACTATTCTTTATTCACATTGCAAAACATTTCTGCAATCTTGGAACAACAAGTGCATAAGTCAGACATAAATCCAAACTTGCAAACACGTTGACAATTAAAGTAGCCTACTTCGGTTATTTTATCTATAAAAGAAACCCGTTGTGTCGAATAGCACAAAACGTGTGGGGTGAAATGTTTGATGCCAGGCGTTGGAGCTTCGATCAAAGCATTCTCCCGCAGTGTTCAAAATGGCGGCGCTGACGCCTTGGGAGTTTCTCGTGTGAAGCGTCGCTTTTAGACCTTGCTTTGAAGTACCTGGCGCAAGAAAGTTTACGTAAGTCAGCACTCTTATGATTGCATCACGTGATGTCCTCCCCCGGATTGTTCCTCAACCTGACGACGTTCAGTCCTCTCTCAGTTTTTTTTTCCTTTTTTTTTCGTTTAGGCACGGCGTTTGTCGAATAGTGATGGCGCGTGTCGAGTGACCTCGTCACCGAAAAAGGCAAAAATCGCAGCCCTGTGGGCAGTATTGAACCGAAGTTCTGCAGACCTTAACATACCGTAGTGTACTACTGTATTAGGATACAGGTCCACCTCCAAAAAAAGACACTGAAGCTATGCTCAATCATATAAACATTAAACAATAAACATGCTATTAAATACTTTGATAAATGCCGAAGCATATTATATATAGCTAAATGTTCTGGAGCAATGTCAAATTGATTCGCTTTCGACCATTACACAGGCGCTCTCACCACTCGATCACACAGCTAAAGAGCAAAAAAATTTGAATTTATGTCGCAAGTACACAATCCTACCAATGCAAGGAGTCGAGCAGTTAATTTTAATCCTAAACACATAAGATAGCAATTTTTAAGAGGGCGATCAAGAATCATGGAATTAAATTCATGCCACTATGCCATGGCAAAATGGCCAAGATCAAGAGAACAATGGCTAAGGTGTGAGGCACCATAGAATGCATAAATGGATAGATATTTATTGGCTGTTGCTGCAAAAAAAGATGTGCGATAAATCAAAAACAATGTACAGTACAGTAAAACTGTTGAAAAGATTACAATTAAAAAAAAAAAAATGATAATAGTATCACAGCAAAGGGAGGTGGCAAAGTGATCATTCAAGGTCTTTAAGTCAAGCAGCCACCCCTAAACACATCAATGGTAATTATAATTGGCTAACTGAGACAGATAAATAACAGTGAAGCTGTCCAAGATAAGAAGAAATTAAATATTTAGATAGGCTAAAGTAGCCTATGTTAGCGTTATTGTTTAGTGGTTGTGTATCGATCATAATAGCTGGGTTGGTCAAGTTTAGAGTAGTGAGGCATGCAAAGAAGCTTACAACCTGGCAGAGCTAAAGCTGCAAAACAGTGGTGTATGCAGAGAGGGGGGGCACTGCTGTTTAAGGGCCCACTAATTTCAGTTTGTTTAATGATTTTTAGCAAAGTTATCAGAAGAAATGTTACAATTATAATCTATTTCTTGAATTTCTTTTTAAATACAACTTTTTGAATTATTATTACTTTGGCAACCTTTTTGGTGAAATTATAATTGTATCATACCAGTAGCCTATTTAAATTGCCAGAAAATTATTTCACTAGTCTGTACGGTAACTTTTGCAAAACTTTTTCAAAATTGAAACAAACTGCTATTGGTTGTTCAAGCTTATTTGAAAAAAAGTAGCCTACAGTACTGTAGTATGTCTGTATTTTATTCTATTTAATTACCGGTATATCCAGTGCCGGATTAAGGGGGGGCGGACTGGGCTGAAGCCCAGGGCCCCCACTTTTGGGGGCCCCCACTTCAAAGAAAAAAATCTACTAATTTTTTTAGTTGCACAACTGGAGATTACTGCTTAAATGTGTATCTCAAACAAGGAAGGGTGGCTCACCCATATGTGCTGCGGTGCTGCAGCACCCCTGCCAAACCCCAGTTATACAATTTTTCTTCGTTTTTTTAACAAAAAAACATATTTATTTGATACTTTCATATCCGAAAATGGTACGGATTACGGGTCAAAGTTATGATAATGCTGCCAATATGAGTGGCAAGTATAACGGTCTTCAAGCTCTTCTGCGCGAGAAATATAGTGTAGCTCATTATGTCCCTTGCACAGCACATTCACTTAATTTAATCGGTAGCCTAAATGTCCAGTAGAAACATGCCGTTCTGCCGCTGAGCTTTTTGAATTGTTGCAAAGCCTTTACTCATGGCTCGTCTCGTCTACTCATCGTTGGCAAGTCCATCTAAAAATCCTAGATGGTTTGCCTGTTTTGAAGACATTATCTGATACAAGATGGTCAGTTAGATATGAATAATGATGCAGTTCTTCTTCTATCGAGTCTTCTAAAGTTCGTTGATACACCACAGATTGACACATTCTTCCGCAACGGAGTTATACACTGACAGGTCCCACCTACTGCACCGGGTGGCAAGCCGAGGGCAAACAAGAAGGTGATCCGCTGTATAGGCGTAGCCAGGAAGGTGAAAGAGGCCATGCCCCTCCCCAAATTTTCAAAGTTTGGATTCTAAAGTTGAGCGCTTTGTTGAAAATATAATAAAGTTTGTAGAAATTTATATCGTTTTCCAAGACATCTGGCTATTAACACCCCCAAGGACTTGTTTTAGAGTTTAGACACACAGAAAGACACCAATAAATTTTACAAATCGTAAATCGCGCAAAATTTACGCGATTTACGTTTCTTTGAACTAATTTGTGGAAGCAATTTCAGAATGGCTTACTCTGTTTGGTTTTCGTGTTTTTGCAGTTTTTGCCCGTTCGTGTGTAAGAGCTATCTTTAATAAGTTAATAGCTGTTTATCTGCTAATAAATTTCATACAAATATTACCCTAAAAGTGTTTTCAGAAAGCGCTATAATCCATTATTTGAGTGTAATTTTTCAAAAATTTTCCGGGGGAGCATGCCCCCGGACCCCCCTAGAATACGCGTGCCTTCGGCACGCTCTAACCCCCCTACCACTTTTATTGCTTCAACCCACCAGGATACGCCACTGCACATCAAGTGGCGATGGCTTTAAATCAAACACTTTGTTGTTCTCTTCAAATCATCAAATATTTGGCCCTCCAAATTTTTTTTTTGGCTAGCCACTGGTCCGCTGTTTGGGGCTCGGTGCCACAGATACATGCAACTGGGCCCGTGTCGTAGCCCCACTCCACCATTAATTTTTAGCGAAAAATGTCACTTGATAAGGGCCCCCACTTTCATCTCAGCCCAGGGCCCCATAAACCCTTAATCCGGCCCTGGGTATATCTCAATTTTTATTTACTTCTTTTCTGAATCTGCACGGTTACACTGAGCTGGTTTCCTACAATTTTTACCTTTCTGAGTCTTTTCCACGAAATCCTACGTACGCCACTTACTGCAATGTTCACTTCTTCACTCGGTCTGCTAAGTCAAACATGTTCTTTTTCACCAATCCACACCAACTTCAATCAAATAAATAAGGCAGTGGCTATTTGACCGGCTCCGGTCTTTAAATCTGAAACACTATTTGACCGGTCATGACGTCACTACATAAGCACTTTTTTCTTTTTCTCTTTCAAAGCAAAAGACGATAAGCGCCTTAAGTTTTAAATTCACCACCAACTTATCCAGCTTTTTGTACAAATTGCTTGCGGTTGTAATGTTTAGGCCAAAGTGTTAGTTTTTGTAGTGTAGGCCTAACTGAATATCTGAGAATGAACATTCATGACGAATTAAATATTTAGACAACTATTATAATTGTATCATACCAGTCTAACACTTATTTCATTATTCCATTAACCATTATTCCATGTCTAACACTGGATTTTGGTCCTGCAACGTTAAAATTAAGATTGTTCATGACTTCTAAACATTAAATGGATGTATGATCACGACATGGGCGAAGCACAATTTGACAGATTTTTATTTTTGATTTGTTTTGGAAATGCTCTCAGAGCGCACCAAATTGGAAGTGTTTTTCAAAAATTTCTGGGGGAGGCCCCCCAGACCCCCCGCTGGAAATGTTGCCTTCGGCAACACACCTTCGGGCTTCGCCCGACGGTTACGCCCTTCGTGCCTACTAGCCTACCTTGCTGTAGCACAGGGGTCACCAACCTTTTTTGCATGCGGGCCACTTTGGCACTAAGGAGAGCTGTGGCGGGCCGCACTAATAAAATGTTAGGTAAGTTGACTTTTATGCTAGAAAAGAACGCATTTCGCACCCAGTATCCAGCGTTACATGTTGTTCATATTTATGTTAGAATACCGCAGCAATAAAATTAATCGAACAACGCTACTGCCAGGCCAAGCTCCTTTTACAACACTTTTGACTTTTTTAACAATGCCTAATAAACGAGGCCATTTGTTTTGTGCACTTATAGCGAGGCGAGCGGTTTCATCAGAATATACATCGCCAAGCAAGAGTGGTGTTGTTACTTCGCTTCGCAAAAGATATCTTGCAATTAACAGTTTCAGTAAACAAGGAAATGTTTGACACATCGCAATACAGGCAACAATAGTGACCTGCAAACGTATCAGCGAAAAATAGGCTGCAATAACAGGGAAAAAGAAACCAGGTACCATGAAACAAACGCTTGTGGAAATCACCGAAAAATCGTAATTCTATCGTAATTCATGAACAGTCTTCCCTCTAAAAAAGCAATGAGTTGGTTTTTCATTCTTTTTGTGAGAGTCTATAAAACCGTCTTTCTTTGATTACTAGACAACTGTCACTTGCGGTGCTTATCAGCGTGGCAAGAATTTGTTGATTAACAACATTTTGCAATACTTGCTTTGGCAGTAGCCTACATATACTATAATTGGAACGATACACAGAAGATTAGCATGGCTTCTGCGCAAGGATGACACGCAAAATCGTGAAGCGTTCCATATTTCTTAAAAAAAAACGTTTTGCAGTAGAAGCTAAATATTTTCATAATACAACCAGAAAAAGTCTCTAAATTTATATATAATATTTTGCCAATTTATTATAAATTGAGTTGGCACACCGACCTATTTTGCAAACAAAAACTTGCATAAAGAGAACACTGCTCGTGAAGCACAATAACGGTGAAACTCGCACTAGTGTTTACATAACATTTACAAACTTAAAATAAGCAACCCTATGCTCACAGACAATTTCGAAGTTCAAAAAATTTAATCAACCACTGGGACAGTGTGGCTGGACATCGCATTGGAATAACTTTAAGCAACCCCCACCTAGCTAGAACTAAGTTATAATCTGATTGGTTGGTCGGTGGAATCGTATGCAATGCGAATTTATGCTTCCCGGAAAGTATTTTTTGCCTTCGTGCTCTTTAACTCCTCAAGAAAAGTATTTTTGGTTATACTGGTACGCTGATACCTTCCGCGGGCCGCAGCGATACAGCGTGGCGGGCCGCATGCGGCCCGCCATTTGGTGACCCCTGCTGTAGCATATTTCCAAGTTGCTTTCCCAACGGTTTAAGCCACCGAACGTCACTGCTTTATATCATTACACAGAAGCCTCAGAAAGCTGAAAATATAGCAACACGTGTATATAATTAGGCTATAGATCGCCATGGGCTATACACATATACACAGTAGCGTACCTAGGGTGTGGCAGGCATGGTTCGAGCCATGGGCGCCACATTGAAAAGGGGGGGCGCAAAAATCGGTTGGTAAAAGAAAAATTTGTGACTTACACTTTCTTCAAAATCTAGCCTAATTTGCGCCCAATACAAAAGGTTCCCATTATACTAAGCCTTCGGCACTAACAAGAGTAGGGTGGCCAGTTCCTTTCTTTTGGGCGCCTTTCCTTCAGCAACTACGCCCACCCAATTTATTACACCTTGGGTTAAGGTGAGCGGTGTTTTTCAACAACCAGCTTAAGACGGGAGTCGAGCTAGGTTTGCATGATTGGAAAGCGAGCGCCTTATCCGCTGCGCCATCCCAGTCAACAACAATAATTGGAAGTTTAGTAAAGTCGCTAAGCAGCGATTAGTTGAAGTTTAGAAGTAGCAACAGAACTTATTTATTAATTTTTATAAGAATTTATAAATCTAATCTGTTTGACTTCAATTTGGCCTGACCAGAGCACTCAGTCTGTTCTAGGAGGAAATTAGAAGTAGGCCTAAAGTATTATTGAGCCTATAAGCATAATTATACCGTACGAAATTCTGAGGCCAAGAATTAGGCTAGGTAGGCTATGACTTACTTTTACTTTCTATGCTGGCGCTGCCTAGCACTTAGCAGTCTAAAGTTTTGAGGTTCATTCACAACTTCACAAGCTGTGCTTTATAAATATACGCCGGTACCGTACTTTTACCTAACTTCTTTTCAATGGAATAGTGTCTTTCGAGCGCCAGTTACTATCGTAATATAGGCTACGACATGCAACAAATAACTTAATGTAACATACCTTCCAATCTAAATGTGTTTCATTTACAAAGAAATTGCAGTTTTAATATGTTGTATATAATTTTTTTGTAAGATTGTCAATTTGGTTTGCCAGTAGCCTACTACCGTATGATAATGTGCCTATTTGAAGATGTTATGGTCCATATGAATATTTCATACAATGATTTTATTTGCAGGGAAGTTTTGCTTAAGTTATTTTGTTGCTTAGGCGGAACATTTTATTGCGGCTACGGTCAATCGAGAGTTAAACCACAATAGACTTCCACCCTTCGTTTAGGGACAAGTAGATTGACGCGCTTTAGTTGGTTGGTAGCGGTAGGGCCTAATCTGTATTTAAAACAAGACCAGTATGCAGGGCCGGATTTAGACAGTGAGAGGCCCTAGGCTATTCCATTTGTGAGGCCCCTCCCTATTTTTTAGCTCAGAATTTCTCTCTAAACAACATCACATGTCATTGCTTAATATTAAAAATATGAGTGCATTAAACTCTTCGTTCTTTTCTTTTTCCACATTCGTGGGTGCAAATTTTTAATGAAAAGAATAAAAATTTAGTTAGGGCAGTTTTGCTTTTAATTTTAATTTCTTTGATCAAACAACCGTTACAATAATTGTAAAGTTTATTTACGAGGACATAAGAAATAGTTACCGCCATCAAATAGAGTAAGACTACAGACTAGGCTACCAATTTTTTTTCTAGCTTTCGTCAAAGCAAAATCATGCAAAAGTTCATCAAAATTTATCTGTTTAAGTTTGTCACTCTCAATACACAGAATGCTCAGTGCGGACAATCTTTCTTGAGACATTGTGGATCTCAGTTTATTTTTGATGCTTTTGAGCCTTGAGAAAGATCTCTCTCCTGAGCAGTTATTGACCATTAAGCTTGTTTCCACATTAGGAAAGGCAGTGTTAATTTTTTCCTTGCACATAATTTCATAAAAGTCTCCATGAGACAAGGAAATAGATTGCTCTTCTGTACCGGTAAGCCCTTGGTTTTGTGTTTGTCTCACGTACAAATGAAAATGTAGAAGTTCATCAGTAAGTTTCGGGTCAACATCTTCCGGATACGCTTCTACGTTTCCTTTAAAAGTTCTACGCCTCGTACAATTTCTACCTTAGTTGCTTTCAGATTAGCAAGAAAGAGAAACATTTCCGCAGTGTCACTGTACGCATTAGCTCTTCTCCATTAGCTTCAAGTGCGTCGAGCATACCCGCACAGCAAACAATGTCGGCTGATCGTTGGCCAACGGTCGCGAACGTCGCGGTCGGCTTTTCGTTGCAAAACAACCGTTTGCCAACTAACATTATTTCTTTAACTGTACAAAGAATCACTAAAAAAGGGTACCCCATGTTATAATTTGGTGATATAAACCACATAAAACATTTTTTTACCAAATATATATTGTGTAAAACTTGGTTGTTGACACAATGCTAAGGCAATGGTGGGCCAACGTCGCATTTGTCGTCGTGGGCATTCAGTTGAAAACCAACCTCCAGCCATCGATTGTTTATTTTGATATTCCGGGTGAAATAATGTTACATAATGAAAAGTACCCATTACAATTCTGTGAATTGAAGCTTTTATAAATTTTTATTTCAACAAACGTCAATATCATAAATAGGTTGTTAACACAACGTTGAACCAACGAAGAACCAACGTCACGTACGTCACCGTGGGCATTCGGTTGTCAGCCAACCTTTTGAGCATAAATCTCAATTTTGGTGTTTCTGGCAAACGAATTAAGAAATATGGCAAGTATGTATTATAAGTCTGTGAAATGAAGAATTTTTAAAGTTTATTTCAACAAAAATTTAATATGACTAATGTAGTTGTTGACGCGACGTTGTGCCAATGGTGGATCCCACAGCGCGTTCGTCGCCGTGGGCATTCGGTTGTGAACCAACCTTTTTACAACAAATATCATTTTTCGTATTCACAACAAAATAATTCTAAGCATTGGCCAGTATATGTTACAATTTGACGAAATTAAAGTGAACAAAGGTTTATTCTAACAAAAACGCTATATAAAAAATAGTTTGTTGAAGCGACGTTGAGCCAATGGTGGGCCCCACAGCGCGTTCGTCGCCGTGGGCATTCGGTTGTGAACCAACCTTTTTACAACAAATATCATTTTTTGTATTCACAACAAAATAATTCTAAGCATTGGCCAGTATATGTTTCAATTTGACGAAATTAAAGTGAACAAAGGTTTATTCTAACAAAAACGCTATATAAAAAATAGTTTGTTGAAGCGACGTTGAGCCAATGGTGGGCCCCACAGCGCGTTCGTCGCCGTGGGCATTCGGTTGTGAACCAACCTTTCTACAACAAAATCATTTTTCGTATTCACAACAAAATAATTCTAAGTATTGGCCAGTATGTGTTACAATTTGACGAAATTAAAGTGAACAAAGGTTTATTCTAACAAAAACGCTATATAAAAAATAGTTTGTTGACGTGACGTTGAGCCAATGGTGGGCCCCACAGCGTGTTCGTCGCCGTGGGCATTCGGTTGTAAGCAAACCTTTTGCCAACAAATCTTAATTTTATTTTATTTATTTATTTGCAATCAGACTCAAAGTCCATAGAATTCAAAATGCTTATGCAATTGAATCAAATAGTTTTCAATTAGAGAAAACACAAGTCTCACGAAACAAAATGTTACAATCACTCATACAAATAGCCTATATTAAAATGTTGCATGACCAAATGCTGCATAAATTTGATTAAAGAAATTCATCTTCTTTTGATAAACGTTTTTACAGCTTTTCAATAGTTTATAAGTCAGTAAATCGGTTGCATATCGGAAATTTTTGGAAATGAAATATAAGCCGTCGCCAAAAATTCATATAAAAATAATATTTTGTTGAAAATATAACCAAGAAAACTCAAAATGCAAAAATGTTGTCTTGTTTGAGGATAAGGAATTTCATTAGCCTACATCTGCCGTATTTAACGTTTGACTAGAATTAACTACATCAAAATAAAATAATTTAATTTGGACCAAAAAAATGATTTCATCATGTTTTTACAATAACCGCAAATATCCCCCATAAAGTAGCCTACAAATGATCATAATGAATGTTTGTGGTGGGCAAAAACTATTTCTCAACCATTCAGACTTTCGAGTGTTCAATACAAATTACTTCCTTTAGCCACAAAACTTGTTGTTCTCATCTCGTTTGCTTCGAATTTTCGAAGTATTTCGTTTCGACCTAAAAGTTTCTTTTGAAAAGCAAAGTGCAATTTTTTCACATTCATCCAATGTTTGAAGATGTTGAATCAATGTAAAATGGCTGATTTTGTTCGCCAGTGATTTAACCCAAATAGAATTGTGGTTTAATTAAATCCAAAGTTTGATTGAATTGAATTAAGTTTAATTACTAGATTCACCCGGACAACAGAGCAGAAATTGATTTTCATTGATTCAACGTTCACAGATGTTGATACAAAAGCATGCTTTGCTGGCTGGCCATAAACAGCTCTTTGTTAATTAGGTCATGCATTGGTGTTAATTAGGTCATCCTCTTCTTTTTTCATTTTTTTCCTATGCTGCCCTGCTTTCAAATTTATTCACAGTGAGTTGTGACGGCTTGAGGGCTTGTACGAATTACAAAGATAATATTGCGGTGCTTTGGTATGTCAGCAAAGTCCAACCAATGAAATTGCGAAAGATTTTAAGCCTACAAGCTCCAGCCTCGAATAAAATCATTTGTCGCCTGGAAAAGCATTGGAGAGTGCATAGGTACTGCATATCGCTGTTTTTATTGTTGTTAGCATTTTTGATAAAGCATGAGATGGTTCAATTAGTTCAATGTAGTACTATAATTAATTATAATGCAATACCGATACATAATTATTCATAAATTTAGATTTTAGGACACACCTGGGTGTGTATTGTGCAGTGCATTGATTTTTGTGTTAGTTTCGATAATACTAAATAGCTTATCTCCTGTTTTTTCAATGAAGTCAACTTTTTGTAGCAAGCTTGCGCGGTGCGTTTTTTGTAAAGATTCTGAAAGTAAGGAAAAGGTTACAGATGCTTATTTAATAGATCAATGAAAAGTCAATTCAACACTATTACTTATTTCAAGTCAGTTTGTTTTAAATGGACACTGGTAAACAAAGTGTTTCCTCCTACATTGATAAAAAAAGCTCACCCTCAATAATTTGTTTATTTTTATGTCACCAGTTTTATGGCTCAGACTACTGTGTTGTATCACAATTTTGCAATTTTGGTACGATCTAATTGATTAAAAGCAATTAGTTTTAACATAAAATCTAAAAAAACACTAAATTATTTGGTCAAGTTTTTGTTAGGTCATTAAGGTCATTTTCACATTTTAAAGCAAATTGTTTTGAATATACAGGTCCATACAGGTCGATGAAAACTTGCTCTATTTGTGAGGAATAGGCTGATGATGATGGATGATGGTGATGACGGATGATGATGAGGCTACATCAGATTTCGATAATCCTTTTTCACTCCAAGCACAAGCATGGTCGGCATTTACCCCTTTAGCCTACCTTATGTTTCTTTTTCAACAAACTCTCAGTTTTTAATGAATAATAACTACAGACAAAGCTTCTGTAGTTAATTTAATGCAAGGTTGCATGAAACAGATGTTTATTACAGTGACGAAAAATCATAATTTTGTATTTGTAATAGAAGTAATTCGCAAAATCTTTGAAGAAATGGTTTCAAAGTTTATTTGTAGCAGGATGATTCTCATTTTTTTTTCCAGACTGTTGTAATCAATGTAATTCTGAGTTTATCCATGGGAGATACTTTCAGAGCTTTTTCAGTGTGATTAGTTCATTGCTTTATGGGAAAAAGTTGCTTGTTAGAGTTAGTTACGTGGCTTCAGTAACCAACCTTTTCCACTAGACATATTGGTTTGGACCAGCTATTGGCAATTTATCCCAATGACATTACTATTTTTAGATGGAGTACGAAGAACCCATAACTTGTCCACAGCAACAAATTCAAATATCCATGCCGCTATTTCAGACTGGCTGAAATACGCAAGAGATAAACGACTGGCTGAAAAACGCAAGGAAGACAGGAAATTTGATTTTAATTTGCCTCATGCCCTTTCTGGACCGCTGTTATATTTAGCATGTTCTTTGTTTTTGCTGTGATGGTTAGAAATAAACACAAACTTAACTGCCATCTGTCTTACTTTTTGCTTGTATGAATGCCTTTTCTAGCAATGTTGTACCGAGTGGAATGCTAGTATGATAAGTGATAAGGTGTACTGCGAATTGAGGCCTCGATCCCACGTCTTCGTGGTCATCATTTTCAGCACAGATTAACTCGAAAAAAGTGAGTTAACAACACGCCACCATGTGGTCAAAGTTAAGAAACGTTTTCGGTTTGGTGAGGTCGTAATGTCTAACCCTTGTCAGAGCAAAACGTGAGCGTTTGGTCGTAGATTAGCAAATGATGGCCAAGACTAGGCCCACGAGTAACCAAATCGCTTTCGCCACAGAAGGGATGATTGTAAATTGCGTCTTCCACGTCGACCCAACGAAAGCGTTTGGTCGTAGGTTGGCCAACAGTGCACTAACGTTGGTTCTACGATTAAACAACTCTTTTTTGCCACAGTGAGGATAGTTGTAAATTGCGTCGTGGATTCCACGTCGAACCGACGAAAGCGTTTGGTCGTAGGTGGCAAATGGTCGGGAAAGGGTTGGCCAACAGTGCAGCAACGTTGGGTCTACGATTAGCCAAGCCTTTGTTCGCCACAGTGAGGATAGTTGTAAACTGCGCCGTGGATTCCACGTCGAACCAACGAAAGCGTTTGGTCGTCAGGTTGGTCGCAGGTGGCAAATGGTTGGGAAAGGGTTGGCCAACAGTGCATCAACGTTGGGTCTACGATTAGCCAAGCCTTTTTTCGCCACAATGAGGATAGTTGTAAATTGCGTCGTGGATCCCACGTCGAACCAACGAAAGCGTTTGGTCGCAGGTTGGTCGCAGGTGGCAAATGGTTGGGAAAGGGTTGGCCAACAGTGTGCCACCGGGGGATCGACGTTTAACCAACCGATTTTTGTGACTGACGATTCGCCCAAGGTGGCCCGCTGGCCAAATTTGTTACGCGCCAACGTCGGAAACCATCGGAGGGCCCACGGGACGTTTCGGATGGTCTAACGTTGGACCAACGACACGTTGTTGTGCGGGTAGGGATAAAGGAATTTATTTTAAACCTTTCCTTTGAAGAGAGTTCACTTAAAGCGTCAGGTGTATTTCTTTGCCTCCTAGTGACAGCTCTGTAGTTAATATTAGGCAAGGTTGCTTTTGCTTGTTGATCAAACTCGTCAAACTCATCTCTAATTTCGCTTAGGTTATCAGTATCACGGAGAGCATTGCACGCTTGAGGCAAAGCTCCCTATTCTATCGGTCAGAATATCACGTGCTGAGTCGCATGACTGAAATCAGCTGATTCGCAAGGAAAACTGTCCGATGTCAAAGTGTCTACCGTTTTTTGCAGAGAAGACCGCGATACTTTTGTGTATAGAATTTTCTACTCTGAAAAGCTTGATATATAGCCAGTGACGATCGGTGAGGGACATCAAGGAAAGCAGTGCTTACCTGAGCAAAAACTATGCAAAATATAATGACTGAATTCTAGGTTTAACTTCTTATTATTTTTATCACGTCTATTTTAACTTGAAAATTACTGTATTCGTGACTATAGAATTACTCGTAACGCTTGTGAGTAGTCTAAGTCCTCACCAAACCGCATGTCTTGCCTATAGATGCCAATTAACGCAAACGCTTCTGTCAGAAACAACCACTGAAGCTCCAAGGAAGCAACTATCAAACTTGCTTTCCCAGGCTCAAAAATGTCAAAAAACGCCTTCGTTTTATCCAATCTTCACTCGTTTTGCAAAACGTCACTAGCTGCTTAGCCAATGAGATGTGTTGTAGAGTTGCTTACCCAGTGATGTCAATGCGTACATTCGCTAGAGCGGCTAGACCAGCGGTTCTCAACCAGTGGGCCATGGCTCACTGGTGGACCATAGAAGCATTTTGAAGTGGGCCACACACATATTTGAAAAATTGAGAGATTTATTGAAAATTTTTGTTTTATTTTTCTCACTATAGTTAATTTTACACTTGTGTGCTTGTTTAGTAGTTTTAATGTTAGCAGCAAAGAATGATGATGCTGTTTTTAGCTACAATGTGGCAATCATTATTCTAATAATTGCCACACACAGTCTTAGCCTACATCAACTCAGTTTTTACAACACTTTATGGTGTAATTATCTACTTTGTGGTTACAAATAAGGCATCTTTGAAAGCGGTCGCCTACTTGAACTTCTACAGAACCTTTTTTTACTACAACCTTCTCAATTTAACTTTATGAAACTACCAACATTGCATCTTGCTCCCAGCTCTTGGTGTTTTGCAGATACATGACAGAAAAAGACCTAAATGACAATTTCCCGTTTTGCTCTGCATTAGAGACCAATGTTAGAGCTGTTGATGTGAGGGAAAGGTTGGCAGCGTTTTTTGACCATGAAGGAATCGGTTGGAAAAATGTTTGTGGTGTATGCAATGATGGTGCTCCTGCCATGTTAGGAGCTAGAAGTGGCCTACAAACATCAGTTGGTAGTCGTTTACCTCATGCCGTCTCAATGCATTGCATGATACACAGACAAGCCCTTGCATCGAAAACTCTTTCAGAATGTCTTCAAAATGTTCTGAACACAGTTAGCCTATCAAGACGGTAAACTTTGTCAATAATGGAACATTAAACACACGGGTATTCAAAAAATTATGCTAGGAGATAAATGCTAAATACTTAAATTTACTTCACTATACCCTGGTTCGTTAGCTGACCAAGGGTAATGTTTAGCAAGAGTTGTTGAACTATGGAAAGAATTAAAAGAATTTCTGAACATGCAGGGAAAGTACGAATTGGAATTTTTCTTTAGGGATGGTACCTTTATGTTTAAATTTGCTTATCTAGTTGATATTTTTGACCAATTGAACCGCTTAAATCTCCTCAAGCTACTGTACAAAGAAGGAATACGACTGTACTTGACTTTATCGACGCTCTAAATGCGTTTGTGCAAAAACTTGAAGCGAAAAGCTGTAAGGGAGATTTTGCAATGTTTGAGACCATTTCATCTGTGACTGAAGATAACTTGGAGATAAATTTATCGTCTGAAATATTGCAGCATCTTGTCAGACTCCGGAAAAAAAAACATGAATTTACGACTCTACTTGTAAAGACATATTAGAGACCTCATCAATCTGCGAATTTTGGGCAAGCATGTGTTCTTCTTATCAGCGTATTGGTAAAGAATGTATAAAAATGCTGCCTTTCAGCAGTGCAGGACGTATTTATTTAAAGCAGGTTTTTCCACTTTGGTGCAGATGACGTGCTAAATTGAATGGCTAGGAACCACCTTGAAGTGGAAGATGGTGCGCATTGTGCGCTATCTTCAATCTCTCCAAAAATTCATATGTTGCTTAACAATGTTCAGGAGCAAGCCTCTCACTAATGATCAGTTAAATAAATAATCCGCTTTGAAATATGTTCTGCTGTTTTTTGTTTATAAACCTATTTTGTAGTTTTTTATATCATATAAAAACTTATTGGGCCTCAGAATTTTTATGCAATGAAAAATGGGCCACGAGAGAAAAAAGGTTGAGAACCACTGGGCTAGACCAACTTGTCAGAATAGTCTCTCGTCACGGTACACAGCACAGCATCATAATGCCAAAATAATTGTTGCTGTTTTTTGATATCTCCTCGCCATGTACTTTAGCCTACTAGCTTTCATAGTCATGCCTTTGCCCTTTTCACAGCGTTGATATAACGTTACTTCGCCAATGAACGTTCAGGTGCGGATGCAATAGTTCGTTAGGCCTAAGCTTCTATACGCAGGAGGCAAACTTATCCAGCTTTTTGTACAAATTGCTTGCGGTTGTAATGTTTAGGCCAAAGTGTTAGTTTTTGTAGTGTAGGCCTAACTGAATATCTGAGAATGAACATTCATGACGAATTAAACATTTAGACAACTATTATTCCATGTCTAACACAGGATTTTGGTCCTGCAACGTTAAAATTAAAATTGTTCATGACTTCTAAACATTAAATGGATGTATGATCACGACATAGGCGAAGCACAATTTGACAGATTTTTATTTTTGATTTGTTTTGGAAATAGTCTCAGAGCGCAACCAAATTGGAAGTGTTTTTTAAAAATTTCTGGGGGAGGCCTCCCAGACCCCCCGCTGGAAGTGTTGCCTTCGCCCGACGGTTACGCCCTTCGTGTCTACTACCTTGCTGCAGCATATTTCCAAGTTGCTTTCCCAAACGGTTTAAGCCACCGAACGTCACTGCTGTGTGAGTGTGTAGCTACAGTTTTACTGTACATAAACAACTCTACTTGTAAGTTACGTTAGCTCAGTGGTTACGCGTCGGGCTCAAAATCACGCGGCGCTGGTTCGACTCTCGGGGTGTGCGCTTGAGCAACGCATTTCAGGACTGCTCTCCATTCAGCGGCACCTAGTGAAAGCGGCACCTAGTGAATGGAATAATTTCTCGGCAACAACACTTCAACAATCGGAAAACTTCACTCTGCCAATCTCGGTAACCGGCCCTGCGTCAAGAGCCTCTACAAGTATGCGAACAAGTACCAGGAATAACCTATCAAGGCTTTGTCAGTCCGAGGATAAAGATTCAAAAAACCAAACCAAACCAATTAAAAAATGCAGGCATAATTTTACATATTTCCTTAGGATGATGAAACGCAGGATATCTGCCAAGGAAAAGCAGATTCCCCTTTGAACATGGCAGGCTGCAGCCTACAGAAAATCAGCTCAGGTCTGTTTGTTTTTATTTCAGACCATCACAACGAAAAACAATATAGCCTAATCAGGAAGGCTACGGTAGCCTACATTTTTTGGTAATAGTCTACTTTAAGTTTAAAATAAAATAGATACCGTAACTTATACATCATAAGCTAAATCATACCAATGGGTCTAGTGAGCAATAGCATGATGGCTATAGGCTACTTCTCCGCCTAGCATCTTCCTCTATTTACGCTACGCCACTGCACTGAAGTAGCAATAAATACGAGGCAAAAAGGTTCGAGTGTTTAATTCAGGCTTTAGGCCTACGAGTAGCCTAACTTTTGTGTTCACAACTACCGTTAACCAGTGGCTAAAAATCATGCAAAAGTTTAATTCCGGGATCCATACTACAGCTACTAATTTTGAATTTTCACATAACGTTGCAACTTGACATAGGTTTGGTTATAATATAATAATGCCACGAGGAATGTACTATAAATTGCAATTAATGGTATTCATAAATTATCATTTAATCGTTTTTCTGTAAAAATTAATTCAAAATCTCCACATAAAAAGATAAGCTGATAAAGTAATTTTTGAAAAACTTTAACAAAATTATTCAATGATAAAGAAAAAACTTTTTTTACAAAAGCGGATAGGAAAATTCCAAGATGGCTTGAATGCACGAAAGTAGGCTAGGTTAATTATATAAATACACAAAAAATGTAGGCCTACTCAGTACTCTGTGTTCTTTGCATCGACATTGTTACATTCTTTTGCATTGAATCAACGTTTGCAGAACCAATGAACACAACGGAGCAATGGGTTGATTGGACGGGATAATTGAGGAGTCGTGAGTTGCTTTGAATTCACAAAATCGTTTTATAAAACACGATTAGCTACACCAGGAACCAGAGTAGCTAACCTCAGCATAATATGTCAATAACCCTTGCATAAAAGTCGACAGAAGACAAGTAACAAAATACTGTACAAAGTAGGCTAAGCACAAAAATCGACATATGAAAGTAATAACATCAATTGTTGTGGTGATCGAAGAATAATAAAAAGGCCTGACACGTTTAAGGCTAATGCAGACTGCTGCTGAGGTGCAAGCAGAAAAAGGCAGCTGAGAAATTTCCATGTTATTAAACAGAATAGTTCAATACCATTGCTCTATAGTTCCATGATGAAGAAACGAAAGCTCTGGTCAACAATTCTTTTGTTGTGCTTTTTCTTGACAAACTTTTAACAATTGATGACAAAGATTATAATAATTCTGAAATTTGAACATGAGTTTCATCTATATTTTTTTTAGCTTATTACATTTTTGGTACAGACTGCTATTTTTGCCAAAAATGACAGAGTTTATGCTGCATTTACCACTTTTAGGCCTATATACAATGAGATTATGAGATGCTTGCACCTGGAAGGCAAAAATAGTTGAAGCAAATATAATTTTTGTGCAAATTCTTCGCTTATGCAAAATATTAGCAAAGAGGTCCAGGGTCCAGTCATAGCACGTGCCTTGCTTGGGGGCATTTCACCACGACCCTCTTTTAGGCACATGCCGAATAGTTTTTGCACTGGAAAGCAGCAGTTCTGTAAGAATGCATTGTCAAACTAGCGTAGTTTTGTACTTGCCTCAATTCTTAGGCATAATGCTCAAGATACTATTTTGACAACACACATTAAACGTTTTTAATTGATCATTGTGTGAATGCTATGCTTTAATCAATGCTCAAAAAATCATACATAACAAGTGCTTGACAGTGCATTGCTAAAGGAACATCAGGGAATGTGGGGAAATGTTACATGAAAGAACATTTTAGTTAAAAACAAAAGGAAAAAGTCTATCGACGTTGTGTAAGGCCTGTAATATTGTACGGTAGCGAGCCATGGATTCTCAGAGAATGTAAACTGGCAATTACACGGATGAGAAGAATGGAAAGAGCACTGGTGAGAGCAATGTGTGGGATTAAAAACGAAAAAAGAAAAAGACCGAAGAATTGGTGGATACGCTAAAAATGAAGGAGCTTATAGACCACTTGCAAAAGCAAATGGGGTAAGATGGTGTACTAACGTACTAAGGATAAGGCAGACAAGGTTGGACTGAAGGAGGAAGATGCGATATACGTGAACCGGTGAAAAGTGGTGAAAACAATCACTGTAAGGAAAAAAAACAGCTACTCTCCATTAGTAGTGAGAACAAAACCGAACTCAGATAATGATGAATGCGAAAAAACGGGTTGATCATTGAAATACACCGTATCAACAGATCCAATTATAGCCTGGTTTCAATAAAGAAAATATTTAGATTGGAACACTACACTGGCATACTTAACACAACTCTGTCCTGTTTTATTTATATGTCATAAGGTATAACGGGTACACGCTTGCATCTTTGAACACTACGAACACGGCTGGAGCGGCCATATTATCTACAACAGAATCATATAAATCGCTAGATTGGCCGCCCGGTCGCACCGGTGGAACAACGTAGTTGGTTTTGCCTTGACAATACTCTCCAGTTACCACATCAGCAAGAAACATTTTTCGCTCTCCTTGGTTGTCAGGTTGAGCATACCCATTCGAATAGCTCGAGTTTACAGCAAAGTAGACCCCCCTTCCATGGACGGTACCTGTAATGGGGCATTAGTTAAACTAACGAAGCAATTAGCATTATGACACAGAAGTACCTAGTTGAAAGGGTGATTTTACTGAACTGGATTAATTTCGTCCTTAATTTCGAACAATCATTTTTGTACGCTATCATTATTCCAGGTCTAGCTCCTTGTGTACAGTATATTCCAGTAAACCAGTATTCCAACCAGTATATCCAGTATTCCAGTATTTACAGTAAACGAACTCGTATTCAATTCATTGATCAAGCAACTGATACGTTTTCAAAATTATTTTCATCCTAAAACCATCCCTGCTTAAAACTTTGAAAATTTTCAAAACATTTTAATGCTCAGTCTTTTCAAGTACGCTCAGTTCGTTAGCGATAAAAATAAAGCCTTAATAGGTTATTCCTGGTAGTTTCGCGTAAGTTACTTGTAGAGGCTTTTAACTCAGCCCTTTTACGGAGGTTACCCCATATTGGGAACCTGTGCTCTAGAGGTATAATCCACACAACTTTTCCTTGCTCCCATTCCATAAATAAACTCGCTTTTTACAGCTGTGTTCGCAAAAGTGGTTTGATGTGTTGAGTTGAAATTAAAAGGTTTGTTTTAAAAAGGCACAAATACGTTTCTTTTAAAAATGTTTAATGAAAACTATAGTAAAAGACGCTTACTGATAAATGCATAACTTCTACTGTACTTTGTTATAGTACCATTCCATAAGAGCAACTGTTGATAAAGGTTTGTAGTTAATCAATATTTATATGTAACCCTGAAGCCAATATTATGTAAACAGTTTTCCAAATCTAAAGCATAAACGACGTGTTAAAGGCACAGCTTGAGGTAAATTTTATCCAAACCACTTATTGGTATGGTTATAATTACATGGATGATAAAACATGGATTGTACAGATTAGAAAATAACGTAATCGTACCATTTTTTCCGGCAAATCCACGATCAAATCCAGACTTATAAATCTGGGCACAAGTGTTGGATGCGGTCCCGTGGAAAAGCTCTCTCGTTACCGGATTTTTTGCTCCAGATTTCTTCATGCGTTCCTCTACCTCTTCCTTCTGAGCTTTGAATTGAGTGTAGAGTCGTTTGTTCTCAATGCGCTCAATCTGAAAATGCTGTTTTTAAAACGAGGTTTCTTGTGATAGGGAAAGCGAACCAACACGAACCAAGAGACTCTTGCAGTGATAAATCTCTTTTTTCACTAAGCGTGCCAAGGTAACGTTGTTAACCAACAAAGTAGGTATGCTTCGGAATTAGGCCAAAATATAGTAGAAACTGCGTTGACATCAATTGTCAGCCCTTTTAGCGAAACTAAATGGAAACAAACTGGTCACTCTACCAAAATATGCTGTTGTCCTGGATAATTCGTCATTGATAGCAAAATTTCCATATTAACAACGTTTGCAGACAGTTAGCCTTGTTTTTCAATGTCAAGTCCTGAAACAGCTTTTTTCCTTTCTATTATATTAACACTTGAAGTTCTCGAAACCAGTGCAAAATAGTCGAGAAAATAAACCGTTCATTTTTTTTTCAAAAAGTCTAAATCAAGTCAGTTTAAACGCTTCGATGGCTCCATATAAGAGTAAATGAAATCTTTAAAACAGGTTGCGTTATAGGAAGTTTCACCACATGTGGCTCAATCAGAATGGCAGCAAAAGGCCAAAGGCGGTCAGCTAGCCAGCCACTTCCCTATAAAGATATAGTCATTAGGCAAGACGGCAGTTGAAAGAAGAGAACACATGAGCACACTCACCCTAACAACGTTCATTTGCTGCGTTGCCAAGAACTTATTGACGACATCGTTATACTCTTTTGAACCATTAGTCAAGGGAACCAGTTGAACAGGTTTGCTTTTAATCCAATTGCTCGGGTACGCTATAGAAAACACACACCGTGATTTACTAAGTATCTATATTAATCAAAAATTACACTGCAGTATCTAATTTCTTGAGTAGCTAGAATATACTGTATGTTAAGCTAAGGCATGTATTTTTGTATGGTAACATTTAATTTATGTAGTAGACGAACCGCGTGCGTTTATTGTGTTAAGTTTACCAATTACGTTTTGGGCATATTACCACATCCCTATCTGTGCCTTCTGTTTCATCAATACCAATTACCCAAGCAACGTTTTCAGTGTAGTTTTTAATGAAACACTCTCTAATGATAATAAACAAACATTCTTCTCGGCTTGACTTGGTGTGCGACCAGCTTAGTGGCCGAGTGGTTATCGCCGGCTATAGTGCTGGTAAATCTGGAATCGATTCCAGGTCGGGGCAAACAGATAACTCTACAGATTATTTTTCTTGCAGTGAGGATTAAGTCGGGCAAAATGTGGTGACATTGTCAATATCTGATAGAAAATTGAAAATGAGCCCTGCCGCGAAAAGACCTTGGCAGTTGCAGATCGTCAATAAATAACCTTCAACTTTATTGACCTAGTGCTTAAACAAAATCTACTGCATGAAACCGTACATTTGTCAGAAAAAACAAAACAAAAAACTATTGGCTTTTACTCACTGGCGTCAACACTTGATATTGAAAACTGCTTAATTTCATGGATAACCTGATTGTCCAGTCGCTTCATGGTCATTCGACTGAAATCCACGCTGATTTTAACTGGTACCCCTTTAATCTTTGTGTCTAGTTTGATTTGGGCATTATTATTTTCCTGCAAAAATAATTTGACAACGTTATTTAGAACAGGACAACAAGTGATGTGATTGAAATTCAGATGTTATACAAGCACAAAACTTTAAATAACCTTCCTCTGAGCATGCGGGCCAAGTGTTTCAACGGGCGTCGTAGATATTTTGGGGCTGCCTGTTATTTCTTAACTTCTGGTAAACAATTTCATAAATTTCAACATAATACAATTACGATTTGCATAGAAAGTTATACACGCACATACACTGTGGAAAGTACTGTAGTATATCACAGTAGCAGTAAGTTATATTGTCGCATAAATCTAAATTATTTAATTCAATTAAAAATGTCCTGGTTGAAAAGACAAGGAGCTTGAAGTTCATCCCAGATGAGATTCAAATTAAACATCTCAAGACATATAGAACCGAGTCACCACATTATTGAGTCGTCATCTAAGCCCGCGTTTCGAGTTCGGTTCCTACATCGATCAGTCGCCTCTCTGTCTACTCGAGAATGAGACAGCTCAATATGTAATCATTTCTTTGATGGACGCAAATACTACGTGAAAAGGATCTTGAAATTCACAATATTATGTTGATCTAGTGCTGGTGTGTATGCCTTTATAAAAAAGAACAAAGGAACACCGAGAAGTAGAAATAAGATACAGAGCACACTTTACTTCATCGAAACCGCTTTCCTAGCAAACTTAAATCGTCGCGCCAAGTACAGAACACTCAGTTAAAACTTACTTTGTATGTTGTCTCAAGATGTGCATTTGTCAAACGTGGAAAGCTTTCCCAAGTATTCGCCTGTTTCTGCATGAATTTCCAATCCACATAGTCAGAATAAGCCATGGCGATGTTGTACTTGTGCAGCATAGATAAGGCATCGGCGTAAGCATCCGTCACATTCCTTGAGAGGCCTGAGATCAGCAGAGTGTTTGTTTTTCTGAAACAAACAAAACGCGAGAATTTAATTCTGGTTTGACAATGTTAAAAATACACAAAAAAAACGACAATTTTTGATCGTCAAATAGTGATCACCACTATTGGTAAAATTAAAAAAAACCTACACTGAGGAATCGAACCAAGAATTAGAGTTCACAAAAATTTGACATACGAGCTATCGTCTGGTCGCGTGATGGTGACATGGTACTTTTCTTCGAGAGCCATAATTTCGTCCAAGTCATCCTCATCCAAGGTTTCCAGCACATCGTCTTCTACGGGTCTCTTGTCACACTTTGAGTCAGCCTTTTCACAAATCATGTTCCACGCCTGAAAGTGACAAAATATTTCTTATGCGTGGAAAATAAAAAAGCAAAGCTGTTTTGCTTGATTAGCCTGCATTCTGTGCTGTATACTCTCTCATCGCTAGCGAGAAATAAACACGATGACCACCCTGTGACATTGAGTCCACCAGATTTTTACTCAACAGCTTTACATCCCAATGGAAAGTAGACAATAAGATATCTCATAAGACTACTGTCAGCGTGTTTGTGATTTGCAGGTCGCTGCAACAGATCAGGTTTATTAACCAATCAGAAGGCAAGATTTAAATCAGCTGACTGCAGTCATGCGGCGCATGCACGTTAGAAAGTAAATTAATTGAACGTTTCACCGTTTCCAGCGTGGCCTAGAGCAGTGCTCTTCAACCTTTTTTGCCACGCCGCACTTTTAAAAATATTGTGACAAACCCATGCATGCACCATTTCCCTATTTATACTCAAAAGGTAAACCGAGGTGAATCCCGGTATGAAAATCATCTTGCAAAGTGACTAGTACACAATATGAAGTACACAAGCAAAAATTGAGGAAATTATATTTAATGGCTTTGTTGTTACTGCATGTTATTAAAGCAAGAACTCAAACCGAGGAATGCTCTATTTTTCAATAGTTTCCCTCACTTGAGATTTGATTTCATACTACCGGTGTGTAGTAAAAAAATATACTTTTCGCATGAAGACGTTGTTACTGGTTGAAAAAGCATAAAAATTGCCTTTTCAGCTATGTTTCTGTATTCTGGCACATTCAACAAGTCCACCCAAACTTCAGGGCATGGTGTCTCTTTTAATAATGCTATCATGCCAAAGTCTGAATAGAAATCAATTAAATCTTCGAGTTTTGTAGTAATTCTATCATAAATGAAAGGTTAAGTATAACACCCAAGAAAAAGCTTTAGTGTGGCATTTCATTCAGCATTGAAATGCCTTTTTAAATTTTCTTGCCACTAAGATGGGCATCAATAAGTAAATGCAGTTGCTCTTAAAAATGGTCATGTTCTTTCATTAAATTGCTAATGTGTTAATTTTGCGCTGAAATGTCATCTTACAGTAACGGTAGCCCATGGCGGTAGCCATTGGCGGTAGCCCAAGATGTGCCCACTGACGCAATTACTCCGAAATTAATTCGAAACAATTTTTGGTCATCTCAAACTCATCAAAGCATAATGAAGTGTACAAATACTACAAACAGAACTTATAACCGGTAGAAATTATTGGATTTATCACTTACCACACGATGCTTTATAATCCTAAGACATAGTTTTATCTTCTTTATTTGTAATTTTAAAGGTTAAGCAAATTTAGAGTTTTAGACCATGGCGACTTTTTTAATTGTATAATTGTATTGTATATAGATCGCTATGGTTTAGACTAATTTTGTTTAACCTAACATTTGTCATGGTTTTAAATAGATAAAATTTGTTTAACCACCGTATCACTTTACAATAGCATTTTTGCTTAAGTGTAAAAAACAAAATAATAGCAAGAAATAACTTCGTAAAAATGAAAAAGACATTAACAACACGCAAAATTAACATCAACACCCGAAAACGAATTATGAAATGCTATATATGGACTACGTTACTTTACAATGCAGAAACATGGACACTGTCATCACAAATGATTAAACGACTTGAGGCATTCGAAATGTGGATTTATAGAAGAATGTTTAAAATTTCATGGAAGGCTAAAATCACAAACTGTGTACTAATCAGAATACAAACCAACATGGAAATTTTACAAACAATTTAATCAAGAAAATTGAAATATTTTGGCCACATGATTCGCAATAATTCTATTTATAGACAACTACTAAAAGGAAAAATGAACGGCAAACGAAATAGGGGCAGACCGCCAAGAATTTGATGATATTGAAGACTGGTCAGGACTTAATTACAAAACTGCAAGAGAAAAATCTCACAACAGAGAAACTTGGCGTCTCATTGCCTCCAACCCTCGACGAAAGGAAGGAACTTAATGATGATGATAAAAAACAACTGGCAATTTTTTTTAACGCACCCTCTTCTTGGCAGTTAAGGTAGCCTAGTTTGAAATCTCGTTCTTCTGAATACCTGGGTTAATGGTTTATTTTTTCAAACAAACAGTTTTCGTAAAAAGCAACTGTTTAATGTGACAAGTATGTGATGTACCCTTTCGTATTGGTGTACCCCATAGATATTTTGGTGCACCGTGCATACCGGTTGAAGAGCACTGGCCTAGATGGTTAAGGAATAGTCATTTCGATGATGTGAGTTCGATTCCCATCCTTGCCATAACTCTTTTTTCTTCTGTAATCACAGAACAAAGTTCAAAGCAAGAATCAACTCTCTGGCTGAGTGCTAGAAGGGTCACAATGCTGCAGTCAGCTGGTTTATAGAGAAAGTTGTCCTATGTTTAAGTATATATCGGTCAAAACACCCCATCTGCTGCAGCGACCTACATATTGCAAATACGCGTACTGTGACATACGATTACGAAATCAATTGGCGATCATCAGTGCTGGATATTAGATTCCTTGTCTCCCTGTCCTCTTCATATAAATATTCATCCACCAGCCAATCGACCTATTTATGTCAGAAAACTAGTTGCATCAGTTTATGGTGTTCGTATGTATCTCATCAACTCACCCTCTGTCGGCTGGAGTTGCTATTAGAAGTTAAATAAACGTCAATTGCGTGCTTTGCGTTGACTGCGTCACTCGACGGTAAAGTGCTCAGAACGTTTGACCTTGACGCCACTTTTGGAGTGAAACTTGCAGATGATGAAGAGCTTGTGAGGTTTGCATTGGAAATTTGGTTTTGAAACAAAGGTATCAATGTTTGATCGAATATAACAATGTCAATTCTTGTCAACACTTTTGGATTAGTCTGAGAAAAATTGGAAAGGGCGGTTGCAAATGCTTGGGCAACACTGGCAGCTGGCAATTGAGCGTTACCTGTAATTTAAAGATAGACCCAGATTACAACTATAGTAGGCCTAAATAATAATGAAAAATGTGTAGTCGTGACAGTTCATATATGAAGCTGATGAAACGTTTTACGTGGTTTAAATTGAATCTGAAAACAATACAAGCAAATCTATTGCGGCAGTCAGTTGTTGGGTCGTCGTTGTCGTCGTGTGAGCGTCTGGGGCCAAGGGTCTATCCTTTTACCACCCCAGATTCACGATGTTCCCGGACTACACTGGAAGGCTACTAGAGAGCAGTCAGTCTTTGGTTTCATCATCCATGACACGCAGACCTTCCACTCCGTTAGATGGCTTGAAGATGGAGCAGTCATTGATGATGTGGTCTGCGGTCTGTTCCTCGCCACCACATTCACAGGAGGAGGAAGAGGCTATTCCCCATTGGTGCATGGTTGAACGGAAAGGCCCGACGCCTGTACGGAGACGGTTGAGGCGCACCCATGCCTGTCTTGGTAGTGTTAGACCGATGGGGCGTGTGTCGGCGTCGAGGATGAACGAATAGAGTCTGGTGGCGGTTGACTTCCATTCAGAACTCCATTTATGGTTCGCCCAAGCAGCCGCAAAGATGTCTTGTACATCAGCTTCGTTGATAAGAAGTTGAGCGGCTGGCACGAATGAGTGTCTTGATTTCAGTCGACGGGGGTGCTCGTTTGGGAGAGCAGAGATCTTGTGGTGGAGAAGGTGGTTAGGCTCCGGTGCCCGTCGACCGAGGGACAGAGTGGCTTCTTCGCGACGAAGCTCAGCGGGTTGGATGCCAGCGAGAATGGGGAGATTGTTCAATGGTGTGGGACGCAGGCATCCGGTCACTGTGCGCAGGGCGCTGTTTATGGCAGTGTCGATGTTATGGCAGTGAGCACTGCGGCACCAAGCAGTTGCACAGTACTCTGCTGAAGAGAAGACAAGGGCTAAGGCTGGTATACGCAGTGTCAGCCCTCGCCCCCCAGCTAGAGCCTGCCAGGCGCTTGAGTAGCGCAGCGCGGGATGTGAGTTTCTTGCGCAGTGACACCAAATGGTGGCGGTATGTGAGCGATCTGTCCAGTGTCACCCCAAGATATCTTGGTTCAGGGCAGAAGCATAGAAATTTTCTGCTGTTCTGGACGTGTAGCTCACGATCAGCTTCCCTATTATGGAGGTGGAAAGCTGCTGCCACAGTTTTGGTTTCGCTGAGTTTCAGTCGCCAGTTCTGGAGATAGGCCGAGAGACTTTTCATGTCCTGGCTCAAGGTGTCTTTTAGATTTTCCCACGACTTTGTTGAGTGGAGAATTGCCAGGTCGTCCGCATAAGCATATTTTGCGGAGACCGTAGTTGGCAGGTCGTGGGTGTAGATGTTGAAAAGAAGTGGAGTCAGGACCGATCCCTGTGGGACGCCGTTTTTTAGGCGTCTCAGTCTGCTTCGCCGTGAGCTACCGGTGGTGAGGGTTAAGCTTCGATTCCTGACAAGCTCCATAATATGAACCATATGTCGGTCAGGAAGCAGGCAAAGCAGCTTGCAAGTAAGGCAGCGATGCCATACGGTGTCATAGGCAGCTGTAAGATCTAGAAAGACAGCGCCGGCCTTCTTTTTTGCCTCAAAGCAATCCTCGATGTCTTGGGTTAAGAGTGTGACCTGATCTACGGTGGATTTTCTGCGCAGAAACCCAGCTTGCTCTTTTGGAAGGAGCGGGTCGATGATTGGGTTGACGCGTGCGTAGATCAGTCTTTCGAGGATCTTGAAAGGAACACAGAGGAGGGATATCGGACGATAACTCCTTGGGTCCTCTGGTGACTTGTGAGGCTTAGGGATCGCAACTACTAAAGCTCTTCTCCAGATTTTTTGTCCCCCCCCAAAAAAAATTTGTTGGGTAATGACGCTTTAAAAATCACAACGTTCGGTTGTATCCTGAATGAAGGATTCTTGTATAACTTTTCATTTTCAATAACACCGAGTAACCAGAACAGAGGCTGCGAGACATCAGCGTCTATTTCATAACTTAAAATATCTAAGATTTAGTTTTTTCTTCCATCTACCTGCTCCAATGGTTGGGATCGCCAGGGAGGAGAGTTGGAGTTTGTCATTGGCAAGAGCAAATACCTCCTCCAATCCGTTGGATAAAGCTTGAGGATTGCCAGGTGTCACAAAGTGAATAATATTTTGGAATTTCAGTTTTCCTCCAGATGAAATTCTGTAGTTGTTAGATTGGTATTGTTGCGGTCCTTTGCATTCCCTGTCGATTGATCTCCCGCCTTTTTTGATCACCTGGGAAGACACCTGACTTGCTGCAACACACAAAGTTAAATCGTAAGCTTATAAAGTGTGCTGTTTACAAGGCAACAAATAGTGTTATATTTTGCGGCAAAAAGAAAATAATTTGCCTACTATTGTTCTTTTTAACCATGGAGTCATAGACAAATAAAACCCAACAATCAAAAGGCATGTGAAGAGAGGGGCGTTCTTCCTGGCTATCAGCACAAGGCTGAGCACTCGCTAGTACAGCGAGCAGCTGCGATTCGCTAACCATAACGGTGTAGCTTCCACGCAAGCCATTCAGACTTTCCAATCAACGATATGTTTCTCGGCAGCCGATTTGTAGCAAGAATTGACACCAGGAAGAACGCCCCTCTCTTCACATGTCCTCTGCCCTGGCGCCTGCTGGTTTTGTTGGCTCTTTCTTTGTTTCCACAAAGATAAGAGTTAAACTGACTGGTAAAGCGGTGGTCGAATATCATTGTGGCAGATTAGTGGTGCGATACTGACGAGCCCAGCCTCATGGGCGAAACACGGTGTCTATCGCTGTCAATTCTTGCTACAAATCGGCTGCCGAGAAACAAATCAAAAGGCATTTAACATAATAACATGAAAGGTAAACTAAAAATTACAAACGTTTTCGGCCATACTCATGTTAGTCCTTTTCAAGTAAGCAACTGACTGATGTTTGTCATTAATTGAAATTACAAAACTCATCTACATACACAAAAATCGAAAACAGAAATGCATAAGAATGAAACGGCAAGGCAGAGGAGAGGCAAACTCACATGACCCAAAATCACTCAAAAATGTTTGTAATTTTTAGTTTATTTTCATGTTATAATGTTAAATGCCGTGTGGTTGTTAGGTTTTATTTGTCTATGGTTAAAAAAATCACCTCTCTACCAAAATTGTATTGTTCTTTTCGTTTTGAAATCTTTTCATGTATTGGTGCATAACAGGCTCTGAAATTCATTATACCATATATGTGCATTATACGCTCTGATGTTCGGTAATATAGCATAGGAAACGTTAGTGGCACACAACAAATATAACAAATTATTGCTTCTCTTTCTCAAAGGGAAATTTAGTTTATATCTGAGAAAGTCATGAAAATGCACCATCCTCTGAAAAGATAGTTTTGCATCCCGTACTTTCAGAAATCCCTGTTTTTTAGCATAAGATAAGGTTTCAATGAAGCAACTGGTCCTGTTAAAGAACAGAGCTATTCCGTACTTTTGTCTGCAATCCTGTCTGACGTATCCTCAAACAAAAAACAAGTTAATTGAACATTTACTTGATCTTATGGAGCAAACGAGTCCGGTATGCAGAGCATGATAAACCTGCGACTTTTCGGTCTATCAGGTTTATCAAAAAATAACTGCAACTAAAAGTGGATCAACGGTTTTCTGGGCGCAACTGGTTTTCATGTACTGTATATAAAACAAGGAGATAAAAATATTTTAAAATTCGTCATTGAAATCGTTGGGACTCATATTCGCTGGTGAGTGGTGAGTCACGTGTTAGGCTAATTGTAACGAATAAAGGTTAATCAAGCCATCGCCGGGGTGATACAAGGCTAAAACTTGTTAGGAAAAAAATAAACATCCTCTAGCTAAACGTTGAAGACTTTGCCACCACCACCCTGCACACGTGCGCACAAAAAAAAAAATGAAAGCGGTACATTTTTGGAACAAATGATGACTGTTCTTGAGCATGTCCGAAAAATAACCTTATTCATCAAAACTGGTTTCAGTTTTCACCAAATACTGTATGATAATCAAACAGACACAAGTCACAAAACAAGACATTAAAAGACGTAGAATCAATATTCAATGCTCATACTTGTCAAGTTAAAATCAGATCCGGTTGTGTTGATCATGGCATCACAATTTGATGTCAAAATATCACCAGACTTCACAGTAACTTGGATTGGCAGTGTCCACCGAGGGGCTGCTCGGGGGGTCGGTTTGGAGGCTGACGCAGAAGATGGTGGTGAGACAGTGGACCTAGGTCGACCTTGAACAGTAGTTTGGGACTTAGAAAAAGCCTTTTTGAAATCATTGACCATATTACGATCAAACACAACCACGTCAATCCGAGTTAAGTTGACGGGACTCGTCGCTTTGAAGTCGTTGATGGCTTTATGGATTGTCTTTGCAACATCAGAGCTCGATAAGCCCAGCTGGCCTGTAAAAAAAGCAAAAAACCTTTAGAACAACAAGCCATACATAAAAGTCATATGCTACTAAACACTATATATTGACATCTCAACCCAGTACTTTACGGGGTTCACCATCTAAACTCACTTTTTATTTCTGCACTTCTTAAATAATTGTTTAGCTATTAGGCTAAAAACCTAACCCTTTTATATCAATGCCCATTAATGGGGTTGGGTATAAGACACTATACTTTATGAGGTTCATATGACCCTCATGAGTTGCATACGGTGAAATCAGAACAAAAATCGTTTTCAAGACTGATAAAACTTTCTCCATAATTAGAACAAGACTCTAGAGTGCAGAAACACGAACTGTCGAATTTGATGAAGGACAGCGACGGTTGGTAGAACTATGTCAATGGTGTCCGGGCATGGCCGAATGATGATGATGAGACTGAAATTTTTGACAGCTTATAACACCCTTATATGCAAAAGAAACAAACTACAAAGTAAAGTTAAATTGAACCGTAAATAAATAAAGTTACCTGTCCCAATCGCGGGAATGGCTAATGATTGAAGTTGCATCTGAGTTTCAAGCATATCAAACACCTTCTTGAGGATTGGAGCAATCTTATCGGCTGTGTCAGGAGTAATGAGATGAATGATGGCCTTGAACGGAAGATTCGGAGCAGTTGTTATCTTGAACATCCCAGGAGCAACGGCAATCGGGTTTCTTTTACATTCATCCGCCATTTCTTGACCTCCAATTGCGAGCAGCTTTGCAGAAAGTTGACTCGCTGGAAAGAGATACAGTAGTAAAACCTAAATTTATCAAAGAATCAAGAAAAGAAATTTCTTAGGCCATCAACCAGTTTCACATTGAATTAAAAAAAAAACGTTGAGTTAGAATGTTAGATAATGCTTTTTCGTGAGGTAAAGAACTATAAAGGCGTACTCTCCACAAGGCCAGTAATGGACTGGATTTTGCTGGGACCATGCGGCGGGTCTGCTACTATTCGGTGAGTCCGATTCGGTGAGTTCCTAACCTCTAACCCCTAACCCTAAAACGGCAATGATAATTAGGCTACGGTACCCGATAATTTAAAAAAAATTGAAAAAATCCCCCGTTAAGGGATCGGACTCACCGAATCGGACTCACCGAAACGGGCCATTCCGCCATGTGGCAATGCACTATCGAAATCGAAAGGTCTGGGTTTCGACTCCAGAAAGAAACACTTCAGGGTACAGCACACAGAAATAATAGCAAAGAAAAGTAAAATAACAGCTAAATGAATAATTATTTCTTTACCAGACAAGTCGTAGTTCGATCCAACCGTATTAATGATGACGTCACAATCGGAGGTGAGAATGTCGCCATTTATTACAGTGACTTCAACAGAAGCTTCTTGCTGAGGGGTTAGATGGGATTTTAAACCAAACCAACGCTGAAATGTAATTTATAACGTTTGCAATAAATTTTCAAGATTATTTTCTAGTTCATCTGCTCTTTTGGCAACTCTTTCTTTTTTTTTAATTGAAAAGAAAAGAGAATCGGTCCATACAATCTTTATGGTGCTTTTCTGCTATAAGTTCGATATTGTTAATGTGTAGCACGATTTTTAGACATCATATTATGTTGTTACACAGCCGCAGTCACCACACCTTCACTTCTTGCTTAGCGGTTTCTAAGATGCCAGGCTTAGGTTCTCCTTTCTCTTGACGGGCCCGTGCGTTGACATCGGCACCAACGACAACAAATTCTTCCTGCTGAAAAATATCGATTAGTGCAAAAATAACACTTTTCTGTTCAGGTATTTTCTTATTTTGAAAAAAGGTTCCAGAAATTTTTGAAAATCACAACTCTATTTTCGGCCACTACAAGACTGGTCGTTCGTCAAGCTTTCAACAACTTAAAAAATAAACAAGCACAATATCTAGAAGATTCTTAAACAATTCGCAATAAAACTTCTCCAGCCAGACTTGTTCTTTCTGACAAGTCGTCAGAAACGAGTCGATTGATTAAATGTTGAGTGATTGCGTGAATCTATATCCTCGGACTGGGAAAGCTTAAACCTAGCAGTTTCGCATCTTTGAAGAGGCTTTGAATCACTGACGCAGGTCTGGTCACGGAGATTGACACAGTGAAGTTTCCACTGCTTAAAGTGTGATTGTCAGAATTATTCCATCGATTAGGAGTCACTGAAAAAGCAGTCCTTGAAATGCGTTGCACAAGCGCACTCTCCAAGAGCTGTTCCAGTGCACCTTCAAGAGGTTTCTCCACTTACAGAAAACCTATCCGACATAGCCTCTCCTCACATGCCTACGGTGGCCCTGGATCTGTAAGTCTAATGAAGGCTAAGCGAGACTGCTAGAGTAACTTCGTATGATACCAAGTTAGGCCAACACTGTGTTCAAAGCTTCAACGTTGTGTATTAGTCATCTTTTCTTTCTGTACAGCTTTGTCAAACAAGCCAGCACACTTGCTGAACATTGAACATCATGAACAACATACTCGCTGTTATCATTGAACGCCTTATTAAATCTCAAACAAACTTAAACTGCTAGTGTTATCAGGTAGTCATGATCCGGGTAAGCGCTTCACAAGAATAGGAAACAGCTTTGACATGTCTCCAAGTAAAAATAGTGTTTCTAAAAGTAAAGAAGCCTAATACAAAGTGGTGGTACCTTAATATTCCACCTTAGAGGTGAAAAAATATTAACTGTTACTCCAAAGCATATACTCGAAGAAACCACCTCAACAACGCATAGACACGGAAGTGAGATTAGTTTTAAAAACGTTTTGTGGTGCTTTTACTTTCCCATCCTTTGCTGGTTGATTCCATTCAGCGGATTCAATGGAATCGACTTGGATCACACAACGGGTGTCGTTGGATGTGGTTTTCAGGAACTGTTTTCCACCTTGATCTCGAAGGAAGTCAGCCATCCCTGGCACCTTCATTGTCTCTTGCTCTGTCTGTATGCTTCTCACAGCTTCACCGATCCAGGTTTTAGCTACAAATGCCAATAATTGTAAAGATAAGTATTTCATTGCTGTTTCAGCACTTATGGAAGAAGGTTTCTTTGCGCATAGGCCTATACTGTAAAGGCATCGATGTCAGAAATACATGTTAAGCAAAAACAAAGTCTGTGTAAAGAACATTGACTCTTACTTTATTATTGTTATTGCTCTGTGGATCAATGCAATTTTCTAATTGCGTTATTGATGTGTTCGCAGAGGGAAAGCATGCAATACATGTCACGTAAGTTACAGTATGTCTTAAAACTTATCACAATGCCACGAAATAAAAAAAATAACGCCAGCAAAAGTACAATGACTATAAAAATGGTTTATGGTAAAGAAAAAAGATGCTCATGTCGAGTTAGTGTTATAATTATATGTTTTAAAATTGAGAATTTTTTAAAAATATAGTGGTAGAAATTAAACGGTTATTCTTTACCAACCTTAATGACTGGGTCTTTTCCTGATTTTAATCAAATTTAGGAAATTTGGTAAAAAAAAGTAAAATCTTTACCTTTTTCAACAAGGCGAGCCCTTCCTTTCAGATGAATACCTCCGGCTTCTTTGTAATAGTCAACATCAGCTAGTCCAGTTCTCACGCCACTCTCGTCGGGGTACTCGATCATGAACATGGTCTGGGCGTAAGGTAATTCGACCTTGTCTTCCATTTCAACGTTTTGTTTAAAATATGCGGTGACTTGAGTCAACGCTTTCTCAAAGTTCATGGGTAGTCCGACAAGTTGAACAGCAGAAGCTTTGTACTGCAAAATTAATATAAAAAAATTACTTCGACACAATTGAGAATAGAACTGTGGTCACTGGGTCTTCCCAATCACATACGTTAGATACCGTGACGTAAAAGTTTTCCAAACTAACAAGCAGCATTGGTGGAGGGGTTTCTGCATTGCACTCAATTAAAGTCTTTGTCAATAAATAAGATAAATAGGTGATAGATGTACATGAGTATTTTGACAAATACAATTTTGGTAGGGAGATTACTTTGTTAAGCCATAAATAAACGAAACCAAGCATCTTCACAACAGTGATCGTGATATAATAGAAAAACAATAAATGCGAACCTTTTCGGCTATACATCCAGCCGTTGTCAAGCACTTACAAGACTCTTACATGTAGCAATAAAATGCATTGCCTAAAACGTTTACATTTTTTTGTCATGATGAAGTCCGTGGTATAGCTTGATTTTGTTTGGTTATTGTATAAACATTATGCAAAACTTGGATGTAGTGCGGCATATAAGTAACGGCGGCAAGTTCATGAGCTGGGAAAGAATTTATGGCTCATTTGATAAACAGAATTTATAACTAAACATCGATAACCTAGCGTAGTAATAAGATAGACCTTGAGGTTTATAGGCTCAATCAAATAAAAGGAACCAATGACTTACGTTCTTATAAATAACAAGAGTTCCAGAAGATTCGACATTTTCTTGCAGATTCTTCCATTCATCCTCTTTCGTCAGTTCATCAAATCCATTCGGGCAGTTGATGGTTTGGCTCTTGATCAAGGCCTCGATCTTTACGCGAGCTTTCTCTATCGCATCACTCTTGTTGGGGGAGTAAATCAACCTTGCAGAGTCGCCATTAGAAACCAGACGCACTGAAATACACAGAGATTTAAGTCACCATTTTCCCCAAAGCTGGGTAATTACACGATATACTTCATCGCTTGCTATAAATTATTTTAAATGTATTTATCAGAGTGCTGAAAACTCTTTGTGGAGGGATTTGAACAAATGAAGAAAAAGTAGTCACTGGTATCTGACACCTTACAAGAAGTAAATTATTGTTTGGTTTGTTTAAACAACGATTTCTGTTGCGGTGTGATTGAGTTACTACAGGCAGTTTCAAATTACTTTTGTAGAAAACACCAACATTTAAAGCCGGCACTAAATCTGCGTAGTTCAATCGAACGAGTCCATAACTTTTGCATTTGAAACCATGTAAGAGTAAACTACTGCTGATGTGTACCACCTCAGAGTCACATATTTTGGATAGATACAAAACTACGGAGCTGTAGCCTCCGAAATTTGTAAACAAGTGAAGCGTTTACCTTTAATGTTGTTTTGCTTCAGTTTATCACGGAGGTATTCGATGACGTCAATTCTATGGGATGACGTGTCAGTGGAGATGGCTTCACGTAAAAATTTTAGTTGTAAAGGTGCCAGGTATGTCAAATCGCATTCCACCGTTTTCTGCAAAAAAATAAAAAATAAATGGAAATTATGTTTCGTTTTAACTCATTTTACCGTTCATTTACTAATGCTACGCAAAGATTATCCAAGGCTTACGTACAAGTTACTCATTTTCAAACTTTAAAACCAAAATGTAAAACTTCATTCTATGCCACTCGTCAAAAAGTTGAAAAAACCTAAACAAAAATATTTGTGGGCCTAAAAATATCATTTTCTGTATACGCCAATGAAAACTTTTTTAACCCCTTCTTCCAAATACAAAGAAATAATTCAAAGGCTGAAAACACCATATAAAGTTAAACATTATTCTAAATACATGTTACGTCATCCAAGACAACAAAATTGCATTTTGTTAAACTCAGAAACTTTCAGATAAGGTCAAAAATTCAACTTTGGCTGGCTGGGACGATCTCCATACCGTGCAACCACACTGTTAACTTAAAAGTGGGAATTACAAATTCTTGGGTTTACCTTCAAGATGCTTTTAACAGCCTGTTTTGCTGGAGAAACCGACTCTCTTGACCCTTCATAAGTAACAGCGCGTCTTTCTTTATCTACGTCGATGCTGACATTGCCATGAAAGAAATTCTTGGTCTCTTCCACTATTCCACAATCCATAAGGATTCTAAAAACAATGTCTGTTTCATCCAAGCCCTTTGATTTTTTTGTTTTTGTAAAGATGGTTTTATACAATGATACTTTGAATTAGTAATTTTGTAGTGTTGGTCAGCGGGAAAGCCATTAAAGTTATGATATCATGCTATATTTAGACGGGTTATTGAACCTAGTGAAAGAATTGTCCAAGACAAGCACTTTTACTACTGAGCCATTGCAGCGACTCAGTGAAGGGTTTGCCACGCAAGGAAGAAAATCTTGTCTTGCATTTTAATTGCGTACTGCAATAAGAGTTTTGCAAACAGCTATTTTTTAAATTTTCTATAAAATAATAGAAGTTGTTGAAACCGCATATTTAGATACAGTACAAGTACCGTATTGGAAAAGGGAAAAGGGACATCTATTATATCAATCGCATACAAAGTTAATACAACAAAGATTTTGCTCGGCGGCTTTTCTTTAATCTCTTTCGTGGGTTACAGGTTCGAATGAAAGCAATAACTGAAGGACGTGAAGGTTGATATAGTTTTCTTCATTCAGTTGTTCTATCGTTTGCTTATTTTGAATTGAATTAATGACTCACTGGAATTCGTAATCTTCGTATGTCTCTGTGTCTTCCATGAAACTGCACTTCTCCCCGAAAAAACCTAAAAAAGCGTTTGCTTTCCTATCAGCGCTGACCACCTTTACTGCGTTGGATTCGCGATCTTCCCATCTGCAAGATAATTTAGTAATTAGGATATTCCATTTTTTGCATGATTTTTTCTTTTGTCAGTTCTAGGTTCAAGAGAAGCTATTTTCAGAAGGTGGTAAATTAAGCTATAAGACAATAATGCAATCAGCTGCGCCTCGTGGGGCTGCGCTAAAGCCATCTGCTTTGTAAAGCGCATAAAGCAATTCATATCTACCAAATGGATACAGCTCTACATAAAATAAAACCTCCTTACTATAAATACTATATTATCATTTTTTATTATTATGATATGCCAGGACTGATATGAAGAAGTTGTTTAGTCGCTTAGCTCAAGCAGGTCACAAACCCTGCTTGAAACTTTTGCATCGGCAACTGCCATTAATTGCGATGTAAATAGATCCAAATAGAATGACAAGATACAAATCACGTTGGTACTTGTATGAGTGTTAAAGCCGTCAACTAGTCATTCAAGCTACAAAAGAAATCGCCTGTTTTTAAGAGGATCTTTACCGATTTCACAAGGTCCGAAGCCATTTTTTTTTGCCATTTTGATACCAAGACATTAACCTCTTGCAATGAAAAGATATCACCTTTCTTATAAAAAACGAGAACTTTAATCCTAATGATTTTCGCATGACTTTTTTCAAACACAGCGATAAACAGTAGCAAAAGTACATTAGTGCTATCAAAGCCCGTCATTTTTACATTGATTCAACGTCTACAGACGTTAAATCAATGTAAAAATGATGGACTTTGCTGTCTGGGATTGTACCTCACAAACACATTTATTGTTTCGTTTTTCAATTTCACTTCAACCATCTCCGCATCGCTGGTCCAGTGGAAATCCTTTCTAACTCTTTCCCTGTCTTCATCACCAAACCTTTGAGTTTTGACCTGGCACTTATTGCAGAACTTTTGGATGTGTCTTTTGCAATCGTTTTCAAAGTTTTCTTGTTCCATTTCTTGGCTTTCTTTCTGAGATTTCAAACCATGTTTGTGAGATCGCTATCGGTTTGTAAGATGAATTTTTTTAATAAACTGCAACTTTATGAATCAGAACTATAAGATCCTTATCTAGTTAACATTCTTGTTATTTCCTTCCAAAAAAAACAAAAAAACGAGTGAAATCATGTAATTTCCACAGAGTGGAGTTACATGTACTTCACAGGTGGCTGATATTTTAATTTTCATTTTTTAGATAAATTTTGAGGCAGTTTCAAGAAAAGAGAAACCAGGTTCAGATCGTTAAAAGTTGGCAGAATAAACATATTACCAGGAAAGTTGTTTTTAGATACATTTTGTCAAGAGAACAAATCAGTCCAAGCAAATTTTTAGCTTCAAAATACCAGAAATTCAGCAACAATTTCCGTAGAAATTCTTTGCAACCTATTGGTTCCAATGCATTCCCAAAATCGTGACTAAAAAACTGTACAGTCTAATTGACTTTAATGTTGTTCTGCTTTACAATATCAGGAACTCTAGGTTTCACATTGTTATATTTGTGATGGGCAAAAGAGGAACGAATTAAACAGAATATATTGTGGTTCACTCACCGCAGACAGAAGCGGTTTTATATTGGCAACAAATCTATCACTCGATGATGAGTCGTGGACAAATTCAACATCAGCAAGATGTCCTATTTCTTTGTGGAAATTTTGCTTTAGATCAGGAGAATTTAGAATAAATTCAATGATGTCTGTATCCACATCAAGTTCGTGCGTAAACTGATGAAGATTGAATGGTGAAATTTCAACAGAACCTACACAAAAACAAACATGACAAAGTAACTGATATTGGATAGCAACAAATTAATGTATAATAAAGACGCAAGTTAATGTAAAAGCAACGCACAGCGTATATGACACATTAACCCAGACAGCAAAATCTGTCACTTTTACATTGGTTCGACGTCTGCAGACGTTAAATCAAAGCAAAAGTGATGGATTTTACTTTCTGCAAACTTGCTTTCGAAAGTCAACAATTTGACTGGAAGTATGTTTGCATTGATGACGTAAGAGGACATGTACAATTGTACAAACACCGCAAACGACCAGAAAACAATTCAGTAGGACGTTAACTAAACATAAAATTGAAACAAGGTTTCAAAGTACGTCAAGATAAACAAGAAACCAGACGATTGTGGCAATAGCGATTCTTATGTTTCTCGGCAGCCAATTGCAGCAAGAATTGACAGCGAGACACCGTATTGCGCCCATGAAGCTAGGCTCGCCAGTATCGCACCACTAACTCATGCCACAAGAGTATTCGACCACCGCTTTTACCACTCAGTTTAACTCTTATCTTTGTGGAATAAAAAGGGCCAACAAAACCAGCAAGCGCCAAGGGAGGACATTGTGAAGGGAGGGTTCTTCTTGGCCAAGAGATAAACTGAATAGTAAAAGCGGTGGTCGAAGACTCTTGTGGCATGAATCAGTGCTACGGTACTGACGAGCCCAGCCTCATGTGCGAAACACGGTGTCCATCGCTGTCAATTCTTGCTACAATCGGCTGCCGAGAAACCATAAAGTTGATCGGATGATCTAAATGGCTAGCGTGGAAGCTACACCGTTATGGTCAGCGAATCGCAAGTGCTCGCAGTGCAGGTGAGTGCTCAGCCTTGTGCTGATAGCCAGGAAGAACGCTCCCTTCTTCACAGCGATTTCGTATGGTTGAGAAAAAACTACGCTTAGTTAAAGAAAAGCACATTATATTTTTACACAAAATGTTTATCAAATGACTTTCTGTTGTGATGCATCGATAATTGTCGATTATAATCTACCCTAGTTTAGTTTTGCACCAGAAGTACGTTAACTGCCATACTTTTAAAGTCTCACAATTTGCCCAACTTTTCTTGATCTTTCATCACCGAGCTTGTTTATAGGAATAAAAAAACTAAACAGGCCTCATGGTCTTTAGCATTGTGAAGAAACAAATTAAAAAACAAAAAATTATAAGATTCAATGATCTCATAAAAAAGCATCTCATACAAAAGTACTTACTCGACCTATTTAACGTTTTTGGGTAGTGGCTATTACTGTTGCTAAGATGTTACAACTTACTTCTGTTAAATTTAGTCCCATGTTCCTGAATCTGTATATGTGCATACAAAATCGGACATAGCCTACTACAGTACTAAGCTACGTTATGAAAATGTATCAGCAAAGTGTTTTCACCTTTTATTCCAGGGCAAAAAATGGAAATTTCAACTGCTTGCTTGGCCACTTTAACTTTTTGTCCTTTTGATGCTTTTGCCACTTTTTCTGCATCTATTGGAACAAGTACAATGCAACTTAAAGAGACGAATATTTGAAAAACTCAAAAAGCATGCAAATTGTATTTAAAAAATATCCGATTTCGACATGACTATTTCACTAGGACTGCATCAAGTATGCTCGTGCAGGGTCAAGAAAAATAGATATAAAGTGATTTGATTGATATTTTTGTTAGTGCAAAATATATTTTTGCTTTAACATTTTATTTTGACACATCTTGTATATTTGTTTATGCATAATAGAATGTTTCAACACAGAGTCGTTTTTTCTTAATTGATTGCGATGCAGTGACCTCCACGGAATTATCATAGGCATTGTAAATGATGACACTTAAAAGGGCGTCTGTTCGACACCGTTCAGTTCGACATGCAAAAGTATGTGGCTGTGCCTTTGGCAAGACACACAAGGCGTGCCTAAGGTGGACATGAAGTTGTCTTTCCGTTTGCTTCATCCAAATCTTCAACCAATAGTCCTTAGCTAGGATACCACAAAAAGTAAAAAGTACTCTATGGTAACCGCCAGGTCTAAGATTCCAAAAAAGCTTTTTCGGTCTGAAAATCTGCCCACCATCGGTGAACTTACCTTTATAATTGGCGAAGTACACAAGAGCCGTGTTAGTCGATTCGTCTTGAGTGACTAAAGTAACATCTCCGTCGTGTAGCTTCTTGTTCATGAAGGCGATTCTCACCTTTTCGACCGTCGTCCCTTTCTTCACGTTTTGCAGTTTAATGCAATCGGATCGACAAACTTCCAAAATCTGTATTTAAATTTGTTTATTACAAGCCACCTGCTGCATGGTTGAACTGTGAAAACATCCAACCAAGTTTCGAACGTTTGCGGTTCAAAAGTCATCGAAAGCACAAAGTTGTGTCTTGAAAAACTAAAGGTGGTCACGAAAATTGGCTTTCTCGCCCACCTCATTTCTTTAAAGAAGTGAGTCAAGACAAAACGGATAAAATCAAAATTTGTGATCATGAATGCCTGACCGATCAATATAACAATAATACAATTTTGGTAAATAAATAAAACCTAACAACAAGACGACATTTAACACAATAACATGAAAAGAAACTAAACATTACAAACGTTTTCGGTCACACTCATGTTAGCCCTTTCAAAGGGCGAACATGTCTGTCCGTAGTAGCCCTTTCCGTCCGTAGCAAGAAAATAGAAAGAACAAAAAATATAAGGCCAGCGTTGGTGAAAGAAAACATTAAAGTACAAAAATTCGTTGAAATCAACATCAAGAAGCCGGAAGCATGGAGAAAATGCTGCAAAAACAGGCGGGCTCCTGCTAGTATGGACAGTTGGACACTGGACAGACGATTGAATTATTGAAGACGGGCAAAGGCAGGATGCTTCCCAGAAGATACGATAACTCTTCGCAAAGTTACTACATTGTAAAAAGTAGTTACCTGCGGCTTCAGATTAGACAACGACAATTTCTTCAGTTGATATTTGAAGCCAGCGATGTCTATAAAAAAGGCATTTACGCAATAGGTACGTTTGTTTAAATTTTGGCTTTACTTTTTTTTTTATCTTAGCTCAAGCAGTTCATTCAAAGCTGGCTCATTTTCAGCAGCGGTTTCTGTTGGTAGATGGTAAATGTGCGGACACACTAGCTAGTAGCCTACGCTTTTCAAAAATCTAGCACAGTCGTCTCCACAAAAGATATTGATTACCTAAATAATGATGATTAGGCATAATGCAAAAATTAAACAACCACAGTCGGCAGTTTTATAACGTACAACAAATTCAAATTGGAGTTGGTACAGTCTGCACGACTGCACTGCATCACTTATGGCAAAAATATGCGCTGGAACATATCAGCTCAAAGCAAGAAACTTGTGTAAATGTAGACTCGCCTAGTAGACTACATTGCATGTATACCTAATTACCTATGCTTTCGTCAAAGACAGCAAGAAACATTCCAGAATTACGCTGCTTTTGAACTTTGAATGTAACATCCGTGCAACCTTCCAGTACTTCTTCGATCTCATCTCGACTGCTTTGTGTGAAGTTTCCCTGGAAATCAAGAACAGCAACGTTTGCCTTTGCATGTGTAGCCTGGTAAGGTGACCAATATCAAGTTAGGATGAATTGCTGCATCAAACGCAAAGCGCCAAGATGTTCAGTAGACTTGTGATGAAGAAAAACAACCGCGGAAGAGAACATAACTTGTTTTTCTTCATCACAAGTCCATTGAACATCATGGCGCTTTGCGTTTGTTGCAGCAATTCATCTTAATTTGATATTGGATCGCCATGGAAGAGAAAATAACTTAAGTATCGAACAGGACAGCACTCTACTGACAGTAGTTGGCCGTTTCATATACCAATCTTTCGACAGCGGTGCTTAGGCTACTAAGCTATCTTAGATACTGCGTGAACAGACACACACTTCATAATGCAGATATATTCGTGTTTAACTGTTTACTGCACTTGTGATGGTTTGAAATTGTAACCGCTTAAACGTAAGAAAATAAATTTATTAATTGTTGGCTGCAGTGCATTTATCACTCACATACCTTGATCAGTATTCGGTCGTCATATACTGGAGGCACATGCTTCCTGTAGACATTGATAGTAGTGTTTCTAATTTCATGATTTCTATTTCGAATCACATTGGCAGCATCTGTTGTCAGGGTAATGAAAAATAGACATGAAATAATGTTAAAATTCATAAAAAAATGTTGCAACTTTATTATATTTTTATCTGTTTTACAAAGTGAAGGTAGATAGTTCTTATAATGGTTGTGGCGGCTTGTTTCCATAAAAACTTCAGTCCAAAAAACAATTATTTGGAGTTGGAAAATATGCTCCAAGGGTAAGAACATTAGTTTAGATATGCAACGTAGGCTACACTCAATATACAGTTTGTATGTGCAAAATTGCAGTAAAAAACTCGAGTAAAGTATCAACATTAAAAGCTAAAAAATCTTCACTGCAAGTGGTCAAAAAACGGAAAGTTGTCGAGCCCTTGGGCGGGTCAACTTAAAGCGAACTACTTGAACCCTGTTCACTTGCCTTTTTCATTTCCAAAAGCTACAAGAATGCCATCAGCCAACAAATTTACTTCTCTTATACGATTATGGAAATGTGTGTTTAACTCCGCAATAGTGACATTCTTTGGTGCCTCTTGTACCAGTATACAACTGCATAAAAACAATAGTTGTAAAAGCACGAACTCAGAAAAGACATTTTAATGTTTTCTTGCAACAGTTATCGGTTTGAACACTACTGTGTGTCTGACATGGTGTTTCAAAAAAGTAACCATCCAATGTTCTAATGCACCAACCCACAAAGGTTCCAATAAAACTAAAAAAATAGGTGCGACTCTACCATGCAGTTGCAATTTGCTGCTGTTAGAAATATTGAGCAACAAAAAAATTTTCCTGTTAGGTGGTTTGACGTCTGTACTCTATAGCTGCCAATGGTACGCCAATAAACGTTTAAGCGAAGTAAAAAGAAAAGTTTTGTCGCATAGTTATGCGGGTCTGCTACTATTCGGTGAGTCCGATTCGGTGAGTTCCTAACCTCTAACCCTAACCCTAAAATGGCAATGATAATTAGGCTACGGTACCCGATAATTTAAAAAAAAAAATTGAAAAAATCACCAAATAGGGATCGGACTCACCGAATCGGACTCACCGAAATGGGCCATTCCGTAGTTATGCAGTGTACCTGTTTGGGTATTTTTCAAATAGGATTGGATTCTTCTGTAATAGACCGAACCAATCAAGCGGCTTCTTGGGAAGCCTTGTGATGTCTAAGTTTGGACTTAAACGTGATTCTAAAAACAAAAAAAAATCACACAATTTAATCATCCAAACCTATTTAGTGTTAATTAAGATGCAACGACGTCTTAGGAGGAGCCTAAGAATAGTTTTCACATTAATCGATGATTTGCTTGACACTTCTTTTGTTTGGAAACTAGTTTAACAACACACTTCGCCCAACTTATAGAGAAGACAGCAGCTGAACGATCTAAAAATGATTAGTTTTTGCGTCAAAAAGTAACAAAATAATTTACCGCATTTTGTTATGACAGGCTACATGTAATGTTGAGTTTCCATTGCAGTATAGAATAAAATTAACTTACCGGCTTCACTTTCGCTTGAGTCGGAAAACTCGTTATTAGGTTTAAAACGTTGCGACCTAGCTGGCTTTGATCGAAAACGGTCCCCACTGCCTATAAAATAAAGCAACAAACCTAGCTAATTAAACAGTAATAACAATAATACTGTACTTATACTACAATAGCATATATGCTGTTTTTACATGATGTACTTCCTTCAACCAATATCTTCCAGTGCGCTGTGCCGTAGAAAAGAAGTAGCTCAATTGTGGTCTAAACCATGTCATAAGTGAAGAATAAATTATGATACCGTAGCTAATTAATTATTATGCACTAGTCTCATTTGGTTATCTGCGCATTAGGATGACCTTAGCACGCATGTTGACAGTCTGAGAGCGACTGATTTGATTCAACATCTAAGTTTGATTAGATATTGGTAAAAGAACATACCACAATATAGTGACATATACCGGACTACCGGTACTATAAATCAGGTAAGCCTTCGCAATCAAGATTACAGTAGACCCAGTCAGTCACGACTGCTTTTTAATTTCCGTTGCAAGAATTCCATAAACAATAAACTCAACTTAAACATATGGATTCAACCTAAACATATCAACTTATTACACTTGCCTGTTTTTGTTTCTTCGTCCAACGATGATATACTGTCATCATCAGAGGACTCCGGAAGTGTTGGTTTCCCTCTGCCAAATGGTTTAAATCCAGAACCATGATCTGAGATAACAAGAGTCATAAGTCTGTTAAGGTGAAAAGATGTGTTGCTGCTGGCCTCTTTTGATTTCGATTCATGTTTAAGAAGCCTAAGCTTACGTAAAAAAGCCGGAATGGCCCGTTTCGGTGAGTCCAATTTGGTGAGTTCCCTATTTGGTGAGAGCCTTTTTCGGAGAGTTCCCTATTCGGTAATTTTTTGAATTTTTTTTTAAATTATCGGGTACCGTAGCCTAATTATCATTGCCGTTTTAGGGTTAGGGGGATAGGGTCTTATTTCAACGTTTAGCGACGTTAAAACGATGCAAAAGCGGCAATGATAATTAGGCTACGGTACCCGATATTTCATCGAATAGTAGCAGACCCTAAAAAAGCATTAGTATAACCAATATAATACCATAAGTTATCAAGTAATCAGCTCAAATGGAACAACCACTTCCAGTTAATGGTAGACAAAATCTCAAAAATAATCCTGACATGTCACAGTACAATAAAGTAACATTAGATTGCGTTGCAATCATAATAACTGCAACATAGCTATGTGCCAATGCTGAAAGAGAATCGGCGACTTCAAAAAGATCTAGCCGCTTTAGATATTATAAGTATGTCATCAACAAAAGCAAATAATTTCATCATGTGCAAATAAAGTTTCCAACAATGTAACTGACAATGCAGTTAATATAGACTAGAACAGTGGGTTACCTCTCTTTTTATCGCTTGCATGAGCATCGTATCTTGGCGGAGTAAAACCTAAACGCAAAATCAAAATCGGCAAGTCTGAAGAAAAAGTAATGTTGCAGGTAGGCTACACATACAGTCGTACATTTGTTGCCCTCGTGTGGAAGATAGTGGTATATTTATAAATCCAATAGTTTTGGTGAAAAATTAACACATGACAAGCTATTGTCCACAACTCAACTCAAAGGGCATTGGCTAATTCTCTTGATTTGTCACTTTTTCTCAATCCTTGAGGTGAGAAATTAGACAAATTCAACTGCACAGTGCACATACATCTTCGCAAGCGGAGCCTGTTGTAGGCCATACAAAATGTAATGTAACTTTTTTGTCCATTTCTCAGAAGAGATACATGTTTATCAAGTTTCAATGTTTCTTCATCCACTATATATATAATATGTGTTTCAAAAAAATAGCAAGAAAATTTTGTGTTTGTACTTCTCTTATTAGATGATGACTGTTGAGCAGGTAGACTAAGACTTGGTCGGGATCTTGTGACCTTTAAAGTATATAAATCATCGTGATATTCCAAGTCAATCTCAACTTCAGCAACCAATCTCTCAACATCTGAAACAAACAACTTCAGTGAATTTAACTGCTAAACTATTAAAGTACCGGTATTATAATGGGCATTTTGGTGTAAAAGTGAAAGCATGCGACTAGATTGTCTGTTAACTTTTAAATGAATGTTTCAATTTCAGCTTTAGTGTGGCAGCTTGTGAGATATATTGCTTATTTTTTAACAATATTTTCTGCAATAATTTTTATATTTTTGACAAATGCCTTTCGTTTGTCAATTTCCAGATAAAAACATGAAGTTACAAAAACTGGTAAAGTCTGATAAAAGTTTTATCATCACAATTTTAATTATACAAGCCATGACTTCATCCTCATGTTGAGGGTGTGGCCTGTTTGTCTGCCAAGAGCGAAGCCTTCCTCTTCATATCTTGCGGTCTGTTGGGTTGGCAGAATCCATGTTCAGGGGTAAAAGGTAATGCTCACAAGTTCTTCCCAAAAAAGTTTTGGTCTACCTTGACCCCACTGTGCTGCAACATCACTGCACCTGAGAAATCCAGCTAGAGCTGCGTTTAACGTGCCCAAGCCATCTGATTCTGCCCAATTGAAGGACTCCACCAATGTCTCTTATTTTAAGCCTGGATAAAAGGGTCTCAAATTCAAACTGAATGTTAGGCTTAACCAGGGAGGTACATCTTACTATCGCTCTGTCAAAACTTAGTTGGGAAAATAAGAACAAAGCTGCAAAATAGAACATGATGTAATATATTAATAAGTGATAGCTTATGCTGACATAGTGGGTGGAAGTAAGAAAGGTGTGCTTTTTTACCTTTTGTAAGTGTTTCCTAATGCCAATGACTACAGAAGTGGCAGTAATTTCATGCTTGTCAGTATGCTACATTGAAAAAATGATTTATGTAACCAAATGCTCAATTGTGTATTTTAAATGGCTGTGCTTAAACTATCATTATTGTGCAGTGTTGAAAACAAAGCATGTATTTTTTGAACGTAGCAGTTTACAAAAAGTGCATAGTTGTTGTGTTATCATCACATAAAGTTGAGCAATTACCAAAACCACAAATTAAATAATATTATCATGAAGCTGTTATTTCTCGTCATATCTCATTGTTATTTCTGTTTCGATAAAAGAACTATGACCATTTTAAAAACGCACTTTTCTAAACTTAATTAACATTGAACACTGATGGATGACTTTCAAATAGAGATAGACGCTTAAATGTCTATTTCTCATTTGAGAAATTTGTTTAACATTTTATTTCAACACTTATCTAAAAATTACACAAGCATTTATAATTCAACTATTAAATTTGGTCGTTGCACCACATGGAGGAAGATGTTCTTAATTTACATAAAACAGCTGTGTGATGTAAAAGTTATATTTCTTGTGTTACGGTACTGTTTCAATACTTTGCTAGTAGGCTCATAAAACTCCCATGATACCCCACTGTACCAAACCATATTTGTTATCAAAAAATTAATATTTGCAAAGGAATCTGCACAATCGTTTAAGATAATATATAGAAGGTTGGTTCTTACAGGTAGGCCTATAAGTTTAAGTCAAACATATAGCTTTAGTCAAACATAATGTACATGCATTAACTTATACCTTCTGCATTTTCCAAACTAATTATGAACTTTCCATCAACAACAGAACCATCAGGTCTCCTGCATAGTTTCACATTATTTACAGATCCTTTCCTTTCCAAAACTTCAACAAGTCGATTTTTGATGTTTATGAGTTTACAATTTTTCGGGGCGCCAGATAAGATTATGCTTGCAACTGGATTGCCTTGGTCCATTGCCAAAGCTTGTCCAAAGCACTTTATCCTGATAACAAATAATGTAAAATTTGAGTCACATATAATAATACATACAATAAAACAGTATATAATAATTTATAGTACTTACAACAAAGAGTAGACACCCTAACCCTAATCACATTAAGTCAGAGATGTCCACAATTCCTATCCGGCTAGACTGCTAGAAGTTTGATTTCTGCCCAAGACACATGGATATGCATTATGCATAACTGATGATCCTAAACGGTGAAACTCGAGTACAGTATTACATCTTCTAGTTTTGTTCGGTTGGGCCTTAATGAGTAGACATAGCATAGAACAGATGGTGTTTAAACTAACAGTAGTAACAAATTTGACCACTAGGGTGTACCAAAAAAACCTTACTTTCACTGATCTTGCTGTTGGCTGGCAAAAAGTTGTGTTTGGGGTCAAAACTAATGCTAATATAAAAATTTTTAAATTTCATTGATGTTTGACGCCTATTTTCTTTACGTTTCCATGGAAACAACCCAAATTTAAAAAAAATGGCGTAACTTGAAAACCACTATAGTTAGAAAGCTCTAATAAACACCAAAAGTTTCAGAACACCAATATTCCTATGAGTGTTTAATACATTTTATGGGTCTAGGTAATGTAGTTTTTTAGATATTTCCTAAAATAGCATTTTTGTAAAAAATCTAGTTTTAAATTTACTCTAAAAATTATTTTATACAAATTTTTGCTATAGCTGGCTAAAGTGGCAATGTAACAGTCACACAATAGTCTGGCAATGTAAACAAAAAATTAAAGTATATAATTGACTAAAAACTTAAATTACCGGTATACATACAGTATATATATGCACTATGCAGTAAGCAATGCTATTTTACTTCCTTTGACAATGCTCAAGACAAAAGGTATACCAGTGGTTCGGTACCTGTGTAGCCGTAATGTGATATGCATTGTTTTACGCATCATATCAATGTTGCTTGATTTGTAGTTTTTACAAGTACAGTTTCATTCCTTTTTTAGTAACTCTTTCTGATGATGTAGCAACTGTGGCTTGTTTTTCTCTCATCCTTTGATATGATCTTTAAAATATTTTGTTTTGCTGTAGAATTTCAGGTGAGTTTGTCATAAAATTCAGTAAGAAGACCCAATGCTCGTTCAGATGCATCATTGACAACTGGGATTGCTTTGATTATATTTCTTACCTTTAAGTACAGTAGATTTTTGTGCCAAAACTTGGGATTAGCTGTTAAAAAACTTGTATCTAATTTGAGCAAATTGAACCAAGTCCATGAGTCTTTTCCTATAAGGTTGTGGAGTTGAGTTTGTTGTTGAAGAACTGGCATTTGCTGGATTCTGGTTTTTGGAAGTTTACTTGATTTAAATACTCCATCATACTTTAAAAGTTCTCTAGCCATTTTCTGTTTCTGAGTGAAGGAAACATGATCACTAAATAGTGCAAAAATAACTAGGCGCTCAGAAAGGTACCACAAATGTTAACCAAACTTTGTCAAATATGCTGAAGGTGAAGGTATTTCAATAAAAAGTGGAGGTATAGTTGCAGAATATTTTTTCATCTCTTTCATATCATTGCTCAACTGGCAATGTAGTTTTAAACCACCATTGATTGGAGAATCAAGAAAATTGGGTGTAGTAAACCAGGGCTCTATATGATATAAAACTAGAAAAACTGCCAGGATGCCAGACAAGTATTCCATTTTCAAGCTCCAGGAGCATCACATCATGCTCATTGGATGAGTAGAATATCAATAATATATTCTTTGAAAATATCTTCATTCAAATCACAATTGCTGAAGTTAAATCTGGTATCTGAAGCAACATTGAATGAAATCTCATCTCTGGCAGTTTTTCTAGTATTATATCATATAGAGCCCTGGTTTACTGCATCCAATTCTCTTGATTTTCCAATCAATGATTTAAAACTACATTGCCAATTAAGCAATGATATGAAAGAGATGCAAAAATATTCTGCAACTATACCTCCACTTTTTATTGAAATAACTTTCAGCATATTTGACAAAGTTTGATAAACATTTGTGGTACCTTTCTGAGCGCCTAGTTATTTTTGCACTATTCAGCGATCATGTTTCCTTCACTCAGAAACAGAAAATGGCTAGAGAACTTTTAAAGTATGATGAAGTATTTAAATCAAGTAAACTTCCAAAAACCAGAATCCAGCAAATGCCAGTTCTTCAACAACAAACTCAACTCCACAACCTTATAGGAAAAGACTCATGGACTTGGTTCAATTTGCTCAAATTAGATACAAGTTTTTTAACAGCAAATCCCAAGTTTTGGCACAAAAATCTACTGTACTTAAAGGTAAGAAATATAATCAAAGCAATCCCAGTTGTCAATGATGCATCTGAACGAGCATTGGGTCTTCTTACTGAATTTTATGACAAACTCACCTGAAATTCTACAGCAAAACACAATATTTTAAAGATCATATCAAAGGATTGAGAGAAAAACAAGCCACAGTTGCTACATCATCAGAAATAGTTACTAAAAAAGGAATGAAACTGTACTTGTAAAAACTACAAATCAAGCAACATTGATATGATGCGTAAAACAATGCATATCACATTACGGCTACACAGGTACCGGACCACTGGTATACCTTTTGTCTTGAGCATTGTCAAAGGAAGTAAAATAGTATTGCTTACTGCATATATATACTGTATATACATTGTACAATGTATGTATATACTGTATGTATACCGCTAATTTAAGTTTTTAGTCAATTATATACTTTAATTTTTTGTTTACATTGCCAGACTATTGTGTGATTGTTACATTGCCACTTTAGCCAGCTATAGCAAAAATTTGTATAAAATAATTTTTAAAGTAAATTAACTAGATTTTTTCCAAAGCGCTATTTTAGGAAATATCTAAAAAACTACATTACCTAGACCCATAAAATGTATTAAACACTCATAGGAATATTGGTGTTCTGGAACGTTTGGTGTGTATTAGAGCTTTCTAACTATAGTGGTTTTCAAGTTATGCAATTTTTTAAAAATTTGGGTTGTTTCCATGGAAACGTAAAGAAAATAGGCGTCAAACATCAATGAAATTAAAAATTTTTTATATTAGCATTAGTTTTGACCCCAAACACAACTTTTTGCCAGCCAACAGCAAGATCAGTGAAAGTAAGGTTTTTTTGGTACACCCTATTGACCACACAAACTTAAGTGCTGATTTAGTAAAAAATACCATGATATCATAGTCAGGAATCGAACAACCATGTAGGGTGAAACTACTTTACCTTTGCTTTACTGTTAACACACTTCAACCCATATGTGTCTTGGTCGATTCCTGTCTATCACATCATAGTATTTTATACCAGAGCGGAGACTTGTACACCAGCCCCCATAAATTTCATCCTTATCAGCCAAAACCTACCAATTAAAATTGTTGTGGTAGTACCTTGACACAGCGAATTATTTCTAAATATTATCAAATAAATATTAGACAGCTAGAAATAAAATCAGGTGCATTTTAAATACTGATACAAATTTTCAGTTTACATAGTATAGTTACTAGTTATGTTCACTTGTTTTTAAATTAACTTTTACAGCGACAAAATAATTTTACACATAATAGTAAATAACACTACGGTAGCCTTACTAAAGTTTGCGTTCTCAAAATCCCTTTTAATTTCATGTTAGTTTAAAGCAAAGTTATTGGGAGATCATTTATTTTAAATATTAGTTTTTAGACAATTAAATATATTAGCATGTAGATTGTAGAATGTAGATATAGGCTATCTGTTTGATGTCGGTAATATTTATCTATAACAGCATTGCAGGATAAATGTTTTAGAAAAGTTTTAAAGTGGAATGTTCCAAAATGCAGTTATTCTGTGAAGTTCTAGTAGACTCTTTTAATACTTAGATCTTTTTCAATCCGTTCGTATTCATTTTTTTCTGTTCTACTTTTCTTCTTCTTTTTTATTGTGTCAATTTGTCATTTAAAAATGCAATAATTGCTTTCGAATAACTGTTTGAATGAGAGACTTTAGACTCGCTGACCTCCTACACCAGGGGTTCCCAACCTTTTCATGTTCTCGTACCACTTAGCCACCACGGATTGTCAACACGTACCACTATTTTCAAAACAACTAATTTGATCCAATATTAAATTATTTGCAAGATGATGAATCTGAATGTAAAGTCAGCGAAAGTAGCAAATTTGCCAACAAAACATCACAGAGTTCATTACACCACACAGCACAGACCGCATCAGCATAACAAAGAAAAAGACACAACTAAACACAAACACAATACAACTAAATTTAATGAGATTTTTGTTTTTGTTTATCTTTCACCAGTTGATCGATGCGTGGCATAACTTTGCTAATAGCACATCTGAAGTCATGTCCAGGGGCACTAAGTCGGTTTTGATTTTTTGATTTGATGTTCATAAGAATAGAAAATCTCTGCACGCATTCCCAGGGTCTGCTACTATTCGGTGAGTCCGATTCGGTGAGTCTGATTCGGTGAGTTCCTAACTTCTAACCCCATAACCTTAACTCCTAACCCCTAACCCTAAAACGGCAATGATAATTAGGCCACGGTACCCAATAATTAAAAAAAAAATTGAAAAAATCCCCCGTTAAGGGATCGGACTCACCGAATCGGACTAACCGAATCGGACTCACCGAATCGGACTCACCAAAACGGGCCATTCCGGCATTCCCAAGTAGAAAGAAAAATCAGTAGTTGTGGAACAGCATGGGAAGCTAGCGTTGGGTATGAAGAAGCCATACTAAGTCAGAAGTTTATTGCAGAACATTCTTTGCGTTGTTTTTTTACTGTCTGATCCTCCTGCATGTCTATCAGTTCTTCTTGTTCCCCTGTACCGACAGGTAGGTCGGCTGGGTCCACTGAGAAAAGATCTGTGATGTATGGGCAGCTTGTGGTATCTGGAAAGTAATGCTGCAATTCAGCAGTTAGCAGCGAGAGGTGCTGGGTAATTTCTCTGGAAAAGTCATCACTGATTTCCATTTCAAGGGCTGACAGAAATTTAAACATACCATAGCGCTTGTTTTCCACATTTTTCCTCCATAATTCCAGCTTTCGGATAAAAGCTCCCAGTTTTGAAACAAAGTCAACGACAGTGCAGTTTTGCCCTTGAAGTGACAGATTTAAATGATTGAAAGCTTCAAATATATCTGACAAATAAGCCAATCTTGCAATGAATTCCTCGTCCTCCAGATCGTTTTGAAATTCATGGTCTTTCTGTTGGAAAAATGAAAGTAATTCATTCCTCATTTCAAAAAGACGCTTAGTTGTATTTCCTCGAGAGAGCCAGCGCACTTCTGTGTGATAGAAGAGACAAGTGTGGTCTGAGCCGAGATCTTCACAAAGAACCTTAAACAATCGAGTATTTAAAGCTGGTGTTTTAACAAAATTTACGATTTTGACTACCCTGTTCAGTGTTCAAGCACATTAACAACTTTGCAGGAAGAACCTTTGTGCAAAGAGCAAACCTGTGTGTGAAACAGTAAACACTTATGACGCGAGGTGACACAGCTTTGACATGGGCTTGAAATCCAGACTTTCTACCAAGCATAGAGGGAGCCCCATCTGTCGTACATCCGACAAGATTTCCCCAATCCAGTTCATTTTCCTTGAAAAAATTATCCAAAGAGTTGAAAATATCTTTTCCTTTTGATGTAGTGGACACCTCATGATTCAACAATAATTCCGTTTTTACAGCATCGTTCTGTGTAAAGCTGATGTAGACAAGCAGTTGGCAGCAGTTTGTGACATCTGTGGATTCATCAAGTTGTAAGGCAAATCCAAACTTCGAATCTCTTACTCCTGCAATCACTTGGTCAGTGATATCAACTGACATTTCCTCGATGCGTCGTTTCACAGTATTGTTAGAAAGCGATACACTATCCAACTTTGCCACTGAATCTTCTCCAATCAAGTTTTTGACTAATATCTTTGCTGCTGGCAAAACAAGTGACTCCGCAATGACATGAGCTTTTTTGTTTTGGGCCACCAGAAGAGATACTTCATAGGATGCCTTCACAATTCCGGCATTATTTCGGTAAAACTGGCCTGTGTGATCCATGCGCTGTCGCTTCACGTTCTTCACAAGTCGCTCAAAATAACTCTTATCTCGATTCATCTTATCTGCATGATTGGACTCAAGATGCCGCAGCAAACTTGGTTTCAAAGCTGCATTTGAAAGGGTTTTCATACAGATCACGCACTGAGGTAAGCTATCTCCACGATGTTGAATAGCAATAAAGCCATACTTAATATAATCTGTGCTTTACTTTCGCTTCGACATTTTCAAATATTTAAACAAAAATGTAATGCTGTTCAGGATTCAGTCACTACACGTCGGAAAACCAACATCAGAATAAACGCAATTCTGCAATTGCACAGACCACAGTGCACACGTAATAGTTTTGTCACAGACACCATTAAGTTCGCACAGCAGAATTGTATTAATAACAATGACAGCAGGGAGCAAGCTCGACAAAAGTAGCTTACTGAGTGCAGAGAATTCAGTACGGAAAGAAATAAAAGTGTTGTTCACATATTTTAGAAACTCAATATTAAATAATTGTTGCAATAGGCCTACTTTATTTGACAATACTACTACATATCGCATGCAACGGAGAGTTGTTTGCGTACCACCTGAAAAGCTCCCGCGTACCACTAGTGGTACGCGTACCACCGGTTGGCAACTCCTGTCCTACACCATATTAGGGCTACAGTCTTTCGCACTGTCTCATTGGATGCACACAGTATGTTTTTCTTTTTTTCATAAACGTTTTGTTTCGCATCCAAACAAAAATTAGTGACCATCCATCCATCCAACCTTATAATAACTGTTTGATGAATTGGTTTATAGTGAGTAGAAGGTTGCTCATAGCTTAAAGCTACAATTTTTCACCTGACTCATTGAAGCTATGGCTACCATACATGATAACTCTAGCTATTATTTTGCATTGTTTTGATATAATTTTAGATACCGGTACAAACTAAACTAAATCAATCATTATCTTCTAGTACTGCCCCTATTGCAACTGCAATAGTTGAGCTTCAATAAGTTTGTTTGTACATTTTGAATTTTTGCATGATATTCCAAATAATCTAGTCAATTAGTTAAGTCAGAAAGTTTATTTTAGATTCTTTATGACTAATATAATTGAATGGATTATTTGGAATTTCATAATCTAAAATAATTAACCTAAACAATAATAAGTAATCTATCTAAACAATTCAATAATAATAATTGCGGAAAACAGTTTATGCCTTTGTGCAAAGTTGTTACAAATCTCTCAATTCGACATTTTTTAAGCACTACAATGATATGTTGCACAATGCACATGTCATCCAAGTGACTCCTTACGTCTTGTCTTTTTGTGTTTTGGTTTTAATATGGACAACCTTGTCTGATACAAATAAAAAAATAAATAAACAATTAAATCATTTTGAGAGTTAGAAGCCTTCAATCAATCAAGTTTATTTTCGGCATAGCTCCACATTCATTTTTAAAGTACACATTAGGAGATATAACAAATAGCTTTTTTTTATATGGAAACTACACCATGGAGGCACCGAAAAAACCAGCGGTTATCTAAGTCAAGGTGCCCCACATGGGATGTTTTACTGGATACAATATATAATTGGATTAAAGTACAGAAAAAACAAACAAACACAAAGAAAAACAACAACAACAACAAAAAAGGAAAAAAAAAAAAAAAGTTATTAACAGTAGCCTAAAGCAACAATATTATCACAAAATGACACTTAAATGGGTCAGTAACTGGGTCTGCTACTATTCGGTGAGTCCGATTCGGTGAGAGCCTTTTTCGGTGAGAGCCCTATTCGGTGATTTTTTTGAATTTTTTTTTGAAAATTATCGGGTACTGTAGCCTAATTAAAACCCCTAACCCCAAACCCCCTAACCTCAAACCCAAAAACCAAAACCCCAAAAACCCAAACCCCCAAAAAACCCCAAAAACCCAAACCCCCAAAACCCTATTCCCTAACCCCTATAACGGCAATGATAATTAGGCTACGGCGTGCAATAATTTAAAAAAAAAACTCACCGAATAGGGCTCTCACCGAAAAAGGCTCTCACCGAATAGGGAACTCACCGAATTGGACTCACCGAATCGGACTCACCGAATCGGGCCATTCCGCAGTAACTAGTAGCCTAGGACAGTTTATCAATGCCAACAATGTAAATAATGCCAAACATCAGCTTTAGTAATTTGAAATGAGTTGTTTTTTATATTCCTTTTTGAAAGAAGAAAATGACAACATTGTGATTTGCTTTGGGATATTATTCCACAAGGTTGCTCCAGCATATTTAATGCATTTTTTCCCAGAATTGGAATTTATTTGCTGAATATATATAGACTCTTTCTTATCACTTCTGGTTGAATACTTGTGAATGTCTTTAGATTTTGTGAACATGTTTTCAAAATGATTTGGTAATATATTATGGTGGATTTTAAACATAAATTTTCCTAATTCTAGTCGATGAATATCCTCTATCTTGAGTATATCAAACTCCTTATATTTGGGGGAAAGTTTTGTGTAGTAGTCACAGTTGGCTATACATCTCAGTGCATTGTTTTGCAAGGTGTTTAGAATTTTAAGATTGGAAGAGTCAGCTGTGCCCCAGCTTGTAATGCCATATTGGAGATGAGTATATATAAGAGCATAGTATAACATCATCAGTGTTTTTTCATCTACATAATGCTTAATCTTATACATAAGACCAATAGATTTTCGCAATTGTTTTGTTAGTTTTTCTATGTGATGTGTCCATTTCATTTTGTCATCAACTACAACAAATAAGTATTTTACATTGTCTGTGCGATCGATTTGGGTTCCATTGATAGATATTGCAAAGTTTTCATTTATATTATTTCCTCCTTTCTTGATTAGCATATACATAGTTTTACAATAATTCAAAGAAAGCTTGTTGTATCGAAGCCAATTATCAACTTGCAGAAGTTCTTGGTTAACATTACTTTGGAGATCATTTAGTGTTAATTGATGCACAACTGAACTTGATCCTGCAAACATGTGAAAAGGAAATAATATTACTTCACGAACTAAATGTTATTGACGACGATTTACTCTTCCATACAATTGGAAGAAAAAAATCTGCACATGGGTCATACACCAAAATTACAGGTAGTAAAGCAAAATATTTTTCGACCAAAGCCCCGGCATTTGCCTACCCCCTGTTCAAAACACACAAACTCACACCGGACAATTTAAAAACCATTAATGTCACTAAAATTCCTGTACGATTGCTACAGGCATCTGGCCACATCACAACATCCCGAATCACCGCTTTAATTGAACATTTGCTTAAACCCGTCAGCATAACCTTTTGTCAAAGTGAAATAAATGAATTTTGTAGAGATAGCAAACACTACCTAGAAACACTCATGCAATGGCAATCTGACAAACCCAAATCACAGAAAAGCTCAAAAGCAATCAATTACATTTAGTCACGGCTGATGTCAAGGCTTTATATCCTAACGTCAAAAGGTCATTAATTGAAAAGGCACTGAAATATGCTTTGGATCAACACAAGACATATACTCGGATTGCAGTAGAAACACTCACAGATTTGACGTTGTATTGTCTTGACAATGTTATCACGCAAAACGGTGAGAGTTTCTATAAGCAACCAGAGGGTATAATAACAGGTGACAACCATTCTGTATCGATCGCCAACATTGCCATGCACTACGTCATCAAAACAGCTTCCAACACACTGAAACAAGCAGAAATATTCAAACGCTTTATAGATGACATAATTTGGATATCATTTGGCCAAAAGACTACAGAATTGATAAAACATAGCTTGATTACAGCATTTCACGATCACGACTTGGAACTTACTTTCAGAGAAATCAACACCTCCCAAACCGATAAAAATGTTGAGTTTCTAGATGTTAACCACCGCATTGCAAAACTTCGAACTTCAAATTTGTGACCACCAACTACACCAAAGAAACAGCTATAGACCGCTTGTACCTCAATGGTAAATCACATCACCCCACATTCAAGGCAATCATACATGGAGAAGCATTACGACTCAGGAGATTGAATGAAACACAACACGATTATACTGCAGCACTGAAACAACTTAAAAACAAAGCCTTGAAATCGAACTTTCCCCAGAAAATTACCAAAGAAAAAATTCAACTTGCTGAAAAATGGACAGAACGACGGGTCCACGTCTTTTAGGCGCTGACAGTTAGGCGTTGGTCTAATAGGCGCGTACACTGTGGCGTCTGGATATTTAGGTGCGGAGCACTGTGGCGCCCGGTCATTTAGGTGCTATTCCTAGTAAAGTCTGTAGATTGTATCAGCTTGGCAGGGAGGGGCGTAGGGCAATGCTTTTCACACAAAATATTATATTGAACAGGAAAATATATTGTTTTGTTAATGCATACTGCGTTGTTGGTCATGGCTTCAGTGAGTGAAGTTGCTTAAAGCGGCAATGCTTTTTCACACAAAATGTTGTATTCAACAAAAAGAATATATGGGTGAAGCTGCTTAAACCGGGAATGCTTTTCACACAAAATGTTATATTGAACAGAAAAATACGTTGTTTTGTTAATGCGTGTGCGTTGTTGGTCATGGCTTCAGTGAGTGAAGCTGCTTAAAGCGGCAATGCTTTTTCACACAAAACGTTATATTAAACAGAAAAATATATGGGTGAAGCTGCTTGAACCGGCAATGCTTTTTACACAAAACGTTATATTGCCGAGAAACAGAGAAAAATATGTCATGGCTTCAGTGAGTGAAGTTGCTTAAACCGGCAATGCGTTTTCATACAAAATGTTATATTAAACAGAATAATAGGGATACTTCCATAGGGATACTTCCTTGGTCATCATGGCAAAAATCCCAAGGCGTGTGTAATGTGTATACGTCCGTAGTGGCGAAAGAGTTAACTAAAAATGAACTCAACAATGTTCGGAAGCTTGAATAATTTATTGATAAAGCTTTCAACAACGCAAACCTGGACTAACAACAAATAAAACAATAATAAATCAATAAAACAACAATATATTTTTCTGTTCAATATAACATTTTGTGTGAAAAGCATTGCCGGTTTAAGCAGCTTCACTCACGGAAGCCATGATACAATTTTCTGGCAAGCTGCCAAGCTGATACAATCTACAGACTTTACTAGGAATAGCACCTAAATGACCGGGCGCCACAGTGCTTCGCACCTAAATATCCAGACGCCACAGTGTGCGCGCCTATTAGACCAGCGCCAAACTGTCAGCGCCTAAAAGACTTGCTCCCAGAACGACTACCTAAACCCACAGAAAAAAATGCAACCAAAGCCAACAGAGTAATCTGGCCTACATCATTTCCTAGTTTACTCAAGACCACCAACGCAGAGAAAAAACTACAACCCAATCAAATGATTACATATAAAAAGCCAAGCACGCTAGGAAATTTACTTACAAAATATAAAAAAATTGCCCTAAATACAGAAACACCAACCAACGGCTTCTCCAAACCATGCGACAAATGTGCACTATGCGGTAACCATGGAGCGCATAAGCCTATGATAAAAGAATGCACCTCTATTAAATGTAAACCCAACAAAAATTTCAGTCTTAAACAAAAATTAACTTGCCAAAATTACAGAATATACATTGCAACATGCACTATACCGGTATGTCACGAACACTATGTAGGCCAAACCATCACAAAATTTTCCACACGTTGGGCCACACACAGATCTATTTGGAACAGTTTTAATCACTCCGATAAATCCGGTGACAAAGCAGCATTATTGAAACATTATGCAAAATTCCACAACAGTGAACTAAAAAAGAAACCAGCTCTGGCAGACTGCTTTGTTGTTACTTTCGCCGAACAACCCAGCAAACAATATTTAAACATCGCTGAAGATAAATGGCTACATAAAATTAAAGCCACCATTAACATACAAAAATTGATTCAACCAATCACTTAGGGAACGTTCAAATATTACGTAACGCCTTCGAGGGGGAGGGGGGGTTTATGCAAAGCGTTACGTTAGCGTCACATCGGGGGGGAGGGGTTCAAGCAAAACGTTACGTAACGCTTTCGAGTACGGAATGGTAGTTTTTTGTGCTGAATTTGTAGTGAAAAAGCGTTACATGGGGGAGGGGGGGGTTGAAAAAACGTTGCATTGGCGTTACATGGGGGAGGGGGGGTCAAAAATTCGGAAAAAAAGCGTTACGTAATATTTGAACGTTCCCTTAGTCTGCTTTGTTACTCCCATGTCATCAGCAACCTCCGACTCCTGTAGTGTAGATTATTCAACCATGCCCATCCACAAGTTATTCTTTTTGGCGTTATATCAATGTAAACTTATGGCAGTGGACTGTAATCTAAATTGCGTTTTTCTTTGTATTCGTCTGGTTGAACGATTGTAATTTACTTGATGGATGATACTGTTCATGTGTTCTTGAATTTTGTACCAGTATAGTGTTGAAAATCGTGGCAGAACACCAGTTTAAGATTTAGGCTTGCAGGTTTTGATTTTAATTTTATGTAACCATCTATTTAGAATAGAATTTTATGCCTGTTGATAATATCGGAGTTTGCTTTATTTGTTCGTTTTACGTATTTTCAAATTTTCTTTTTTACATGTGCTAGCTGAAGATGCTATTACTATAGCAAAATCGATTCTTATTTAATAAATAACACTAAGAGGTTAGATTGTTGTGCAAATGCCAGCATTTGATGAATGTATTTGCTGACATGGATAACAAGGTGTCATCTGCAAAGAGGGTGGTTTGAAAAGAAGAAGCCAATGGCATATCGTTTACGTACAGTAAAAATAGTAAAGGTCCAAGTATTGAGCCTTGTGGGACTTTGCATAATATATGTTCAGGGTTAGATATAGTATTGTTTATGCATGTATATTGTGAACGGTTATTTAGATAACTTCTTAATAAACATAAAAGAACCCCTCTGATACCATAACAGTTTTCAAGTTTTTTTAACAGTACTAGAGCATGATCCACGGTATCGAAGGCTTTTGACAAATCCAAGAATACACTACATGTATGAAGTCCCTTATCCTTATTGGATAATGTATTACTACAGACATCAGAAACAGCAAGAGATGTAGAGAGGCCATTTCGGAAACCATATTGACACTCTGATAGTAAGTTGTATTTTTCTACATATTCATTGATACGTAATGAAATAATTTTTTCAACAATTTTTGATATAGGAAGGAGAAGTGAGATGGGACGGTGATTGCTACAATCAGTCTTTGAACCTTTTTTATAAATAGGTACTACTTTAGCAACTTTCAGGCAGTGTGGAAAAATCCCTTGATTTATGCACTTGTTTATCATTTGGCTTAATATGGGGGAAATTATGCAGCTTGCCAACTTGAGAAATCTTATTGGAATATCATCTTTTCTCACAGATTTTTTTGGATTTAATTCACTGATGTATTGCTGGACTTCATTTGGATTTGTTTCCTTTAAATAGAAGGAATGAAGAGGACTTTTCATTTGCTCAGGTGGTGACATGTTTGGTGGATTGATTTTGGATGCCATGATAGGTCCAACAGTGCTAAAGAACTTGTTAAACATGTGTGCTATTTCATTGTTATCAGTGATAATCTGTTTCTGTTCGTTTTCTAATGAATGATTTGAAATATTATCTTTCTGTTTCGTTTGTAATATTGTGTTTATAGTCTTCCATAGTTTTGCTGGATTATTTTTGTTTGTTTTTACACGGTCTTGATAGTGTTTTTGTTTAGCTATTTCAATAAGATGATTTAATTTATTTCTATATTTTTTGTACTTCAAGAAAGAGTTTTCAAGTCTGTTCTTGATACACACTCTGTAAAGTTTATTTTTATTCTTAATGGATTTTAAGATGCCTTTTGAAATCCATGGTTTTTTAATTAACTTTCTGTGTTTCCTTGATATGGTTTTTAAAGGTGCATGTTTATCTAAAACTGATTTAAATTTGTGCATAAAGACATTGAAATCATGATCCACTGTGTTGCTGTATGTTCCCCAGTCATGAAATGAGTCGTGCAGTTCAGTGAGAAATTGTTCAGAATCAAAATTACTCATATTTCTAGTAGTTATTTTAGTGCCCGAGTTACATTTTGCTGAAATTTTAGTTTCTACCATTATAAAAATTGGCAAGTGGTCACTAATGTCATTCACTAAAATTCCAGGTGTTACATTGTCTTTGAAATTATTTGAATACATATGATCAATTAATGTAGCACTGTGATCTGTGATTCGAGTTGGTTTATTAATAAAATTTTCACATCCATTGCTAATAAGCTCATTAATGTAATTTTTTAAACTTTATCACATGAATTATATATACAAAAGTTGGTTAATATTGAAGTCTCCGCATATATAGTAGTTAAGCTTGCTTTTATTTATTTTACTTAAAACATTCATAAATTTGTTCTGAAACTCACCAAATACATGAGTAGGGTGTCTGTCTATATATAACACCAATGACAGCGGGTTTGTCTTTTTGTAGAATTTCAATCCATATAGATTCACAATTAGTGCTGTCTAATTCTAGTTCAGGTCTTAGTTTATATATAGTTTATCTCATTTTTAATATATAGTCCTACCCCTCCAGCATTTGTTATAGTATCACAATGCACAAAAGTGTAACCATTTAGTTTGTTTATAGCTTGGGGGGAAGATTTAAGTATTTTAGTTTCAGTTAGTGCTATAATATCAGGGTATTTGTTTAAATTCAAAAGCAAAAGTTCCATTTTTAAAAAGTTTTTTTTTAAACTTCTTATATTAATGTGGAGAATACTTAGGCTATTTCTATGTTTTTGCATGTTTATTAGTTTTCCAAATTCAGATAGATCATAATATTTAGATGTAACTTCTTTTGTGTTGGATGTCTCGTTGGTGTTGGCAGCCAGGTTTCTTATATTATCATTGTTTAGGTTTTTTACATAGTGCTTAGAGTTACAATATTTAGCGAGATCACAAATTACATCATCATTCACATTGGCAAATGGTAAGGTATCATTCATACAGATGCTGCAAAAATATGGCTCACTATTTCTGGAGAGATTTTTAAACTGAGAAAAAGTTAAACATGAGCATTTTAAATGAGACCATTCATTACAGATATCACAACAGATTGAATTTTGATTGCTTTTGCAAGATTTTTTGCAATGTGGGCAAGGAAATTTGAAAGCCATTAAATAGATATTGGTTAATATTACCAGGGGATGATTAACTGGAAAGCAGACTTTTAACTACATTTTTGCAACATCTGCATCACTGGATACCTTGATACGTGGTGACAGCTCATTTTTCCTAACATAAATATCTCCATTAAAGGTCCATATGTACTTGTACTGATAATCTCGTCTGGCCCTCAATGTTTTGAAGTACAGGTCTTTTTTTTGTGGAGTCAAGTTCTCGTTGATGTATAGAGATATCATACCTTCGATTCCAAAGTTGCTAATTTCTGAAAAGCGCTTCCTGTTTGCAAATATTTCGTTTCGAATGTCTCTATTGGAAAATCTAAAAATTATGGGTGGTGGTCGTTCTACATTCCTTGATGGCAAGCGATGAGATGTGGAGATGTGATAGTCTTTAATATTCAAGTTAATCAATTTTAACAGATTTTTAATAATTTCATTTGTGTTTTCTTCCGGCTTTTTGGGCACCCCATGGAATTCCAAGTTTTCACGCCGTCCATATTGGTCAAGATCTTCTAATGTTTTTTTATTTTGTTCAAGAACAGCGAGGAGGTCATTCGTTTTTTGTTTTTTTTAAATATACAATATTTTTATAAGTGTAATACCTTATAAGTGTCTTATCAATGAATGATCATAAACATTGGTTGATAACAGCTTAATTGATATACTTATACAATAAAAATATCAGTGGCATAAGTACATGACTATTTTTTGCTTGTTTACTTTTTCAGCAAATTTTAGTCAAAGTTAAATGAAAGATAAATGTACCAGTAGGCCTACAGTAAGTCAAGCAAGTTTTTGATATGTTGTAAGTCTTGGTCAATTTGACTCATCTACACTCTACAGTATCTTAAGCAATAATTCAAAAGGCTGAAGGTAGGCCATGCAAGCAAACAACTCAGTAGTCCATGTCATCTATAAGCAACTTTACAAAGTGACTTTGTTTCAATTATTTCACCTATCAGGCTATAAACTACAGTAGCCCTAGCCTTAACAAATATCGTAAACTGGCGAACATAAACCTGGTTGTTGCGTTTCACCATTGACTATTGACGAAGGTTGCTTTGGAGAACAGTTTGTGTGTGATTGAGTGGTTCCTCTTACCTCCATCGCTTGTCACAATTATTACACTTCCCTTACATATCTGTACATCGTTTTAATGTTCTCAGCAAAGTAAACTACCTAAGATGTAGGAGGGGAATCCCCAGTTTGGTAATTTTAGTTTTGATTTTCTTTAATCAGGGGTGTCCAACCTTTTTGGCCAAAGGGCCACATGCGGTTTACGAAAGATTGCGCGGGCCACTTGAGTGTTTACTTCTAATTTGCAATCGTAAAAATGGTTGTCTTATAATTTCAAATTAAAACCCTCACACGAAAATTCTAATCTTAGAAATGTTTATTATCCTCTTTTACAATTATAAGAATAATAGACATAGCCTACCAAGATATGGTAAAGTCAATAAATTTTTGAAAAACACTTCCAATTTGGTGCGCTCTGAGAGCATTTCCAAAACAAAATAAAAATCTGTCAAATTATGCTTCGCCTATGTCGTGATCATACATCCATTTAATGTTTAGAAGTCATGAACAATCTTAATTTTAACGTTGCAGGACCAAAATCCTGTGTTAGACATGGAATAATGGTTGTCTAAATATTTAATTCGTCATGAATGTTCATTCTCAGATATTCAGTTAGGCCTACACTACAAAAACTAACACTTAGGCCTAAACATTACAACCGCAAGCAATTTGTACAAAAATCTGGATAAGTTTGCCTCCTGCGTATAGAAGCTGAACGAACTAAATATTGCATCCGCACCTGAACGTTCATTGGCGAAGTAACGTTATATCAACGCTGTAAAAAGGGCAAAGGCATGACTATGAAAGCTAGTAGGCTAAAGTACATGGCGAGGAGACATCAAAAAACAGCAACAATCTTTTCGGCATTATGATGCTGTGCTGTGTATCATGACGAAAGACCATTCTGTGCCTATGACGAAATAGTCTAACGATTATACGGACGTCACTGTGAAAGCAACTCCATCCATAACACATCTGATTGGCTAAGCAGCTGGTGACGTTTTGCAAAACGGGTGAGGATTGGATAAAACGAAGGCGTTTTTTGACGTTTTTGAACGTGGGGAAAGCAACTTTGCAAGTTGATTTCCCTGGAGCCAGGGGCGCCGGAACGATTTTTGACTGGGGGGGCAAGATTACGAAAAAAGGGCACTTTTGTTTACTAAAAGGCCAATTTTTTTTCAAGTTTTAAGATAAGATATAGCGATAATGCTAATCTATCAGCTCACTATGTGTTGAGTAATGATAGCATACAAGTATCCGGTATGCAAAGAAGGGCATCATGCTATGTTATAATAGGCTTGCCATACGTCCCGGTTTAGCCGGGACAGTCCCGATTTTAAGACCTTGCCCGTTGTCTCGCCCGGTTAACCAATTTGTTCCGGAGTTTTCAATTTGAGATTTGCAAAAAAAAATTCTTGAGCTAGTCATCACAATTCTTTCTCAAGTAGGTCTGCGGAAAATATCAACAAAATGTTTCAGAAGCAAATGATCAACATCGACTTCTTTTTCGATGAGCACGTTTTGGTAAAGAAATAGATGTCTAAGAGTGAGAGGAAAGAATCATGGCAAAATGCAACGACATCTCTTGAACAAAAGTAAACTTTTAACAAAAACATAACCATTCCAAACTTTCAAAACCTTGTCGAGTTTGCGTTTTGTTTGCCTGGGACATCAGCACCAGTTGAACAATTTTTTTCAATTATGAACAATATGTGGTCTGATGACAGAGGCCAAATGCTAGAACAGAATGTCAAAGCTCTCCTCACTTGCAAAATTAATGTTGATTTGACATGTAGTGAATTTTATGAAAAGATAAAATCTAACACTGTAGCTTACTTTCGAAAAAGGTACTTAGCACAGAAAAATATTATTAGGCCTGATTCATGTGCTCATAAATATTGTTAAGTTCCCTTGCTTTCGTTGGAGAAATAGGCTTAAATATATTGGTAATTTTCCCATATTAAATAATTATAGTTGCATTAAATTATTTTGTAATAGGCCTACATTAAGATTATTTGCAGTTTTATATGCGTCCCGGATTTGCATTTCTAAAAAACGACAAGCCAATGTTATAATGATGTAACCTACTTTCAAGCCTTAAAGCAGCCTGCGGCCATGGCCGCTAAGTAGTGCTTGAATGACCGCCGGTGCTACCTCCTCAATCGGCCAAGCTTGGCCGCCAGTCTCTTCTAGCCAATTATTTAATTTCGCAATAGAATGATCGTGGATTAACTGTCGAAAATATGTAGTGTCAAAGAGTGACGCAAAATTAGATCAGCGCGTCATAATCGCCACTGTTGCATTGTGCGGGAATATTTGTTATTGCTGGAATATATCCATCTGCAATCAGCCGATCAACAGCGCTGTAAGTCTTGTTTGTAATTGCTAATTTACATCGGCTGGCAATATTGTCGTTTTTATGTCGAATCGATGTTGTCGGACATTGAATCGTTGTTAAAAAGGAAAACTAGGTTAGTTGACATCCGAGGGGAAAACATTTTATCATCCTATTTTGCAAAAATTATGCTTCTTTTAGTAATGTCCTTCACATCATTGAAATACTTATTTTATTACCTTGTCGTCATCGTCAACACATGTCGAACGTTGCTTCTCGTTGCTAAAAAGAATTCTAGATGAGTGGCGAACTTCTTTAAAATCAGTCACATTGGAGACACTCGTGCGAGTGTCGTTAGATGGTCCCGCAGTACTGGATTACAATCCCGATGAAGCAGTTATTGCGTGGTGCAACGATTCTATTGTAGGACGTCGCCCAGGCCCAGACTTCAACAACGCTAAGTGATGATTTTAGCATTGTTGCAAGTTTAATTCTATTTACTTGTGCTATCGTTATTTTGTATTTTGGCCTCCAAGCACGCAGATTTGGCCGGCGAAAAGGAGCTCCCGGTAGGCCACGATGGCTGCCGAAAAAACAACGAATTTTAAGGCGAAAAGCAGAAATTGTTATACAGGGATGCGACTCGGGGCTGCGAAACTACAAATACGAGGCGCCAACTGAAGGTACGATGTTGTCGCGATAAAAGCCGTTGCTTTTCTAAGCTATTTTCAAAGCCTGCAGTTACCATATAAGCACAATGATGATTAACGTTTTGCAATATACAAGTGACTGACATTTTCTTTTTTTTATTTCCAACGTTTTGCATGTGTAAACAACTTGTATCTTCAGTAACGTTGTTAAAAAACAATTGCAAAATCAAGAAATATGTGGTGAAGTTCTATGATAAAATAAAGCCAGCACATTAAATACAACGCATATCGACCAAATAAATTAGTTATTTCTAACGTTAGCCTATGCAAATGCAAACGACTTGCATCTTCACTGCTACTATTTCTAATGTTGTGCAAATGCAAACGACTTCTATCTTTTCAATTAGTTCGTCAAAAGTAATTGCAAACAACAAGGAGTAAGTAGGAGCTTACAAGTGTAATGTTACACAGACTTCGACAACTACAACATGACTCCGACACTAAGTCGATTGAACTTATAATTGTAATAACGTAATAAATGTCAGAATGTAAGAAGAATAGGGCAACACTGTCAAGGAAGCCTATAGGCGACCAATTATGATGTCATGAAAAGCGCGTAAAGCAAAATGCGAGACACTGGTAAGGGCGAATTCCCACACAAAATTATGAGTGCAACAGTGCGGTTCCAATAGATTACATCCCCCTTTGTCTGAAGAAAGAAAGGAACTATCTAACGATACACAAACAGATTAAAATTATGGAGGGGAGTACACTATCAACTGCAGATGCAATAACGATGTCACGTTTACTACACAATTTTCCAGTGACTCAAAGTGAACAGCAAGCATTAAACTTATAGTTCGTATACTCTCGTTGTGCAAACTCCGACAACAGTACAAGTCTGCATTATATGCATGATGCACAACACGAAATCTCCACCTATCACTATACAACACGATTAAAGTTACACAAATACCATATCTATCAGGCGGTTTCACTATCCGGCCAGAACAGGTCGTACACGGTGCTGGCATATTATTTTCACATGGCACATTGGGCTCGTTGTTAAAATCATCAACAGCAACGTTTTCGTTAGCAAAAACGTTTCATCAGCAACAACGCTTTCATCAGCAACAACAAGTAACTGTATTTTTGTAGATTTGACTGGGGTAAAATGGGCTAGACGTACGGTGATTAGTTTTCCTACTATCACAAAAATTCGCAAATTCGAACGTTAACTCGACCATCTGCATCCACTTTTTAAAATTATCTGCAACATTTCCTTGTTGGAAACATCTCTGACTTTGTTGCTTGCATCGAATCCATCTCTGACACCATGTAATGTTACACAGACTTCGACAACTACAACATGACTCCGACACTAAGTCGATTGGAGTTATAATTGTACAACCGCTTTATAGGCTATGTGCAAACTCAGCTGTGCATTGCTCTCCCAAAATATGTTCAGCACCAGAAATATGAGGAATGTGGAATCGCTTCTTATTCACAAAATTGTTAAAAATATTTTTAAAGTTGTGGGTGAAGTCAAACAAGAGAAATAAACGCTCTCCATTCCTTGAAGGGTGTGCAATGCTGTTTGAGAGCTTATTGCTTCCACATAAATCCATAATCAACTTCCTGAAAATGCATAACCTATTAGAAATCACACATAAATTTTAGCATGTAATATTAAACCAGTTTCATTAAATAGACAAGATGTTTCAAAAAACGTGGCACCATTTCTTTCAATCAAGGTTGTTTAAGTTTTGCCAGCCAAAAAAAAAACGGCAAAAAACACTTTGCAATAAACTTGTAACTTTTCTCCATATATTGGGACTTTAGTACAGCAATTGTTTGTATAAAAATTATTACATTTTAACTATTTGCAGTCCAAATTTTTTGCAAAATTTTTCAGATATCATAAAACCGGTTGGACTTTGATTGAATGTGAAAACAATAGCCTAATGCTTTAGCATGTTATTATAAAATGATAATAAAGGTGGAACGACAATTCTGAACTGCATTTCTTCTATTTTCACATTTTCATAAATTCTGTTTTATGGACGGGTTGTGAAAAACAATATTGAAATAGGATTAAAATATAATCAGTGACAGGGTGTTTGAAAAAATTTGACACCATTTACCTTTGAAATGTATTGAAATCATTGTTGTAAAAAACCCATCAACATAAGATTTTTCACAACCTTGATTTAAAGGCATTTAAAAGGTTAATGGTGTTAAATTTTTGAAACACCCTGTAATCCTATTAAATTTGCTATAGATAGTTGTCATCAAGCATATTATAAGCTTACCTATTGCACACATGATTGTCAACTAGCAACAACAAAGAAAATTTCATCTAGAGATTGCATCACTTTGTTAAAGAAGGTTCGAAGCAGCTATGTACTTATCTTTTCAATTGGCACCAGGCACACAACATCTATATACGGTACTTTTTGCATACTGATTGCACCATAAATGTCAACACAGTTTTCGCTCGTTGGCCTTCCTCTGTTAATCCAATGAAAGTGCCATTGCAATATTCAACCCTCTGTGCAGTGTATACCTCATCAATAAGCAAGGTTACCATTTTTTCTCCTTCAGATAAGTCAACAGTTCATTGCTTCAGGTATTGCAAATCTATAGATTTAGTGTCTACATTGCAATCACTTGAAACTTGCTGGAGTCTTCTCACTGATGGCAGTATAAAAAACTCACTAAGTTTTTTGTATAGTGAGTTGCTAGTAAGCTGCCACAGAAACGACATGGTTAGTAACCTGGGTGAATACCGTCGACCATTTTTATCTATGTACAACAACTGAAGTTGCTCGGACACAAATTAAATTAGGGGTAAACCTTCATCTTGGCTTTCGTTTTCTTCCATGTTTGCTTTGCATTGCTCAAGCGCTGCAACAGCCGACTTGGCAAAAGTCTTACTATTGTTACCACTTGGTGATTCTAGAAAGCTTTTGCAGAATGCCAGAATATTGCAAAGCTCTGATACTTTGCTTAATGAATCGGAGCTCATCAGATGCTGAAATGTTTCTTGTGGCACAGAAATAGAACATACAAATGCATGCACATCTAAACTTCCCCTACCACCAAAGATGTCATTAACTTAGAAGAAATGTGGCTGCCATTGTTATATGTTATAAAGTGGAATTTCAAAGAAGATTCTTTTAATAATTTGATATGTCCAGAAGGAATAACCCCTTCATTGAGTTTACAGTATCTTTTAAAGAACCCAAATCACAACAAGAGTCTTGCAACAGAAATTCTTCATTTTGATTCTGAAGTTTAGCTTTGTCTTTTTTCAGTCTTTCTGTGGCAGTTGCAGCAGAAGTTGAGCACTTAACTGGAGCCGGTTTTGTCAGATAGTGAGGCAGGCCAGCAAAAATGCGAGGCACTGCTGATGGCTTCAACCGTGGCTGATTAAGTTTCACAGACTCTCTGCATTGTTGGCGATCTAAGTGGCTATCGATTGATGTTGTTTCAAAATCATCTCCATAGAAATGCTTACCACAAATTCTTGTGTGTGGTGTCACAGTTAAATTTTCTCTGGATATTGCTCTAATCCAAGCCTTACGCAATTCAGTATCTGCTGGAAATCAAAACATTGAAACTTTTTCCCCAGTTCTTTTAAACGCACGATTAAAAACTTTGCACCCTGGAGCGCAACAATAATATCCCATATTGCATAAAAACCCTTATAATACTGGAGCAGAATTTCACCTTGAACTGTAATATTGTACAAGTAGAAAAGCTACAAATAAAAGAATTACTGTTTTAGGGAGTTACAATAGGGTAAGCAAAATTGTAATGTTGCAAAATTGTATGTTTGGTTAATAAATAGCATTAATAATTTCTATTCTGCAACATATGAAATGTGTTTTGCAAAGGATGCAACCTATTTCGTCCCCTGAACAATTCGTACTTTGATTTCGTCCCCTGAAATCGGGGTAGCCTACGAAGTGTTCAGGGGACGAAATAGGTTGCACCCTTTTGTAAAGCTCTATATTTTGTTAGGCTATAGTAACATATTACATATGATTAAAAAAAAACATACAGTAGACAATCATTTTTTAATGCCAGATTAACCTCAATTTTCTCTTTGCAAAATTGGACAGTTAGGCCTGACACCACTACACATCTGTTTTCATGTGCCACTTATCAGTAACTTTTGGAAAGGGTTAGGCTTTATGCATAGAAAGGTCAGTTAATCTACTCCTCCTTGAATAATACTGATTTTAACAATAACCACAAAGTGAACACCCTTATAAACCAATTGTAACATTAAAATATATTTCTACTCACAGGCTGCAATGTCTCTGTAAATTGGCTTTACAATTACACTAAACTATATTATACAGTAGCCCACAGATCAGGTTAATCACCGATAACCGTAGACTACTGATTTCCTGTGGTCACTGACTGCTGACAACTGATGGAGTGACAGACAAGTGCTGACTGCTGAGTAGGCTACTGTGCAAACCAGTGCTTCCACTTTTACAAAGCTAGATTACCACTTGTATTACCACATTTGTCCTCAGATTACCACATTTTTGCTGTGATTTTTTTCCCGATTTTAACCGTATTTCGACTTACTTTTCCATTAACAAAGTGGCTATTTTTACCCATTTGTTGCCATGGTTACAATCAGGTGTACTGTTGCCAGAGTTAGGATTAACGTTAGGAAGGGTTAAAGTAAGGGTTAGACTTAGGGATAAGGTTAGGGTTTTCATCTCTTTTCCCAGAACTAAAAAAAAATCCAAAATGCAAGTTTTTGTTTTCAACAGCTTTAAACTTTTCTCACATTAGGACAGAATTTCTTCTCTGGCAACGCTATTATTTAGCTATATTTACACTATTAGTGTAAAATATGGTCTAAAACAACTACCGGTACTCAGTTTATTAACAGTACCGGTTATTAACAGTTATGAAAACGTCCGAAATAAGTATGGTAAGCAAAGTACTGTACTTGACACCTTGAACATGCTAGCCGCATGCTATTATAAATGGTTTTTTGCATATCTGTTTGATTTCGGAAGACAACAGTTTAAATGCTCTTATTAATTGATAATATTTTATGTCAAATTTTCAAAATTTATAATTTCCACATTTTGGCAACATTTCCACACAAAATTTCCATATTACCACTAAAATACCACAAATTTTTCGTTACCACATTTTTACCACAAGCATGATGAAAATTCCACAATTGTGGTAATTACCACAAAAGTGGAAGCGCTGGTGCAAACTGCAAATGTGCCATCACTGCCATGCGTAAGTGTACCGTCAGTTGGCGTCAAAAATGATCACTAGGGGCGTAGTTGCGCATCCCGTATTAGTTTTGGTATCCCTGTTGTTATATTGCAGAATGTGCAGTAGCTTACATGACTTTAAAACGGCACCATTGCCCCCCTGCCCCCCCATCTGCAGAAAAATTGAGGGCAGGGGGGGCATTCGCCTCCCCTGCCCCCCCGCTTCCGGCGCCCCTGCCTGGAGCCTCAGTGATTGTTTCTGACAGGAGCGTTTGCGTTAATTGGCATTTATAGGCAAGACATGCGGTTTGGCGAGGACTTAGACTACTCACAAGCGTTACGAGTAATTGTAGTCACGAACACAGTAATTTTCAAGTTAAAATAGACGTGATAAAAATAATAAGAAGTTAAACCTAGAATTCAGTCATTATATTTTGCATAGTTTTCGCTCAGGTAAGCTAAGCACTGCTTTCCTTGCTTTCCCTCACCGATCGTCACTGGTAGTTACTAACAAAGTTAGTAACAATAGTCAACATGGGTGGTGGGTATTTCAAAGGAACATTAACCTAAACCTTTTCTGACAAATGCACTTAGGCTACTTCTGACAGCTAAAAATATCAGTGATAAGATCTCTTGCATTATGTCACAAATGATCTGCATCAATGACTTCATACTTCAATGACAATCAGCATCAATGAC